>NC_089234.1:73847828-75325328 GCF_963924675.1 Phocoena phocoena | reverse complement strand
TGAAACTGACAACACTAAAAAGTGAAGTAGATAAATGTGAACTTAAGATAGGTGATTTTAGCATATTTTTTTCAGTAACTGAGAGGAGAAAAAAAGAAATTAAACAAAAATCATTTGAGGGAATCCAGGAAGATGGAGTAGGAAGCATCAGAAATCTGTCTTCCCACTGAGACAACAATTGCACTGACAGAATCTGCCTGGTGCAACTATTTTAGAACTCTGGATTTTATTGAAGTTTCCAAGGGAAGACTTGGACGTAAGTCACAGTTAAATTTGGTCAATTTTAACTCTTAACACAGTAGCAGCTATTTAATTCCTATACCAGGCAAATGTGTACATGTTCCTGGAGCAGCTTGCACACATCTTGTGGGAACCAGGGTGGGCAAAAAGAACTCTGTTCTTTAAATACTAGGATTCTCTGATGACTGATTGTTGTTTCTGATCACGAGATTCAGACAAAGAGGGGACAGCCATTGTTTTTGCACCTGCGCCCATTGTTACAAGCCCTTTCCCCTCTGACTGAAGTGACTTCTAGGGGATTTAAGGGGCAGCACATTTCCTCTATCTTCATTTTTCTCTTTTTCCCTTTTGGGAGCCAGACATTAAAGACCAAGATATTTAAAGCTGACTGCATTAGTGGAGGAAATTAGAAAGACACTGTGCATGACTATGGGAAAGCACAGACTCAGAAAAAACCTGAGAAGACCTTAAGTTTACACTTAAGGCCACTCTTCAGCACCGAGACAGTCTACAACAATAAGACAAACAAGCAAACAAACAAAATACTCAACAACAAACTCTGAGGAAGGGGGTGAATCTGATTTCCAGGTTTACCACATTATTCAATTCAGATATTCAGTTTTAAACAAAAAAAATTCAAAGCATACAAAGAAACAGGAAAATATGGTTCATTCAAAGGAAAAAAAAATAAACCAACAAAAACTGTCTCTGAAAAATACTTGACCACGAACCTTCTAGACAAAGATGTTAAAACAACTACCTTAAAAACATCTGAAGAACTAAAGGACAACATGGAGAAAGTCAAGAAAATGATGTATGAACAGACAGAAATATCAATAAAGAGACAGAAAACATAATGAACCAAAAAGAAATTTGGAACTGAAAAGTGTAATGACTGATATAAAAAAATTCACTAGAGGGATTCAAAGTCATATTTGAGCAGGCAGAAAAAAGAATCAGTGAACTTGAAGACAAGATGATGAAAATTATCAGGTCTGAGGAACAGCAAACAAAAAGACTGAACAAAAGTGAATAGAGCCTAAGGGACCTGTAGGACTCCATCAAGTGGACCAATATATGTGTCGTGGGAGTCCCAGATTAGGATGTAAGAGAGAAAAAACAGAATATTTGAAAAAATAATGGCTGAAATCTTCCCATATTTGAAGAAAGATGTGACTATAAGCATCCAAGAAGCTTAATGAACTCCATGTAGGATGAACTCAAAGAGACCCACAATGACACATGGTAATGAAACTGCTGAAAGACAAGGACAAAAAGAATTTTGGAAGAAGCAAGAGAGAAGTGAATTATCCCATACAATCAGTAAGATTATCAATAGATTCTCATTAAAATATTTGTAGAACAGCAGGAAGTGGAATTATATATATTCAAAATGCTAAAAGAAAAGAAAAGAACTATTAACCATGAATCCTATATCCAGCAAAACTGTCCTTCAGAAGTGAGGGTACTCCCAGGTAAACAAGAGCTGAGGGAGATCACTAAGATTATATCTGCCCTGCAAGAATGCTAAGGGAGCTCCTTCAGGATGAAAGGACACCAGACAGTAACCTGAAGCCATATGAAGAAATAAAGATTTCAGTAAAGGTAAATAAATGGGAAATTATAAAAGCTAGTATTATTGTAACAATGATATGTAACTCCACTTTTTGTTTTTTACATGAATTGAGAGACTAATACATTAAAAAGTAAACGATGTATTAGTCTAAAAGTATTTTCATAACTTTGGTTTGTAACTTCTCATTTTATTTTCTACATAAGAGATTGATGCATTAAAATTATTAGTTTATATTTTTGAGAAACAAGTTATAAACATGTAATTTTGTGACATCAAGACTGAAAGGGGTGGGGATGGAGCTGTCAAAGGAGCAGAGCTTTCATATGTTATTGAAGTTAAGTTGGTATAAATGCAAATTAGAGTGTTATAACTTTATGATACTAAATCCAATCCCCATGGTATACACAAAGAAAATAGCTAAATAATACAGTAAGTCCCCTACATACCTTCAGGTTGCAAACTTTCAAAGTTGTGAATGTGTGTTCGCATGTCCAATCACATTAAAGGGAAATTAGAAAATACTTAGAGATGAATGAAAATCAAAATATAACATACCAAAACTTACAGACAGAGAGTAAGCAGTGCTAAGGGGGAAATTATAGGTTTAAACAATTACAATAAAAAAACCTAAAACCTCAAATCAACAACCTAACTTTGTAGCTTGAAGAATTAAAAAAGAATAACAAACTATACCCAAAGTCCTTAGAAAGAAGGAAATAATAAAGATTAGCATAAGTATAAACAAAATAGAGAATAGAAAAATCATAGAGAAAAATTAAGAAAACCAAAAGTTGGTTCTCTGAAAAGATCAACAAAAGTAACATACCTTTAGCTAAATGGATTTAAAAAAAGGAGAAAATATTCAAATTACTAAAATCAGAAATCAAGTTGTGGATTTTGCTACTGATGCTACAGAAATAAAAGGATTACAAAAGAGTACTGTGAGCACTCTAAGCCAACAAATTGGATAACCCAGATGAAATAGACAAACTCCTAAAAACACAAAACCAACCAATATGAATGTGTGAAAAAATAGAAAATCTGCACAGACCTATTACTAGTTAGGTGACTGAATCAATAATCAAAAACTTCCCAACAAAAAGTCTTGGACCTGATGGTAAATTCTACTAACATTTCAAGAAGAAGTAATATCAATCTTTCCTAAACTTTTCCAGAAAACTGAAGAGAGAGAACACCAAAAAGTAAATTAAGAAAACAATTCCATTTACAATATCAACAACAAGAAAAAATATACTAAGGAATTAACTTACAAGGTAAATGATTTGCACGATTGAAAACTACAAACATTGCTAAAAGAAACAGAAGAAGACATAAATAAATAGAAATACAACCAGTGTTCAGGGATTAGAAGTCTTAATATTGTTAAGATGTCAATACTACCCAAAACAATATACAGATTCAATTCAATGCCTATCAAAATCCCAATGATATTTTTGCAGATATAGGAAAACTCATCATAAAACTCATATGGAATCTTACAGAACCCTGAGTGGCCTAAACAATCCTGAAAAAGAAGAACAGAGCTGGGGGACTCACACTTACTGATTTCAAAACTTACTACACAACTACAGTAATCCAAAGAGTGTGGTACTGGCATCAAGACAGACATTTAGACTGATGGAATAGAATACAGTTCAGAAATAAATCCTGACATATACAACATCAAATTCACTTCTATGACTCTACCAAACACAAATGAGGCCAAAACTCATCAACAGACATTTACATTAATGTTTATAGTGGCTTCATTGTTTAGAGACAAAACCAGGAATCAATTAAAGTATATATCAACAGTAAAATGGATAAATACATTTTAGTATACTCATTAAATCAAATGCTAAACATCAATGAAAAGGAATGAGGTAATACTTTGTCTACTGCATGATAATATTTAGTGTGTGCTTTATAATCCAATTTATATAAAGTTCAACAAGTATAACTATTTTATGACTTTAGTGTTCATAATACCGTTTATGTTTGCAGACAAGTTAACTGTGATGAGCATTAGAGTAGCCTCTGGGTATTGAAAATATTTTATATGGTTGTATGGCTTTGTTTACCTTGTAAAAAATTACTGGGCTGTAGATTTATGATATGTGCAATTTATCATATGTATGTTATACATCAAATAAAATATTACAAAGTTTTCCTGGTTTGTATTCACTAAGCCATGTTTTTCATAGGGGCAATGAAAGCAAATATCTCTAAAGGCTGGTGAAATAACATGTACCATCTAGATTCGACATACTGTGCGCAGATCCAGACAAATGCTGTCATGAAGGATTTTGAATCCAGCATAGCCATATTTTCTAATACATTAAAGAAATTATAAATCTTATATATATTTTTTGTGAAAGAGTCTGTTTATCCTCCCAAACGTCTGTCAGCACAAAAATTATGAAATAAGTTTTATACAGGGGCAAATGTTTTATGCTCATTGTGACCTTGGTATGATCACTAAAATCCTGAAAATAGATCTCTTTCTTTTATAATTGTTTTTGGAAGAAATTTATACCTGCCCTTTTGTATTTGCTTAGACAACCTCTGGACAGTATTAGGGAGGTTTTTTTGTTTGTTTGCATTTTTATCATGGAATGTTTCCCCCTCTAGTACCTTGGCTTTCACAAGTCATTTTCATTCTTTTCCCAGATTAGCTGACTGTCAATGAATGCCACCCTGTACTGAATCATCAATATGGAATGGTTGCAATCCAATGACTTGTCAGGGAATATAACCTCAAATCTGCTATTGCTCAATATTTACGAAAAGCACAGTTGAGAGAACACAATATTTATGGGAAATTTTCTGAATGGTAAGCAGTAGACTCATATCTCTAAATGCTCTAATAGCTACCCATAAATTATTCCATAGTATAAGTGCACTAGCAGCTTAGACCACATAATTTTACCACCTCCTAGTACAACAGCATTTACAGAATTGCCTTTTGGCGAAATGCCATCATCATACAGTGAGGGATAGTAAAAGAAACATCCCTAAGTTATTTGTTGCTTTGACGTTACATACCACTTTTCCTGTGACAGATCCCCAGACAAATGTCTCTCTGATCCCCGTATCAGACAAAGGTGTGCATGGTAACCGGATTGCTTTTGGGTCATGCACCCTCTGATTCACACGCTTCCTTGCTTCTCAAAAGAAGGGTCCTGGAACTATATCCCTGTACAGAAAACCAGAGAATAAATATTGAATATGGATATTCTCCTGGGAAAATTAATTTCACTCAAATATTTAGAAAAAGCATTTTGAATTTTTGTGCTCTCAAAACACTTTGTCACACATGGACATGAATAAATTAATCAAAATTCTTCATGTCTTCAGTTTAATAATTCACTACTTTTGGCTTGTAGTTTATTCTGTTCCACAAACATCTTAAAAGCATAAATTTAAAGCATAAGCTTAAAGCCAGATAAAACACACAGGATAATTTAGAATATAAAGAAGATACAGAATAATAAAGTTTAGGACAGACATGGACTAATTCCTGATGTAACTTCCAAAAATTTCAATGAAGAATATAAAAGCATTAATCAAGGGCTTCCCCGGTGGTGCAGTGGTTAAGAATCCGCCTGCTAATGCAGGGGACATGGGTTTGAGCCCTGGTCCGGGAAGATCCCACATGCTGTGGAGCAACTAAGCCCATGTGCCACAACTACTGAGCCTGTGCTCTAGAGCCCGCGAGCCACAACTACTGAAGCCCACGCACCTAGAGCCTGTGCTCCACAACAAGAGGAGTCACTGCAATTAGAAGCCCATGCACCGCAACGAAGAGTAGCCCCCACTCACTCCAACTGGAGAAAGCCCATGCGCAGCAACGAAGACCCAACACAGCTATAAATAAATAAATAAATAAACAAAATTTTTTTAAAAGCATTAATCAATTATACCGAGACATTTGGTATAAAACATACGCAAATGCTGACATAAAATATGTACTGAAGTAAAAATGAACTCTGATTCCACTTATACTAAAAACCCTGAAGTCTGACAACCTGAACACATAGTTCTTCAAATATAACTATTTATCACTTTTTGGCTTCTGGTGCAAAGAAGGACTAAGCAAGTACATTTATGGTAATAGTAAAGAATGACTTCCACAATTGTCATTTTACCATATACTATTTCAAGCTGGAAATTTCACTTACCCACTACAAAACAGAGTGGTGACTATTCTGAATTCAAAGGAAAAGATTACTGAATTAAAACTTCAGTGTGAGAGGTAATGAAAACAAGAGGATAGTAAAGGCTTCACAAGACTAAGAATAGGATACTAACAATATGTTGGAATCTTATTAGAATCAAACATCACATTAACAATACCGAATGCAAAAGGATCTATATATTGATTGCTCAGGGCATGTAATTATAAACACATGATTGCAAAACAAATCAAATCAGGCAAAATAGACATTGCCATATACAAAGTCAGAAGTTAACTTCCTTTCCAAATTTTCTCAAAAAATAGGGAGTATTCGCCTGGGTTTTTTATTTTATTATTTTTGATAAAATAATAGGTGAAAAATCATAACATAGTAGTATTGTTTGCTTTATTTATTAGGAATTAAGGTGAGAATAGTTTCCTCGGTTTAAGTGTCATATTTGTATATTTTTGTAAATTGTTTCTTCATAATTTCCCATTTTTGTTTTTACTGGATTTCTGTTCCTTTATATCCTGCTTTTAGATTCTTAGTATTTCCAGATATTAATCCTTTTTATGATAAAACCTGCAAATAGTTGCTCCTATTTGTCATTTGATTTTTGGTTTTGCTTACATTATTTTTTCTTTCTATTCTAAAAATTTTCCTCCTTTCTAAGTGGTTGAACTTAATTTTTTATTGCATCTAGATTTTTAAGTCATAGTTAAAATACTTGCCATCATAGCTATGTTATAAGAGAATCAACATTATTTTTACATTTATTTTCTTCCAAGACTTGCAGGGCTTTAGTATTTAGATTTAGATTTCTGATACATTTGGAGTGATTCTTTTGTGTGTGGTATGAGTGATGAATTCAGTTACGGCTGTTTCTAAATATCTACTACAGAGAGATATTGAATAGTATTGTTCTAATATCTAGATCAGATTTTTTTTTTTTGCCAATTGTTTTTGTCAGTATTTAGTAGTCACAACCTCTTCGAAAATGTGATAACAGGAGCTCTCAAACAAAAGAGCATTTTCAGACAACATTTCTACATGTAATTTCAGGAAGTTTTTAGAAATCTTTAAAGCCATTCATGAATCATTGTGATCCATGAACCCTACTGGAACAGGAAAACAGAGGAAAAATTATTTTAATCTTCAGAAAGTATTTTTAGAATAAGCTTCTCCTTTCTATAGATAGATCCAGAGCACACAGTACCGAGTGGTAGTGAAAATGCCTTATCTTCCAATGCTACATGTTTTCATTGAATATGGGAATAAAAAGTGATAAAATTATAAGGACAACATTGCCCCTAGAAAAATGAGCTCATTTTGCCACTGAATCTTCATATTACCGTCAAAGTAATTTTAAGTGTTTCTCATTAAAACCCAAGTTATGGGACTGTGTATATTAATGACAAAAGTGTTCTAATACAAATCTGTGGTGGTTCTTGCAATCTGCATATAAAAGTTCTGAATGCTGTATATTTAAATATGAAAATCTATTTCATATAGATTATTATTTCAAATAAAAATCAAATATATTTCATATATTTAAATATGAAAATAAATCTATTTCATATAGATTATTTCAAATAAAAATCAGTCAATTCAGGATTTAACTTATATGTATGTGCTACTTTTTAAACTTATTTTAAAATTTTCTACTTTTTTCTATAAAAAATATCTATTTTTCCAGTCAATCAGTATCATTTATGAATTGCTGCTTTTTACCTTTAGTTAAATAACTATATGTTGGAAGCTGGTTCTTGACCAATAATTTGTGTTAAGTTAGTGAGTTCTGTAGTAGATAAGAGACTAAGTCAATCAAAAAATAATATTCAAAGGATCAGTTTTTCCTTATGTGAATACAATTTCTTTGTCTCTTCCAGGTAACATGAGTTCTAGTCAGCCAAAACTGTACCATATATACACTGGCCTTTCAAATAATTTCCATGTATGCAGGCTTGCTAAACAGAAACTATTTCTTATAATGACTTTCATACAGTATATCCTTAAGGATCACCTTCATGGGTAAATTGAAATCTAACATAAAAAACAGATACAAATACAAATATGGGACACTAATTTTTCCTTTATTATGCTTATTAAATATAATAGAAAAGAAAAAGTTAACTAGATCCATTACGTCCAAATAGTATTTACTAGAACCACTCAACCTATCAGCTTTGACAGTTGCCTCATTTTGACAGCGTGATTCATACCACTTTGCTTTTGTTTGGCTCAATAGATTTTACAATGCAGGCACAGTAAAATGTACTTTGTAGTAAGCAACTCCTTGATCTCAGAAGAACTCTGAACAAGTCACTCCTGCTGTGTTAAATGATAATGCCTGTAATTCTTTTTTCTTCCAATACATTTCTGTGGGTTTCTAAAATATAATATCAAGCTGTGAAATTATAAAGATACACAGATCTTCATTTTTGTGTTTTTCGCTATAAAGGGGGCAGGAAAATCTCTCTCCTTTGATTTATATATATATATTTTTTCATTTATGAATTAGATCCCTCTGGCTTGCTCAAAGAATTTTATCTAAACCTCTTTATCACTCATAATAATGTGGAATGTTGGGATGAAAATCAATTAGTTTTTATTTCAATAACTAGAATACATAGAATTGACATTTTTTAAACTTGTGAGCAAGGCATAAACAAAGCCAAGCCCAGACTTTCCCATCAAAATTAATTCTTGATGAAGGTGTCTCTAAGAGAAACTATCTGCACAAAAGAATCGTATAAGCTTTCAAAAACTAAAGGTTTTCAAATTCTTAGGCTCCACTTAAAATCAGGTGAAGCAGTCTCATGAATCAAGGTCCAGTAATCTGAACTTAGAAGTAGTTCTTCCCATAATTCTGATGCTCCTCTTCTTCCCATAAAGGATCCTGCCTTCTAGGGATCATACAATTACCACTTAATCATTCTTCGTCTTCCAGAGATACATAGGAAATAAAAAGAGAATTTACAAGCCCAAAACACAATAATACTGGCTTTATCTTTGCCTTTTGTTGTTAACTGTACCAGAATTCCTTATTTCTTCTTCTGGCTTCAAATTACTGTCTCTTGTCCTTTTATTTCATACCGAAGGAATCCCTGCAGCATTTCTTGTTGGGCAGGTCTGCTAGTCACAAACTCCCTCAGCTTGGTTTATCTGAGAATGTCTTAATTGATCCCTCATTGTAAAGGATAGTATAGCCAGATGTAGAATTCTTGGTTGACAGCTGTATTTTTTTTTCTTCTTTAGCACTTGAAGCACATCATCACACTCCCTTCTGGCCCTTAGAGTTTCTGTTCAGAAATCAGACTTTAATCTTTTGAGGGTCCCTTATATTGATGAATTGCTTCTCTCTTGCTGCTTTCAAGATGTTTTGAGGGGCTCTTTTGATAATTTGATTATGTCTCAGCATGGTTCTCTTCACATTTATTATTCTTGAAAGTTGTAAGCTGCTTGAATATAGACATTTGTGTCTTTTATCAAACTTGAGAAGTTTTCTGCCATTATTTCTCAAATCTTTGTGTGCTTTTCTCTCTCTCCTTTACTTCTGAGATTCGTTTTATGTGTATGTTGTTATGCTAGATGGTGTCACAGAGGTCTCTTAGGCTCGGTTCATTTTACTTCATTCTTTTTTCTTACTGCTCTTCAGAGTAAATAATTTCAACTTACCTATCTTCAAATTCAGAGATTTTTTCTTCTACCTATGCAAACCTGCTCTTGATACCCTTTAGTGAGTTTTTCACTTCAATTATTGTACTTGTTCAGCCCCAGATTTTTTATTTAGTTTCTTTTTATACTTAATATCTCTTTATTGAAATTCCTGATTTGTTCACACATCATTCTCCTGGTTTCCTTTAACTCTTTGTCCGTGGTTTCTGTTAGTCTTTGAACATATATAAGATAGTTGGTTTAAGTCCCATGTGTATTTCCACAGGGACATTTAAGTTATTTTTTCTCTGATAGCCCTTATTTTTTGTTTCTTCGTATGCTTCCTAATGTTTTGTTGAAAACTTGACCTTTTGGATATTATAATGCAGTAACTCTAAAAGTCAGATTATTTCCCCTCCTCAGGGTTTGTTTTGTGTCTTGCTTTGCTCTGTGGCTGTTTGTTTCTAAACTATTCTTGTAAAGTCTATACTCTGTGTCATGTGTGGCCTCTGAATCCTCGGTTCCTTAGCTTGTCAGCTAGTGTTTTGACAAAGATTTTCATCAATTCCAGGAGCCAAAAAAAGATGAAGATAGATAGATATATGGAAAAGAAAAAAGAAACCTCTATAGTCCCTGAAAATTGGCTGCTCTGTGCTCAGCCACTTCAACGCTTAGCCAGTCTAATTTCTATTTACAAATCTGCCTTAGCTTTCAATTCTTACTTTCACTGAGTCCATAGATCAGCCATCCATGGTGAAAACTTAGTGTCTTTCTGGCCTTTTCTGAACATGTGTACTACTTTGGGCATGCATGTGGCTTTTTAAATTCCCCTGCATACACAAGTGCTTTTGAGTGCCTTAATTTCCCAGACACTTTCTCCCCAACTTTCCCCCCAGGTTTTCAGTGCTCTTATTTTCCTCAACTGCAATATTTTGCCCCAGGTGTCTACATATTGTTTTTTTATATTATTTTGTTCTCAAGGAATTCTCACCACTTTTTCAACTTTCATGGGTTCTGAGTTAGCTGAAACAAAGATAAGCTCCTTGTATCACCCTTTTAAGTAGTCCCCAGACATAGCAGAACAGACAAACACGATTCATTGAACGTAAAGTCGGCTCTTCTCCCTTCAGAATCAGTGACCAGCATCCCCATACTAGGAACACAGGCCTCCATCCTCAAGATCACCACTGAGCCAGGGGTGGGGTTGGGGTAGAAGCAAGCACGAAGGTCACAAAGCTTCCCTACTATCTGAAGTTGCCTTTGTGTTGATTCAGCACTATCTTGGTTCCTGTAAACCTCTGACTGCTTTCCAGAGTTCTGACAAAGTTTATTCATAGAATGCTGGATTTTTAAAATCTTTTTATGGAAGGATAGGCCCATGGACCTACCTAGTCTGCTATTTTCTATGATGTCACCTACCCTGTAGACTTTTAAATCAGAAAACACATTTTTTCTTTTTCATCTCTTGTTTGTGGAAATCAAAACAAAGTAAAATTTTATTTACTTTTTTCTGTTGCTGGTAAGAAATGGAAGTGATTGAGAGGATCTTTTCCTGCACTTTGCTCCGTTTTTTGTTTGTTTGTTTTTAAGTGGAGGGCTATTTGTGAGCTTTTAATTTACCCCCTTCCCTGTCCACCACTTGCCTTATCCCTTATATGATACACACACTATTTATCCATAAATGGCTATGGATAGGAGCAGTAAGGACATGTTCCTGATTAGGCCTGGTGGACTACAAAAATGTATTATGCTTTTTTGGAAATATAGTTGACAAGTTTATTTAAAAAATGAAAGGTATAAAATATGAACCTCCACCATTTTCCTAATTTCCTGTATAAGTTAACCACAGACACTCCCCTTCTTTCTTTTTAATCTTGGAGAATTGGCTGTACTCCTTATCTTCAAAGTCAACCTCTACCACTGTTTTTCATCTAGTTACTTCCATTGCTCTCCAGGTTTCAAAACAGTACCTGCCCTTTAAAAAAACTGATCACGTGTTTATGCTGTCCTGGTTATATGAGTAATAATCAACTACCTAATGTGTATATATGCCTTTCAAAAGTAAGGAAATAATAATCAATCAGAAATATTTTTGTTATTTTATAAAATAAATACTTTTCTCCTAGTACACTCTAAAGCATTAAGAAAGTAACTCAGGGCTTCCCTGGTGGTGCAGTGGTTGAGAGTCCGCCTGCCGGTGCAGGGGACACGGGTTCGTGCCCCGGTCCAGGAAGATCCCACATGCCATGGAGCGGCTAGGCCCGTAAGCCATGGCCACTGAGCCTGCGCGTCCAGAGCCTGTGCTCCGCAACAGGAGAGGCCACAGCAGTGAGAAGCCCGCGTACCGCAAAAAAAAAAAAAAAAAAGAAAGAAAGTCAGATTTTTCTTTTAAGTAAGTTTTAGAAGTCTGAATTTGTCTTTTGGAGTCATTGTAGCAAAAACTTTTTTTAATCAAAATTTTATTATTCTTAAATGTTGGATTAAAATCCTTTAAAACAGAGCTTACCTCATTACAGAAGGAATTAGCTCTGCCCTGAATTTTGCTTTTTTTAAAATTTAATTTTATTTATATTTTTTTATACAGCAAGTTCTTACTAGTTATCCATTTTATACATATTAGTGTATATATGTCAATCCCAATGAATTTTGCTTTTTGACTTAAATAAAAATTATTATTGTATTATTGTCTAAAATTATAGGTGATCTGATTATATTTACTTAGTTTTTAAAATCTTAGAACAATACATTTTAAAAATAATCAGTCTATCACTGTAAATAATAAAATTATATCTTCATTTAAAAAGTATCTAATTCTTAAAATTATCATATATTCACAGTTTTGTAAAATATGGGGCAAATTTAATAATGTATTATAGAATATTTAAATTAATTTTAAACACTGAAATAAATAAAATCTATTTTTATTATTAAGAAATGTTTATATAAACCAAAATATTTATAATTTCTCATAGTACTATTGAATTTGTAATAAAATTAAAGAATATGTATATATATATGCAATCATATATATCATTTATACACACACACATGCACAATATATATACAGACAGGATACTTTATTAATCAACACATTTACTACTATACATGAGTTAGTAATTATTTCTTAGTTTGATTTGTTAAGTATTTTCTATTTCTTAGACAGAATAAATTATAATTTATTTACTTCATTATTAAAATAGTCTTTCAGGAATTGTATAAAGTCCTGGGACACAAAAAATAAAAATGAAACCTAATGCTCATTCTAATATTAGTTACCTGACATTGTGGATACATTGCGGATCTATTGCTGCTAATTTGGATGTGCTTTTCAGTACTAGTTTATTATTTCAGTTTGAAATATGTGAGGTTTATACAGTTACAATATTTTAAAGCTCCTTCATATCGTATTTATCAAATGGATTTTGTAGCCTTCAGAAAGGTCATTAAAAGTCAGGATAATTCTTAGCTCTATATGGAAACCAAGATCTTCCAAACTAAATATACTAATTAGGATTAAATTGTTAATATATACCTCAACCATCCTCCTTTAAACATTTTTTGAAAAGAATGAAAGAAAAAAGCACACTAAACATTTAAAATCTGAAATATTATTTTTTTACCTTAAACTACATGTTTAAGATATATTTTTTTTGTTTTGAAATAAGACTCTTATGAGGGAATTGTCCCAGTGCAAAAAATATATCTAAATATGGAAAGAAAATATGGATCAAAACCTTTAATATTAATAATCTATGCCATCAAGAAAGCCTATATTTGTTTGCAGATATTGCTATGAACAAATGCAAGGGTAGGTTGTGCAGTCTTTTCTGAGTTTTCACTGAACTTGGTTAGGAATTGCAGAGGATGGCTAGTGTCACTTCACATGTATTTTTTGTTTGCTATAATCTATTGATGACTGTGAATAGAGTTATCAGTAACAACTCTTTCCCCAGGGATAAACTAAGCGAACAACAAAACATTATGATAAACTGTGATCAAGGTTAAATGAACTCTCCAGCATTGCACGGAAAGTTCCTCTGAGGCCAAATCACTAAGTGCCAATACCTGAATAAAATCTGGAGAAGGCCCGCAGGGGCTGGCTGAGCAGGGATACCTGGTGCTGAGATAAGTGGAACCCTGGAAAGAGAGAGAGACAGATTAGCATTTAGAACCGTGGTACTCATTTCTGTCAATCTGATTGTTAACAAGGATTACTGGAGAACACAGCAGAGAAAACTACCGCAGTGAAAAGGATTAGAAACTTTACTGCAGTCAGCCTCCTGCCACTTTTACCTAATGCATCTGCCATGAGTAGTCTTATTCAATGTCTCTGAGAATTCTATTTCTAATATTTTAGAAAATTCTTATTTCAAGGTCATTTAATTTTTTTCTAAAGAAGTGTAATGTTTAGCCATATTTTACTATTTTCCAGGTTCAGGTAAATTTGAGTAAATAGTTCACATCATTTTTATATGTTACAAGGAAAATTTTGAGATTGCAGTGTATTTTGACAACTGAAGTGTTTTTTAATTTAAAAGTAATCAAATTCTTGAAATTTCATTTTTTGAAAAGATACCAGCTGATGCTTAGAAAGTATCTAACTCAGTCTCAAACATGGTGTGAAAATTCTATATTGTCTCAGACAAGTGGCAATCCAAATTCTACCTAAACATATTCAGAGACAGAAAAATCAAAGCTTAAATGGGCAGTACATTACTTCTTCAGAAAGCTCTACATTTTAGAAGATTCTACTGTACTGAGTCAAAATTTAAGTTTCTATAATCCCTACTCATTGATGTTAGTTCTGCCCTCTAGAGTTAAAAGAGAAATTCACTTCTACGTATGTATCTGCAAATACTGAAACAATTGTCCTGACTATTCTTTCTTATAGGCCTAATAGAATTATATATATATATTTTTTACTTATTTTTTGTAATTTGTATACCATGGCTTATAGTTTCATCACTTACACATGTATGTGCCAAAAATACTGTTTACTTTTGCTTTAACTTTATACAAAACCATCTAGCTATGTGAAATACTCTGGCACTTTACTTTCATGAATTATACATCTCTAAGGTTCTTCTATATTGGTTAAATGTAATTTTAGTTATTACATTTTCCTTGCTGTATAATATTAAATCATATGACTACACAACATCTTGCTGTTTTCGTTATATTTTGCAGTTATGAGAACAGTTTTCAAGTTTTTCGCACTTATGCAGAGTGGTTCTGTATATCTTAGTACACTTTGCAAGGCTTCCTACTTGATATAAATCTAGAAGTGTAATGTGTAATTGCTAGGCCTTTGGCGAAGCCAATGTTCAGTGAATATTGGTTTTGAGCTTTCATACGGAGTGTTATCCATTATCAGCTGCTGATGGTTAAACCAAGAGTGCTTCAGTTTTACTATTTCTGTATTTCAAAATAAGTATAATAATGTATATAAAATTTAGGGGAAAATGCCCACAGGAATGACACAACATTATAAGCCATCACTCTACACTTTTAAGAAAATGGGGACTCTTTTATGGTAGGAAGGCTTCTTTTGAATAATACTTAACTGACATGATAATCTGTTATCAAAGTAAGAAAAGGGCCACAAAATAATTTCTTCAAAACATGCTGGGACGAAGTGAGAGAGTGACATGGACTTACAAATACTACCAAATGTAAAATAGATAGCTAGTGGGAAGCAGCTGCATAGCACAGGGAGATCAGCTAGGTGGTCTGTGACCATGTAGAGGGGTGGGATAGGGAGGGTGGGAGGGAGGGAGCCACAAGAGGGAGGAGACATGGTGATATATGTATATGTATAGCTGATTCACTTTGTTATAAAGCAGAAACTAACACACCACTGTAAAGCAATTAAACTCCAATAAAGATGTTAAAAAAATGCTGAAATTGAAAAGGTTAAAGGATACTAAGCTATGTGGACCAGGATCTTATGCGATCTCCTTCATGCACATTTCTTCTCCTTTACATTGTTCTTTTCTTTCCTGAGAAATATTCCACTTACTGCTATGTTTCCTACCCTTACTGTCTAATCAATAATTTATTAAAAGCCATTGAAGAGAATGAGGTCGAAGACAAAGTTCTTTATTAGATGTCCTCATGTTGATATCAATCTATTCATTAATATCCTAAAGACATTCATAGGAACAGAACCTATTCATAGGAACTGTCTATTAAATTAGCTAAGCACATTGTAAGAGAAACAATACTTTGAATTTTTTCCAATGAGGAATCTAACAAATGGTCTAGCTAAATTCAGCATTCATTATATTAAAAATGGAGCCATGATTTCCAAGTCCAATTAC
This sequence comes from Phocoena phocoena, assembly GCF_963924675.1. NCBI lineage: Eukaryota > Metazoa > Chordata > Mammalia > Artiodactyla > Phocoenidae > Phocoena > Phocoena phocoena. The sequence goes on along the minus strand of NC_089234.1, from coordinate 75,309,357 downwards.
TAAAAATTGAATATGTTTTGGAGTATTTATTCTTAAGGAACACATTCTGCACCCTTGGACCTTCACTTAACTAGATACATGAATAAAACTGCTAATATTTCTTATGAATTGGAGTAATAATTTTCAGTTGTAAGAAAATTTCAAAATTTTCAAGTTCTAGACACCTATCAACTTGTCTCCTCTTACTTTATTCAAGATTTACATAGATTGTCAGCAACCATTTATCAAGCTGATCTAAAACATTGTTTAAGGTTGTGGAATTAAATCATGGTGGAAAGATTATTTGAAATGGTTACAGCAATTCAAAATAAATTAATTAATTCATCTCCTATGTTGGTCCTTCTTTATGGTCCTATGGTAAAAGATGTGTTTGCAGTAACAGTACAAGGTCTCCATCTCTGAGATATTTTATTAAGTGAAAAAAGGGAGTATAACATGTAGAATGGGATATATACATTTATAAACACAAATATGCATTGATTATAATAGTGCCTCATTGACTACCTTTTGAGAAGAGTTGAGAATCTCAAGAGAATGTTTAAACATTTGAATTCTTCATGAAAGAATGAGAAATTTATAATTGAATGTTAATTGTTACAAACTCCATTTCCGCATTAAATTTAAATGTAAAACGGTATTTTGATAATTTAGAAGTGCTCAGAAAGCAAGTTAACGAATTGAGGATAGGACTGTTAAAAGCAAAGTACATAGAATTTTATGGAAAAATGAGAAAAAAACAGGATAGACCAAAACAGATTCATCTGAGTTAAGTTTAGAATCAAGAGGAAGTAATCAGCTTTTAAAATAAGGTGATGCATTTTCTTTACTTTTAGATGAATCCATATTTATGGAGTTAAATATAAAAGAAGATGCAGTTCTGGTAGCTGCTTCAGAACTAAAAATAAGAAGATCCTGGAACTTAGCTGACAATCCTGTAGTTAAGACTCTGTGCTCCCAATGCAGGGGACACAGGTTTGATCCCTGTTCAGGGAACTAAAATCCCGCATGCTGCAAGGCATGAGTTAAATAAATAAAATTTGAAAAAAAACAAAAAGAAGATCTTGCACTCCAATATTCACAGCAGTGTTATTTACAATAGCCAATAAGGTAAGCAATCCAAGTATCCATCAACAGATGAATGGATAAAGAAGATGTGGTATATATATACATAGTATATGTATACCAACATATAATGGGATATTACTCAAGCTATAAAAAGAATGAAATTCTGCCATGTGCAAAAAATTGGATGGGGGGCTTCCCTGGTGGCACAGTGGTTGAGAGTCCGCCTGCCAATGCAGGGGACACGGGTTCGTGACCCGGTCCGGGAAGATCCCACATGCCGTGGAGTGGCTGGGCGTCTGAGCCATGGCCACTGAGACTGCGCGTCCGGAGCCTGTGCTCCGCAACAGGAGAGGCCACAATGGTGAGAGGCCCACGTACAGCAAAAAAAAAAAAAAAAAAAAAACACAACAACAAAAAACTGCATTACTTCTTCAGCATCATTAGATTTTTTGCTTTTTTACATACATGTTATACTTTCCTTTTAATATCTATTTTCATGTTAAAATGTAAGGCTTATCAATTGTTTTCAAGTATGCCAAAATCAATCAATACAGACAATTTTTATTTATTTGTGTGTCTAATCTTATTAAATCTAAATATTCCTAGGTAGAAAAAATGTACATAATGAATGGCTATAAATAGCAACCATAATTATATGTTTTTAATATTATTTTTAAATTTGCCATTAAGAATATCTTTAAACCAATTAAACATCATCCAGTTTTTAAACAAATCATGCTTTCTTATTGTTTTTATGTTATCATTATAAAGGTACTCACAAGAAAACCTCAAATTCTTTTAATTTTCACAAACATTGATAATTCAAATAATTATTTAAAACAAGAGGTACATTGAAACTACTAAGCTTCAAACTTAACCAGAAACTTCCTACTCCAATAGTCCATTACCTAACAGATTCAATAGGGATTGCATTTAAAAATTAGGTGAGCCATCCTGGACATATGTTCAGAAAAGATAAAAACTCAAGTTCGAAAATATACATGCACCACAATGCTCATAGCAGCGCTATTTACAATAGCCAAGACGTGGAAACAATCCAAATGCCCATCAACAGATGACTGGCTTAAGAAGATATATATATGGATATAATGGATATAATGGATTATTACTGTGCCATAAAACATAATGAAATATTGCCATTTGCAGCCAAATGGATGGACCTAGAGATTATCATGCTAAGTGAAGTGAGTCAGGCAGAGAAAGACAAATATATTATGATATCACTTATATGTAGAATCTAAAAAATAATACAAATGAATCTATATACAAAACAGAAACAGACTCACAGACATAGAAAATAACATTATGGTTACCAAGGGGGAAACCGAGGGGCTGAGGGATAAATTAGGAGTATGGGATTAACAGATACAAACTACTATACATATAATAGATAAGCAACAAGGATTTACTGTATAACACAGGGAACTATATTCAATACCTTGTAATAACCTATAATGGAAAATAATCTGAATAAAATTATATATATATATATAAAAAAAACTGAATCACTTCGCTGTACACCTGAAACTAACACAATATTGTAAATCAACCATACTTCAATTAAAAAACAGAAAAAATATGTTGGGTCAAAATTAAATGAGGGTCTTGATGAATTTGCTATGTACTGACTCAGATTGTTTATTAAGTCATATGTTATTGATTAGGTACAGCTGAAGAGAAAACAGAAATAAGTAAGACGCTATGTGGGGCTATGTATTTATTTAGTTATGAATAAATGCTGAAGAAACTGCAGATCTCATGTATTTCCTGGGCTGAGATGGTAGATACCCACTCAGTGCCATCTCTGTTGACAATGTGATCCGTAAGTGTGTGATATAATTTGGGGACATCAGAAGCTGCACATGAGACTCAAGAATCCTCTGCTGTGTTATTACAATACATCTGTGCTGTCTCTCCATTTCTAAAATTTACAGAATCTTGGTGATGAGTGAAATCCAGAGTTCCCCATGGATTTGAGATAAATCTAAACCCAACTTTTACTGATCATTCAATCTGTGTGAGAATTGATGAAGGAAATACCCTAAGTTTAGCAGAGGTCATCTACAAAAAACAACGTAAATGGTACGTTTAATACTGAAGAACTCACATTCAGGTTTGGTATTCAGATAAGAAAGGACACTACCATTTCTATTCAATATTTTACTTTAGGTGTTCACCAGTGCAATGAAAGGATGAAAAATATCAAGAATGAAAAGAAAGCTTTAATATTATTTTCATAGACAATGAACTTATAAATGTAGAAATGTCAAAATAATCTACATAAAAACTATTAAGTGTAACAAATGGATTTAGCAAGTTTACTGAAACTAAGATCTATATCCCAAAATTAATATACTTCTATTCTCCATTAGAAAACAAATAGAAAAAGAACACTTAAAAAATATATATCATTTACAGAGGCATCAAACATGAACCATGTGGGAAGAAACATTAAAAAAATAAAATAAAAAACAGTGAGAAAAACTAAAGTCATTCTAAATAAATAATGTCTCATGTATCTAAATTGAATGTTTCAGTATTATAGAAATATCAATTCTCCTCAAATTGATTTATGGATTCAATATGATCCTAATCAAAATTCTAGCAGAATTTATAAAATTTATAACTTATTATAATTTTTGCTATTAAAATTCAAAGGACCAAATTCAGCCTCAAGAATATTGAAGAAAATTTTAAAAGCTGAGGACCTATTTTACCAGATGTTTTAATTTATTATAATGGCATTAATTAGTATAGTGTAATATTGGTACAAATACAGACAAATCAAACTATGGAACTTAATAGAGAATTCAGAAACACAGCTGTGCATATATAGACACTAGATTTTATTTTTGACAGCATGACAGTGAAAAGCAATAGGGAAATGATAGTACTTTCAATAAATATTGCTGGGTCATTTGGGTAACTATGTGGAAAAAATAAAATTTAACTTTGGGATAATACCATCTTCCATATTCAAGACTGGCAAATTTTTAAGATAGCAAATATTTTATGCTTTGAGACCATTTCCATCTGTGGGTATTACACAGGCTCTTATACAGCCATTTAAAATGTAACCATTTAAAAATGTAAAAACCGTTTTTAGCTCATGGGACACACACACACACACAAAACTAGGCATCTGGCTATATCTGGCCCTTAAGTTGAGTTTGATGACAAATCAATAAGAAAAGCACAGGCTACTCAATATAAAAATGGATAAAGGCCTTAACAGCCGCTCTGTACAAGATGATATCTGTTTTCTCAATCTCATGAGTTATCAGACAAATGAAAATGACTCAAGGAGATGCTATTACACACTTCCAAAATAGGCGGACATTAAAATTACCTACCATGTCACACGTTGGGGTGGAGGTGGAACAACTGGCAATTTTTCACATGAGCAGAAGTGCAAAGTAATACATTTTGGGAAAATGCTTTACATTTCTATTTAATTTAGTTATGTGAATAGTAAAATATTTAAAAATTTTATCTTAGGCATGTATCCAATGGATATGCAAACATATTTGATCTAACATACATGAACAAGGATGTATATAGTAATATTATTTGTAATTGGCAAAACCTAGAAAAAGCTCAACTGTCTACCTACAATAGAAAAGATAAATAATTTAAGTGGATGATGGGATACTACAGAGCAATGAAAGTGAACAAACTACTGCTGAACACAAAGATGGATTTCACAAGCATCATGTTGAGCAAACGTCTGAGAAATGTATTCTGCAATACAAAAACATTACAGTAGGGGGCAGTTTGAAAGCTGTGTGCCAATGTACCATACCCCAGAGTAGGAAAGCTCTTCATAGTCACCTGTACAGTTCAGTTATTTAGTCAGACAATAGGGAGATAAAAATATGAACATCAGTTAAAGCAGTATCTTAAGAATCCACCATGCTTTGTAACACTCAGAAAAGTGTAAATCAAAAACACATTTCCATTAGAAATAAACAAATGCTTTTTTATGTAAATAATTCAGTAGCTATTTTTTTGAACGATGAAGTTTAAAATTTTCCTCTGAGAATCAACAAAATACTCTGTAGACCTAGATCTACAGAACTTGCTGCAAAGAGAATAAACAATATGTTAATTATGATAGCCAATTATACCCAGAGGCAAAAGTTTGCAAACACTAGGGAACTCAACAAACTAATAAAAAGAGATGAAAAGAAATTAGAAACACAGTGAGGAATAACCAAGTTAAGGATGCACATTGAAAAAGCAAGATAATATAATAAAACAATCTTAACATGATACATTTAAATTACAAGGAACTTAATTATTGATAACAATGATATAATGGAATAAATGAATTAACAATTCAGTTAAGTGGTACTTGTCTAATCTATAGAAAATATACCAAATATCTGATATAATTATATTCTTTATAAGAATTATTTTAATAAGAACTAATTTATTTTAACAATTAAATGGTGATTAATTTAATAAGAATTAGTCGATATACATGCTACTTTGAAAGAAGTACTGTGTTTTAGTTCTTAATAATATCAGGCCAAACATCCCTGATGCAACATTTCTCAGCTCCCTGAAAGACACCACGAAGACCCACATCGATTCTAGAAAGTGACCAAAACTCATACGCCCACCTAAAAGTGAAAATTTACCTACTACCCATGTTCGTAACTGTAGAATAATGTTTAATAACTGCAAGGAGGTAGATAAAACAACATTAAAAGCAAGCAAAAAACAAACAATGAAAGATACCTTGGCCAGTTTAGGTTTTCAATTTTTAAAAACTGAAGAGTAATTGATTTACAATGTTTCAGGGTTTTTTCATATTGAGCTGTATGAGCTGTTTGTATATTTTGGAAATTGATCCTTTGTCAGTTGCATCATTGCAAAGATTTTTCTCCCATAGTTTGTATTTTCATTATGTTCATAGTTTCCTTTGCTGTGCAAAAGCATTTAAGTTTACTTAGGTCCCATTTATTTTTGCTCTTGTTTCCTTTAGTCTAGGAGACAGATCCAAAAAAATATTGCTGAAATTTATGTCAAATGGTGTTCTATGTTCTCCTCTAGTAATTTTATAGTATCCAGTCTGACATTTAGATCTTTAATTCATTTTCAGTTTATTTTTGTGGATGATGTTAGAGAATGCCTACTCTCGCCACTTTTATTCAATCTATTTTGGAAGTCCTAGGCACAGGAATCAGAGAAGAAAAAGAAATAAAAGAAATCCAAATTGGAAAGGAAGAAGTAACACTGTCACTGTTTGCAGATGACATGATACTATACAATGAAAATCCCAAAGAAACTGCAGAAAACTACTAGCGCTCATCAAGGAATTCGGTAGTTGCAGAGTACAAAGTTAATATACAGAAATCTGTTGCATTTCTATATACTAACAACAAAATATCAGAAAGAGAAGTTAAGGAAACAATCCCATTCACCATTGCATCAAAAAGAATAAAATACCTAGGAATAAACCTACCTAAGGAGGCAAAAGGCCTGTACTCTGAAAACTGTAAGATTCTAATGAAAGAAATTGAAGACAATGCAAACAGATGGAAAGTTATACTGTGTTCTTGGATTGGAAGAATCAATGTCGTTAAAATGACCATACTACGCAAGACAATCTACAGACTCAATGCAATCCCTAGTAAATGACCAATGGCATTTTTCACAGAAGTGGAACAAAAAATGTTTAAATTTGTATGGAAACACAAAAGACCCCAAATAGCTAAAACAATCTTGAGAAAGAAGAATGGAGCTGGAGGAATCATACTCCCTGACTTCAGACTGTACTACATACTCCCTGACTTCAGACTGTACTACAAAGCTACAGTAATCAAAAAAAGTATGGTATGGGCACAAAAACAGAAACATAGATCAATGGAACAGGAGAGAAAGTCCAGAAATAAATCCATGCACTTATGGCCAATTAATCTACAGCAAAGGAGGCAACAATATACAGTGGAGAAAAGACAGTCTCTTCAATAAGTGGTGCTGGATAGCTACATGTGATCAATTTTTGGATACCAATTTTTGGATACCAATTTTTGGATACCAATGTTTAAATACAGTGAAATTAATTATTCTATTTACAAGCATCACACAACAACAACAAAAGTAACAATAAAGAGTTCCTATGAGAAGAAAACATCTTAATAATAAGAAGTCTAAATATTGTAAATATGTAAATGTGACCATAATTGATCCAAAAATTTTAATGTAGTGAATTAATGGAAATTTTTTGTGGAATGTAGAAATTACCGCTAAATTTTGTTTCTATTAAAAGAGAGGGACTGGTAGACATCAGCACTAGAGAGACTATTTTTTCCAGAATACATTTGTTTTTTTAGTTTTGTTTGGCATTGTTAATATAAGCTAAGCTTGAATTATTTTTCTAATAATAAAATATATTAAATAATAAACAAATATATTTCTACATTAATTCTCAAATACAAATTTTATAGATCTTAAATATAAATTTTCTTTGATTTGGTTAATACACATATTAAAAGCCATCTGGGTCTGCTTCTCTGGGTGGGGTGCTGTGTCAGGACCTTGCTTCAGAGAGCATATACTGGACCGAACCCAGGAAGATGGCGGAAGAGTAAGACGCGGAGATCGCCTTCCTCCCCACGGATACACCAGAAATACATCCACACGTGGAACAACTCCTACAGAACTCCTACTGAAGGCTGGCAGAAGACCTCAGACCTCCCAAAAGGCAAGAAACTCCCCACGTAACTGGGTAGGGCAAAAGAAAAAACAGAGACAAAAGAATAAGGACGGCACCTGCACCAGTGGGAGGGAGCTGTGAAGGAGGAAAAGTTTCCACACACTAGGAAGCCCCTCCGCGGGCGGAGACTGCGGGAGGCAGAGGGGGGAGTTTCGGGACGGCGGAGTAGTGCACAGCGACGGGTGCGGAGGGCAAAGCGGGGAGATTCCTGCACAGACGATCGGTGCTGACCGGCACTCACCAGCCCGAGTGGCTTGTCTGCTCACCCGCCGGGGCGGGCGGGGCTGCGAGCTGAGGCTCGGGTTTTGGTTTTGGACGGAGCTCAGGGAGAGGACTGGGGTTGGCGGCTTGAACATAGCCTGAAGGGGTTAGTGCACCACGACTAGCCGGGAGGGAGTTCGGGGAAAAGCCTGCACCGGCCGAAGAGGCAAGAGACTTTTTCTTCCCTCTTTGTTTCCTGGTGCGCGAGGAGAGGGGTTTAAGAGCGCTGCTTAAAGGAACTCCAGGGACGGGCGCGAGCCGCGGCTAAAAGCGCGAACCCCCGAGACGGGCGCGAGCCGCGGCTGAAAGCGCAAACCCCAGAGACGGGCGCGAGCCGCGGCTAAAACCGCGGACCCCAGAGACGGGCGGGAGACGCTAAGGCTGCTGCTGCAGCCACCAAGGGGCCTGTGTGCGAGCACAGGTCACTCTCCACACCCCTCTTCCGCGGAGCCTGTGCAGCCCGCCACTGCCAGGTTCCCGGGATCCAGGGACAACTTCCCCGGGAGTACGCACGGCGGGTCTCAGGCTGGTGCAACGTCACGCCGGCCTCTGCCGCAGCGTCACGCTGCCTCTGCCGCCGCAGGCCGGCCCCGCACGCAGTGCCCCTCCTTCCCCCATCCCCCAACCCCCGGGCTGAGTGAGCCGGAGCCCCCGAATCAGCGGCTCCTTTAACCCCGTCCTGTCTGAGCGAAAAAACAGACCCCCTCCAGCGACCTACACGCAGAGGCAGGGCCAAATCCAAAGCTGAGCTCCTGTGAGCTGTGAGAACAAAGAAGAGAAAGGGAAATCTCTCCCAGCAGCCACAGAAGCAGCGGACTAAAGCTCCACAATCAACTTGATATACCCTGCATCTGTGGAATACCTGAATAGATAAGGAATGATCCCAAATTGAAGAGGTGGAATTTAGGAGCGAGATCTATGATTTTTTTTCCCTTTTCCTCTTTTTGTGAATGTGTACGTGTATGCTTCTGTGTGAGATCCTGTCTGTATACTCTTGCTTCCACCATTTGTCCTAGAGCTCTATCCGTCCATGACTTTTTTTAAAAAATTCTTTTTCTTAATAATTAAGTTTAATTGTAATAACTTTATTATACTTTACCTTCGTTCTTTCTTTCTTTCCTTCCTTCCTTCCCTCCTTTAGACAACGAATCACCCCAAATTGAGGAGGTGGTCTCAGGGAGCAGGATTTATGATTTTTCCCCCTTTACCTCTTTTTGTGAAGGTGTATGTGTATGCTTCTGTGTAAGATTTTCTCTGTATAGCTTTGCTTCCAACATTTGTCCTAAGGTTCTATCCGTCCCTTTTTTTTTTTTTTTCTAAATATTTTTTAATTCAATAACTATATTATACTTTATTTTATTTTTACTATATCATCTTTCTTTCTGTCTTTTTTCCTTCTTTCCCTCCTTCCTTCCTTCCTCCCTCCCTCCCTCCCTCCTTTCTTTCCTTCTTTGCTTCTTTCTTCCTTCCTTCCTTTCCTCCTTTCCTTCTTTCTTTACTCATACTTCTACTAATTCTCCCTACTTTTTCTCCCTTTTATTCTGAGCTGTGTGGATGAAAGGCTCTTGGTGCTCCAGCCAGGAGTCAGGGCTCTGCCTCTGAGGTAGGAGAGCCAACTTCAGGACACTGGTCGACAAGAGACCTCCCAGCTCCACATAATATTAAACAGCGGAAATCTCCCAGAGACCTCCATCTTAACACCAGCACCCAGCTTCACTCAACGACCAGCAAGCCACAGTGCTGGACAACCTATGCCAAACAACTAGCAAAACAGGAACACAACCCCACCCATTAGCAGAGAGGCTGCCTAAAATCAGAATAAGGCCACAGACACCCCAAAACACACCACCAGACGTGAACCTGCCCACTAGAGAGACAAGATCCAGCCTCATCCAGCACAACACAGGCACTAGTCCCCTCCACCAGGAAGCCTACACAACCCACTGAAACAACCTTAGCCACTGGAGACAGACATCAAAAACAACGGGAACTACGAAAGTGCAGCCTGCAAAAAGGAGACCCCAAACACAGTAAGATAAGCAAAATGAGAAGACAGAAAAACACACAGCAGATGAAGGAGCAAGATAAAAACCCACCAGACCTAACAAATGAAGAGGAAATAGGCAATCTACCTGAAAAAGAATTCAGAATAATGATAGTAAGGATGATCCGAAATCTTGGAAGTAGAATGGACAAAACGCAAGAAACAGTTAACAAGGACCTACAAGAACTAAAGATGAAACAAGCAACGATGAACAATGCAATAAATGAAATTAAAATCACTCTAGATAGGATCAATAGCAGAATAACTGAGGCAGAAGAACGGATAAGTGACCTGGAAGATAAAGTAGTGGAAATAACTACTGCAGAGCAGAATAAAGAAAAAAGAATGAAAAGAACTGAGGACAGTCTCAGAGACCTCTGGGACAACATGAAACGCACCAACATTCGAATTATAGGGGTTCCAGAAGAAGAAGAAAGAAAGAAAGGGACTGAGAAAATATTTGAAGAGATTATAGTTGAAAACTTCCCTAATATGGGAAAGGAAATAGTTAATCAAGTCCAGGAAGCACAGAGGGTCCCATACAGGATAAATACAAGGAGAAACACGCCAAGACACATATTAATCAAACTGTCAAAAATTAAATACAAAGAAAGCATATTAAAAGCAGCAAGGGAAAAACAACAAATAACACACAAGGGAATCCCCATAAGGTTAACAGCTGATCTCTCAGCAGAAACCCTACAAGCCAGAAGGGAGTGGCAGGACATACTGAAAGTGATGAAGGAGAATAGCCTGCAACCAAGACTACTCTACCCAGCAAGGATCTCATTCACATTTGATGGAGAAATTAAAACCTTTACAGACAAGCAAAAGCTGAGAGAGTTCAGCACCACCAAACCAGCTTTACAACAAATGCTAAAGGAACTTCTCTAGACACGAAACACAAGAGAAGGAAATGACCTATAGTAGCGAACCCAAAACAATATATAAAATGGAAATAGGAACATACATATCAATAATTACCTTAAATGTAAATGGACTAAATGCTCCCACCAAAAGACACAGATTGGCTGAATGGATACAAAAACAAGACCCTTATATATGCTGTCTACAAGAGACCCACTTCAGAACTAGAGACACATACAGACTGAAAGTAAGGGGATGGAAAAAGATATTCCATGCAAATGGAAACCAAAAGAAAGCTGGAGTAGCAATTCTCATATCAGACAAAATAGACTTTAAAATAAGGACTATTAAAAGGGACAAAGAAGGACACTACATAATGATCAAGGGATTGATCCAAGAAGAAGATATAACAATTGTAAATATTTATGCACCCAACATAGGAGCACCTCAATACATAAGGCAAATACTAACAACCATAAAAGGGGAGATCAACAGTAACACATTCATAGTAGGGGACTTTAACACCCCACTTTCACCCATGGACAGATCATCCAAAATGAAAATAAATAAGGAAACACAAGCTTTAAATGATACGTTAAACAAGATGGACTTAATTGATATTTATAGGACACTCCATCCAAAAACAACAGAATACACATTTTTCTCAAGTGCTCATGGAACATTCTCCAGGATAGATCATATCTTGGGTCACAAATCAAGCCTTGGTAAATTTAAGAAAACTGAAATTGTATCAAGTATCTTTTCCGACCACAACGCCATGAGACTAGATATCAATTACAGGAAAAGATCTGTAAAAAATACAAACACATGGAGGCTAAACAATACACTACTTAATAATGAAGTGATCACTGAAGAAATCAAAGAGGAAATAAAAAAATACCTAGAAACAAATGACAATGGAGACACAACGACCCAAAACCTATGGGATGCAGCAAAAGCAGTTCTAAGGGGGAAGTTTATAGCAATACAAGCCCACCTTAAGAAGCAGGAAACATCTCGAATAAACAACCTAACCTTGCACCTCAAGCAATTAGAGAAAGAAGAACGAAAAAACCCCAAAGCTAGCAGAAGGAAAGAAATCATAAAAATCAGATCAGAAATAAATGAAAAAGAAATGAAGGAAACAATAGCAAAGATCAATAAAACTAAAAGCTGGTTCTTTGAGAAGATAAACAAAATAGATAAACCACTAGCCAGACTCATCAAGAAAAAAAGGGAGAAGACTCAAATCAATAGAATTAGAAATGAAAAAGGAGAAGTAACAACTGACACTGCAGAAATAAAAAAAATCATGAGAGATTACTACAAGCAACTCTATGCCAATAAAATGGACAATCTGGAAGAAATGGACAAATTCTTAGAAATGCACAACCTGCCAAGACTGAATCAGGAAGAAATAGAAAATATGAACAGACCAATCACAAGCACTGAAATTGAAACTGTGATTAAAAACCTTCCAACAAACAAAAGCCCAGGACCAGATGGCTTCACAGGTGAATTCTATCAAACGTTTAGAGAAGAGCTAACACCTATCCTTTTCAAACTCTTCCAAAATATAGCAGAGGGAGGAACACTCCCAAATTCCTTCTACGAAGCCACCATCACCTTGATACCAAAACCAGACAAGGATGTCACAAAGAAAGAAAGCTACAGGCCAATATCACTGATGAACATAGATGCAAAAATCCTCAACAAAATACTAGCAAACAGAATCCAACAGCACATTAAAAGGATCATACACCATGATCAAGTGGGGTTTATTCCAGGAATGCAAGGATTCTTCAATATACGCAAATCTATCAATGTGATAAACCATATTAACAAATTGAAGGAGAAAAACCATATGATCATCTCAATAGATGCAGAGAAAGCTTTTGACAAAATTCAACACCCATTTATGATAAAAACCCTCCAGAAAGTAGGCATAGAGGGAAGTTTCCTCAACATAATAAAGGCCATATATGACAAGCCCACAGCAAACATCATCCTCAATGGTGAAAAACTGAAAGCATTTCCACTAAGATCAGGAACAAGACAAGGTTGCCCACTCTCACCACTCTTATTCAACATAGTTTTGGAAGTTTTAGCCACAGCAATCAGAGAAGAAAAGGAAATAAAAGGAATCCAAATCGGAAAAGAAGAAGTAAAGCTGTTACTGTTTGCAGATGACATGATACTATACATAGAGAATCCTAAAGATGCTACCAGAAAACTACTAGAGCTAATCAATGAATTTGGTAAAGTAGCAGGATACAAAATTAATGCACAGAAATCTCTGGCATTCCTATATACTAATGATGAAAAATCTGAAAGTGAAATCAAGAAAACACTCCCATTTACCATTGCAACAAAAAGAATAAAATATCTAGGAATAAACCTACCTAAGGATACGAAAGACCTGTATGCAGAAAACTATAAGACACTGATGAAAGAAATTAAAGATGATACAAATAGATGGAGAGATATACCATGTTCTTGGATGGGAAGAATCAACATTGTGAAAATGACTCTACTACCCAAAGCAATCTACAGATTCAATGCAATCCCTATCAAACTACCACTGGCATTTTTCACAGAACTAGAACAAAAAATTTCGCAATTTGTATGGAAACACAAAAGACCCCGAATAGCCAAAGCAATCTTGAGAACGAAAAAAGGAGCTGGAGGAATAAGGCTCCCTGACTTCAGACTATATTACAAAGCAACAGTAATCAAGACAGTATGGTACTGGCACAAAAACAGAAAGATAGATCAGTGGAACAGGATAGAAAGCCCAGAGATAAACCCACGCACATATGGACACCTTATCTTTGATAAAGGAGGCAGGAATGTACAGTGGAGAAAGGACAGCCTCTTCAATAAATGGTGCTGGGAAAACTGGACAGGTACATGTAAAAGTATGAGATTAGATCACTCCCTAACACCATACACAAAAATAAGCTCAAAATGGATTAAAGACCTAAATGTAAGGCCAGAAACTATCAAACTCTTAGAGGAAAACATAGGAAGAACACTCTATGACATAAATCACAGCAAGATCCTTTCTGACCCACCTCCTAGAGTAATGGAAATAAAAACAAAAATAAACAAATGGGACCTAATGAAACTTCAAAGCTTTTGCACAGCAAAGGAAACCATAACCAAGACCAAAAGACAACCCTCAGAATGGGAGAAAACATTTGCAAATGAAGCAACTGACAAAGGATTAATCTCCAAAATTTACAAGCAGCTCATGCAGCTCAATAACAAAAAAACAAACAACCCCATCCAAAAATGGGCAGAAGACCTAAATAGACATTTCTCCAAAGAAGATATACAGAATGCCAACAAACACATGAAAGAATGCTCAACATCATTAATCATTAGAGAAATGCAAATCAAAACTACAATGAGATATCATCTCACACCAGTCAGAATGGCCATCATCAAAAAATCTAGAAACAATAAATGCTGGAGAGGGTGTGGAGAAAAGGGGACACTCTTGCACTGCTGGTGGGAATGTGAATTGGTTCAGCCACTGTGGAGAACAGTATGGAGGTTCCTTAAAAAACTACAAATAGAATTACCATATGACCCAGCAATCCCACTACTTGGCATATACCCTGAGAAAACCAAAATTCAAAAAGAGTCATGTACCAAAATGTTCATTGCAGCTCTATTTACAATAGCCAGGACATGGAAACAACCTAAGCGCCCATCATCGGATGAATGGATAAAGAAGATGTGGCACATATACACAATGGAATATTACTCAGCCTTAAAAAGAAATGAAATTGAGCTATTTGTAATGAGATGGATAGACCTAGAGTCTGTCATACAGAGTGAAGTAAGTCAGAAAGAAAAAGACAAATACCGTATGCTAACACATATATATGGAATTTAAGGGAAAAAAATGTCATGAAGAACCTAGGGGTAAGATAGGAATAAAGACGCAGACCTACTGGAGAACGGACTTGAGGGTATGGGGAGGGGGAGGGGTGAGTTTTGACAGGGCGAGAGAGAGTCATGGACATATACACACTAACAAACGTAGTAAGGTAAATAGCTGGGGGGAAGCAGCCGCAAGGCACAGGGATATTAGCTCGGTGCTTTGTGACAGCCTGGAAGGGTGGGATGGGGAGAGTGGGAGGGAGGGAGACGCAAGAGGGAAGACATATGGGAACATATGTATATGTATAGCTGATTCACTTTGTTATAAAGCAGAAACTAACACACCATTGTAAAGCAATTATACCCCAATAAAGATGTTTAAAAAAAAAAAAAGCATATACTGGAAAAAAAAAAAAAAAAAAAGCCATCTGTTATTATACCAATATATTCATTTTGACTATGCCTTCAGTAATAAAAATACTGGAAACTATCTAGGTATATCTTAATACTGAAATTTTTTTTTCCAAATTAGGATAAAATATAAACAAATATCGTGAAATTTTATAAAGATATATTGCACAGAGATTAGGCAGGTTATATCACGATATTCAAAACATAAACACCATATTTATATTAAATATCTATTTTTATGTATGTGCTTATGAAATTCCATGTACCTTACATAAGAAAAATTTAACACTGAAGGTTTCTGGATATTTGAAGAAAAAGTACATTATTAACTGCATATTTTGTTCTTTTGTATTACTTATTATTTTATCATAAGCAAAGATTAAATGTGTAATTAATAACAATAGTAATTGTCCCTTTTTGTTTTTGTTACCAAATTTGGCTTTGATAAAATGATTTGAGTAGCTTAATTCTTTTCCTTCTCTCATAAAAGTGGCTTGTACTTCTATATTAGATATAAATGGAGGGAAGTAGTAATTTTTCCTCTTATTATTTGCACATATTCTAAAATAAGAGCTTTTAAAAGCCTTAAATTATTAAAAATTTTGCTTACTTACTTTTCTTGGAAGCATGACAGATGTAGGCAAGAAAATGTTTTGAACAAGTCAATGGAAATAAAGAGTTTCAAAGAGCAGCCAAGGTGGCAAAGGCATGGCTGCCATTAATCTGTCGGAAACTGTAACTACAACTCTGAAAACAAGATGAGTCATCAGGGGATTGACTGGAAGAGCAAATCATAGGATACTTAATTTGGCAAGTCTGATTCACTACATTGAATTAAGTAACAGGGTTCATATGATAAGGCATAGTTAGCTGCTCCCAGACCATCCCACAGGTGGTAGTTGAAATGTCTGTTTGCAATATCTTCTTAAAAGTCCTGTTCCTATTCCTCCTTTCCATACCAACACCATATCAAAAACAAAAAAGAAAAGAAAATGAAATCTTTGAATGGTAGAAACAACTGTAATATTTTTTTTTTTTTTTTTTTTTTTTTTCAGTACGTGGGCCTCTCACTGTTGTGGCCTCTCCCGTTGCGGAGCACAGGCTCCGGACGCGCAGGCCCAGTGGCCATGGCTCACGGGCCCAGCCGCTCCGTGGCATGTGGGATCTTCCCGGACCAGGACACGAACCCATGTCCCCTGCATCGGCAGGCGGACTCTCAACTGCTGCGCCACCAGGGAAGCCCACAACTGTAATATTTTTGATGACTTCTTGTAGACCTCAGCATAAAAAGACATTGTGACTCCAAGTAGAAAAATGAGGAGGAAGTTCCAACTTACAAATTTTTTTTTTTTTTCAGTACGCGGGCCTCTCACTGTTGTGGCCTCTCCCGTTGCAGAGCACAGGCTCCGGACGCGCAGGCTCAGCGGCCATGGCTCACGGGCCTAGCCGCTCCGCGGCATGTGGGATCTTCCCGGACTGGGGCACGAACCCGCGTCCCCTGCATCAGCAGGTGGACTCTCAACGACTGCGCCACCAGGGAAACCCCTACAAATTCTTTTAATTCTTTACTGCTGCTATGGTTTATTTAAAAATCTATTATATTTTTATATATATTTAGTATATAATAAATAATATATATAATTTTATTTTTAAATTACATGCTATAATTACATACCCTATTGTATATTTTAAAATGTTTTAACCATAAAAATATTTTGAAATATACTATACAGTATGTAATTACAGTGTGTAAAATATTCATGTACTTATCAAATATCTACATATTTGATATTCCATACATACTATGCATCAGGCACATGTTATTGAATATATTGTGTATATGGTATCCTATTTATCAGTATGTAAAATCTTTGATAAAAGAGGTAACTGCTTAGAAA
Organism: Phocoena phocoena; assembly: GCF_963924675.1. NCBI lineage: Eukaryota > Metazoa > Chordata > Mammalia > Artiodactyla > Phocoenidae > Phocoena > Phocoena phocoena. The sequence continues at coordinate 75,292,175 of NC_089234.1, read as the reverse complement.
TTTTGAAAATATTTCACCATTTACTGTGTTGCTGCTGTAAGGCTCATTATAAATGAGGCACTTATCTGTACTTATTAGTGATCAGTGATTAAAGTTAAAATGTGAACAAACCTGTTAGCTTTTTATTCTTGTTTTGGAAATGACAGTGAATTAGTTTCCACCTCCCCAAATGAGAAATCAGTAAAACAAAGTGTGCACGGGATCATGTGACCTTTTGCTCTTTTTTAAAATGTACTGAAGAATAACCGTCTGGCCTCAACTCTAAATCCCCATTTTATTTCTCCTATCTCCGTTTCTTTCCAGTTCTCATTCCAATAGCCACCAGGGAGTCTGACACAGCAAGCATACCAAGCACAGGAAATTTAAGAAAGGGAGGAGAAAACAGCTCAAAGGGAAAGCAGATAGAGAGAAATTCTAGGAACACTCATATTAATTAATGCTTGCCTCAGCACAGAAATAGCAAACTCTCGAAATCTTGGACTATTATTATACTGTGCAACTGTATTACAGTGTATTTACACCTAATTCTTGATCCATTTCCACACTCATAGAAAACACTGAAATATTATTGGTTTTTGTATAAGTCTGTCTCTACAGTAATTCTCAACTTTTGGGGCAGCATGAAGACCTGTATTACATAACCAAAACTAACATCTCCCAGAAAAATATACAATTATGTACATATTCACAAAATATTTTTCAGAAGATTAGAGGGTCATTGAAGTCTGTGTATGAGCTACAGGTAAAAACCTATAATCTTCTGAAAGAAAATGTGATTTTCTTATATATTTAAGACACCCCAGTTATTATTTTTCATTTTAAATAAACACATTTATTATCATTCTGATGTAAGTTCCATGTAGATTTTTCTGCAAAAAGAAATCTAATGGCTATTGCATATTATGCATTTCGTGGCCGTTACAATAATTTATAGTGAATTAATTCCTATAATCTTTGTTTCATTTTCAATATATTTTTATTTGCGTTTCAGTTGGAACTTGAGTTTCAGTTTGAGTTTGAGTTCAAGTGGAAATACAAAGAAGAAGAAACCGGTGTCCTTAACCTAAAGAAGTATTACCATGGCTGATAGCCCAGAATCATACATCTGCCCCTCCCTCCAGGTAAACTGAAACTAACCATATCCTCTAGCTGTGTTTACATCACAGGAAGAGGGAGTCTAACCACAAGAAAACTGTACAAGCTGGTCTAGCTCCAAAAGTGGAACGAAGGTTGCTCTACAGCTCATTATCATCTCATTATAATAGTAAGCTCTCTGCCCATCCACGCCATGATGGTTTGACCTGCTTTGAACCCAGATGCCAAAGGACCATACAAGGGCAGAAAAGAGGTGGCACCCCAGTGCCAGGAAAAACACTGCCTTTTCCCAGAAAACCTATACATATGCCTCCCCCTCAGTAACCTTGCCTTTAAAATCTTGCCTTGATTGCCTCCCAACAAGAAGTTGATTTGCGAACTAAGTTCCTGCCTGTGCATTGTCTGGCCATTGAATAAAGTTTGTGCTGTTTCAGTCTCTGCATTTGTTTTGTTATTGGCTATGTGAATCCAAACAGGAAAAGAACCTTCCCCACTAAGGCAGGGGGCATTGGCTGAGCTAGGGCCCAAGTTAGGGTCCATATGACCAATTTGTTAACAGACACACACAATCAACTGGGATCATGTGGTGAGCCTAGTGCTAGGTGAGGTTGTGATTAGCCTTAGGATGAAAAGGAATGTATCCAAGTCTGGGAAACAAATCCTAACTATTTATAAGAAAACCAGATTTTGGTTTGCAGACTCATGCAGCCCCTGTTCTTTTTTGCTGTTGTTACTATTTGTTTTATGGCCTTGTTGCTTTTCGCTTTTTGTTTCCAATGGGAAAAAGATGCTGACCTTAGGTTCTGAAATGTAAAAGACTGGAAGATGATTTTATGTTTCTAATATAAACATATATATGTATATACACACATATATTTATATATATACACACATATACACTTATATAAACATAAATATAAAACATATAAACATATATATACACACACACACATATATTTTTGTTGTTGTTCTTTTTTTTTTTAATCTTTATTGGAGTATAATTGCTTTACAATGGTGTGTTACTTTCTGCTTTATAACAAAGTGAATCAGTTACACATATACATATGTTCCCATATCTCTTCCCTCCTGCGTCTCCCTCCCTAGCACCCTCCCTATCCCACCCCTCTAGGTGGTCACAAAGCATGAAGCTAATCTCCCTGTGTTATGCGGCTGCTTCCTACTAGCTATCTATTTTACGTTTGGTATTGTATATATGTACATGCCACTCTCTCACTTTGTAACAGCTTACGCTTACCCTTCCCCATATCCTCAAGTCCATTCTCTAGTAGGTCTGTGTCTTTAGCGTTTTCTCTATTCTACTTCCAAGATTTTGGATCATCTTTACTATCATTATTCTGAATTCTTTTTCAGGTATACTGCCTGTTTCCTCTTCATTAGTTAGGTCTGGTGGGTTTTTATCTTGCTCCTTCATCTGCGGTGTGTTTTTCTGTCTTCTCATTTTGCTTATCTTATTGTATTTGGGGTCTCCTTTTTGCAGGCTGCAGGTCATAGTTTCTGTTGTTTTTGGTGTCTGTCCCCAGTGGCTAAAGTTTGTTCAGTGGGTTGTGTAGGCTTCCTGGTGGAGGGGACTAGTGCCTGTGTTCTGGTGAATGAGGCTGGATCTTGTCTTTTTGGTGGGCAGGTCCACGTCTGGTGGTGTGTTTTGGGGTGTCTGTGGACTTATTATAATTTTAGGCAGCCTCTCTGCTAATGGGTGGGGTTGTGTTCCTGTTTTGCTAGTTGTTTGGCATAGGGTGTCCAGCACTGTAGCTTGCTGGTCGTTGAGTGAAGCTGGGTGCTGGTGTTGAGATGGAGATCTCCGGGAGATTTTCGCCATTTGATATTATGTGGAGCTGGGAGGTCTCTTGTGGACCAGTGTCTTGAAGTTGGCTCTCCCACCTCAGAGACACAGCACTGACTCCTGGCTGTCACACTTATCCAATCAGTAAATGCAGCCGACTCTGCCTTCCGAATACATCCAGAATCCGACCCCCTTCTGGTCCAAGCCACCATCACCTCTAGCTGGATTATTGCAGTAGCCTCCTGTCTCTCCCAGCTTCTGCTGTTGGTCCCTTCAAGCTGTTCTCAACATGGCAGCTCTAGAGATCCTCAGAAAACATGACTTGAACGTCTGCAGGCTGGGGTGGAGCCCACACATATATATTTGAACTGGAGCTAGTTCAAATAGAAAAGGAGTCCTGTCCCTATCCATTATTCCTCTTTTAAAATTAAATGCATAGAATTTAATTGACCTTAAACCTCCATTCACGGCAGGCTATCACAGTTGTGAACACAAAGCTATATATTTTAATTGAATTTTGTTTTTTAGAAAATTATAGATTCACATGGACTTTTAAGAAATAATACTCATAGAGCACATGTACTTTTTATCCAGTTTCCCCAAGGGTAATGTCTCATAAAACTATAGCACAATATCACAGCTAGGATATTGTCATTAATACAGTCAAGGTACAGAACAATTCCATCACTAAAAGCATCCCTCATCTTGCTCTTTTATAGCCACTCCCACCTCCACTGAACGTATTAGTAGTGTTGCATGGAATGGGTGCACCACATTTATTTAACCAATTGAAGGTTGTTTTCGGTTTGGGGCCATTATGAAATTAGGAGTTTGCGATTAACATATATACACTACTATATATAAAATAGATAACCAACAAGGACCTGCTCTATAGCAAAAGAACTATACTATTTTGTAATAACCTATACAGGAAAAGAATCTGAAAAAGAATAGAGATTATATATATGTGTGTATATATATATATGTATATATGTGTATATATATATATGTATATGTGTGTGTGTATATATATATATATATAACTGAATCACTTTGCTGTACACTTGAAACTAATACAACACTGCAAATCAACTGTACTTCAATTTAAAAAAAATTTCTGTGAACATTTGTTTACAGGTTTCTATGTGAGCATAAATGTTTCTTCTGGGATAAATGCTCAAGAGTACAATTGCTAGGTCATATGGTTAGTTTGGTTTTTCAAGAAACCGCTGAACAGTTTTCCATAGTGACTGTACCATTTTTCCATCTCAACATCAATGACTGTGTGATCCAGTTTCTCCTCAATCTTGCCAGGATTTGGTGTGGTCACTCTTTTGTGTGTGTTGTGTGTGTGTGTGTGTGTGTGTGTGTGTGAAATGCCTCCTCATGTCTTTTCACTATTTTCTTATTCTTTTTTTTAAGATTTCTTCCAAGTCTTTTTCTTTTTTAAGAAGATTTTGGGGGTAGGAATTTATTAATTAATTATTTTTGCTGTGTTGGGTCTTCATTTCTGTGTGAGGGCTATCTCTAGTTGTGGCAAGCGGGGGCCACTCTTCATCGCAGTGTGCGGGCCTCTCACTATCACGGCCTCTCTTGTTGTGGAGCACAGGCTCCAGATGTGCAGGCTCAGTAGTTGTAGCTCACGGGCCTAGCCACTCCACAGCATGTGGGATCCTCCCAGACCAGGGCTCAAACCCGTGTCCCCTGCATTAGCAGGCAGACTCTCAACCACTGCGCCACCAGGGAAGCCCTTGACTATTTTGTAATTGATTTTTGTTTTCCTACAGAATTTGAAGTTCTTTATATATTCTATATATAAGTGCTTTGCTGGATATTTGGTTTGTGAATACTTTCTCTCACTCTGTTACTTGACTTTTCCTTCTTGTCACGTGGGCTTTCACAGACTAGTTTTTAACTTAATAAGGTCAAACAACAGTTTTTCTCTTAAGGGATAGTTTTTGGTGCCAAATGTAAGACCTTTTGCCTAAACCTATATCCTGACTCTTTTATCATTTCTTTGTAAAAAATGGTTACAGTTTCTACATAAATCTATGATCCATTTTAAGTTAAGTTTTATGTGAAGTATGAGTTTAGATTAAATTTGGTTTTGACCAAGTTTGGGAAGTTTTTAACCATCATGTCTTCAAATATGTTTTAATCCCACTTTCCCTCTCCTCTCCTTCTGAGACTCTGATGACACAAACATTAGCTCTTTTATTATTACCCCAGAGGCCCTAAAACTTTTTTTTTATTTCATTTTTTTCTCTTCATATTGGCTAAGTTCCACTGAGCTGTTGTCAATTTCACTGGTCCTATCATATGCCATCTCCACCGAGCTATTGATCAAACAGATTTTTATTTTGGTTATCGTATTTTTCAATTCCATAATTTGCATTGAGTTCTTTTTTAAATTTGTTTCATTCCTAAAAGTTACTATTTTTTTCAAAAGAATCCACAATTGCTTGTTGAAGCATTTTTGTGATGACTACTTTAAAATTCTTGTCAGTTAATTCTAACATCTCCTTAACGTGGATTTTGACATTGTCTTTTCTTATTCTTATTGATATATTTTTTTGGTTGATGATATGAAGAGTGATTTGTTTTATTCTATCCTGGACATTTTGGATATTCTATTAGGAGACCCAGGATCCTATTTAATCTTCTTTTATGATTACGTGTAGGTGAGGGCCTTGCAGGTGTGTATGTTTAGCTTCCTGCTGGACCTGGAAACACCACCCCAGCAAAGCAGGACACTGACTTATGCTGCCTCATTGCAGACAGGTGGGGTGGAAGTTTAGCTGCCCCTTGCCCCCACTGACACCTTCCTGGTTAAAGTAGGTACCCACTTTCACTGCCTTATCAGGCTGTCCTGCAACAAAGGGGGTGGGAAAATGGAGGGCTGACAAATTCTGCTGAGTGGAATAGGCAATCAGCTCCCCACCTCCCTGCTGTCCCCCACCACCCCCCGCCATGACACCAGGGGAAGGGAGTGGGGAAGAGGAAGGCCCACTCGCCCTGTCTCACTGATGCCAGGTGCGGGTGGAAAGGTCTCACTGAAACCAGGGGAGGGTACAACCATACTTCACACTGCCTTGTTCAGTCTTGTTCCTGCCAGGTGGGTGTGGAGGTTCAGCCTCATAATAAGCCTTTCCGACACTATGGAGAGGGGAAAGTGATGTGCTTAATACCTCTGACCTGCACCACCTCGTTCAGATTCTCTGATGTTATGTGAGTAAAAAGGCTCAGCTCCCCAAGCTCCACTGATACCCTGTGTGTGTGTGTGTGTGTGTGTGTGTGTGCGCGCGCGTATAGGGGGAGGTGAAACTTTGTAGACACTACCTTGTTAAGTTTCGCCATTACTGCGTAGGAGTGGAGGATCACAGCACCGCCTGCTTCTGACAGGGTGAGGGAAGCAAGATCAGCTATCTACTGGGTCCTACAGAGTCCACCAGTCAGGGAAATTGGAACATCACTTGGTTGGAAGATCAACTCCCCACTTGGCTCACTGAAACCTCAGGGGAGGTGATGCAGTTTTTCTATTGGTGTTGGCTGGAATTAGGCCGGTGTTGCCAAAAAGATTTTATGTTGTTAGGGTTGTTGGCAGGGGAAGACAGAGTTTTCTTGGAATTGTCTTTGTCTATGCCTCTTTGATGGTTTAATGTTGGAGACTACTGCAAAACCCTGTCTGGGATACATGGGAGCCATTAAGAAAATCCAGCAAGGTCCTATCAGAAATTCAACACGAAAAGTCTCAAGCTTGCCTAGGTGGTCCACTTTCTTCCTTATACCTGTCAGAGTGTTCTTATGCTTGTTGTGCTATTTACACTGTAAAAACTAAAGGTTTTTTAGTAAGAAAAGGGAGGACCTGGGAGGAATGGGGCTCCTTCAACCTTGACAGACTGGAAGTCTCCCATGTCATTGTTTTACTGTCTAATTCTACATTATTTTCGTTTTTCTGCCTGCATCTAATACCCCCAGTCCTATTCTCTAGCCTTCCATTGACATGCACATGCATCAACATGCAGCTTGACATACTTTCAATGTATGCTGTTCAAATATTCTGCAAATATATTTTCATATTGATGGATATCTATGAAAATATATAATTTTATTCTGTATGGGTTGATGTGTGTTTAAATTTACATTAATATGTAAAAAATTACATAAGTGTGTTCTCATTTGGCTTTTATCTTATTCATTCACAATTAATTTTGGAAATGTATCCCAAATTATACACATGGATATAGTAAAATTCTTTTATTGTTGTATAACATTGCACTTGGGGAAAAATGTCGTATTTATACATTTAGAAAATTGATACTTAATATATCTCTGATTTTTTCTGATATGAATAATGCTCCAGCAAATATCCTTATAAATATTCTCTTGAATATTATTCTGAGTATGCCTCTAGATACAGAAATGGAATTGCTGGGCCATGGGGCATGTACATTTGCAATTTTATAAGATACTGCTAAATTTTCTTCAAAGCAATACCAATTTACACTCTGGTCATGTGCTATTGCCAGACTTAGCTTGGGCTTAATTTTAATAATCTGATGGATGTGTCCCTTTTAAATTTGCACTTTTCTGATTCTAGTGGTTAAGCAACTTTTATCCACAAATCATTAAGTATTGTCTGTGTAATCCCTTTTTATATAAACTGTCCATTTTCCATTCGATGTGAGAGAGCTTTTATTGTGTGCTAGTTTGCATATTTTTTTTACAATAATATAATCTGGATACATGAATATACTACATTTTCTTTCAGCCTGTCATTTGTTTTATATACTTATTTATATATATATATATTTTTTGCGGTACGCGGGCCTCTCACTGTTGTGGCCTCTCCTGTTGCGGAGCACAGGCTCCGGACGCGCAGGATTAGTGGCCATGGCTCATGGGGCCCAGCCGCTCCGCGGCATGTGGGATCTTCCCGGACCGGGGCACGAACCCGTGTCCCCTGCATCGGCAGGCAGGCTCCCAACCACTGCGCCACCAGGGAAGCCCTATATTTTCTTCTTTATTTTTCTTTCTCTTTTCTTTAAAGGTTTTTATTGAAGTGCAACATACTACATACTAATTGTGAGGTGTGCATATCTTAAGTGTACCGTTCCATGAAACTTTGCCCGTCTGTGTGACCAACTCACAGATCAAGATACAGAAACCAGCTAGCACTCCAGATACCTCTTGAGTGGCCCATCCTAGTCATCACCTCCACAAAGTAACCACTATTCTTTTTGAAGCATAGTTTAGTTTTACCTGTTTTTGAACATTTTATAATGTAAGTTATACAGCATGCACTCTTTTTTTCTAATTAGTCAGAATTTGTCATTTTTTAAAAAAGTCTTTATTGAAGTTGTTACAATATTGCTTCTTTTTTTAATGTTTTGGTTTTTTGGCCATGAGGCATGTGAGATCTGAATTCCCCACCCAGGGACTGAACATGCACACCCTGCACTGGAAGGCGAAGACTTTTTTTTTTTAATTAACTAATTTATTTAGGCTGCACTGGGTCTTAGCTGCGGCACGTGGGATCTGATTTTTTTTTTAGTTGTGGCATGCGTGCAGGATCCAGTTCCCTGACCAGGGATCCACCTGGGCCCCGTGCACTGGGAGAGCAGAGTCTTACCCACTGGACCACGAGGGAAGTTCCTGGAAGGTGAAGTCTTAACCACTGGACTACCAGGGAAGTGCCTGGCATGGACTTTTTTGTGTCATTTGTTTCACTCTTTTTCTTTGATATTCACACGTTTACTCATCGAGTAAGTTCATTATTTTTCCACTGTCATATAGTCTTTATGTTTGAATATATTACGATTATTATTCATATTACTATTAATTCATATTTTGTTTAAAGTTTTGGTAAGTTTTAATATTGTTGCTATAAATTTTCTTAGACATATTTTTCCAAAGTGGTTTTACCACACACTCCAGTATCAGTATATTAGACGTGTGTATGTGTGTGTTCCAAGTGTTCTAAGTTTTTTTTTTCCTATAATTTTGTTGCATTTGGTTTACTGACATTTTGCTTAGGATATCTGCACCTACATTCAAGAGGGAGATTGCCCTTTAAATATATTCTTTTATTTTTTAATAAATAAATTTATTTATTTATTTAGGCTATGTTGGGTCTTCGCTGCTGCTTGCAGGGTTTTGTAGTTGTGGCGAGCGGTGGCCACTCTTTGTTGTGGTTCGCAGGCTTCTCATTGTGGTGGCTTCTCTTGTTGCGGAGCACGGGCTCTAGGTGCACAGGCTTCAGTAGTTGAGGCTCATGGGCTTTAGAGCACAGGCTCAGTAGTTGTGGCGCACGGCCTAGTTGCTCCACGGCATGTGGGATCTTCCCAGCCCAGGGCTCGAACCCATGTCCCCTGCATTGGTAGGCGGATTCTTAACCACTGTGCCACCAGGGATGCCCTAAGTATATTCTTTAGCACTTTTCTTACCTAATTTTGATGTCAAGATAATAATTTCATGAAGTAAATATTTTATTGATCCTCTTTCATCTATTTCTATCCCTTTAATTGGAAGACTTAGCCCATAAAATATGTGGGGACAAGTTAATATTTTGAGTTATATTGTTGAGTAATTTTAAATATTGATTCAATTTATTTAATGAGTAAGTGATATACTTCTCTTTCCCCACAGTTTTTCTAGACAATTGTCTATTCCACTGAAGGTTTAAAAATTTATGGTATGACTCTCAGGGAAAAAAAATCTAAAATTGGTATATGATAAAAATCTTTAAATAAATAAATGTTTCTAGAAGGGAAGAGCATTTGTTTGCTTAGAATGGAAATGTGATTTTGCATTATTCATAGACTGATATTGAAGTTTATTAATGGAGATTTGAATTTATAATTGTCATTTGCCAATACCATTCCTAAAACATATGGCATACGAGCACTCTTGTGATTTATAGAGTTTGAGTGTTTTGTTTCCTCAGGCTAAATATAAATTGATATTTGATCAAAATGTATCTGGGGTTGCAATTAGATCTGTGTGGAAAATTAGAGAATTATGCAGATATAAATAAGAACATTTCAATCTGAATGAAATTATAAAAGCAGTTTTGCATTGATAAACCACAATAATTTCCATTGGTTGACATGCTATAGTCATCTCTCACTGGGCTGCTGTCCCCGAAAGGCATTCTTAGGAAAACTAAGGAATGGTTATTTCCTGAACAGACACACACAAAATGCAGAGAGAAAAATCTAAGACACTATTTAAGAAAAAATAAGATTATTGTGATAAATAATAGTTAAAAAACCTGCCTATAAAATAAATATTGAATAAGGAGAAAAGGAGAAAAAGTAGAAGGGAGGAAAAATGCTCAACCGAAGGGAAAAAAACCTAGCTTATCTGTAACATTTGTGTCTTTTTTTTCTCATTTGTAAAATAATGAAGTTGTTATAGAAGATATTATTAAGTTGTGAAATTAAGTCAGTAAAGTATTTTCCATGGATTTTCCATGGATTTCTATCTACAAAAGATAGAAATTTCTTATTTGTCAATCCCTAGCCTCTAAAATGCTATGAGACATTGTCTATGGTCTCTGAGATCAAAATAGAAAAATGTAACATTTGAAATAAAAGCTTACTGAGTACAAAATAAATGATGTTTACATTATGTTCTGTGACTCTAGGAAGTGATAATGAGTCCAAAATACTTAAGATGAAAATATTTTTCGGTTTTCTACATGACCTTGTACAGATTTCTGCTTTTGTAGATGAAATAAATGAGTTTTAATACAGAGAATCTCATGAAATAGTAACTAAGGACACTGAGAAATATAATGTAGGATACTATACAACTCCTGGGCTGCAAATAATGACAACTAACTACCTTATATAAAATTCAGACTAACTTATCCGCCACTAATTGGCTCCCTGGTTACTTTAAGGTTTTCATTTTTAACCTGGAAGCAATACCAATTAGAAAACAATCCAGAGCATAGTTTAAAATTGCATAACTCTCACTGATTTTTATGGGTTCCCAATGTCTTTCCTTCTTCCTCTCCTGACATTATCTTCCTTGGTTGGATTGTTGAGTGCTCTGTTTCATGGTGCTGCACACTAGTTAAGCTGTGAATCCAGCCATGGCCACATATAAAAATGAGCAAAGACATCCAGGTCTCTTGGCAAACTGCTGTGATGTTCAAACTAGTGTTAGCTCACTTCCTAATTTATCTCACTCCCATTGATGGCCTCCAAGGTAGGAAAAGGTTTTACTTCCTAAAGTGAAAACACTTCCAGCCAAACTTGGATGGTCTAACCTCTAAGCAATTGTACCCCTGTATTCCTTAAGAAGCACTTTGAGCCTTTCATTGACAATCTTTAACAACAAACAAATGAACAGTCAATGAAACACTTTCCATGGATTTCCATTGTTACAAAAGATAGATATTTCTTATTTGTAGGCTCTAAAACATTATGAGATATTTTCTATGGTCTCTAAGATCAAAACAGAAAATGTAACATTTTGAAATAAAAGCTGAGTACCAAAATAGATGATATTTACTGCACAGTCACCAAGTGATATTCCTTTTCAAATGATGAAAATCTTTACCTATAAGCAAACGAGGCGAGAAACTAGCTTAGACATTAAACTTACATCTGTACAAAAAGAGAAACATTAATTACGTTGACCATTACAAATGTTATAGATGTTTATGCATTTTATTAAATACTCAAAATTTTAATCAGTCTCAAAGCACTGTCTTGTCTCCAGAGAGCTACCTGCTTGTGGTGTGGGCATTCTGAATATTCTGGAAAAGTATTCGTATGTATGTGTATATGTATATTACACATACTGCATTTCCTATTAATTTCAGCAGATTAAAACATTCAAGCAAAGAACTGCAAATACACTCTTATAATCATTTAAATAACTAATGCTTTGGTTACAAAATAACTTTAAGGCAGAGATACATTATCTCACATGAAATTAAAATCTCCTCTTCTAAAAATTCATTAAATTATCTTAAAGGATTATTTAATATCTGAAGAGCATAATGAAAGGGTTTTTCTTTCATTTAAAATGTTACTTGACTTGGCATAGGATATTTAGAAATAATCTCCCTGCATAAAAACTCTACTGTTGGCCTTAAGCAGTCAGCTTGAATAAGTTAGTTCATTTCACATACTTTGTTAATATAAAATAATTTTCAATGTGCTAGGTGCTAGAAATACAAAGACAAATAAAAAGCATGTTCCCTGTCCTCAACGAGTTTGCAATCACATAAGGATGTAATACAAATTTAGGGATCTGTAGGTACAATGAAGTAAATGCAATTCTAAAGATATGCCAAAAGGCACTGTGCTGTAACTCATGCTTTCATTTCCTTACTAAAAATAAATGTAAACATTTTTCATAGCAGTTTAGACGGTTTTGCAGAAGCCAACACTGGATATTACATGTGGGAAAATATCTTTTAAGAGAAACTAAAGATGCTATTTGCTTTATTATAAAACCACACCTATAAATCTAGATTAGACAGATTCTTTAATCAGATCCTGTAATTACATAAATTGGGCCCAAGTTTATGCCCACTGTTCTGCCTCATGAACTACAAATCAAACTTCTCTGGCACTTGCAATGGAATTGAAAAAAATGCAGTAATAAAAGTACATACAACTTTTTATTTCAGAAGAACTAAAGGTGCCTCTCATTCTCATGGTGTCCTTTGTAGGGAAGGACTAAGTGTTTTCTTGAAGGTTTATTATGTGTATTACTGATATTGTTGTTGAAATTATTGTTAATGTTTAAAATTTGATTTCCAATCTAGGTGTAGTCACATCCTTAACATTTTGTATGCCTCTCTTTACTTGGCCGTGTTTTGCTCTTTTTACTGATTCTGTGTATTGTTAAAATGCTTTAGGCATGCAAAAGTTAAATGTTAATATTATTAAGTTTAAAAAATTTTAAAACATTTTCATAAAAAAAATTAAAAACATGAAATTATTTGAATGAAATTATATTGTTAAATTGTATATAAAGGATAAATACATTATGACCAGTGAGTTTCCACCCTCCCCCAGAAAAATAATAAATATAATTCATCTTATTAACAGATTGAAAAGAAACAAAATTCAACAAGAATTCACTATGTTGAATAAAATCCTCATAGAAAACTAAGAATAAAAAACTGGTAAAGGCAATTTATGGAGAACCTACACCTAATACTCTACTAGACTTCAAATTTTAACAGTCTAAAATGGGAAAAGCAACTAAATACATTTCCCTCAGAATTAGGACAAAGGCAAGGATGTTCTCTCTCACTACTTCCATTCAATATTGTGCTAAGAGTTCTAACTATTTCAGTACAGAATGAAATTATATAGATAGAAGAAAAGAGAGAGAAACTACCTTTATTTATAGAAGAAATGATCAATTCTGTAGAAAATGATAAGGAATCCTCAAAACAGCTACTGGAAATAATATGAGTTACCCAAGGACACAAGATACAATTTTAATATACAAAACCCATTATTCTTATATAGCTATCAATTAAAAAAATAGAAATGAAATTCAATTTAAAGTAAATACCATTTACAATACCATTTAAACCAAGACCAAAGACCAATGCAATGAAAATCATAAAATATTGCTCAGAGAAATTTAAAAGATCTAAATTAATGGAGACATATCTCATGCTCATTACTCAGAAGATTTGATATGTTTAAAAGGTAATTTCTCCCCAAAATGTTCTATAGATTCAATGAAGTTCCAATTAAATTAAATTCACAACAGGTGTTCTAAAAGTGGAAAATGATAACTTGTTTTATATATATATATATATATATATATATATACACACACACACATATAAAATACCCAAAGCAATTTTAAAAAGGAAGATAAAGCTGAGTACTTACGTCACCCAATTTCAAACATATTATAAAACTACAGTAATCAGCACAGTGCAATATTGGCAAAAGGATAAGCAAGAAATATATAGATAAATGGAACTGAATACAAAGTCCAGAAATATTTCACTTATAAGTAGATGCACATGTCAATTCAATGAGCAAGAAAGAATCTTTTCAACAATGGAGGTGGGACACTTGGATTTCCCTATGCAAAGAAACAACAAACACACAACCTCCTACCACATACAAAAACTAATTCATATAGATCATATACCTGAATTTAAGTGTTAAAACTATAAAACCTTTAAAGGCAACATAGGAAAAAATCTTAGTGATTTTAGGTTAGGCAAAAACGTCCTTGATAGAATACAAATACTGGAATTATAAAAGAAATATTCATAAGGGTCTCATCAAAATTAGCAACTTTTGTTCTAATAAAAAGACTTCTAAGAGATGAAGATGCAAGTCACAGACCTGAAAAAATTGAAAAATATGTATCTACTAATGTATTTGTGTTCAAAATATACTAGTCATACTCTTACATCTCAATAGTACTTCAAGCAACCTAATAAAATAGGAAAAAAATATGAATAGACACTTCAAAAAAGAAGGTATATGGATGGCAAAGAAGCACATGAAAAATATATAATATAAAATAATTACTTAATAAAGAATATAAAGTTAAAAGGAATGATGACATGCAACCACATACCCATTAGAACTGCAAAAACTGAAAAGACTGACAATGCTAAGTATTGACAAGGATATGGAACAACTGAAGACAGCACACATTGTTGGTATAAAAGCAAGGCAACCTGGCCACTTAGGGAGAAAAAAATCAGTTTCTTACAAAGTTAAACAAAAATATAATGTAATTGTAGTAGTGTAAAACTGACTGCTTAATAAAAACCCTCTAAAAATATGAGCAGCATAAAACAATAAAGTAATTTTCAGCTCATTCAGTGATTAATGCTGATGTTTGTAATTCGTAGGCAGTCTTCCTTCTGGTCACTCAGGAACTTGGCCTCTTTCCATCCCATGGACCTGCCAATGACTAAAGCCTTTGTGTCCTCCACTGATCTTCTGCACCATGCCAGGGCAAGAGAAAGTGGGGCAGACCTTGAAATGATAAAGTTGACTTTTGTCTACCCTCATTCCATTCAGCAGACTTGACAACATGACAAGAACTAACTACAAGGGATCCTGGAAATGTAACCTAATTATGAGCCCAGAATTAGAGGAAAAGGATTTCCATGAACCCTTACCAGTGTACACTACTAATGTATGTAAAATGTGCAAAATCTCAAGACAGAGACATATCAAAGCAATTGTTTGCTTTTCTTCCCCGAGGGCATAAATACCACCTAATTAGTTTTTGCATTAGAGAGACTGTAGAAAATAACATAAAGCTATATTTTATATTACAAACAGCAATTTTCACTTCAAGATCACAAGTTATTAGCTACACAACTGGTAGTTAAACATCAATAAATTGCTGTGTTCCCTATGATCAACTACCAATCTCTAGTAATCATATATATTACTTTTAATTCACAACAGGTTAAATACTAATCCAGCAACAGAATTAAGAACTAGGGAGTAGAAGAATAATTCCTATTCTGGGGGAGAACAATTCCTATTCTTAAATATAAAAAAGCCACAAAAAGGAAGAACTGTGCATTGCTATCTTCAAAAAAATCAAAATAAGTATAAAAACAATTATGTAATTTTCAAAAAATTCTTCTTGATGAAAGAAAAAGCAAATAAAATATATAAATGTAGAATTTTTTTAAATATAGAGGTCACTGTTATCATTTTAAAATGTTAGGAGGAAGTTTTTAATTAAAGTTTTTATTTTGACATAATTATAAGTTCACATGCAATTGTACGAAGTAATACAGAGAGATCTCAGATATGCTTTGCTCAGTTCCCCCATTGGTAACATGTTGCAAAACTATATTACTATATTATATTACAATATCTCAACCAGGGTCCCTCATGTTGCACTTTTATAGTCACACCTACTTCCATCCCTCCCCACACTTTCTCTAGCAACCACTAGTCTGTCCTCCATTTCTAAAATTTTGTCATTTCAAGTATATAAATAAATAACATTTGGCATTAGCTTTTTTCACTCACTATAATTTTGTGTATATAAAAAGACAAAATACTATAGATGGCCAATAGGCACATGAAAATATGCTCAACATAGCTAATTATTAGAGAAATACAAATCACAACTACAATGGGGTACCACCTCACACTGGTCAGAATGGCCATTATTAAAAGTCGACAAACAACAAATGCTGCAGAGGGTGTGGAGAAAAGGGAACCTTCCTTCACTGTTGATATGAATGTAAGCTGGTGCAGCCACTATGGAAAACAGTACGGCAGTTTCTCAGAAAACTAAAGAGACTTGTCATATGATCCAGCAATCCCACTCCTGGGCATATATCCAGACAAAACTCTAATTCAAAAAGATACATGTAACCCTATGTTTACAGCCGGACTACTGACAATAGCCAAGACATGGAAACAACGTAAATGTCCATTGACAGAGGAATGTATAAAGAAGATGTGGTACATATATACAATGGGATACTACTCAGCCATAAAAAAAAGAAAAGAAATAATGCCATTTGCAGCAACATGGATGGACAATGTATTATCATACTAAGTGAAGTAAATCAGAAAGAGAAAGACAAATGCCGTAAGATATCACGCATATGTGATATCTAAAATATTACACAAATGAACCTACATATGAAACAGAAACAGACTCACAGACGTAGAGAACAGACCTGTAGTTGCCAAGGGGGAGGGGGCTGGGGGAGGGATGGAGTGGGAGGTTGGGGTTAGCAGATGCAAACTATTATATATAGAAAGGATAAACAACAAGGTCCTACTGTTGTAGGTCAAGGTTTAGCACAGAGAACTATATTCAAAATCCTATGATAAACCATAATGGAAGATAATATTTTTTTAAATGTATATATATGTATAACTGAATCACTTTGTTGTACAAGAGTAATTAATACAACATGGTAAATCAACTATATGTCAATTTAAAAAAGTACAATACAAAATTTTAAAAGACAAACCAATATAGTAAAATAATCATCCTAAATTGTTTATGCTCAATGATATACTTTAAAAATACCTGAATAATTGACAGAATGAAAGGAGAAACAGACAAATCTACAGTCAT
This sequence comes from Phocoena phocoena, assembly GCF_963924675.1. Classification (NCBI taxonomy): domain Eukaryota; kingdom Metazoa; phylum Chordata; class Mammalia; order Artiodactyla; family Phocoenidae; genus Phocoena; species Phocoena phocoena. Next base: position 75,275,197 of record NC_089234.1, on the reverse strand, counting down.
GTTTAAAGCTTTTTTTTTTTTTTTTTTTTTTTTTTGTGGTACGCAGGCCTCTCACTGTTGTGGCCTCTCCCTTTATGGAGCACAGGCTCCGGATGCGCATGCTCAGCAGCCATGGCTCATGGGCCCAGCCACTCCACGGCATGTCGGATCTTCCCGGACCAGGGCACGAACCCATGTCCCCTGCATCGGCAGGTGGACTCTCAACCACTGCACCACCAGGGAAGCCCATGTTTAAAGCTTTTTAAACAACTGTTTTAGTTACTGAGATAATGAGAAGATAAAAATAATCAGAATATGGGAGATTTGCAGTGAATCTTAACAAATGACATTATTAACATTTTTCGAATGCACATCAAACAATGTAGAATACATATTTTTTTCAAGTGTATGTGGAGCATTCACAAAAATAGACCACATATTGGGCTCCAAAGCAAGTCTAAATAATTAGAAAAGATTGAATTCATTCAAATATTTCCTCTAAGTTCACAGGATTTAAAGTCAAAATCAATAATGAAAAGTTAACTAGAAAAATGCCCAAATATGTGGAAATTAAACAACAAACATAGAATAAGTTGAGTGCAAGAAGTAAAAGAGAAATTTTAAAATATTTTGAATTAATATGATAATGAAATAATAGAATTTTGAGATTAAGCTAAAAGAATTAATGAAAGGGAAATTTCTTATAAATACAATAACCAGAAAAAAAGGCAAGTTTACAATCAAACTAGTTTTTACTCAAGAGGTTAGAAAAATAAGAGCATTATTTTTAGTCTGGAAAGAAGAAAATAATAAAGGAATGAATAGAAATCAGTGAAGTATAATTTCTACTGCTGTCCATGTTACTGCCTTTTCATTATAAAGAACTGGAAAACTGGACACTATATATGAAACAGCAGTTTTTCAGGCATTAGATTCCATGCAGCATAAGACTATAATTCCCAAATAAAATCGAATCAAATGAGGTGATATTTATGATACACTTGGATTTTCTTTTTTGGAAGTAAATTCTAGACAGTAGAATGGGGAGATGAGACCAAGTAGAGCATTTTGGTATTGCACAATTGAATAAAACAGTTACAGACCATGAGTCAGCTGGAATTTACAAGGAAGAATATGGGTGAAGAGGAGTTACTCTGAGAAACACCTCCACATCTCTGCATAAGAATCCCTTTGAATCTGTTACTAAAGAATTATCTGCACATATGTTGGATGAAATGCAGCAGACCAGGAAAAGTATTTCTCAGGAGATGTAAACTGAACAATTCCAAGAGTTTTCCAGGCATGAAAGGCTACTGAGTTTCAATAAACTATAGAGGAGAGACATCATGAAATATCCAGGCTATACAATAGGGGTTCCAGATAGCTCACTCCTGAGTAGGAGGGCTAGAGTAAAAAGGCTACTTTAAACCTGCCTTAACAAAGCTTAAAAAAAAATGGTTAAAATTACTGAATTGATCCACAAGTTAATTAGCTTCTTGCAAAAACATATCCAATATTCCTTAAAAGAACACAATAAGATCCAAGCACTCAAAGTTATAATAGTAATGTTCAGCATTTAATCAAAATTACTAGGTATGAAAGGAAGCAGGGATATGTGACCCAGAACCAAGAAAAATCAGCCAACAGAAGCAGATGCACAGAGGATAGAGTTGATGGACTGGCAAACAACAACTCTCAAAGAACTAGTATAAACATGCACCAGGATTTAGAGAAAAACTTAATATACAGTTGACCCTTGAACAACTTGGGGATTAGGAGCACTGACCCTCTAGAGCAGTTGAAAAGCCACATATAACTAACTTATAGTCAGGCATCAGTATATGCAGTTCCTCTGCATCTGTGGTTCTGTATCTGTGGTTCCACATCTGTACATTCAACCAACAACAGATTGTGTAGTATTTACAATTGAAAAAACTCTCAGTATAAGTGGACCTGTGCAAGTTCAAACCTGTGTTGTTCCAGGGTCAACTGTATTGAAAAGGCACATAGAACATTTTTTAAAATCCTATTACGAATGAAAAATACAATCTCTCAGATGAAAAATGTACTTGATGAAGTTAATGGCAGATTAGACATTACATAAGAAAAGAAGATAGTTGAGCTTGACAATGTATAAGTGGAAAATATCCATATTGAATTACAAAGAGTAAAATGACTGAAAAAAAACCCAAGTTATCAAGAATCCCATCTCAGGTAGTTAAATGTATATGCAATTTGAGTCAGAGTGGAGTGTTAGAAAAAATATATATAAAGAAATATTAACAATTTTTACCAAATTTACTGAAAACAGAAGACCACAATTCATTGACCACAAAACAGATTAAAACAAAGAAAAACAGACCAAGGTATATCATAATTAAATTGTGTAAAAACAACTGAAAAAACAGCCAGAGAATAAAGAAATAATACATAGAGAAAGAAATATAAAAATATCACAATCTTCTTACAAGAAGCAAAGCAAGTCAGAATATTATGGAATATTTTTAAAGTACTGAAAAAAAGGCTTGTTACTTCAACATCCTATATTGATAGAATATATCCTTCAAAAATAAAGGTGAAATAAAGACATTTGTATTCAAACAAAAGTTTAGAGAAAGAGTTAGTAGTAGATCTGAACTACAAGAAGTTAAACAGGAATCTCTTTAAGGGAATAGAAAATAATACCAAGTGGAAATTTGGATCTGCAAAAATAAATGAAGAATGCTGGAAATAATAAATATTTGGATAAATTAAAAGGATTTTTTCTTACTTTCTAAAATTCCATAAAGAAGTATTTACTGTTTAAAGAAAATTAATTTCAATGAAAGTACACTCTAAAGTTTTAACACATATAGAAAGAAGATATTTGACAAAACAGCACAAAGAATCAGGTGGGGTATGTACAGGTGAAAGCTTGTTACATTATACTTGAATTGACATGATGCTACAAGGAAGTAGAAGATGATATTCTGTAACATCAAAAAACCCGAACGAAGTTTCTGGCCAGCCCAAATAAATTAAAGATGCATGTTGAAAACCTTTAGATAGGAGTCTGCAAACTTTCCCTCAAAGGGCTAGACAGTAAGTGCTTTAGGTTTGCAGGCCAATCATTCTCTGTCTTACCCACTCAACTCTGGCAGAGTAGCACAAAAGCATCCTTAGACAACTAAAGAGACAATATGTAAACTAATGTGTTTGGCTCTGTTCCTTTAAAACTTAATCTTCAAACCACACTGCCATCTCAAGGCCACAGTTACCAACCCCTGCTGTAGAGTAATGACTAAAAATTTCAAACAAAGGTTACAAACAATACACCAATAGGAGAGATAAATAATAATTGATTATGAACTCAATTCAACTAAAAATTCAACAAAGAAGAAAAAGAGATTAGACAAAGAAAACAATAACAAATAGAAGGTTTTAGAGGTTTTCTTCCATGCTTTAAAAAACAAATAGCAAGATTATAATGGTTGATAATTTTATTACATGTAAATGTCCTAAACACTCAAAAAAACAAAGTAGCGAATATAGCCTAGATAAAGACATGAGACCCAATCATACGTTGTCTACAAGGAGCTCACTTGGAATATAAGATACAGAGATGTTAAAAGTAAAATGATGGAATATGCATTTCCATGGAAAAAAAATTCCAGGTCCTGTATTAACTCCAGATAAAATGGTCTTTAAACAAGTAGTATTACCAGGGCTATAAATGGATATTTCCTAATAATAAAGGCTCAGTTCATGTTGAACACAAAACTATTCTAAATATGTATGTATGGACATCATAATTAACTTTAAAACATCTGAAACAAGAACTGAAGGAAAAATTGAAAAATCCATAATTAGATGTGAATATTTTAATACTCTTCCTAGTATTTGATAGTACAACTAAAGTGAAACTTATCAAGCTTATAGAAGATTTGAACAATACTACTAATAATTGACATTTATAGGGCACTCTACCCAATAACATCAGAATATTCTTTTCAGATGCATATAAAACATTCACACACAGAAAAAAGACCACACTCTGGGCAATAACACATCTTCATAAATACAAGAAGATTTAAATCACAAACAGTAAGTTTTCCAATTCATAGGTAAATAAAAATCAGTAAGATAAAAGAATCAGAAAAATCCTGACATATTTGGAGATTAAACAATGCACAATTTTCCAGTTGTAAGATAAGTAATGGGGATGTAATGTACAATGTTGATTAATGTAAACAACACTGCTCTGTGTTAAGACAGGAAATCACAGAGTTCTCATCACAAGAAAAAATTTTTTTTCTCTTTCTTTTCTTTTGTATTTATATGAGATGATGGATGTTCACTAAACTCACTGGTGTAATCAGTTCGTGATGTATGTAAGTCAAATCATTATGCTGTACATCTTAAACATATACAGGGCTCTATGTCAGTTATAGTTCAGTAAAACTGGAAGAAAAAAAAAGAATGCACTCTAAATAGTCCATTGTCAAATAACAAGATACAAGTGGAATTAGAAAATAATTTGAAAATTGGAAACAATAACACAACATATCAAAATCATGAGATACAGCTAGAGCAGAGCCTAGAGAAAATTTTGCAACTTTAAATGTTTGTATTTGATTAGAGTAAAAAGGTCTAAAAATCCATAATTTGTTTCCACCATGAGGAAGTGAATGAAAAAAAATAGTGTATATCAAATGCAAAATAAGTAGAAGGAAGAAAATGACAGAAATAAGAGAAGAATGTAATTGAATAGGAAATGGACATAGAGAAAATCAATGAATCCAAAAGATTTTTCTTTCCTAAAGATCTGTAAGATTGATGAACTCCTGATCATGAACAAAGAAAGAAGTGACAAACCTCCCAATATCAGGAATGAAAGAAGGGATATGTCTGTAGATGTTACACATATTAAATGTATATTAAGAAAGTATTTTAGGAGATCGGGGAAGATGGTGGAAGAGTAAAACGCGGAGATCACCTTGCTCCCCACAGATACACCAGAAATACATCTACATGTGGAACAACTCCTATAGAACACCTACTGAACACTGTTAGAAGACATCAGAACTCCCAAAAGGCAAGAAACTCCCCACGTACCTGGGTAGGGCAAAAGAAAAAAGAATAAACAGAGACAAAAGAATAGGGACGGGACTTACACCAGTGGGAGGGAGCTGTGAAGGAGGAAAGGTTTCCACACACTAGGAAGCCCCTTTGTGGGCAGGTGGAGGGAGGAAGCTTCGGAGCTGCGGTGGAGAGCACAGCAACAGGGGTTCGAAGGGCAAAGCGGAGAGATTCCCGCACAGAGGACTGGTGTGGACCGGCACTCACCAGCCCGAGAGGCTTGTTTGCTCACCCGCCGGGGCGGGCGGGGCTGTGAGCTGAGGCTCGGGCTTCGGTCGGAGCACACGGAGAGGACTGGGGTTGGCGGTGCAAACACAGCCTGAAGGGGCTTAGTGCACCACGGCTAGCCAGGAGGGAGTCCGGGGAAAAGGCTGGGCCTGCCGAAGAGGCAAGAGACTTTTTTCTTCCCTGTTTCCTGGTGTGCGAGAAGAGGGGGTTAACAGCGCTGCTTAAAGGAGCTCCAGAGACAGGCACGAGCCGCGGCTAACAGAGCAGACCCCAGAGATGGGCATGAGACACTAAGGCTGCTGCTGCTGCCACCAAGAAGCCTGTGTGCGAGCACAGGTCACTCTCCACACCTCCCTTCCGGGGAGCCTGTGCAGCCCGCCACTGCCAGGGTCCCAGGATCCAGGGACAACGTCCCCGGGAGAATGCACGGCGCGCCTCAGGCTGGTGCAACGTCACACTGGCCTCTGCCGCTGCAGGCTCGCCCCACATCCGCACCCCTCCCTCCCCCTGGCCTGAGTGAGACAGAGCCCCCGAAGCAGCTTCTCCTTTAAACCCGTTAACCCCGTCCTGTCTGAGCGAAGAACAGATGCCCTCCGGCAACCTATATGCAGAGGCGGGGCCAAATCCAAAGGTGATCCCCGGGAGCTGTGCAAACAAAGAAGAGAAAGGGGAATCTCTCCCAGCAGCCTCAGAAGCAGCGGATTAAAGCTCCACAATCAACTTGATGCACCCTCCATCCATGTAATATATGAATAGACAACGAATCATCCCAAATTGAGGAGGTGGACTTTGAGAGCAAGATTTATTATTTTTTCCTCTTTTCCTCTTTTTGTGAGTGTATATGTGTATGCTTCTGTGTGAGATTTTGTCTGTACAGCTTTGCTTTCACCATTTGTCCTAGGGTTCTATCTGTCCAATTTTAATTTCTTTAAAAAATTTTTTTTCTTAATAATTATTTTTATTTTAATAACTTTCTTTCTCCCTCCCTCCCTCCCTCCCTCTCTCTCTCTCTCTCTCTCTCTCTCTCTCTCTCTCTCTCTTTCTTACTTTCTTTCTTTATCTCCCTTTTATTTTGAGCCGTGTGGATTAAAGGCTCTGGGTGCTGCAGCCAGGAGTCAGAGCTGTGCCTCTGAGGTGGGAGAACCAACTTCAGGACACTGGTCCACAAGAGACCTCCCAGCTCCACATAATATCAAATGGTGAAAATCTCCCAGAGATCTACATCTCAACAGCAGCACCCAGCTTCACTCAATGACCAGCAAGCTACAGTGCTGGACACCCTATGCCAAACAACTAGCAAGACAGGAACACAACCCTACCCATTAGCAGAGAGGCTGCCTAAAATTATAATAAGTCCACAGACACCCCAAAACACACCACCAGACGTGGACCTGCCCACCAAAAAGACAAGATCCAGCCTCATTCACCAGAACACAGACACTAGTCCCCTCCACCAGGAAGCCTACACAACCCAGTGAACCAACCTTAGACACTGGGGACAGACACCAAAAACAACAGGAACTATGAACCTGCAGCCTTCCAAAAGGCAGACCCCAAACACAGTAAGATAAGCAAAATGAGAAGACAGAAAAACACACAGCAGATGATAGAGAAAGATAAAAACCCACCAGACCTAACTAATGAAGAGGAAACAGGCAGTCTACCTGAAAAAGAATTCAGAATAATGATAGTAAAGATGATCCAAAATATTGGAAATAGAATAGAGAAAACATAAGAATCATTTAACAAGGACCGAGAAGAACTAAAGATGAAACAAGCAACGATGAAAAACACAATAAATGAAATTTAAAATACTCTAGATGGGATCAATACCAGAATAACTGAGGCAGAAGAACGGATAAGTGATCTGGAAGATAAAGTAGTAGAAATAACTACTGCAGAGCACAATAAAGAAAAAAGAATGAAAAGAAATGAGGACAGTCTCAGAGAACTCTGGACAACATTAAACGCACAAACATTCGAATTATAGGTGTTCCAGAAGAAGAAGAGAAAAAGAAAGGGACTGAGAAAATATTTGAAGAGATTATAGTTGAAAACTTCCCTAATATGGGAAAGGAAATAGTTAATCAAGTCCAGGAAGCACAGAGAGTCCCATACAGGATACATCCAAGGAGAAACACGCCAAGACACATATTAATCAAACTGTCAAAAATTAAATACAAAGAAAACATATTAAAAGCAGCAAGGGAAAAATAACAAAGAAGTGAATCCCCATAAGCTTAACAGCTGATCTTTATGCAGAAACTCTGCAAGCCACAAGGGACTGGCAAGACATATTTAAAGTGAGGAAGGCGAAAAACCTACAACCAAGATTACTCTACCCAGCAAGGATCTCATTCAGACTTGATGGAGAAATTAAAACCTTTACAGACAAGCAAAAGCTGAGAGAGTTCAGCACCACCAAACCAGCTTTACAAAAATGCTAAAGGCAAGAAACACAAGAGAAGGAAAAGTCATACAATAACAAACTCAAAACAATTAAGAAAATAGAAATAAGAACATACATATCGATAATTACCTTAAATGTAAATGGATTAAATGCTCCCACGAAAAGACACAGACTGGCTAAATGGATAAAAAAACAAGAGCCGTATATATGATGTCTACAAAAGACTCACTTCAGACCTAGAGACACATACAGACTGAAAGTAAGGGGATGGAAATAGATATACCATGCAAATGGAAAGCAAAAGAAAGCTGGAGTAGCAATTCTCATATCAGACAAAATAGACTTAAAATAAAGACTATTACATGAGACAAAGAAGGACACTACATAATGATCAAGGGATCGATCCAAGAAGAAGATATAACAATTGTAAATATTTATGCACCCAACATAGGAGCCCCTCAATACATAAGGCAAATACAGCCATAAAAGGGTAGATCAACAGTAACACATTCATAGTAGGGGACTTTAACACCCCAGTTTCACCAATGGACAGATCATCCAAAATGAAAATAAATAAGGAAACACAAGCTTTAAATGATACATTAAACAAGATGGATTTAATTGATATTTATAGGACATTCCATCCAAAAACAACAGAATACACACTTTTCTCAAATGCTCATGGAACATTCTCCAGGATAGAGCATATCTTGGGTCACAAATCAAGCCTTGGTAAATTTAATAAAATTGAAATGGTATCAAGTATCTTTAACAAACACAACGCTTGGAGACTAGATATCAATTACAGGAAAAGTCTGTAAAAAATACAAACACATGGAGGCTAAACAATACACTACTTAATAACGAAGTGATCACTGAAGAAATCAAAGAGGAAATCAAAAAATACCTAGAAACAAATGACAATGGAGACACGATGACCCAAAACCTATGGGATGCAGCAAAAGTAGTTCTAAGAGGGAAGATTATAGCAATATAATCCTACCTTAAGAAAGAGGGAACATCCTGAAGAAAAAAACTTAACCTTGCACCTAAAGGAATTAGAGAAAGAAGAACAAAAAAACCCCAAAATTAGCAGAAGGAAAGAAATCATAAAGATCAGCTCAGAAATAAATGAAAAAGAAATGAAGGGAACGATAGCAAAGATCAATAAAACTAAAAGCTGGTTCTTTAAGAAGATAGACGAAATTGATAAACCATTTCCCAGACTCATCAAGAAAAAAGGGGAGAAGACTCAAATCCATAGAATTGGAAATGAAAAAGGAGAAGTAACAACTGACACTGCAGAAATACAAAAGATCATGAGAGATTACTACAAGCAACTCTATGCCAATAAAATGGACAACCTGGAAGAAATGGACAAATTCTTAGAAAAGCACAACCTGCCAAGACTGAATCAGGAAGAAATAGAAAATATAAATAGACCAATCACAAGCACTGAAATTGAAACTGTGATTAAATATCTTCCAACAAACAAAAGCCCAGGACCAGATGGCTTCACAGGCGAATTCTATCAAAAATTAGAGAAGAGCTAACACCTATCCTTCTCAAACTCTTCCAAAATATAGTAGAGGGTGGAACACTCCCAAATTCCTTCTGCGAGGCAACCATCACCTCGATACCAAAACCAGACAAGGATGTCACAAAGAAAGAAAACTACAGGCCAATATCACTGACGAACATAGATGCAAAAATCCTCAACAAAATACTAGCAAACAGAATCCAACAGCACATTAAAAGGATCACACACCATGATCAAGTGGGGTTTATTCCAGGAATGCAAGGATTCTTCAGTATACGCAAATCCATCAATGTGATCCACCATATTAATAAACTGAAGGAGAAAAACCATATGATCATCTCAATAGATGCAGAGAAAGCTTTTGACAAAATTCAACACCCATTTATGATAAAAGCCCTGCAGAAAGTAGGCATAGAGGAAACTTTCCTCAACATAATAAAGGCCATATACGACAAACCCACAGCCAACATCGCCCTCAATGGTGAAAAACTGAAAGCATTTCCAGTAAGATCAGGAACAAGACAAGGTTGCCCACTCTCACCACTATTATTCAACATAGTTTTGGAAATTTTAGCCACAGCAATCAGAGAAGAAAAGGAACCCAAATCGGAAAAGATCAAGTAAAGCTGTCACTGTTTGCAGATGACATGATACCATACATAGAGAATCCTAAAGATGCCACTAGAAAACTACAAGAGCTAATCTATGAATTTGGTAAAGTTGCAGGCTACAAAATTAATGCACAGAAATCTTTGGCATTCATATACACTAATGATGAAAAATCTGAAAGTGAAACCAAGAAAACACTCCCATTTACCATTGCAACAAAAAGAATAAAATATCTAGAAATAAACCTACCTAAGAAGACAAAAGACCTGTATGCAGAAATATAAGACACTGATGAAAGAAATTAAAGATGATACAAATAGATGGAGAGATATACCATGTTCTTGGATTGGAAGAATCAACATTGTGAAAATGACTCTACTACCCAAAGCAATCTACCCAATGAAATCTCTATCAAACTACCACTGGCATTTTTCACAGAACTAGAACAAAAAATTTCAAAATCTGTATGGAAACACAAAAGACCCCAAATAGCCAAAGCAATCATGAGAACGAAAAATGGAGCTGGGGGAATCAGGCTCCCTGACTTCAGACTCAACTACTAAGCTACAGTAATCAAGACAGTATGGTACTGGCCACAAAAACAGATAGATCAATGGAACAGGATAGAAAGCCCAGAGATAAACCCACACACATATGGTCACCTTATCTTTGACAAAGGAGGCAGAAATGTACAGTGGAGAAAGGACAGCCTCTTCAATAAGTGGTGCTGGGAAAACTGGACAGCTACATGTAAAAGTATGAGATTAGATCCCTCCCTAACACCATACACAAAAATAAGCTCAAAATGGATTAAAGACCTAAGTGTAAGGCCAGAAACTATCAAACTCTTAGAGGAAAACATAGGCAGAACACTCTATGACATAAATCACAGCAAGATCCTTTTTGACCCACCTCCTAGAGAAATGGAAATAAAAACAAAAATAAACAAATGGGACCTAATGAAACTTCAAAGCTGTTGCACAGCAAAGGAAACCATAAACAAGACCAAAAGACAACCCTCAGAATGGGAGAAAATATTTGCAGATGAAGCAACTGACAAAGGATTAATCTCCAAAATTTACAAGCAGCTCATGCAGCTCAATAACAAAAAAAACAAAAACTCAATCCAAAAACGGGCAGAAGACCTAAATAGACATTTCTCCAAAGAAGATATACAGACTGGCAACAAACTCATGAAAGAATGCTCAACATCATTAATCATTAGAGAAACACAAATCAAAACTACAGTGAGATATCATCTCACACCAGTCAGAATGGCCATCATCAAAAAATCTAGAAACAATAAATGCTGGAGAGGGTGTGGAGAAAAGGGAACACTCTTGCACTGCTGGTGGGAATGTGAATTGGTACAGCCACTATGAAGAACAGTATGGAGGTTCCTTAAAAATGTACAAGTAGAACTACCGTACGACCCAGCAATCCCACTACTGGGCATATACCCTGAGAAAACCATAATTCAAAAAGAGTCATGTGCCACAATGTTCATTGCAGCTCTATTTACAACAGCCAGGAGATGGAAACAACCTAAGTGTCCACTGAAAGATGAATGGATAAAGAAGATGTGGCACATATATACAATGGAATACTACTCAGCCATAAAAAGAAACGAAATTGAGTTATTTGTAGTGAGGTAGATGGACCTAGAGTCTGTCATCCAGAGTGAAGTTAAGTCAGAAAGAGAAAAACAAATACCGTATGCTAACACATATATATGGAATCTAAGAAAGAAAAAAAATGGTCATGAAGAACCTAGGGTAAGATGGGAAGAAAGACACAGACCTACTAGAGCATGGACTTGAGGATATGGGATTGGGAAGGGGAAGCTGTGACAATGTGAGAGAGTGGCATGGACATATATCCACTACCAAACATAAAATAGATAGCTAGTGGGAAGCAGCCGCATAGCACAGGGAGATCAGCTCCGTGCTCTGTGACCACCTAGAGGGGTGGGATAGGGAGGGTGGGAGGGAGGGAGATGCAAGAGGGAAGAGATATGGGAACATATGTATATGTATAACTGATTCACTTGGTTATAAGGCAGAAGCTAACACACCATTGTAAAGCAATTATACTCCAATAAAGATGTAAAAAAGAAAGTACTGTAAACATTTTAATGTAATTAATTTTGATAAATTAGGTTAAATGAACTAATTTATTGGAAGACAGAATTATGAAAACTGATTTAAGGTGAAATAGAAAAAGAGAATATAAATAGCTTTATATAAATTGAAGACAGTTAATTAATAATTAAATCCTTCCCCAGAGTAAACACAAGGACCAGATGGTTTCACTGGTGAATTCTTTTAACTATTTATATAACACATTGTACCAAATATAAACAAATTCTTTTAGAAAGCAGAGGAAGAGGAAATGGTTTGCAAATCATTTTATGAGGTCAACATTAACCTGCTATCAAAAATAAAGACATTATTAATACAGATCAACGGCAGCTATGAATAGAGACACCTCCTTAAAATATTTTAGCAAATTTAATTCAACATATATTCAGATGATATTATATTGAGATCAAGGTGGCTTATTCCCAGAAATGAAAGTTTAACATTGGACATCCAGAATCATGGCATTCACCGTATTTACAAAATAAGGGAGAAAATCAAAATCAACAGATATGTGGAGGAAAAAATTTAAGAAATTCAAAGTTCATTTCAGATGAAAACTATGAGAAAATTACGAATATAAAAGCATTTCTTGGGCTTCCCTGGTGGCGCAGTGGTTGAGAGTCCGCCTGCCGATGCAGGGGACATGGGTTCATGTCCTGGTCTGAGAAGATCCCACATGCCGCGGAGCGGCTGGGCCCATGAGCCATGGCCGCTGAGCCTGCTCATCCAGAGCCTGTGCTCCACAACGGGAGAGGCTACAACAGTGAGAGGCCCTCGTACCAAAGGAAAAAAAAAAAAAACATTTCTTTAGGATTATAAAAGTCTCCTACAAAACACTACAACTAATACCATATTTTGTGATGAAATATTGAAAACTATCTCTAAGAAAACTTACAAAAAATGTATGACTACACATATCACTTCTAGTTGCAGAAGACATGATTATGTCCTAATGTCTAAAAACAGCTACTGTAAGTAATATGTGAATTGAGCAAGGTTGCATGTATAAGGTGATTAGACAAAAATCAGTTATATTTCTATATGCTAGAAATGAACTGAAAAATTAAATTAAGAAAACAATAACACCTATAATTGTATCAAAAATAAAATATTTAAGAATAAATTTAATAAAATATGGGCTTCCCTGGTGGTGCAGTGGTTGAGGGTCTGCCTGCTGATGCAGGGGACACGGGTTCATGCCCCGGTCTGGGAGGATCCCATATGCCGTGGAGCGGCTGGGCCCATGGGTCATGGCTGGTCGCTGAGTCTGCGCGTCCGGAGCCTGTGCTCCGCAGCGGGAGAGGCCACAGTGGTGAGAGGCCCACGTACCGCAAAAAAAAAATAAATAAATAAAAGAATAAATTTAATAAAACATTTGCAAGGACTGTACCTTTTGAGACAGACAAAGGCCTTCTAAAAATCTGAAAGGTGAGCTCTCTAGATCTTCTCTGCTAAACAGTGGGGCTTCATATAATCCTAAAACTATTATCCCACATGCTTTTTGTTTACCAGAGTAAATTTCCATTGATTTCCATAATGCTCTTAATGTTTTCAAATTAATTATGTCAGCATGGACTAAAGAAACAGTGTCTATACAAAAGGAAAAGATGACTTTGGAACTTCAAAGTACTCCCCTGCAAACACGTGCTGCGTCTTAAGGAAACGAAAGAATGACTCAGAAGGCTAGACTAAGAGTCCGGATGCCAGAGTTCAGGGCCCTGAAGAACCACTTCCAGGCATAAGCCCTAATCAAGAAAAGAGTGTCTGGCAAGATTTCAGAATTGTTATGGACCAGTAATTGCTGTTTGCTCCCCACTCCCTCTCCCACACTACTTTTAAATAGAAGTGTCTCTAGTAGTTTCTCTATCCCTGTCCCACCATTTTATGTTGGATAACTTCTACATTTAGTTCACAAAATGTAAATAAAGAGAACTTGTACTCAAAAGTCTGTGTCTGATGAATCACACGCAATGAATCTCATTTGCACACGGATCTGATGCAGATGATGAGAACCTGAAATTTTACATAATGCCATAAATGACAGGATGAAACTGGGAGCTTTGAGAACTTTTTGTTTTGTTTTGTTTTGCATGTGAGAGGCATGTGAATTGTGGCTAGAGAGCAAACTATTTTCCAAAAATGTTCGTTACAACATACTATACATACATATACACATACTTCTTAAAATGTGACATTGACACTACTTCTTAAGTCATGGTATGTAAGTTACTTCATCTTGAAACAGAGTTCACTTTTATGACTATTTTGATCAATAGAGTACAGTAGATGTGATGTTATATTACTTTAAACATTTAAACCAGGTCATAAAAATGCCATGCACTCCACCTTTTCTTGGGATCTTCACTCTTATAACCCAGCCAACATGTTGTGAGAAAGCCAAATAGCCAAATAGAAAGACATTTTGAAGGTGCTTTGTCAGATGGCCTCAGAGGGGTCCCCTCTGATAGCCAGCCATTGTCATCAGATATGTGAAGTGATAATCTTTCAACAGATTCCAGCCCTCGGCTGTCATGTCATTTTAACCTCCAGTTTGTCTGTAGGTAATGCTGTGTAGTTAAGAGAACATCTTTCCATGATGAGTTTATCCAAATTGTAGATTCATTACCAAAATAATAACTTTTTTACTTTAAGCCACTAAATTTGGGATAATTTAGTACATAGCAGTTGAACATATGGGCAACAGTTAATAGGAGTGATTCATATCCCTAGTGAATTGAGATGACACACTTATTGTGTTGAACAGTAGATCTGAAAAGTACATTTTTAAATTCCTGACAGATTGCTTCTTAATTTAATTTAAAATGTTTACTGGCTGTTTACCACAGTAGTTCTACACTGCACTTAAAATCACATGGGGCATTTCATAAGCCTTGTCTATGTAATCAGACTGCTCTGTGGCAAACTGATTTTCTATTGCCACAGAATGGAGCATTCCTCTTATGAGGAAATCATCAAAACAATTTCTGCTTTAAATTTACTGAAAACTACTCACTTATTCACTTAAAAGCAATTTAATGTGCCTTGAATTTTGTAACTGAATACTGGTATTTGTCATAATGAGCTATTTTAGCATCTATTTATCTATCTATCTATCTATCACAATAGGAGAAACTTTGAGTGGATGATAACAAAAATTCATTCCAGTCTTGTAACTCTAGGCAACTTCCAAAATTCTTGAGAAGTAAGCATTACTGTCATAAGAATAAAAGTATCTTAAATTGACATTTTCCAAAAATAATAAAAAGTATTTGAGGAGGAGAGGTTAGGTGGTAATTACTTTGCTATTTTGCTGTATAAGGAATTATGCAAGTGTTCAATGAAGTCTTAGATATATAACTTTAAGTATAAATTACATGCAGAATAACATCATTAAGTGAATTATATAAAAATTCATTTATATAAAATTAATAACTTCGTGTATGGCCCATATGGTATTTATTTTAGAGACATTTCATAAATTAGTAGACAAATAGCAGTCATGTTATCCTGTCACAGCAGCCAACTAGCTCTAGGAGACTGATTAGATGCACATAAAATGTAACATGATACAATTCTATTTACGTTTTTTTTCAGCCTAGTAATCTCTATGTTGCAATTCTAAAATGAATAAGTTACCTAATATCATAATCTTTTTCATAAATTATTTGTTTTCCTCTTCATAATTTTTCTAATGTAAAATATCAAAGTAAATTAAAATTGGACAAAAGTGTCAGCTATGAGGGAATTTCAGGCTCCGTAATTTCCTTTCCATGATAAACAACTAGAAAATACATTAGACAACAGGAAGTAGACAACTGTAACCCCCCAAGAGAAAGTAAGTAAATTCCATGATCCTATGATCACGGTGGCTTTCTATATGGAAGCAAATTCCTGAATGTGATGGGGGTTGGAAGGTGGGGGTGGGGGTGGGGTGGGTACAACAAGTCCTGATGTTAATGAGGTGAAGAGGCAGAGATGCCATTCAGGAAGCTTAAGGCAGCTGTACAGGGGAGGGTAAAGCAAAGAAAAAAATAATCCATTGACAGAGACACCTCGAAATCTTCTCGGCAATGCTATTTTCTGTTTCTGTGCATACCGGACTCCACAAGCATAGAATAAACCTCCATGAGACCAAGCAGGGAAAAATTAATTACCAAAGTTCTGTAAAATAGTACTGGACAACATTTAAGTTTGTATCAGCCAGAAAGGAGACTCATTATTGAACATGTAGGAGAAACAGAAGCATAAAAATGTGACTTAAATCAAAAGAAAAATGAGTCAATAGAAATAGATTCAGGAATGTCAAAGATGACGGATGAGAAGAGAAATGGAAGATATTTTTTAAATAAAATTTCTATAGTAGAATAATACAATAGAAAATTTAAAATTAGTTAAATCAGTAACGTATTAGACAATGCAGTAAAAATGATGACTTGAAGTCTTACAAATAGTACTCTTCTGAGCCAAAATAGAGAGAAAACTGCAAACAAAGGCACAGCACTTCAGTAATATGTGAGACAATATTAAGTGGCAAAATATGCAAGTAATTCTAATATTAGGAGAAAAGGGTGGGATGGAAAATACTTAAAGAAATAATGACTAGTAATCTTATGAAAACAATAAACCAACATATTTAAGAAGCTCAACAAACTCCAAGTAAGATAAAAACACAAAGAAAAATAAATCAGACTGCCAACTACAAACTGGCACTTTCCATCTACCTCTACAAGGATTAACTCATGAGCTGCTGTGGCTTCTGATCTTCAATACCCCCTGAAAGGAGTTCAAGGTGCGGATCAGGAATGAGGCACTCAGTGCTCTCAGAAAAACTGGAAGAACAGGTCTTCAGATAGTTAGATATTTTTAGGAGAAGATTTTATGAGCCCAACTCTTGCATCTCCTAAATCCTTCATGGTGACAGCTGCTCCTTGTGACTAGCAGTAGCCTTCATGAGACTAGCAGCAACCTTCTGTAAAAATGTGTGCTTGATTGCATATAGTCCCCCTTCACCAGATCACATATATACTGACCTTCCCCTCTACCTCTTTTGAGCAGTTTCTCAGAGCTATCTTAAGTGCTGTCTCCCAGGCTATAGTCCTCATTTTGCTCCCCAATAAAATTTAACTCACAAATCTCACATTACATTTTTTTTTTTCTGCCAACAAGATCACAGTACATCATAACAAATTTCCAGGAAAAAAATCCTCTGAAATTAGAATTTTATATTTAATAAAGAAGTCATTCAGAAATGAAGTAAGAATAATAACTTTTTTCAAACAAGCAAAGTGAAAGAATCTCTTGCCAGGAAACTTGCATTATAAGAAATGTTAAAAATAGGTCTTCACATGGATCTACATAAAGAAAAGCACTAAAACTGGCAAATACGTGGGTAAATATATGAGATATTTTCTGCATTTAAAAAATGCATTTAAAAGAGAATCAACAAAGTAAAAAACAATAGTGCAGTGGGTTTTATAACATATAGGACCAAAATGTATGGCAATAATAGCACAAGGGGCAGGAAAAAGAAAATCAAAAAATAGAGATTAAGGTTTTCATATTTGGTGTGAACTGGTATAATATAATCTAAAGAGAGAGTGTGATAAACTAAAGGTGTGTATTATAAACCCTAGAGAAACTGCTAAAAAATAATAAACCAAAAATTATAGCATATAGGACAAATCAGAAAAATTTTATTTTATTCAAATGAATGCAAAACAAAAGGAAATGAGCACAGAAAAAAAGAGAAAAAATTAGCAAGCTAATAGATTTAAACCAAATTGATAATTACATTAATGAAAATGATCTAAAATGTGAAGTAAAAATTAGACATAGTTAGACTGAACAAGAAAGACCCAACTGTATACTATTTACAACCAACTTACTTTCCCACTTTATGTTTAAATTAAAATATATAAGATGAAAGAAGACAAGCAAACGCTAAACATAACAAAGTTGGAGTGGCTGTACACGTATCAGTCAATGTAAATGTCAGAAGAAGTAGTAGTATTAGAATAAAGAAGGACATTTCCTAATGATGCAGGGTAAATTCATTGAGAAGACATAAAAATTCTAAATGTGAATACCCCTAACAATTGGACTTCAAAAAATAGAGGAAAAACTGACCAACTTACTAAGAAAAATAGGTCAACTGATAGATATGTTTGGATATATCACCATTTATTTCTCAGTAATTGGTGGAACAATTATTGAAAATCAATGAAGTATATAAAAAACTCAAAAAATACTATCAACCAACTTTTCTAACTGCCATATTAGAACACTTGACACTACAACCACAAAATGCACAGAATGTGCTATATTCTTTTCACATGCATATGGAAAATGTATCAAGATAGACCATATGTTATGCCATGAAAATATACTCAATAAGCTTAAAAAAATGGAAATCATTTGGCACAGCTCTCTGATCCCAAGAGAATTAAACTGGAAATCATTAGCAGAAAGATTTCTAGAAAAAATTCATGGATAACTGGAAATGTAAAAACTTATTTCTAAATAGCCCATGTGTCACAGAAGAAATCACAAGGATATTGGAAAATACAAGAACTGAAAGGTAATGAAAACAAAACATATTAAAATTTGTGGGATGCAACCAAAAAAGTGCTTAGAGGGAAATTTGTGGCATCACATTCTTATACTAGAAGTGAAAAAAACTCTCAAATCGATGATCTAAGTTTTCACTTTAGGAAACTAGAAATAGGAGGGAAAGTTAAATGAAAATAAGTATAAGAAAGGAAAAAAATAGAGACCAGAGAAGACCTCAAAGAAATAGAAAAACAATACGGAAAATGAATGATTTAACTTGTATGACCCTGGGCATATACCTGGAGAAAAACATAATTGAAAAAGATACATGCACTCAATGTTCATTGCAGCA
Organism: Phocoena phocoena; assembly: GCF_963924675.1. Lineage (NCBI taxonomy): Eukaryota > Metazoa > Chordata > Mammalia > Artiodactyla > Phocoenidae > Phocoena > Phocoena phocoena. The sequence continues at coordinate 75,256,271 of NC_089234.1, read as the reverse complement.
CTATTTACAACAGCCAGGACATGGATGCAACCTAAATGTCCACCAACAGAGGAATGGATAAAGAAGATGTGGTACATATATACAATGGAATATTACTCAGCCATAAAAAGGAATGAAATTGGGTCATTTGTAGAGACATGGATAGACCTTGAGACTGTCATACAGAGAGAAGTCAGTCAGAAAGAGAAAAAAAATATCGTATATTAACTCATATTTGTGGAATCTGAAAACATTGGTATAGACGATCTTATAAATATTTACAAAGTAGAAACAGAGATACAGACATACAGAACAAACGTACGGATACCAAGGGGATAAGGGGGGGTGGGATGAACTGAGAGATTGGTATTTATATATATACACTGTTGATATTATGTACAAAACACATAACTAATGAGAACCTACTGTATAGCACAGGGAACTCTACTCAGTGCTCTGCGGTGACCTAAATGGGAAGGAAATCCAAAAAAGAGGGGATATATGTATATGTACAGCTGATTCACTTTGCTGTACAGTAGAAACTAACACAACATTATAAAGCAACTATACTCTAACAAAAATTAATTTAAAAATTTGTATGAAACTCTAATAACTGGTGGCAGAAAGCTGATCTATTTTTGTCTTGGCCAGTGGATACACGGAATTCACTCTTAAGTGATGAAAATGTTCTATATCTTGATTGTGATGGTAGTTACGTGGGCAAATTCACTGTAAAAATTCAAAAAAAAATTTTTTTTTTTTTTTTTTTGGTACGCGGGCCTCTCACTGTTGTGGCCCCTCCCGTTGCGGAGCACAGGCTCCGGACGCGCAGGCTCAGTGGTCATGGCTCACGGGCCCAGTCGCTTCGAGGCATGTGGGATCTTCCTGGACTGGGGCATGAACCCGTGTCTCCTGCATCAGCAGGCGGACTCTCAACCACTGTGCCAAAAGCGTTGCTTTTTTATTGTAAATTATCTCAGTAAAGTTTATTAATTAAAAAAAAATCAAAATGTAAATTTAAATATCCAGGTAAAGTTATTTTCCTTTATTTTGGTAATACTTGTGTATTTTCTCTAATTTTGAACTATTTCTGTCTTACAAAAACAAATGGCTCTGTTACATTAAAATAAATTAAGACCCAGAGCATATTTGGTTCTAAATGATTATGACCTCCATAAAGAAAAGCTAGTGCATACGAAACAGATGCAAAGTGTTGAAGTACAATTACATTCTGGACAAAATAGAGTAAAATATGGATTCAATAAACACTGGTTTAATTACTGATATCAACATCTGCACTGGCCATTCCCCTCTCAGCCAACTCTGTGATTTTCAATGACAGTACCTTGGGAAAGATTCAGCAGAGAAGGTATAGATGGTGGTGCTGGACACTATGGAAGAGAGGGAGCTGAATAGTGGGTCTAGGAAATATAGGTCACTGCATTGGTGAGAGCTCTTATTTGTAGACAGGGATTACACTGTACTGGGCAGAAAGAGATCAGAACATAAAGAGAGGACTGAAAACAGGTTCTAAGCTAAACCTCAGAGAATGATTGTTAAAATCCTCCATACAACAGGGATTTCAAAGAAGCTGATTTTTCTACCTCACCCAGGAGGCTGTAGATAAAAAGCTGCAACTGCACAACTGCTCCGCCTCTGCTATGATCAGGAAGGCACTGACTTAGGAAACCACCGGCAAAACCTAAAAAAATCTACCCTGGCCATGATCCATGACAAAAGAAAATGGAGGCTGCATGCTGTGCCCTCCTTCTATGTAGTTCAGTTTCAAATTATAGACTTGGATTTGTGCATCCCAAAACAAATCAGGGACCCTGGCCACAAGAGCATCATCAGAAATCCTAAGTGCAGGCTTTAGCTTTGAGAATTTGGAACGGAATAAGAAAGCCTAGAAAGTGCTTGAACTCACTGTTTAGTGAAGCAATTCAAAGACCCTGGGGGCATCACCAAAGATCGCAATTGTTACAAAAGTTAAGTTTGCAACAATTTTAGGGTCCCTTTGTATATTTGTTAGGTTAAGGCAGACTGCATTAACACATCAACTAAGATATGTAGTTGTTGCAAACAATGGAAGTTTAGATTAGGTAACAGACACAGAAAGCTAAATTAGCAACAAATGTTAAGGTCTATGTGAACTTTAGTTCTGGTATAAATCTTGTTAGGGAGGAAGACATTTTCCTCTACCCTTCTAGGGTCTCCTGACTGGACTAAGAATTAAATTGGCATGAGAAATTTAACAGGAGAAAATTAACAGGAGAAAACCAAATGAAAGTTTAATAACATGTATACATAGGAGAGACCCAAGAAAACTGAGTAACTCACCAAAATGGTAGAAACCCTCGCCTTAAGTACCATCCTCAGTGAAAGACAAAGAGGATGTTAGGGGTGAGGAGAGTCAGTTATAGAAGGTTACCAAGAAACAAGGGTAAGGTTGTAAACAGATTTCAGTCATTGACTTCTTCACTGATAACAGTTTGTAGAGATTTGGTCATCTTCTTAGTACACAAGGAATGCACCCTTACTAATGGAAAGTTCCCTTACAAATGTAAATGTTTACTATGAAAGGGTAACTCCTACTTGGTTTTCAGAGTTTTTCCCCTGTCTGCTGTTTCTTAGAAAATAACCAGTTTAAAATAATTAATATGCTAAAGAGACATATTTTGGGGTGGCAAATTCTGCTCCCCTCTACTCTAAACATGTTGGTCTACAAACAATAGCTCAATATAATAGTAGGTTCTTTTCTTTATTATATAACAGATCAGTATAGTTCCAGATTGATAGGAATTCTATTTTCCGTGTGTGTGCCGTGGTCACTCCTGTGTTGTTTCCACTTCAATCTGACTGAAAAGGAGATGAAGAATCATGTGTTGTAGAGATTTATGGAACAAATTTAGGAGTAGTAGGGTTCAGTTTTGCTCACAAAGGCACTGTTTAGATATCACTGATGTGGCCACACCTAACTGCAAAAGAGATTGGGAAACGTGGTTCAGCCCTGTGTGCAGGAAGAATGGAGATGGGTTTTGGTGAAAAACTACCAATCTCTGCCAAAATAGAGAAGTTGGGTGGTTGTGTAACCAAGCAGGACCCTATGGGGCCTTCCTGGGACAGACCGCTCCCCCCCACATCCTCTGCTGTAGCTCCTCTCTCAAGTATTCAGATAATAGTATCTCTCGCATATTTCCTGACTTTTTCAGCTGCTAAAACCCACCCAAATGGAAGAAATTAACTACTTGATGATCATGAGCATGTAGCCCCAGATCTTTTGGTGCCTAAGGATTGATAAAATTACATTCCTGGTCCCGGCCTGTTACCTCAACATCAACCAATGAGAACTGTGCATGAGCTGATCACATACCCTGGGACACCACTCCCTCACCTGGCCTTTAAAAATGCTTGCTAAAACCCTTCGGGGAGTTCAGGGTTTTTCTGAGCATTAGCCAGCCGTTCTTGCATGGCCCTTCAGTAAACCTTTCTTTGCTCCAAACTCTGACATTTCAGTTTCTTTGACCTCACTGGGGGTGGGGCACATGAACTTGCGTTTGGTAACACTTTGCCATTTCAAGAACAGTTATGGTGGACAACATAAAGGCTACAGTGTATAGCTTGGGAAAGGCTGGAAATGCATAATTAGTAGGTAACGTGACTAGGGATGAATTTACAGATGAGCCCAGCAAAGGATGTGGCTGAAGATGGGCAATATCTTCAGCTAGAATTATGGAGTGTTTAACTTGTGGAAACTATTAAAGACAATCACGACTTATGCAATTAAACATTCAAGATTACTGATAAAATGAATAAAATCCTACTAAGGTTTCTGATTGAGCCGAAGGACAGTTCTCAGATGAATCTGGATGGGTTGAATTTATTGGGTGAGGGAGCTTAAGAAAAGGAAGAGAAATGGTAGGCAGGAGTCACTGAGGAAAGAATGGGGACTGCAGAAAGAGTATGTTTTCTGGAAAGATTTTTATCCTTTAAAGCTCAGCTCATTCATGCTTCCATTAAAATGGAGCCATTAACTATTGATACAACAAGTTTCATTGACAAATCTATTCTTTGGATTCTTAGAACACTTACAATCCTCAGTATACTACTCACGCTTAGTTACCATGGCTTAGGTTTGGTCACAATTTCATTTGGGTTTGTATATCAAATAAGAATCATCAAAATTACAGACAACATCATGTTATTGATACAAGTTTTATTAACTTCAAATATAGCATAAATTACTTGAAGGCACAGTATGGAATCTTATGCCCATACAAAGTTGTTAACACATATTCCCTTAGTTAATTAATGTATAAACTGTGGATAATATTTTGAAGACACAGTCTATATTTTAGACCTCTATTGTAATAATACCTAATAACCTGTTGTAATATATTCCAACACAATGTGACTTTTACCTCCTACAATGTGGCAATTCAGCAAATGTGTATCCATTTTGGAAAAGAATGAGAAAACTAACTCAAAGGGACATCTCATCTAAAGAATATTAAACTAAACATGCTGGCACTAATTTTGTTCAAAACTCAGATGTGATGCAAATTCTAGATTTGCCACTCATATTTTCAAATGATTCAAAACAATACAATATGTTCAATCCTGTTTTAACATGATGTTTATACATTTATGTGATTTGTGCTGCAAAGAATTATTTTTTCTTTCTGCTAAATGATGAAGTAAAAACCAGCAATTAAAAATAAAAATGTGCCTGATTTGTTTTTTATCAGAATACATTGTTCAAAAGCATATATATTTACAGTAAATACAAATATCACATTGATAGGTTATATTTACTGTAAGTTGTTTTATGCAAAATAGATAAAAACATATATAAAATGCTTAGCTTCACACAAACAAAATATTCACAAAATCTTTGAGAAGATAAAGTTAATTATCACAGAAGAAACTGCACTGAAGCTGTCTAGGTGAGATCAAATAAAACGTTAAAAATAAAACTTTAGCTTACAATGCTGAGTACATTTTTTTCTGAATTTCAAAAATTATGCATGTAGTTATTTCTATTAATTTCACTTCAAAAATTATGCATGTAGTTATTTCTATTAATAATGGTTTTGTAGATGACCTTGCTAAAGACCTCTGATACAGCAAGGAATTTATTTCAAAAGAATGACAGAGATCTAACACATTAAATAAGTGGTTCACATATTTGAAAATAAAGAAATGTTGAACATTGCTACTATATAGTTTTATACCTGGCAAAGCTTTATGCTGTAAGGCCAACTGGCCCGAGGCAGGGGAACACAATCAGATTCACAGGTTGCATAAGACCGAAATTCTCCGGACCACCCAGTTCCAGAAACTGCCCTGGAGACATTCCGGACCACCAAGTTCCAGAAACTGACCTGGGGACTTTGAAACCGGCCCAGCCTTCCCGCCTTTCGAGGGGCGGGACTAACGGTTCCCCAGGATACCCGAAAAGACCACCAAATAAGGAATACCCTGCGCCCTCCCAGATTCACCACATCCCTTTCCCTTTTTCCCCTATAAAATCTTGCCCAACCCTCGCCTGGGTGCGACTTTTCTGGCCCCTTTCTCTCGGACCCGTGAACCTCGCCTGGGAGTGCTCCCTAATAAAGCTCACTTGAAGCTTTCCTCTGTTTCGCGGTACCGTTTGTTAAGATCTGACCTTACATATGACCTTTTTTTTTTTTTTTTGGTAAAAAACGAATATAATTTCCAAATTAATAACTTCCCAAAGAAATCTTTATACTTTTTAATCTTTTTTCATATCATTATGTGGGATTTTTAAAATTTTCTCTCGTAACTGTCTAATCTCTGACATTGAAATTAATTAGTTCAAGGACTTAAAATTTTTCCAGGAACAGAAATGAAAACCAAGTAACAAAAAGCAAAATGTTTTATTTGCTTCAATGTCACATTTTTAGCAGGTGTCAGAGAGAAAGAAATTTTCCTCTACTCTTCTAGTGAAGAACTGTGCCCCCTGGAGTTAACAGAAGCTGATAACTAATAGAAATTCTCAAACTTGTGTTACAGAATAAGAGATAAGGGATCAGCTGGTTAAAACCCCTTTGCTTGTAAACTGCCTTCATGGATTAATTTCACATTAGGTTTTTTTTTTTCTTTTTTTCTTCTCTTTCTTTTTTTCTCTCTTTAATTGCAAACCTTCCCAGCTTCACACAGCCCAGTTGTTTTACAGGAACTTGGAATCAGCCCGTGCCCAGTGCAAACTGGCTGGGGGCTGATTGGGACCTCCAACCCTAAAACTGGGCCTGCACAGACATCAATGAATGGTCTTCTGACTTCAGAGGCTGGAAAACTCCACCCTCAGATCATGCTCAGAGGCACCATTTTGAATATGCAGAAGCATGAAACTGAGGTGCACCTGTGCAGAACACCGATTACCTCACTTTTTCCTTACCTCCAATCACTTTTCCCTGCACTTAAGACTACCTTGCTTATACCATAAATATCCCAACCCCCTTGCCTTTGGGGAGGCAGACCTGAGAATTGTTCTCCCGTCTCCTCGCTTGGCTGCCTTGTGCATAAACTCTACCTCGGTTGTAAACCTCAGCATCCTGGCATTTAGCTTACTGCACATGGGGCAAATGGACCTGACTCAGTAACACTAGGTTCTTTTGGTTGGTCTAAGAATTAAATTGACATGAGACAGATTAACAAGATAAAATCAAACAAAAGCTTCATAACATGTATGTGTGGGAGAGACCCAGGAGAAAAGGGTAACTCACCAAAATGGCTGAAACCCTCACCTTAAATACCACAGTGAGCTAAAGACAAAAGAGAATGTTGGGGGTAGTGGTTTGGGACTTCAAAGGGGAGGAAGGCAATTCACATAAAGATGAAAAGCAAATGTTTGGAAAACAAATGTTTACTTGGCCCAGGCTGAGACAATGGACACAGAGAGGAATTTTAACAGACTTTGCTAGGTTCCTCCCTGTCTCTATACCTAGTTCACACTCTAGTTATCTATGGTGATAGCCCCCTTCCTGGAACAGGTCCTCCATCTACATTCTTTAGTCAGTTAGAAGGAAGCTCAAACTTTCTTCCTGAGTCTTTATGACCTTGACTGTTTAAATTTTGAAATAATCCATATGCCAAAGAGACATTTTGGGGTGACAAACTTTGTTCCCATACAGTATACAAATGAGTAATTATTTTATTTTATTTATTTATTTAATTACTTTTTGCGGTACGTGGGCCTCTCACTGCTGTGGCCTCTCCCGTTGCAGAGCACAGGCTCTGGATGCTCAGGCTCAGCAGCCATGGCTCATGGGCTCAGCCGCTCCGTGGCATGTGGGATCCTCCCGGACCGGGGCACAAACCCGCGTCCCCTGCATGGGCAGGTGGACTCTCAACCACTGCACCACCAGGGAAGCCCAGTAATTATTTTAAAAAGCATACCTAGAAATCCTAAACTCAGAACTGTGGAATTTTTTCTATAGACATTGAAGAGTGAGGTTCTGCTTTAGAGCAAGAAAGAGTCACAATCCTCAGTTGCTTCTGGATTGTTAGTAATGTGATGTTTGGCTGAGAGAATAAATGAAAACATGGGGAAGACTGGTAGTGCAGAAGCCTGTGAGTCTTCTGCTCTGTTTAAGAATTGTTAAGGATTGTTTTAAAGTAGAATATTTACAAATGCTGTGCAGCATATACACAGTTGTGTAAGGAATTCAGAGTAAAAATATCGTCAGTTTTAGTGGCTGTGGATTTGACAGACTTAATGGAAAAATTAATTATGAAGTAAGCATAGAATTTGGGCATTAAGGGGAAAGTATACTCCAGGTGAAACCAAGTGGGACCCCGTGGGGCTCCTGGGCACAGAAGCCTTTCTGTGTCCCCTGTTTCTTGTTTGTAGAGAATAGGCTTTAGCCTCCATGACCCTCCCCAGGTTCCAAAGGGGGCAGTTTAAAACAGTTGCTAATCAGGGAAGGGATGGAATGCAGAAACAAGGGAGGAGCAGTTAAGAAACAATAGTGCAGCCTTGGGGCAGGTCCTGGTCCCCCCTCAAGGGATACACATGACAGTATCTTTGAGCTCTTCTGCAGAACTAAAACCTCCCAAAATGGAAGATGTTAATGACTTTATGAAGCATTCTTTATTCCAGAGAGAAAGTCACAGTTTGATAACCTTGAGAACCACAGAAGCTCATCAGGAGACCACCTGAGGCCAGATTAAAGGAGCCTGTGCACACCCTGATCCTTATCAGCAACCCTGCCCTTGAACCATTGCTATAAAATGCCTCATCAAATCCCTCCAGGTTGGGACACACAGTTTTGAGGGCATGAGCCTGCTGTGTCCCCCTTTTCCTGGCAAAGCAATAAAGCTATTTTTTTCTACTTCACCCAAAATTCTGTCTCTGAGATTTGATTTGGCCCTGGTGCACAGACGCTGAGTTTTTGGCATCACAGGAAAAGGAAACAGCATGATGATGGGAATAAAAAAGCTATAGTGAATTGATAGTAGACATAGGGGTGTGTTAGGAGTTGAAACAAGGATGAATATAAAATAAGAAATAGCTCAAGTTTCAGAGTTTGTATTTGATTTGGTAAATAAATAGGCAAAATTAGGTGCTTACATACAGAATCATACAATGATACAAAATGATACACAAATTCTATTCAATTACCAGATTTTCTGATGATTGATTTCCTTCATAAGTAAAGTATTGAACATAGAGATAATCTGAAAGCTTTCTTCTTTGGTTTGAATTGGACATTTCTACTAGGTATGTGCTAAGGACTAATCTTGTTTTATATAGGATAATTAGTAAAGTTTCCCATAAAATAAAATAAACTTATGGTATCTAACTGTGGAAATCTGGGCTTTCAGCTACTGCATTTTCGCCTTCAGAACAGGACAAAAGATCTTCAAACAACAGCAATAATGATGAGTTCTGTTACCTGGTTTCTGCCAAGACTCGCTTTATTTCAAAATTCTTCCTGATTACACAGAATTCTTCACAGGATGAGCCATCTGGCAATTTCTCTGAATGTCTCACTGGGATGATGGCAGAAAATAAGAACAGAGCCAATTCGCAGAGAAAACAAAGGAAGAATGTCTAGATTGCCATGGCAGATTTTACATCAATGCCAAGAATCTCTGCATAGATGCCAGGTAGACTATTACCACTGAAATCTGATTTAACTATAGAAGGACCTCTGACTCTGAGCTTACTAACTGAAATTTGCAAATCACCATCATCTGCAAAATTTTTAAAAATCTCAACCATATATTGATTTGCAAAAAAAAAAAAATGATATTAATGAAGGTACCACTAAATTTTAGTAAGCTTGTTTTAGGAAGTAAAAGCATAGGATGACTAATTTTACTGATCAAATGTGGGTTTAAATAAGCATAACACTAGGACAATATAAGAATAGATATGAAATAATGACTGTTGCAAACAAGAAAGCTACTACTTCATTTTTAGGTGAATTTCTAAAAGAATTTTTTTTTGATAATGAAATTATGGTTTTTATAAAAAAAGCTCAAAATAATATAATTTGTACTTCATCCTGATCTCATAAGCTCATTATTAAGTAAACAGAAATAATCTATTTTTTCTCCAATTAAAGTACTGAATTAAGTTTTAGTAGTTACGTTTTGTTTTCTTTTTACTAATTCAGGTTCAAGAATTTTATTCACTCATTCATCAGATATTTATTAATGCCTACTATTGATCAATTATTGGGGGACTATTAGGAATACAAAGAATAATAAAACAGATTGCAGCTCTGGGAATTTTTAGAAACCAATATGGAAGACAGAGAGCTAAATAAATTACATCAAATATTAAACTCTTTCCATCTGGGGAGGAAAATATATTTATATTACAATATTATTCAATACTGATTAGATATGTCTTTAAACAGCCATTGTCAAAATCCTTGGTTTCTTAGCTGTTGAGTTTCTTTAAGATACATATTAACTCATTCTACCATACCCAAAGCTCATTGAGACTAGCTATTATACCATGCAATATATGTTCAGTTAATGATTCTTCAATAAATATTAATAAATAAAAATAGCTTTTTTGGTATAAATATCTGATTGTTTTATTAATCATATATTCCCATTTCATGGTAACACTGGGAGAGCTAAGAGTAATACTAGCTCTGAGCCTCAATACCCAGATTGCTTTTTACTGCCCCAGGTACTTTCCATTTCTCCCTGCTGCCATCTTCAGCGATGAGGGAGAGGGTTCTCTTGTGGTCACAGATAGCTGTAGCAGTTCCAGGAATTATACTGATGTATGATAAATCCAGATAAGAGGAATTATTTGTTATACTGTTTCATTTTAGAAATAAGTATATTTTTCCAGAATCTCCTCCTTAGATTGACTTTATGTCTTATTGGTCAAGATTTTGTCCTGTCAGCATCCCTAATCCACTCATTTATGGGGTCAGGGTTTACCTAGGTGACCTGGATTCTTAGATTTATAATTGGAGATGATATAGATGTTTGAGATTCAGCCATTTTGACTCATTCCGAGTTATATTTCATTCTTTTTGCTCATTCAGAGATGTGAGGGCTAAGGATTTTCATGGTAAGAAATTCATTCTATCAATTTACATTCCCAAAAACAGTGCAGGAGGGTACCCTTTTCTCCACACCCTTTCCAGCATTTATTGTTTGTAGATTTTTTGATATGGCCATTCTGACCAGTGTGAGGTGATACCTTATTGTAATTTTGATTTGCATTTCTCTAATAATTAGTGATGTTGAGCATCTTTTTGTGTGCCTCTTGGCCATCTGTATGTATTCTTTAGAAAAATGTCTATTTAGGTCTTCCACCCATTTTTTGACTGGGTTGTTTGTTTTTTTGATATTGAGTTCCACAAGCTGTTTATATATTTTGGAGACTAATCCTCTGTCATTTGATTTGTTTGCAAATATTTTCTCCTATTCTGAGGGTTGTCTTTCCGTCTTGTTTATGATTTTCTTTGCTGTGCAAAAGCTTTTAAGTTTTATTAGGTTCCCTTTGTTTATTTTTGTTTTTATTTCCATTATTCTCGGAGGTGAGTCAATAAAATATCTGTCTGTGATTTATGTCAGAGTCTTCTTCCTGTTTTCCTCTAAGAGTTTTATAGTGTCCAGTCTTACATTTAGGTCTTTAATCTGCTATGGAGAACAGTATGGAGGTTCCTCAAAAAACTAAAAATAGAATTACCATATGACCCAGCAATCCCACTACTGGGCATATACCCAGGGAAAATCATAATTCAAAAAGACACATGCACCCCAATGTTCACTGCAGCACTATTTACAATAGCCAGGTCATGGAAGCAACCTAAATGTCCATTGACAGACAAATGTATAAAGAAGATGTGGTACATATATACAATGGAATATTACTCAGCCATAAAGAGGAACGAAATTGTGTCATTTGTAGAGACGTGGATGGACCCAGAGACTGTCATACATAGTGAAGTAAGTCTGAAAGCGAGAAACAAATATCGTATAGTAACACGTATATGTGGAATCTAGAAAAATGGTACAGATGAACAGGCCTGCAAGGCAGAAATAGAGACACAGATGTGAGAATGGATGGACACCAAGGCGGGAGGGGTGTGTGTGGGATGAATTGGGAGATTGGGATTGACGTATATGCACTAATATGTATAAAATAGATAACTAATGAAAACCTGCTGTATAGCACAGGGACTCCACTTCACTGTATAGCAGAAACTAACACAACATTGTAAAACAGCTCTACCCCAATTAAAAAAAAAAAGAAATTCATTCTAACAGAATTGATGTGCAGGCACATCATGTTTAAATATAAAGAGGGAGTAGTTTACATTTGGATACAACAGAGTGCATAGTATTTGGAGACTCCACTAGCCCAGTTTTCTCCAAACAGAGGAAGCCTCTGGAAGAAAAGGGACCAAACACTGGTGTCTTTAAGATTCTGATTGGGCACTGACAACACAGACAGACTGAATTAAAGTCTCATAAGGTTTTGATGGGCAGTACTTTCCAGTACAGACACTGTTAAAACCTATTGGATAATGAAGGAAGAGTTTTGCATCAGAAACAAGAGTGATCCATGTGATCACTGCTGATAGGAAAAGAGGAAAGAAATACAATTACGTATGGTAGTATATGTGAACAGTGCTTAGATATTGAAAATAATTCAGGAAATTTTGTAGATTCAGGTGAAGCCAGAAAGAATATTGACTATTATTATTAATAAAATACTGTATCTCATAATTTTTGGCCTGGCAAAATGTGAGCTATCAAGGACAATTAATGAATAAGTTTTTTGCGGAAAGGCAATGAAATCAATTTTGGAAATACTGGCATTATTGTGTCATTTAGACACAATTGTTTAATCATTTAATACAATATAGCCATAAAATTGACTAGGATTCATATTTCATTGCCTAACAGTTACTTCAGAAGTGTATATTCTAAGCTACATGAATGCAAACATTTCAGTATATGGAAAACTCAGACACACACACAACACAAACACATAAAAACTTAATGTTTACTGTGTGATGTATCAAAGATACTATTTCTTCCTAGTTGTTTGAAAAACAGGATGCTATTTCCTTTTTTTCAAGATGGAATTTCTTATTTGATGTTAGGCATAACTCAGTTGATAGTACTTCATATGACTGTAAAAATTGCTAATAACCTTACATAATTGGCTTTTTTAATGAACAACCAAAGGCTATTAAAACACGCAGCTGTATTTTAAAAATGCATATGTGCAACTACTGATTTCAGAATCACAGTTTCTCAGTATAATAAGGATTTAATTTTATCACACTATTGATGCTGGCCTCCCTAAATCTCCAAGGGATTGAAGTAAATTTGTTTATGGGACAATTCACTTCAGAGAATTAATTCATGCTGTATCAGTTTTTTTCTTTTTCTTCTTATTCTTCAACTGCAACCTTTGAGGGGCTAGCCCCCATTAGCCACTGTTGAATAATTAAGAATGAGAAAATAAAGTATGAGTGTTTCTTCTTAATAATACCCAGGTTCTTTTCCTTCATTCCCCTTTTGCCCCTCCTTAAATTCAATTATTCATACTGTTGCCCAAATAATCCTTTAATACTCTTATCAGATCATGGTCACACCTCTTCCAACACTCTTTCCAAAGTTCTTACCAAAGCCTGATACTCTCTTAATTGTCGATCTTACGCTCTCACTTGCTCACAGAACTCAAGACTTCAGCCTTTGGGTGATTCTTCTGATACCAAGCATATTACTGCCCCAAGGTTTTGCACTTGCTATGTATCCTCTGCCACTCCACAGTCACATGACCCCCTCGCTCCTTTCATTCACGTTTCTGTCTAACTATCTTCTCAGGAAGAACTCTCTGATTCTTTATAGTAACAACCCCTACCATTATTTCCTTCTTATTATTTATCATCACTGTCTTAACATTTAATTGATCATATACTTGTAAAATTATTGATCTATTTTCTTTTCTCTTTCCTACTAGAATATAAGTTCTATGAGGTTGGAACTTTTATAGGTTTAGTACACTGCTATATTCCTAGTAACTGAAACAATATCCAATATACAGAATATATCTGGGAATATATGACAAAGTAAAAGGGACAGTAGGCTCTATTCTGGGAGTTAAAAATGGTTAGTGGGGACAATAGGTAGTGTATCAATCTGCTAGGGCTGCCGTAACACAATGCCACTGACTGGGTGGTGTAAGCAATAGAAATTTAGTTTCTCAGACTTCTGCAGGCTAGAAGTCCAAGACCAAGGTGCTGGAGAGTTTGTTTTCCAGTAAGGACTCTCTTCCTGGCTTGCCAATAGTTGCCTTCCTGCTGTGATCTCACATGGTCTTTTCTCTGTCTGTGTAGAGAGCACGCGAGAGAGACAGAGAGAGAGAGAAAGAGAGACAGAGAGAGAGAGAGAGATTTGGAGTCTCTGCGTCTTCAGCAGTCTTATGGGATAAGGACCCCATCCTTATAAACTCATTCAACCTTAATTACCTCCTAAAGCCTCTATCCCCAAATACAGTCACATTAGAGGTTAGGATTTCAATATATGAATTCTTGGGAGACAAAACTCAGTTCATAACAGGTAGCAAAAAAGATTAGAAAGGTAAAGAAAAATCAAATAAAGCACGACTTCTATTGCATAGTAGAAAGTTTGAAATTTACCTTAGGTATTCCTCTATTATTCACTATGTTCTATTAACACTATGTCTACTAAATCAATTACTAATCTACTTGATTCTTCTACACCAAATTTATTTTTTTTTTGGTATTTTTCCTTGGTCATTATTATTTTTTCTTTTATTACATGACTCAAATGACTTTTCTACTGCTGAATTTGACATAAAATATTCTAACATATTTAAGGTTATCTGAATTATGTCATAATTATTTGAAACGTGTGGCTTAATTCCATTGAAAAGGTTGTACTCTTCTTGCTATTTACCATTTTTATAGTTAAACACAACAAAGTATTTGATGTGGATGGAGACTATTTCAAATTAAAAAATAAAATAGGAGATAAAAGAGCACAAACTTTCAGTTATAATATGGTTAAAGTCAGGGGATCTAATGTATAACATGAAGACTACCATTGTTAATACTATATTGTATGATTGAACTTTGCTAAGAGAGAACTTAAAACGTCCTCACAGAAAAAACAAAAATGGAAATATGTGAGGTGATGGATGTGTTAATTAACTCGATAGGGGAGATTCGTTTCACAATGTATACATATATGAAAACATCATGTTGCACAGTTTAAATACCTTACAATTGTATTTATCAATTATACCTCAATACAACTGGAAAATATTTTAAAAGCATAATAAAACTAAAATAAGAGAATAAAATGTAGGATGATTGGACTTGTGCTATACATATACATGGAAGAGAAATATTAAACAACTCAGTGATCATCTACAAGCTGCTCTCAGCTCCATCAGATTTAATGCTCATTAGTCGAAAAGAAAATATATACAGAATAAAACTTGTCTATATATGTAATTTTAAGAAAATCAATATAATGCCCAAATTGTAGTATAAAGGAGAAAAAAAGAAAACTAATTTATAAAAGGATTGTATTTTTAATATGTACATGCTGGACAAAACTACACAAGAAATCATGATGAAGATCACAGACACACTTACAGAATGTATCACCATAAATGCAATAACCATAAATGCATTTTTATATAGACACGTTTTAACAGCAACTCAACATTCAAGGCGTTAAAATATTTTTGTGAGTGGTGAATACTTCTCAAGAAAGTTCTAATGAAACAAATTACACATTTATCTCAATTTACATGGTGTCTGTATTCTTGGAAAGTTGATGGTGCCTACAACTATGTACAAAGGGTTTATGTAGAAAATGAAATTATTTCTAAGCTTAGATAATTATAAAGAGGTATTTCACCTGCATGACATTCTAAAGCCAAGTAACACACAGGGTGATATTTAATGGCCAAAACTGTCACGGGCCCTGCAGGAAAACATCATACCTGGCTCACAGCCACTGAATGTCAGTGGCACTCCTTAATCGTTGTTACAACCTAAAATGTCCTCAGACATTTGCAAGACATCTGCAGTGAAGTATGGAATTGCCTTCTCCCTCTATCCCAGCAACTGAAAACTACTGAAATGCAGTCACTAAAGTATCCAAATAAACTTTCTCTTGTAGGCCACACCAGTCTTTTGAAAAATTCATTTCTAACAGTCTTTATTCATCTGTGATTATAATTCTTAAATGCATTCATTCACACTCCTTCATTCATTTAATAAACACTTATTAAGCACCTACTACTCTTTTAGTTCATAGAAATACTTTAAAAAGGACCAAAAAAAGTCTAAAAACAAGCAAACAAAAACGAGTTCTTCTCTTAGTGAACGTTACAATCTAGTTAAGTACAGAGATTCTTGGCCTGTAATTTTAATTAAAAGCTCTCAAAACCTATAACTTTAAAGCTCCTAAAGCAACAATTATTCAACACAGATCACACTGTTTTTCCCGTGCTACTGACCCTCGACCCCTACCTTCATACCCCCAAAGTCATCACCAAAGAAATTCAAGGTTCCAGTAATCACAGTGGCTTGCACTTCTGGTGGCTACTGTTGCAATGCAGACCAGCCAGTGGAATAAAAGGTAGATTTTTAAGTGAGTTATACCAAAGTTCAATTTATACACAATGAAATTCACTGTTTTAAAGCACACAGTTCTATGAATTTGCATAAATAGATACAGCCATGTTACTGCCAAAATAATCAAGATAGAGATTATCTCTTAAGCTCCTTAAATTCTCTCATAGCGTTTGGCAATCAATCTCCTCTTCCAAAAACCACTAGTTTGTTTTCTGTAGCTTTGATTTTGCCTGTTCCAGGAAGTCATATAAATGGACTCATACATAATGTAGCATTTTGCTTCTGGCTTCTTTCATTTAGCATTAGTCATTTGAGAATCATTCATGTTTTTGCATTTGTCAGTAGTTCATTCTGTTTATTTCAAGTAGCATCCCATTTTATACCTAGGAATGTGATTGTTAGTGTGGTAAGTGAATATCTAACTTTCTAAGAAATTGCTAAAGAATTTACAAAGTGGTTGTAAAATTTTGCATTCCCACTAGCAATAGATGACATACCATGTTGCTCCACATTTTTGCCAGGATGTGGTCTTATTAGTCTTTTAACTTTTGTCATTCTGCTGAGTATATATAATCTTAATATTGTGGTTCTAATTTGCATTTGCCTGCTGACTAAGAATGCTAAGAATCTTTTCCTATGCTTATTGGCCATTTATACTTCTGCTTTAATGAAATGTCTGGTCAAATCTTTCCTTCATTCTTTAAAGTGTGTTCTTTGTCTCACTGAGTTGTAAGGGTTCTTTATATATTTCTGATACAAGTATGTTATCAAATATATGTTTTGAAAATATTATCCCCCAGTATGCAGTGTGCCTATTAATTTTCTTAACAGCATCTTTCAAAAACAGAAGATTTTAATTTTGATGAAGCCCAATTTATCATTTTTTTATGATTTGTTTTTTTTGTATGTCTCAACACATATTTGCTTATTCCAGGATCACAGAAATATTCTTGTTTTCTTTTTCTTTAAAATAAATTTATTTATTTAATTTATTTTTGGCTACATTGGGTCTTCGTTGATGCATGCAGGCTTTCTCTAGTTGTAGTAAGTGGGAGCTACTCTTCGTTGCAGTGTGAGCATTTCTCATTGCAGTGGCTTCCCTTGTTGTGGAGCATGGGCTCTAGGCATGCAGGCTCAGTAGTTGTGGCTCATGTGCTCCAAAGTGCAGGCTCAGCAGTTGTGGCACATGGGCTTAGTTGCTCTGCAGCATGTGGGATCTTCCCGGACCAGAGCTCGAACCAGTGTCCCCTGCATTGGCAGGCAGATTCTTTAACCACTGTGCCACCAGGGAAGCCCTCTTCTATGTTTTCTTCCATAAGAGTTGTAGTTTTAACTCTTACACTTATGTTTATTATCCATTTTAAGGTAACATTTACACTGTATGTGTTAATAGTCAAAATAGTAATAATTTATCTTATTATTATTATTGACTTACAGACTGTCAGTTAGTCCACCATCAATTGTTGAAAAGACTTATTCTTACTCAACTGATTCATCCTTCTCTTTGTAACAATGAATGGCCCATGTATATGTGGGGTCTACATCTTGACTATTCATTGTTTCATTTACCTGTGTAGCTACCCTTGCTCCCAAACCACATTATTTTGATTATTACAGCTTTACATTAAGCATGTAATTAAGTACATTAAGTATACATTATTTATACAATTTTTTTTTCAGTATTATTTGGCCACTCTAGGTCCTTCACACTTGCATATACATTTTAAAATAAGCTTGCGTGTAGATATAATGAATTGCATTGATTGATTTTCAAACAACAACAACAGCTACTGTTGTTTTGGTCTTCTATAATCGTGCTAATTTTTTCTCCACTTGGTCCATCAGTTACTGAGAGAAGAGTGTAGAGGTCCCAACTATAGTTTTGGATTTTTTGTCTCATTTCTCACTTTAGTTCAATCAGGTTTTGCTCCATGAACCTTGAAGCTCTGTTGTTAAATGCATATTCATTTAGAATTATCACATCTTCCTGCTGAATTGTCTCCTATCTCTAAAGTCTCCTTTACCTGAAATTAATAGAGCAGCTCCAGTTTTTTTGTTTGTCTCTTTACCTTTAACTTATCTGTGTTTTCACATTTAATGTGAATTTCTTATAGACAGCATCCAATTTAGTCTTATTTTTTTAATTTAATCTACCACTTGCTACTTTTTAACTGGAGCATTTAGACCACTCAAGTTTAGTGCAATGAAGAATATGGTTGTGTATAAACATCTTGCAATTTTCTATTTCTCCCATGTATTCTTTTTTGTTTGTTTGTTTGTTTTGCGGTACGCGGGCCTCTCACTGTTATGGCCTCTCCCGTTGCGGAGCACAGGCTCCGGATGCGCAGGCTCAGCGGCCATGGCTCATGGGCCCAGCCGCTCCGCGGCATGTGGGATCTTCCCGGACCGGGGCACGAACCCACGTCCCCTGCATCGGCAGGCAGACTCTCAACCACTGCGCCACTAGGGAAGCCCTCTCCCATGTGTTCTTTGTTTGATTTTTCTTCTTTATTTTCCTCCCTTCCAACTATTTAGACTATTTCTTTTATTTCATTTTATCTCCACTGCTTGCTTCTGAGTTAAATCTCTTTTATTTTTGCAAATTGTCTACCTTTTCCTCCAGAACCTTGAACATGTTACTCAGTTATTTTACAGTCCCATATCTGGGTTTGCCTCAGGTGACTATTTCTTCCTTTATCAATCAGTTGGTTTTACAGGTTCTTTGTGTGTCTCATAATTTTTTTAAAATGATTTCTGGACAGAAGAGACCAATAGTTTTCTCTCCCTGAAATGATCACATCTCTTCTCTGTCTCAGTACAAAATTACTGTGGATTGAATCAATCTCATAAGTAGTTGAGCTGGATTTGGGATTAGTTGTTGCTTTCCTCATATTCAATGACTTTAAATTTCACCAATGTGATACTGCCTCAACCTTCAGACATTTTTTAATAACTTCAAACCCCTCAGGATAAAATTTAAAAACCTGCCATGGCCCAAGGGTCCCAGATCTCTCGTCTTCCACCTTCCTCAAATTTAACCTGTTCTCTTTAAGTTTTGTAAGTAGGATAAGCTCTCCACTGTTTTCAGAGACTGTTTTTGCTTTTGTCTTCTAGGACTGTTCACAGTTGGCAATTATGTATTCATTTCTTGCTTACTTTATTATTTTTTACTCCCTTACTGAATTATAATTTCCATGAGTGCTTAATACAGTCTGACATATTATGTGTTGTCAGTAAATACATTTTTAAAAAATAACAAATGAACTGTAACAAGAAGAAAACACACCAATTAAATTAAGACTAGATGTTAATTAGGAGGGTAATGAAATTACCTAGAACATGTGTGCAGTACTGAATAATTTCAGACTTATAAAGTTATTTTACATAGTGATTCTCTATTTTAAAATAATATTATACTTGATGTATTTCCTTAAAATATGCTAAAACTATCAGAATTAAATAGATTTTGCTCTAAAAGTGGCCTGTTCTGTTTAGCGAAGTACAGTTGCTCTGACTTAAAAAAAATGGCTGACCTCTGTGTATAAATTCAATATTTAATCTAAATGTATAAATAGAAGCATACCATTAATTGAACCATGTGGGATTTATATGAGTTACTTTGAAATTTGTCCCACATACCTAACCACTTTTTAAACTTTTTGTCACTGTGGTTGTGAAAATAAAAACTAAAAAAAATTTTGAAAGATAAGAATTTCAACCACTATGATCTTCTTCAAAAGGAGTTCATAGTTTTTCTTTTATGTCATTTCCTAACATTTAGCATGATAGCACAAACCTGCACACACTGGAGACAAAATAAGATAATTATAATCTAACTGTACGATGCCAGAAAATGTCATTTTCATATTAGTGTAACATACTACAAGAGTGATTTTTAAACCTTTCTAAACCCACCAATTTCCATATATTTACTAAATAAGCACGGGATTATTAAGAGACTTCATTATGCTATAAAATGTGTAGTTCAATTGCAGAGTCATGTGATTATTTGTATATGTATTCAATTGGTTAGCATATATTTTAAACTAGATTTTAGCTCTCCAAATTTTATTTTAAAACTTTGGCTAACAACAAACTTGAAAACAATATGATGATTTTGCTTAATAAAAAAATAACTGTAATATACATACAGATAATCAGGAATTATAAAATCTTCAGGTACATCTCCCTGGCTATGTTGAATTTGGAGGTTAAAGTAATTTGTATGCAGGGGAGAAGAAGGAGATAGAAAATTTTGGAAAAAAAATTTCTGAATTTTGTATTTTTGACAAACATCAAATACAATGGGGAAAAGTAAAGCTAGAAAATATTTTTTCTACATTGTGCGATATGCTTTCTTAAATAAAATTCAGTGTGTCTATGGCTCCATGTATCAGTAAAGTTCATTAAAAGGACTGTAAAATTATGATAAAGGAGTAGTCTGGTACCATATTTAGAAGATGCAGCTTAGAAGGTTATCAGCATCTTTGCTTCAGTCAAGTGGAAAAGCAACAAAAAACCTCACAGCCCACCATGTGACTTCATCACTATAAAGGGGCAGAGGGCAAAGAAAAAAAATCAGCTGGTCAACAGTACACGGGCTGATTGTGTCCAAAGCATCATACTATATTTATCATCCTTATAATCATTACACCATGATTATACATTATCATTTTATGTATTGTATAATGTATTATACGCCATTAAAATTGTATATCACCATTATCTGTCTACTATGGACTGAATGTTTGGGTCCCCCCCAAACGCATATACTGAAACCTAATCCCCAGTACAATGTTACTTGGAGATGGGACCTTTGGGAGGTGATGAGGTCATAAAAGCAAAGCCCTCATGAATGGCATTCAATCTCATGAATGCCCTTAAAAAATAGATCCCACAGAGATCCCTCACCTCTCCCTCCCTGTGAGATTATAGAGAAAAGACTGCCATCTATAAATCTGGAAGAGGATTCTCACCAAACACCAAATCTGCCAGCTCCTTGATACCTTTATGTTGTACTTCTTAGCCTCTAGAACCATGAGAAATAAATTTCTGTTGTTTATAAACCACTTAGTCTATAATATTTTATTATAGCCACCCAAGCGAACTAAGACAATATCATGCACCATTGTGTTTTATATAATCCTATACTTATATATTATTATGAAATTTATATGTCCTTCTAATAATTATATTATATAATCATCATTCCTGATAGACATCACTCATTTGCACTCAGTTGCATTGTGTTCCTTTAGCAGAATCATAACACTGATTAAATTTGAATTTCCACCTGCTTTGGGCATATACAATGATGTCCTAAACATGGCTGTAGATAAACACGTAAATATGCTGACCGAATCCACTTTGAATTCATAACAACTAATGTGAATTGGGTACTTAATCCTGCTTCCCTAGTTTATTCACTCTTGAAGACCTGAAATACCTATTCCACAGTTTTCCTTATATCTTCCTATTTCCAACACCTCCTCCACGTCTTCAAACTTGAGGACTTTGCTTTCTTTTCAATTCAGAAAATTAAAATAGTATGAAGATTTCTATCTGTGCACCTACAAACATGGGTATCCACACCACCTATTCAGACTCCCTTCCTGACGTGAACTAAGAATCCATTCTACTGTCACCTACAAATTGGCACTTGCCATCTACCTCTACAAGGATCAAATTATGACCGCTGCAGCTGCTGAACTTCAACACCCCCCGAAAGGAGTTCAGGGTGAAGATGAGAAATGAGGCACTTTGTGCTCTTGAAAAAACTGGCAGACCAGGTCTTCAGCTAGTTAGGTATTTTGGGGAGAAGATTTTATGAGCCCAATTGTTGCATCTCCTCATAACTAGAAAAACACTAAAATCCTTCATGGTGATGTCTACTCCTCGTGACTAGCAGTAATCTTCATGAGACTAGCAGCAACCTTCTGCAAAAAATACGTGCTTGATTGCACGTATTCCCCCTTCACCAAAATCACACACATATATATATACTGATCTTCCTCTCCTACCTCTTTGGAGCACTTTCTCAGACCTTTCTGAAATGCTGTCTCCCAGGCTATAGCCCTCATTTTACCCCAAATAAAACTTAATTCACAACTCTCATGCTGTGCATTTTTTTCAATCGACACTACTATCCAAAATAATTTTAACCTGGGAACCTGATTTTCGTGGATAGGATTCATACAGTTAATAAACTTGGGTGGGGGATAAAAACAAATGAAATTATATCTTTATTTTCACTAACAAAAATTATAAATTTTGATTATAAATATAGGTGAAAAACCATGGTTGTATTAGCAGATTTGTTTTCTGCTGGTCTCATCCTATTAATGACCAGTGTTGGACTGGCCCTTGTGGTTATTAAGACTCCAAGACACCCTTTAGCAATAACCATCAGGAAACTTTGAAAAACTAAAGGTTTTTTACTTACAAGACCTGGAAGTTGCACAGCACACCGGGGCTACACAGCGAGGTTTTGGGTAGAGAGAGAGAGAGAGTGCACAGGCTTTTATTGGAGTTGAAGGTGGGGACCTTGGATTTAGGGGGCTGACTTACTCTTCACTGACAAATTTAAAGCATTAGAGGGAGCGTTTAAACCAACAGAAGAGAACAAACAAGTGGCCCAAATGGTCAGTTACTGAAATCAACCAAGATCTCTGAAACAAAAGAGCTTCAGGGGGAGGTGGCCTGGCACTTTATCTAGTCCTTCCTGTGGTTGGCAAATTGTTTATTCAGGATAGCCCTCTTGACGTGGATGCCTCTTAATCAAAGATTAAGTCATATACTTGTACCGCAAACAAAACAAAACAAAAACAACAACAACAAAACAAAGAAAACCCCAAATCAACAACACTCAGGGTTTACAGTACAAGATACTATGGCTTTATCTCCAATATTTTCATATTGTATTATAAATGGTGCAGGTATCTTGGACTTTCCAGCCTCCAGAACTGTAAGAAATATATTTCTTTTGTTTATAAACCACCTAGTCTATGGTATTTTGTTATAGCAGCCCAAAGGGACTGAGATAATTACATTGTCTTTTACATCTATCACCATCAAGTGAAGTTGTTCAGCCATCATTCCATCTAAGGAAAAATAATCTTCACATTTATATGCCTTTAAAATAATAAGTTTAAATTTATCTGTATTATATTGTTTTATCTAACTGAAATGATAATAAGCATATATTATACACTATAATTATAAAATATTTTGATGACAGTATTTAATTATAATATTGTATAATCCTACAGAAATTCACTTTATACATTTAGGACTCATTCATGATAAGAAGCCCATAGGCAACCACAGAACTTCAATGGGGTTCATGAAATACACACACACACACACACACACACACACACACACACAAGATTAAAATTTCTTGACCTAAAGCCATAAACCACTCTTCCCAATTGTCTACTCCACTTCATTCCGTCTCATCTATTCAAGGGCATCCCTTAGTGGATCTTTGTTCTCTCTCTTATATTAGCATTTATTGTGTCACGTTTCCATCAGCTGGCCATTATTTCTATGTTCTCAAGGAAAGAAAGAGAGAGAGAGAAAAGAGAGGGAGAGAAAGAAAGAAAGAAAGAGAAAGAGAGAGAGAGAGAGAGAGAGAGAAAGGAAGGAAAGAAGGAAGAAAGAAAGAGGGAGGGAGGGAGGAAGGAAGGAAAGGAAAGAAAAGGCAAACATTTTTTCTCGAGTATCTCACACTTCTAGATGAGACTATGCCAGAACTGAAAATACAGTCTTTGAAATAAATGTAGCTTACTTTAATGGCACTATAATTAATAATGAATTGTTACAAACAAGCTACCACTAAAAATAAAACAAAACAAATGCTAAATTGGAGAGGCTAGACCTTTCCTAGTCAAATCAGGATATGGATATGTAACTGAAGCTGAGTGGAAGCACCGAACTGAATGAATAAGAATTTAAGAATTTGCTGGAGGGAGAGAATAAGTCATAAATAAATTGAAAAAAAGAAGATGGGCTCTAACCAAGCCTTGAAGAACCCTGATATTTAAAATGTAAATTGGGAAAAAGATAACAACTAAGTGGCTGATAAAGAGAGGTGGAGAGTAGTTTGTTTACATAAAATAAAAAAAGAAAGCAGATGTTTTCCTCTATAATTAGCCAGTGTAAAATTTATTTTTCTTTTATCCTCAGAAAGTCTACCATTTATTTGTGCAATAAGCAAAGGAACATGAAGAGAGGCTCTATACATGGATACAATATTACAGCCAAATGCAACTTGGTTATCACATCAACCAAATGTTCTATTTAGTAATAAATGCAACCACAAGTTACTGAAATTCTGTACTTCTTCAGGTCAGCTAGTCATGGAGGGGCTGATCATAGAGATAGTGAGCTATTCTCCCCAGGGTAGATTTATATTATCAATTTTGGATTTTCTATTCTTATGACTCAATTGTGTTACCCATTTCTGTCTTAGTTAGTCCAGGCTGCTGTAACAAAGTACCATAGACTGAATGGCTTAAAATTTATTTCTCACAGTTCTGGAGGCTAGAAAGGTCAAGAGCAAGGTGCTGGCAAAGTCAATGTCCAGTAAGGGTCGTAACGGTTTGCTTCCTGTTTCATAGATGTCCATCTTCTTGCTGTGTCCTCAGGTGGCAGAGGGGTGAGAGATCTCTCTGGGGTCTCTTTTATAAGGGTTCTAATCCTATATATGAGAGCTCTACTCTCCTGACCTAATCACCTCCCAAAGCCCCCACCTCCAAACACCATCACGCTGGCAATTAGGTTTCAACATACAGGTTTGGCTGGGACACCAACATTCAGTCTATTACAATGTCCTATTTAAATGTCTTATATCACATCAGAGTAGTCCTCACATCATTATTCCCAACACAGGAACACACATTAGATTAAAAACAGACTTGGGGGAAGAGGAGCCATAGGACTCACTTACTGATAACTGACATGCACTCTATCAACTGGTATCAAAGACCTTCCATAACAACAGAATGCCTACTATACAAACTGAGGAATACCAAATTGGCAGCTAGAAGCTGGCTTAAAAGATACAAGACGGTCTATGATTAAGGACTGTTCCTCCTTTTACTAACACATTAAAATGAACCTACAAATCAAGAGGTGGAAACCATAGGTGGTGCTTATAGTTGCAACAAATAATGGACTTTTAAAATAGTTGTTTCTGATCCCTGTGACTCTGAAATATGGCAGTTTAGGATATGACTTTTTAGGGACAGGAAACTTAAATTAGGGAACATAATAATGTTTTTAAAGTATTGAAATCTGATAGTGCCACCTGATTCTGGATAATGGGTCATGTTGTTGGTTGGAATGATTGACTTTAACTAACAAGAGGAAACTACTGGAACTATAGTTGCAATGATACCAGAAGTAATAAAGATGTGCTGAAGACACACTTGGGTTGTCTGCACAGCTTTTAGTGATTCATTCCTTTCTGAGAATTACTAACCTTCTGCAAGCTTCCATTTCCAAGCATACAGTGGAAGCAATATATGTGTTCTATATAGCCACCTCATGACCACGGCTGAATGGACCAAACATAGGAACAAGACCAACACAGAGACACTCAAGTTGTTCCCAAAGTCGAGACTGCATAGTAAATTCAGGATTTGATGCATACTACCAGCCATAAAGATAGATACGATGTTGTAAGTGATAATAAACAAAAGAGATTGCTGGGTTCAGAAATAAGCCAGCCAGTTTCCTGAGCCAGCAATAAAATTGATATTTTGAAGATGGAACAGGAGTATTTTGCTCATCAAATATGAAGGTCTAATATCAAGAATAGTAATTAAGACACTGTGGTATTGACAAAGAGACAAAAAGACCAATGAAACAGAGCAAGAAGGCCCATTTGGAACCACACATATATGGAAACTTGATATATGACACAAGGGGCTCTATAGCAAAATAACATGATAAACTCTTCAGTAATTGGTAAGTGGTTGTTAATTTTTTTTAAAAAAAATACCTCTTGCAAAAACAAATATCAACTCAATTTGGCATAGATATATAAATAAAAGACTTTTTTTTACATCATTTAGGAAAAAATGTCAGAGAACATGTCATTAGCCTTGGGCAGGGTAGGACTTATATAGGTACAAAACGTACAAGCCATGAAAGTGAAGTTTAATAAATCTGACTACATTAAAATGTAAAACTTCTGTTCATAGAATGACACCTTAAAAAGAGTTAAAAGACAAGCCAATGAAAGAGAAATTATTTTTAAAACATGAATAAATAATCAAGGCAACATATTAAGAATTGAAATAAATAAATAGATGTATTCTTAATGAAAATGAGGAAAAGAAAGTTAACTCACTAGAGGAAAGGGCAATTCACAGAAGAAAAAACTGAATGACTAATACGTGAAAAGATGTTCAAACTTTCTAATATTCAGGGAAATGCAAATTAAAATAAGATCCCATTCCACACCAATAAGATATATAAAATTTTAAAAGACTTACAATATCAAGAACCACTGAGACTATGAAAAGAAACTTCTAATGTGTCATTCTTGAGCAATGCTGAATATGTTACTGCCCTACAATCTGGGGGAGAGGAAAGAAAGACATAAATATCTTGAGACTAATTACAAAACAGAATGATCCACTGATATATATGCTAACTCAGTTCTAGGGCCTTTGGACTAGCAAATGATACTATGAAATAGATTTCATTTAAAAATACTAATTTGCATTTATAATTTAAAATCTCTCAGAGACTAAAAAAAAAAAACAAAAGAACTTCCAAAACTGTCCAAAAGAAGGACTTGCCACAAGTCTTTCATTTACATAGAAAGAAAGAGAATCTGGCATCCATGGAACTCCAACTTGCTGCAGCCCCTAAAGGCAAAAAAGAGATGCAAACTTTCCAAAACTGTGGGCAGTGATAGTCCCTGAAAGGAGAGTATTTTTAAGATCTGGCTGCTGTGAGGAATGTCTCTGCTCTCTTGTGTGAGAGGGCACACTGTACAAATTTCTGAAAATGCATCTTGCCAGGATGATCCTGAAACTACTTCTCCAATTACTCAAGGTCTTGATGACATGGGCAAGATTGAATATTCCCCTCTAACTAAACATTCTCTTTTACTGTCCAATCTTCCTGCTTCTGCGCTTAGCGGAAGATGTTCTAAAAGTGTCGTGCCTTAGCTTTCTTAGCAATGTTATCCATTTCTTCGCGCCAACTCTCACTTTTCCATGGGTGACCATAAAATCAATAATTTTATACAAAATCCCACCCCTTCCCTCATTTTCAAAGCCAGATTACCAAACGTTGGACATCTCCAATTGTAGGTCTACCTTTGGATTGCCCAACTGAACTTCTAAGACCATGGAAATGTTTTCTGTGTTCACTGCTGGCATAGCCTCAGATGGCTAGTGAACCTTTAAAATGTGGCTACAGAAACTGAGCAACTGAATTTATTCTATTTTATTTTACTTTATTTTAATTATAGTTTAAATAACCATATAACCACATGTGGCTATGGGCTACTGTATTGGAAAGCCTAGTGCACCTGAAAGCACAAAATCTGCCTTGTACTATTTCAATTGCCAAGAATAAATTTCTCCAATTCCCCTCTGGCCTCAATAGTACTTTTGTGTGGCTTTGCCAGTTATCCCAGGGAAATGCTTACTCAACCTTTTTATTTTCAAGTGGTATAAAATAAGAATTGACAGGGCTTCCCCAGTGGTGCAGTGGTTAAGAATCCGCCTGCCAATGCTGACGACATGGGTTCGAGCCCTGGTCTGGGAAGATCCCACATGCCGTGGAGCAACTAAGCCCGTGCGCCACAACTACTGAGCCTGTGCTCTAGAGCTGTGAGCCACAACTACTGAGCCCATGTGCCACAGCTACTGAAGCCCGTGCACCTAGAGCCTGTGCTCCACAACAAGAGAAGCCACCACACCACAACGAAGAGTAGCCCCCGCTCGCCACAACTAGAGAAAGCCCACGTGCAGCAACAAAGACCCAACGCCGAAATAAATAAATAAATTTTTTAAAAAAAGAATTGACAAAGATGCTCTACAAAAATCAATTCTTAATATTTTGTCTTTTAACAAGTATATCTTTTAACATTTTATATTTACTGTGTCAAGCCTATTTTGCTTTACTTCAAGATCTGAGGCCGTGTTGCATTAAATTATCCCTCCTTTATAAGCCTTAGCCGAATGCAAACAAACTCTTAGATTCCAACTCTCAAACCAAAATTCTAATCAACATTTCCAAAGGTAAAATGGAGCCTATGCTACACCAAAAGTGAGCACATAATTTCTTGATGTGTGCTTAATTTTCTCTGCAGGTAGATGATAGAGTAGAAAATTACAAAAATCAATTAGCTATTGTTTGTGAATAGATAATTATAGACTGGCTGCTTTGAACTTGTTCATGTAAGAAAAAATGAAAAGAAAAGCATGTTGCTCCATTTTAAAACAAAATGTCAGGATGAAAAGCTGGCTGAGCGGAAAACTGAACCACAAGTGAGTGGTTACTATTCATGAATATATATGAAGTACTATTGTTACTGTTAATTTGCATAATGAATACTTTCTCTTTAATTTTTCATTTTAAATAGAACTTTCTTACAATTTAACATACAGAACATTAACAATGTTAATATTCTTTACTAATACTGTCACAAATGAGGTTAATATTCTCACATTACAGTGAGAATTAAGAATAATGCTTCCAAGATCACCTCTATATTATCAATTGAATCAAAGTCAGAAAGAAGAGTTTTGCCACATCGATATAAGTACTTAGATATTAAAAGAATTAAAAAATTTAACAGTGGTTCTTTAGAGCCAACAGATGTGTTGGCTTTAAACAAATCTAAGGAAAAGGCAAGGGACATATTCATGCTTTGATGGGACACTTAGGGCACAGAGCCCTGCCTTCAAATTCATATATGCAAAAGGCATATCATGAAAAAAACATAGTTCAATAGCAATATATGGTTTTTAATACTGTGAACTCAGATCCAAACCCCAACATCCCAAACACACCCACCCCCCCTAAAATAAATTATATACACGTACAAATAAAAAGGCTAACTTCTCAACACACATTCATTTTCTCTTTCCTTTCTTTCTTATGATTGGAGCTACTTTAAAATAAAATGGATCGTCTAAAGTATAAGTTCCTCTCAATAGAAAATTTGAAGTTAAATCAGGACAAATGCAATAAGCCAGCTGTTGAAATGACAACCAAGCAGATGCTGGAAAAATAAATTAATTATTACTTCCTACCTTCTTTATAATCTCAACGATCTATGAGCTTTCCCTAATTCCATATTTTGACAAGCCAGAGTGTTTAGAAATAAATAATGGAAGCTTAATGGCATACTTTCTTACCAAAATTCTAAAATAAGCTAAGAAACATAAAAACATGGAAAAGCAACTATGAATACTGAAAACTAAGGCATGGAACAGTCAAAATAGTAAAAATATAATAACTTGTAAGGAATTCTATCAGATGCACTGCAAATGGAACCAAATATAGAAAGTTGCTCCCTCAGAGAGGAGCAAGGCTTTGGGAAAAAAATTTTATGTTCTGTAAATGGGCTCTCTCTGTGTGGAACTATCAGAGTCCTGTTATCTTTTTCAAATAAATTGAGAAAATTAATATGCAAATTCTTCTAGTGCCTGGAGGGTTATTATGCTACCTATATTGCATGTTATTTGAAACTTAATTGTATTATTTTCTAAAATTATCTGTACCTGGTATACTTGGGCTGTAATTCATTAACAGCTATTTGGCATATATTTATTAGACTATCCAGATATTCTACTTTCAATTATGTTTTAATTGACTTTATTAAGGGGGCGCAAATTTAGGTTCACAGCAAAATTGGGAGAAAGACACAGAGATTTCCCATATGCCCCCTCCTCCCACACAGACATAGCCTCTCTCACCACAGTGGTACATTTCTTATAACTGATGAACCTACACTGGCACATCATAATCACGTAAAGTACATAGTTTATCTCAGGGTTCATTCTTGGTGTTATACATCCGATAGGTTTGGTTTTCTCAGTCTTTGTTCTCTCTACTTTTTGGTGCTCAAAGATTCTATTGATATATCCTCAAGTCCAGATACTATTTCCTCAGCTGTATCCAGTCTGCTTATAAGCCCATTAACTTCATTCTTCATTTCTATTACAGTCATTTTAATCTCTATCATTTCTTTTTGGTTCTTCTTTAGGATTTCAGTCTCTCTGTTTACATGATCTGTCTGTTTTTGCATGCCATCTACTTTAACCCTTACAACATTTAGTATATCAATCACAGTTGTTTTAAATTCCCTCTCTGATAATTCCAACATCCCTTAAATATATGGTTCTGATGCTTGTTCCATCACTTCAAAGTGTGTTTTTTGCCTTTTAGTATGTCTTGTAATTTTTTCTTATAGCCAGACATGATGAGTTAAAAAGAACTGCAGTAAGTCGAACTTCAGTAATACGGTAGTAAGGTGTAGGGAGGGAAGTGCTCCAGTGCCCTATGGTTAGGTCTGTCTTCTGGTGAGCTTACACCTCTGGATGGTAAGCTTCACAAGCATTTGTCAGGTTTTTCTCCTCCCTTGGGTGAGACAGGATGGCTACCAAGAGCTAGAGTTGAATACTTCCCTTCTCCTATGTCAGTTATGCTCTGATAATACCTTTTGCAGTTTAGACTCTAGTTAACTAGTTTATCAGAGGGCGGGTTTTTATAAGAACAGAGTGCCGTGATGTATTTCAAAGTTTTCTTTCCCTTCCCTGCCTTACTGAAATTATGAGTGGATTTTTGTCTAATATTTACTATGAGAACCTGGTTGGGTTCCTGGAGGTAAATCTCATAATACTGTATGATCTCTACTAGGACTAGGTACCCCTAGAGTTTTTAACTCTCAGATGTGTCCACAATGAACTCCCATAAATTCACCAACTATGGTTTAAAATTTCCCATTCTGGCACTGGTTCCTGTGGTGGTTTCCACTCATAAGTCTCTGTCTCAGTAAGCTACAACTCCCTGTATTCACCTGTTTGTTTCTCCAATCTTGGCTGCCATGGTTTGACCTATGCACCTACCTCTCTCATGCATCCAAGTCTGTTCCACTTTTTACTTTTGTTAGGACACAGCGTCAACTTCCTAGTTCCTTATATGTGGAACTGGAAACCAGAATTCAATTTCTTTATAGTAAACTCCTTTTGCCTGGAAGAATTATTATTTCATCACGATTAAGAAAAATGTTTTGTAATAGAATTGCCTTACAGAGCAGAATCTATCCTGTTATGACTCTTAAAATGTATTTGTGCACATGTTTGTTATTTTTGATATGTCTTGAAAATTTCTACTATATTATTCTTTTATTGAACTACATGGTTTTGATTTCTACATTTGTATTTGTTTTCTAATTTCTTAATAACTAGACTTACATGGAACATATTTGTGTTTATATTTAGCTTGACGCAGAACAAAACCTCTTAAAATGGGTGGCTGTTGCCCACGTCTAAATATGCAGTTACCTTTGGGGCTGTCAATCAGTAAACTTCCATTTCCCCTCTCCCAGCTATTTTTGGCATTCCTATTGCTTGTACAAGTGTTATATTCCTCACAATTCATTGTTATTGTATTATTCAAGTTCATTTCACTTGCAAATGATGCAAAAACAAATTAAACCAAGTTGAGCAAAAACTAAAAGGGAGGAGGAATACATTGTCTTAAGTAGCCAGAGTGTGGAATTAGTTGGATCCAGAAACTCAAATGCTGTTGGAATGCTATCTCTTCAACTCTCAGATCTATTCTCTAAATTTCTCCATGTGCATGGACATACGAACAGAGGACATGTAGAAATATATATCCTTACAGGCTCCAGAAGTGAGAGTTTCCCTGCTCTGTATGTGATAATAAAATTTTGTAAAAAATACTACAGGCATAGGTTAAAGATACATATACATTTATGCACCAATAATTTCAGCCAGGTCAATACAAATACGCTACTCACAATAGTCAAGTCTATAGAGATTGGAAAGGAAAATTTAAAACTATCTTTAGTCACAGATGATATGATCCTCTCTGAGGAAAATCTGAAAGAATCTACAAAAGAAAAAACCTAAAATTAATACTTCAGTTTTGAAAGTTTGCAGAATGTAAGGTATATATACAAAAGTCAGTTGGAATACTATGTACTAGAAAATAAAAATGTAAATTTTAAATCTGAAACATATTTAGAATAGAATCAAAAAATATAAAACAATAAAAAAGGTCTGTCAAGAGATGCAAAAGATCTATACACTGAAAATTTTAAACATTGCAGAGAGATATTAAAGAATGAAAAACTAAGTGGAGAGATATACCCTATTCATGAATTTGGAAAGTCAATATTGTTCAGATGTCTATTCTTGCCCTAAATGAACTACAGATTTAATGCAATGACAGTCAAAATATCAAACTGCTTTTGGTAGAAATAAATAGGCTAATTTAAAAATATACCATGTTCTTGGATTGAGAGAATCAACATTGTGAAAGTGACTCTACTACCCAAAGCAATCTACAGATTCAATGCAATCCCTGTCAAACTACCACTGGCATATTTCACAGAACTAGAACAAAAAAATTCACAATTTATATGGAAACACAAAAGACCCCGAATAGCCAAAGCAATCTTGAGAACGAAAAACGGAGCTGGGGGAATCAGGCTCTCTGACTTCAGACTCAACTACAAAGCTACAGTAATCAAGACAGTATGGTACTGGCACAAAAACAGAAAGATAGATCAATGGAACAGGATAGAAAGCCCAGAGATAAACCCACGCACATATGGTCACCTTATCTTTGATAAAGGAGGCAAGAATATACAGTGGAGAAAAGGCAGCTTCTTCAATAAGTGGTGCTGGGAAAACTGGACAGCTACATGTAAGAGTATGAAATTAGAACACTCCTTAACACCATACACAAAAGTAAACTCAAAATGGATTAAAGACCTAAATGTAAGGCCAGACACTATCAAACTCTTAGAGGAAAACATAAGCAGAACACTCTATGACAGAAATCACAGCAAGATCCTTTTTGACCCACCTCCTAGAGAAATGGAAATAAAAACAAAAATAAACAAATGGGACCTAATGAAACTTCAAAGCTTTTGCACAGCAAAGGAAACCATAAATAAGACCAAAAGACAACCTTCAGAATGGGAGAAAATATTCGCAAATGAAGCAACTGACAAAGGATTAATCTCCAAAATTTATAAGGAGCTCATGCAGCTCAATAACAAAAAAACAAACAACCCAATCCAAAAATGGACAGAAGACCTAAATAGATATTTCTCCAAAGAAGATATACAGAATGCCAACAAACACATGAAAGAATGCTCAACATCACTAACCATTAGAAAAATGCAAATCCAAACTACAATGAGATATCATCTCACACCAGTCAGAATGGCCATCATCAAAAAATCTAGAAACAATAAATGCTGGAGAGGGTGTGGAGAAAAGGGAACACTCTTGCACTGTTGGTGGGAATGTAAATTGATACTGCCACTATGGAGAACAGTATGGAGGTTCCTTAAAAAACTAAAAATAGAACTACCATACGACCCAGCAATCCCACTACTGGGCATATACCCTGAGAAAACCATAATTCAAAAAAAGTCATGTACCACAATGTTCATTGCAGCTCTATTTACAATAGCCAGGACATGGAAGCAACCTAAGCGTCCATCATCGGATGAATGGATAAAGATGTGGCACATATATACGATGGAACATTACTCAGCCATAAAAAGGAACAAAATTGAGATATTTGTAGTGAGGTGGATGGGCCTAGAGTCTGTCATACAGAGTGAAGTAAGTCAGAAAGAGAAAAAGAAATACCGTATGCTAACACATATATATGGAATTTAAGAAAAAAAAAAAGAAATGGTCATGAAGAACCTAGGGCAAATATGGGAATAAAGATGCAGATCTACTAGAGAATGGACTTGAGGATATGCGGAGGGGAAAGGGTAAGCTGAGACAAAGTGAGAGAGTGGCATGGACATATATACACTACCAAATGTAAAATAGATAGCTAGTGGGAAGCAGCCGCATAGCACAGGGAGATCGGCTCGGTGCTTTGTGACCACCTAGAGGGGTGGGATAGGGAGGGTGGGAGGGAGGGAGACACAAGAGGGAAGAGATATGGGGACATATGTATATGTATAACTGATTCACTTTGTTATAAAGCAGAAACTAACACAGCATTATAAAGCAATTATACTCCAATAAAGATGTTAAAAAATACATAAATAAAATAAAAATTAGCATGGAAATTCAAAAGACCTAAAATAGCCAGAAACAAATTTGAAAATTTAAAAAAATGTAGAACACCATTATTACCTGAATTCAAGATTATTTTAAAGTTACTATAATCAAGGGTGGAATTTGCATACAAATGAATACATAGAAAAATGGTACTAAATATAGAGAAAGAACCACCTCAATTACTTGATTTTTGACAGAGCTCTCAGATAATTAAATGGTGAAAAAATAATGTTTTCAACACATAGTGTCATTGCTTTGGCTAGTCATATGCCACAAGAAATAAATATAATCCTTGGCTCTTACCTTTAGCCATATCCAAAAATTACTGCCGAAAGTCCTGAATGTAGTTGTTAAGTCTACAAAACTTCTAGAAGAAAATATGGGAGAAAATCTTAGGGAATTTAGGGTTTGGCCAAGATTTATTACATAGGCTGCAAAAATCACATTTCATAAAATAAGAAACTTCATAAACTAGAATTCTTCAAAATGAAAAAAAATGGACTCTTTAGAGTACAGTTACAAATGAGACAAGTGAATCCACAAACAGGGAGAACATACTGTAAAACATAAATCAGACCAATGACTTAAATCCAGAATATAGAATGTATATATATGTATATGCATATATATGTGTATATATCAACCTTATACAACTCAAGTATAAGACAAACCAATATTTTTTTTTTTTTTTTTTGCAGTATGCGGGCCTCTCACTGTTGTGGCCTCTCCCATTGTGGAGCACAGGCTCCGGACGCGCAGGCTCAGCGGCCATGGCTCACAGGCCCAGCCGCTCTGCGGCATGTGGGGTCTTCCCGGACCGGGGCACGAACCCGTGTCCCCTGCATCAGCTGGCGGACTCTCAACCACTGCAGCACCAGGGAAGCCCAAGATAAACCAATTTTTAAACTGATAAAAGATTTGAATGACACTTTGGAAATTAAAATATTCAGGTGGCAAGTACATGAAAATATACTTAACATTATTGCATTATTATTTATAGGGATATGAACATTAAAATGAAAATGAGGTACCACTACATAGCCACTAGAATGTCAAAATTTAAAAGAATATTGTTTTCAACAATTGAAAAAAAATGAGTGCAATCCACTACATCAACAAACTAGAGAAATAAAATCACACACAGACCGGTGGAAGGTATCATGGCTGCAAACGTGCTACGATTTTGGAAAACAACAATCTCCAAATTTGTGATGACAAGAGAATTGCAATGAAACTGAAAATGCCCATGCAAAGCTGTGTTTAAAGAAGATAAGGGAGACCAGTGTGGTCAGAGTGCAGTGATATAGGGGAGAATGGTAGAATAAGAATGGTGTTAAGTAAGGAGGCTGGATCATGTAGGATTGTAAGTGTCATGGTAAGAATTTTGAAGTTTATTCTGAGTGAGGTGAGTCGCCACTGGAAATTGTTGAGTAGGAGGATGACACTACCTGCGAGAGGTAAAGGTTAATTTGTTCAAGAATGATCTCCTGCAAGCTGGCCTCCCAGAAAAGGAGCTGGCCTTAACAAATTTCAATGGACATCAGTTACAGCCTACTGATTAAAATATTAATCTTGGTCAACTCTAAGACTTACATCAAAGGACCCTCCTCTCCAAACATAAGTGCTGAGGGGCAAACTATACTGTTGGCTTATCTCATCATATGGCTGCAACTATAACGGGGCATCACAAGTATCTTGTCACTACAATGGAAGTTATGCTCCTGCAACTGTGAGCTGGCAGAATAGGGCTACAGCCAAGGATTTGACACACCATCTTACTATTGGATCTCAGTCCCTGATCAAGCCACAGAGGGCACTTCCATTAAAAGCCAACTTCACTCTCTCCCTGTACCTATGTCCATCCATATTAGTGTTCTATGCACTTTCTTATAATGCAATGGACATCAAGGGGCCCATACATTTGTGATTTGTTATTGGCTTAATGAATTTCCCCAGTAAGAGCTGCTTACAATGTCTTTGGCTTGTTTGATACTGGCTTAATTAAAAGAAAAAAATACTATAGTTGCTATGCTAAGAATAGACCACATGGGGAAATGGGATAAGATGGTATAGTAGAGAGATCCCGGGCTCACCTCCTCCCATGGAGACACCAAAGTTACAATTACATATAGAGAAACTATCTCTAAGAATGAACTGAAGACCAGCAGAAAAGATTTTCCACAACTAAAGGTAAAAAGGAAAAGTTGCATTGAGACAGGTATGACGGGCAGAGAGGCAGTCTGCCTGGGACTCATACCACCAGCACTGTGACCCATAGGCGGGAGAGATATCACAATCTCAGAGGTTCTCCCTGAGGATCAAGGGCTCCGAGCCCCATATTAGACTCCCCAGACAGGGAGACCTGCACCAGGAAGATGATGACATAACCTCTGGCCTTGAAAACCATCAGGGCTTATATCCAGGAGAGCCAGAGGGCTCTAGGAAACTGAGAATCAACTCTTAAAGAATGCACACAAAACTCAATTTCTTTGAGTCCCAGCACAGAGGTAGCAGTCTAAAAAGTGCCTGGGTCATACATGAAGCAGATTCTTTGACTAATTTTAGGAATTTGGGGGACTTTATTTGGGTATGGAGAAACTGGTATGCACCACTTTTTTGTTATTTTTGTTTGTGGCTCATCTTTTACCAGGGCTGGCAGGTGCACAACTACCCTATTTTCTCACCTTGTTGCAGGTTCACCTGCAGAAAAGACACAGTCAGAGCTCCTCCAGAGTGGGCCCCCTGTTCTCTCAGTCCCAGTTAGTGCCCTTGGCCAGTACCAGTATACCCCCAAATTGGCTGCTCCCTGGGGTCTGGCCCCATATAACAGAGTGCCCACAACAGTTGAAACCAGGCCTTACAGCCAACTGTACCAGGGGCCATCCCTGTGTACCTGTGTGCCCAGAGCAAGCACAGCCCAGCCACAACAGGAGGATACATACATCTCACACAGAGGACACTCCTGGAGCACCTGGCTCTTGTGACCAGAGGACTGCATTACTGGGCCCCACAATAATACTAGGGGACTTTTAACACCCCATTTACATGAATGGATAGATCATCCAGACAGAAAAACATTAAGGAAACTCTGGCCTTAAAGGACACATTTAGACCAGATACACTTAATAAATATATGCAAGATATTCCACCCCAAAACAGCAGAATACACATTCTGTTCAAGAATGGAACACTCTCCAGTATAGATCACATGTTAGGTCACAAAACAAGTTTTAATAAATTTAAGAAGATTGACATCTTATATTTTTTCATGATAATGGTATGAAGCTGGATATCAACTACCAGGAAAGAAAAAAAAAAGAAAAAAATGCAAACATGAAGTGAAGTCAAAAAAACATGCTACTAAACAAACAATGGGTCACTGAAAAAAATCAAACAGGAAATTTAAAAAATACCTGTAAACAAATGAAAATGGAGACATGATGCTTCAAAATCTATGGGATGCAACAAAGGAAGTTCTAAGAGAGAGGTTTACAGCAATAAGAAACAAGTATGCCCACTTTCACCAATTTTATTCAACATAGTACTGAAGTCCTAGTCACAGCAATCGGAGTAGAAAAAGAAATGAAAGCATCCAAATTGGAAAGGATGAAGTAAAACTGTCACTGCTTGCAGATGACATGATATTATAGTATATAGAAAACCCTATAGATTACACCAAAAAACTATTAGAACTAATAAATGAATTCAGTAAAGTTGCAACATACAAAACTAATAGACAAAAATCTGTAGCAATTCTGTAACTAACAATTCACTATCAGAAAAGAAATTAAGAAAACAATTCCATTTACAATTGCATCAAAAATTATAAAATATTGGGGAATAAATTTTACTAAGGAGGTAGAAGACTTGTACTCTGAAAACTATTAAGACATCGAGGAAAACAACTGATGATGAAACAAATAAATGGAAAGATATACCAAGTTCATGAATTGGAATAATTAATATTATTAAAATGTCCATCTTACCTGAGGCAATCTAAAGATTCAATGCAATCCCTATCAAAATACTCATGGCATATTTCACAGAACTGGAAGAAATAATCCTAAAATTTGTGTGAAATCACAAAGACCCCAAAGCAATCTTGAGAAAGAAGAGCAAGCTGGAGGTATTATGTTCTCTGATTTCAAACTATACTTCAAAGCTATAATAATCAAAATAGTATAGTACTGGCACAAAAAACAGATACATAGATTAATGGAACAGAATAGAGAGCCCAGAAATAAGCCCTTGTATGTGTGGACAACTAATCTTTGACAAAGGAGGCAAGAATATACAATGCGGAAAAAGCCTCTTCAATAAATGGTGTTGGAAAAACTGGACAGCTAAATACAAAACAATCAAATTGAACCATTTTTTTACACCATGTACAAAACTAAATTCAAAATGGATTCAAGAATTAAATATAATACCTAAAATAAAACTCCTGGAAAAAAAACATAGGCAGTATGCTCTCTGATATTGTCTGAGCAATACTGTTTTGGATCTGTCTTTTCAGGCAAGGGCAACACAAACAAAAATAAACAAATGGAACTACTTCAAACTAAAAAGCTTTTGCACAGTGAAGGAAACCATCGTCAAAAAAAAGGCAACCTTTTAAATGGGAGAAGATATTTGCAAATGAAATATTTGATAATGGGTTAAAATCCAAATTATATAAAAAAGTCATACAACTCAGTAACAAAAACAAATTAAAAAAACCCCAAACAATGCAATTAAAAAAACGGGCAGAGAACCTGAATAGCCATTTTCCAAACAGGACATGCAGATGGCCAACAGACACATCAAAAGATGCTTGACACCACTAATTACCAGAGAAGTGCAAATCAAAACCACAAAAAGATATCATCTCACATCTATCAGAATAGTTATCATTAAAAAGACAACAAATAACAAGTGCTGGGAAGGATGTGGAGAAAGGGAACCCTCTTGCAAGCTGGTTGGAATGCAAATTGGTATAGTGACTGTGGAAAACATTATGGAGGTATTTCAAAAATTAAAAATAGAACTACCAAAAGATCTAGTAAATGCACTCCTGAATATTTACCCAAAGAAAACAAAAACACTAATTCAAAAAGATATATGCACTCCTATGTTCACTGTGGCATTGATTACGATAGCCAAGATATGGAAGCAGCCTAAATGCTCGTTGGAAGATGAATGGATAAACAAGAAGCTTATTTCCTGAATTCATACTTTAATTATCTCTCTCTGTATTATAATGGCTATACTGGATTTTAACAGCATCCAGTATGGAGCTGTGCCTAGTGATTTTTTGTTGAATGAATGCATAATAGAATAAATTGCTTTACCTAAACTAATATTAGGCTTTATTTTACAGATCAAGATTATGATCAAGTAGGACTAGCAGTTCCCTAGGACTTAAAGTCTAGCTTAATCTATATTAGAAATGGTTAAAAGATAGCTATTTTTAAGAGATAAGGTTTTAAAAGAGAGGAAAGGGCTAAAGAGCCGTTCTAGGGAGAGTTTATGAACCACATTTCAGAGGCTTGGGTCTGTAGTTGAAAGAAGACATTGGAATAACTGAGAAACAGTAAGATACTGAGGGGGAGAGAAGGAGAAGGGATCTGAGTTATGCTCTTTATTATAAATTGAACTCTGTCTTCAACCTGTTGGCATGCTCTTCGAAACTACTGCAAAGATGTTTAATTGCTTAGCAATTGTTTTTGGATGCCATCTGGACCAACATGGAGCCACAACATAGCCCCAAGCTATTTTCAGGTTAGGTGAATGAATGGAAATTCTCTTAGATAATATCCATGACTCCAGTCCTGAAATTTTTGAAATGGAGTTCAACGATGTGGTCAGAATAGAATTTTTGACGCACAGCTCTTGCAAGTCAGTCCTCTGCTTAAAACGTTTTGGTGGTTTCATTCTTTTTTTTTTTAAACATCTTTATTGGAGTATAATTGCCTTACAATGATGTGTTAGTTTCTGCTTTATAACAAAGTAAATCAGTTATACATATACATATGTCTGACCAATCCCTTACAAAGACCTTGCTATAACAAGTTTAGGTCTCTTCTCTATGTTCTGATAGAGTAAGATAATCAGTTATTCCTTCTTTAAACTGGTAGTATCTTGAATATGTACTATATTAGTCTCAGAGCCTAGCCCAGTGCTATGGTCTAAGTGTTTGTGTCCCCCAGAATATATATGTTGACATTCTAATGCCCAGTGTGTTATTATTAAGGAGATGGGGGCTTTGGGAGATGCTTAGATCATGAGGATAGAGCCCTCATAAATGACATTAGTGGTCTCGTAAAAGATACCCCACAGAGCTCCCTAGCCCCTACTACCATGTGGGGACACAGCAATAAGTCAGCAATCTACAATGCAGGAGAAGGCCTTCATCAGAATGCGAGCACGTTGGCACCCTGATCTTCGACTTCTAGCTTCCAGAACTGTGATAAATGAATTTCTGTTCTTTATAAGCCACCAAGTCTGTGGTATTTTGTTATAGCAGCCTGAATGGACTGTTACCTAGTAATCTCAATAAGCATTTAAGAAATATTCAATTAATACATGATATATTATTTCAAATTTACTAAACTTACTATATAATATCAAAAATAAAGTACCCATTATATGTGAAATGTATGCATTTATTTCTAACAATGTTTCAAGAAAAAAATAAAGATGGCTGCAGCTATAAAATATATGAAACAAGTATATGTGGGGAAAAAAAAGGAAAACAAGAAGAAATTCTTAAAATCAGTAACTATTTAAAAATCCCATATTTCTACTATACCTTGTCCTATGTACCTAGTATCATATGTCATTTTATGGGAAAAAAATTGACAATACTATATGTAGTAAAAATGTAAAGGCAGTAGTAGGTTCAAAGTGAATCTTCTTTATTGGAAAAGTTTGTTAATATATTCTGTGTGAGTCCTTGGTTGATTCTCAACTCCCTAAAGTTTATATTTTATCTTATCTCCAATGATATGGTATCTGGCTCAGTGTAAAGACTTGTGATCATTTATCTGATTGCAACCATCTGTTCCCTAAAAGCCATTTATCTTTCTTGGGATTTGGAATGGTATCTACAGATTCCTAGGGTGTCCTCTTTCTTTCCCCTTGAGGGAAATTACTTTGTTTTGATTGCCTCTTTCTTTTTTATTCTCTCCTGGGTTTTGTCCTAAATCAACCCTGTCCATGGGGAGTTCAAAGGCAGCAACTACAGAGCTTGAGTCTAAAGAACCACAAGTGACTGCATATCAGAGAAAATGAGTATGTGTGTTCACGGGCCCCTTAGGACTTTTCATCTACTTTCAGCCTTTCAAATTCCTATGCAGAAGCAATAGTATACAGAAAACTCTGAACACTTTTTGTAAAATGGTTTTCTCTAGATAAAATATGGAAGTGCTAGGAAGAGGAAATCAGAGAACTTACCTATAATGGGCAGGTAGTGTGTATCCATCACTATGCAAAATAATTTACTTATATAATCCATTGAATCCTCAAAACAAATCAATAACACAGGCATTCTTTTAGCTATTTTTAGTAAGAAAACTAAGAATTACAGACTTGCCCAAGGAGAACCAGTTAGTTAGTGGCAGAGCTGAATTCAAACCCATGTCTGAATAACTTCAAAACATGTTCTTTCATAAGAGTTTCTTTACTTCATACAATTATATAACAGCATTTTAGTGCACTTTCAGCTTGATCTAAAGCTCTATTTTAGCTTGGTGGTTTCTAGGTTCTATGAATGTCAGAGTACAGTCAGCCCTTGGTATCCAAGGGGGATCAGTTTCAGGACCTTTTCCCATACCAAAATCAATGGATTCTCCATTCCCTTATGTAAAATGGTATAATATTTACATGTAACCTATGCAATTCTCCCATATACTTTAAATCATCTCTAGATTACTAATGATACCTAATACAATATAAATGCTATGCAAATAGATGCCAGTGCACACAGCAAATTCAACTTTTGTTTCCTGGAACTTTCTTGAATTTTTTTCTAAATATTTTCTAACCATGCTTGGTTGAATCTACAGATGTGGAACCCACAGATATGGAGGGCTGAAGTGTATTCGTAAGAAGAATATTAGATGTTTCTGTCTCGCAAGGTCTGTATAGTCTAGTTTGGAAGATAGTACATGAACCATTGTAAAACATTTAATTAGATGTAATGAAAATTTGAAGCCACATACATTTTTCTTTCTTCTTTCCTTCCTTCTTTCCTCCCTCCCTTCCTTTTTTCCTACCTTCCTTCTTCCTTCCTTTTCCTTTTTTTTTTTTTTAATTGGTTTTTAAGGCTGGAGGGTAAATCCCTTCCCATTACTTACCTGGCTAGCACTGGAATTTACTTTAACTGTTAAAATCAATTGGTATCTTCCTCCAACTCTGTTCATTGCTTTAAAATTTTTTTGACTTCTAATGTATCATTAATATTTCTATATAAATTTTACAATAAACCTAAAAATTTCTAGAAGATCTTGCTGGAATTATTGTTTGAATTGTTTGGAATTTATAGATCCATCTGGGATTAAATGACATCTTGAAAATACTAAGTCTTCCAGTTCATAAGCACAACAAATCTCCTTTATTTAGGCCTTCTTTATATCTCCCAGCAATTTTCAGTGGTTTTAATGAAGAGGTCTTACATATTACTTATCCCTAAGTATTCCATGATTTTTGGCACTATTGTAAAATATATTCTTTTAATTTCACGTTATATTTCTATCCTGGCAGTACCAAAAACTGTAACTGATTTTTGAGAGGTATTAAATAATTTGATCATTTTTGAGTACCTTCAATTATGGTTATTAGTAACTGAACATTATTTGGAAATTATTGACAAATAATACTATTTGTTTAACTAGTCCTTTATACTATAAAAAGCCATTTTATATTTATTACATCATTTTGTTCCTTCAACAAACTATGAGGCAGTCTGGGAAGTTATTTTAATTTTCTCAGTTTAGAACAGAAAAAAAATATATAGCAGGCATCATTTATTGAACACATTAATTACACTTACTTGTTATATCCTAAATTTGTATCCTACAAGCTTATTACATTGAGCTAATAGCTTTAGTAGTTGTTTTATCAATTTCTTAGGATTTAGTACATAGACAACCATGTAATCTACTTATTTTTTTGCACTGACTAGGACAAGCAGTGTGAATTTGTATAGAAATGTGATACTGGGCATCCTCCCCTTGTTCTCAATCTTAAGAGGAAAGTGCTAAAATTTTTATAGGACACATAATATTTTTGTTAGTTTTTTTTTCTTGTAGATGCCCTTTATCAGGAAGAAAGAATTACCTCTAATTCTTAGTTTCTTGAGAATTTGTATTGTGAAAAAATGTTGACTTTGACAAATCATTTTTAGTCTCCTATTGAAATGATTTTTTTTTTTTTTCCGGTACGTGGGCCTCTCACT
This sequence comes from Phocoena phocoena, assembly GCF_963924675.1. Taxonomy (NCBI): domain Eukaryota; kingdom Metazoa; phylum Chordata; class Mammalia; order Artiodactyla; family Phocoenidae; genus Phocoena; species Phocoena phocoena. The sequence continues at coordinate 75,212,406 of NC_089234.1, read as the reverse complement.
GCTGTGGCCTCTCCCGCTGCAGAGCACAGGCTCAGCGGCCATGGCTCGCGAGCCCAGCCGCTCCGCGGCACGTGGGATCCTCCCGGACGGGGGCACAAACCCATGTCCTCTTCATCGGCAGGCAGACACTCAACCACTGCGCCACCAGGGAAGCCCTACTGACATGATTATAAACTGTTTTCCATTTGTTTTATAACATGGTGAATTACATTAATGATATTTGAATGTTGAATTGATATTGCATTTTTGGAATAAATTCCACTGGGTCATAGTGTACAACTGTTTTTACATAGGGATGGATTTGAGACACTAATATTTTGCTATCATTTTAGTAGTATTGATTATTTTTCATTTTTATTAATGCCTTTGTCTGCTTTGCTTTTAGGATTATGCTGCTTCATGAAACTAATTGTAAAGAACTCCTGTTACTGTATTTTATGAAAAGATTGTTGATAAGATTTACATTTTTAAAAAATATTGCATATAATGTACCAGTGAAGCCCTGTGTGATTGAAAATTACTTTTTTATATTTACTAAATTAGTATATGTAAAGAGTATCTTCTAACATATAACATCTTCGAAATGAGCCTTTTATCTAAGTGCTGCAAAAGGTCTACTGTAGTCTTAGATAGCCTCATCCACCAGAGGGCAGACAGCAGAAGCCAGAAGAACTACAATCTTGCAGCCTGTGGAACAAAAACCACATTCACAGAAAGATAGACAAGATGAAAAGGCAGAGGGCTATATACCAGATGAAGGAATAAGACAAAACCCCAGAAAAACAACTAAATGAAGTGGAGATAAGCAACCTTGCAGAAAAAGAATTCAGAATAATGATAGTGAAGATGATCCAGGACCTCGGAAAAAGAATGGAGGCAAAGATCAAGAAGATGCAAGAAATGTTTAACAAACACCTAGAAGAATTAAAGAACAAACAAACAGAGATGACCAATACAATAACTGAAATGAAAACTACACTAGAAGGAATCAATAGCAGAATAACTGAGGCAGAAGAACAGATAAGTGACCTGGAAGACAGAATGGTAGAATTCACTGCTGTGGAACAGACTAAAGAAAAAAGAATGAAAAGAAATGAAGACAGCCTAAGAGACCTCTGGGACAACATTAAATGCAACAACATTCACATTATAGGGGTCCCAGAAGGAGAAGAGAGAGAGAAAGGACCTGAGAAAATATTTGAAGAGATTATAGTCGAAAACTTCCCTAACATGGGAGGGGAAATAGCCAGCCAAGTCTAGGAAGCACAGCAAGTCCCATACAGGACAAACCCAAGGAAAAACACGCCGAGACACATAGTAATCAAATTGGGAAAAATTAAAGACAAATTATTGAAAGCAGCAACGGAACAACGACAAATAACATACAAGGGAACTCCCATAAGGTTAACAGCTGATTTCTCAGCAGAAACTCTACAAGCCAGAAGGGAGTGGCATGATATACTTAAAGTGATGAAAGGGAAGAACCTACAACCAAGATTACTCTACCCGGCAAGGATCTCATTCAGATTCAATGGAGAAATCAAAAGCTTTACAGACAAGCAAAAGCTAAGAGAATTCAGCACCACCAAACCAGCTCTACAACAAATGCTAGTGGAACTTCTCTAAGTGGGAAACACAAGAGAAGAAAAGAACCTACAAAAACAAACCCAAAACAATTAAGAAAATGGTCATAGGAACATACATATCGATAATTACCTTAAACATGAATGGATTAAATGCTCCAACCAAAAGACACAGGCTTGCTGAATGGATACAAAAACAAGACCCATATATATGCTGTCTACAAGAGACCCACTTCAGACCTAGGGACACATACAGACTGAAAGTGAGGGGATGGAAAAAGATACTCCATGCAAATGGAAATCAAAAGAAAGCTGGAGTAGCAATACTCATATCAGATAAAATAGATTTTAAAATAAAGAATGTTACAAGAGACAAGGAAGGATACTATGTAATGATCAAGGGATCAATCCAAGAAGATATAACAACTATAAATATATATGCACCCAACATAGGAGCACCTCAATACATAAGGCAACGGCTAACAGCTATAAAAGAGAAAATTGTCTGTAACACAATAATAGTGGGGGACTTTAATACCGCACTTACACCAATGGACAGATCATCCAAACTGGAAATAAATAAGGAAACAGAAGCTTTAAATGACACAACAGACAAGATAGATTTAATTGATATTTATAGGACATTCCATCCCAAAACAGCAGATTACATTTTCTTCTCAAGTGCACATGGAACATTCTCCAGGATAGATCACATCTTGGGTCACAAATCAAGCCTCAATAAATTTAAGAAAACTGAAATCGTATCAAGCATCTTTTCTGACCACAACGCTATGAGATTAGAAATGATTTACAGGGAAAAAAACATAAAAAACACAAAGACATGGAGTCTAAACAATACATTACTAAATAACCAAGAGATCACTGAAGAAATCAAAGAGAAAATCAAAAAATACCTAGAGACAAATGACAATGAAAACAACGATCCAAAACATATGGGATACAGCAAAAACAGTTCTAAGAGGGAAGTTTATATCTATACAAGTCTACCTCAAGAAACAAGAAAAATATCAAGTAAACAATCTAACCTTACACCTAAAGGAAACAGAGAAGGAAGAACAAACAAAACCCAAATTTAGCAGAAGGAAAGAAATCATAAAGATCAGACCAGAAATAAATGAAACAGAAACAAAGAAAACAACAGCAAAGATCAATAAAACTAAAAGCTGGTTCTTTGGGAAGATAAACAAAACTGATAAACCATTAGCCAGACTCATCAAGAAAAAGAGGGAGAGGACTCAAATCAATAAAATTAGAAATGGAAAAGGAGAAGTTACAACAGACACCGCAGAAATACAAAGCATCCTAAGAGACTACTACAAGCAACTCTATGCCAATAAAATGGACAACCTGGAAGAAATGGACAAATTCTTAGAAAGGTATATAACCTTCCAAGACTGAACCATGAAGAAATAGAAAATATGAACAGACCAATCACAAGTAATGAAATTGAAACTGTGATTAAAAATTTTCCAACAAACAAAAGTCCAGGACCAGCCGGCTTCAAAGGTGAATTGTATCAAACATTTAGAAAAGAGCTAACACCCATCCTTCTCAAACTCTTCCAAAAATTGCAGAGGAAGGAACACTCCCAAACTCATTCTATGAGACCACAATCACCCTGATACCAAAACCAGACAAAGATATTACAGAAACAGAAAATTACAGACCCATATCACTGATGAATATAGATGCAAAAATCCTCAACAGAATACTAGCAAACAGAATCCAACAACACATTAAAAGGATCATATACCACGATCAAGTGGGATTTATCCCAGGGATGCAAGGATTCTTCAATATATGCAAATCAATGTGATACACCATATTAACAAATTGAAGAATAAAAACTATATGATCATCTGAACAGATGCAGAAAAAGCTTCTGAGAAATTTCAACACCCATTTATGATAAAAACTCTCCAGAAAGTGGGTGTAGAGGAAACCTACCTCAACATAATAAAGGCCATATATGACAAACCCACAGCAAACATCATTCTCAATGGTGAAAACCTGAAAACATTTCCTCTAAGATCAGGAACGAGACAAGGATGGCCACTCTGACCACTATTATTCAACATAGTTTTGGAAGTCCTAGCCACGGCTATCAGAGAAGAAAAGGAAATGAAAGGAACACAAATTGGAAAAGAAGAAGTAAAACTGTCACTGTTTGCAGATGACATAATACTATACATAGAGAATCCTAAAAATGCTATCAGAAAACTACTAGAGCTAATCAATGAATTTGGTAAAGTTGCAGGATACAAAATTAATGCACAGAAACCTCTTGCATTTCTATACACTAATGATGAAAAATCTGAAAGAGAAATGGAAACATTCCCATTTACCATTGCAACAAAAAGAATAAAATACCTAGGAATAAACCTATCTAGGGAGACAAAAGACCTGTATGCAGAAAACTATAAGACACTGACAAAACAAATTAAAGATGATACCAGAAGATGGAGAGATATACCATGTTCTTGGATTGGAAGAATCAATATTGTGAAAATGACTATACTACCCAAAGCAATCTACAGATTCAATGCAATCCCTATCAAATTACCAATGGCATTTTTTACAGAAATAGAACAAATCATCTTAAACTCTGTATGGAGAAACCAAAGACCCCGAACAGCCAAAGCAGGCTTGAGGGAGAAAAACGGAGCTGGAGGAATCAGACTCCCTGACTTCAGACTATACTAAAAAGCTACAGTAAACAAGACAATATGGTAGTGGCACAAAAACAGAAGCACAGATCAATGGGACAAGATAGAAAGCTCAGAGATGAATCCACGCATCTATGGTCAACTAATCTACGACAATGGAGGCAAAGATATACAATGGAGAAAGGACAGTGTCTTCAGTAAGTGGTGCTGGGAAAACTGGACAGCTACATGTAAAAGAATGAAATTAAAACACTCCCTAACACCATACACAAAAATAAACTCAAAATGGATTCAAGACCTAAATGTAAGACAAGACACTATAAAACTCTTAGAGGAAAACATAGGAAGAACACTCTTTGACATAAATCACAGCAAGATCTTTTTTGATCCACCTCCTAGAGTAATAGAAATAAAAAAAATAAATGGGACCTAATGAAACTTCAAAGCTTTTGCACAGCAAAGGAAACCATAAACAAGACGAAAAGACAAGCCTCAAAATGGGAGAAAATATTTGCAAACGAATCAAGGGACAATGGATTAATCTCCAAAATATATAAACTGCTCATGCAGCTCAATATTAAAGAAACAAACAACCCAATACAAAAATGGGTAGAAGTCCTAAATAGACATTTCTGCAAGGAAGACATATGGATGGCCAAGAAGTACATGAAAAGCTGCTCAACATCATTAATTATTAATGAAATGCAAATCAAAACTACAATGAGGTATCACCTCACACCAGTTAGAATGGGCATCATCAGAAAATCTACAAACAACAAATGCTGGAGAGGGTGTGGAGAAAAGGGAACCCTCTTGCACTGTTGGTGGGAATGTAAATTGATACAGCCACTATGGAGAACAGTATGGAGGTTCCTTAAAAAACTAAAAATAGAATTACCATATAATCCAGCAATCTCACTACTGGGCATATACCCAGAGAAAACCATAATTCTGAAAGATACATGCACCCCAATGTTCACTGTTGCACTGTTTACAATAGCTAGGTCATGGAACCAACCTAAATGCCCACTGACAGATGAATAGATAAAGAAGATGTAGTACATATATTCAATGGAATATTACTCATTCATAAAAAGGAATGAAATTGAGTAATTTGTTGAGACGTGGCTGGATCTAGAGACTGCCATACAGAGTGAAGTAAGTCAGAAAGAGAAAAACAAATATCATATATTAACGCATGTATGTGAAACCTAGAAAAATGGTACAGATGATCCGGTTTACAGGGCAGAAGTTGAGACACAGATGTAGAGAACAAACGTATGGACCCCAAGGGGGGAAAACCGCAGTGGGGTGGGGGATGGTGGTGCGCTGAATTGGGCGATTGGGATTGACACGTATACACTGATGTGTATAAAACAGATGACTAATAAGAACCTGCAGTATAAAAAAACAAACAAAAGAAAACCAACTAATACTAAACTTTCTTTCGGTTATTTGTATGGAAATATGTTAATATAAATGTTTCAGACATTACATGAACTTTCTTAAAATCTTATATGTTCTGGTATAATGTTATAAGTCATAATTCTAGTTATTACTTTAAAATGTATATCTCAGAAATAACTAAAAAAAAAAAGTCTAATGTAACATCAGATCATTCTGATTGGCCATCCATCAAATGTAAGCTTGTCGTAGTTTTTGAGGAGATCCCTCAAAGCCCATCTACTATGAAATGGTTAGTCCAAATTATTAATTATAGCATAAATGCCTCTAATTCTACAATTTGAAAAAAAATTTGTTTCTAATGGCAAGTTATAGCATTTATTTTCACAAAGCAGTGTACATATGGAGAAAATGTATTGATTGATATAAATATTAAAAGAATTTTATGCATACTACTACGAAATTATACATTTATTTAAATTACAGACGTTGCAAATGCTTTCTATGTAATTTAGATAGACTTTCTCAGCAAATTTAACATAATTAATATAAGTTAAAACACACGTTTATCAAGTCATTTCCTTTTGCCAGAATTGTTCAGAATTCCAAACTTTCTCTGAATCTAAACTATCGAGGTAATCTGAACATAGAGTTCCTTTCAATTTAAAAATGCTCTCTCTATAATGAGAATAGGGTGGGGGAAAATGGCATAAATTTTTAAATGTTCTTCAGAGAAAGCTCTGAAATATACATCTTTTTTTCTCATTTTCAAAGGGTGAAAAGTATACTGTCATGTATCTATCAATGAACAAATGTGTTTGATTATACAAGATATATCTTTCCAAGAAAACAGTTTTTCTATTAGTTCTTGCCACTAAGTTTTGCTTTGGAGACCAGAGGTAAAATTGTTAATGTCTCTTTCCCTATACCAGATGCTACAGAAACACACACACACACACACACACACACACACACACACACACACGGAAGTGCTTCTGTTTATTCCTTTATCTCCTAGAACACTATATATCAAATTACATTTGTTTATCTAAGAAGAGAGAGGGCTTCCCCGGTGGTGCAGTGCTTGAGAGTCCGCCTGCCGATGCAGGGGACACGGGTTCATGCCCTGGTCCCACATGCTGCGGAGCAGCTGGGCCTGTGAGCCATGGCCACTGGGCCTGCGCGTCCGGAGCCTGTGCTCCGCAACAGGAGAGGCCACAACAGTGAGAAGCCCACATACCACAAGAAAAAAAAAAAAGAAGAGAGAAAATAATAATGCATTATCTTATTAGTTATTTTTCATCTTTGCATCAGTTATACCAGACAGTAACGGTTTCTCTTATTCAGTAGTTCCTCTTTCATAAAGTCTGTCTGTAATTAAATCCTTAATGTTAAAAAAAAAAAAGAGAGACAGAGTGAAAGCCTTGGTTAGTATGCCCAATGGCTCCAATATTTTAAATATTCCTTTTTTAAAACAGGCTAAGTAATCAGCAAAATTTTAGTCAATCACAAAAAAGATGCTTGGTAAAGCTGACCATGGTATAGTGATTATGAAGCAGCTGAAATTCCTAAATTTCTTGGCAATTTTTAAGAATATGCTTGTTTAAAGAATGATTTTAGTAGAAACCATTGAATATATATATGCCTTTAAATTTTATTTTAACTTGTTCTACTCATGACATTTTATCTCATCAACAGTGAGACTACATTCTCAAAATGTGGTTGCTGAATGCTTTTAACAACATAATGATTACAAGGATGGAATTGAAATTCCTGCCATGTATAGGAGTTTCAATTTCTTTCAAGATCAAATTGCCTGTGCCACACTGATGTGGGATGTTCTCTCCCAAATGAGGAGCATATATCCTGTGTCATTAATAACCTTAAAGCTAAACATGTAAATAAAAATAAATTTTATTTTAAATTCTATGCATATTTTATTCTTTACCTCCATTATAAGAATCTGTAGCTAAGCAGTAGTTATTCTGTTTTTCAAAATAAGTTTTGGAGTATGAGGATAACCTATGAATAATATTGAATTTGAGACAGAAATTTATAGCTCTGCAGAGTATTGGTAAAAATTCATGTATTATGTCTGAAATGTAGAAATTAACCCATTCCTAGATAAGGTAGTGTGTGTGTAAAAATGGATACATGCATACCTGAGCCAAATGTTAAAATATATTAAGATTATATGCTTCTGTTTCAGAAGACCAGACAGATTCCTATGCAAACTGAATGTATTGTCCGGTTCTGTATAAAACAGAAAGTATCTCAGTGTGAGTATTTCAAAATAATGTTCAGAATATTAAAACTTGTTAAAAGAACAGTTAAAGCTTGTTAAAAGAACAGTTTACATCTATTGGAGTAGCATTAAAACTCCCAAGGCCTTAGAAAATCACTACATGTAGGCATTCTCAACCTCTTACATATATGCCCTTCACACCCATAAGTACCTTTCCAATACACCTTTGAAGTGTTAAAATTAACAGAAAAACATCCTGAGACATGTGCATGCATGTGACTGAATGCGTGTACATGTAAGAGGGTAATGGGAAGCAGTAATGCATGAGAATAAGAGAATTCTTATGTGATTTGCCACAAAAATATTATTGAGAGAGAGTTAGGGAGTTATGGTTTCAGCTCTGACATGCAAAGCATTTGAATTTCATCCTTCTCATCACTATAGTAAGAAAAAGCTGAACAAACTAAATTTCAGTAAATTTTCTTGAACGCATCAGATAACTGAGGACACAGGGAAATCTGCATCCCCAAATCTGGAGATGGAGGTAAATTGAGAGAGTTACAGCTGTGATTTGCTTACTTGGAGTAGAAGCCACAGGAGCAATAAGCAGGTGGGAACACTTAAATGGCAATTTGGGAGATTGCTAGAGGCTGAGTGGGAACTAGCTCAAGAGAGAAAGTTCTGGGAACCACAGTCTTAGGGGTTCCCCACGATGTTGTGGATTTTGCCTCAAGGAAACCATCATGTTCTCAAAGTGAAGATCCAAAAAGGATCACCTCATAGCTCTGGCAGAAGGAGGAGAAAATTAACCATTTGAACCAGAACATTAACCAGAACATTTCTTAAAACAGAAGCCTATTCTTCAATAAATACCAAGATCAATCATAAGATGACAGGCTGCTTCCCCTGCTTCACACCTTAACATCACAGCAACAAGACTACAGTGTAATAACTGGATTACAGCTGAAGAAGCATGAGGCAAAAGCTCTATTTAATGAGGAGATCATAGGGAAGTTTAAAGATAACAGGGGAGTAGAAACAAGGGCATTAGAGGAATATGAAGCCTCTGGAAATTATAGTTAGAGAAAATATTAAACAACCCAATGTCTATCCAAATTTATATCAAATCTCACAATAAAATCCTATTTTCCACATTTCCTATTTCTCAACACATCATAGTAGACTTTCAACAGAAAAAACTGCAAGGTTTGTGAAAGGCAAGAATAATCACAGTATGAAGAGACAAAAAAAGCAACCAAACCAGACTCAGATATGACACAGACTGTAATTATCAGGAGAGAACATAAAATAACCAAGATTAATGTGTAAATGTTTCTAATGGCAAAAAGTAGGAATATGAAAGAGAAGTTGGGTAATGTAAGATGAGAAATGTAAAATCTAAGAAAACAAATCAAATGGAAATCCAAGATATCAACAAATGGTAACAGAAACAAAGAATATCTTCTATTGACTCAACAATAGGCTCAACAAGACCAATGAAAGAATTGTTGAGCTTGACTGAGGCAAACAGATACATCTCAAACTGAATAAAAACAGAGCAAAGCATCCCCAAACAAAGTCACTATTTCAAAAGGTGTTAGAACACACAATTGGATATTAGAAGAAGAAGAAAGTAAGATGGTACAGAAAACATTCGAAATAAAAATGGCCAAGAATATTTCAAGATTAATGACAGACACAAAATCACAAATACAGGAAGCTCAGAGAATTCAAAGCAGGACAAATAGCAAAAATGCCACAGCTAGACATATTATATTTCAAATGCAGAAACTGAAGACAAATACAAAATAATGAAAAAATACAGAGGGGGAAAGTATGCTACCTGTCGTGGAACAAGGGTAAGAATTACAGAGGACATCTAGTCAGAAACTATGCAAACAAAAGACAATAGAGTGACATATTTAAAGTGTTGAAAGAAAATTTTACCAACTGAGAATCCTGTACCCGGTGAAATTATCCTTCAAATTTCAGGATATATAAATAGTTTTAGAAACAAATACATTAAGACAATGTATATCTAGGAGCACTACCCTTCAAGAAATGTTAAAAGAAGTTTTCAGGAAAAAAAAAGGAAAAGTATGTAGGAGAGACACCTGGGTCTATATAAGAAAAATAAGAGAGCATTGGAGGAAGAATAAATAAAAGTAAAATAAAGGCTTTTCATTATTAATATACAGGTTACATACATAATATATATTTTAATATAAAGTATATACACATATTATATCCTCAATTAATACAACAGATAACTGTTTAAGGTAATAATAGTAGCAATGCATTGGTGATTATTGCATGGATAACTGAAATGAATAACATCAATGTCATAAGGCACACAATTGAGGTATTGGAAATATACTTATTTAAGATACCATTCCACTACCCAAGAAGTATGATTTGAAAGTGAACTTAGATCTGTTTTATATGTGTATCAAACTCTAGGAGAAACACTAAATTACTTTAAAGAAGTTTCGTTGATTCGCTAAGAGAGACGATAAAATAGAATCACAGAAAGTGTTCAGATAACATAAGAGCTGTTGGGGAAAAAAGAAACAAAGACAACAAATAGAAAAAGCCACAAATATGGTAAATACTAGTCCAATTTTATGAATAAACACTTCAACTGAGAATGGTCTAAATATACCAATTAAAAGAAAGAGTTTCAGAATGGGTAAAAACACAAGACTCAACTATACTTTGTCTACAAAAACAAAAATAAAAACTAAACACTTTAAATATAAAGACTCAATAGGTTAAAAATTGGGCAAATGACCCAGAATATCCAAAACCATATTGAAAAGAACAAAGTTGGAGGACTGACAATACCTGACTTCAAGACTTACAATAAAGCTACAGTCATCAGGACAGTGTACTAGAAGAGTGGAACAGAATAGAAAGTCAGAAACAGACCCATATAAATATAGTCAACTGATCTTTGTCAAAGGAATAAAGGCAATACAATGGAAAACATAGTCTTTCCAACGAATGGTAGTGGGACAACTGGACATTCATATGCAAGATAATGAATCTAGACACAGACCTTACACCATTCACAAAAATTGACACAAAATGGATCATAGACCTAAATATAAAATACAAAACTGTAAACTCCTAGAAGTTAACGTATGAGAAAACTTAGATAGCCTTGGTTATGGTGATGACTTCTTAGCTACAATACCAAAGGCCATGATCCATAAAAGAAAAACTGGATAAGCTGGACTTCTTTAAAATTAAAAACTTCTGCTCTGCAAAGGAAAATGTCAAGAGGAGGGGAAGACAAGCCACAGACTAGGAGAAAATATTTTCAAAAAAACAAAGCTGATAAAGGACTGTTGTTATCCAAGATATAAGAAGAACTATTAAAACTCCACAATAAGAAAACAAACTATTTAAAACTAAACTATTAAAAATAGGCCAAAGAGCTGGATACCTCATGAAAGAAGATATACAGATGGCAAAGAGCATATGAAAAGATGCTCTACATCATATGTCATTAGGAAATTGCAATTAACCAATAAGATACCATTAGGAAATTGCAGTTAACCAATAAGATACCACCATATACCTAATAGAATGGGTAAAATCTAAAACATGACACCACCAAATGCTGAAGAGATGTGAAGAAAAGCTCTCATTCATTGCTGGTAAGGATGCAAAATGGTACAGTCCCTTTGGAAAATGGTTTGACAGTTTCTTATAAAACTAAATATACTTTTACCATGCAATCCAGCAGTTTAGATGAAAACTATCTTCCACATAAGAACCTACACACAGATATTTATAATACTTTGTTCTTAACTGTCAAAACTTGGGAGCAACCAAGATGTCCTTCAATAGGTGAATGGACAAATAAACTCTGGTACATCCAAACAACTGCATGCATTTAACACTAAAAAGTAATGAGCGATCAAGCCATGAGAAGACATGGAAGAACTTAAACGCTTATTACTAAGTAAAAGAAGCCAATCTGGAAAGGCTACATACTGTATGATTCCAACTATATGACATTTTGGAAAAGGCAAAACTATGAAAACAGTAAAAAGATGAGTGGTTGCTGGGTGTTGAGTGAGGGGGGCAGGGGGATCAATAAGGGGACTACAGAGGATTGTTAGGGGAGTGAAAATACTCTGCATGATACTGTAATGATAGATGCATGTCAACATACATTTGTCAAAGCCCAGAGAATGTACATCAAGATTGAACCCTTATTTAAGCTATAGATTTTGGGTGATTATAATGTGTCAATATAGAGTTATCAGTTATAACAAATGTACCACTCTGGTCAGGGCTGTTGATAGTGAGGGAGGCTGCTCATGTTGAGGGCAGGGAGTATTTGGAAACTCTTTGTATTTTCTGCTCAATTTTGTGGGATCCTAAAACATGACAAAAAATAAAGTTTATTTTAAAAAAAGAAGAAAGAAAGAAAGAGAAAAAATGGACTACACTCAGAGCTGATTCATTTGGCTTCTGAAATTTGTTGCTGTAGGAGAGAATGTGTTCTATTCCCTCCACATATTTTCAATGCCCTGAGTTATATTTTCTGCCTCCACACTATTTGTCCTCCATTCTCAAGTCAGAAATCCTTTTAAAACTGCTGCAGGCACAATTAGTGACCTGAAATTTCCTCTTCCTGCAGAAAGGTATGTAAGTTGAATATTATCAAGTTTTAATTCTGTATAACATTTCTCATGGAATTGTAAATAGTACAGAATAACTAGCATAATGCTAGACTTCAGTAATATTTTGGATTAAACATAAGTTTGAGATATTGCTCTAAAATTTAATGGGAAAAGAATATTTTCTCCCATGACTGAAACATATTACATGATAAAAGTCTCTAAGGATACAATTTGTATATTATCTTTCACCTTATTTAAGTAGCTACCTAACATCATGAGGGTTGTTTTGTTTTGTTTTGTTTTTAGTTTGAGTTTCAACTTTCTCACCTAAGAAGTTGGAATCAATTAAAATTCCCTGATGATATTTAAGTAAAAAATAAATAATACAGGCAAAAGCAACAAATACAAGACTAACATTCAATAGTATTTGTGTATTTTATCCTGAAGAGCCATTTCAATACGTTCTTTCAAACCCAAATATTTATGTTTTAAACAAGATTGGATCATCCTTAGACCAAAAACTCTTAGTTAAGTGTTCTTACTCACGTTATATTTTGAGTTCTTATTCATTTTATTATTCTATTCACGTTATTTGTTCATTCAACCAACATCTTTCCCTACCCCTTTCTCTCCTTCTCTCTTCACCCCATTCCCGTTTAATAAGAATTTGCCACAAATTTTGTTCCCCTACATCGACATAGATGTTATGGAGATAAATGCATACAAAAGATAAGCTGGTAAACTGATACAAAAGGTACCTTTATATATCAAAATCAGTTATTCTACAAGGGGCACAAGTACAAAATTCTACAAGGGGCACAAGTGTGTAGCTCAACCCTCTTCATGTTATTCACATGATTTGAGTTTCCCTGTGCATGCATTTTCCTATTTATATCACATGTCAGTGATCAAGGACCAAAACATTCAGCTCTACAGAGTATATTTCATATGTTCAGCTTTCTAGGTCTACCTTACATTATTAAAAAGCACAGACCACAGTAATGTTAATTACCCATAAGTCAAGTAAAAAACTTAATGAATCACTTGAAACAATGGATAAATTATATTTATGAAAGTGCATACTTGAAATAGTGTGCACATGCTTTTGATTATCTTAATCAAGACACTTTTCCTAGATTTTTATAGATGTGCTAATAATTACATAACATTTATTTTACATACGTTTTTCAAATTACATTCAATATGAAAATACAACCTTGAAAACGTGAAAATAGATACATTATTTTAAATATCATATAAAATTTTGTGATTTAATAGGCTACTAGTCAAACCATTAATGCATACTTTATATTTGTTTATTATTATAAGTATATATAAGATATATATATCAGTCTGATATTAGAAGAACTCCCTGTGACTTGAAAGCTAAATTGCACATTGAAAATATCGACAAACTATAATATCTTTATCAGATTCCTAATTTTTTTATATTTCTCAAAACTGTAGTTATAGAAAATTATAAATACAGAATCCTAATATTATTAATTTTGGCCTTAATATAATTCTTTTTAAATGGAATAATACAAAGTTTACAGACGATTATATGAACATTCTACATTTCTACAAAATGTATAAAAGAACTGTGATTCCCTTATATCAGTTTCTAGACCCCCATTATCTATCCAGTAGCCAGTAGCCACATGTGGGTATTGGACACTTGAAATATATCTAGCCCAAACTGAGATGGGCTGTAAATATAAAATAAACACTGGATAACAAATACTTAGTTTAAAAATATGTAAAATGGACATTTATTTTATATTGATTACATGTTGAAATAATGATATTTTGGATATACAGTCAGCCCTCAGTATCCACAGGTTTCTCATCAGTGGATTTAACCAACCATGGATGGAAATTGAGATCCACCCCATTGTTTGAATCCATGGATGAGAACCTGTGAATATGGAGAACCAGCTGTATGTTGAAAAAATTCATGTATAAGTGGATCCTTGCAGTTCAAACCTGTGTCGTTCAAGAGTCAACTGTATTGTGTTAATTAAAATTATAATATTAAATGATTATCACCAGATTATTTTTATTTTTTAATATGACTACTAGAATATTGAAAAATACATATAACGCTCTCATTATATTTCTTTTGAACAGCTTTTCTAGAAGAAAATATCACAAAACTCCTGATAAGTCACACTTTTATCAGTTCTATAGTTGTGGCACATCTGATGACTCATAAGATGTGATAAATTCACTCAAGTTTTTTTTTTTACCTTGGTGATATGATTTGATGGATTTTCAACAAACTGAATTTGTCTTTGAATTTTGGCATTGAGAAGACACAAGTCAGAAAGCACTGCTGTGAACCTGTCAAAATTTTAATTCAAAAGCAGCATGTATGAGAGTTGTCTGGAGTAATAATTTTGGAATTTTTAGCTTTGGCTATGCAAATAGGTAACAATCATTAAATGTAAAAGACTGAAACATCTATCAAAATTAGTACAGCTGGTAATTTGCATTTCATTAAAATTTACATATGTTTTCATTTGTAAATTTTCTTACACTGTGAGATCCATAAAACCTTTTGAAGTTTAAAGATAGATATCATGAATTCAGTAAAAATGTATGGCACATTTTGTGGATTTGCTCATTTTTCTTTCCTGAAGACAGAAGTCAAAGACTTCATCATTTTCCTGAAGGACCTGAGATTTAAAAAGTTTAATTTCCTACTTTAGAACTAACTAAATTACTTTCTAGTACTGTGACTTCTCTTTGTTTGAGATAAAGACTGCATACATTTCTTCAATTTAGTCTGTGTTAAATTTTTTTTTGAGTTTTCGAGTTTTAAGAAATTAACTGGAACTATTGAGAGATAGCAAGTCCTCCAGGCAGGGAGTGGGAAGGTAAGGGACTGCTTTCTGGATGAAAATTATAGAAATTTTATATGGTTTAAATTATAACTGAAACATCCTGAATATCTGCTATTGATAGTGGAAGAGTTAGCACTTTCATTAAGAGTAGTTGTTAGGTCTATGTTCTCAAAACGTAGTTAAATTAATTTCATATGATGGCGATCATCAAGTTTTATCCAAAGGAAACTTCTTTTTGGTATTCTCAGACATCTTTAACTTCAGTCACATAAAGTAATACAGCGCAAAACATCCCCTACGGTCTATAAACATAAAAACAAACAACTCCCCCGCCCTGCCATTGCAGACTTTAGCACGTGAAACAGTTATTTTTTATTGCAAGAGCCAGATTTACTTTGGGAGCACTCATTTCACAAATTTACCTCCAAACTTAGTATAGTCTGAACATACAAACCTTCAACAGAAAACGGCCAATAGTCTTAGAAAAACTGAACCATTTCTGAAAATAAAATTGATGGCTTTATTTCCTCTTATGTCTATGTCAGCATCATAAAACAGTCAATACTCAGCCCAATAATTTCAAAAATTTGAACCCCAGATATGTATTTATTAGTAAATAATGGGTTGTTTGACTTTCTGAATTATTCCCATAATGTAAAATAGCCCAAATTATAGTAGGTCTGGAGGCAAGCAGCCACTGCTATACAAGCGGTGGGATATGCAGGGAGCCAGCTGAGTCTCATGGTGCCAACAACTCAGAAGGGCACCAGCTTGCGCAGGGGTGGAGTCCTAAAGAGCAGTGGCTAGGAGATGCCCCTTAGGTGGTGTATCACCTGTGAATAACGGGAGTCCAGAGACAAGAGCTTGGTCTAGAAAATGGGGTGAATACCAAGAGATTCAGGACAGTGGATATATGTCAAATCTTAAAGATGTTTTTGATATTAAACTAATCTCTACAGTAAAGCCATAAACCCTGACCATACATCATAATTTGAGACCATTTCAGTGGCTCAGAGACATCAAAACTATTTTCATAATAATACCAAGATTTTGTATTATTTTCACTGCCATTTTTTTATGAGTGTGGAGTGGAGTTTTCAGAGGCTGTATGAAGTATAAAAGGTGATAAATAAATAAATGAAATACATTCATTTATTTCATTTATTTGAAATACAAATAAATGAAATAAATGAAATACATAAAGTGTGATAAATGAATTCAGGAGCAAATATAAAAATACAGCCAGATATTAAAGACATTTGCAGCAATGTAAAACAGTTTCATTCTTCTCAGAATGTTTTTCTTGTTTTCCAAAATATAGTTATTTATTTTTAATTGTTTTAATATTTACTTTTTTTTTCCAGTTTTATTGAGATAAACTAGATATACAGCACTGTACTGTATGAGTTTAAAGTGTATAGCATAATGATTTGATTTACATACATCATGACAAGTTTACCATAATAAGTTTAGTGAATATGTATCATTTCATATAGATGCAAAATAAAAGAAATAGAAAAATACCTTTCCTTATGATGAGAACTCATAGGATTACTTTCTAAACAACTTTTATATATAACATACAGCAGTGCTAATTATATTTATCATCTTGTGCATTACATCCCTAGTGCTTATTTATATTATATCTGGAAATTTGTACCATTCGACCACCTTCCTCCACTTCCCCCTCCCCCTAACCCCCACCTCTGGTAAGCACAAATCTGATTTCTTTTCCTATGAGTTTGTCTGCTTGTTTTTGAAGTTTAATTTGACCTACCACACTATGTTAGTTTCTGTTATACAACACAGTGATTCGATATTTCTATACATTTCAAAATGATCACCGTGGTAAGTCTAGTTACCATCTGTCACCATACAAGGATATTACATAATGATTGACAATATTCCTATATTGGACATTTTATACCTGTGACATTTATTCTGTAACTGAAAGTTTGCACCTCTTAATTTCCCTTACCTATTTTTCTCCTCCCAATTCTTCCCGCCCTCAGGCAACCACCTGTTTGTTCTCTGTATCTATGACTCTGTTTCTGTTTCTTTATGTTTGTTCATTTGTTTAGTTTTTTAGATTTAACATACAGCATTAATCTTTCTCTGTCTGACTTATTTCACTTAGCATAATACCCTCTAGGTCCATCTATGTTGTTGCAAATGGCAAGATTTCATTCTTTTTTATGGCTGAGTAACATTCTTTGGGAATGTATACCACTTTTATTTTTAACAACCTTATTGGAGTAAAATTGTTTACTGTGTTGTGTTAGTTTCTGCTATATAACAAAGTGAATCAGCTATATGCATATGTATATCCCCATATTCCCTCCTTCTCGCATCTCCCTCCCATCCTCCCTATCCCACCCCTCTAGGTGGTCACAAAGCACCGAGTTGATCTCCCTGTGCTATGTAGCTGCTTCCCACTAGCTGTCTATTTTACATTTGGTAGTGTATATATGTCCATGCCACTCTCTCTCTTCGTCCCAGCATACCCTTCCCCCTCCCCGTGTCCTCAAGTACATTCTCTATGTCTGCGTCTTTATTCCTGTTCTGCCCCTAGGTTCTTCAGAACCATTTTTTTGTTTTAGATTCTATATATATGTCTTAGCATACAGAATTCGTTTTTCTCTTTCTGACTTACTTCATTCTGTATGACAACTCTAGGTCCATCCACCTCACTATGGGTATTCCTTATGGGTATTCCATTGTATGTTATTTGTTGCTTTTCCCTTGCTGCTTTCATATTTTTTCTTTGTATTTAATTTTTGATAGTTTGATTATTATGTGTCTCGGTGTGTATCTCTTTCGGTTTATCCTGTATGGTACTCTCTGTGCTTCCTGGACTTGACTGACCATTTCCTTTCCCTTGTTAGGGAATTTTTCAACTATAATGTCTTCAAATATTTTCTCAGACCCTTTCTTTTTCTTTTCTTTTTCTGGGACCCCTATAATTTGAATGTTGATTCTTTTAATGTTGTCCCAGAGGTCTCTGAGACTGTCCTCAATTCTTTTCATTGTTTTTTCTTTATTCTGCTCCCTGGGAGTTATTTTCACCATTTTATCTTCCAGGTCACTTATCCGTTCTTCTGCCTCAGTTACTCTGCTATTGATAAAGTATTTTTAATTTCAGTAATTGTGTTGTTCATCACTGTTTGTTTGCTCTTAGTTCTTCTAGATCCTTGTTAAATGTTTCTTGTATTTTCTCCATTCTGTTTCCAAGATTTTTGATCATCTTTACTGTCATTACTCTGAATTCTTTTTCAGGTAGGTTGTTGATTTTGTCTTCATTTATTTGGTCTTGTATGTTTTTACCTTGCTTCTTTGTCTGTAACATATATTTTTGTCGTTTCACTTTTTTTCTTTTTCATGGGTGGTGCTGTATTCCTGTCTTACTGGTTGTTTGGCCTGAGATGTCCAGCACTGGAATTTGCAGGCAGTTGGATAGAGCTGGGTTTTGGTGCTGAAATGAGGACCTCTGGGGAGCCTCACTCCAACTGATATTTCCCGAGGTGTGAGGTTCTCCATTAGTCCAGTGGTTTGGACTCCTAGCTCCCACCACAGGAGTTCAGGCCTGACCTCTGGGCTGGGAACCAAGATCCTACAAGCTTCATGGCACAGTTTAAAAAAATAAAAAAAAGAAGAATGAAAGGAGCAGTACAATATCAAAGAATAAAAAACAACATAAAATTAGAAAGAGAAAAATATATTATGGAAAGTATAACTATAACTGAAACAACTGCAAGAAGGTAAAATAAAAGCATCACAGAAAAAAGAAAAAAAAGGGGCAGGGAGGCCAAAAGGAGAGAACAATCACAAAGTATAAAAATAAAATATAATTAGAAAAGTAAAAGATTTGGAAAAATAAAAATATAAAAGAATCAACAATAATGAATCAACAATGTAAAACAGAACCCCAATCTAAAAGAGGAAAAAAAAAAAGCCTTGGCTCTGGAGGCAGAGTTCAGACGGGTGTGGAACTTAGGCAGAGGTGGGTTTTTGTGTGGGGCAGGACCTAGGCAGGTTGGGGAGGTGACGTTCAAGCGTGGGGCAGGCCCTCTGCTTAGGACCTGCACAGAAGGGTAGAGGCAGTACGTCAAAAGGAGGGCCTCTGGAGTGTGGCGTTCTGGAGTTTGGAGGTAGAGCCCTGGGTGAGGGTGTGTGGGTAGGATTTACACCCAGCTCTTTGGAGGGGGTCTCAGAGGGGGTCTCCGAGTGTAGAGGTGGGGCCCTGGGTGGGGGTGTAGGGGAGGGGCTTGGGTTCTGCACAGCAGGAGGGAGGCTCCAAGGGTAGAGGATTAGGCCCTGGAGCCCAACAGGCTCCCCATGCCTAAGTGGACAGGGAAAGTACTGCTCCCATTCCCTTCCATTCCTTTGTGCTCCTTTCCCACTGTCTCCCCCGTCGCTCCTGGACTCCTAACCGTGGGTGGGTCCCACTGTGTGTAGGAACTCCTTCCCTCCCCCAGCCGCCCCTCAGGAGTGCTGGTCCCGGAGGTCCGGCCTTTACTTTTGCTCCCCCTTCCCTCCCTCCCACTCCCTTAGGACCTGCGTGGCTGGAGGAGGCCTAGGTGAGCAGAGGATAAGGCCTGGGGTCTCAGGAGGTTCCTGGGGGCCCAAGTGGGCAGGGGAAATCTGGCCATGCTCTCTTTTGATCCTCTGCCCTCCCAATGGTTCCCCCAATTTCCCCCTTCGGGCATGGGATCCTTTCCACTCCCCCGGCCACCCCTCAGGAGCGTCAGTCCTGTCCAGCCTCCACTTCTCCTCCCCCTCACTCCCCCCACGCCCCATGTCCTACCCAGTCGCCGGGGGTTCCTCCCGTCCCCTTAGGTGCCCATGTCCCCCACGGGTGCCTGGCAGGTGCCCTAGTTGTGAGGAGATGGGTATTCCGCGTCCTCCTAGTACGCCATCTTGACTCTGTCAGTATACCACTTCTTATTTATCCATTTATCTGTTGGTGGGCACACAGGTTGCTTCCCTATCTTGGCTATTGTAAATAATGCTGCAATGAACATAGGCGTGCAGATATCTTTTTGAATTAGCGTTTCCATTTTCTTCAGATAAATATCCAGGAGTGGAATTGCTGGATTGTATAGTAGTTCTAGTTTTAAATTTTTTAGGAATTTCCATACTCTTTTCCACAGTGGCTGCACCAGTTTACATTCCCATTAACAGTGCATGAGGGTTCCCTTTCCTCCACATCCTATCTGACACTTGTTATTTGTTGTTTTCCTAGAAATAGCCATTCTGACAGGTGTGAGATGATATTTCATTGTGGTTTTGATTTGCATTTCTCTGATGATTAGTGATGTTGAGCACTTTTCATATGTCTGTTAGCCATCTCAAAATACAGTTATTTTAAACAAAAATATGTTAACATATAATGGATGTAGTACTGCTATTTTAAGTGAATTAATAAATACTTAAGATTTTTCTCAGTTTTAATTTGTAATGTGGTAAATATTAGTAGAAATAACCCATACAAAGTCTCTTTGAGATGCTCAATAACTTTTAAAAATATAAAGGAGTCATGAGTCAAAAAATTTGGGAATCATTATTGTACATTAAAAGATTAAATTGAGAAATTAAACTTCTCAAAAGATACAGAAAATGCATCTTATAAAATTAAACATATTTTCTGATAAAGAAATAAGCAGGAATTATTCTTAATAATTTTCATCACAGATTTATTCAAACTATATTCAGATGTAGAAAGAAAAGTTTCTACCTGACTGAATAATCTGAAAATTTACACTTTCAAATCAATAATAATTTGGTCTTTTCAAGTTTAATCGTCTTTCTTTCTTCATTTAAATAGTCAATATATGTAGTAGCCAAGGTTTAGATTCCTATTTGTTGCTGAATTTAAAAGTCTTTTTAGAGATTCTCTCCCCTGAATTAAATGCTTTCAGAATGCCACTTCTTTCTTCTCCTCAAAGAGCATCTGGGGATTGAGGATGTCCACTCCATCCTTATGAAAGCACAGAAGATCTGTGCTTGGATGCATATGGTGTCTTAAAAATTCACTTTCTGCTACAGTTTCCATCTGGACTGTTATCTGGGTTGGCAACTCTCAAGTGTGATATTGATAGGTTCCACTGGGAATTTTGAATTATATTGGGATACAGTATCTGAGTGAATGCCTTGGCTATTTGCACATGCTCTCTGTTCTCTGATTAGTCCTCTAGGTGTCCACGGACCCTTTTAGAACTCATGCTTTTTTTTTCATTCAGGTCAGCAGTGAATTGCCTCACACCAGAGGCAGAGTGCATGACCCCAGGAGCTTGCTGTTGGACTCTGCAATATTCTTCAACATTTATTCAGGAGTTTTTTTTTTTTAATTTTTATTGGAGTATAGTTGATTTACAATGTTGTGTTAGTTTCAGGTGTACAGCAAAGTGAACCAGTTATATGTATACATATATCCACTTTTTTTTTTTTTTTTTTAGATTCTTTCCCCGTATAGGCCACTAGAGTTTTGAGTAGAGTTCCCTGGGCTATACAGTAGATCCTTATTAGTTATTTATTTTATACATAATAGTGTGTATATGTCAATCCCAATCTCCCAATCTATCCTTCCCCCCTTTCCCCCCGGTATTCAGTTTTTAAAGCAACACTTCCTCGTCAATGATCAGTGTGAAGGAGTGGATAGAGGAAACCAAAACCTGGCATATTAATCACTGTCCTACTGTTATCTCCCTTCTACACTCACTCCCCATCTCTTGGGAACAGAGGGACAAGCTTTACTCCCCTTCCAGTTTTACTGGGACCACCCTTGACTTCCTCCTCTTCCTTCTTGATTCCATTTTCCCTGATAAGCTCTCATACTAATAAGAGAAAACAAATCAGAACTTACAATATTTCAAAAATTATATATCTATTATGTTTATATTTTTATGTAACCTGAGAAGAGATGAAGAGATATCTTCAAAAATCTATAGCAAACTTTATACCAAATAATACTAATCATTATACCAAATAATAAAATGTTAAAAACATTTATAGGAAAGTCAAGAACAAAACATGGATGTTCACTATCATCTGTAATATTCAATGTTTGCCTGCAGTTCTTATATAACACTCTGAGACATTAAAAAAAAAAAAAGAGGTGTAAATAAAATGGAAGAGATGTAACAGATATATTTACGCTAATGTTATGGCCAATTTGGAAAAACTAAGAGAATTATCGGTCACATTGGTGTTGAATAAATGTGTAAGAATTTTTAGTAAGGTTGTCTGCTGTAAAATAAATATGAGAATGTCAGTAGCTTCAGAATGCCTTTAAAAAGCAAGTAAATTAAAATCAAGTTCACAGTAGCTATACATTGGTGCGAGTGAGAACTTTCCTGTTCCTTCTTTTATTTCTCCCTTCCCTCTCCTTTCTCAGAAACTACAGTTAACACACTGGAGAGGAAAAACAAGTAAAGAAAAGAAGAAGCCAGAAGTCAAAGAGGAGACCTTTGCTGATCAAATAATCCCTTCCTGCAGTACCCATCTGGGAATGGCAGATATACTTAAAATTAATTTCAAAGCTTTCATTATATAATGGTGCCAGACAATTTAATTTGTGAAATGAGATGATGTCTTAATTTATAATGTAAAAACATGACATGTGATTACAAAAATCCTGACACCACCTGAGCTTTCATGCAAGGCAATGGGAAAAAATTCTACTGAATGTGTCTTAAAGAAACGTGGAAGACAAAACTAAGTTGCTTTGTAATTTCATCTATGAGTAATGCTAGTTCAACTTACTGGTTATGTTATTTCATAAAAGTATATGTCTTTTACTGTCTAACTTTATTCCATCATAAAATAGGTTATGTAGAACACATTTTACATAAGTAAGTCATCAAATCATCGATCTTTGCTTTGGCAAATGTCAGGAAAATTTGGAAATAATTTTTAAAAACTGTAAACTTCTGATATCAAAATATACATGTGCATGTGTACTAACTAGAAGGAATTGCAAGTACTTTTGCAATGTATCAATAATACGGATTATAGGAAACCAAATTTTTACATCTTTAAGATATTTACACTATTTATTATATATACCTATAAAATCTTATACTTTTAACATGAAGCCCAATGGCCATGAACCCTGTCAAACCTTTTTCCTAAGCCTCAAATTAGAATTATTTGCTTCCTCTTTGTGTGCTCCCATTGTTCCTCTTAAATAATGCCTGCATTTTGGGGTATTGCAGTGGGGTCAGCTCTCCTATTAGATTACGCTCCTTAAGAACAGGACTAATGTCCTCTTAATTTCTGTATTCTCTTTGCTTCATATATTCTAGATACCTATTAGAAAAGTAATGCAAAATAATTCTGTTAAAAGAAATATTAATATATAACTTAGAATTCTCAGAGTCATGAATTTTTTTTACTATTATGAATGGTTATGATGTTTTTCTAAATTTACTACTTTCCTTTTGCTATTTATTACATTGTTAATCATTGTTACATTACATGATTATACATGACCTATGCTTACAAATCCTCAAGAATGATTCCTTTGGCTTCTATCTTCAAATAGTTAAATTTACATAAACCAAGCAAACTATTATAAAATATATATTAAAAATTATGATCCATTGGAGTGACATTGCTATTATACATATTATAATAAAATATTATGTAATTTTATTTTCTGACACTAAATAATGGAAATTTTAAGACATTTGCTTGTCATGCTATGAAAAATGAGAAAAGATTTACTTTGAAAAAGTAAAACAGCCATAAATCTGTGTAATGGTTGATAACAGCCAATATTTTAAAGAAAACAAGATAGTGGCTTAATATATTACAACTGAATTTTAAATTTTATAAATAAAATATAAGTAGCTAGGAAAGAAACTCACATTCCAAAGGGAAAATAAAACACAGTACATCTAAGGCAGAAGCAAACTAAAAAAGGTGATGAAGATCTCTGGAAGGTATTCTACAATTTCATAGTATACCCTGAAATGATCTACATACAATCTGTCTGATAATGACATTTATTGCCCCAATTTAGCATAATATAAGAAATACAAATGGCATATTTACCCTATTTTCCTCTTTTTAAAAATGTCTATGTCTCCTTCTTGGAATGTGAAATTTACAATGTGTATACGACGCACTGTATTTACAACCCTACCTTCCCCTTCCTTCTACTTTTCATCCACCTATTTTTTCTCTTTCTCTTTCTTTTCTTTTTTTTAACCTCTCTTTCTTATTGAAACTCTGTTTCTTGCCTCCTTTGGCCTTTACAATGCAGGGTATATATGCCCATCTCAAGTCCAGGAATAGGTTTTGATTGATTTAAGTCAATCATAATGGTTCTATTCCCTTTATCAATGATTGGTTTAATGATGCTATGGGTCACAATTTTGGCTAATGAGAACAAAGAGAAACTTCTGAAGGGCTTCTAGGAAATGTGTTCTTGCTCTTATTGATTATGGGAGAGTCCCTTTTATAACCCTGGATTATAGGGGTTAAAAGATATTTTGACACGGATGAACCAGCCTAAGATAATATAACATAAGCTAGCAAAGCAAAAACATTTGAAAATCTGGGTCCCTGAAACCATTATTGAACCATGATGTCTCCATCAGTTTGGGCTGCTATAAGAGAATACCATAGACTGGGTGACAACAAACATTTATTTCTCAGAGTTCTGAAGGCTATAAGTCTGGTGGGTGCCCTCTTCCTGGTTTGCAGATAGTTGTTTTCCTGTTGTATCTTCCCATGGTAGAGAAAGAGAGAATGGAAACAAGCTCTCTCATGTCTCTTCCTGTAAGGGCACTAATCCCATCAAGAGGGCTCCAATCTCCTGACCTAATTACCTCCAAAAGTCTGCATCTCCAAATACCATTACATTGGGGATTAGGGTTTCAACATATGAATTTTAGGGGAACACAAACACACAGTCCATAGCACATGGGTTCAACATGTTCTGGAGCTCCCCTAACCTGGACTTCTTTCATGAGACAATAGGTTTCTTTGTTGTACAGACAAATTTGAATCTTAGCATTAAATAACTGAAAAAATTCTACAGGATATAAAACAATTCTACAGCAACATCACAGGTGATAACACTTTTGAAGACTGACGCAGTAATTCTCTGAATGTACCAATATTGTGATTTTTTGTACCCCTTTTCATTGAGACTCCTTTGAAATCCATCATGCATTAAGAATGCTTCTTCTTTTCTTGGTAATTTCCACATTTTCTTGGTAAAATTAACATTTCCCATTTTTAACCTTTTCTTAAAGGTGAGGTATAGTAATACATTCTGTGCCTTAAAGGTAAGAAGAACACACTTGCACAACTCAGTGGTCAACAAAGTAAATGATAATGTAAACACAACTCAAATCAAATAAGAACTCTGGAAGCTGCCTGCATACCTCTGCCCAATCACAATCTTGACTTCTAATACCATAGATTAGCTTTGCTTGTTTTGGAACTTGTCATAAATGGACTCATAAAGGATATATTATTTTTATTAGATCATTTCTTTTATATAGAGTATGTTTCTAAAATCCATGTATTTTTGTAAGTAGCTACTAATTACTCATTTTTTTGCTATATGGAATTCTGCTTAATGAATATATCACCATTTACCATCAATTTTAATATTATTTATAATATTAAATATATATAAGTATTATTATTAATTTATTAAAAGTTATTAAAAATGTGAAAATGTAAGCCACAAACCATACAAGGTACCTGAAATATATAAAACTGACTGAGATCTCACATCCAGAACACATAAAGAATCCCTAGAATTAAGTAAGATAAAGACAGAAAAACAAGTAATAAAATGAGTGAGAAATTCACAAGTGCTGTACAATGGAAGACACCTAAGTCTCCAATAAAAACCTGCTAAGATTATTTTTATTAGTAGTCATAAAAATACATATTAAAGCATAATTAAATTCCACTACACATTACATTCCTGAGAACTGCCAAGAAAAAAAAAAAAAGACAACACCAAGTATTAGCAAACAAGTGGAGCAACAGGAAATTTTAGACTGTGCCATTAGGGTTGGGAATTAAATCAATATTTTAGAAAATATTTTTCTTGCTCTTACAAACTTGACTATATGCATTTTATGACATGAAAATTTCATTCATAGGTATATCTTTACCTGGTGGCCATTTGTTTTGAGGGACATGTGCTTGAATATTTTTAGTAGAATCAATCTGATTGGTCCATAAAACTGGAAAGTACTTTTTAAAAATCATCCGAATGTGTGCTTTAATATCATTCAAGTTTCTGTATCAGTTCAGTTGTGTGGGTGGTATAGTAATTTACAAACAACTGAGCACTAAAGAATGGAGAAAAATAAGGAATAAGAGTTTAGTGTTGAACCTTGACAGAAATTCCCTGGAAGTCTATTGTGTTCAAAATCCAAGAACACTAAACCTAGCTATATCAACTATAGAATCCATTATTATGTTTATTGAGCTAACTCTCATTGTCCACAACAATTTTTCACACCCTCTCAACTATTCTCAAGCCTGATGTAGCAGCCATGGATGTGTATTGCTCAGCTCTCCCTTTAAGAGAGACCCAGTGGAAGCAATGTAGTTGGTTTACTGACTCCAGCTGCCAAAACTTTGAATCCATCAGAGCATTCAGGATGGATATATTTCTCCCTGGGCTGCTCCCAGCCAATGATTGTGCATGGCAGAGAGAACAGAGCACTGTTTCTGTCTGACAAAGGACTCTTTAAATGTACACTCTTTGCCCCATCAGACTGGTTGAGAATTTCTCAGAAGTGCACTGTAGTCTGTGACTTCTCCTATTCAATCATCTTTCTTTTCCTATTCCCTTTAATAGTTGGCAGACCAGCATTTGGTCTAAAACTTTCATTGCTTACTGCTACTACTTCTGTCCTTTGCCCCCTGCATTGACTTTTCCTCAAATGAATCTTTTGCACATCCAATTCCATCTTGGTGTTTGTTTCCAAGAGGACTTGAACCAGCATGTCTAATAACCTATGCCTTCTCCAAAAACTCTCAAAAGTATTATCTTACCGTCTTACCTTACAGAGATTCTAAAAGCAAACTTACATTTTTATCAATTAATTCTTCCTTCCAGATTATCAAATAAAAGTTGATCTTCTGCTTTAGATTAAAGGTGACTGAAAATTATTTGCCACTTTCCAATGAGTAGTGAAATCTAATTTTTATACCCTTAAAACTGAACTGGAGCTTCTGAGATGAGATCACATGAAGCCTTGCAGATTTCAACCAAGTCTCTTAGAACACTCTTTCGGGGAGGCCTGGGGCACTATGTAAGAAGTTAGATTACCCTGAGACTAGAAATAAATCACATACTGGCCTCTGATCCATAACCCCAGCTAAACCCAGCCTTCTGGCCATTTCTACCAAGGCACAAGGCATGAAGGAAGTAATCTTGGATGGTCTAGACCCACCCATCTACCAAAAATCTCTCAATGGCACATGGTACAGAAGAAGTGCCCAGCTAAGCTTGCCCTAAATTCCAGACCCTCAAAATCTTAAGCTATAAGTAGATACAGTGAAATTATTATTGCTAAGTTTCAGAATAGTTTATTATACAACAATGGATAACATGAACACTCTTTCCTCTCTGTGGGCCATTTCTCAACCTTTTATTCTGTCCTTATCCATATTGTTTTGTGAAGGATATAGAGCTATAGTTTGTCTCCTTTGCCTCTAATATCCAAGTTCACATTCTCTTCTGATACCATTTTTAATACGCTTAAATCTTAAAAACACGGACTCTGTGGACTAGACCTGTTTTTTTTTTCTTTTGCAGTACGTGGGCCTCTCACCGTCGCAGCCTCTTCCGTTGAGGAGCACAGGCTCCAGACGTGCAGGCCCAGCGGCCATGGCTCATGGGCCAAGCCACTCCGTGGCATGTGGGATCCTCCCGGACTGGGGCACGAACCCATGTCCCCTGCATTGGCAGGCGGACTCTCAACCACTGCGCCACCAGGGAAGCCCCGACTAGACCTTTTGAGCTAACAATAGACACCAGCATTTCAGTGGTTTAATAACATAAAAATGTATATCTTGTTATTGTTCGAGTCCTGGGGAAGAGTTAAGATGGTCAGAAGAGCTCTACTACATGATCATTCAAATACTTGTGCTCCTCTCATCTTGTGTATCCATCCTTGAGGGATCATCATAGTCTGCCTCTATCATACAGAAGAGAGAAGAGACAGAAAAGGGGCACAGAAGATTTTATACACCAGGCACGATAGAGGAACACCTCAAAACTGTTCATAACTGGGACTTCCCTGGTGGTGCAGTGGTTAAGAATCTGCCTGCCAGTGCAGGGGACACAGGTTCGAGCCCTGGTCTGGAAAGATCCCACATGCCACCAAGCAACTAAGCCCATTTACCACAACTACTGAGCCCATGTGCCACAACTACTGAAGCTCGCGTGCCTAGAGCCCGTGCTCCACGACAAGAGAAGCCACTGCAATGAGAAGCCTGTGCACCACAACAAAGGGTAGCCCTCACTCGCCACAACTAGAGAAAGCCTGCATGCAGCAACAAAGACCCAATGCAGTCAAAAATAAATAAATAAAATAAATTTATATATATTAAAAAAAAAAAAAACTGCTCATAATCTACTGACTAGAACAGAGTCAAATGGCCACAACTACCTGCAAGGGATCCTAAAATACAGTTGACTTGCAAACCCAAGAACAGGAGAAAATGATTCTTGAAGAACATAGGTTCTACCATATTTACTACTAGATCAAGCAAGCTATTTGTTAAAGTGCCCCAAATAACTGTGAAAGCTGGGCATTTTGTAATTCTTATTTAAAGAATTAGCAAATAATTTTATGAATTCCCGCTATCAGATAACTCCATGAGAGCAGTCTTTACATAGTCTCTTCCTCCTTCTTCTCCCCTCACTTCCTTCATCCTCAAGGTATCTCTGGAACTACTCATAGAACATAGACCACTGTATACAACTAACATACATTTAATAAAAGCATGATTTAATGAATTAGTATGTTTTTTTCAAAAATATTAAAACTTATCATTTTTATATGTAATATCAGTTTCCTATAGCATTATACTGAGAGTCTAACCTTTTCCTACTAATAAGGGATGCGTTTTTTATATATTATGTTATACATTAATGTATCTATTTTAGGTCTCTATTCCATCTACATGTTCACTCACTATCCTATTTTAATTCCCAGAACTTTATAATAATTCTTTATATGACAAACAGCAAGTACCTCACGCCCAAATTATTCATCTACAAAGGCATACTGGTTGTATTTGATCTTATTACTGTGTTTTAGATCCAAACTCTCTGGTAAATAAAAACGCTTTGAGCCAAAATGTCAACACGAGGAGCTCTGGGACCTTCTCTTCATAAAACAACCATAGGTGGCTAAGGTCTCTGGAAATTGTCCTAAGGGCACGTAGCAAAAGAAGAAATATTTATTCAAGAAAATTTGTTAACTCTTATTAAGAACAGCAAGAATCTGTGGCACTTGAGCAATGACCTGACCCCTCCTGCTCATCCATCACCAATGCAGCAGCTGTGGCCAAGGAAATGGGGCTCTCTCTCCTCTCATTTTCTGAGTAAGTGATGTGGCATCCCCCCCAGGAGGATCAGGGACCAGGATTTCTCATCCCTCTAAACTCCCAGTTGCAGAGGCTAAGTTCTTGGTAGGTGTTGCCAAGAAAATGGGGGCTTCCTTCCTCCACTTAGCTCCCACTCATAAGGCAGAGTTATATTCCCAGAAATGGCAGGCTGAGAATATTGGGTCTCTGATCACTATCGTTCCCACTTAATGATGGGGTACGTTACCATTATTGGAGAAACAAGCAAAGAGAACTAACAGCCACTGTCCCCATTCAGCACCGTACTCTAGAGGACGGGTATCATTCAAAGAGAAGGGGGCCACTGTTCCCTCCCACGGCCCTAGACAAAGATTCAAAAATTTTTCCCAGGGGACTAGGCAGTCCATAATAGAAGAGAACTCTGAAGCTCTCCCATGGAAAATGCCTTTATTTGAAAGAGTGTGGTGAAGTTCAAGCATAAGATACTCCCGAAACAATGGAGATTTCAGTGGTAAACAGTAAGAGCAACAGGCTAAACCTTAGTCCATAGAGTTTACCAGAAAGTATCAGAGAATGAGACAGCTAAGATGAACCCTTCTAGGGTCAGTATAAAGCTCAAAGACTAAATCTTTAAAAGAAGCCTGAATTTAATAGGATCAGAATATGGAGCAATCCCAAGGCATCATCAAAAACAACAAAACAATCAGCCTGCAACTAGAGAAACTGAGTGGAATACCAGCAGAGGCAGAGAGATTCATGGAGAGATCAGGAAAAGACATAGTCAAAGATGGTCATGCAAAAACCAGTCATCTCAGTGTGGTGGTGTGCATACCCAAGGCTGCACCCTCGGAGCATCAGTATCAGAGGCTTCACAATGAAGGGCAAAAAGATTTCAATGAAATACTCAGAATACCAATTCTTCATAATTGCACATAAACATTTTCCAGGACAGACCATATGTTAGGGCATGAAACAATCTTCAACACATTTAAAAGGTTTGAAATCATACAAAGTGTGTGCTCACACCACAATAAAATGAAATTAGAAATAAATAACGGAAATAAATTTGGGAAACATACAAATACTTTGATATTAAACAACACACTCCTAATTAACCAATGAATCAAAGAAGAAATCACAAGGGGAAATAAAACATAAAGAGATGGATAAAAATGAAGATAGAGCACACCAGGGTGTATGGGATTCAGCTAAAGCAATGCTTAGAGGGAAATTTAGATGTGTAAACACCTACATAAAAAGGGGAAAGGTCTCTAATCACTAGCAAAATCTCCCACCTTAGAACATAGAAAAAAATAAAAAGAGCATACTAAAAAAGGGAAGAAATAATAAGGATTAGAGGAAAATAATGAAATATGGAATAGATAAAATTGACAAGCCTTTAGCAGTACTAACCAATTTTTTTTTAAGAGAGAGAGGATTTAAATAAACAAAATCAAGAATGAAAGAGGGGACATTATTACTGACCTTGCAGAAATATAAGGGATTATAAGAGAATACTATGAATAATTATATGCCAAAAAATTAGACTAGATAAAATGGACAAATTTACAGAAGCACATAAACTATCAAAACTGACTCAAAAAGTTAGCAGAAATCTGAATATACCAATAAGTAAAGGGACTGAGTTACTGACCAAAAAAACTTCCAACAAAGAAAAGCCCCCAGTCAGATGGCTTTATGGTGAATTCTAACAAATGTTTAAGGAAGAATTAACATCAATCTTTCTCAAACTCTTCCAAAAAGCTGAAGAAGATGTAACTCTTCCTAACTCATTTTATGAGGACAATATTACCCTGATACCAAAGCCAGACAAAGACATCACAAGGAAAAAAACAAACAAAAACCTATAGACCACCATCTTTTATGAATATAAACAAAGGAAAACATAGGTGTAAAACATCATTACCTTGAATTAGGCAGTAGTTTCTTAGATATGCTACCAAAAGCATGAGCAATAAAAGAAAAAGTAGATAACTGTCCTTGGTTTTTGTAAAAAAATTTAAAAATTAAAAACTTTCGTGCTAAAAAAGACACAACCAAGGAAGTGAAAAGATAATCCACAGAAGGGAAGAAAATGTTTGCAAATCATGTATTTAATAAGGGACCTGTTTCTAGCACTTGTATAGTTTAATCAGTCTTACACAGACAATACATATTTTCCTATAATTATTGCTCAGCATCATTATCTTGTCATCACATTGTCCCTGTCCTTTTCATCTTACTTTGAATAATTTATCTGTTAGATAAAAGATTTCCTTGTAATTCTTTTCCAAAAAGGATGCTTTCATCTCTAAATACTTCTCTGTGTTGCCACTGCATGCGAATCGTAGGTTGGCAAAGTGTGAGATTCCTGGGTCATAATACTTTTCCATCACAATTTTGTAACAAAAGTTTCTTTTTTTTTCCCAACAAGTAAAGAACCACTTTTTTGCCTCCCTAACTTCAATTAACCTTCTCACACGCATGTTCTGGGCTTAGTTTACATATGAAAGTGAATACCTCTTAAATAAATGTATAAAATAACACAAAATTTCTGTGAGCAAGTTGATGATTCAAGCAATAATAATATACTAATATTTTAAATCAACTTAAATGCTAAGGATTAACACTGATTTATAAACACAGATACACAAATGTTAGAATATTAGCCAAGAATTTTTATTGGTTTCACCACAGGAGTTTCATAGATGTGTTATCTACTTAGCCATACAACTTCTCATGGTGCTTAGCTTATAAAGAGCATAAATGCAAATGGATATATATATATACACACACACACACACTCATACCTCCCCAATGATGTCTACCTTTCCCAGTTATAGACACTTCTAAAACAAATTTTACAATACTGAGGTTATGCCCTATAGATACTGTTCTGAATGTTTATAGTTAAGTTCATTATGCTGTATTTGCCTTTATTGCTCTAGGGTTTATAGCTTCCATTAAAATGACACAGGGCATGCTTGTTTCAATGAAAATTGTACTAAACCTGGACCAAAGAAAATTAGCATAATTCCCGCTGAAGGGTAACTTGAAAACTTGTGAAACCCTTCACTTTTTAAAAAAGGAAGCCTGACTTTGAACACTTGATATTTATTTAATACTGTGTAAACTTGTAAACATGGGTTAAATCTTCGCAGCAAAAGTAAGTGAAATTAAAGTTTAGTTCAAAGGAAAATCAGTACTGCAGAAAGTTAGATGAGAATGAAAATAAATTAAAATTACAGAAATTAAAAAAAAATCTAAATTAGAGAAGGTAAAAATCACACCAAGAGGACATGGAGAGCACACATGACAAGTTTAACATTGTCCAAAATATTATATGGAGCATGGGATCAAAAAAAATGCCATTAGTATTTTTGTTGTAGAATCCAGAGTAAATAAGAATATTTTGATTTAAATCATCCTTTTTAAATGGTAACATAGATGTTTGTTTTATTTATTCATTTTGATAACATTCATTTACTGAGAGAATATTCTGCAGAGTAGAAAGGCACATGACAAGTAAGCTATACATTTTAGTTGGAGAATCTTCATAAACAACTTTGCTTCAAAGCAGATTGTCCTGACCACTATACAAGATGTATTAAGTGCTGTGGGAATACAAAGAAGGGAGAGGTGACTCCTTATTGGTGTGATCAAAGAAGGCCTCATAGAAAAGGTCACATTTGAGGGACTCTAGAAAGATAATAGGATTTCAAAACTCACAGTTCGGAGAGTGGGTAAGGCCTCAAAAGGATCATGAATACTTTAAACAAAAGTCTTAAACCAGAAATGTAGCAAAAAAATGATAAGGAGATCTGTTTGAGTGTGTAGCAGAGGGCTTGAAGGACTGTAATGAGAGGCTAAATTAAAGTGTGACATCAGTGCCAGAGTTATAGAAGCCTTGGATGCCAGACTGAGGGCTTCTTTATCAATTTGATAGAAAACTATGAATTTTAATTTGAAAAGTTTTTTATCTAGAAGTTGTTACAAAGTGTCAAACATTTAAAGAGTGAGATTCAGGAGCTTCATGGATTACATTGTCATATATTAGCTAGATTATGCCTCAAAGTAGTACCTTAAACATACTTTTTCTAAATGTATCATGGACTAAACATGTAACAACATTGTAACATTGTTGTAACAATGTAACAACAACAAAGACGTTATCAAGACATAAAGGCAGACTTGACACTGCTCCAGTGCTTGTAGGAGGAATAAATAATGAGGATCTAATACGATATGACAATAACTTAGAATAAATTATTTGCACGTTTTCCAAACTATTTGAAATTTTCATTTGCAATCATTACTCTTAAGGATGAACAGTTTGCTGTTAAGATATAAGCTAATAAAAGTATGAGGCACTGCCATTATTGAGCTATTTTAAGATAGTGTTTATCAAATTCTTTATAAATCCTTCTTTAGCTGAATTTTGTCAAAATTCAACACCCATTTATGATAAAAAACCCTCCAGAAAGGAGGCATAGAGGGAACTTTCCTTAACATAATAAAGGCCATATATGACAAACCCACAGCCAACATGGTCTTCAATGGTGAAAACCTGAAACCACTTCCACTAAGATCAGGAACAAGACAAGGTTGCCCACTCTCACCACTATTATTCAACATAGTTTTGGAAGTTTTAGCTACAGCAATCAGAGAAGAAAAAGAAATAAAAGGAATCCAAATCAGAAAAGAAGAAGTAAAGCTGTCACTGTTTGCAGATGACATGATACTATACATAGAGAATCCTAAAGATGCTACCAGAAAACTACTAGAGCTAATCAATGAATTTGGTAAAGTAGCAGGATACAAAATCAATGCACAGAAATCTCTGGCATTCCTATACACTAATGATGAAAAATCTGAAAGTGAAATTAAGAAAACACTCCCATTTACCACTGCAACAAAAAGAATAAAATATCTAGGAATAAACCTACCTAAGGAGACAAAAGACCTGTATGCAGAAAACTATAAGACACTGATGAAAGAAATTAAAGATGATACAAATAGATGGAGAGATATACCATGTTCTTGGATTTGAAGAATCAACATTGTGAAAACGACTCTACTACCCAAAGCAATCTACAGATTCAATGCAATCCCTATCAAACTACCACTGGCATTTTTCACAGAACTAGAACAAAAAATTTCACAATTTGTATGGAAACACAAAAGACCCTGAATAGCCAAAGCAATCTTGAGAATAAAAAATGGAGCTGAAAAAAAAAAAAAAAAAATGGAGCTGGTGGAATCAGGCTCCCTGACTTCAGACTATACTACAAAGCTACAGTAATCAGGACAGTATGGTACTGGCACAGAAACAGAAATATAGATCAATGGAACAGGATAGAAAGCCCAGAGGTAAACCCATGCACATATGGTCACCTTACCTTTGATAAAGTATGCAAGAATATACAGTGGAAAAAAGACAGCCTCTTTAATAAGTGGTGCTGGGAAAACTGGACAGGTACATGTAAAAGAATTAAATTAGAACACTCCCTAACACTAAACACAAAAATAAGCTCTAAATGGATTAAAGACCTAAATGTAAAACCAGACACTATCAAACACTTAGAGGAACACATAGGCAGAACACTCTATGACATAAATCACAGCAAGATCCTTTTTGACCCACCTCCTAGAGAAATGGAAATAATAACAAAAATAAACAAATGGGACCTAATGAAACTTCAAAGCTTTTGCACAGCAAAGGAAACCATAAACAAGACCAAAAGACAACCCTCAGAATGAGAGAAAATATTTGCACATGAAGCAACTGACAAAGGATTAATCTCCAAAATTTACAAGCAGCTCATGCAGCTCAATATCAGAAAAACAAACAATCCAATCCAAAAGTGGGCAGAAGACCTCAATAGACATTTCTCCAAAGAAGATATACAGACTGCCAACAAACACATGAAAGAATGCTCAACATCATCAATCATTAGAGAAATGTAAATCAAAACTACAATGAGATATCATCTCACACCAGTCAGAATGGCCATCATCAAAAAATCTAGAAACAATAAATGCTGGAGAGGGTGTGGAGAAAAGGGAACACTCTTGCACTGTTGGTGGGAATGTAAATTGATACTGCCACTATGGAGAACAATATGGAGGTTCCTTAAAAATCTAAAAATAGAACTACCATAAGACCCAGCAATCCCACTACCAGGCATATACCCTGAGGAAACCATAATTCTAAAAGAGTCATGTACCAAAATGTTCATTGCAGCTCTATTTACAATAGCCAGGACATGGAAGTAACCTAAGTG
Source organism: Phocoena phocoena (assembly GCF_963924675.1). NCBI lineage: Eukaryota > Metazoa > Chordata > Mammalia > Artiodactyla > Phocoenidae > Phocoena > Phocoena phocoena. Next base: position 75,176,143 of record NC_089234.1, on the reverse strand, counting down.
TCCATCAACAGATGAATGGATAAAGAATATGTGGCACATATATATAATGCAATATTACTGAGCCATAAAAAGAAATGAAACTGAGTTATTTGTAGTGAGGTAGATGGACCTAGAGTCTGTCTCACAGAGGACCTAGAATCTGTCACACAGAATGAAGTAAGTCAGAAAGAGAAAAACAAACACCATATGCTAACACATATATATGTAATCTAAAAAAAAAAAAGGGTCATGAAGAACCTAGGGGCAAGACGGTAATAAAGACCCAGACCTACTAGAGAATGGACTTGAGGATACGCGGAGGCGGAAGGGTAAGCTGGGACAAAGTGAGAGAGTGGCATGGACACATATACACTACCAAATGTAAAATACCTAGCTAGTGGGAAGCAGCCGCATAGCTCAGGGAGATCAGCTCGGTGGTTTTTGACCACCTAGAGGGGTGGGATGGGGAGGTGGGAAGGAGGGAGATGCAGGAGAGAAGAGATATGGGGACATATGTATAACTGATTCACTTTGTTATACAGCAGAAACTAACACACCATTGTAAAGCAATTATACTCCAAAAAAGATGTAAAAAATAAATAAATAAATCCTTCTTTAGGACTTCTTTAATCCCTCTTTAGTGCTTTATTTTCAAAATATATTTGGCATAGTACTGCACATTAATCATTTAATACATATGCTAAACTTTTAACTAACAGTAGTTCCTCATCGGAAAAGTTTGAAAGTTCTGTAAAGTATAAGAATATTTGCAAACTCTATTTATGTGTGAGGAACCTCTTTGTGTGAAGAAAATATTTGAATTTTTATGTGTGAAAATTAAGTTAGTTGAGACTAGAAAATATAATCTGTAGGTACTCTAAATTGAGCATGTGTTGTGCAGGATGTTCCTATTTGTCAGACATGAAGGAAGGAGTGAGGCACTCATCTCAGGGTTGGGATAGGATCAACCTTTTAACATATATGATATGAGACCATCCAGCATTCAAACCAGGAGAGAGGACCAGTGTCAACGTGTTAATTAAAAATTTGTTTAAATATTAGTAGATCTTAATTTATTTATTATTTAGATTAAAATAAATATCAACAGGAGTTCTGATGTTTGCTTCTACACCACTATCAATCTTTCTGATCCCTACTTTGTAAATCACTACTCTACAATTATACCTTAAGCTTCATATTAAAATTCTATTCAGATGTGAATGTAGCAACAGAAATATCTCTCATTTCCAACTGTCTGCATAAAATAGTAACACCTGATTACATTAAAATAATCCACTCTTTCTGGTTGACTGTTCTATATTTTCCCTTACCTGAAAATTTTACAAGCTTACTTTGCCTGTGGTTTAAGCTATATTATTAGCCATATTATTCTTAAACAGTGGGTAATTTTGGAACCATTTTGTTTTCACCTACTTGGGTTTGTTAGAAATTGTATGTTAGATTAGCTCTATTCTTTAATTCTTCATGGGCCTCTTAAGCCTGACCACTGATTTCTTCCGCTCTAGACCTATTAACATCTTTATCTTCTCTTCTTCCTCCTCTTCTATTTTTAAACCACTATCATAATGTTAGAAGACATACCACAGAAAACGAACACATTAGTCAGGGGAATGCAAAACTTATATAGGGTGGCAACTTTAAGAGAGAGAGGGCCAGAAGAAGGCACTGTATTGAAAATGATTGATGGTATATGTCAGTTGATTTGAAAAGGAGTCAATGAACTCAGAATTTAAGGCAGAGAAAATGCAAGGATATTAATACTACCAAGTAGTAGAATACAAAATCTGAGCCCATGTGAGATGGATTTTGCTACTTGGTGAAACCTGTGAGCTCAGAATTTCCTAAGTCATTTGTTTCTTTTTATTATTGTTTAGATGCAAGAAATTAATATTTGTGTAGAATGAGAGGCATGAGAAGATTAATTAATTAAAGATTGATTGATTCATTTAATAGGCTGATTTTTGAAGCCAAGGAAAAGATATCAAAACCAAAGGAGCTGAGGTCTAAATAGACATTTCTCTAAGAAAGACATACAGATGGCCAAAAAGCACACGAAAAGAAGCTCAACATCGCTAATTATTAGAGAAACGCAAATAAAAACTACAATGAGGTATCACCTCATACCAGTCAGAATGGCCATCATCAGAAAGTCTACAAACAATAAATGCTGGAGAGGGTGTGGAGAAAAGGAAACCCTCCTACACTGTTGGTGGGAATGTAAATTGGTACAACCATTATGGAGAACCGTATGGAGGTTCCTTAAAAAACTAAAAATAGAACTACCATATGATCCAGCAATGCCACTCCTGGGCATATATACATAGAAAACCATAATTTGAAAAGATACATGCACTCCAATGTTCACTGCAGCACTATTTACAATATCCAAGACATGGAAGCAACCTAAATGTCCATCAACAGAAGAATGGATAAAGAAGATGTGATACATATATACAACAGAATATTACTCAGCCATAAAAATGAATGAAATAATGCCATTTGCAGCAACATGGATGGACGTAGAGATTATCATACTAAGCAAAGTAAGACAGAGAAAGACAAATATCGTACAGTACCACTTGGATGTGGAATCTTAAAAAAAAAAAAGTTACAAAAGAACTTATTTATAAAACAGAGACAGACTCACAGACTTCAAAAACTAACTTACATTTACCAAAGGGGAAATGTGGGGTGGGAGGGATAAATTAGGAGTTTGGGATTAACATATACACACTACTATATATAAAACAGATAATCAACAAGGACCTACTGTATAGCACAGGGAATTCTACTCAATATTCTTTAACAATCTATATGGGAAAAGAATCTGAAAAGGAATATATATACATATATATATTATATATATATATATACACACACACATATCTGAATCACTTTGCTCTACACCTGAAAGTAACACAACACTGCAAATCAACTGTATTCCAACATAAAATAAAAATTAAATAAAACAAACATAGGAGCTGAATCCATGGATGCCTAAATATCTAAAAACCAGCATAGATTTTTGGTTCATAAGAAGCACATAGATTGACTAGAACCCCATTTTTACCACCACTCTACCACGTACCCCTGGAGCCACAGTGCCAGTGGGGCACCCTGAGGGCAGGCAGAGCAGTAGTGCTTGGTCCTACATGGCTGAGCTTCTCAAGGAGAAGCTGGCACTGGCAACAGAGGTGGTGAGGTAGTCTGATGGGGAATCCTACGGGACATTGATGACCATAAGTAAGCTTGTCTGAATCTGCATGTGACAATCTGTGGGACTCCCAGAGATAACTGGGTGAGACTTTGTAGTGGGAACAAAAGACACTGTGATTTGATCACTAGTGTTTATTGCTCCCTTAGAGTAGTAAAGCTCAAGAACACTCAGATACAAAGAGGAGTAGAGAAATCAACAATTACAGGCAACGGTTTGAGGTTGGTTTTGTGGAAGCAGAATCACTCACACTGAGATCGTGGCTCAAGCCATGAACATAAATGTGTTTTGTAAATGAAAGGTGAGCAGAGAAATGTGAGAAAAAGATCCTAAGAGATATCCTCATTTATTCTGCTATTTCATTTACATTAATATATTTTTTTTCTATAACCACTGAGACTCCAAACTTTTGATTTTTGGTGAATAAGTGTTGAGAAAGGGGAGAAAATGAATCAAATAAAGTAGAATGTGTCCCTAAAGATAAAGCCATTTAAGTCATAGGATGCAGATGAGAAGTTTTAAGTATTATTCATAAGAGGTCATTACTGTAGAGATGTACATATTAAATTCTGCTTAATATAAAGACAGAGACATATTGGCACTGTTAAGGTCATTTTAATTAAAACTGGGGAAAAAATCACTCATGTTTGAAATTCTATATTTCATTTTAGTAGCCCTGATCATATGTGCTCTAGAGAAATTCTTTAGTCTATTTTCAGAGATATATTTTCTCAACTATAGGTTTGGTTACTTTAAAAAGGTATGAACCACATAATTTTGTATCTTTTGAAATCCCATTTTAAGCAAAACTTCTTTCTTTGTCCTATTTTATTCAGCAGTGGAAAAATTTATTTTAAGTATATATCATATGTTAGATGAATCATCGAGTGATTTACACTGCACTTTAGTTTCAAATATTTCCTTTTTTATATTGCCAGATTACTACCGATAAGAACAAGACAGCACTTTTCTTTGGAGTTGTGCTAAAAAAACTAAATAAAATCAAAGAGTAATTTCTGTAATGTTAATTTTAAAGAGTTGTAGCTACTGAAACAGGCAGTATAAAAGTGAATGGCGTGGGACTTCCCTGGTGGTGCAGTGGTTAAGAATCTGCCTGCCAGTGCAGGGGACATGGGTTCGATCCCTGGTCCAGGAAGATCCCACATGCCGCGGAGCAACTAAGCCCGTGTGGCACAACTACTGAGCCTGCACTCTAGAGCCTGCGAGCCAGAACTACTGAGCCCACGTGCCACAACTACTGAAGCCCGTGCACCTAGAGCCTGTGCTCCTCAACAAGAGAAGCCACCACAATGAGAAGCCTGCACACCACAATGAAGAGTAGCCCCAGCTCGCTGCAGCTAGAGAAAGCCCGTGTGCAGCAACAAGACCCGACACAGCCAAAAATAAATATATATATTTTTAAAGTGAATGGTGTAAAATCAATATGAATTGACTTCCTTGACTTCATCAAGTTTATCTCATAGCTTTACCTTCTAACTCTTCTAACTTAGATTAGTCTGGAGAACACACTGAAATGCTGAATATGTTACATAAGCCAACAAAACAGTGAAATTAGCATTCGAAGGATTGTATAACCAAGGGGATAATATTGTTAACTGTGAAAATTTAAGGATTATTTAAAATAATAAAATATTTTAAAATTTGATTCTTTCTATAATTGAAAACAAATCCTTAATAGTCTTCCTAAATGCTGAGCTTAACTAAACTAGTGACTAGGTTAAGCAAACCTTGAGAAACATTTTTCTTTATCTATTTTTAAGAATTGGAATAAGATAACAATATTAAGTACCAAGGAACACTGTAAAATGGAGAAAGTGCAGGTAATTGTTAAAAACATGGGAATACCCTCCTAGAAAATCAATACTTTAGTTGCATACAATTAGTATTTGAAGTAAATAAAAAGAAAGATGAGTGTGCCAACCATTAATTCTGTATCAACATGGGATCAAAGGAAATCAAAATGGAAAAATAAAGTAAAATTAGAAGATACTGTTCAAAAGCTCAAGAACGTAATGATGCTATTGGAAGAACCCAATGATCCTTATAAACACTGACACCTTGGAAAAAGAGTTTTAAATACTTGCAAAGCTGCAAGCAAGCACAAACGAAAGCAGAACACAACTATGTGTGTATTTACTATTAAAGTACAGGACAAAGATTCCCACAGAGGCTTCTGCTAGTTTCATTCATCGTTGCATAATCCTCTGTTAAGAGAACATCCCGCCTGTCTCCGTAATATGTAAGGTCAGACATAAAATAATAAAAGCATGTTTCTTTCCACAAGAATTTGTAGTTTGGTTAGATATAAAAAGATGTGACCTGAAATTTGAGAGATGGGAAGGATGGAGAACTAGTTTACAGCACGTGGATGAGGAAGAAAACAGGAACATCGGGACCAAAACACAGAGATTAAATCTGCTCAGCTGTGATGAATTACAATAAAAAACCAAACAACATTTTAAAGATTCAAGGGGTGCTATATTTCTTTTTATAGATTAGGAAACTGGAACCAATTAGCTTACCTAATGTTACACACATAAAAGTAGAGCTCAGAGATTCCAGCCCCATGTGCTGCTAACTTCACAGTATCTCTGAGTTTCACTCTGAGCCTTGAGTAGAAGAGATTATGTTTGATGGAACTGAGCCATCAGAAAGTCTTAAAGAAGTTTCTGACATGAGTATACCGCAGGAGAAACAAGAATGCCCAGCAAGAAACAATAGGAACCTCAAATGTGTTTCAGATATATTCAAGTACAGCTCTTATGATTAACGTGTCTTTTCTTGATTGAGCTGCTCAATTTGTTAGAGTAAAATCAACAGAATTTACTGGCTTTATCTTTAAGGCATTGATGTGGTTTTTTACTGTGTCAATTTTGCTAAACAGAAGCTACATTTTCTAGATTCCCTTCCTTATATGGTTCTGGGTTAAGTGTTGCCCACAAGAGAAATTATCAGGAGATTTGGAAGGCAGGAGTGAAGCAGTAGGCCTTACACTACAGGCAAAATCCCACACGTTGTTGCTGATTGGCTGGCTCACCTCGGTGACATGGGACAGCCATGCCCTCATTCCTCTACTTCCCATTGGATCTCCTCGTTACACTTTTCCAAGCTTTGGACCAGGTGTGTGTGCAACCTTGAAAGGCAGCAGCTTCTTCTTCAGGTCACCTGTATGGTTGAGGTTAGATGCAGTGAGAGACAGACAGGGGTTCCAAATTGTGCCTGTGGGTTCCGATTTCCCTCGAAGATTACAATTTATTTTTGCAGGTCTCGGTTTGTTCCTGATTTCCTCCCTTACGCTACCTGGAAATGGCCTGCCTTGATGAATTTAATTCAGGGCTGCCCATCAGCAAAAGCAGAGATCACAGCCCTTCAGAGACTTCTGCAGCTCCCTCTGTCATTCCTCGTTGGTGGTTGTTCTCTGCTCCACCAGCCATTCCCACTCAGAGCTTGATTTCCCCTACTTCTCCCATAATTGTGTAAGGTCTCAAGCCTATAGTAAATTATTTATGTCACTTTACCAGACTCTAACAGATACAGGCATGAAATGAAGAGAGTTCATTTTTTCCAATTTAACCAAGAGTTTAATTCCTACTCTTCTATTAGTCAAACATACTTCCAAAATGAACTCAGAGTTCTTTTAAGTGCCATTTTAGAATGCTTTTATTCCATAATGGTAAAATTTATATTGAGGAAAAGATAGTTAAAATAATACAAGTTGTATTTCCTTTCTTGGTCCAGGGACCATAGGATGAATGTAATATATTTTCTTATGATAAGGGCAGACTCTAGTCAATAAAAATTTGGCCATGATGATTCACCACATTATTTACCATATGATCCAGCAAGCCCAATCCTGGGCATATATCTGGAGAAAACTCTAATTTGAAAAGATACATGCACCCCAGTGTTCACTGCAGCACTATTTACAATAAGCAAGACATGGAAGCAACCTAAATGTCCACTGATAGATGAATGGATAAAGAAGATGTGATATATATATGATATATATATATATATATATCATATATATATCTTATAATATATATAATGGAATACTACTCAGCCATAAAAAGAATGAAATAATGTCATCTGCAGCAACATGGATGGACCTAGATATTATCACACTAAGTGAAGTAAGCCAGACAGAGAAAGACAAATATCATAGGATATTACTTAAATGTGGAATCCAAAAAAATTGATTCAAATGAACTTATTTACAAAACAGAAATAAACCCACAAACAGAAACTTATGGTCACCAAAGGGAAAAGGGAGGGAGGGATAAATTAGGAGTTTGGGATTAACATATGCATAATACTATATATAAAATACATAAACAACAAGGACCTACTGTATAGCACAGGGAACTATACTCAGTATCTTGTAATAACCTATAATAGAAAAGAATCTAAAAAAGAATGTATTATATGAATCACTTATACATTTATATATACATAAATATATATATATTTATATACATATAAATATATATATATATAAAACTGAATCACTTTGCTGTACACCTAAAACTAACACAACATTGTAAATCAACTATACTTCAATAAAAAATGCAATCTATTGTGTTTTTGATCTGTTCTTTGTTCTGTGATTATCTGTTCTTTAGTGCTTCATTCCTTCTAATGTATTAACATTCATATAATTGGAAATGCAATTTGACAGAAAGATGTTTGACATCACAGGTTAGTCATTATCTAGAACTTGTAGGTAACACCCATACTTAAATTTGGGATGGCTTCATGAAAAATAATGAAAACAACAGCAGCAGCAGCAGAAAAAATACAGTTGAACACATACTGCATTCAACAGCTGTATTTTTTGTATGCTCATTTAATCTTCTCTGTCACAGAACATTTAGAAGTTGATATTATTCTCAGTTTAAACATGAGGGGCTAAAGCCCCAAGAAAAAAATTTTTAAATTGCTTCTAAGTCATACAGCTCATAAGTGGCAGAGAAAATATTTGAACACAGATCTGCATATATATTGTCCAAGGGCTTATTCTTTACACCAAAATTCTCTTCAAAATTCACTTTTTCTTTCCTTCAAAACTCAACTTTTTTTGTTTTAAGGAAATATAACACATTTTGTTTTTTTTTACATCTCTGCATATAGCTCATTTACTTGAACCCATATGAATCCTATTAAAGGGCATGCAAGATTTTAAGATGAAATGTTGCTGCTATGGATGCCAAAGGTAATATACAAACTGTTTTGTACGGCTACTTTAAAATATTTTTTTCCAAAATTACCTCTGACAGGGATGTTTTGGCCATGATAAAAACAAAAGCCAATGACAACAAAACAGAAAAGCAGAGAGACAAGTTGGGTAGTCTGGGTCTTGAATTTATAGTGGGATCTTGATAGAATTAAAGCCTTCTGGAAGTGCTTTCTACCCAGCCAATTTGGAAATATGACAAGAACCATCTCTCTCATGACATTACAGTACTTCGCTTGTCAAACATGTAAAGAGCCAAAAAAAAAAAAAAAAAAAGATACGTGTGTTGGCTTCAGTCCCAGTTTAAAACTGGTTTGCCCACTGATTACTAGAAGCACTTTTATAAATGCAGTCTGCTTACCCACTCATCTGTCGACATTAACAAGGCTTTGTTTCACTGAGAGGTTGTACTGGTTTGGGTCGGGGGAAGACAATGTCCATTTCCTATTCCATTTTTGCATTTCCAAAGCATAAAACAGAGATTAAGCAATGGAAAGTATAACCTCTCTTTGACAATATGTTCATGAATCTATTTTCCCAAAATGATTTTGTCATGACGAAAACTGAGGGTGATTTTGATGTCTCAGATTTAAAAGTATAGAATATGAGAGAGAGAATATGTAAGAGAAAAAGCTGAAATCCATGATTACTTAAATCAGCAAAGACACAAAGATCAAGTATAAGTGATAAATGACAAATATATCTTATAATTTAACAATGGATAGCTATAAAGAAACCTGTCATATCTATTTCTCTTGTGGAGGCAGACTTATATTCTCAATTAAGGAATTCAACATTTCTTCCTAATACAGCCATACTTCTTAATATAAAACAATAAAATTCAGAACACAGTAAGTAATAACTTGTTTTGCAGCATAACCTAATAATTCAGTTAACCCTTTACTTCTTCCTTAGAAGTACCTCCATTATTTTATCTGTGTGTCTATGTGCATGCACGCATGTTTGAGTTTAACCTAGAGTTGAGTAGCTAGAATTTTAAGAGTTGTAGCTTGAGAGGGGAGTGTGAACAGAACTGATGGTATGCTTCACATATATTCAGGCCAGCTTTAAAGAACTAGCTTGCAACCTGTGAGATCACAAAGGTTAGATAAATATATACTTTAAAAGAGAGGCTGCAGGTATAGAAAATGCAAAATCTTTTTTCCCTGCTGTCTGGAAAGCTCTTCTCAATTCCTTCTCTATCTCAGCTCAACAACAAGGAGTCCCCTAAATCTCCTAGTCTGGGTTAATGTGTTTTGTTAGATGCTCCTTTGTTCCCACAATTTATCTCAGTTCATAGGATGAGTTCAACAGAATCTCTAAGGCTTGTGGGGGAAACAATGTTACTGGCTTTGCACCATGGCCTCTCCAGTGAACAGGAACCGACACTGTGCTTACAAAGTATTAGGTGCTCATAAATCTAAGTCAAATCAGGGACTTCCCTGGTGGTCCAGTGGTTAAGACTCCGGGCTTCCACTGCAGGGGCTGGGGGCATGGATCCAAACCCTCCTTGGGGAATTAAGATTCCTGCATGCTGTGCGGGGGGTGGGGGAAGGAATGTAGTGTGGAAACAGTATTCAAATGAAAAAATAATCCACGTCTAACAGTACAATCTGGCCTAGAATCAAAATTTGCTCATCATGGGCTTCCCTGGTGGCACAGTGGTTGAGAGTCCACCTGCCGATGCAGGGGACACGGGTTCGTGCCCCGGTCCGGGAAGATCCCACATACCGCGGAGCGGCTGGGCCCGTGAGCCATGGCCGCTGAACCTGTGCGTCCGGAGCCTGTGCTCCGCAACGGGAGAGGCCACAGCAGTGAGAGGCCCGCGTACCGCAAAAAAAAAAAAAAAAAAATTTGCTCATCATGAAAGACAAAGACAAAAATGCTAAGAGAAGATATGGCAAACGAAGGCTCTGTTCCACAATGCAAAAGTATTCCTTGACATGAAATGATAAGAAGAAAACCTACTTTGGAGAGAAGTGAAGTCAACTTTAGTATTAATTTTGCTACTTTTGTATTTTTGAAGGGCATAATGGCTCAGACTCACTTTCCTGCAAGAAAGATAAAGAAGAAGGGAAAAGAATGAGAAAGACAGAGGAAAGGAAGGAAGACACAAGAAGCGAGAGAGGGCTGGAGCTTCTCTTTCTTGGTGACTAACTGGTCTCTCCTGACCTTATCAAGGGCTGCTGGATGGAGTGATCCTTTGGCAACCAGAGCAGAAAAGATGGAAGGTTGATAATGATCGTATCCTCCTCATGGCATTGCTATGAGGTTTAAAAGATTTACTAAAGTTCAAGTTTCTAGCATAGTTCCCGGAACATAGTAAACCTACAATGAAACAGCTCACTAAAATACAGCGCCTATTTAGCTAATTGAAGACTTTGGGGATTTCTTCACAATAAATGTTAGATATCATTATTGTTCTTGATGTCCTTATTGTTTTTATTATTCCAATGTAGTCAGATTGTTTGTCTTTGAAAGGGTGGGATAGTGCCCTTGATGCACTGCTGCAGTCATAAAATCACTGAGTGATAATATGCAACATTTAAAGTAAGAACCACAAAAATTCGTCTAACCAATCTGACCAGGCATAATTCACTGAGAATAAAAATACAAAATCAAACAAAGCAAACTACAAATTAAAAGAAATATATAGGTCTGTTATTTTACACTAATTAGAGAAAATTCAGACCATATCAATAAGAAGAAAAAATGATTTTTTCTTCACATAATAAACTTATATAATAAACCTAAAAAATTTTAAACTAGTCTTTTATGTGTGTTATCTTCTAGAATGTAGGTGGTACAAAGAAGTAGATACATTTTCTGAATTAAAATATTATATACAATATTGAGCCTAAAATATGGATTTTCCTTTAGAGCTTTGAGAACCAACTAGCTAGAAATTATGCAAGTATATTAAAAATAGGAAGATCTTTTTGTATTATGTGCAGATTTTGTTATCTAATAATAAGCACAGATATTATTTGGTTGACATTAAATATAGGTAACTATTATTTCTATTAGAGTATATACTATTGTCTCAATTTGAAGATCTTTTTACCATTCATTTAATTCAGACAGGCTCTAGTTGAAGGTATAAAAGCAAACATGAATTGTTAAGTCTCAATTCCATTCAAAATATGTATTAGTGAGACAAAATTTAGTTTATAACTAAGAGTTTCAAGGTAAGTAAATAAACTATTTAGAAAAACTTTAAAACAGCTGGATAATTCATAAATTGTTTCTGAATTAACTCAACATGAAATTCAATGGACAGATGTAATTTTGTCCTCAAATTAAATTATTCCAAAACATATTTTTTCATAAAATTACTTGCATTTTCAAAAATATTTTTACTAAAATTAAATGAACAAATCATAAAGACCTAATAAGCAATGGTCTAGGAGTTTAAATTTGATGGTTTCCTTTTGTCAAATGTTTACTACCTACAGTTCACAGTTAATTAGGGACTTAGGCACGTTTTTTTAAGGCCATTGCCTCCCACACTGAATGGCTACACTGACAAAAGTGTCAGGGGTCATGTGCTGTGATAGTGTTGCTCAAAATTGTGAAATTGTTGGTAACATTTTCTTTTATAAGTAAATCTAGCATCATCTCTTGAGATCCAAACCCAGGAACGTAAGCAGACATCTATAAAGAAATAGGAGCAGAAAGCTGGGAATGGTGCTTAATCCAACTTCTTTTTTTCCCACCCTTTGTGGCAGTGTGAATCAAAGTTAAAAAAGAAAAGTCTCAGCAAGCATCCTGATAACAGTTCATGCTTCAACTCTTTTATTTTACTAGTGGGAAATTAAAAAGAATTTGCCCTACATAGTTAAAAAATTGAGTTCCTTTTGTGGCTGTACTCTGATTTTATTATTATATTTTTATTCTCTAGTTGAAAAACCCTAGATTCTATCTTGCCATTCCAATTCTTAAGCAACAACATTTTGTATTTAAACTGCTATTTATACACTGCTATTAAAACAATCTCACGTATCACGCCACCTGCATAAAAATATTTGACGAAATATATCACCATCTAACCACAGGGAACTTGACTAAAATTTTGGTATTAGTATGCTGAGTTTTATTAGACAGCATATGACAGATGTTCTTATACAGTTGAAAGTCAAATGTTAGGATATATATGTACAATAAAAACCTTAGTTCTATGTTGTATTGTATTGTTTCACTACAGTTGTATAACTTCGTGTCTATTAAAACATTGTTTATTAAACAAATTTAATAAATGGCAAGAAACTGCTGTTGTAGCTACTTTACATGATTCTTAATTTATAACCTTTCTTTTCTTCTTTTGAGTATAACGTGGATGGAATTGTAACATACAGTATCACACATATAAAACTTCTCTAAACATGCAATATATTATTTTTCACCAAGGAGACGTGGTATTTTAAATGGTGCAGCTAAAAAGACTCAAGTCATGATCACCAAAATTCTTTTCCTCTATCTGAACACTTTCATCACCTGATAACTCAGCTGGCAAAAGTTATCTAAATGCTTTAATGTTTTGGTTAAATATTTTGGTTTGTTAATGGATGAGCTGAAAAAAGGAGGCAGCCACTAAATCTATTAGCATCAGAGTAGAGAATAATCAAGAGTTCAGGGAAATGTGAAAACATGGTAAGAAGCTAGAAAAGGGAGACTAAATGAATAGAGAAAGTCACAACCTCTCTGAAAGATGACAGACTAGGGTTGACATTACACTTAAGAGCAATAAACTGTGAGGAACATTTATTCCAATAGAATACCACAGGGTAGAGAAGCATACAGATAGAAAGAGAAGGATGTCATCATATCTGATTTGACTTAGATCCATAAAATAGACTTGGAGTAATCTCTCAATAAGTAGAAATTACAATAAGGAACATGTTATAGAAGTTGATCAGTAAAAGGTACTATCATTTGATTATACTCAACTGAGTGGGAAAGTACAATTTCTGCTTCAATATTCCTAGAGTCAATTGTTGGTTTCATTTTATATTTACTTACACAATTAATATGAGTTCATTATAGTAAAAAAATCGTATTATCCAATCAGGGATAAATTTTGTTTGTATTCCATCCATTTTTTATATTTAATGTATGTACATAAACGGGAACCTTTATACATACAATTAGGTATTATTTTCTGATTTTATAACAAGGTAATTTCTTTCTATATCAGTAAATACAATACATAAGAGGAAGATACTATCATTATTCTCATGTTATGGACAATAAAATTGTGGCTAGTTATAGCTAGTAAGAGAGGTAAGATTCATAAAATCTTTTATCACTCATTATTACATTCACTCATTATTAGAAGAGTGGCAATCAAACGTAAAATAACGTTTGCTGCCCAAGTGTTTTGACTTTTATTATCAAATTGCTCAAATATATACCATTATAATTCCTACAGCAAAATATATTTGTATATGTATATATACATACATATATATAGTTTAAGGGATTTTATATATTCTCTCATCAATACAGACAATTTTCAAATTTTTGCATTTCTGCTAAAATCCCACTTACATTTTTAATTTATCTTTTGCTTACTTTTGAACTGGAACATCTCCATGTAATTATGAATCATTTATTTTCTTATTTTTTATTTGTGGTTTTCTTTATTACTATGTGTAAGTGCTTTTTTAAAAAATATCTTTATTGGAGTATAACTGCTTTACAATGTTGTGTTGTGTTAGTTTCTGCTGTGTAACAAAGTGAGTCAGCTATATGTATACATATATCCCCATATCCTTTCCCTCTTGCGTCTCCCTCCCACCCTCCCTATCCCACCCCTCTAGGTGCACACAAAGCACCGAGCTGATCTCCCTGTGCTATGCGGCTGCTTCCCTTTAGCTATCTATTTTACATTTGGTAGTGTATATATGTCAATGCTACCCTCTCACTTCATCCCAGCTTACCCTTCCCCCTCCCCATGTCCTCAAGTCCATTCTCTACGTCTGTGTCTTTATTCCTGTCCTGCCCCTAGGTTCATCAGAATCTTTTTTTTTTTTTTTAGATTCCATATGTGTTAGCATACGGTATTTTTCTCTTTCTGACTTACTTCACTTTGTATGACAGACTCTAGGTCCATCCACCTCACTACAAATAACTCAATTCTGTTTCTTTTTATGGCTGAGTAATATTCCATTGTATATATGTGCCACATCTTCTTTATCGATTCATCTGTCGATGGACACTTAGGTTGCTTCCATGTCCTGGCTATTGTAAATAGTGCTGCAATGATAGTCAACAAGTACATCCATTTCCTTTTATTACACAGATGTTTACAATTTTTTCTTAATTTTAACATGTGTTTGAATTTGTGGCACAACCCTGCCAACTTTGAAGGTTTTCGCTTAGTGGCGTTTAATCTCCATATATACTTTCAATATTTTCTGCCTTTGAATTCATGCTTCACAGTTCTTCCCCACCACATTTATATTTCCCTCTATATGCTTATGGTTTCTCTGTTTATATGTAATAAGTATTTAGTTTATCCAGTATTTATTTGAGTAAATTATATCAGAGGAATTAGACTATTAAATTTAGTCTATATTTTCCCAATTTCATAAAAGCAATAATGCAATCTCACATAGATTTGAGATGCTATTTTATTACAGATTAGAACTATACATTTTGAAGATCTGTGTAACACTTTCTCTTCTTGAAATATATTTGGCACCTAATTATTTTACTCTTCCTGTTAATAGGACTTGATGTCTGGGAAAGCAATTTTAATTTAAAAAATTTTCTTATTCTATTTTATTTTTTTGTCCAAACAGATATATTATTTTGTAAAGAAAAAGAAAACATTGCTAGTTTAATCAAAATTTCATCAAATCCTAGGAAAGTTAAATAATCTTTCATTTATTAAATTATTATATTGCTCAGCAAAACTTGATATTTCTCTCTATAGATTCTGAACAATTCCTGTTTTAATGTTCTTATGCATTTTATAATTTTGTTGAGATCTTTTTGTCATTTGTACCTGATTCCTAGATTTAATGTTGTGTTAATATCTGGTGACTTGCTCAATGTTTACTGTTGGAATCAACTGATATTTCTCTATGGAAATATTTTAAATTATTTTTTAATATTTGGAACAAATGTCTGCATATGTAGGACAGAATGACATCAATATAAATATATGTGTCAGTTATATATATAAACACCAATATCAAAAATCTTATTAATCATTCAGATTCTATAATTGATATATAAATATAAATATTTTAATAATTCTCACTTTTAATTTACTTAGCAATTTTGTGAAAAAATTCTTAAATAAGCAAATCATCATGGGGTGAATGAATTAAAGAGCAGCAATATTAAAGAATTCTTTATTTATATGGTAGCCAGACCTTGTAAGTGATACATTAGATATATTTGATTTTATTTATTGCATTCTCTTTTGTTCTATTTATTATTTTGCTTCTATTGCTTTATAATTTTCCTGTGACATAATTCTTAGCTTTCAACTTCTCCTGTTTCTAGAGTGTATTTACAGGGTGTTTTTATTAATTATATTTTACATTTTCAGAAGTATTTATTATCTGAAGTTTTTTACAATTTAGAGTCAAATGTAAAACATGCTTTATATTCCAGCTAATTAGGTAAATATCAAGTTTTTCCTCAATCCCTATTGCTTTCATACCGCCTGTTACTTCCTTTTAAAATGTTTTATTTACATTTATTATCCCATATAGTTTTGCATTATAGAAAACTTCTACAGGGAAAAATTGTACATTTGCCTTCTCATAACAATCTCTATTTTAAATGATTTAAGTACCCATAGATCACCTTTTTATACCCTGGCTTTCTCATTCTTACCTATACTTGCTAAATTTTTTTTTTGGTAGGGTTAAAAATATGTTATATATTAAAACACCTTTCTTTAACTTTATACATTTAAAAAATATGATTAAACCCTTGAATGTTAACCTTTTTCTTTAAACTTTATTAGTATGGCTCTACTAATTTTAAGAAAATGTTACATCAAAAACAGAAACTATCACTTTTGTTTAGATTTACACAAAGAATAGCATTTCGTTAGCTCACCATTTTTTCACTCCGTACTTTCCTTCTTTAAAAGATTTCTCCTAAAAGAAAAAAAGTCTGCTTCTTTAAGCAAATCTTTAAAAGTTCCCTTAGAGAGGATCTTTTAATAATAAATTTTTCATGAAAGTCTTTATTGTTTCTGAAAGATAGTGTGCCTGGGTATAAGATTCTAAGTGGAGGACAATTTTCTCTCATAATGCACAGTTATCATCCCACTGTCTTCTGGCTGCCTTTGTTATTACTAAGAAACAAGAAATTATCACACTAATTGCCCTGCCTTTGTAGGCAGTTTAGCCCTTCTTTCTGTCGACTTTTTAAAATCTTCTCTTTGATTTGAATATCTTCTGAGTTTCATTTTTACATCTCTGGGTATAGATCTGTGTTTGTTATTCCTGTTTGGGACTCATCAGGCTTCCTGAAACTAAGAACCTGTGTCTTTCAACAATACTGGACTAGTATCAGCTGTTCTACATTTCCAAAATTCCGGGTCTTCCATTCTTGCTATCCTCTTCTTTTGGCTTTTTGTATATCTTTTATATGTATATTTTGCATTTTATACCAAAATATTTCTTGCTCTCTTCTCTATTCCAGTTTTACTCTCCTTCACATTTCCCAGCCTTTTCTCTATCTCCTATTTTGGGTTTTCTTGTTTTTCAGATGTGTCATCCAGTTTACTCTCTCCTACTTATCTTTGGCTTACCCCATCCATTGATTTTTTAAAATCAATTCTTACATTTTTAATTTCTTAAAGTTCTGTTTGATTTTAATCAAATATGCCTAGTCATATTGATACATATTTATTTTTTAAGCATAATTTTGATTTTCTTTTTTTTTGTAGTTTAACAACAAAAAAAATCACCATTATATTCATTATATAAAATTTTTTCTTATCTGTGATAGTATATTTTGTTAGTTTTGTTTATGATCATTTTTTCCCTGATATATTTATAGATTTTTGATCGTGAGTTTAAATTTCTTACCACTTTATTTAGAAAAATTTGCAGGTCTGCAATTAAAATGCATCCCCTAAAGAAGTTTTAGTTTTCTTTTGCTAATTCTCTAAAAGCACTTAAACATGGAGACAATTAAAATATATTTTTTAATTTGGACGTTTTCTGGCCTCACAGGTAATATGAATTGCCCTAAATCCAAATAAGATTAGGCGTTTCTTTAGAGGTTTTCAAATGAAATATTTTTCCACTCTATTCAAGGCCAATATAATTATAGATCACACTATTGCCCTTTGTAGAGTTCTTTTTTTTTTTTTTTGAATATAGTCAGCCCACTGTGAATGTGGACTTTCAGTGGTTCCATCAGGAATGAGCAAATGTGTCACAATAACCCCAAGAATCTCTTTGTCCCAATGGATTTAAAGTGTGTCACTTCTGAAGAATTTCTTTTCTTTCACATCAGCTCAGCCTCTACCAGTATTTCTAGGTGTGTTCCCAGAAAAGAAGTTCCTCTGATCATTTAGTACACAGTATTTAAAAACAGTAAATTAATTTAGTTCTTTGCATCCAAAATTACTCATATATTTTTATTTTTATACATTTCCTAATTATTGACTTCACATTTTCCCAGCGTTTATCAAGATGAGTCTCTTTCATTAAACTATCATTCAACATGAATTGGTAGGATAAAGTCTGGATAGAAATTTTTTTTAAAACTCCAAATAACAGTGGTTTATACAGGCTTAAAAAAGATAGAAGTTTATCTCTCTCACGTAACAAAGTCATTCTAAGACAGGTATGCTGGCTTCAATATCATCAGGGACCTAGGATTCTCCGCACCGGCTTTCTACTTCACAGTCCAAGATGGCTGTGCTAATTCCAACTATCACACTGGCACTGAACCCAACACAAAAAGATAACATTGGGACTTTTGCTAAGACTTTTTAGAAGTTATACATGTTACCTTTGTTACAACCTTTCAGAAGTTATACATACTAGAACATGGCCACATTGCAACATTTAGGTTCAAGGTATGTTAGAAAATACCAGCTAGGTAATCATGTGCCCAATTTATATTCAAAGGTCCTATTGGTAAATAAAAATAAATTGAAACTGGGCAAGAATCATCAGTCTCTGACACAATACATCCATGAACACCCATCCTTGCATATGGAACATACTGACTTTCACCCCCAAACAAGCAATTCCAAAGTTGCATCCGAATACTGTACCCAACTTCAAGCCCAGGATGTCTAGGGATGTTCCTTTCTTTCCATCAAGCTGTGACATGACCTCCAATGGCCTAGTTATTTATAAAATGGTAGAAAGTCTTAAGGGTAATCACAATACAATTTTCCAAATAATAAGCAATTAGCAGCCTGGTGGTAGGGTAAGTTCTTAAGCTTTTCCAGCTGGCAGCCCCTGATTCTACTTTCTGTGAAAAACTCCTTTGTCATCTGTAGTCCCAGTCTCTGTCCTTAAGAAGTTGTCCCCTGTCCATTATCCTCCATGGCCCCATCTAAAGATGCCCTTAAAGTGTCCAAAGTTACAGATGGTGCAGATTTGGGAGCCCCACAGGTTGATTTTAAAGGATGAATTTTCACAAATTTTTGGAATTTTTTGCTACTTTCAATGCCCCTTTTAGAAGCCATTTGATTTGTTTGCTTGGTTCCATATAGAAGAAACCATAGCTAAGTATTTTTGCCTAGACATAGTTTTTAAGCCTAAAAGCTGATCTTACACATACTGGCTCCTAAACCCTTCTTATCCTTTTTTTTTTTTTTTTTTTCCAAAGAAGCTATATCATTTATTTACAAAACAATAGCCTTCGGTAGAAAGACAATACACTAACTTTGTCTTTCCCTTGGGAGACTTGCTTAAGGGGAAAGGAACTCTTAAACAGGAAAGGTAGCAGCTGCTGAGGCTGCAACTACAGAGCTACCGCTGGGTAGAAGGAAGGAGCAAAGAAGAATATTTTCTGCAGTCTCTTCCCTTAAGGTTTCTAATACTGTACATATCACTTGCACGTCATTACATCGGATAGAACATATTCATATGACTACACCCACCTTTAACAGACCCAGTCAAAAGTTGGCTTTATTTCTGGTAACCGTATGCCAAAAGAAAGGCTGGGGGTTCTATTATACTATAATTGAGGAGAAAAATATTCAAAGAGCAGTATCTGCTACCAGATGACCTTGTTTTTAATGCAAACAAGAGCTTGGGTTATGGAGCCAATGCCTCAGTTCAAACCCTAGGTCTGCTACTTCTAGTAACCGGTGGCAAGTTTGTTTCAAATGAGGGTAATGCTATTGCCTAAGCTTCAGGGTTGTCATATGAAGAACATAAAATAATGTTAGAAGAATGTCTGGCACTAAGTACAGAGCTCTGTGAATATTAGATATAATTATACTACATTATGGTGCTTATAATAATTATGATAATGATTGTATGTTTTGTCCCATATCCTTTAGATTTACTTTAAGATTTACAGTGGAATGAAGCTAAAGACCACATTTCCTGTCAATTCTCTGTATCCATATAGTCAATAATTACTATGTAGGAGGCACTGTTTGAGACACTGGGTCAGTGAAGAAAACAAGATCTTGCTCTAATGGAACTTCTGAGAGTCTTATGTCCAATGAGCCTCATTTCCCACTGCATGACACCCCAGTCCTCTGGATAGGTATAATAATTTCCTAGCATGCATTGCTATCAAAGTTTTTCCTGAAGGCACATGCCTGCCTTTTCTCAAGAGACTGTACTCCCATAATAAACCACCAGTTTACCTGACTATTCCCTTAGTTATCTAATGGGCCTCTTATTCTTTGCCTGGATTTAAAATTATTTCCATAGGTGAGAAACACAGGAGAGTGCTTACCCTGTGTATTTAAGCCTGATAATATATGGTGAGGGAGGTACTCAACATTCTCCTACTTGTTTCAGGTACACTTCGTTTCAAAAAGCAGACTTAGAGTGCACTTTGTGCTCAAATCTTGGAAGATTATTCTCAATCTATATCTGTCTGCCTCATAATTACTGTCAAATCTTCCAAGATTTTACCAGTAGGTGTTTTGCCAATTTTTATTTTCCATATTTTGAAAATTCCGTCTACCTCCTCCCATGTCTGCAGAAGAATTTTAATTAGAAGTTTAGAGAAAATTGATGTGGCCCTGCTAAACACACACCATTTGAATTAGATAGCCATCATTTTCAGATAAAATATTAAACATGTTATAACCTTGACTATTCATTTGACTTGATTTTCTTCCTGTAATATTTTAGTACTTTTTATTTTGTTTTTTAGTAATATGAAGAAATTCTAACCAAACTTACTTATATAACATCTTTAACATGTAGGTAATTTTAACATCTAGTTAAAACATTCTTTCCAAAATATGAATTTATGTTATGCTCCTTAATATATCTGTATTATATTTAAATTATTAAATTCATATCTTAATTACAAGTATACCTAACCTCTAAAATATATCATTTTTGGATTTTTTTCTGACTCTAAGCATATTTTTAAAATGTGAATACTGTTTATTGATGGTATGATTTTATATAATAAAACATAATTATGCAATATTTACTTGAGGCTTGTAACCCAAAGTCTCATTCCCAAGGAAATCAGAAGCAAAATAAATTAGAGCAATAAAACACATGTCCTCACTATAAATCTAGGGATCATTCTGCAACAATGAACAGAAGATAAACAAACAAACTTGTTTTAAAATTAGATTTTAGTATTGTATGAAAGGAAAGAATGTTAGCACTCCCCTTGACAAGGATGGAAAGGCCCTTGGGCCTGACAATATGCATATGGTTAAGGCATTGCCACCTACTTCGTGGCATCAAGCACTGTTTTTATTGGGATTGACAGATACACAGTACTATATATAAAATAGATAATATAATTAATATTATATACCTACTGTATAGCCCAGGGAACTCGACTCAATACTCTGTAATGACCTATATGGGAAAAGAATCTAGAAAAGAGTGGGGCTTTCCTGGTGGCACAGTGGTTGGGAGTCCACCTGCCGATGCAGGGGACGCAGGTTCGTGCCCCGGTCCGGGAAGATCCCACATGCTGCGGAGCGGCTGGGCCCGTGAGCCATGGCCGCTGAGCTTGTGTGTCCGGAGCCTGTGCTCCGCAGCGGGAGAGGCCACATTGGTGGGAGGCCCGCGTACCGCAAAAAAAAAAAAAAAAAAAGAGTGGCTATATGTATAACTGATCCCCTTTGCTGTGCAGCAGGAACTAACAACATTGTAAATCAACTAGACTCCAATAGAAGTTAAAAAAATCCCAAACCATCCTCGACAGTTAAATAAATGAAAAATGAATCTTTAAAACAGAAAGAAACAAATTAGATTTTTAACTAAAAGAAGTATAATAACTGGTAAAGATTCTGAATTATCTACAGGATTGTGACTTATTTGATAAATGTGGAAGACTTCTTTTACCTGGAGAAAGAAAAGCAAAAGCAAAATGTTTATGGTGTGTGTTTGTGTGTGTGTGTGTGTGTGTGTGTGTGTGTTGAAGAGTGGCTATGAGGAATCTTGAAACACTAAAATCAATGGCTCAAGCTGAAAGACAATGAATACTGTTCCCATTGGGAAATAGGAAGATTCATACTGAGTAATGAGTGAGTTTTCTTCTTATCCAAAGAGCTGGAATTTATACCTCCTTAATTATCTGTACATCTTTTAGATGTTAGGAAGTAAAACAGGCAAGAACAGAACATAATCAAGAATTCTATTTTGGTGCCGTTTATATCCATTATATCGCTTAATATTCAAAAGGGCATCCAAGTAAACAGTGGGATATATGAATCAGAAATTCTGTGGTGAACTCAGGGTGAATATACAAATTTAGGAGCTATTGGCATGTGTATGATATTTATGACCAGTGGACTAAAAATACGTCACCTTGGAAAAAGTAAAGATAAGTGTGAATGTATTATTTATTTATTTTTGGCTGCATTGGGTCTTCGTTGCTGCACGTGTGGGATCTTCCCAGACCCGGGCTCGAACCCGTGTTCCCTACATTGGCAGGCGGATTCTTAACCACTGCGCCACCAGGGAAGCCCTGTGAGTGTATTTTAGATTAAACTTGTTTTGTTGAGCACATTTATCTCTATTTTGTCTTAAAGCCCCACTAAATAAGGGTAACATAATTAAAACTCTCTCTCCCTACTAATGCTATCAAGAGATAAAATAGCAAGCAGCAAGTGCAAGTGTAGTCAATAATATTTGGAAGCTAGAAAGCACATGAAGGAGGTAGGAGGACTGGGATACTGGATACCAAGTGCCTGAAGGGTGAGGCCAATAAGAACAATTTATTCCTCTGGAAAACTCTAGGAAGGCTTAAATATCAGAGGAACCATTTACTGCAAAATTTACAGGTGAGGTAGGGAGTTGAAAATAAGAAGATTGGTGGAATTCTTCAGGATAGGAGAGGAATTAGAACTTCAAATCCCCTTCCTCAGCCTGTTCTAGAAAAGTTTAACCAGGAAACTATGTAGATCACAGAGAGTTAAAGAAGGGTTTGGTTAGTACCATACTATCTTGCATTTCAGAAGCTGAGAAACTACAAACTACCTTTGCTAGACTCCCTTGCAGCTGAGGCTCAATGTAAAGGCCACACTTACACCGCTTCTTCACCTCTGATGACACACATCAGCAAGGAAGAGTAGGGATTCTCCAAGACTGTTAACAAGGTTCCATGTCCAGTCACTAGCTGTGTGAGTGTCAAAAGACAAGCAGCAGATCATACAAATTTGCCATGTTTATCTAGCAGGTATGGTTTGTTCTAGAATCAACAGTGAGGTGGCCTCTTGATTCTTGCTTCTTGATATCACAATATATTCTCTGGGCTCTGGTTTCCTGATCCCAGGAATGTTGGCAAGAGAGATTACTCCTGGGATCAACAGAGCCAGTTACAATTCCCCGATTCCTGACCTTCTTAAGCGTGACAGTGATTGTGGGTCCTTTCACAGGCCAGTTCTAGTGTTTTTCTGGGGATAATTTTGCGAACCCTACCTGGAACTACTTCTCCAATCTTCCCAATGTCTTTTTCTAACATAAAACTTGCTGTGTTAAATTCCCTCAGTTTAAAATGGCCAGGGTGATTTCCCTCACAGGTATAGTAGATGAAAGGCAGCCATACTTGAAAGAGGAGGATTAGAAAATGTCTATATATAGGAGGATGAGACTACCATTCTTACCACATTTGTTCCATATCTTTCCAAGTATGATGGAAGCCCACAAAACCCTCCTTCCTAAATGCACACATATACATACACTGTGTGCATACACACAGACGCACATACATAAACATACACGGTTATGTTTGTTTTCTGACAGACTACCTTACAGATAGGCTCCCAGTTAATGGTCCATGCACATACAGAACCCAACTGGTTTTTAGTAACTTACCCTTCCAAATATTTGAGCAAGCCTTCTACATATGAGACAGACATTTAAAAAAAAGAGAAGAAAAAGAGGAAGAGAGGAAGGAAGGAAGGAAGGAAGGAAGGGAGGGAGGGAGGGAGGGAGGGAAGGAGGGAGGGAGGGAGGGACGGGAGGGAGGAAAGAAAGGAAAGAAAGACACGATATGTGATTCAGAAGAAAATTTCAAAACTATAATTAAAAGCTGTAAGCAAAGAGAAGAGGGTCCAGGCTATCCTCTAGGTAATCAATGTTTAGAGGAGATTGTCAAAAGAAGCAGCCATCAAAGAATACTCTGAAGGAGTAAGCATTAACTGAGGAGGAACTTTAAGAAAGCCTGATGTCAAAAATTTGGAGCAGAGATTTCTGTGTTCACCAAAATACATCTTATTTTCCTTCTGGGCACCACGTAGAGCACATTTCCCTGCATCCTTGCAGTTCACAGTGACTGTGCTGTACACACACAGTGGCATGTGGTCTGGGAATCAGCCCGCATGGAAAGCCTTTCCTGCATGTTTCCATGTTCTCCCTTTTCCCTTATCTGGGGCCTTTTTTCTGAGCACTGACATCTAGAATGGGTCCCCGGATGACTGCGTGGAGTAGAGCCTCTTCCCTTCTCTCACCACCATTGAGAATTTATGCAAACAAGAAATAAAATTCTACTGAATAGGGCTTCCCTGGTGGTGCAGTGGTTAAGAATCCACCTGTCAATTCAGGGGACATGGGTTCGAGCTCTGGCCTGGGAAGATCCCACATGCCACAGAGCAATTAAGCCCATGTGCCACAACTACTGAGCCTGCGCTCTAGAGTCCACAAGCCACAACTACCAAGCCTGTGTGCCACAACTACTGAAGCCCACGCACCACAGTGGAGAGAAGTGGCTTCTCTTGTGCTCTGCAACAAGAGAAGCCACTGCAATGAGAAGCCCACGCACCACAGTGGAGAGAAGCCCAGGCTCACTGCAACCAAAGAAAGCCCATGCGCAGCAACAAAGACCAAACGCAGCCAAAAATTAATTAAAAAAAACTTCTACTGAATAAATCCATTTGATTTTGTGGTTGATATTTTATAGCAGTTAGCATAATCTGACTGATTCTGAAATCAAGTAAAGTGATCAATGAGATTCCCTTTCTATATCAGGGTGAAGCAAGTCTCAAAGGTTGGGTGCACTGGGGGAAGGAAAACTTATAATATTAGTCTCTCCTCTTTTTTAAAAAAATTTATTTATTTATTATTTCTTTAATTAAGTTTTACTGGAGTATGGTTGCTTTACAATGCTGCGTTAGCGTGCACTGCACAACAAAATGAATCAGCCATACACATACAGATATCCCCTCCCTTTTGGACTTCCTTCCCATTTAGGTTACCACAGTGCACTTGGTGAGTTCCCTTTACTATACAGCATGTTCCCATCGGTTGTCCATTTTACACGTAGTATCAATAATGTACATGTATCAATCCCAGTCTCCCAATTCCTCCCACCCCACCCCTTTCCCCCGTGGCATCCATACATTTGTTCTCTATATCTGTGTGTCTATTTCTGCTTTACAACTAAGATCATCTATACCATTTTTCTAGATTCCACATAGTCTCTCCTCTTTACCCAATTACATCCCCCTTGTGTGTCCTCTCCTTTATTAGGATGCACTTTAAGGAGGAGTTCACAGACATACAAGTACCACAGGGTACCTTATTCCCTGCATTTACGTGCTGTGTTCTGAAAGTGGTACGTAGGTTAGCAGCAGATCCTTTTTGGGGTGAGTTCTGAAATATCAAAAGTCAAAAAGAATTGAAACAGCCAGCTACTATCATTGTCAAATGTCAGATCAGTGAAAAAAAATTGTTCCAGCAGTCTTGCAAGGGAGGGATTGACCTCAGCATAAAACACCTGCCCATACGGACCAGATAATGTAATAAAGAAGACAGAACACTGTGGAAGCATGTGTGTCCATGTTTGTGCAGGCTTGCAAACACGCTCAAGAAATGAGTCTCTATAACCCTCCCAGTACATAAAGTATTGAAGTTAATGCAGGTTAAATTTATGTCATAACATGGAGGATGTTCCAGGTGGTTTTCCTAGCTCCATTAGTAACATCACACTCATCTCAGCACCTTGGCCCCAAAATCAACTCTCCTGAAAACTGATCCCAGGTCCACAAAAGCAGGGATACCATTTTGCCAGAAGTCATCTTCTAAGTCTAAGAAGAGTTAAAACTACACTTGAGAACTCCTGAATCTTCTTTGATTGTTACCTTCATTTGCTAAGCACATAAATCTATGCACACACTCACACACACACCCTGGCAATACAATTATGGGAGAAGGAGAGTACGTAGAGAATAAAATGGTTTGGCTTGGGACTTCCCTGGTGGTCCAGTGGTAAAGAATCTGCCTTACAATGCAGGGGATGCAGGTTCAATCCCTGGTCAGGGAACTAAGATTCCACATGCCGCAGGGCAACTAACCTGGCGTGCCACAGCTACTGAGCTTGCATGCCTCAACTAGAGAGCTCACATGCCACAAACTACAGAGCCACACGCTCTGAAACCTGCACGCCACAATTATAGAGCCCACGTGCCCTGGAGCCTGCTTACAGCTAAATAACTAGAGAGAAGCCCATGCACCACAACGGAAGATCCCACATACCTCAACGAAGACCCCACGTGCTGCAACTAAGACCTGATGCAGCCAAAAAATAAATTAAATAAATAATAAAATAAAATAAAATGGTTTGGCTTTAACGTCAACTGTTAAGAATCGTTATGTACGTGATCCTAATCCTAAATAACAGGATGATTACTGTCCACCAAGCACAACAAAGCAAAAAAGTCTGTGATGATGATTTTGCACAAGTGGTATGAGGTAATGAGGAACACCGGAGTATTATCTAGGCAAAACCAGAATACTGACCAATGTGTCCTAATATTTTCAAGATTCTTGTCATCAGAATTGTAAGATGCTTCACGTTGCTCAGACTGTCTTAGGTCCCATTTCTAAAGTATTTTTAACATCAGAAGTCTCATCAAAACTACAACTGTACATATATAGTTAAATGGGTGTTTGAGGTGAAGGGTTAACAGCAAGTCTGCATGCTTTTTCTGTGGAAAGAATGACCTCGGAATTACCTCTCTTAGCACTGTTTCCCTGGAAACCTAATGGTTTAAGTTAAATGTGGCATATAAGCTCTGTTACTAAGAAATGATGTTTATTGTAAAAGTGATTCATATTTGGTTAACTGCATTTGGGCTTGCAGGGCTGGGAGTGAGCTATTAAAACCTATTGAGGCACAGGTCTCAGATCCCTGCGTGTGGCGGACAGCTTTTAATCAAATTGTTCCTTAGGATACCTGAAAGTTTTGCTCAAGGATGTTATGAGATAGTGGTCCAATGTTGAGTGAGACTAATCAAATCCAGGGTGGTTTCTTCCTCAACACACATGGTCTCATACCTTATAAAAGAACTGATGCTTGGGTGGCCTGAACAATGCGTTCGTAAATCCTATAAGGATTCCTCTTAAAGACAGTGCTCCTGAAACTGTCAGTTATGTTGAGATTCCTGCCCATATCTCTGCACTAAACTAAAGTGAACATGGTGCCAGATTATGCCCCATAGTTATGTGAAGGAGAATGCCGGTCCAAACCTGAAACTATCTCCCACGTTAGGTGAAGTAGGTGTGACAGTTCTATATGTATATATTATCTATACCATTACTGTTTGCTAGAGCAAATGACACAGATGGTTTAAATGTTTTACCAACATGTCCAGTAAAAATCCAACTATATCTTAACATTCTGAGCAACTGTATTTCTAATTTAACTTATATTTACAAATGCTTATTCCTGCTAAGGATACATAATTTCTTTGGGACTAAATAAATACTACTATAAAAGCTCCATCACTAAAAAAAAGTATTTTCACTTCATTTTTTGCTTCATGTATTTTTTACTTACTACATAACTGCATTTTAAAGCACTTGTTTGGAATGAGTCTTTAATTCATAAATTTTTATTAAAGATAATTTCCTTATTTATCACAATTTTAATTACAGTATGTTTTATAAATAAATTCTGTTGTATTTTTAAAAATATACATTGCCTTTTTATTTAAAGGTTTTCTTTATTTATCTACTTTTTTCTTTGCTTATGCCAATGTTGATCCAGGAACTTTGTACCCTGAGGTTGGTACCATCTACCAGAACTAGCTGACTTATGCTGGATAAAAACACAGGCCCAATTTTTAAATAGAGGCCAGGTATCTTGCTTAAGATGTGAAATCTACAAGTTTTAAAACAGTGACAGCTATGATGGAACCCACTGATGTGCACTGGTGTCTTTTGCCCTCTTTTTCCATTAGCTAAAAAATTTAAAAACTTCCCTGTCTCTCCCTTACTAAGCTAGGGCCATGGTCATCCAACTCCTATTCTCTCTATAAATACACATGTCATACCACTGGGTTCAATGTCACAGGGCATGTGAGTAAAAATGACTGCCTATTTCAGGTTTAACCTTAAAACATTTTTGAATTTGTTTTCTTCCTCTATTTCCTCTTTCCTGTGATAGATCACAGATATGGCATTGTCCCAGCTTCCAGAATGTAAATTAGGGGAAAGCAGAGCAAAAAACTGAAGGAAGCTGTGTCTCTGAAAGCCAGGCATCCTGCCAATCTGTACCACTGACCTTGAACTGATAATGAGAAGGAAACATTTCAATCTTATTTAAGCCAGTTTATTCTGAGAACTCTGTGTTCCTTCAGAAAACAATTACTTAACTAATACAGTAACTCATTTAATATATATTTTCAAAATTTTGTGAAGGAAATAATTAAAAAAAAAACACCTCTTGACATGTAAATTGACATCATAGGCCAATATTTCCAATATAACCCTCACCTCCTATACCAGCTTCATCTCCTCCTTGATGGAGTCATACCAAACTACTTGTACCTCTCTGAAAATACAGCCATCTGGGGTTTTGAAAATGTATTCTCCCTGACTGAAATGGCCTTTTACACGTTCTGTACCAACCACCAACATCTACGATACTGTCAACCTTTCCTTTAAACTGATGATGTGATTTAAATGATAAATAATAAAATTATGAATTTTAAGACTATGCCAACATTATTGATTCAATAAATATTTATTTAGCTTTCACTGTCATATCGTGGCCAGGGAGAATGATGACACAGAGCATAACGCTGTGTTCTGCTGCCCAGATGCCCTCAGGGCCCTCTTTACTACTGTGTCTACCTGGGTATTACTGCTCACTCTGTCATTTGCCTCAACATATCCTATTTAAACGTTCACTATGGCATCCTTCATGATGATAATATTTACTTGTTTGCATGCTGCTCCCTCCTCTGTATTCTAAGCTCCCTGGGGCTCACTCCAAGCCTTACTTATCTTTATTTCCATCTTAGGCTTATTCCCCAGGAAACAGACACTGAAACAGAGACCCCCACTTAAAAGGTCTGTTGGGGAGTACTCTCTGCAGCAAATTCCCTAAAGGAGTCTGGGCAGAGGGAGGGGAACCACACAGCAGTTATAACAGAGCCCTCAGCTGATCCCTCAGAGAGCTCTGGAGCTAGGATGACTCTTCAGAGTTGGCCCAAGTCATGAACTTCTTAGCCTCCTCCCCTATTGAACAAACACTGGATATGAGCTGCCTCTAGGGAAGGAGTGACATAACTGTGAGTGAGGCAGCCCCTTCTGCTGAGGGCAATCCCTGAAGACAGACTCATCGTTGAGCTGCCAACCGCCACCTTTCTCAGCAGCTGGAGAAATAAATGTATGGTCCTCAGGGAGATCCAGGTAGCGGGACACAGGCCCACAGCAGCATCACTGTCACTGCCCGTGGTACGACAATACCTGCTAAATAAACATTTATTCAATTAATAATGTTGAGATAGTTTTAAAATGTGTCACTTGATATTTGTGAAGTGATTGGTATGGTCTTGTTTAACATAGTTTCTCAATCACCAGTGCCATGACATATGGATTATATGTGCCATTTATTGATTGCCTCACTATCAGGGCAGCTGACCAGGATCTGTGATTCAGAGCTGTAGTTCTGTAACATCAGGCCATGAACAGCCTTCTCCATCTACTATATTCAGTGCTCTTTAGAGTATTTTCATTTTCTATGTGTGCCATTACACGGAAAAGGTTCAGAAGCACAGGAGCGCTGGAAGTAAAAATAGAGAAAATATATCTCCTGAGGCCCCTTCAGGGCATAAGACTTTAGAATTTTACTCACAGAAAGTGTGACAGGATATGCGTTTTATTTTTACTACTGGAAAACTATGACTTAGTATATGAAGGAGAAAGAAAGTTGAGGTGATTACCTTTCAAGTTTAACTTACAGTGAGTAACTGTGTCTCTAATTCCTGAAGCTATAATCCTAGTCATGGATCTAAGCTCATTAATGACCATGGGGATGATGGCATCCCAAAGGAATAGAGTCATTTAAACGACAGAAGTTAGGAGGCCTCAATTACCATAGCCGTCCTCAAGGGATAGCTAAGGGACCCTGAAGGGGGGTGCTGGAAATGATTAGTAAAGCACAGCGTCCACAGGACAGAAGATGGGCGGCCAGGAAAAGTGCTGCTTAACTTATACACGGAATAAACCATGTGGTCAGTGACCCGGACAAAAAAGGACAGCTGCATCAGAGACAAGGAGACTCGGGGAAGAGGCATGTGGATGGACACAAGAGAGTGTAAAGATTTTTCTATCCCGTCTTATCAAAACCCAGGATCCCTCGTGGAAAAAAAAACCACCGAAATACCAAAGAAGAAATGGCTCAGCCAATGACATTAGCCAACCTCCATCATTGGCCATTCCATAACTGACAACATAATCACATGGACAGAGTGAAAGCAGTGGCAGAGAAAAACCCTGTGCATAGACCCTACAGGACGGAGCCCCACTTATCAATATAGATACTCCTGCTCCTGAGAGTCTCCAATTTGTCAGCAACAAAACCAACCCTGGGCCCCTGATGAGACCCTGTTCTTTAAGAAAACCAACCGGCAACTTGGTATCAAGGTGAATACAGTAGGCCTTTTGGCATCTTAAAAGTACTGGTGATTATCTTCACAAGAATAGATACCTATTCCTGGTATGGAGTCACCTTTCCTGCCTGCAGAGCATCAGCCATCACCAGGATGCAGGGACTTATAGAGTGACTGATCTATAGACATGGAATCCTGCACAGCATAGGCTTTGACCAAAGAAGGAGGGGTAGGACTGAGCCTATGACCATGTGACCCATTGGTCATCACATGTGTCCACCATCTAGAGGTAGCCAGTTTCTTAGAATAATGAAGTGCCAGCATGGAGGAAACATGCTGAAAGCATGGGGTACCAAACTTCAGGACAGAGTGACTTTTCTAATTAAAGAGCGGTATATGGTGCTCTGTTTTTTGTTTTTTTCAATAAGGAGAATAGGTCGGTCCAGGAACCAAGGAGTTGAAGCAGGAGTGGCTATGCTCATCATCCTTCCCAATGACCTACTGGCATATTTTGTCTTTCTCAGGCCTGCAATTCTGAACTCTGAAGATTTAGAAGCCCTGGCCCCCAAAGGGAGAACACTCTTGCCAGGGGACACAGCAAGGGTCCCACTGAACTGTATCTTAGGACTGCCCTCAGGAAATGTTTAACACCTTGTGTTCAAGAACCAGTAGGTGAAGAGGAAATGTCATATCACCATGTATAATTGACCCTTATCAGAGGGCAGTTGGGCTGCTTTTACACAATGAGGACAGAGAGAAATATCTGTGGAACCCAACTGATCCTTTTGGGTACCTCCTGGTCTCACTAGCCACACTGCAACTACATATAGAAATGTGTAGCAACCTGGACTGAGAAGATTTTAATTATTCCAATCTCCCAGATATGAGGGTGGGATCACATACAAGCTACATATCCAGGCAACTTGCATAGTCAGTAGAGTTTACCACTGATTCCTCCGTTTTTCAAAACTTTTGCTCCACCCTAAAGATGTTTGTTTTCATCTAAGTTTGCATTCCATGCCTCTTCGGTAAAGAATCCATAGGAATTAATAATGTCCAGCCTTCAAAGAAAGCAAGCAATAACGCTGACCAATAACTGAGATAATCACTGTAGGCAAAGAAACTTTTAAGCCAAAGCCTATAATAGTATCCAATGGAATGAATAACTACATCAAGGTAAAGGCTTCCGACTGCTGAATGCTCTGTTGGTTTACTTAACTAGTCTGCAAGATTGCTTTAGTTAGTCTGGCTGTGGAGCATCTGTCTGTTATTTGGTTTCTGCTTATTTCTGATTTTTTTTTTCCACTTGTCACTATTTTCAGTGAATTTGGTAAGAGAAGAAAATCTTTAAAATTTTTGTTATGGAGTATGGTTTCACGATATGACACACCTGTGGGAAAATTGCAATTTTACTCACCCAACTTGTAGGCTTGCACATTTCCTTTGGGAATGGTATATTCTGCGACTGGGAGGCATTTCTCCCCTGCAGGTTGGGCAGAAGAGAGTAGGCTCTCAGTCTACCCAAGAGGGCTGATTACTTTCCACATGAGTGAATCTCATTCGACCTAGTGAGCACAGTGACTAATTCTGAGCAGATGTCAAGTTGACTTATATGACTGAGGCACACAGTACCAGGGGACTTAAGATGCAAAGTAGCTAAATTTTAATGAAGCAAGACATATGTGAGGGATCTGAGATGTGCAATGTTTCTCACCATCTTTGCCAAATAAGCAGTTGCTACTTTGCCATCCTAGAATATTTGTTATCATGTTGACATGGATTAGTTTAAAGCGAGGAGATTTGGTTTCTGTATTCCAAGTATGTTTCTTGTAAAATAGGTAAATCCAAAGTCTTATGGTTCTTTCCAGTGACAGAGGAAATTTATATTGATTGTAAAAGAACTTTTAACTATCTGGTCAGATGGGAAATACATAAATGGAAAAATACAATGGTAGTGATTGCACTAGTATTTGTTTTGCTTTGTTTCACTAACTTTTCTGATCTTTATTCTCACCTTAGCACAGATATAGGTAACCTATTTAATAGTAAGAGCCAATGAGCACAGGGAAAAAAATTAATAAGGCCACATAAGGAAAATTACTAAAAAATTCAGAGTAGACACACACAGAGTTTCATAGATGAGGAAGGAGTTCCCTGAATATACAAAAATGAAATTATAAAACAAAGGCAGGCATGGGAAGCCAAGGGTTTTATTCATGTCTATACTTAAAATTGTATCCAGATACATATATGCATGTATGTGTAAAGTATTTTAAAATGACGATGCCCTACCTAATGTTTGGAGATCCCTGCATCTTTAAGAATACAGAGTTGCTGCTTTGATGATGGGAGGGCCTCTTCCTACTTCATAATAAATATGGTCTTCCTGAACAGAATATGGCATTCAGTGATGCTGGAAAGCTACACTGTGCTTTACCATCGTTGTCGGGTTTTTTTTTTTTTTAATTAATTAATTTATTTATTTTGGGGCTGCATTGGGTCTTTGTTGCTGCGTGCGGGTTTTCTCTAGTTGTGGCGAGCGGGGTCTACTCTTTGTTGCGGTGCGGTGGCTTCTCTTTATTGCAGAGCACAGGCTCCAGGCGTGCGGGCTTCAGTAGTTGTGGCACGCAGGCTCAGTAGTTGTGGCACATGGGCTTAGTTGTTCTGTGGCATGTGGGATTTTCCTGGACCAGGGCTAGAACCCATGTCCCCCATGTTGGCAGGCGGATTCTTAACCACTGCACCACCAGGGAAGCCTCACCATTGTTGTTTTAAGCTCCCTCCTTTGCTTGTGCATGTGGTGTCGGCCAACTCATATCAAGGCTGACGCACCGTCATTATACACCATCGCTTGGGTCTCACCTTGGAAGCCAGATCTGCTGCGTTCCTCACTCTGCCATGCAGCTCCTACATTACTTTAAATTACAATTTATTAGTTATGTTTTCCTTCTCAGGAAATGTTTTATTTTTAAAAATAGGCATGCCAGACTTTCAATTTAAGAGAATACAGAAAAATAACAAGAAAATTATACAACATTATTTCTCATATCCAGACATTTTAAGAAAAAACTAGTTATTTTAGATTCATGTATTAGAGAGTAAGTACGTATATTTCTATGGCATTTACTACTAGCTAAGGAAAACAATCTTTTTTTTTTCTGGACCTATATTACAGTGCAAAATTAATTGAAAAGTCAAGAGAATTTTAAAATATTAGAGATGGTTTGTGGGAGAAAAGAAGAAAGTAAAAAGAGCCCATAATTCTACCACTCTAAGAAGTTATGATGATGTTTGCATATATTCTAAAAATTTTTTCTCAATAATATACCTTACATGGTTAAATTAAATTAGATCAAATTTATATTGAATTTGCTATTGGAATATTACTGACTTTACATCAATTTCTCTTTTTGGTCATAACAACACCAATATTTGACCATATAACATTTTATAACACATTTTAAAATAATTACTAACAAGAAATTTAATAGACATTAAAACACACAAATATGTGTTTTAATGTTTACTTATAACCAAATTAGAATTTATTCTAAAAATATTAACAGAATATATAAATAAATGCCCTTATAATGTAAAACCATACCCAGATGCCCAAATAAAAAGACTGATAAATAAGATTAAAATGACTGTATTGCAGAAAATTAGCTTAAATAAACTGAAAAAGAGATATAACACAATGGGAACATATTTTCTAACTTCTTTTTTTTGGGGGGGTGGGGCATGCTGCTCAGCTTGTGGGATCTTAGTTCCCTGACCAGGGATCGAACCCACACCTCCTGCAATGGAAGCACAGGGTCCTAACCACTGGACTGCCAGAGAAGTCCCTCTAATTTCCCTTTTTTACAAATAACTCTGAAAAATAACAATAGCTTGCTGGGCTGGGACATGGCCTAGAATTTTAAATACAAAATTCGATGAATAAATTCATATTTATTGAACCTTATAAAACTTACAGAATATTAAATATTACCCTAAAATTTATGAAACCCAAAATAGTTATAGTGCTCTTTTTAAAAATGAGGACTGTAGAGTCACACAATCAGAGAATCTATGTACAAATCTCAACTCTAAAACCAGGCTGGTCTTGTGACCTCAGACCCATCATTTAACCTTTCTGTGTCTCGATTTCCTCATCTGAAAAATGGGGATAGTAGCAATTCATAGAGTTGTCTCCAGGATTAAATAAATTAACCTTCTTAAGCACTGGTGAGATGTTCAGCCACAGTAAGCAC
This sequence comes from Phocoena phocoena, assembly GCF_963924675.1. Lineage (NCBI taxonomy): Eukaryota > Metazoa > Chordata > Mammalia > Artiodactyla > Phocoenidae > Phocoena > Phocoena phocoena. The sequence continues at coordinate 75,140,927 of NC_089234.1, read as the reverse complement.
TGCATATATATTATCTATTACTATGATGTTATATTTTATCTACAATCATGATAAATATTGAAGAGACTGTCAGTATTCTGTACTGGTAAAAATAAAAGAAAAATACACTCTCAAATTCTACTGAAAGTGGAGGGATTTTTTGTTTTGAATGGCAATTTTAAATGATAAACACTTTGACCTCTAGATAGTCTACCTTAAAAAAATAGCTGTAAAAAGATGAAACAGTAAATATCCAAAGTGATGTTCACTAAAGCATTGTTTGTAATAGCACAAAAGTAGGACAAATGCTTGAATATGTTGTTGTAGGGCACTGATTAAAAAAGTTTTGATGTAACTGTGTAATGAGATGCTATGCAACCACTTAAAAATATATAGATATACTGGGATGAAGCCTGATATATTAAGTGGAAAAAGGAAATTGCAGAACAGTTCATATAGTATATTGACATTCATGTAAGAAAAATTCATTCGTAGACTTATGCTTAAATTTCACTAAGAAAAAGATGCCTAGAAGAAACAAATGATACACAATTCCCTGAGGTTATCTTTGGGAAGTGTCCTTGGAGTAGTAGGGAAGGGGATTTTTTTTTCACATTATATCTTTTTATGGTGTTGAAATTTGTTTTATAACTGATGTGTTACTTTTATATAATAAAACTAGAAATTTTATTGCCTTTAAAAACAAGAATAATAAATAAGTATATTGCGTCTGTGTGTCTCAGACTCTTTAAGGAAGAAAAAAAGTTGAAGTTAACTCCAAGCTTAAATGAAGGGAAGGCTTCAAACTTTAGTATTTTTTTTTCTATTGTATCTTTTTCTGGAATTTCTTTATACATATAATAGATTTATTAGCAGATTGCTGAGTACAATGGCCTTCCAAATAGTTTGTATCAGAATCAAATGAGTGCTTTTATAGAATAAAAATAGATTGGTTCAGAATCCACAAGAGTGGGCCTCTTACTTTTTCTTAAACCCCCAGGAAATGATCTGGAGACCACCAAATTCTAAGAAGCACGTCTGCAGTGCAAAGGGATTGCGCTGGATGTGAGAGCTGGTTTTTTTTCTTTATCTGTTTCTGACAAGTATTAGCTGTGTGACCTTGAACAGTCCCAAAGAAACCTGAGAACTCAGGTTCCTCATCTGTACAATTAAGACATTTACAAATTGATGAATTCCTAGATATCTTTCAATGATTCTATGGGGCTTTGCACGTAGGCATTTTGTAATTTTTAAAAACCCATTAAGTTTCAGTGTATTTTTTTCAAACTTAAGTAACAATTTATTAGTTCTCTTAAATAGCAACTAGGGCTCTAATTGGTACTGCCTTTGTGAAGCAATTTATCAGTATATATAAATAACCATAAACCACTCATGAAAATTTATCTGAGTGAATATTTAAATTATAAGATAAAACTGCATTTCAAATACAGCGTATCTAAACACAAAGTATCAATCATATTATTGATAATGGTAACATTTTGGGGGGAAAAACTTCCTGTTTGTTTAACAGTGAGGAAAAGTGAATGTGATGACAAATCAATCTAAAAAGTTCCTATGTGGCATTATAAGTATAATAGCAGTGAATGCAATAGAGTACAATGGAAAATGTTCATAATAGGTCAAATGAGAAAAAGCGTTCACCAAAATACATACATCATATTTGCAAACTATATAAAATATGCACATAATTTTTTAATTTTCAGTTTGAAAAAATGGTATACTAATTAGATATGTCAACCCCAACTTTACTATAGTACATTTACTACACAGTAAAAGATTTACAACATTTAATCCTAATATTCAGATGTTCTAATTGAAAATATAGGAAGGATGTATCAATAGAGGGGTTGGATTTTGTATCATAGCTATTTGGAAACACATCCTCTCTCCTTGCTAGAAAAAATCTTTGAGAGCAGGTGTAGTTGCAGACTTCTAAGATTCCTGGCCCCTGGAGTATACACTCTGTATAATTTCCTCCCATTCAGTGTGGGTGGGGCCTATGAACATGGAGCAGTCGCTCTATTAGGTTGAGTTATATAGACTGCCTTAGCAGACAGCAGGGATAGATTCCACAGGAAAGAATTTCTCCTGTTGGCCTTGAAAAAATGAGCTGTCCTATTGTGGGAGGAGGAGGTCACATGGTTAGGACCCAAGGGCAGCTTCTAGGAGCTAAGAGCGACCCCAGCAAGAGCCAGCAAGAAAATGGAAAATACAGCCCTACAATTCCAAGGAACTGAATCCTGACAAAACCAGTGAATGAGGAAGAGGACCCTGAGCCCCCGATGAGAACACAGTCCCCACTGACACCTTGATTTCAGCTGGTGGAAGCCTAAGCCAGGAAACCATCTAACTCATAACTACCATCATGACCCATGGCAACTGTGACGTATTTGTGCTGTTTTAAGCCGGTAAGTTTGTGGTAATCTGTTAGACATCACCTTCTCCGTCACTGAAGGTACCACAGGGTCTAGTATACTTCGTTTGTGAATAAATATCTGTTGAGTGAACAAATAAATAAGTGACCAACTCTGACTTTTTAACTGGCTTTTGGATATTTTATAGTAAAATCTAAAGTCCTTCTAGCTAAGCCCTTCCTATGATTCATAAGTCAAAAAATGCATTAGAATCATTACTTATATCCAAGGTGAAAAAAAATAAGGAATGAAAATAAAATACTGAGATTGATTCCTTAAATCACCTGAGAATTTTTTTTATGCCTTATTGTACTGTAGTAATATCAAGTATTTTGGAAAGGAAATGGAGAAAGGATTATGAAATATGTCTTTGGTTGGTGAAGTAGGAAAGAATATCAATAAATTAAATGATGCATTTACAGCAGAGTGAAGCATATTTTGCTTGTAGTAATATCCGGTTAAAGAAATAAAATAAAACAAAACTCTCTGTTTTCTTGAAGTCCATCCTTACTTAGGATCACACATTGATGTGTAAAACTTCTGATTTTCCCCCCTATCACCCTGTAGCATAAGTTTCTGTTTAATGAGGGATCTCAATGTGATGAGGTATAAAGAAGAAAAGGTTTTATTTGATCTAATCACTGCTCCCCTCCTGTCCCATGTTGAACCCTATTTCTTATTTAGTACCAGTTTTCTCAATAGCATCTTGGCCAAATTCCAGAATTTTCACTCATTGTAGTTGTTTGACCATTTTAATTATGTATGTCCTCACATTCTGGGATGGGGAAAAAAGCTCTTTGGGGCCTATTGTAAAAGGGCACACATGTCCCATACATGAGAGTTTCACATTCATGACCTCATCACCTCCAAAAGGCTCCACCTCCAAACACTATCACATTGGGAGTTAGGCTTAACATATTAATTTTGAGGGGACATATTCAGTCTATAATAAGGTTATTAGTGAAACCTATTTGAGATTAAGCCACTGAACTAATAATTAAGGAATTCTCTTTTTCCCTGTCCATAAACAGTACCAGCTCCATCAATTTGGGCAGGATTTTGCCTGCACGTGTAGCATATTAATGTATTTTTATTACCACTGTACTATTAAATACTATAGTTACAGGAGAACATTCTTACCTTCATCATGTTTTGAGGAACTAATAATAATTCCTGGCTAACAGATGTGTTTTTTAATGAATTTAAGTATAAATCCATAAACCTCATACCTAATATAAGGTAACCAAGGTTCGATTTCAAATGTACCTGGTGAGATTTTCTCTGTTATCAATGGGAGTCATACTATAACCTCTTTGTTATACGTGATTATCCTCAATCATAAACCATACTCACAAGGACTGATAGAAAATCATTGCTTTGTTGAAAATCTCTACAGTAAGTGTCTAACTCCTTTAGTGAATGTTTTCCTTTCATTGGGATACCCTACAAAATATACATGTAGACTTCCTGCAACCTCACAACTACTTATTTGTAATTCCCTGCTCTGGATAATATATGAAGAGCTTGCCACCTACATATGTTTGAATTCATCTGAACTTTCCCCCTGTGCTACAAAAAGAAAAACTTACATCCTATTACTCCAGCTCGTGGAGGTAGAGCTCATATTATCTTTGAAGGACATTCCCTGCTATGAAAAAAGAGTGCAGGGACATGAGAGAAACCGTATGATTCTTTGAAACAGCAGGCATAGAGAGAAGATAAAAAGGCTTTAAAAAATAATGACTTTGATGTCTACCAGCAGCCCAGAAACATGAGGACAGCACCCTAACAATCCTATTAAATTGCTATTGACCAAAGAAGCAATTTTTTTTTAAAAGGGCCTTTTACATTTGTTTTTTGTCTTTTTCTTTTTTGGACTACATGTCAACTGTCACAACTTTTATTCTCTCAGGAGTGTTTTAAGAAGTTGATTACCAAGCAGAGTTAATTTAATAATGGATACACTGCTCCAATTGATCCTGTCATCTGTCATGCTGCCAGCAAAGAAGTGCATTATTTCAAGTCCAGGAAATAAAAAGGACAGGTAAAGTATGATTAAATTGGCTGTTATGAAATTTGGCTAAAACCTGGGAACATATGCCTTCACTTTTTCACTATTAAGTACCAGAGGACTCGGAAAATAGCAAACTTATTGCCTTGAATGTAAATTGCACGAAAAGATGTAACTTTGAGAATTATCTGACCTTTCATTCATATTGAGGAATAATGCCTATCTGTGCAAATTTTATTTTTTACCTTGATCTAATCCATTCCCCCACACAGCTGCCATAATTAAATTAAAAATTATGTTAGGAAAATATATGGCGAATGCAAATTGGTGGACTCAGCTAAAACTCTCACTTAAGACATCTAGAAGCACTTAGTAAATGATAGCCAAGAAAATAAGGATAGGAAATATCCAGGTGACAACGATGAAGCGAAAAACAGAAACCAGAACAATCAGAAGTGAACTGACGTGGTCATAGAGGGCTAGAGAAGAGGTGGAGGTGATCTGATCAGTAGCCAGGAAAGAAGACAAGGCCTTGGTACTTGTTAGGCAGGAATTGTACCTGTGACCACATATTAATGTGGGATACTGTGACAGCTGTCCCCTCAGTAGAACAAAGCCATCTCTTAGTCCAGGAAGTTTACAAGCTATCTGGGTATTGAGTGTTAAAAAAGTATCCTCTGAAGAACAGAATCATGTGTTTTACATAGACTGAGTAAATTTAGGCTAACCATGTGTCAGGATTCTCTAAAATCAAAGTAAGAACTTTGGTGCATCTGGTAGAAGCAAACACAGAACTAGTTGAAGGACTTTTCAAAAACCAGTCCTTGGGATATTACCATAGAAGAAAAAAGCCCTGCCATAGATAATGTAATAACAAAATTGCAGCGAATACAAGAAAAAAATCTTATATGAATGTGAACAAGTGAACCCAGCACACAGAAGGATTCAATCCTAAGAGCTTCAGCACAGATGAAACAAACACACACAGCTATATAATAATTATATTTTAAAAGTTTAAAGATATAAGAGAAAGAATAAAAAATCCTAGAAAGGAAAATAAACACTACTGGCAAAAAATAACATGGTTTGAGACAGAACTAGAACTTCCACAACCAAAAGCAAATAGAGCAACTGACATGAAAATATTAGAGAATGTGTTAAATAACATGTATACATGAATGAGGAGAGAACTGTTAAACATTAGGATAGGTTTTAGGAAATTACCTACAGTTTAGTCAAGAGAGATAGAGAGACACTAAGTGGAGATAAAGGCAGAAAGAGTAGAATGAGAGCATTCAACATACGTAGTCTAACAATAGTTTGAGAAGGAGTAAATGAAGATAATGGGTAATAAATAATATGCCAATAATTTTTAAAGGACTAATTAAATGTATGATTAAGCTGAAATATTAGGGAAAATAGAGATAAATCCACCTCTAGCCAAAGTGTTGGAAAACTACAGAAAGCCAAGAACAAAGATAAGGGAACTAGAAAGAAAAGACATTCCCTACAAAGGAATAATAGTTAGATTGAAACTAGGGTTCACCACACAATAATACAAGACAGAAGGTAGCAGAAAACGAGCTCCAAAGTGCTGAAGGAAAAAAACTGTCAATTTATATATCTATCTAAGCTGTAATCCAAGGATCACTGTGTGTGGTGGAAATAAAGACATTATACACAATAATGAAAGATATTACCAATTCCAGATACTAACCAAAAACAGTACTAAAATGTATTGTACTTCAGAAAGAGGGATGGAAATCTATCTCATAAATTTGGAGTAGGATAAAAAAAATTGTGCATTAAGAAATTAGTTGACCTAGAGATTGTCATACTGACTGAAGTAAGTCAGATAGAGAAAGACAAATATTGTAGGATATCTCTTATATGTGGAATCTAAAAAAAAAAAATTGATACAAATGAACTTATTTACAAAACAGAAACAGACTCACAGACTTGGAGAACGAATTTAAGTTACCAGAGAAGGGTGGGAGGGGAGGGATAGATAGGGAGTTTGGGATTAACATGTACGCACTATTATTTTTAAAACGGATAACCAACAAGGTCCTACTGTATAGCACAGGGAACTCTGCTCAGTATTATGAACAACCTAAATAGGAAAAGAATTTGCAAAACAATAGATACATGCATATGTATAACCAAATCACTTTGCTGTACACCTGAGACTAACACAACATTGTTAATCAACTATACTTCAATGTAAAATAAAAAGTTAAAAAATTAGTTAAGTATAAAATTAAATTATCATTGACTCAAGAAAACAATGATAATATGAACTATTCTGGAAGATGAATAACCAAGAGGATAAATACAGTATAAAACTAGAATAATGTGAAAAATTATAGTTGGGTAATGAGAGATGTAGCATTCTGAGATCTTGCTGTTAGTTGGAGAAAGTTGGGGATCATGATTGATAATATACTTAATAAAGTCAAATGTACATATTAAATATTTAAGATAATTACTTATAAGAATTAAAAATTTTACTCCAGGACACAAAAAACACTTAAGAGAAGGCAGAAAAGGAAAATAAAAATAAAAGAGAAAGTAAAAATATAATATGATAGACATTAATTCAAATATATAAAATATTCAAGTAAAATTGGAGAGTATAAAGTTTAGCTATACACAGTGAACGTAAGATTAAATTATCACGCAGCAGCACTTTTAGAATGGAATCTGCTACTCAATAAAAGTAGAAAAATCTGGCAAAAGAAGTACAGTTGACCCTTGAACAAGGCAGGGATTAATCCATGTATAATTTATAGTTGGCCTTCTGTATCTGTGGTTCCTCTTCATCCACAGATTCAACCAACCTGTAGCATTATAGTAATTATTGTTGAAAAATATCTGCATATAAGTGGACCCCTGAAGTTCAAACCCATGTTGTTCAAGCGTCAACTGTAGTCAAATTCAAGCTTTTCAGAGTCCAGGAAATTAACCAACGACTTGCAATCATCAAAAGAGCATTTATTCAAGAAAACTGGTTGAATCTCAGTGAGAATAGGGAGTTTTTTTGGCATTTTATCTTGTCCCATCCCAAGCCTCTTCTCCCCATCTCCATGGTAGTTGTAAAAACCAGCATCCCTGCAGCCAATGGAGGAGTCAAACTGGGTATGGAGCTCACAAAAAAGCCCATCCTGAGAGAACTGTCACCATTTGATCTCCTGACGTAAAACCCATTTGCAAGGCTTGTTCTTATTTGATCAGAATCAGCACTCACTCAGTGAGAAAAGCCCTACTCTCAGGGAGTTAAACAACAGCAACAACAACCAAACACATACACACATACAGCACACACACCAAAAACAGACACAGATGTTTAACACTGCAGCTGCATGAGGCAGTAATACCCGTAGGAGCAAAAAAGAGGCTGGCAAAAAACAAAAAGGAATATCTGGGGAGTGAAAGATGCACAAGGGCTTTGAAAATCTCCAACATGAGGCACGTATACAGGTCTGTGTGTATGCTCCAGGAAGCCCTAAGAAGGCCCCAGTGTCCTACATCTGGCTGACCCACAGGCTATGCAGAAGTAGGGAGAGAAGCCTAAGGTGGAAGTGTAAACTGCCAGAGCACTGAAGGCATGACCCACAGCGTACAAGAGTCCCACTCCACAGAATGGGAGATTGATTGGATCAAGCTCTTTTGGGAAATCTTTTTATATAATTGAAATTAATATGAAATTTATATAATTGGTTTTAATATGAAATAGACTATAAATTAAGGTTTTAATTATAGTCCCTAAGTAAATTACTAAAAACATATGTCAAAAAAGTCAGTAAAAGAAACAAGGAATTAAAATGGTACACTAGAGAATGTTTAGTTAACGCAAAATAAGTCAGTAACGGAGGAAGAGGAACAATAAGTATGATATATTTGTTTATTATATATGATATACAGGAAATGTGTATGTATGACATACAGTAAATCTTTATCATATATATGATATGTAGTAAACAAAATAGCAAAATGGCAGATATAAATCCTATATTATCAGTAATTGCATTAAAAGTAAATGAATCAAGCATTTCATATAAAAATCAAGACTGGAAGAATGGATACAATATATATGTGCTGTCTGTAAGAGACATACTTTAAAGATACAAATAAATTAAGAGTAAAATCAAAGAAAAAATATATACCAAGCAAACTGTAACCAAAAAAGAGCTGGAATATCTCAAAATAAATGGAGTAAAATAAAATATTTATGGTCAAAATAAATGGAAAGTCATTCCATATCCATAGATAGGGATAACAATATTGTTATCATGCTATAACTCCTCTAATTGACCTGTAGATTCAACACAGTTCTTATCAAAAACCGCAAGAGATTCAGAATAACCATAATAATCTTAAAAAGGAAGAATAATGTTGGAAGATTCAAACATCCAGATAGTAAAACTTCCTAAAATGTTACAGTAATCAGTAATCAAGACAGTGTATTACTGAAATGAGGATACAAATAGAGATTAATAAAATAGCCCTGAAATTTTTGTGGTCAGTTCATTTTTTAATGAACATATTTGTGGTCAGTTCATTTTTTAATAAAAGTTCCAAGACTGTTTAATGAGAAAAATCGACTTTTCAACAAATGATGCTTGGAAAACTCGATATCTATATGAAAAGAATGAAGTTGGACCCCTTTCTCACAACATATAAAAAATTAACTCAAAATAAATAAAAAACTGTGAGAGATAAAACTATAAAACTTTAAGAGAAAACATAGGAGTACATGAAATGCTGAATTCTGAGAATATGTCCTCTCATCACAACAAAATTAAACTAGAAATCAATAACAATAACCTATCTGGAAAATATCAAATAGTGGAAAATTATATAACATAAATTTTAGAAACTGATGGACAAAGAACAAAATCTCAAGTGATTGTAAAATATATTAATATGAATGTTAATGAAAATAAAATACATCAAAATTTGTGGACTACATCATCATAATCAGTGTTTTGTAAGAAATTTATAGCTTTATATGTGTGTATGAAAATAAACTTCAATTAATGAAGTTTGAAAAACTTCCGCCATAAGAAGTTTGAAAAGGAATAGAAAATTAAAGTAAAACAGAGTAGATAAAGGAAATAATAAAAAGAAGACAAAAACAATGAAACTGAACGCAGATAAATAATAAACACAACTAACAAATCCAAAAGTTGATTTTTTGAAAATATTAATAAAGTTGATAACCTGTAATGAGGCTGAACTAAAAAAGGCCAGGGCTTCCCTGGTGGCGCAGTGGTTGGGGGTCCGCCTGCCGATGCAGGGGACACGGGTTCGTGCCTCATTCCAGGAGGATCCCACATGCCGCGGAGTGGCTGGGCCCATGAGCCATGGTCACTGAGCCTGCGCGTCTGGAGCCTGTGCTCCGCAACGGGAGAGGCTGCATCAGTGAGAGGCCCGCGTACCACACACACACAAAAAAAGGCCAAACCAGAAATTATTAGTAATAATGACTAGAGAAACAGCATGCATGAACCACTGCTTCCTATGCTGTCTTCTCTTCTTGAGCTCATCTGTCTTATTAGCCCTTCCCTCTTGTCTGACATTCGTTGCATGCTGCTAACCGTGATGCCTGTGCTCTGCTGTAAAATAAGATTTTAGCAAGGACTTTGTAAGTTTCAGCTACTAGAGCTTGATGACTTCAGTAGATGAAAATAATTACCACTTCCTTTTCTTGGTTTTTGTGTCAGCAAGGGAGCCTGACAAGTTGTGTTTGATTTGTTGACTCATTGACAGGATGAGACAAGTGAAAGGAAAGGGAAAACTCATTTCCTGCTTAATCACAGAATGAGTAAGATAAGAAATGAAGGGTAGAATAGATTGGACAAGGTAAGGCAACAGAAGTCTTACAGTTCACAAATATTTATGATTTGATTTTGATTTTGAGTGTTTGTGTGTGTGTTTACTTTCACACTAATAATGTAAATGAGCCAGTGGTGAGTAAATTCAAAACAACTATGATATCTCTAGAAAACAAAACCAAACAAAACCCAAAAACTCCTGGCACTGTACATACTGATCTAGTGTCTTTTCCCCTTAAAAAAAAAGACCCTTAAAAATGATTTGACTATTAACAAAACTAAGAGTTGGTTCTTTGAAAAGGTAAACAAAATTGACAAACCTTTAGCTACACTAACCAAGGGGAAAAAAGAGAGAGAAGCCTAATCAACAAAATTATAAATGAAAGAGGAGATATTATAACTGATACCACAGAAATACGAAAGATCATAAGAAGCTGCTATGAACAACTATATGCCAACAAACCAAACAACCTAGAAGAAATGGAAAAATTCTTAGAAACATACAAACTACCAAAACTATACCAGGAACAAACAGAAAATCTGAACAGACCAATTACTAGTAAGGAAATTGAATCAGTAATCAAAAATCTGTCAGTGGAAAAAAAAAATCTCAGGACCAGATGGCTTCACTAGAAAGTTTTACCAAATATTTAAGGAAAAATTCATGCCAATTTTTCTCAGAATCTTCCAAAAAATAAAAGAGGAGGGACCACTCCTAAACTTATTTTATGCAGCCAGCATTACTCTGACACTAAAGCCATAAAAGGACACTACAAGAAAAGAAAACTACAGGCCAATATCCCTGAGGAATATAGGTGCAAAAATTCTCAATAAAGTACTAGTAAACTGAATTTAGCAGCACATTGAAAGGATCATTCATCATGATAAAGTGGGATTTATCCATGTAATGCAATGATGGTTCACATAAGCAAATCAATAACTGTGATACATCACATGAAAAGAATGAAAGAAAAAAATCATATGATCACCGTTAATAGATGCAGAAAAAGCATTTGACAAAACTCAGCATAATTTATGTTAAAAACTCTTAACAAATTAACAATAGAAGGAACATATTTCAATATAATAAAGGCCATACATGAGGAGCCCAAAGCTAACATTATACTCAATGGTGAAAGGTTAATAGCTTTTCCTCTAAGATCAGGAATAAAACAAGGTTGCCCACTCTCACCACTCCTATTCAACATAGTACTGGAAGCCCTAGTCAGAGCAATCAGGCAAGAAGAGAAGTAAAAGGCATCAAAATTGGAAAGAAAGAAGTAAAACTGTCACTATTTGCAGATAACATACTTTATATATAGAAAATTCTTAGACTCTACCAAAAAACTTAGATCTAATCAATGAATTCAGTGAAGTTGTAGGATATAAAATTAACATACAAAATTTAGTAGAATTTCTATACATTAACAATGAGTTATTTGAAAAAAGATAAAGAAAATGATCCCATGTGCAATATCATCTAAAACAATAAAATACTTAGGAATAAATTTAACCAAAAAGGTGAAAGATACCTAAACTGAAAACTGTAAGGCTGATGAGGGAAACTGAAAACAGAAATAAATGGAAAGATATTCCACGTTCATTGATTGGAAGAATTAATACTAACATGTCCATACTACCCAAAGCCATTTATAGATTCAATGCAACCCCTATCAAGATTCCAATGGTATATTTTTACAGAAATAGAATAAACAATCCTGGAATTTATATGGACCCACAAAAGCAATCCTCAGAAAGAACAACAAAGCAAGAGGCACCATACTTTCTGATTTAAAGCTGTATTATAAAGATAGAGTAATCAAAATGGTGTGGTACTGACATAAAAAATAGACACACAGACCAGTGGAACAGAATCTAGAGCCCAGAAATATACCTGTGCATATATGGTCAACTAATATTTGACAAGGGAGCCAAGAATCCTCAATGGAGGAAAAACAGTCTGCTCAATAAATGGTGCTGAAAAATTTGGATATTCACATGTAAAAGAAGGAAACTAGAATCCTATCTTATACCACTCACAAAAATTAACTTGAAATGGATTAAAGACTTAAATGTAAGCCTGGAAACCATAAAACTCCTAAAAGGAAACATAAGAAAAAAGCGTCTTGACATGGGTCTTGGAAGTGCTATATCTGGATATGACACCTAAAGCATGGACAACAAAATAAAAAATAAACAAGTGTGAGTACATCAAGCTAAATACTTTCTGCATAGGAAAGGAAACAATCAAAAAAATGAAAATATAACATACCAAATTGGAAAAAAATTCGCAAATCTTATTTCTGATGAGTTGTTAAATATATAATATATAAAGAACTCATATAACAATAGCAAACAATCTGATTATTTAATATTATGTAACATACAGCACAATGACTATAGTTGACACTGCTGTATGGCCTATTTGAAAGTTGTAAAGACACAACAGATCCTAAGAGTTCTCATCAGATGAAAATATATTTCCCCTTTTTCTGTATCTGTATGAGATGGTGTATGTTAACTAAATTTGTGATAATCATTTCAAAATATATGTAAGTCAAGTCATTATGCTGTTTACCTTAATCTTATATGGTGGTCTGTATCAATAAAACTGTATCAATAAAACTAGGTCTGTATCAATAAAACTCTATTTCAATAAAACTAGAGAAAAAAACACCTTCACTGTACTTACACTTCCTTACTTCCCAATCTTTCTTAAATTACTCTATAAGATTTTCATTATATCATTTCATTGAGATCCCTATTACTTTCATCTTGGTTACAGATTTCCAAATATAAAACACAATTGTAAGTTTCCAACTTACTTGGTCTCTCAGTAGCACGCAAAAAACATTACTGTCTTTCTTGAGACATTTTATTCCAGGATAGACACTTCTCTGGGTTTCTTTTAATTCACTGGCTGTCCCTTTTTACCCTCCTTTGTTGATTCTGCCTCATCTTCTTGACTCTATTACCATGCCCCAGGGATCAGGCATTAGACTTCTTATCTACACTGACCCTGTACTCTCACCTAGTCCCATGACTTTACTATCATCCATTTTCTAGTATGCCCAAATTTTTATTGCTCTTAAGAAACAGGAATACCTATTGTTTAGTTTATTTTTGATATGTGTCTATATCTCCCCTAAGCCCTCAATAAAATCTATATACAATTTCTGGGGGGAAATTAAGGAACTGGACTGTGTTTACCTAGTCTACAGAAATCGATGTAAGGACTGTATTAATTAGATGGACCATATGAATAAGATGCTGAATTGGACGAAATTCAGCAAAGGTAGGAGCTTAAAATGAGAAGCAGCTTTGTGAATATAAGAGCTACCCTTCTTCAGCCCAGTTACTTCACACTGAAATGTGGGGGAAGGAGACTAATCAATAGATGGGGATTTGAATCAACCTTGTCTAGGTCTTGGGGAAAGGGGCATCTGTTTATATATACAGGGTACATTTTGAGAAAATATAATAAACTCTCAATTTTACCAGTTAACTAATCCATTAATAATAAATGTTTATAGTTTTTCATTTTTAAAAATGAAAGGTAGTTCCAAATTTGTAAGTACTTGCATGCAAACCTACTTTATAACGCAGAATCCAAACTTAAATGAAGCAACTCAAATATCATTTGAATCTTTCTATCACTGGCCATGTAAAATTATATCAAGATGACTGTTCCCCAGAACAGGGAGGTACCTGTTTGAAGTATGAGTTATTTTGTTTTTATCATAGTTATCCTGGGTTTGGAAAAGAGAACAAAATTAGACTGAAACACTGGTTTCTGAATTCACTGGCTTGTGGTTACCTATTGTTTCATAATAAATAACCACCGAACTCAGTGGCTTCAATTATTCTCTCTCCCAGTTTTGTGGACTACAGTCAGCCCTCCATATCCACAAGTTCCAGAGCCCTGAATTCAACCATCTGCAGGTCTAAACTATTTGGAAAAAAATCCAGAAAGTTCCAAAAAGCAAAATTTGAATTTGCCAGGCTGGGCAACTATTTACACAGCATTTACATTATACTTACAACAATTTATATAGCATTGACATTGTATTAGGTATTATAAGTAATAGAGATGGTTTAAAATATATGGGAGGATATGCATAGGTTATATGTAAATACTTTGCCATTTTATATAAGACACTTGAGTATCCTTGCATTTTGGTATCTGAAACCAGTCACCTGAGAATACTATGGAATTAGTACTGTACTGGACTGACCTTAGATAGATGGTTCTCAGTGGGGTCTTCCGTTTCATAGATGAAGCTGCAGTCAGCTGAAGCCTTGACTGGAAGCATGTGGAACATGGCTCACTCCAATGACTGGAATTTGATGCTGGTTCTAGACAGAGCTCAGCTGTGGCTGTGACTCGAGTGTCTACACAAGGGCTCACCTTGTGGCTTGGGATAATACATGACATTTGGGTTCTCAGAAGAGTTCCAAGAGCAGGCATTCTAAAGGAGCCAAACAGGAGATTTTGTTACTCATATAAGTCAGCCATGGAAATCATACACTGTTACTTAGTTCTTTCGCTTTTTATCAGGCAAGTGAATCACAGGGCCAGTCCACATTCAAGGGGAAGGAAACTAGACTCCACCTCTGGATGGGGAGAATGACTAAGAATTTGCAGCCACCTATAATCTACATACATGATGAGTTTTAGTTGCATCTGTGATGAGACTAGGTATAACTGTATCAATTAATACTACCTAGAGTCAACAAACAGATCATAAGTAGGCTTCTAAGGGGATCCATGAAGTGGCTAAGCTATTGAGAACACACACACACACATACACACACACACACACACACACACACACACACACACATCTTACTGCTAATGGAATACTACTAAGGATAAACTGAATGAGGGCCACTCGTGTGAGTTGATTTTCTTCCTCCCTAACTGAAGTCAATGAGCACTTTAAGAAATGAGAAATAATTTCAAAAGCATTCCTATGAACTACTGCTCCATTAATAGAGCCTCCTGTGATAACTTTGTTAGATGTATTAGCCCTTATAGGTTTAAAGTTAATGGAATAATTGAGGTGAATGGGTTTGTAAGTTTAACCATTAAAATACTACAACCAATAGAACAGTTGGGGAAATATATTTTAAAAGTATTACTGAAACAGCATATTATGATATTTGAAGTCAAGGATCTATTCACAAGCTGACTGGTTTTATTTTGGGACCTCCAGAGAAACAAATAACTAAAAAACAAAGGTAGGTAGTTCAGTCTTCTTTAAAAATATTCTTTGCAATTGTCCAATTTCTAATTAGCTTGATCAGATACTCATTCACTGTCATAATCACCCTACTCTTCCTTGTTTCCAGGGTGAACATCTTGAGATCTAGGACCAGCATCTTGAAAATATCTGTAATCCTCATAGTACCAAGTATGGTGACTTTCACATTACAGAAAACAAGAAATAAAGGGACTGTGTAGGAAAAGTAATATTTGATCATTCTTTAAGATGGCCAACAAATCTTTCAAAGCAATTGTGAAATATATAAAGTCCTGGAATACACCACACAGCTTGCTTTTTATCAGGCAAAGCAACTCTAACTTGTTTAACAAACACGTAAGAACAGCTGATATGGGTACAGGGTCCCATGCTAGAGTCTAAACAGAAAATGCAAGTGGAAAATGTAGTCATATTTCATACCCATATGAATTTAAGTTGATATATTCAGTTCATTGTTATGAGGATATTTAAATTGTTTTCACTCAGTGATAATACAAAAGAACTATTTTGAAGAAATTAAGTTTCCTGCTTTTCAATAAGGAAAACAATGACATACTTTTGCTATAAAGAAGAGTTGGAAAAAATATCTATACTATAAAACAAGCAGTCATGGTAGTCATTCAGTTAAAGTAAAATTCTATTGGAACCAATTCTGACAAGTTTTGAAAACTTCTAACCCTTAGGCAATAGGTAATAAGCAAATGCATGATTTAAAAAGTAGTGGTAACAAACAGTAGGCGAATCTTATGAACTTCTTTATCTCTAAGGCATCCCTGACCAAGAGACTGATAAGTGGTCCACCATACTCTATTTTCTATTCTTCTAGCTAGTCTCCAAGTCCCCACTTGTACATGGCCATATAACTGAGCTCTAGTCAGTGGTAAGTGGGTCAAAGTAATGGATGCCATAAAGAATACTCATGGACATGACCTAGCTTATTTTTCCCACTCTGCTCTATGAAATAAAGTAGAACTTAGACTCCTCCCAGCACCACCTTCCACTGACATGGACCCACCATAGTCTGTTAAATGTGTGAGAATTAAACACTTCTATTTTGTTGCCCCATTCTATTTCTGGGTCTCTTTGTTACTCCAGCATAGTCTACCCCAACTCATACATCATACATGTTAAAATACACCTGGATTCCATATTAAAATAGTTTCCATGAACTTTTAAAAAGATATTTACGATTATGATTTCAAAAATATATCTAAATGAACGCCTTTAGTATACAGTTGGCAATGTGTCTGTAATTATAGTATAAACCTGTTAACTTTTGCAGTGTAAAAATTTTTTCTTTTTAATTAATTTATTTATTTTTGGTTGTGTTGGGTCTTTGTTGCTGCTTGTGGGCTTTCTCTAGTTGCAGCGAGCAGGGACTACTCTTCGTTGCGGTGCGTGGGCTTCTCTTTGCGGTGGCTTCTCTTGTTGTGGAGCACGGGCTTTAAGAGCATGGTCTTCAGTAGTTGTGGCACGTGGGCTCAGCAGTTGTGGTGCATAGGCTTAGTTGCTCTGTGGCATGTGGGATCTTCCCAGACCAGGGCTCGAACCCGTGTCCCCTGCATTGGCAGGTGGATTCTTCACCACCGCGCCACCAGGGAAGTCCCTTGTAGTGTAAAAATTTAAACTACAAATTCCTGACAAAATTAAGTTCTTGTGAATACCAAATTGACAATCACAGGTGACAATGTCTCATTCTATAGATATTTAAATAAAGGTTAACTTTTTAAAAATTAATTTTTATTGTAGTATAGTTGATTTACAATGTTGTGTTAGTTTCTGCTGTACAGCAAAGTGAGTCAGTTATACATATATCCACTCTTTCCTAGATTTTTTTTAAGTTTAACTTTTGATTTTACAATTTTCTCTCCATTAGGAGTCATTGCATTTTTTATGTGCCTAGGATGTGTGATGAGTTACTCAAATAGACATCCACTCACTCCATTCAAAGGCACAATTCTAATTCCCTCCAAAAAGTAGAAAATGGTGATACTGCTTTTTTTTCCAGGCAATATCTGAAGTATATCCTGTGCTTATCATTTAGTGTCTGGTACATGGTAAACTCAAAATAAACAGTTGTTGCATGAACTGTGGAGAGAATTTCAGTCTTGATGAAACTTGAGCACCAAGTAGGGAAGATCAATGTAGTCACTTAGAAATTGGGTAAATGCTTAGAAACTGAGGGTGCAAGATAGGGGACGGGTCCTATTGGTCAAAGACAAATAGGTACAATACCAATACCAGCCCAAACTGCGATCAGAGATTGAATGATGTTGACACTGTGTTCCTCAAAAATAAAATTTCCACTAATCAAGAGCTCTAGTGGACCCTGGCCCTTCAGGGAAAGCCTGATGATCTCAAACGTATAGTTTGGGTGATTTTGCTGTAAAGCAAAATACAAGAAAACCTTTCTATTTCTACTTTAAAAATACTGGCTTCCCATAATTTGTTAACCTGTTTATTGTTTTTCCAAATTACTTTTAAACAAGTGGACTGGGGATGCACGTAATAAAGAATAAGGTTTGACTACTTCTGGACATTTTTTAAGGAAGCACTCTTGGTTTTGGGGAGCTATATGTCTATCATTTTTTCCTTCATCCAAGTAACTCATCTTAAGAATACAGTCTGATAAATTTTGGCAAATGTATATACGTATGTAACTAAAAACCTTATCAAGAAACAGAATAGTCCTACCACCCCAGAAATCAACTTTGTGCCTCTTTCCATTCAATGCTCAAATCTCTCCTGGAGCAAAAACTACTTCGATTTCTGTAAGCATAGTTTAATATTGCTCTTTATAGAATTTGATGTAAACAGGGTTGTGCAGTATATATTTTTTATTTCTGCATTGTTTTAGTCAACATAATGTGTTTAAAATCCACCCATGTTTTGTGTATATAGTTTGTTCTTTTCATTGCCAAATAGAATATCCTCCTTAGTTGATTATCCATTCTTATACTGGCTGATATTTCCTGCTATGAACTTTTTTGTATTTGTCTTTTTTGTCATCACATACTTTCATATCTCTTGTGTTTATCATACTAGAAGTGGAACTTCGAGGACATGATATATATTAAATAAAATTGCCTATCAGTTTTTCGAAAGTGGTTGCACTATTTTACACTCCCTCCAGAAATATGCTGAGAGTTCCTGTAGCTTCATCTCCGTAACAATAGCAGGTATTGTCTGGCTCTTTATTATTTTCATTTTAGTGGATGTGAAGCAAGTCATTGTGCATTTGAGTTTCCCTGATAAGTAATGATATTGAGCATCTTTTCATGTACTTATTAGCCATCCAGATATCTTCTGTTGTGTTCTGCCAGTTTTATTCAGATCATTTGCTCTGTATTATTGAGTTGTAGGAGTTCTTTGTGTAATTTAGATATAAGCATTTTGTTAGACCTATGTATTATATTTTCTCCCAGTCTGTGGCTTTTCCTTTCCTTTTCTTGACTGGTGTCTTTTGACAAACAGTATTTCAATTTACTGTTTCTTTCTTTTGTAGTTGGAACTTCTTATGACAAGTCTAAGAAATATTTGTCTACCCCAAGTCTGATAAAATATTTTCCTGTGTACGCTTTTAGTAGCTTTATGGTTTAATTTTTTTGTTCAGGTCTATGATCCATTTGGAATTAATTTTTTTAGTGTAAAGTAGGGTCAAGGTTCATTGTTCCACTTGTTTCAACACCATTTATTGTAAAGACTGTTTCTCCACTGAATTGCATTGGCTCCTATGACTCCCTATTCTGTTCTATTCTGTAGATCTATTTGCCTTTCTGTCAATACCATGTTGTTGAAATTAATGTAGCTTTATTGTAAGCTTTACAAACAGGAAGTAATTGTATCTTATGATACAGTATGTTACCTTGAAATCAAGTAGTGAAAGCCCTCTGAAATTGTTTTTCTTTTTCTAGATTGTTCTGGCTATGCCAGATCCTTTTGAATTCCATATACATTTCAGAAACATCTTGTCAATTTTACCAAAAAACGCTGATATTTTGATCTACATAGCACTGAATCACTAGTTTAATTTCAGATTTAACATCTTACCAATATTGATTCCACTTTTTGAATGTGCCATATCTTTCATTATTTAAGTCATCTTTAATATCTCTCAAAATGTGTTTTAGGGCTTCCCTGGTGGCGCAGTGGTTGAGAGTCCGCCTGCCGATGCAGGGGACACGGGTTCATGCCCCGGTCCGGGAAGATCCCACATGCCGCGGAGCGGCTAAGCCCGTGAGCCATGGCTGCTGAGCCTGCGCGTCCAGAGCCTGTGCTCAGCAACGGGAGAGGCCACAACAGTGAGAGGCCCGCGTACCGGAAAAAAAAAAAAAAAAAAAAAAAAAAAAAAAAAAAAAATGTGTTTTATATTTCATTGTAGAGTTCTTGCATATTTTTCAATAAACTTACTCCTAAGGGTTTTATATTTTTGATACTGTATTGTACTTAAAAGAATTGTAATTTTCCAATTATTTTTTCTTATTATGTAGAAATGTAAATAATTTTTGTAAATTGACCTTATGTCTCCTGGCCTTTCCAGTATTTTTTTTTTAAAGATACTTTTGGATTCCTTTGTTGATCTGAAGACCTTCCTTTATGATTTTTTAGGGTGGTTTTTGAGCCAATGAATTCTCTCAGCTTTTGATTATCTAAATATGTCTTAATTTTGCCTTTATTTTTAAAGAATATTTTTGTTGAATATTGAATGAAGGTTTGGCTCTTTTTCTCTTTGCACACTAAAAGTCTCATTTTGTTGTCTGCTGGCTTCTATTATGTCTGATGAGAAGTCAATTATCATTCTGTTTTTCCTTCAGTGCAGTGTCTTTTTTTCTGTCTGCATTCAACATTTTAAAATCATCTTAGGTTTTCAGTAGTTTGGCTTTGATGTGTCTAAAGGTGGTTATTTTTGTATTTATTGAGCTTAAATTTTCTTTGTTTCTTGGAAATATATATTGAATTTTTACAATGAATATGGACCTTTAAAGCTATTTTTTCATAAAAAAATTTCTAGCATATTCTTTCTTTTCTCGACTCCAATTATAAATAGGTTAGAAATTGGATGTTTTTCTACAGGTCACTGGTTGTCTACGCATTGTTTTATTTTTGTTTCTGTGCTTCGATTTGGATAATTTCTATTAATCTGTATAAGGATAACTAACCCTTTCTTCTGCTGTGTCTGAACTGTATCCAAAATTATCACAAAGGATAGGAGGGGGTAATTGATCTACACTGCTTTAAATTTATTTTAAATAATTTTACATTTAAAATATCATATATTTGTTTTAGAAGTTTTCTTTCATATACTACATATATTCCTTTCCATACTATAATTTTCCATTTCTTGTCCCAAACTATTTTTTTTTGTTTTCTGTTTCCATTTTTTGTTTTTGCAATTCTTAACATAGTTACAGTCCTTTCAAACTTTTCCTACTCAATACACTATCTGGGTCATCTGCTGCTCTTCCTCTATTGACTATCTTTTCTCTTAATTATGGTAACATTCCCTGCTTCTTTGCTTATTTTTTAAAAAAGATTTAATGCTGGGCATGTACATTATATAGAGATTAAACTATAAAATATTTTGTTGCTGTTGTGTTATTATTTTTCCTAGGAAGTTCCAGTAGTATTCCTTTCTCAGGGGACAACTAGTAAAAAGGAATGATTTTTCAGATTCCATGAAGAGTTCAGTTGAGTTTGTATGGCCTGTTACCATTAATTGATTGCATTCAGCAGTGGTTTCAAATTGGATTAAGGCCCTCTTTTTATTCTTCAGCTAATCTCTTTGATCTTGTCAGAGTTTGAGCTGGAAGTGGCTCAGATTGCAATTTTAGGTAGTTTTGGTTCATTTTTGGATTCTTCTCTAGCTGATCCGTGGAATATTAAGCACCCTGTAGCTGTACACGTCTGCTCAAAGACTCTGTTTTTCACTCTCACCTCCACTGCCTTTACTCAGCAATATTCTGCAAAGAGAAGTGAGAGGATTGCCAGGACAAGATATTTAAATTTTTTATTACTGATTTTCTATCTTCCATTAGTAACTGGCTAATTTTACATTATCTCTACAAGGCTCTCTCTCTATGGGGATGGGCTTACTTTCCCATTTACCTATTCCCACAGTAGGTGCTTGACCTCAGGTGTAGAAGTGGCACTTTGATAACCTATAAAGGGCTCATCTCTCTCTCTCTCTCTCTCTCTCTCTCTCTGGAATTTAGTTCATTAAGACATCTTAATGTCCAGTTCTCTTCAACTGTTTTATAAAAATTATACATTTTAGCATAATAATATTTTTGTCTTGCTGCTACCATAGGAGTGAAGTTCGTTTATGTACTGCTACATCCTAATTGGAAGTGGAAATCCATATAACCTTTTCCAAAAACACGAATCTCTAACATTTATTAATACATTCAGCGGGTAGCTTGTAATACATTCTGCAACATTAAGGTTATATTTACACAGATTTTTGCCCCATTTATTTGCCCATCTTGAAAGTGTCCATATTTGTTAATGATACCGTTAACAACATTAGTGATTGCAAAAGAAACAGTAGGTTTCTTTTGAGAGTATGGACTTTGGTGTTGAGAGACTTGAGGTTGAGTCCAGCACTGCCATATATTACAGATGTGATTTTGGTCTCATCTGAAAATGGTGATGCTAATGGTAGTTTCTTCCTTTAGTTGTTATGAGAATTAAATATGTCATCACATGTGAAATGTGTTCCATACCTGGTGCATAGTAAGCACCCAATAATAAGTCCTATTATTGTTCTACATTATTGTAAATGTCTTCTATTGTCTCACACCTGTCTCTCTATTGCCTTCCGTTTTTTCACTGTCAAATTATATAATGAGAATTTAGATGTGTTCTAGTGGATGGTTTGCTGTTAAAACAAGGAATTTCTTTGCATATCAAAGTATCACCAACTCAACTATGTCTAAGTAAATTTGACAGACATACAGATGAAAAACAACTGAGAAAATGGCTGCAATGTTTAAAAATTTTTTTAACACAGTTACTTTATTTAATTCTCTGTCAAAACTTTGGCTTAATGAATCATAGGATGATTTAATAAATGAATTAATCAACTCTTCAGAGACTCTAATCAACAATTAGTAATTTCAAGTGTTTATTTTAGAAGCAAATGCATGTAAACCTCTACATTTTCCTAAGGCAGATATATTGAAATGGTAAATCATTTATTAATGGGTAGAACACACAGTATGATAACTTTATGTTTGTAACTGCCATATGTATGTGAAACAATGAAACGAGGAGTAACATTCATAATACTTTGTCCTGAGCTACTAAATATGTTGCCTAAGGTTAAGTTATAAATTTAATTTTTTAATTGAAGTATATGGACTTACAATGTGTTAATTTCTGCTGTACAGCAGAGTGATTCAGTTATACATATATACATTCTTTTTTTTTTTTTTTTTTTTTTTTTTTATGCGTTACGCGGGCCTCTCACTGCTGTGGCCTCTCCCGTTGCGGAGGACAGGCTCCGGACGCGCAGGCTCAGCGGCCATGGCTCACGGGCCCAGCCGCTCCGCGGCATGTGGGATCCTCCCAGACCGGGGCACGAACCCGCGTCCCCTGCATCGGCAGGCGGACTCTCAACCACTGCGCCACCAGGGAAGCCCCTACATTCTTTTTTTAATATTCTTTTCCATTATGGTTTATCACAGGATATTGAATATAATTCCCTGTGCTAGACAGTAGGATCTTGTTGTTATCCATTCTATATATAATGGTTTGCATCTGCTAACCCCAAACTCCCACTTCATCCCTCCCCCATCCCCCTCTCCCTTGGCAACCACAAGTCTGTTCTCTATGAGTTCATTTCTGTTTTGTAGATAGGTTCCTTTGTGCCATATTTTAGATTCCACATATAAGTGATATCACACGGTATTTGTCTTCCTCTTTCTGACTTACTTCACTTGGTATGATAATCTCTAGGTCCATCCATGTTGCTGCAAATGTCATTGTTTCCTTCTTTTTATGGCTGAGTAGTATTCCACTGTATATATGTGTCACATCTTCTTTATCCATTCATCTGTTGATGGACATTTAGGTTGTTTCCATGTCTTGGCTATTGTGAATAGTGCTGCTATGAACATAGGGGTGCATATACCTTTTTGAATTATAATTTTGTCCAGATATATACCCAGGAGCAGGACTGCTGGATCATATGTCAACTCTATGTTTAGCTTTTTGAGGAACCGCCATACTGTTTTCCATAGTGGCTGCACCAACTTATATTCCCACCAACAGTGTAGGAATGTTCCCTTTTCTCCACACCCTCTTCAGCATGTTAATAAAATTTATTTTTGATATTTGTTGAATATCGACATTGTGCCTTCAAAAGAAGTTAATTCAGATTTTGTAAGGAACTAATATAAAAGGAAAAAAATTTAATTCTTTATCATTTTTTGAATATTGACAAGCTATCCCGTCAACATTTCACACTGCCAAACAATATAAAAAAAAAATCGGATGGTTATTCTTTGCCTTCATCTTCAGGCCCAAAAAAGATGTTAGCTAGGGGAATGTCCTCCATGCCAGTTCCCTTGAAAGCCATGATGGCTACAGACATCTTTTTCTTTAGGCCTGGAGCAAAGCTTGCCTAAACTAATTTCCAGTGCACTGGGCTTCTATATTATGACAATTGGTTTACCTTCCAAAGATAAGAACACCTACAGGCAGAAGTAATCATCAGGCTACCTTATCAGCACTGTAGCAGGAGAGGAAAGGAACAAAACCTATAAGAAGGAAGAACACTCAGACCTCCACTGATATGGCCCCTAAAGCCCCACCCATTGGCACACTGATTCGAAGTCTTTCAGAACTTCAATTTTTCTTTGATCCACCTACAACTCTTCTCCCTGAGGATGGAATGAAATGAGCTCACCCAAGAGAGTAGCCTGTGACCTACAACCCAATGTTTTTATTTCTTTTTATTATTTTTAGATTAATTTTTTTAAAGCGTATTGTTAGAAATTACTGCTTTAGAATTTGTCTCCACCACTGCTTAATCATTTGCTGACCCTAGATCTGCATTATGATGCTACACAAAATTTCTTCACATGAAAGTCCATTAATTATTTAAACTTCTATTAGTTAGGCTAAAGATACTTGATTCTCCCAATCACTTCTCCAAACTCATCAGCAAACCTGATTGACTTAAGGGGACAAATGACAGTTTCTGAAATTTAGTTTCCACCACACAATGTGAATGTACTGTGTGCTACCATCTCTTATCAAATCATTTTGTTGTTTAAAAATCATATATTTATATTTAAATATTAAATAGATATTTGTAATATGTTTAAATATAAGCCAACTTAGAATATATGAAATATGTATTCAAAAATGTAAGATAGAGAAAATTGGTAATTAAATAATAAGTAGTTGATATCAAAGAACTATAAATAGGAACTATTCTATACTGATGGGAATTTCTTGGCTAATCTTCATTAAATTTTCCTTTTACTCTATAGGTTTCTAAGTTCCTTAAAATCTCCATTGAGAAAACAGTTGCTTGCATTATCTGCTTAAGAATGAAAAATTCGGGGCTTCCCTGGTGGTGCAGTGGTTGAGAGTCCCCCTGCCGATGCAGGGGACACGGGTTTGTGCCCCGGTCCGGGAAGGTCCCACATGCCGCGGAGCAGCTGGGCCCTTGAGCCATGGCCGCTGAGCCTGCACGTCCGGAGCCTGTGCTCCGCAACGGGAGAGGCCACAGCAGTGAGAGGCCCGCATACCGCAAAAAAAAAAAAAAAAAAAAGAAAAATTCACTTGTAAAAGACCAGCTTTGACCGCTGCTTTTGCAATTCTGATCATGATTTAAAGAATTCATTACTTTAACTTGTGTAAGGGTAGCCTTTATCAATAAACCAAGTGAAAAAGTAGTTGCTTGTGGTGGTCAGTATAAAAATTGTTCAAAACACATTTTCTTAACTACTGTCTTAATATGCTTGGTTGCACTACCGAACTCTATGCTCCCCAGTAAAATAATTCAATTTTGCCTGCATTACTAAGAACTTTGCAGTTTGCCCTCATAGCTAATGGGAGATCATAGTGCTGTCTAATTCTGGGGAGACTACAGTAGGAGTTAAACTTAATAATGCATGCAGAAGAGTGGCCCTCCATTAAGTGAGGCAGAGAGAAACTCAAGTTCAGGTTTCTAAATGCACAGAGGATAAAACTGAATGTCACATCAAGGGTACAACCTCTGCTAATGCAGATTAGAGCCTCTCCAAAAGACTAAAAGCTTTTAAGGAAATTATAAATATTTCTTTTCACCACGGCTGAGCCTGGGCAGAAAATCTTTCTTAGTCATATTCTCTTAGTTGAATCTCAAATAAGGTTTATTTAATTTCTGCCACAGTAGTAATTATGGTTAAAAATTCTAAGCCTTGAAACAAAAATAACAGCACATATTTCTTAATTTTCTGTTGACTAAGGGAAAAAAACTTTTTTTTTCTTTTCTTCAAATTTGGCTCTGCCATTTCTTAGCTGTGTGATCATGGGTATGATTTTTATACTTGTTGAGGCTAAATTATATCATCAGTAAAATTGTTTAAAGGTCACTTATGTGGAATAATTTAGAAAACGCCTAACTTACCCAGCAAAGAGTGTCAAGCAAATAGTAAGTACTATTGGAATTTGTTATTGTTATTTGTTTGCTAGTATATTTGTTACCTACCCAGTCTTGACCAAAATAGACAGAATATTAGTCATCTCAGCTTCACAAAAAGAGGTTATGCATCCAAGGTTATTTGGATGAACCCAGATAGTTCTTGTCCATAGATAGATCCTGTACAATCTACTGAGCTATTCTGTCTCAGCTTTCTGACTTGTATTCCATTTATCTTTTAATGACTGGAGTCCTGGAATGAGCTTTAGACCATTACTCTTTAATACTTTAATGTAAACACATATCACATAAAGATGTACTAGGGCCCAAGTTTCTGCATTTCTAAAAACCTCTGAGGGACTTCCCTGGTGGCACAGTAGTTAAGAATCCACTTGCCAATGCAGGGGACACGGGTTCGATCCCTGGCGCAGGAAGATCCCACATGCCTCAGAGCAACTAAGCCCACGCGCCACAACTACTGAGCCTGTGCTCTAGAGCCCGCGAGCCACAACTACTGAAGCCCATGTGCCTACAGCCCATGCTCCACAACAAGAGAAGCCACCGCTATGAGAAGCCTGCGCACCGCAACAAAGAGTAGCCCCTGCTCGCCACAACTAGAGAAAGCCTGTGCTCAGCAACGGAGACCCAACACAGCCAAAGATAAATAAATCAATACATTTATTTTAAAAAGTAAATTAAATTAAAATTTAAAAAAATAAATAAAAACCACTGGGTGATGCCAATGCTGCTGATTCATGGACCACAATATTCTGGCTTGGCACTGCCCAGATGATGGAAATGTCCCGTATCTGTGCTGTCCGGTACGTCAGCCACTGAGTACTTAAATGTGGAGAGTGCTACTGAGGAACTGCATCTTTAATTTTATTTAGTTTTAAAACATTCAAATTCACCAGTAGCTAGTGGCTACTGTACTGGACAGTGCAGCTGTAGATAATTTAGCTGATTCTCTGATATTCTTTTTTAATATTCCCTTTGTATTACCAGGCTGTAGGTGGGTTCTGTCCTGAAGCAAATGACAATTGTTAGTGGGTTGGCCAGTAAGTCCGTTCCGGATTTTCTGAAAGACGTTAATGGAAAAACCCTAACGAACTTTTTGGTCAATCCGATACAATCCTTGGTAAGGGTTGTCACTGGCCAGAGAGTCCTGGTCCTTTGTTTCATCTACAAGATCAGACCTCCTAGAATACAACCAAGACTGGTATTAGGCCACCTAACACACCGAAAACTCTAGAAGTCATCTGAGTGCTCTGGATGACCACACGGTCTGTCTTTCTGAGTTTCTGCTAAGAGTTGCTTAAGGGTCAGTATTCCTGGAGGCTGAGTTGATCTGATATTCAGCAATAGAGAATATCTGTTTTTCCTTGTTTAGCAATTCACCGCTTTGCTCATTCTGCATCCAACTTACACTTATGCTTCTCTTTATTTCATTTACCTAATGATTCACAGTTTTTACAGTGAGGTGCTTACTGTTTCTAATGGACAGATATTTAAAGACACAGAGGAGGAAGATGGAAGTGGCTGCACTGGGATGATACAATCTGAAGGATTGGAATATGTATTAAACTCGTATCTTTTCCTCATAATCACCAAAACAAAGGAATGTAAAAATAATATGTTTATATAGAGTTTTGTACTTTTTGCTTATTTTCACTTATTACACTGGGGTTTAGCCTCTATTCAAAGACTTCATTCATCCTTTCAAAGAAGGTGCCCAATTAGTTCCTACTTCCTCATTTTTTACTTCTTTGCTCTCGATTTCCAAAGTGCACAACACTGGAGATGTGAAAATACTAAGAGAAACTCTAAGAAAAGCTTGATAGATACATATAATGCCATTTAACACAGCTAAATTAAATATATATGTATATATTTAAATACTTTTATTTATACTATATATATATACACACAGTAAAGGAGCACTACTGGAATCAACTACAGTTGATTTGGTAGATATTTAACTTAAAACAGTTATTAAAATGAAACTCTGACTGGGACAAATTCTGTCAAGATTCTCTGTCACATTACCCAAGTTGTTTCTCCCAAGTCAAATGGTCTAGTCCTGAACAATACTTCCATTGTAAAAGATATTTCTTTTGCTGCTGTTGAAGTTATTTGGTGTTTAAATGATTTTTCTTTTGAATCAAATAAATTATTAGGACATTTATTTTCCTGATTCTTATTTTACCTTTGAAATGGAAAATACATGATATAAATATAACCAGTGCATATGGATTTTCTTTTACTTATGAATTAGGGAATTTAAGTCAATTTCAGCTGTGATAACTAGTAGCACCATATTTTGACTCCATTTCTTACATTTGTTTCCAAGACATCCCTGGAAATTGTTCTCTTGTTAATGAATGATATGCACTAGAAAAAACATTTAGCAAAGGGGTAGGAAAATGGATTTTGTTTAGCGTGAAAAAATTAAGAATTAAAGGAAATGTTTGAAAATGAATAGAGACCAGAACATTTTAAAAGAACAAGTCTAAAGATGCTGATCCAAGATACATGAAAGGCAAAATGCTGTAGCCGTTTAGGTGCGGGGGAGATATTTTATTTTGCTACTCTAATTTTGAAAATAAAACATTACAGTTAGAAACCAAGAGTAATCCTATGCAATCTAGAGGTAGAAGCCACAAATCTCTTCATGAACATGTGACAGGACTACTGTACCTAGTTCTCCTACTCTATTACAGATGAGGAAAGTGTGGCAGAGCAGACACCGACTTTCATACTAACCTCGCTTACAAAAGGGCAAAGCCAGGGGAAGAACTTAGGTCCCTGATTTTCCACTCACCACAGGCACTGTTGGGAAGAAACCAGTCTGCATCTTCCTAAGTCTCACTCTAACACTTGAGACCTGGGAGCCATTTCCTGTTGATTCCCACATTGTGTTCTTTCTGTTAGTGTGAAACATCCACCTGCCTTCTCACTGATCTGGGTGATATTTCATGAGTTCATGCTTCCCCTTCAATCTACTTCAATCTCAC
Source organism: Phocoena phocoena (assembly GCF_963924675.1). Lineage (NCBI taxonomy): Eukaryota > Metazoa > Chordata > Mammalia > Artiodactyla > Phocoenidae > Phocoena > Phocoena phocoena. The sequence continues at coordinate 75,111,754 of NC_089234.1, read as the reverse complement.
CCCACTCTTTCCTTCAATCTCCATAGTTTTCAGATTGGTTTGATGCAAATATCAATTTCTTCATCATCTACTTACTCATTTTTAAAAACTGAGAAAGTAGTCTAGCATACCTAGAATTATAGAGAATAATATCATAAACAGTCACGCAGCTACCCAGTTTAAAACAAAACAATACAAGGCTACTTTTGCTTCAAAGCAGCATTCATGGATTTAGTGACACAACTTCATTTCCTTCCCTCTCTTCCCATTTAACCTTTATCCTGAATTTAGTGTTTATCATGCCAAATCTGTTTTTATACTTTCAACAAATTTGTGTGTATCCAGAAAAATGCATTATATTTTTTTCCAAAGTGTAAAGCATTTTTTAATGTGTAACATAAGCAAAATTATTTGTCAATAAATTTTTAAGGTATTTCACATGTTCTGATTCTTTCCACTGCCAGTCACCTTACTTCCTCCAAAGTCATAATCTTCAAGATAAGATAGCCCTTTCAAAAAGAAGTTGTGCTCAATCCACAGCTGTCATGTCAGTCAGTCCACAATTCTTTCATTTGGGCTTCTTTGATCTCCTATGGAATACAGACACTTCAAAATTCGCTGCCTATAACCTTTGAGATCCAATTTCCTCAAGCAATTTATTTTAGGACCATGTTTAGGGTCAGGAGATGGATCTGCCTGGTTCTGAATTTGACACCCTCTAAAAATGTATTAAGTTCAAATCATATTCACTCCTAAGCTATCACACCCTAGAACAGTGGAGGTCTATCCCGATGGGGCTTTTTCTGTAAACACACATGGTTGGAAATGCCTCACAGAGTAACTATATGGTTTCCTTTACCTTTATCTGCTAACTCGCCGGGATGGGTGGGGGCTGGGAGCTGAGAGCTGAGGCTCGGGCTTCACAGGTCAGATCCCAGGGAGAGGACTGGCAGCGTGAACACAGCTTCCAGGGGGTTAGCGTGCCACGGCTAGCCGGGAGGGAGTCCGGGAAAGTGTGGAGCTGCCGAAGAGGCAAGAGACTTTTTCTTGCCTCTTTGTTTCTTGGTGCACGACGAGAGGGGATTAAAAGCGCCACTTAAAGGAGCTCCAGAGACTGACGTGAGCCGCAGCTATCAGCGCGGACCCCAGAGATGGGCATGAGATGCTAATGCTGCTGCTGCCGCCACCAAGAAGCCTGTGTGCGAGCAGAGGTCACTCTCCACACCTCCCTTCCGGGGAGCCTGTGCAGCCCGCCACTGCCAGGGTCCCGGGATCCAGGGACAACTTCCCCGGCAGAATGCATGGCGCGCCTCAGGCTGCTGCAATGTCACGCCGGCCTCTGCCCCCGCAGGCTCGCCCTGCATCTGTACCCCTCCCTCTTCCCGGCCTGAGTGAGCCAGAGAACCCAAATCAACTGCTCCTTTAACCCCATCCTGTCTGAGCAAAGAACAGACGCCCTCAGGCGACCTACATGCAGAGGCGGGACAAATCCAAAGGTGAAACCTGGGAGCTGTGCAAACAAAGAAGAGAAAGGGAAATCACTCCCAGCAGCCTCAGGAGCAGCGGATTAAATCTCCACAGTCAACTTCACACAACCTGCATCTGTGGAATACTTGAATAGACAACGAATCATCTCAAATTGAGGAGGTGGACTTCGGGAGCAACAATATATATATATATTTTTCCCTTTTTCTTTTTTTGTGAGTGTGCATGTCTATGCTTCTGTGTGTGATTTTGTCTCTATAGCTTTGCTTTTACAACTTAACCTAGGGTGCTCTCTGTCCTTTTTGTTTCTTTGCCTGTTTTTTACTTAAACAATTTTTTTTTCTTAATAAGTATTTTTTTATTTTAATAACTATTTTATTTTACTTCATTTTATCTTCTTCTTTCTTTCTTTTTCTCCTCACTTTTATTCTGAGCTGTGTGGAGGACAGGCTCTTGAGGCTCCAGTAAGGCGTCAGGGCTATGCCACTGAGGTGGGAGAGCCCAGTTCAGGACACTGGTCCAAAAGAGACCTCCCAGCTCCATGTAATATCAAACGGCAAAACTCTCCCAGAGATCTACGACTCAATGCCAAAATCCAGCTCCACTCAACGACTAGCAAGCTACAGTGCAGGACACCCCATACCAAACAACTAGCAAGACAGGAACACAACCCCACCCATTAGCACAGAGGCTGCCTAAAATCATAATAAGGCCACAGACACCCCAAAACATACCACCAGACGTGGACCTGCTCACGAGAAAGACAAGATCCAGCCTCATCCACCAGAACACAGGCACCAGTCCCCTCACCAGGAAGTCTACACAACCCACTTAACCAACCTTAGCCACTGGTGACAGACACCAAAAACACCGGAAACTATGAACCTGCAGCCTTCAAAAAGGAGACCCCAAACACAGTCACTTAAGCAGAATGAGAAGACAGAGAAACACAGCAGATGAAGGAGCAAGGCAAAAACCCACCAGACCTAACAAATGAAGAGGAAATAGGCAGTCTACCTGAAAAATAATTCAGAATAATGTAGTAAAGATAATCCAAAATCTTGGAACTAGAATGGAGAAAATACAAGAAACGTTTAACAAGGACTTAGAAGAATTAAAGAGCAAACAAACAGTGATGTACAACATAATAAATGAAAGTAAAAATTCTCTAGAAGGGATCAATAGCAGAATAACTGAGGCAGCAGAACGGATAAGTGACCTGGAAGATAAAATAGTGGAAATAACTACTGCAGAGCAGAACAAAGAATGAAAAGAATTGAGGACAGTCTCGGAGACCTCTGGGATAACATTAAACACAACAACATTCAAATTATAGGGGTCCCAGAAGAAGAATAGTAAAAGAAAGTGACTGAGGAAATATTTGAAGAGATTATAGTTGAAAACTTCCCTAATACGGGAAAGGAAATAGTTAAAAAAGTCCAGGAAGCACAGAGAGTCCCATACAGGATAAATCTAAGGAGAAACAGGCCAAGACACATATTAATCAAACTATCAACATTAAATACAGGGCTTCCCTGGTGGCGCAGTGGTTGAGAGTCTGCCTACCGATGCAGGGGACACAGGTTCGTGCCCCGGTCCGGGAAGATCCCACATGCTGCGGAGCAGCTGGGCCCGTGAGCCATGGCCACTGAGCCTACGCATCCGGAGCCTGTGCTCTGCAACGGGAGAGGCCACAGCACTGGGAGGCTCCCATACCGCAAAAAAAACCCAATTAAATACAAAGAACAAATATTAAAAGCACCAAGGGAAAAAAAACAAATAACACATAAGGGAATCCCCATAAGGTTAACAGCTGATCTTTCAACAGAAACTCTGCAAGCCAGAAGGGAGTGGCAGGACAGATTTAAAGTGATGAAGGAGAAAAACCTACAACTAAGAAAACTTTACCCAGCAAGGAACTCATTCAGATTTGATGGAGAAATTAAAACCTTTACAGACAAGCAAAAGCTATGAGAATTCAGCACCACCAAACCAGCTTTACAACAAATGCTAAAGGAACTTCTCTAGGCAGGAAACACAAGACAAGGAAAAGACCTTCAATAATAAACCAAAAAAATTAAGAAAAAGGTCATAGATACATATCAATAGTTACCTTAAATGTAAATGGATTAAATGCTCCAACCAAAAGACTTAGACTGGCTGAATGGATACAAAAACAACACCCATATACATGCTGTCTACAAGAGACCCACTTCAGACCTAGGGACACAAACAGACTGAAAGTGAGGGGATGGAAAAAGATATTCCATGCAAATGAAAATCAAAAGAAAGCTGGAGTAGCAATTCTCATATCAGACAAAATAGACTTTAAAACAAAGGCTATTACAAGAGACAAAGTAGGACACTACATAATGATCAAGGGATCAATCCAAGAAGAAGATATAACAATTGTAAATATTTATGCACCCAACATAGGAGCACCTCAATACATAAGGCAAATACTAACAGCCATAAAAAGGGAAATCGATAGTAACACCATCACAGTAGGTGACTTTCACACACTACTTTCACCAATGGACAGATCATCCAAAATGAAAATAAATAAGGAAACACAAGCTTTAAATGATACATTAAACAAGATGGACTTAATTGATATTTATAGGACATTCCATCCAAGAACAACAGAATACACAATCTTCTCAAGTGCTCATGGAACATCCTCCAGGATAGATCATATCTTGGGTCACAAATCAAGCCTTGGTAAATTTAAGAAAATTGAAATCGTATCAAGTATCTTTTCTGACCACAACGCTATGAGACTAGATATCAATTACAGGAAAAGGTCTGTAAGAAATACAAACACATAGAAGCTAAACAACACACTACTTAATAACCAAGAGATCACTGAAGAAATCAAAAGATACTTAGAAACAAGCAACAATGAAAATGCAACGACCCAAAACCTATGGGATGCAGCAAATGCACTTTTAAGAGGGAAGTTTATAGCTATACAAGCCTACCTTAAGAAACAAGAAACATCTCAAATAAACCATCTAACCTTAGATCTAAAGCCATTAGAGAAAGAAGAACAAAAAAACCCCAAAGTTAGCAGAAGGAAAGAAATCATAAAGATCAGATCAGAAATAAATGAAAAATAAAATGAAGGAAACGATAGCAAAGATCAATAAAACTGAAAGCTGGTTCTTTGAGAAGATAAACAAAATTGATAAACCATTAGCCAGACTTATCAAGAAAAAAAAGAGAGAAGACTCAAATCAATAGAATTAGAAATGAAAAAGGAGAAGTAACAACTGACACTACAGAAATACAAAGGATCATAAGAGATTACTACAAGCAACTCTATGTGAATAAAATGGACAACCTGGAAGAAATGGACAAATTCTTAGAAATGCACAACCTTCCGAGACTGAACCAGGAAGAAATAGAAAATATAAAAAGACCAATCACAAGCACTGAAATTGAAACTGTGATTAAAAATCTTCCAACAAACAAAAGCCCAGGACCAAGAAGAGCTAACACTTATCCTTCTCAAACTCTTCAAAAATATAGCATAGGGAGGAACACTCCCAAACTCATTTTACGAGGCCACCATTACTGTGATAAGAAAACCAGACAAAGATGTCACAAAGAAAGAACACTATAGGCCAATATCACTAATGAACATAGATGCAAGAATCCTCAACAAAATACTAGCAAACAGAATCCAACAGCACATTAAGAGGATCATACACTATTATCAAGTGTGGTTTATCCCAGGAATGCAAGGATTCTTCAATATACTTAAATCAATCAAAGTGATACACCATATAAACAAACTGAAAAACCATATGATCATCTCAATAGATGCAGAGAAAGCTTTTGACAAAATTCAACACCCATTTATGATAAAAACCCTCCAGAAAGTAGGCATGGGGGAACTTTTCTCAACATAATAATGGCCATATATAACAAACCCAGAGCCAACATCATCCTCATGGGTGAAAAACTGAAACCATTTCCACTAAGATCAGGAACAGGACAAGGCTTCCCACTCTCACCAGTATTATTCAACATAGTTTTGGAAGTTTTAGCCACAGCAATCAGAGAAGAAAAAGAAATAAAAGGAATCCAAATTGGAAAGGAAGTAAAGCTGTCACTGTTTGCAGATGACATGATACTATACATAGAGAATCCTAAGGATGCTACCAGAAAACTACTACAGCTAATCAATGAATTTGGTAAAGGAGCAGGATACAAAACTAATGCACAGAAAACTCTTGCATTCCTATACACTAATGATGAAAAATCTGAAAGTGAAACCAAGAAAACACTCCCATTTACCATTGTAACAAAAAGGATAAAATACCTAGGAATAAACCTACCTATGAGACAAAAGACCTGTATGCAGAAAATTATAAGACACTGATGAAAGAAATTAAAGATGATACAAATAGATGGAGAGATATACCATGTTCTTGGATTGGAAGAAGCAACACTGTGAAAATAACTCTGCTATCCAATCTATAGATTCAATGCAATCCCTATCAAACTATCACTGGCATTTTTCACAGAACTAGAACAAAAAATTTCACAATTTGTATGGAAACACAGAAGACTCTGAATAGCCAAAGCAATCTTGAGAAAGAAAAACGGAGCTGGAGGAATCAGGCTCCTGGACTTCAGACTGTACTACAAAGCTACAGTCATCAAGACAGTATGGTACTGGCACAGAAACAGAAATTTAGATCAATGGAAGAGGATAGAAAGCCCAGAGATAAACCCAGGCACATATGGTCACCTTATTTTCGATAAAGGAGGCAAGAATATACAATGGAGAAAAGTCAGCCTCTTCAATAAGTGGTGCTGGGAAAACTGAACAGCTGCAGGTAAAAGAATGAATTTAGAACACTCCCTAACACCATACACAAAAATAAACTCAAAATGGATTAAAGACCTAAATGTAAGGCCAGACACTATCAAACTCTTAGAGGAAAACATAGGGAGAACACTCTATGACATAAATCACAGCAAGATCCTTGTTGACCCACCTCCTAGAGAAATGGAAATAAAAACAAAAATAAACAAATGGGACCTACCTAATGAAACTTAAAAGCTTTTGCACAGCAAAGGAAACCATAAAGAAGATGAAAAGACAACCTTCAGAATGGGAGAAAATATTTGCAAATGAAGCAACTGACAAAGGATTAATCACCAAAACATACAAGCAACTCATGCAGCTCAGTATCAATAAAACAACCAACCCAATGCAAAAATGGCCAGAAGACCTAAATAGATGTTTCGCCAAAGAAGATATGCAGATTGCCAATAAACACATGAAAGGATGCTCAACATCATTAATCATTAGAGAAATGCAAATAAAAACTACAATGAGATACCATCTCACACCAGTCAGAATGGCCATCATCAAAAAATCTACAAACAATAAATGCTGGAGAGGGTGTGGAGAAAAGGGAACCGTCTTGCACCTTGGTGGGAATGTAAATTGATACAGCCATTATGGAGAACAGTATGGAGGTTCCTTAAAAAACTGAAAACAGAGCTACCATATGACCTAGCAATCCCACTACTGGGCATATACCCTGAGAAAACCATAATTCAAAAAGAGACATGTACCACAATGTTCATTGTGGCACTATTTACAATAGCCAGGACATGGAAGCAACATAACTGTCCATCAACAGACGAATGGATAAAGAAGATGTGACACATATATATAATGGAATATTACTCAGCCATAAAGAGAAACAAAATTCAGTTATTTCTAGCCAGGTGCATGGGCCTAGAGTCTGTCATACAGAGTGAAGTCAGAAAGAGAAAAACAAATACCATATGCTAACACATACATATGGAATCTAAAAAAAGAAAATAAAAGGTCAGAAGAACCTAGGGGCAAGACGGGAATAAAGATGCAGACCTACTAGAGAATGGACTTGAAGATATGGGGAGGGGCATGGGTAAGGTGGGACAAAGTGAGAGAGTGGCATGGGCACATATACACTACCAAACGTAAAATATATAGCTAGTGGGAAGCAGCCGCATAGCACAGGAAGATTAGCTCTGTGCTTTGTGACCACCTAGAGGGGTGGGATAGGGAGGGTGGGAGGGAGGGAGATGCAAGAGGGAAGAGATACGGGGATATATGTATATGTTTAACTGATTCACGTTATAAAGCAGAAACTAACACACCAATGTAAAGCAATTATACTCTAATAAAGATGTTAAAAAAAAAAGTAAGTTTGGCTTATAGTCCCCTTCTGGGAGGATTTTGTTCTCATGTTCCTACCTGGACTGATTGTTTTCTAATCAAAGGACACAGCTATTCCTTGGCTCTGCCAGTTAGTCGCATCCTGCGAAGTCCCATTGCTTGAATCCTGTGTTGGATCCCGTCTCCTGGATTCTAGATAATCTTCCTGATACACTGGCCATGTTAGTGGAATACAGTTTTCATTACCATCATGAGAATGAGTGTGGTGCTCATAGGTTAATTTTCATGAACCATCGTGTCTGAAAAATATGTTTATCATCCATTTGATCTCCTATTTCCCAGCTTTCTTTATGATGTATTTTTGGAAGAGTTTCTCAATAATAGCTTTGTATAACTTACTAGATTCTTAAATTCTAATTATCGTATTTTTAACTTAGAAATTTTTCTTGTTATCTACTCCTTTTTATTATTTTTCTTCTTCTGTAATGAAAACGTATCTTCTCTCATTGCTATGAAGGTTAATTCTAATTTGTAAAACTTTTCCTCTTCTTGCATTGTTATTTTCTCTTCTGAAACCCTCTTTGATCTATTTGATTTGATCTCACAGGTTTTCCTCAAATGTAAGTATTTTAGGCTTGAAGCATTATTAAGAGTGAAATTTTATGTTGATCATGTATGGGAATGATGGACCTTTGGTAATGGGTAGGATGGTAATCTGAGCTTTTCTTTGCAGGTGTATTACCAGTGTACGGCAGAGAAACAGAATCAGTAGGAGATAGAGAGAGATAAAGATAGGTAGATAGGTAGATAGATAGGTAGATAGATAGATAGATAGATTGATTTTAAGGAATTGGCTTATGACATCATCGAGGCTGGCAAGTCCAAAATCTGCAGGATGACCTGACAGACTGGAGACCCAGACTGCAGTTCAAGTTTAAAAGCCTTCTGCTGGCACAGTTCCCTCTTGTCCAGGGAAGGTCAGTATTTTGTTCTGTTCAAGTCTTCAACTGATTGCATGAGGCCCAGCCACATTATAGTAGAAAATCTGCTTTTAAATTACTCCACCAATTTAAATGTTAGTTTCATCTAAAACACCCTCCCAGAAAGATACAGAATAATGTTTGACTGACTATGGCCCAGCAAAGTTGACGCAGAAAATTAACCATCACAGTGGGATACCTAAATATAAGTAACAGTAAGTATTCTTTCTTATTCTAGAAGGTTTTCCAGGAGAAAGCTCTCTAATTTTTTGCCTGAAGATAGCAAGCATGCCTGCAGACTGGGAGCGAAACAGGGAAACAGGGCTGGGGAAGAGACTGTCACCAACATTGTACAGAATCTCTCGGTATCTCCCTGTTTTGGGTACAGTTCCGCACACACACTCTCTGCATGACATATCTGGAGACTTCCAGTTCAATTTCTCCAAAGGATGAATGCTGGTCTCTGCTAGGGTATGAAAAGGAACTTGAAATTCTAACTGGTCCTTTATACAGATGTGTAAAAAGTCATCTTATTTTCAATGCCACAGTTCACCTATGACTTCTGGGGTAACTAGATGTCCCTATTCTTCACCATTTCCTAGATTTCGTGGTATGGATTAGTTTGCTTCTCTTTACATTGCCTTCTGCAAGCCCTTAGGTTTCAGCTTTTTTTTTTTACTCGTTAACCTAGTTGCCTGTTTTTTTTTCCAGTTTTCCAACCCCCCAAAATTTGTTGACAAAGCCTGTCTATTGGTATCACTTCTGTTTTCTTTATTTTCATGTGTTTATACTTTTAAAAACAGCTTTATGAAGATATAATTCACGTACCATGCAACTCATCCATTGAGTTTATAACTACATCTTTAAAAAATTATTTTTTGGAGTTACAGTAGGGATTAGAAATAAACATGTGTTAGAAAACAAGTTCCCTAAAATTTTTGCTTTGGCCTTTTTAAACCTTGCATGTAGATGTTTTAAAAATTGAAATTTAATTAACCTATCATAAAGTTCACCATTTAAAACCATTCAGAGGTTTATAGTACAGTTCAAAAGTTGTGCAATCATTACCACTATCCAGAATATTTTCATTACCCTCAAAAAGAATACCTATTATCAGTCATTCTCCATTTCCACCTTCCTCTGGCCCCTGGAAACCAGTAATCTACTTTCTGTCTCTATGGATTCCTATTCTGGACATTTAATATAAATGACAACATACAATATATGGCCTTTTGTGTCTGGTTTCTTTCATTTAGCAACATGTTTTCAAAGTTCACCTGTGTTGTAGCATATTGATACTTCACTCCTCTTTATAAATGAATACTATTCCATTATATAGATATAGCATATATTGTTTATCCATTCATCTGTTGATAGACTTTTGTGTTTTTTCCACATTTGTCTATTATGAATAATACTGCTTTGAACATTTGTATACAAGTATTTTTGTGAACATATGTTCATTTCTGGGTGTGGAATTGCTAGGTTATATGATTACATTATTGTTAACCTTTTGAGGAATGGCCAAACTGTTTTCCAAAGTTACTACCCAGTGTCTCAGGGTTCCAATTTCTCTGTATCCTCATCAACACTTGCTATTTTCCATTTTAGATTATAGCTATCCTAGTAGGTATGAAATACCTCATTGTGGTTTTGATTTTAATTTACTTAGTGACTAATAATGTTGGGCCATTTGCATAAAATATCCATGGCCATTTGTATAAAATATTTATGGAGAAATGTCTATTCAAATCCTTTGTCCATTTGTAATCGTGTTGTCTCTTTATTGTTGATTGTGAGATTTTTTAATATTCTGAACATTAGACCCTTATCAGATATATGATTTGCAAATATTTTCTCTTGTTCTGTGTGTTAGCTTCTCACTTTCTTGAGAATGCCCTTTGACACACCAATTTTTTTTAATCTGATATATGTTGTATTTTTTTTTCAGGCTCAATAGCCATGGCTCACAGGCCCAGCCACTCCACGGCATGTGGGATCCTCCCGGACCGGGGCACGAACCCGTGTCCCCTGCATCGGCAGGCGGACTCCCAACCACTGCGCCACCAGGGAAGCCCTATATGTTGTATTTTTGATTGCTTGTGGTTTAGGTGTTATATCTAAGAAACCATTGCCTAATTCAAAGTCACAAATATTTACATTTATGTTTTCTTCTAGTAATTTTATAGTTTTACCACCTAAACTTAGCTCTTCAATCAATTTTGAGTTAACTCTCATATGATGTGTTAGAGATCCAAGTTTATTCTTTTCCAAGTGGATATAAAGTTATCCCAGTACCATTTGTTGAAAAGACTATTTTTTCACATTGAATTCTCTCAGCAGCCTTGTCAATAGTCAATGACTATACATGCATGGGTTTATTTCTAGAGTCTCAATCTTTTTCCAGCCTGTAGATCCATCCCTATACCAGTGCTGCACTGTCTTGATTTCTTTAGCTTTTGGTAAGTTTGAAATTGATAAGGGTGATTCCTCCTACTCTGTTCTTTTTTCAGATTTATATGGCTATTCTGGCTCTCTTGCATTTGCATATGAATTTTAGGACTGACTTGTTCATTTCTTCAAAAAGTTACCTGATATTTTGATAGGGATTGATTGCCTTTAATATGTACATCAATTTGGAATATACTGCCACCATATCAATATTAGGTCTTCTAAACCATTAATAAGGTATCCTTTCCTATTTAGGCTTTTAAAAATTCTTTCAACATTGTAATTGAAAGATTTCAGTGTACAAATCTTAAACATTTTTTGTGAAAAATTTCCTATTTTATTATGTTCAATGTTATTGCAAGTAAAAAAATGCAATTTATTTTTGTATATTAATCTTTTATTCTGCAAACTTAATGAAATTGTTTACTAGCTGGAATAGTTGTTTTTGCGTGTGAGTTTCTTAGGGTTTTCTATATATAAGGTTTTGTCATCTGCAAATACGGATAGTTTTTACTTCATCCTTTCCAATCTGTCCTGGCTAGAACCTCGACTACAATGTACAAAGGCAGCAAAGACAACTGACATTCTGTGTTGTTCCTGATCTTCAGGTGAACACTTTCAATCTCACACCATTGTCTATGATGTTAGGTTTTTCAGATGTCTCTTTTCAGGTTGAGGAAATTCTCTTCTATTCCTAGTTTGTTGAATTTATGTATCATGAAAGAGTGATCGGTTTTTTCAAATGCTTTTTCCACGTTTTTTGAGATGACTAATTTTTTTTTCATTCAATTGATAAGATACACTATTTCTGAATGTTGCATTACTGGGATAAACCTTTCTTGGTCATGGTGTATAATCCTTTTTGTATCTTTCGGTTTTTTTCTAAGTTTTGAGGATTCTTACATCTATATTTATTAGGGATATCAGTCTATATTTTTCTTTACTTATAACGTCTTTATCTGGTTTTAGTATTAGGGCAATATTGGCCTCAAAGAATAAATTATGACATGTTCCCTGCTTTCTTTTTTTCTTTTTCGGTTTGGAAGATTTTGAGAACTGGCATTAATTCTTTTTTAAACATTTGGTAGAATTCACCAGAGAATGAACAGAGTCCTCGGCTCTTTATTGTTGGACGTTTTTTTGTTTGCTGACTATTTTACTTGTTATAGTTATTTGGATTTTCCATGTCTTCTTGAATCAGTTTTGGTAGTTTGTGTCTCTCTAGGAATTTACCCATTACATCTAGGTTATCTACTGTTCCTTTACAATCTGTTTTATTATTTAAGGTCAGTAGTAATATCCCTCTTTCATTTCCAATCATAATAATTAGAATCTCCTTATTTTTTTCTTTTCTTAGTCAGTCTAGCTAAAGTTTGTCCACTGTTGATCCTTTCAAAGGGTCAACTTTCCTTTTTAAATTATTTTTTCTCAATTTTTTATTCTTATTTTCTATTTCATTTATTTCTGCTCTATTGTTTTATTTCCTTCTTTCTGCTTGTTTTAGGTTTTATTTGCTCTTCTTTTTCATGGTTTTGAAGGTGGAAGCTTAGCTTATTTTCTTAAGGAACTTTTACATTTTTAATATAGGCATTTATAGCTATTAATGTCCTTCTAAATACTGCTTTTACTCCATCATAAGGTTTGGAGTGTAGTTTTAGAACAAGTTTTGCAACTGTTTTCATTTTCATTAATCTGAAGATATTTTCAATTTTCTCTTGTGATTTAAAAAAATTCATTGGCTATTTAGGAGCATATGTTTAATTTCCACTAAATATTGTAGGTTCCCAATATTTTTTCTACTACTGATTTCTAACTTCATTCCACTGTGATCAGAGTATATACTTTACATGATTTTTATACTCAAATTATTGAGACATAATATCCTTTCAAAAAGTTCTGCCCCTTCCCCTCTCTCCTCTCCTTCTGGGACTCCCACTGTGTAATTCATGTTCTTGATGAGGCTTACACATACCTGAGATTGTCAAATTTCCTTCATGATACTTTGTTTCTGTTCTTCAGACAGGATAATCTCAGTTGGGCTACATTCAAATTCATCAATTCTTTCTTTCACCAGTTCAAATCTGCTCGAGTCCCTCTAGTAAATATTTTACTTGAGCTATCATACTTTTCAAATTCAGAATGTGTACACTTTATGTGTGTGTGTGTGTGTCTATAGGTAATTTTTCTCTCTTTAATGATATTCTCTATTTGATATTCCAATGTCCAGGCATTCTTAAGAGCCATGTCTATTTATTGATTTTTTTCCCCATGTATGGGCCACATTTGTTGTTTATTTGCATGTCTCTATTTTTGTTGTTGTTGATAACTGGAAATTTAAAATAATACAGTGTGGCAACTCTAGGAACCAGATCCTCCCCCTTTCTAGAGTCTGCTTGTTTTATCATTAGGAACTTTTGAAGTAATTCTATAAAGTCAGTATTTTTTCTTGCATATGATCACTGAAATCTCTATTCTGTTAGCTTTATTTTGGCTTAACTAATGATTGAACTGATATTTCCTTAAATGCTAGGAAGCAATAAATCCCTCAGTCTTTGCTGAAGGGCTTTGTGTTTATATCCAGGCATGTTTTCAGCACTCAGTAAGGCAAGTAACACTTGTGCATTTGCCTTCACGCTTATGTAGAGCTTCAAAGTTAGCTAGATATGAGAGCTTAGGGCTCTCTCAGGTCTTTTTTGGGCAAGTACACCTGTGTATGGCCTTCTAGGTTCCCAGAATATGGCATAACTTTCCGAAAACATTATGGACATCTCATTCCTCAGCTTTTCCTTTTAATCTTTCTCATCTGTTGTCTGCATCAGCTATTATACTCCATTGTGTCACACAGTGTGAAGTTAAGACACTTGCCTGTAATTGCTTTTGAAAAACACCCCCAGGTGAAGAATTTTTGCTCTGAGTGAGCTCCAAACTAGGTCAAATACAGACAATCTTGTAAGTGGGGTCTTCCAGGGAACTACCAAGAGGTTAAATAATAGGAATTCTTTGGGAATGAGGCTTTAGAAGTGATCCAGTCCTCTTCTGCTCCCTCCAATGGCTACCAGGCTGCATCAGGACTGTGGATTGTTATTTTTCAAGGTTGCCACAGAGCTGGAGAGCACGGGATGTCATGGGGCAAGTTAAAATGCCACAAAAGTTGCTGTGCTTACTGAGATTCAACTGCTTTTCTTGAATAAATTTTGCCTGGGTTATTGCAAATCTTTGGTTGATTTTCAGAGTTCTGAAAATAACAATTCTGCAATTTAAAAAATAATTTCTGTTATGGAGGAGCTCATTTTCAGAGGTCCTTATTTTGCCATTTTTGGTGATGCCACTGTCATTGGGTTTTGGTGATAGAACTTGAGACATTTAGAGAATTATTTATGCTGAAATGGCATAGCCTATAAAGATGTACCCTAGGGCTTCCCTGGTGGCACAGTGGTTGAGAGTCCACCTGCCGATGCAGGGGATGCGGGTTCGTGCCCTAGTCTGGGAAGATCCCACATACCGTGGAGCGTCTGGGCCCATGAGCCATGGCCACTGAGCCTGCGCGTCCGGAGCCTGTGCTCCGCAGCGGGATGCATACATTAGTTTGCATTTTTGTTATTATATCTGCTTTAATCAACAGACATAATTATATCTCCTCCCGATTGGGTAATGTGGAGCGATTAATTTCATATAAGACATGATTAACATATACCGCACTGCCTGGAAGTTTGAGAAATATAAACTTTGTGCTCACCAGGGTTAGGAGACTCAGCTTTTTCCCCAATTGGTCTAGGGTGCAGATAGTAATGAAAAATGCTTCAATTTGAAAAATATCTGGAGATATTTTCTGTGTTCAAAGGTCAATTCATTAGAGAAAAATAACCAGCTATTAGCTTTATCTTTGATGCTAAAAAATTAGCACATTGTTCCTTAAATATATTAACCTACAGAAGAATACTGCCCAACAAATTATGAAGAAAATGATTAATGTGGTACAGTTATGATTACTTTGCCATAAATGGACCATATATAATGGATTCCTCCAGAGCCAAAATTAACTGGGATGATAGCCTTAAGTTTTTACTACATTCTAGACACTCTGGCCTGTGGATCACTAACCATACTTGCTCAGCTTATGAGGCCTGGATGATAATGATACCCTTGCAAAGTACAGGGCCATGTTTAGTGCCCCTTTAAGGGCCAGCATGTGGGGAAAAACAGCTATGTCCTTCCCCAAAGTTTCCACAAAGGGGCATCTATTCAAACCATGCTCGGGCAACATGCTGATGGCATTTATTTGATGCTCTTCTCTATTTGCTTTTGTGGCTTTGCTCCTGGCATTACCTCTAACCCTAATTAGCAGGAACCACTTTCCTTAATCACACAAAAGGTTTATACCGACTTATGCCTTTCTCGCCTAGGGTTTTCTTGAGCTGCCTGTGCTATGAATTGCTATTGCTCTACCTGTCAGTGTAGAGTCCTATGACAGGCCAAACAAAAAATCTGCAGTTATGTATCATGGCTTGACGAGTACCTCTGCTAGTGAGTGGCTTACAACTGGATAAACACCCTGGCACCCTCTCCCGTTTTTCTGTTTTCTTCATTTGCGACCTACTGAAGTTCCATATATCCTGGAAACAAACCAGGAAGCCTGTGGCACAAGCAGCCTAGAAGATCCATAAACCTTGCTTTCTGCATTCCTGTCACCTCTCCTGAATCCTCCTTCCCTGAGAGATAAGGCATCCTTAGCTGGATGGAATCTACCCGACATTCTTAGTCCCTTTGACACTGCTTCAGGCTCCTATGAGAGCCTCCGTTGGCAAGACCAGGGATGTCCCTTGGTATCTGCCCAGGGTATTCAATGAGTTCTTCCTACAATGGTTTGTCGTATCTGCTCCTCCAACTTGCAGAGTGGAAGGGAGTTTACAAACACATTTGCTAGGACATATTTAACGTCTCAGTCCTGATGAAAAGCTCCTTGGTAGGACTAGGACTTTGGTCTGAATCAGGGGGTTAGATTTTCTAGTTAGCCTATTTCACACTCTACCACCATGGGGGTCCAGTGTACGCAGCTCCAGAATCCTTTACCAGTATGTAATGATATTGCTTTTAATTGTTTCACTGTCATCAGTAGTGAGGCAAAGGTAATAAACCTATTAACAAGGGCTGAACCATAACCATGCAGAGCTCTAACAGCTAACATCTTCCTAGAGGCAGAAACCTGGCTGGAATCCTAGCTTTCAGGTGGCATAACTCCCTGAGATCAGCAGATAGCTCAAAGTCATTATCTAAGGCCTAGCTCCTTATCTTTTGGCTTTTATGGTGTGGATGACTCAGACAACAATTCAGCACCTCAGGGGGAACTGGCTTGACCCAGGGGGAACTATGTCATCTGAACAGAGGGCATATGTGGCCTCATACATGCCAGCAACTGGGATGATAGTACTTGCATTGGTCTGATAGGGCATAGCTAAGTACCACAGAGTGGGTGGCTTAAACAACCAACATTAATTTCTCACAATTCTGGAGGCTAAAAGTTCAACATCAAGGAGTTGACAGGATTGGTTTCTTCTGAGGACTCTCTCCTTGGCTTGTAGATGGCTATCTTTTCCCTGTGTGTTCACATTGTCTTTCTTCTGTATGTATCTATGCCCAAATGTCCTCTTCTTCTAAGGACACCAGTCGAATTGGATTAGGGCCCATCCTAATGACCTTATTTTAACTTAATCACTTCTTTAAAGGCCCTGTCTCCAAATACAGACACATTTTTCGGTTAGAACTTCACCATATATGTGTTAGAGAGATACAATCCAGCTGTTAACACTATTACTCCTGAAAAATTATATTAACCTAGATCTACTATTTTCCCTGAAGAAATTCTCACCTGACCACTATCAGGAAATGTGAATATCCATTTTTACTCCCAATAATGCCACCTGTAGGAAGTTATTTGTGCATAGATTCGAAGCTCTGATATTAACCTATTTTCCAAGTTTGTGTCACACACACATAAAAGGATGTTTGCAATTGGCTTCTCCAAAAGAGTACACCATATCTAAATTGGTTAAGTTGCCAATCAGCTAACCCATTGAAAATGTGTTGTGTGCATGTCAGCCTGGGTGTAGCTTGTGACCTCCCAATAGTACTGTGAACCAAAGGGAACCCCCTCCGCTATCCTCATTTAGGAATCTATAAGACCTCAGGTGACCTTGTCTGTATTAAAAGTTTTCCTTTAGAATGACCATCTATTACTTGTGTAATAATAAATGTCATTCATTCTGTTTTTACTCTCTGGGCAATAATTAATGATATGCAAATATCCATAGGAATATAAGAAGGCCAAGTAAGTAAACTCATGGCCAAACAATGTACCAGGGAAGACTTCAATACATGAAGCAGCTCCATGAGTGGTGCTAGTCTTTGTAAGGTTGTTCTTCAGAATGGGAACTAACACACAGGTGGCTGGCCTGCTCTCCACAGGCTGGAGCAGGTAGCTAGGCTCTCCTGGTGGAGTGAACCCATGGAGGTAAACAATAAGCAAATTTTGTCTGGAAAAATCTTAACTAAGTGATCAAACTTTATGCATACAGTGTATCAAGGAGAGCTTCAACTTTCCACTCCATTTTTTCTCACCTCTCCTTCTGTACCGTCTTAGCCTTCTCTGCTGGGTGAGGAGACAAGGTGCTGATGGCCCCTGCTGTGTTCTCCCCATTCCCCTGGACCCCTTTCTAGCAATGACCTGTATTACCAGGAATGAGCTCTCTCGGGATTTATTTATTTATTTTTTTAACTAATAACTGTGTTGGTTCATAGAGGATGTTCCTCTCTTTTTCTTTTTTTTGCGGTACGTGGGCCTCTCACTGTTGGTGGCCTCTCCCATTGTGGAGCACAGGCTCCGGACGCGCTGGCTCAGCGGCCATGGCTCACAGGCCCAGTCGCTCCACGACATGTGGGATCCTCCCGGACCGGGACATGAACCTGTGTCCCCTGCATCGGCAGGTGGACTCTCAACCACTGTGCCACCAGGGAAGCCCGAATGTTCCTCTCTTCAACAAGGCTTTTTAACCAAAGAAAGTTATCAACCAGTATGGTGCTCCTTGACCTCTCCCAACTTTCCTCTAAATATAAAAATAGCATGAGGCAGGTCTTTCCCTTAGATCACAACCCATGAACTGTCCAGTTATGTCCAGCTGTGTCCAATTATAGACATCATCTAGTCTTCTTACATAAATGAGCCAACATTTCTGATTTTAGTATAATCATATTGCTTTTATATACAATTTTTAGAAATCTAATAACTTGGTAGCTTGCTTCTCAGTATTCTGACAGTGATATATATATATGTATAGATAGATAGATAGATAGATAGATATAGATACATATATATCAAACCACTTCTTTTAAAACTATTCACTCGTTTTATTGGCTCATATGAGTAAATAATAAATGTTAGGAATTTATGATCTGTTTCACTCTATGTGAATGCATTATATATTTTAGGATAATAATTAATGGCAGTGATATCTTGCAAAAAGTGCCCCATTCGGGGCAAAGAAATACAATGCACCAGGAAGACAGAAAGAAAAGAACAAGTATTTAAGAGTCTCTGAAAGCAGATCTTAATAGATCTAATAATATATAATGTGCTATTTGAATTTCAAGCTCTAAACCTTTAGTGCTGAACATCTGGAGCACTTTCATAAAAGACCAGCTTTCTTTTAGCTGCCTACTATCCTGAGAATAATGTAAGTGAACTAATAACTCCCACAGATCAAATGGTTATGCATATGGTCGGACAAGATTGTTATACAAATACACCTTGACATGAACGAGCCTGTTGCCCACTCAGTGTAAATGAACATCTGCTGATTGTGCAGTATGTTAATTAAACACATTTAGAAAGACTGGTTCACTCAGAACATTGGCAAAAAAATGATAGAGTGCTTAAACCCAGGCAACTGGCACTAATTTGTTTGACAATGGAAATTAATCATTGTACTATTTTCTACTTCCGCACTTCCTTAAAATTTCCTAATGGCTTACCAAAAGTCTTCTACTGAGTACTACAAGTTTAGATAATTTTTAAGGGATAGACCATGTCTCTTCCAGAAGTTTTAGGATGTTGTTTAGACAAGAACTAGGCATACAGAGGAATTGGACATATTTACACAGGAAAAAGATAGAGACATATGCTTTTGTTTAAAGGGAAGCCCTACTGATAGCTGTGATGGGGTTAGAAAATGTAAAACTGCGTTTTCAGGAATTGATAGAATATATTCCATTCTTCCAATCCAAGAACATGGTATAGTACAGCCACTATGGAGAACAGTATGGAGGTTCCTTACAAACTAAAAATACAGCTACCATATGGTCTAGCAATCCCACTCCTGGGCATACACCCAGAGAAAACCATGGGTCAAAAGGGTACATGCACTCCAATGTTCATTGCAGTGCTGTTCACAATAGCCAAGGCATGGAATCAACCTAAATGTTCATTGACAGATAAATGGATAAAGATGTAGTACATACATACAATGGAATATTACTCAGCCATCAAAAAGAATAAAATACTGTAATGCCATTTGTAGCAACATGGATGGACCTGGAGATAATCATACTAAGTGAAGTCAGACAGAGAAAGACATATATCATATGATATCACTTATATGCAGAATCTAAACTAAATAATATAAATGAACTTACTTATAAAACAGAAACAGACTCACAGACTCACAAAACAAATCTATGGTTACCAAAGGGGAAAGGTGGGAGAGAGGGATAAATTGGGAGTTTGGGATTGACATATACACACTACTATATTTAAAATAGATAATGAACAATGACCTACGGTATAGCACAGGGAACTCTACTCAATATTCTGTAATAACCTAAATGGGAAAAGAATTTGAAAAATAATAGATATATGTATAATTGAATCACTTTGCTATACACCTGAAACTAACACAACATTGTAAATCAACTGTACTCCAACATAAAGTAAAAATTTAAAAAAAACATAAAGAAAGTATTGCAAAGGATGAAAAGTAGTCTTTCTCTGCAGAGGTGGTGGTAATTGTTGAGCACAAGTATAGTAATTAGGAAATAAATAAGTTTATAAAAAATTAATAAATGTCTACAGAATATCAATTTACATTCCCACCAACAGCGCAAGAGGGTTCCCTTTTCTATACACCCTCTCCACCATTTATTGTTTGTAGATTTTTTGTTGATGGCCATTCTGACTGGTGTGAGGTGATACCTCATTGTAGTTTTGATTTGCATTTCTCTAATAATTAGTGTTGTGGAGCACAGTATGGAGGCTCCTTAAAAAACTAAAAATAGAACTACCATATGATCCAGCAATCCCACTACTGGGCATATACCCTGAGAAAACCATAATTCAAAAAGAGTCATAGGGCTTCCCTGGTGGCGCAGTGGTTGAGAGTCCGCCTGCCTATGCAGGGCACATGGGTTCGTGCCCCGGTCTGGGAAGATCCCACATGCCGTGGAGCGGCTGGGCCAGTGAGTCATGGCTACTGAGCCTGCACGTCCGGAGCCTGTGCTCCGCAACAGGAGAGGCCACAACAGTGAGAGGCCCACGTACCACAAAAATAAATAAATAAATAAATAAATAAAGAGTCATGTACCACAATGTTCATTGCAGTTCTATTTACAACAGCCAGGACATGGAAGCAACCTAAGTGTCCATTGAAAGATGAATGGATAAAGAAGATGTGGCACATATATACAATGGAATATTACTCAGCCATAAAAAGAAATGAAATTGAGTTCTTTGTAGTGAGGTGGATGGACCTAGAGTCTGTCATACAGAGTGAAGTCAGAAAGAGAAAAACAAATACCATATGCTAACACATATATATGGAATCTACAAAAAAAAAATGGTTCTGAAGAACCTAGGGGCAGGACAGGAATAAAGACGCAGACATAGAGAATGGACTTGAGATCCCAGGGTGGGGAAGGGTAAGCTGGGACTAAGTGAGAGAGTGGCATGGACTTATATATACTACCAAATGTAAAATAGATAGCTAGTGGGAAGCAGCCACATAGCACAGGGAGATCAGCTCAGAGCTTTGTGACCACCTAGAGGGGTGGGATAGGGAGTGTGGGAGGGAGACGCAAGAGGTAGGAGATATGGGGATATATGTGTATGTATAGCTGATTCACTTTGCTATAAAGGAGAAACTAACACACCGTTGTAAAGCAATTAGACTCCAATAAAGATGTTTAAAAAAAAAAAAGTCTACAGAATAGGACAACCAGGGATAAGATTTAGAAGTCTTAATGTGATAGAAAGAGCAAGAAGCTATAATTTTTAAAATTATGGTTAAGATATGGTGAGTTAGTGATCCAACATTTGCTTACCTAATCTAAAAAGTCACCTTTAATATAAAGAACGAGGTGTTAGGAAATCTTTATGATGTTTTACAAAAGATAATAACTTTCTGGCAAGCATTCACTCACTACTGATTACTTACTATGTATAAAATACCATGTTATTAATATATAAAAAAGGCATGGGTCCTGATTTAAACTTAAAATCTCCAACAGTATTAAGACAAGCATGTAGTATCTATAATAAAAGTAGACTGCTTTAAGGCTCATAAAAGTAATAAATACCCTGGGAGTTAAATTATGGAGAGAGTAATTCCAAAAGGGGGCAAGACAGCTCTCTATGTCACTAAGACACTGAACAGAAGAAATTGTACTATCAGCTTAATGTTACTCAAAATATGATATAAAAGGGACTTACACTCCTGGATCCAGCATCCACTTGTTGTGTTACTTCAAGTAAGTTATTTAATATCATTAAGTATAATTTTTCCATCTGTAAAATAAGGATATTAATACTTTCTTCCTCTAAGAGTAAAGTGAAATAATTAATAAAAATTACACACTTAGTGAATGGCACTTGTGAACGCCCATTAATGGTTGATTTTTCAGATGTTTTTACTTTATACATTAAGCAAACAAGGAATAATACTTTTTTCTGCTTCCCTTGAAATTATTTTCATAGAAATTCTCAAGTGAAAATTAATGGTTCGAATGAATATTATTTTTACAGAGATATTTTAATCCTAAATCTAAATGATACTGAACAAGTTTCCTTCAGAATTAACAATACCTTAAGCTTTATGATACCCATCATACCAGTACATCAGGTATTTATTACTTAGAAGTGGAACTGAGTTACCTGTTGAGGGATTTAATTTGCAAAAGTAAAATATAAGATAGAATAGAGGAAAATCCACTTAAAATACAGGAGACCAAGGACCAAATACTCATGATTGTAGGTTTTCCAGCACTCAAATTATTTCCATTAGATAAGACAGTCTTTGCATTCCTATGTGTGCCAAATAGGGCTCCCAAATTAAAACTCAATGTGTTTTTGCATGTTTGGAGTTTACTTGGTAAAGGGAAGTAATGTGAAAGTAAAAATTAAAAATTAAAATATTTTGGTATTATTTTCATTAGGCGTTTCCTTAAGAGTTTACATATAACTATCTTTTGCCATGAGAAATACATGACAAATACAAATCCTTTTTGTTTTACTTTGTCCTCTTCACAACGTAAAACAAAACAGATATGACTTGCAGTTATAACAGGTGAGCTTTACAATCATGCATTATAATAAATGTGAAAGGAGAAAACAAAAAAAGGACATAATTCTCAAGCATTAATTTGGAGAATTTAGGAAAAAATTAAAATCTTGCTTTCTGTGTTTTAATACATATGCATTTGAAATGAGCTTTTTCCCTCTAGGAACTTCTGACTTTAAACATTAGTTTTTAATTTTTGAGAATGTAAAGTATGAATCATTGACAAGAAATGTAATAGGTGATCCTTAACTATTTATCAACAGAGCAGAATACCAATGACTTCTTTCCTCTCCCTCTCCCAAAAAAGACAGGTTTGTCATTCTTCTTTCCAACACCTCTGTTCTCCACAGTTGTGAAAAATTTTACCTCTGGTGGCTGAGTGGCATTTCCTACAGACTAAAAGAAATATGTCTGGCAGTTGGCCAGGCTAACTATTTCCAAACATAAGGCTAAGATGAATGTTACCACCCAAACAACTTCTGCCAAATCTGGTTCCATTGCCCCCCTCCATGGTCTAAATACCCAATGGGCAAAATCATGCTACAGAAAAATCCTCAAGAGAAAGGAAAGTGCCAAAGAAATGAATCATGGGAAGAGGCAAGAGGTTCTGTTTCACTGAAAGTCATCTGCTTAGAAAGAAGGCTATTTTAGGCTCTAGCCCTGTTTCACCATCAATTGACGATGAATGTTTTTCTCCAAGCCCTGGCAGAATTTCTCTCCTTATCTAATCAGTGTTCACAGTACCAGTTCCATAAAAAAAAAAAATGGAATTGGTTTTAGTGACCACATTCAAGTAAGCCTGCCAATTTTTTCTTGCATTGCTGAAGCTTGCAGTAGTTATGCACATATATCTTTCACCATGAATGAGGCAGTCTTTGTTCCTTTCATGTTTTTCATGTTGGCTATGCTACTGTGACCATAGTCACATGAATTGGTCTAAGCCTTTATCTTCAGAGACTTTGACAAAGTTAATCTCTTATACAAACTGGACATGAGCCAGTATTCATAAGTCTCTACAACAGAACAGCATGTTGTGACAAAGCACAAGCAATATTTTCAGCCAGCTGATTGCAAAGCATATGGATATTTTCCCCTTCTTGGGAGAATTTTATGAGGATGGCAAAGTGTTCATTTGGAACATTTTATGTTTGGGCCATAATGCTCCTTTCAATACCTTGGAGGTTTAAGTTGTGACCATTGATATTACCTATGTATTATGAAATTCAGTAAAATTGAGAAAACATTTTTAATCACTGTATTTCAGGTACTAAGTACTAGAGATATAAAGAGAAATAGAATGTAAGGCAAATGAATGTTTCCAAGATTTCCTAATAAGTTTGGCAATAGGAACAGTTTTAAGTTTAGAGGTTTTAAAGATTCACCTCTAATTTTTTTGCAGTTGTATTTATTATATGTGGTCAAATTATACTCAATTTCTTATTTTTTCCAGATGGGGCTTAATGCCAGTTTTTCTATACAGAAAAATATATTGTCTTGTTTTTCTGTATTTCCCAAACACTATTATCTTTCATGATAAGATGCTCAAAACTGCAGAAATTCAGTAGTTCAAGATTTACCAAGTATAGCAACTAATGCCTTTTGTTCTTAACTTGGTGATTCATTCAACTTATTTCAATATACCTAGTAAATATTTAAAACTACAAGTAGTCCATAACTTT
This sequence comes from Phocoena phocoena, assembly GCF_963924675.1. Taxonomy (NCBI): domain Eukaryota; kingdom Metazoa; phylum Chordata; class Mammalia; order Artiodactyla; family Phocoenidae; genus Phocoena; species Phocoena phocoena. The sequence goes on along the minus strand of NC_089234.1, from coordinate 75,087,393 downwards.
TAGAAGTGTCTCTAGAAACAATATTTTCACTTGACTGCTATGGGGGGAAACACTGATGATATATGTCTTTCCTATATTTTGTGTAAGTCATCAGAGAAAACAATAAAATGATGGAGTAAAAGTGGTGAGCATTAAAACTTTTTTAAAAGTCCTATTAAAATGGAATGAGCAGAATGACCAAGTTTGAAGCATTGAAAAGTTGGTACTGCATATATTTTTATATAGTTCATAGTTTTTGCAAATCCCTTACCTGATTCAACTAAGAGATAATCTTTAATATTTGAATGGACTCATGAGACATTTCACTGGGTAGTGGAAAGAATTCTGGATTTGAAGTTATGTGTGGGTCTATTTTATCTTCAGTTTTGATCTGATCTACATATTTGCTGGGGGGAATCTTTCCTTATGACATTCACAAGTGTCACACTTGGCAAAGGAATTATGAAAATATTAGCAGGAGATTTCAAATATTGGCAAACATTCTATCTTAGGTATGTAGATTGAGATGCTTTAATTATAAATTTTTCAGTTTTCATGAAAATCAGTTTATTATTTTTTTTAATATGGCCACAGCTTGCACCAATAGCATTAGCCTCCTTTTTTTTTTTTTTTTTTTTCCTTGCCTTGTTGGATATAAGGGAGCAGGGTAAGATATCTGGATAGAACAGTAAAAGATCATCCATACATTCACATTAACTAAAGAACTCAGAGTCTGTGTTTCAGGAATGGTGAGCATAATCAAAGTTTATCAAAATTACGTCTGCTTTCCAGGGATGGAAGCTTTGTAATGGGGAATAAACGCTACTATTACAAGATCTGAATTTGAGACTATTTTTCTTGCCATTTACAATGTGTTTGAATCTCATCTCTAAAGAGAATAAAATAGTATCTTTCTCAAAGGTCTATTGAAAGAAATCAGTGATGTGATATATTTGAAAGCATTTTTAGATATTAGGAAGCATTAACTTACCTATGCCTTTTAGCAGGTGAATGTTTGGTTCTGGTTTTGAGAATACGTTTTATTATTCTGTGTTCACTCAAGGAAAACATAGATGAATAATATCATGAGGTGTGGTTTCTGGATTGTGTGTAACTTCTATTTTCATGATATGCAGTAGTCTTTTGACTGGTAGAAAACAGAGTTCCTAGACTCTAATTGTAGGCACTAAAAGTACAAAGTCTAACAAAATCACTGTGTATGAGTAATTTTCCTATCTTAAAACACCATTTCTGATTTACGTGTGTTGACTTCAGTATTGTGTTTAATTTAGGAATTATGAAATTTGTCAAAAATAACTTGGATAAGGCAGCTTGACACGTGAAGCTATTCCTATTGATACTTTGATTATGACTCTGACACTAGTAGCACAACATCTATATGGGACGTTTATCTCGTACCTGAATCCATCTGTTTCTTCTGTGCTCACGTCATTGGTACCGGCTCACTATAGTATTGTTAAAAGCTGAGAAATTATATACTACATTATACTATATTATATGGTTTTGTTTCTTTTGTTTTGTTTTTTCTGTACGCGGGCCTCTCACTGTTGTGGCCTCTCCCGTTGCGGAGCACAGGCTCCGGACACGCAGGCTCAGCGGCCATGGCTCACAGGCCCAGCCGCTCCGCGGCGTGTGGGATCCTCCCGGACCAGGGCACGAACCCATGTCTCCTGCATCGGCAGGCGGACTCTCAACCACTGCACCACCAGGCAAGCCCCTATATTATATGTTTTAAATTGAAGTATAATTGACATACAATATTAGTTTCAAGTGTATGACACAATGATTCAATATTTATGTATACTGCAAAACAATCACCACAATAAATCTAGTTAACATCACCATACATAGTACAACAAATATGTGCACGTGTGTGATAAGGACTTTTAAGATTTACTCTCTTAGTAACGTTCAAATATGTAATACAGTATTATTAGCTGTAGTCACCATGCTGTACCATATAGCCCATGACTTATCTATGACTGAAAGTTTGTACCTTTTGACCCCCCTTTACTCATTTTTCCCACCTCCACCCCCCACCTGTGGCAACCAGAAATCAGTTCTTTGTGTCTATGAGCTTGGTTTGTGCTTGGTTTTGTTCTTAAATTCCACATATAAGAGAGAAAAAAATATATATATATATGTCACATCACATTTTCTTTATCCATTCATCCATCCGTGGACACTTAGGTTGTTTTCATATCTTGGCTATTGTAAACAATGCTGCAATGAACTTGGGGGGTGCATACATCTAAGTTTATATTTTAAATATAAGTTTTTCTGATCAAATTATAGGATTTAAAAGTGACTGCAAATTCAACATTAATTGTGAATGAAAGATTTCAGTGTTAAGATATAGGCTTGCAAAAGGAAGGGTGAAGTCGATTTAGAGACGTACCAATAATATGTATTGTAGTGGAGATGCCCAAGCAGATGATTGGTTTGGATGTGTAGGAAGTCTAAGATTTCCAGTACAAAGTTTGTTGTAGCCAGGCTCATCAGTCACTGGGTACCCCTTGTTGTAAACCGGGAAATTGAGGGACCGTTCAAATGTGCTAGACCGAGTCTGTAAAGAATCAGACTTCTACTTCCTGCCATTTTTACCTTCCCATGTCCCTTGCTACTCCTGAAAAATCGGAATGCTGGCAAATGATCGGAAATATAGGACAGATTATACTGAGAACCCAGTATGTACAAAGCCATGATTCCAGGAGGTATATCCCAGCCTTGTTCATGATTGGCACATTTACAACCAGATGCTTCTAGCAGACTGGCTTGTAAAGTTAAGGAGAATGGACAGCTTCCCTGAGTCATTTTGCAGTCATGCCATGGAAAGATACTCCCTGAGCCAGCTGGAGATGACACTGGTAAAATTCAATCTTTTTGGTACTTTTTTTTTTAACTTTAGCTAAAAGGAAAAGAAAAGCAGAGACTCTCTCTGAGGGATAAGAAAATGGGAATAGAAAGGTTATTAATTTTTCCTGTCTCTTTTTAAGTAATTCCATAGACTACTCCGGTCCCACTGGGAGGGAAATTTTGGAGTAGACGAACATCAAGAAATATTTAATATTGGAGTGGAATCTTATTAATTTACTATTCAATAAAACATAGTTAAAATGTGAAGTGAAACTGAAATCCTATATTGAACTATTTGAATTAAATCACCTTGCAGCCCCAATATACTTGCAAGGCATGATCAGAATGATACGGTTTAAATAAGGTGATTCTCACAAAAATCTTTTTCAGTTGTTGTCTTAGTCCCTTCAGGCTGCTATATCAAAATTCTATAGATTGAGTGGCTTACAAACAATAGAAATTTATTTCTCATGGTCTGGAGGCTGGGGAGTCCAAGATCGTGCCCTGGCAGATTCACGGTTCAGTGAAGGCTTCTTTATTCCTAGATGGACATTTTCTCACCATGTCTCACATAGTGGAAAGGGCAAAGGAGCTCTCTCCTGGGCTTCTTTTATAAGGGACCTAATCCCATTCATGAGGGCTCTACCCTCATGACCTAATCACCTCCCAGTCACCACCTCTTAATACCATCACTATGGGGATTAGCATTTCAACATGTGAATTTTGGAGCGGCATAAACATTCAGACCATATTATTTGTATTAATATAATTGGTTTTAGGAAAAAGGTTCACTGCTTTTCCCAGGTTAGGAAACCCACTGATAAGCTGATCATCACTTGCTATAGTCAACATATATTATTTGTGTTATAGCATTAATAAGCTGAAGCTTCCAAAGTATAAATCATTAGTCATGACTTAGACCTGAGCTTAAGACACATTTATCCAATTGCCTTTGCAACCTTTCCACTTAACATGAGTTTCAAATTTATTATGTCCAAAGAGAATTTTTGCTTTGTATCTCTCCATCTTCCTACCTCATAGGAGTCATTCTTTTTTTCCTCTCTTTTCCTCAATACTCACATCCAAATCAACAAGCCATGTATACTATACGTTTAAAACATATTCCTGGGACTTCCCTGGTGGTCCAGTGGCTAAGACTTCATGCTCCCAATGCAGGAGGCCCAGGTTCGATCCCTGGTCAGGGAACTAGATCTCATATGTCACAACTAAGAAGCCCGCATGCCGAAACTAAGAAGTCCACATGCCATAACTAAGAGTCTGCATGCTGCAACTAAGACCCGGCACAGCCAAAATAAATTAAAGATAAATAAAACATATTCCCAATTCAATCCTTTGTCACCTCTCAACGGCTGTCACATTATTCCAATCTATTCTGATCTGACGACAGCAATGCCACTGACACAAGCAGTCCTCTGCCTCCACTATTGGTCCAGCACAGTCCATTCCTCACAAGACCATCAGAGTAACCATTTAAAATAATACGCTCATTCATGCCATTCACATGCTTAAAACTCTCCAATAGCGTCTCATCACACTTAGGAAAAAATAGTACAACCTTCTCTGCAGAACCTCTAAGGCCTACACGACTGGCTTAAATTTCCAAGCACACTTCCCACCACTTTTCCTCCTGGACATGTGTTCCAGCTCATGGCTTCTTGCTCTTCCTTGAGCAAAGCTACATGGTTCACTCTTTCTCACCACTTAGTTCTCTGTTCAAATTTCAAAGTCTCCTTCGATAGGCTTCCCTGATTCAGCTACCTAAATAGGTCTTCTCTGGTGTTCTGAGGTTTCAATGCAATGTGTGAGGCGAGAACTCTCTATCTTTCCTTATTTGTGTATGCTGTGCTTCCTGTATCCGTGAATTTGTTTCTTTTACTAAATCTCCAGGCATGGTCATAGTCAGCTCAGGCTGCTGTAACAACATACCATAAACTGAGTGGCTTAAACAACAAGTGTTTATTTCTCAGTTCTAGAGACTGGGAAGTCGGAGATCAGGGTGCTAGCATGGTCTAGTTTTTGATGAGGGCACTTTTCCTGGCCTCCAGAAGGCTGCCTTCTTGCTATGTCCTCACTTGGCAGAGATGAGAGAGACAGAGAAAGAGCACATGCACTGGCACACAAGTGAGCTCTGGTCTTTCCTCTCTTCCCCTTCTTATAAGGACACTAATCCCATCATAGGGCCTCACCTTCATGACCTCATCTGAATCTAATTACCTCCCAAAGGCCTCACCTCCCAATACCATTGCACTGGGGATTAAGATTTCAATATATGAATCTGTGCATTGGGGTGGGTACAAACATTCGGCCTATAATAGGCACTATTCTTTCCCTCCTACATTATCCCTATTCTCTTCTTCACTCTTGTGTTCTATCAAGTAAATAATTTTAATAAGGGTCCCAAATTCCAATACAAAACAATTAATACGGCAATTTAAAGTAAAAAAGTTTTTTTAACTGAATTTTTACTCCAAAACTTAATTAATAATAAAATGTTCATATTGGGCATTACAAAGATGAGTTCTTCATAACAAATGCAGTTAGAAACTAAGTATGATAGAAACCTATATATCAAATTAAAAATAGAATTTTCTGAAGTCTAACAGACACATGAGAAAAAAAAACCTACCTAAAACATAAGTATAGAGCTCAATAAGATATAAACTGTATAAACTCATAGATCAAGAACTAGAACACTGCCAGAATTACAGTTCAAAACAAATAAATGTAATTATTACAAATATTGATATATGCTCTGAAGAAAACAAATGAAGTATTGCATTTTCAAATAAGAGGAGCATCTATGTTAGTGGGTAGATACAGGTACGTATCTCCATGCTTGATAGGAGTGATGGACAAGGCAGGATGAGTAGAAGACAACATATGGTTTGCGAAGAAAGTGATGGGTAAAGTGCTGAATAGATTTTCCAGAGTCGGACATTGATAGACGAAGAATACTTTCTTCATTGAATTAGGAAAAAAGAGGGAGAACATGGGCACAAGAAAGGACAGGTTTCTAGGTTTGTGGTGAAACTTTTATCTGATGACTGTTCTATGATGCTGATTTATTTTTTGAATATGGATGTATAGGAAGAGTCTAAATATTTTAAAGAAATAGGAGAAAATAAAGAAATGATGGTACTATAATGGTCTCAGTAACGAGAAAGTCAGCCTATAAAGGATGACTGGAGAGTAATGATTGCCTGATTGAATTTAAGCACCACAGATTAAAAATACAATCACCTGATCTGGTTGAATTTTTTCCCCCCCAGAGTTGTGGATTTTTAAGGTAAACTTAAAGACAGCTGGTAGGATTTATTCAGGTTTAGCATTTTGACTAAGTATAATGGAAAGAAATAATGATAAGGAAGTTAAAGATTTTGCAAAGGACCATCAATAAATTGCAAAGGCAACCCATGGAACAGGAGAAAATACTTGCAAATCAAATATATCTGATAAGGGGTAAATACCCAAAATATATAAAGAACTCATACAACTCACAGCCAAAAAAAAAAAAAAAAGAACCCATTTGAAAAATGGGGATTGGAGCTGAATTGTCATTTTTCCAAAGAAGATGCACAAATGGCCAATAGGTACATTATAAGGTGCTCAACATCACTAATCACCAGGGAATACAAATCAAAGCCACCATGATGGGAATTCCACTCAATATTCTGTAATAACCTAAATGGGAAAAGAATTTGAAAAAGAATAGAGACGTGTATATGTATAACTGAATCACTTTGCTGTACACCTGAAACTAACACAATATTGTTAATCAACTATGCTCCAATATAAAATAAAAATTAAAAAACGAACCACTCTCTTCAAACCTGATGCAAGCAAAAGCAAACACAAAATCAAAAAACAAAAAAAACCCCACAATGAGCTATGCCTGTTAGAATGGCTATTATAAAAATGACAGAAGATAACGAGGGTTGACAAAGCAGTGGAGAAAACAGAACTTTTTTGCACCATTGGTGGGAACGTAGATTTGTGCAGCCACTACAGAAAATAGTATGGGGGTTCCTTAAAAATTTAAAAATAGAACTGCCATAGGATCCAGCAATCCCACTTCTGCGTATACAGTTGTCCCCTTATCTGTGGGGGACATAGGCCAAGACCCCCAGGGGATGCCTGAAACCATGGATAGTTCCAAACCCTATATATACAATATTTTTCCTATGCAAACATACCTATAAGAAAATTTAATTTATAAATTAGGCATTGTACGGGAGTCACAATAATAAGTAATAACAAAATAGAACAATTATAACAATATACTGTAATAAGAGCTATGTGAATGTGGTCTCTCTCTCACAATATCTTATTGTACAAATTTAATGCCTTTTCTGTGTTAACTAAGTGCTTAACACACACTGTGGCTGTAACTTCTGCAGTTCAAAATGCAATGGGAAAACTAGCATGAATGTTTTCTCCTTCATAATTTCACCAAGAGAAGATTCGTTCTTACCAGAGATGTTAGCAACCTCAGCATATCTTTCCTTTCCATACTAAGTCGAGGACTTTTGTTACGGACCCTCCTGAGGCAGTTTCCAACAAGCGTCCTTCTGCCCAGTGTCCTTGGAGCCAATAGAACGAGACTGAGTTCAGTTCAGAAACTACGAAAAATTTTCTTCTCTGACGGAAGAAGGGAGAGGTGCGAGCCCTTGCTCCGAGCACACTCTTTTCAGGCTAGGACAGTTCGCGGGCGGGGCTCCTTTATAGCTTTCTCCACAGCGGGGAGGGGGCGGGGGGGGCGGTTCTCACAGGGCACGTGCAGGAGGGCGGCTCACGTGGAAGATCCACGTGCAGATCGCAGCGTCTCCGTCCACCTCGCTGCCGCCATCTTGGATTGAGGTGTCGTGCGCAGAGCTTCCCCGTGCAGCCTGCCCGCTGAGGCGTCAGGTGCCTCCGTTTTGCCGTAGGAACCCTGGTCTGAAGTGCCGGGCGCGAGGCCTCTGCAAGCAGCGCAATGGAAAGAAAGGTCAGAGTTTATTACCCAGATTCTATTTTTATTCCCCAGGAATGAATGGGCTTTGCTGGTAATATTTTCACCTGTTCACTTAAAGGAAGCACTTTATGGCTTCTCTTTGGCGTATACGAGTCGCCTGTAGCACTGCTCTTGTGCTTTGGGGCCATTTAGTAAAATAAGCGTTTCTTGAACACAAGCACTGTGAGACCTCGACAGACCATCTAATAACCCCATGGCTGCTAAGTGACTAACGGGCGGGATGTGCAGACAAAGGAAATGAGTCATGCAGGAGGGGTGGAGCGGAGTGGCGCGAGTTTTCATGACGCTGCTCAGAACAGCGTGCAATGTAAAACTTATGAATCGTTTATTTATGGAATTTTCCATGTTATATTTTCTGACCACGGTTTTCTGAGGGTAACTGGAACTGAAGAAAGCGAAACCCTGGATAAGGGGGGACTCTTGCATGTTCAGAAGAAATGAAAACAGGATCTTAGGATACTTGCACTCCCATAGTCATCACAGCATTATTTACCATAGCCAAGATATGGAAACAAAGTGTCCGTGAATGGATGCATGGATAAAGATGTAGTTTATATACACAATAGAATATTTTTCAGCCATGAGAAAGAAGGACATTCTGACATTTGCAGCAGCATAGATGGACTTTGAGGGCATATGCTAAGTGAGATAAATCAGACAGAAAGATAGATATCATACAAATAAGTATGATCTCATTTATATGTGGATTCTAAAAAAAACAAACAAACTCCTAGAAACAGAGACAAGAATTGTGGTTGTCAGGGGCTGGGCAGTGGGGGAAAAGGGGAGATATTGGTCAGAGAGTACAGACTTCACTTAGAAGATGAATTAGTTCTGGTGATCTAATGTACAGTTTAGTGATTATAGTTAATACTGTATTGCATACTTGAAAGTTGCTAAGAAAGTAAATCTTAAATGTTCTCACCACAAAAAAGAAATGGTAATTATGTGATGTGATAGCAGGTGTTAGCTAATGCTATGGTGATAATAATTTTGCAATATTAGTATATCAAACCAAAGTGTTCTACACCTTAAACTTACACAATGTTATATGTCAATTATATCTAAATAAATCTGGGGAAAAATGATTTTGCAAAGGAGAAATTGTAATATTGCTCTTGGATATTTTACATGGATATGTTTACTTTTGTTTCCCTTTTATTTTCCACTGGGTATATTTATTCATGCTGACATCATTCTCATAAATAGTTATGGAGTTCCTTTTATATACCAGTTCTCATTCTATAGGCTAACAATTCAATATTGAACAAAATGGAAAAAAAAAAATCCCTGCTCTCAAGGAACTTCCATTCTACTATTCACACACTGTTAGATTTTGTCAGTTTGTATATTCTTGCTACCTTGTTGCGGTCATCCCTGGCCATTTTGTTTACTTAGTTTCATGCGTACAAAATGGCACAGACCAAGTGGTCATTGTCTGCTAAGCTTTTGGTTTCCACGTTTTACGTTAGTCTTAGAGCAGAGCCGTATATACAGAATCCTGAAAAGCTGGTATCTGAGACCCACTTATTTATGTGTTGTGAATGGTATACCTAGTCTCATTATTTCTCTTAACATGTATTCTCCTCACTCTTTTAAGTATTCCTTGATGTTACTACCTGCCTGGTGAATGCCTTCTGTTGTTGAAACTTAAGTCTAAAATTAAGACTTTGCTGTGAACTTTTTATTTTCATACACATCTCTTCCTTTTTCTTTCCCTTCTCTCCTATTTCCTTTGTTGCCTTGCTCCCTCTCTTCTTTCTTCCCTTACTTTGTTGAAAACTGGATAGGACTCAGTCCAAGTTATTTACATAATCCTTGATGTTTTGTAACGTCTCACAGAGTAAATTTATATAGGAGCCTATTATGCTATACATGTTGGGTTTTGCTTGTTGGTTTGGTGTTTGGTCTTTTCCACTATCCAGTAAGCTCTTTATAGACAGATCATATTGGAGACATCTTTTTATCTTTAATATCTTGTATTTTGCTTAAAACTTAGTAAGCATTCAATCAGTTTGTTGAATTAGTATGTTAGGTGTATTGTGGAACATACTGAATGTCAGCCCAAGGTGAATGGATTTTGTCCTTTCTTGTTTTAGGTCATGATGATTCTGGCTTACAGAATTCAGGGAAGTTATGAGAGAAGAAGTGCTGTCTGAGTAGGGTCTTGCCAGGTAGACGTAGATGCTTGCCAAAGAGACAAGAAACAGAGAATGGCATTCCTGGCATAGGAAGAAGCCTGTGCCAAGGTGCAGAGTTAAGAATCAGTACAGTGTGTCAGGGAAATCTAAGTATTTTGTGTTGCTGGAACATAAATCATGAGTGAGGTGGACTGTGTGAGAGATGAGTTGGAGAGGTAGGTGGAAGCAGCAGCATTTTAGGCAGAAAGCCTTGTAATTGGAAGCCTTAAAAGCCTGCAGCATCCCTGCAGCCAGCTCATCTTTATAGAGATTTCTGCATGAATACGCAGTGACCTGCCAAGACAAGCATGGAGTCCAACCAGAGGGCAAAATGAAGCAAAGTCAGCCAGACCCTGGTGCAGTCTGAGAGCTGACTTCTAGCTAGTCACCAATAGAAGACAATGAATTCCCAGTTAAGAGAGTTTGGCAGTAAGCAGGAGAACAACTAGGTGTCATGTACAGATATTTTGTCATTAGTTATACATGTTTCTATCTAGTTTATTCAGGAAGTGGATACATATTTCAAACATTGATGCATTTTAGTTTCTCACAGATCCTTGTTTGTCACATGCCAGAAGTACACGATAACAATGAATGTTGTGAAATTGTTTTTAAAAAGTACTTGAAATTGGGTAAATCTAACCAGCTTTCCATCACAGTATACATCTGGTTGAGTCTACCAGCTATCATTGAGTTCACTTGGACATATTTTTAACTGAGCTGCTACATTAAGTTAGGTACTAGCTACACAGCATAACAAGGACACAGGTTTTGATCTTGAAGAGCTTACTGAGCTAACAGATGCTGAATATCCAAGTGGTTTCTAACAGGGACTGCCTCTAATTTGGGTACCACCTGGGAAGAAAATGCAAAATGGTTTAAGCAGAGATTGCATTTAAAAACAAAGATGTGCTTTTAAAAATGGGGTACGTCATGAGTCTTTTTTTTTGCGGTACGCGGGCCTCTCACTGTTGTGGCCTCTCCCGCTGCGGAGCACAGGCTCCGGACGCGCAGGCTCAGCGGCCATGGCTCACGGGCCCAGCCGCTCCGCAGCATGTGGGATCTTCCCGGCCCAGGGCACGAACCCGTGTCCCCTGCATCGGCAGGCGGACTCTCAACCACTGTGCCACCAGGGAAGCCCCGTCATGAGTCTTTAAACTATAAAGATGTATTATGGACGCAAGCAAATAAACAGAAGATAGCGGAAAATATGACACACTCATATAGTTCACATTGAAAATTTTAACATGTAAATATTTTTCAAAAGCATCTCAGAAAACTTTACTGTTTTTTAAAGGACTATTCTTTTTCCTTTTGCCCTCCCCAGGTACGTGGGGGGTTTCTTGCCTTTTGGGAGGTCTGAGGTCTTCTGCCAGCGTTCAGTAGGTGTTCTGTAGGAGTTGTTGCACGTGTAGATATATTTCTGGTGTATCTGTGGGGAGGAAGGTGATCTCCGCCTCTTACTCTTCCGCCATCTTCCCGGAAGCCCCCCCTAAATTTCTAATTAGCTTCCCTGGTAGGCAACATTTCATGTGTGTTGTCACAACTTGTTGCTGGAGGCATCAAGTGTGTCTGCGTGACTCCACTGGGAGAGGACTGCTGGAAAATTGCCCTTGATTTCCTCTGGAGTTTGCCCCATGTGTCCTTTACTTTAGCTGACTTTCCTTTGTATTCTTCACTGTAATAAACCACAGCTGTGAGTACAACTGTCTGCTGAGTAATAGGAGCCCTCCTTGTGAATCATTGGTCTGGGGGACCCCCGATATAACACCAAAACCTAGCTGTTGTTGTTTTCAGAAATGAAAGGGTTTTTTGTTTTTTTTCACATTTGACAATCAGGAAATGTAATGCACTATGTTAAAAGTAAGAAGAAAATTCTGTGATCATTGGATAGATTTAGAAAAGGTATTTGAACATTTCAGTATCAAGTTTTGATTTAAAAAAAATTATTAGCAAGTAGAAAGAATTTCCTTCTGCTAGAAGGTATCATGAAATCTATAATAAACCTCATACTTAATGTTGAAATATTGAAACTTACTTCCCTAAAAGATAATGAGACCCACTAAAAGACTTGACCCACTACTGTCAAGTCATTGTTCATTTTCAGGAGAATAACGCAAGAAAAAATGTATACAAATTGGAAGCAAATACATTTGTTATTCATAAATGACATGACTGTACACAAAGAAAAATTTAAAAATAATCGACAGATAATATAGTAGAATATGTAGGTGAATTTAACAAGGTCACTAGATATGGGATCATAATATGAAAATGAATGTATTTCTAGATCCAATAACGAACATTCAGAAAATAAAGTTTTAAAAATATGATACCATTTCAAACTAAACATTTTTTAAAACTAAAATAAACAAATCTAACAAAAGATGTTCAAAAGCCTTGTATACATTTCTATTGCTGAAAACATATTACCACAAATGTGTTGAAGCAACACAAATTTATTAGCTTCCAGTTCTATTGATAGCTGGGTACACGTGGCTGATTTTTTTGCTAATAGTCCCAACAAAGCCAAAATTAAGGTGTCAGCCAGGTGAGATTTTTGTGTGGAATCTCTAGGAGAAAATTCATCTCCAAGCTCATTTTTGTTGGCAGAATTCATTTCATTGTGATTGCAGGACTGAGATTCCCATTTCATTGCTGGCTGACAGCCAGGACCCATTCTCAGCTTCTAGAGGCCACACACACGTAGCTTGCTGCATGGCCCCATTCAAACCTGAAGCCAGCTTTGCATCTATGACTTTCTCCTTCTCTGACTTCTAGATCCAGATTTAAACACTGTTGTGATTAGGTCAGTCTCATCTGGATGATCTATTTTAAGGTCAAGTGATTTGGGGCTTTAATTGCATTTACGAAATCTCTTTTGCCATACAATGTCATATAACCACAGAATAGATTTTTCATATATACAGATTCTGCCCACATTCATGGGGAGGAGATTATTATACAAGGGTAAACATTTATAAAAAGTAAAAAAAAAAACAACAAAGGCCTGCATGGGAAAAACTATAAAACATTACTTTGAGAAATTTAGAAAAAAAATCAGACATAAAATATATTCGCAAATAGAAATAATGTATATTATAAATCTTCAATTCTTTCAAATTGATCTTTAGTTAGTTCAATCAATTAATATCACATTGGAGAATGGAAAATAAAAGATTCATTTGAAAATTTATTTATAAGTATGAATACATATGAATAGCCAATATAATCTTGAAAAACAAAGTTGGAGAACTTATACTAACAAGAAACATTTCTTACTACAAAGATATACTAATGCAACATTGATAGGAAAATAGACGAATATAGTAGATGACTCAACAACAGTTTCACACATTTTATTTTTATACTTCTTTACTGGAGTATAATTGCTTTACAGTGTTGTGTTAGTTTATGCTGTACAACAAGTGAATCAGCTATAGGTATACATATATCCCCATATCCCCTCCCTCTTGAGCCTCCATCCTGCCTTCCCTATCCCACTCCTCTAGGTGGTCACAAAGCACCGAGCTGATCTCTCTGTGCTGTGCGGCTGCTTCCCACTAGCTAGCTATTTTACATTTGGTAGTGCATATATGTCAATGCTACTCTCTCACTATATGCCAGCCTCCTCTTCCCCCCACTGTGTCCTCAAGTCTGTTCTCTATGTCTGCGTCTTTATTTCTGCCCTGCCACTAGGTCCATCAGTACCATTTTTCTAGATTCCATATATATGCGTTAGCATATGGTATTTGTTTTTCTCTTTCTGACTTACTTCACTCTGTATGACAGACTCTAGGTCCATCCACCTCACTACAAATAACTGAATTTCATTCCTTTTTATGGCTGAGTAATATTTCATTGTATATATGCACCACATCTTCTTTATCCATTCATCTGTCGATGGACATTTAGGTTGTTTTCATGTCCTGGCTATTGTAAATAGTGCTGCAATGAACATTGTGGTACATGTCTCTTTTTGAATTATGGTTTTCTCAGGGTATATGCCCGGTAGTGGGATTGCTGGGTCATATGGTAGATCTATTTTTAGTTTTTTTTTTTTTTTTTTTTTGCAGTACGCGGGCCTCTCACTGTTGTGGCCTCTCCCGTTGCAGAGCACAGGCTCCGGACGTGTAGGCTCAGCGGCCGTAGCTCACGGGCCCAGCCACTCCGCGGCATGTGGGATCCTCCCGGACCGGGGCACGAACCCGTGTTCCCTGCATTGGCAGGCGGACTCTCAACCACTAAGCCACCAGGGAAGCCCTATTTTTAGTTTTTTAAGGAACCTCCATACTGTTCTCCATAGTGGCTGTACCAATTTACATTCCCACCACCAGTGTAAGAGGGTTCCCTTTTCTCCACACCCTCTCCAGCATTTATTGTTTGTAGATTTTTTGATGATGGCCATTCTGACTGGTGTGAGGTGATACCTCATTTCACACATATTTTAAACATTTGATTTATGACATGGGTGAAATATAGAATGAGCAAAGAACAGTTTTTATAAAATGGTACAGTATAAATTGGATTCCATATGAAAAAATAAACACACCACTAATATTGACCCCCTTCATCATGCCACACACAAAACAATCTATTTTATATGAGTTGTAGGGTTGGTGAGAATGTGGAATAACATTATTTGTGGAATAAAATTGTTAAATCATTTTTAGAAAATTGTTTGGCAGCATTCAGTAAAACGAAACATACGCCTCACTTATGATCCAGCAATGCTACTCCTGAGTAAAAGCAATATGTATAAACGTGTGCAGTGGGCACATACAGATGTGTTCACAGCAACATTATCAAAATAGCTCCAAACTGAAAACCACTAAGTAGTCCATTGACATTGGAATAAATTGTAGTATATCTACAAAATGAAATATTACATCGTAGTAAAAATGAACAAAAATATGTACACAAAACACTGTAGATGAATCTCAAATATATAAATTTAAATGATAAAAGCCCAGTCATTAAAGACTGCATACTGTGAAAAACTACCCTCATTTCACTAAACATAGTTAGCTGGAGAAACTTGACACATCCAATATCCCAATTTTCTAATAATAGACATGGTGTCTTACCATGGGGATTTAGTAGTCAGCAGTAAACACGTGTGTTTTTGCTTTTGCCATTTATTATAAAATATTTAAAAATACATGCATGATATTCCCTTACTCCTCTAATTACCAGGTATAAATGACAACCAAAAAAAGATTTATCTTTCATAGTGAAAATAAATACTGAGTAAATAACATTTCTGGGAGGTGCATATAAGTGTATGAAATAACACAAATTTCTTAGAAATATAGGAGACAATTACATGGGGAGACATGTTTTACTTAATGGAATGGAGAGATATTTTAAATATTAACATGTATCAAATTCCTTTACATTTTTATCACAATCCCATTTAAAAATAACATAAGATTTTTAGAAAATTATTATTAGTTTGACAAAACTCAAAGGTTAAACTATGAGATTATCAAAGCATAGAAGACAAATATGGCAAAAGTAGTACAAATATATATCAGAATATATCAAAGGAACAACATAAAAAAAAATGAATGTTCCTGACATACAGTAAAATATATTGGAGTAGGACTTCCCCGATGGTGCAGTGGTTAAGAATCCACCTGCCAATGCAGGGGACACGGGTTCGAGCCCTGGTCTGGGAAGATCCCACATGCCGTGGAGCAACTAAGCCTGTGTGCCACAACTACTGAGCCTGTGCTCTAGAGCTTGCAAGCTGCAACTACTGAGCCTGCATGCCACAACTACTGAAGCCTGCGCACCTAGAGCCCGTGCACTGCAACAAAGAGCAGGCCCCGCTTGCCGCAACTAGAGAAAGCCCACACGCAGCAATGAAGACCCAGCACAGCCAAAATAAAACAAACAAAAAACCAAAAACTATATATAGGAGTATATAAAAACTTTAAATAAATAGAAAGATAAAAACTTTTAGACAGAAAAATGTTTGATGTGTAAAATAGAAGAAAATCTGAAAACAACCGGGAATAAGGGGTTCCAGTGATGTTGATATGTGAAAAATATAATGAAAAACCAGCTGTTTTGGTCATAAGAGTTGAAAGGGAATTACAACTATGTAAAATGTCAGTTTTTACAAACACAAAAAGGGCACAAATACAGTGATATTTAATTTTACAAAGAAAATTTGAAAATGTATACATTAACTTTTATCACATTGATCTTCATAAAGAAAAGCCTCTATGTATGATATTACAGAGAAAACTTTTAAAGTTTGCATTATATGGTGATATTGAGGACATTCAAATCCAATTATCTTATGCTTAAAGTGAATTCTGAGAAAAATCTAACACTTTTGGTAATTTAGACCTTCCAGCTCCCTTCTGACAACCCCCACTATATCTTACCTGGCTTATTTTTGAAACAAGTTAAAACTTTTAAAATCTTTTAAAAAAATTAATTAAGATATGCCAGTATTGTACAATGGTGAGTGTCCTACTTGGAAACCAAGACATTAAATTACATATGCTTTTAAATAAGTCCTTTAATATCTGTTATGGTTTCCTAATCTGTAATTAATAAAGGTAGATTTGTGTTTTTCTACTTCTTAAATACTGATATGATCTAGCCAAAGACAGGTGACCTGGGTCCTTAGTTTGATATTAAGCACCTGGGGACATTTGAGCATCCTTAGAAGCCTCACAGGACTTTCTTAGCCTCCCTGGAATTTGATTTGCTTTCCTGTGAAATGAAGCAGTAGGAGTAAATGATGCTTCAAATTCTTCCATTTCTAATATGCCATGTCTCTATTTTGCTGCTTCTGACAGCCCATCCATGATATAATCACTTAAGTAGTTCTTTGTCATTCCAGGATCAAAAAGCTATGAAATCTTAACTAATGTAATATCTTACAACATTGTTATTTTGTCATGTCTTTCCCTCCTTTATCCTTTCCTCGTTTGTAGCCAAAGGCATTTTTTCACTTAGGCAATCTTATCCCCTTTATATCACACTGAACCAGAAAAGAAATAGCCCTTTCCAAAATATATATACATTGGATAGATCTTTCTCTTGCTTTTTCCTTTTTTCAGGCAGTTTAATAATTTACACCATCTTGAAATCTCAGGCATTGTATTATTGGTGTGTGGAATTGTCCAGAGACCACAGAAGTTTTAATTTTTATTTTCTCCACAGAGGTGGTTTGTATTCTTTGCCGGTTCCGATATGCTTCACTGTTGCTGCTGCTCTTGTAGTTGCTGTTGCAATAGTATCCAATTTCAATTGCTCTAAAGGTGGGGTGTGGGGAAGACTTGTGTAGGGGCCCTGAATGACCCAATTGGCATACAAATTATTTTGAGCTGAAGGCATTTAAGTTCCTGAAATGCTTAAATGCAGAGACTCCAGAAACAACTCAGTTGCCATAAATTCCTTCCCCAGAACAACTTCAGTCTTCTCTTACCAAAGATGAGAAGCCAGCGCTACACCCAAACAGACATTGTCACAAAGCTATCTTATCTCCTATCTGTTCTTACAAGGGCCCTTTATATTTCCAAAAGTTATTTGTTTTTCCACAGGTGCTCCTTTTCCCCAGTTCAAGTGCCCCTTTTTCCCATTTGTTCTCCCAGAGGTACCCCTATGCCCCTTCTTATCCCAGATTAAGATAGTATATAAACCCCAAATTCTAAGCTCCCCTGAGTCACAGTTTCTTTGTCACTCCAGTGTATACATATGTAATTAAATTTTTCTTTCTTTCTTTTTTTTTTTTTGTCTCTGCTAATCTATCTTCTGTCAGCTTAATTTGCAGGCTACCAAGAAATGAAGTTAAGAGAGGAGAGGAAAAGTCATTTTTCCTCAACACCTGCTTTCTGGTGGGTATTTTGCCTATCAGGCAATAACTTGGCAGATGTGCAATATCAGTACATGAAGTTCATTTCTTTGGAAACTTTCAGTTTCTTAAGAGTCCTCAAATCTCAAGTGTTAGAAGCATATCCTGGAGAAAAGAGGGAAGGTCCAAGACATCTCATGGTTCACTAGAGCATCTTTCACTTAATCCTCCTGCTTTCATGGCTGTGCTTACCCTTCTCCATCAAGTGCTCTTGATAGTACTGAGCCCAGAGTCTTTCTGACTAAGTTCCTATAAAAATTAAATATCAGATCGAACTCCTGTAGAAGGTGAGAGTTAGTGATCTTACACTCTGCTATTTGTAGGATGCTGGTAGCTTTCTGGTGGTCCAGCTTTTCTGTCCTGGCATTCTCCTTACTTTGAGGGGTTATGCTATTTTTCATTTCTGTATTATAATTTTAGTGAGATTTCAGAGAGAAAGAAGAGAAATGTATGTGAGGATTCCTCTGTGTTTAAATGTATTAGCTGTGGTGAGCAAGTCGGCCAACCCCTCTTTTTTTTTTTTTTTTTTTTAATTTGGTGTTATGATTTAGGCGAAGTTAGAGAGGTTAGGGGAAAATTGTGGAAGACTTTGAAAAGGATGAAAAGATTACCGGGTGTCTTCAAAAGAAAACTAGGCACCATGTGAGTCTGTGATTCTGTGGACCCTCTGGGCCTTTCATTGTCTTTAAGCTCTTTTGTAAATTGTCAAATACTGAATCTTGATCACAGAAATGAAAATTTCCTTGAAGGTAGGGTTGATTATTGCCCTGTTGATGTTGTCCGGTTTTGCTTTTATTAGGGAGGTTTATGTCAGCATTCCTGACTTGCCAAACATGTGTCTGCTCTTTGGATTTTCCTTTGAACCCCTTGTAACGTATTCCTGGTCCCCACATTAATGAGTTAATATTGGACGTGTGTCCATTTCAGATGTGTATGAGTTATTATTTTATCTTTTAAAAATTATTCTTTAGCAATATGAATTTTATAATATATGAAGTCCTAGAAAATAGTTTTTATTATTATGGTTTTATAAGAGTGAAATTATAGTTTTATATTTCAATTTTCAAAGTGAAAACGTTATTTAAGAAATAGTGACTGCAGAATGGCTAACATAAATGAAGGGAAAGGAGGTAAAATAACAAATGGAAGAAGCTTTGTCATGGAGACATTATGTCAATGTTCTATACTTGGTAACCAGATAGATACCATTTTAAGATGTAAACTGCTCCAGTTTCTGAGGAAGTGATATTGAAGGACCAAACAATCTTATTTTTTCTCAAGTGCAAATAAAAATCACTTCAGAGTTGTGAGGATTAAATCTAAAAATCTGTGTGAATTATTTAGCAGGGTTCCTGTTATGTAGAAAGCATTAAATAACTGATAACTATAACAAGTACCAGATATCTGTGCTCAGAGACATGGGGAATTAATAGAATTATTGCAAATGACCCTGGTAGATTTTAAAGGTAAAGAGTTCAAAATATTTGAAAATTTCTCTTTAGTATGTCATGAATATGATTAATGATATCTTATCCTTCTGCATTATCAAAATAATATGAATCTTTTGCACCAAGAGGAAATTAACTATTAGGTTGAATTTTTTGCTTGGAAACTTGATTCTCAGAATGATCATTATTAATTTTAAAAAGTAATTTTTTATCATATACTTGCTATTTTGATCATTTCCATGAAAGATTACAATAATTGGCCACTTTTGTGCAAGACCCTTGAATATTTTTTTCTGTTCTCATAAAAACTCCTCCCATTTTTTCTTCTGAATTTCCACTAGCTTCCATGTATATTGACCTTGAGCGGTGATAATAGCTACTGCGTGTGAGAGGGAAAACACCATTAGCCATTCTTTCTTCTCCGTGAAAGGGTTTTAGATGCTGCTGATGCTGGAGGTTAGGGTTGTGAAGGTGTTTTAGCTAATGAAGCGTGGCCACAAACTCACCACTACCTTCAGGAACTGGTTCCTGAGAAAGAGGCTGAGCTTTATCGTTAAAACCTCATTTCCTGTTGTTGATAGTATAAACACTTTGCCTTTCCTCCTCCTTTTACTAAGAATGTCTGATTGCTTGTACAATAATTTACAGCTTTAAAGAGGGTGAGAGGGATCTGGGGAGAAAAGGAGAAGAACATAAAGGAAAGAAATTTGTTAAATTTTTACTTGTTCCCTATTTGATAAATGATTTGTTTTGGAGGGTCGTTGTTATAAGGATGTTATGGGTTACTTAATGATTTCAATTGTTTCTGTTTCACTGGTTGTTCCCATTAGCACAAATAAGACAAAATGGACCATTTTACCTCTGTTCTGATGTATGAATTCTGCAAAACGAAAAACAAGGGTGAAGGACAACACAAGGGGACAACACAAATGTTATACAGTGGTTTACTTACAGTAGTACTAGAATAAATTTTGCTCTGAATGGTTCTTGAAGGATTAAAAAGAAGCTAGGCTGGCTTGGGACACAAAATATGGGGTTTGGTATTCAAAAAAGAAAGGAGACAAACTTTTTAAAATGACTACTGTGAGTCAAACGTTGTCACCACTTTTCCTCATTCACTGTTCACAATGAAAACTCTTCTCCACCCCACCCCTCTCCCATTATTCTTTTTTTTTTTTTTTTTTTTTTTTTTTTATAAATTTATTTATTTATTTTTGGCTGTGTTGGGTCTTCGTTTCTGTGCGAGGGCTTTCTCCAATTGCGGGGAGAGTGGGGGCCACTCTTCATCGCGGTGCGCGGGCCTCTCACTGTCGCGGCCTCTCTTGTTGCGGAGCACAGGCTCCAGATGCGCAGGCTCAGTAGTTGTGGCTCACGGGCCTAGTTGCTCCGCGGCATGTGGGATCTTCCCAGACCAGGGCTCGAACCCGTGTCCCCTGCATTAGCAGGCAGATTCTCAACCACTGCGCCACCAGGGAAGCCCCCATTATTCTTTTTTGAGGTGAAGACTGAGACAAAGACTGTTTTAAAGGATTGCTTCAGGTAAATCAACTAATAAACGGCAGAGCTGATATTTGAACTCAGCCTTGCACGGTTTCAAAAATAAGGTGCTTCCTAGAGTGCCATGTCAGCTTAAGATGGAAAAGCAGTGTAGGCAAGCCTTTACCTTGGCGTGAAAATGCAAGACTTAAAAACACTTAGAAACCAGAAAAATGAGTGGGATGGTTTTGTTTTGCTTTAATTTTGCATAAGAGGATTAAAATTACCTTTTCATATTCTTCTGTGAGACTGGTTAAAACAAATGTTCTGTTCTTCATAGATGAAAACTGAAGGTATCTTATATTTGGTACATATCCAGCCATTTTCAAGCTCTCTTCCTGGCAGTGACCTGACTTTTTTCTGGTAACTCCTGGAGAATATGAAACTCCTCCCTTTCTCTGGAGCTATTTCAACCATCAGGATTGACAAGGTTTTTCCTTTTATTTTCTTCTAGAAATTTTATGGTCTTTGCTCTTATGTATAAATCTGTGATCCTTCATGAACTAACTTTCAGGGATTTGTTAAGTAAAAGTTGAGGTAAAGTTAAATTTCTACTTGTTTCCTTCTTTAACAAATAGGTTTTTTTCTGAAGTAGGTTGTAAAAAGTAGTGTCATGGGTTAGAGGCTTAGAAAGATTAAATAACTTCAAAAGTCATAGTCCTACTAAGAGGTGGGGGCAGGGCTAATTACAGGAAGTCTTTCCCTCTAGTCTATGTTCTAGACCACTAAGATCTACCTCTTTTCGCTGAATTATTGAATTTATAATAAATAACTCATTTTTCCTACACTGATAAGAATGCCACCCTATCCTAGTATTATGTTAAACTCATATAAATTTTGCTTGTTTCTAGCATTTCACTGATCTACTTTCTCTAACCAAAACTATACTGTTTATCCCTTTAAGATAGTAGAGGAAATAATATTTATTTTTAACAGCTCTAATGAGGTAGAATTGACATATAATAAACTGGACCTTCTCTTTCCTCCTGTTCTGAGGCAACCATTGATTTGCACTATGTTGTCATAAATTAATTTCCGTTTTCTAGAATCTTATATGAAGGAAATCATATGGTATATTCTCTCTTATATATGGCTTTTTTCACTCCAAATGATTATTTTGAGAGTCATCAACAGTTTATTCTTTTTATTGCAAAATAGTATTCAACTGTATGGGTGTACCACATTCGTTTGCTCATTTATCAATTTGGTGGACATTTGTGTTATTTCCAGTTTTGTGCTACTACAACTAAAGCTGCTATGAACGTTCTCTTGCAAGTTTTTGTATGGATATATGCTTTACTTTCTCCTAGATACGCACCTAGGAGTGGAATGGCTGGTCTATATAGTAGGAGTGTGTTGTGCATTTTAAGAAAAAGCTCAAGAGTTTTCCAGAATTGTTGAGTTTTTGTTAATATTCCCATCAACAGTATATAAAACTTCTAGTTGCTACATGACTTTGTCCACCAGTATTATGGTGCAATTTTTTTTTAAGAAGTATGTTTTATTCTAGGTACATTTTGATGTCTCATTGTGATTTTAATTTTCATTTCCCTAATTGACTAATGATGTTAATCAACAATAAATAATGCTGTTAGAGGGCTTTTTTTTTTTTTTTTTTTCCAGTACGCGGGCCGCTCACTGTTGCAGCCTCTCCCGCTGTGGAGCACAGGCTCTGGACGCACAGGGTCAGCGGCCGTGGCTCACGGGCCTAGCCGCTCCGCAGCATGCGGGATCCTCCCAGACCGGGGCACGAACCCGTGTCCCCTGCATCGGCAGGCGGACTCTCAACCACTGCGCCACCAGGGAAGCCCACCATCTGTAATTTCTTTCATCAGTGTCATATAGTCTTCTGCATACAGGTCTTTTGTCTCCTTAGGTAGTTTTATTTATTTTTATTTATATTGTTTTTGGATGTGTTGGGTCTTCATTTCTGTGCCAGGGTTTTCTCTAGTTGTGACAAGCGGGGGCCACTCTTCATCGCGGTGTGCGGGCCTCTCACTATCGCAGCCTCTCTTGTTGCGGAGCACAGGCTCCAGACGCGCAGGCTCAGTAGTTTTGGCTCACGGGCCTAGTTGCTCTGCGGCATGTGGGATCTTCCCAGACCAGGGGTCGAACCCGTGACCCCTGCATTAGCAGGCAGATTCTCAACCACTGTGCCACCAGGGAAGCCCCTCCTTAGGTAGTTTTATTCCTAGATATTTTATTCTTTTTGTTGCAATGGTAAATGGGAGTGTTTCCTTAATTTCTCTTTCAGAATTTTCATCATTAGTGAATAGGAATGCAAGAGATTTCTGTGCATTAATTTTGTATCCTGCTACTTTGTCAGATTCATTGATTAGCTCTAGTACTTTTCTGGTAGCATCTTTAGGATTCTCTACATATAGTGTCATGTGATCTGCACACAGTGACAGATTTACTTCTTCTTTTCCGAGTTGGATTCCTTTTATTTCTTTTCTTCACTAATTGCTGTGGCTAAAACTTCCACAACTATGTTGAATAATAGTGGTGAGAGTGGGCAACCTTCTCTTGTTCCTGATATAGCGGAAATGGTTTCAGTTTTTCACCACTGAGAACTATGTTGGTTGTGTGTTTGTCACATATGGGCTTTATTATGTTGAGGTAAGTTCCCTTTGTGCCTACTTTCTGGAGAGTTTTTATCAGAAATAGGTGTTGAATTTTGTTGAAAGCTTTTTCTGCATTTGTTGAGATTATCATATGGTTTTTGTCCTTCAGTTTGTTAATATGGTGTGTCACATTGACTGATTTGCATATATTGAAGAATTCTTGCATTCCTGGGATAAACCCTACTTGATCATGGTGTATGATCCTTTTAATGTGCTGTTGGATTCTGTTTGCTAGCATTTTGTTGAGGATTTTTGCATCTGTTTTCATCAGAGATATTGGCCTGGAGTTTTCTTTTTTTTATGACATCTTTGCCTGGTTTTGGTATCAGGGTGATGGTGGCCTCATAGAATGAGGTTGGGAGTGTTCCTCCCTCTGCTATATTTTGGAAGAGTTTGAGAAGGATGGGTGTTAGCTCGTCCGTAAATGTTTGATAGAATTCACCTGTGAAGCCATCTGGTCCTGGGCTTTTGTTTGTTGGAAGATTTTTAATCACAGTTTCAATTTCAGTGCTTG
Organism: Phocoena phocoena; assembly: GCF_963924675.1. Classification (NCBI taxonomy): domain Eukaryota; kingdom Metazoa; phylum Chordata; class Mammalia; order Artiodactyla; family Phocoenidae; genus Phocoena; species Phocoena phocoena. The sequence goes on along the minus strand of NC_089234.1, from coordinate 75,063,327 downwards.
TGATTGGCCTGTTTATATTTCCTATTTCTTCCTGGTTCAGTCTTGGAAGCTTGTGCTTTTCTAAGAATTTGTCCATTTCTTCCAGGTTGTTCATTTTATTGGCATATATTTGCTTGCAGTAATCTCTCATGATCCTTTGTATTTCTGCAGTGTCAGTTGTTACTTCTCCTTTCTCATTTCTAATTCTGTTGATTTCAGTCTTCTCCCTTTTTTTCTTGATGAGTCTGGCTAATAGTTTATCAATTTTGTTTATCTTCTCAAAGAACCAGCTTTTAGTTTTATTGATCTTTGCTATCGTTTCCTTCATTTCCTTTTCATTTATTTCTGATCTGATCTTCATGATTTCTTTCCTTCTGCTAACTTTGGGTTATTTTGTTCTTCTTTGTCTGATTGCTTTAGGTGTAAGGTTAGGTTGTTTATTTGAGATTTTCTTGTTTCTTGAGGTAGGATTGTATTGCTATAAACTTCCCTCTTAGAACTGCTTTTGCTGCATCCCATAGGTTTTGGGTCATCGTGCTTCATTGTCTTTTGTTTCTAGGTATTTTTTGATTTCCTCTTTGATTTCTTCGGTGATCTCTCGATTATTTAATAGTGTATTGTTTAGCCTCCATGTGTTTGTATTTTTTACAGTTTTTTTTTCTGTAATTGATATTTAGTCTCATAGTGGTGTGGTCGGAAAAGATACTTGATACGATTTCAATTTTCTTAAATTTACCAAGGCTTCATTTGTGACCCAAGATATGATCTATCCTGGAGAATGTTCCATGAGCACTTGAGAAGAAAGTGTATTCTGTTGTTTTTGGATGGAATGTCCTGTAAATATAAATTAAGTCCATCTTGTTTAATGTGTCATTTAAATCTTGTGTTTCCTTATTTTCATTTTGGATGATCTGTCCATTGGTGAAAGTGGGGTGTTAAAGTCCTCTACTATGATTGTGTTACTCTTGATTTCCCCTTTTATGGCTGTTAGCAGTTATCTTATGTATTGATGTGCTCCTATGTTGGGTACATAAATATTTACAATGGTTATATCTTCTCTTGGATTGATCCCTTGTTCATTATGTAGTGTCCTTCTTTGTTTCTTGTAATAGTCTTTACTTTAAAGTCTATTTTGTCTGATATGGGAATTGCTACTCCAGCTTTCTTTCTTTTTTTTTTTTTTTTTGCTGTACGCGGGCCTCTCACTGTTGTTGTGGCCTCTCCCGTTGTGGAGCACAGGCTCCAGACGCACAGGCTCAATGGCCATGGCTCACGGGCCCAGCCACTCCGCGGCATGTGGGATCTTCCCGGACCGGGGCACGAACCTGTGTCCTCTGCATTGGCAGGCGGACTCTCAACCGCTGCACCACCAGGGAAGCCCTCCAGCTTTCTTTAGATTTCCATTTGCATGGAATATCTTTTTCCATCCCCTCACATTCAGTCTGTATGTGTCCCTAGGTCTGATGCAGGTCTCTTATAGACAGCATATATATGGGTATTGTTTTTGTATCCATTCAGCCAGTCTGTGTATTTTGGTTACAGCATTTAATCTATTTATATTTAAGGTCTTTATTGATACGTGTATTCCTATTACCATTTTGTTTTGGGTTTGTTATTGTAGGTCTTTTCCTTCTCTTGTGTTCCCTGCCTACAGAAGTTCCTTCAGCATTTGTTGTAAAGCTGGTTTAGTGGTGCTGAATTCTCTTAGCTTTTGCTTGTCTATAAAGGTTTTAATTTCTCCATTGAATCTGAATGAGATCCTTCCTGGTTAGAGTAGTCTTGGTTGTAGGCTTTTCCCTTTCATCACTTTAAATATGTCCTGCCACTCTCTTCTGGCTTGCAGAGTTTCTGCTGAAAGATCAGCTATTAACCTTATGGGGATTCCCTTATGAATTATTTGTTGTTTTTCCCTTGGTGCTTTTAATATTTTTTCTTTGTATTCAATTTTTGATAGTTTGATTAATATATGTCTTGGCCTGTTTCTCCTTGGATTTATCCTGTATGGGACTCTCTGTGCTTCCTGGACTTGATTGGATATTTTCCTTTCCCATATTAGGGAAGTTTTTGACTATAATCTTTTCAGATATTTTCTCAGTCCCTTTCTTTTTTCTCTTCTTCTGGGATCTCTGTAATTTGAATGTTGGTGTGTTTAATGTTGTCCCAGAGGTCCTTGAGACTGTCCTCAATCTTTTCATTCTTTTTTCTGCTCTGTGGTATTTATTTCCACTATTTTATCTTCCAGGTCACTTATCCGTTCTTCTGCCTCATGTATTCTGCTATTGATTCCTTCTAGAGAATTTTTAATTTCATTTATTGTGTTGTTCATCATTGTTTGTTTCCTCTTTAATTCTTCTAGGTGCATGTTAAACGTTTCTTGTACTTTCTCCATTCTATTTCCAAGATTTTGGATCATCTTTACTATCATTACTCTGAATTCTTTTTCAGGTAGACTGCCTATTTCCTCTTCACTTGTTTAGTCTGGTGGGTTTTTACCTTGCTCCTTCATCTGCTGCATATTTCTCTGTCTTCTCATTTTGCTTAACTTAACTGTGTTTGGGGTCTCCTTTTTGTAGGCTGCAGGTTCGTAGTTCCCATTGTTTTTGGTGTCTGCTACCAGTGGGTAAGGTTGGTTCAGTGGGTTGTGTAGGCTTTCTGGTGGAGGGGACTGGTGCCTGTGTTCTGGTGGATGCGGCTGGGTCTTTTCTTTCTGGTAACGAGGATTGTATCTGGTGGTGTGTTTTGGGGTGTCTGTGAACTTATTATGATTTTAAGCAGCCTCTCTGCTAATGGGTAGGATTGTGTTCCTGTCTTGCTAGTTGTTTGGCATGTGGTGTCCAGCTTGCTGGTCATTGAGTGGAGCTGGGTCTTAGCATTGAGACGGAGGTCTCTGGGAGAGCTCTCGCCGATTGATATTATGTGGTGCCAGGAGGTCTCTGGTGGTCCAGTGTTCTCAACTCGGCTCTCCAACCTCAGAGGCTCAGGCCTGACACCTGGCCAGCGCACCAAGACCCTGTCAGCCACACTGTAGATCACCGGTTGATTATAAAAGGATGTAACTCACAAATAGTCAGGTGAAAGACACGCAGAGGGCAGGTATGGGGAAAGGGCATGGAGCTTCCGTATCCTCTGCGAGCACCTCACTCTTTCCAAATTTCCCCATGTTCAGCAACCAGAAACTCCAAGCCTCCATTTTAATATTGAAAAGAAGTGGTAAAAGCGGACATCTTTGCCTTATTCCAGATATTGGTGAGAAAGCATACAGTTTGTTACCATTAAATATCATGTTAATTTTTGGTTTACCGTAGACTATAGATGCCGTTTATCAGGCTATGGAATTTCTCTTTTCTTTCTTGTTTGTTGAGAGTTTCTTATCATTAAAAGGAGTTGAACTGGTTAAATAATTTTTCTGCACCTCTTGTGGTGATCATATAAATTATGCCCTTTTTTCTATGTGCATGATGTATTACATTCATTGATTTTCAGATGTTGAAGCAACTTTACACTGTTAGAATAATTTCCACTTAGTCATGTGTAATCGTGTTTATATGTTGTTGGATTTGGTTTCCTAAAATTTTTTTTTTCTTTTTTCTTTTTTTTTTTTTTTTTTGTGGGCGCGGGCCTCTCACTGCTGTGGCCTCTCCCGTTGCGGAGCACAGGCTCCGGACGCGCAGGCTCAGTGGCCATGGCTCAGTGGCCATGGCTCATGGGCCCAGCCGCTCCGCGGCATGTGGGATCTTCCCGGACCGGGGCACGAACCCGTGTCCCCTGCATCGGCAGACGGACTCTCAACCACTGCGCCACCAGGGAAGCCCGGTTTCCTAAAATTTTATCAAAGATTTTTATATCTGTATTAATGATGGAAATATGTCCATAGTTTAACATAGTTTCCCTGGTTTTGGTATCACTTGGTTACTTTTAATGAGTTGTGAAGGGTTTTCTCCTCCTCACTTCCACAGTTTGTGGATGTATTTTATCCTTTTAATGTTTTTTTAGATATCATGAGTGAAGCCATGTGATCCTGAGTTTTTCTTTGTGGGGAGATTTTAAGTTATTTAATTCCCATACTTGTTATAGTTCTATTAAGATTTTTTAGTTCTTCATGAATTAGTTTCAGCAATCTGTTTCTCTCTAAGAACTTGTCCATTTCATCCATTTTTTCTAAATTTTATTGCCTAGAGCATATCATAATATATGTTTATAATATGTAAAGTTGGTGGTAATGTTCCCTCTTTCATTCCTGATTTCTGTCATTTTCTTCAGTATTTTTCTTTGCTCAGTCTGGTAAAAGGTTTGTCACTTTTGATTTTTTGTAGAAACCAACCTTTGTCTTCCTTGATTTTTCTGTTTTTTTTTTCTTCTATTTCAATGATTTCTACTCATATCTTTATTATTTCCTTCTGAATGCTTGCTTTGCATTTATTTTTCTCTTATTTTCATAGCTTACTAGGTGGAAGATTTTAAGATAGTTATTTAAAACTGTTTTACTTCTCTAATGTAGGCTGTTAAACTAACAGCTGCTTTTGGCTGCATCACATAAATTTTGATATCATTAAAAATTTTTTTTTAATTCAATTCAACTGTTTTACGCTGTTTCTTGTGAAATTTGCTTTGCCCTATTGGTTTTTAGAAGTGTGCTAATTAATCAATTTCTTTTTGGTGTTGTATATAAGAAACTATTGGTTAATGCATGATCATGAAGATTTACACTTATATTTTCTTCTAAGAACTTTAAAATTTTAGCACTTACATTTAGGTCTTTGATCCATTTTGAGTTAATTTTTGTATATGATGTGAGATATGGGTCAAAATTCATTCTTTTTTGTGAGGATATACAGTTGTTCAAGCACCATTTGTTAAAAATGACTATTCTTTCCCCCATTGGATTTTCTTGGCATCCTTGTGGAAAATCACTTGATCATAGATACATAATTTTTTCTAGACTTTCAGTTCTATTCCACTGATATATATGTTTATCTGTATGGCAGTATTACATGTCTTTATCACTGTAGATTCTTACTAAGTATTGAAATCAAGAAGTGTGAGTCCTCGAAATTTGTTCAGTTGGGTATAAAACTTTGCTCCTATGTAAGTCCATTCCCTCTCCCCAACTTTGTGTTTATATTGTCATGTAAATTATATTGTGTACCCATTAACACAGATTTATGATTATTGTGTTTACAGTTGTATTTTAAATCACATAGGAAAACAAAAGATATATAAACAAAAAACATATTTATACTATCTTTTATATTTGCCTATGTAGTTGCCTTTAATGTTGCTCTTTGTTTTTTTCCCCTGTGGATTCAAGTCAGTTTCTAGTGTCCTTTCATTTCAGACTGAAGGACTCTCTTCTTAGAATTCATCTCTCCTAGAGAAATAATTTCTCAGTTTTTGTCTTCTGTGAATGTCTTAGTTTTTCAAAGGATTATTTTGATGTATGTAAAATATGTGTATATATGTATATATACATATATATATTTTTCTTTCAATACTTTTATTATGTGGTTCCTCTGGCCCTCCATGGTTTATGATGAGAAATCAGCAATTAATACTACTGAGGATTCCTTTTATGAGATGAGTCACTTCTTTCTTGCTGCTTTCATATTTCCTTTTCCTTGGTTCTCAACTGTTACATTTTGATGCACCTGGGTGTAGATGTCTTTGAATTTATCCTATTTAGAATTCACTGACCTTTTTAGATGTATAGGTCAATGTTTTTCATTAAGTTTGCAAGTTTCCAGTCATTATTTTTCAAGTTGTCTTTCTGCCTTTTTCTTCCCTCTTTTCCTAGGACTCCTGTTATGCTGATGTTGGTATGCATGGTGGTGCCCAAACTACCTTTGAGGCACATTCATTTTTCTGTCTGTTTTTCAGACTAGATAAGGTTAATTGATCTATTTTTAAGTTTGCTGATTCTTTATTGTGCCTGTTCACAATCCACTGTTGAGCCCCTCTAGTGAGTTTTTTATTTGAACTTTTCAATTCTAAAATTTTATTTCATTATTTTAATAATTTCTGTCTCTTCATTAATATTCTATATATGGTAAAACATTGTTTCCATAAATTTAGCTTTTTAAACATGGTTTCTTTTAATTTTTGGAGCATATGTAACATAACTGATTTAAAATCTTTGTCTAGTAATTCTAAGGTCTGGGCTTCTTCTGGGACAATTTCTGTTTATTTATCCTGTATGTAGGCTATACTTTCATGATTCTTTGTGTGTGTCATTAATTTTTGTTAAAATTGGACATATTTAATATTTATATATGGTAACTCTGGAAATCAGAATCTCCCCCATCCCAGGGTTTATTATGTTTCTTTTTTATAGTAGTAGTTGCTGTTTGTTTGGTTAGTGACTTTTCTGAATAATTCTGTAAAGTCTATATTCTCTGTTACATATGGTTGTGAAAGTCTCTGCTTGGTTAACTTAGAGGTGTGTTAATAATTACCTGGACAATTTCTTAAAGAACCAGTAAGTCTCCCAGTCTTTCCTGAGGGCTCTGTGTGCATGTTGGTGGCATGCTTTCAATATTCAGCTAGCCAGCTGACAACTCTGCTTGCATAGAACCTCACGGTTATCCAGGTAGCAGAGTTTAGGGCCTTTCAGATCTTTTTTGAGTATGTGCACAGTCCTGGGTGTGCACATGCCAGGAACATGTAGGAGTTTTTAAAACCCCCTGTGGGCATCTCATAACCCAGATTTTCCTTATAAGTGACTTAATTGTTTTGTTTGGCCCCAACAGTTACTCAGCATCTCAAGCAGATGCTGTCAATTAAATGCCTATAATATTTTTTTCAAAAATTACCGTCAAGGAAAAGACTTCTTGCCCAGGACAAGCTCCAAATCAGTCAAATACATACAGCCTTGCAAATGTAGTCTTTCAGAAAACTACCAGAAAAGACAAACAATGACAGTTTTGGGGGTATGAGGCTTTGAAAGAGCTTCAGCCTTGGTTTCCTTCTTCAAGGCTATCAGGCTACTCCTGGTTTTCACCTTAAATGCGAGTTGTTATTTTATAAGGTTACTGTGGAACTGAAGAGTGGGAGATGTGACTAGGACAATTACAATTGCCACAAAGCTCACTGTTCTTACCTATCAGCCACTTTTCCTCAATGAACATTCCCTGGATTGTTTCAAGCCTTTGTTTAATTTCTGGAGTACTGAAAAAGCTGATTCTGACATTATTTGCTAGTTTTCTCATTGCTCTTTAGGAAGAGTAGAATTTGGAGGTCTTTTTGTGCCTTCATCTTTTGAATTTCAGTCTGTTAGTATGTTTGAAACTAATGGTTGTTGTTGTTTTTTGTAGATAGTATGTTTTTAATCTAGTCTGACAGTGTCTGTTTTTTGATTGGATTGTTTTAGTCCATTACCACTTAATGTAATATTTATATGGTTGGATTTATGTCTGCTTTTATATATATGTATATATATTAACATATATATATACATATTTTTATTTTGTTCCTCTGTTTCATACGTTTTTAAATTGTATATATATTTCTTGTTAAGACATATGTATTTATGTATGTATGTGCAGAATCCAATTTAATTCCTCTGTTGATTTTTTAGTAATATTGTACTATATAATGTATTCACTATATTCTTTAGTTCTTTTTTTTTCTTTCTTTCTTTCTCTGCCCTTCCCAGATCAGATCTGCCTTAGTATTCCTGTCATGCTCAGTTATTAACTGAGAGTAGCCCTTGATAAGTATGGCCTCAGTGTAAATGCACCAGTGGATTTCAGAATATAGAGCTGGAGCCTTTAATATTGTAGTCAGAGATTTGAGAGGTGTATTCTCTTTTCCTACAGACCCAACCTCACCCCTGTGTCACAGTCCAAGAAATGTCTATAGCTAGAAAGCTAGAACAATGGCAGGGTGTTATGGAATGGAAATTTATGTCCCCACCCCAAAATTCCTATGTTGAAGCCCAAACCCCAATGTGACTGTATTTAGAGAGAGTGCCTTCATGGAAGTAATTAAGCTTAAATGAGGTCATAGGTGTTGAACTCTAATCCAATATAAGGTCCTTATAAGAATAGACATAAGAGATGTCTCTCTTTTGCCAAAATGTGAGGCCACAGTGAGAAGCCAAACATCTGCAAACCAGGAAGAGGGTCCTCACCAGGAGCCAACTTGATTTGGGACTTCTAGCCACCAGAACTGCGAGAAAGTAAGTTACTGGTGCTTAAACCACCCAGTCTTTGGTATTTTGTTACAGCAGCTTAAGCCAGACTAAGACATAGAGTTTATCTCATTTGTATCGTTTCTATTAGGGGTCCTACAATTCCCATTTCTTGTCCAGTGTCGTAGTGATATTTTTCATATATCTAATCCAGTTTTCTAGCTTTGTGTGTGTGTGTTTGTGGTAAAAGGGTATTCTCAATCCCTATTATTTCATTGCAGCTGCATGTGGAAATCTTTTAATAAAGTATCTGCTCCTGCCTTTGAATTGAGCAATGTAAATAGCAGCAGAAGGACTTGGCCACTACTTCCAATTTTAGAACTCATTACCTGTTTCTCTGGCCTACGGCAATAACTTGCTGTACAGAGTGTCTACCTACAGGAAGCCTAAACTAATTCTTAGCACATCTCCTTCCTGTCCCTCTTCATACATTTCTGTTTATAGCTTTGGTGGAATGCTTCCCATAGTGCATATTCTAACATAACACATCCGTGAGGTATTCCATTATAAGAGTATCAGGGCTAAATATTTTGGGGAACCCATACTGCAAGTCCTTCTTGGTTGTTCGAAATGCAAGTTGGCATATTTAAAGCTATGAAAATTCTTACTCTTTTTTTTTTGAATTATAGTTGATTTACAATGATATGTTAGTTTCAGGTGTACAGAAAAGTGATTCAGCTATATATATAGAGAGAAATATATATATATATACACACATTTTTTTTCAGATTCTTTTCCTTTATATGTTGTTACAAGATACTGAATACAGTTCCCTGTTCTATACAGTAGGTCCTTGTTGTCTATCTATTTTATATATAGTGGTGTGTACCTGTTAATCCCAAACTCTTTTGATTTATCCCCCACCCCTTTCCCCATTGGTAACCATAAGTTTGTTTTCTATGTCTGTGAGTCTATTTCTATTTTGTAAATAATTTCATTTGTATGATTTTTTAGATTCCACATATAAGTGATATCATACGATATTTGTCTTTCTCTGTTCACTCAGTATGATAATCTCTAGGTCCATCCATGTTGCTGCAAATGGCATTATTTCATTCTTCTTTATGGATGAGTAATATTCCATTGTATGTATATACCACATTTTCTTTATCCATTCATCTGCTGAAGGACATTTAGGTTTCTTCCATGTCTTGGCTGTTGTACATAGTGCTGCTATGAACATTGGGGTGCGTGTATCTTTTCGAATTAGAGTTTCCTTCTTTTCTGGATATATACCCAGGAGTGGGATTGCTAGATCATATGGCAACTCTATTTTTAGTTTTCTGAGGAACCTCCATACTGTTCTCCACAGTGGCTGCACCAATTTACATTCCCACAAACAGTGTAGGAGGGTTCCAACCCTCTCCAGCATTTATTATTTGTAGATATTTTGATGATGGCTATTCTGACTGGTGTGAGGTGACTCCTCATTGTAGTTTTCATTAGCATTTCTCTAATATTTAGCAATATTGAACATGTTTTGATGTGTCTGTTGGCCATCTGTATATTTCCTTTGGAGAAATGTCTTTTTAAGTCTTTTGCCCATTTTTTGATTGGGTTGTTTGTTCTTTTGTTATTAAGCTATATGAGCTGTTTGTATATTTTGGAAATTAATACCTTGTTGGTTGCATCATTTGCATATTTTCTCTCCCAGTCCGTAGGCTGTCTTTTCGTTTTGTTTATGGTTTCCTTTACTGTGCAAAAGCTTTTAAGTTTAATTAGGTCCCATTTGTTTATTTTTGTTTTTATTTCCATTACTCTAGGAAATGGATCCAAAAAATGTTGGTGCTGTTTATGCCAGAGAGTGTTTTGTTTATGTTTTCCTCTAGGAGTTTTGTAGTATCTGGTCTTACATTCAGGTCTTTAATCCATTCTGAGTTTATTTTTGTGTGTGTTATTAGAGATTGTTCTAATTTCATTCTTTTACATGTAGCTGTCCAGTTTTCCCAGCACCACTTATTGAAGAGACTGTCTTATCTCCATTGTATATTCTTGCCTCCTTTGTTATATATTAATTGACTGTAAGTGCATGGGTTTATTTCTGGGATATCTGTCTTGTTCCATTGATCTATATGTCTATTTTTGTTCCAGTGCCATATTGTTTTGATGGCTGTAGCTTTGTAGTATAGTCCAAAGTCAGGAAGCCTGATTTCCTTCAGCTCTGTTCTTCTTTCTCAAGATTACTTTGGCTATTCGGGCTCTTTTAAGTTTCCATACAAATTAAATTTTTTTCATTCTAGTTCTTTGAAAAATGCCATTGGTAATTTGATAGGGACTGCATTGAATCTGTAGATCACCTTGGGTAGTATGGTCATTTTAACAATATTGTTTCTTCCAGTCCAAGAATTTCCCACCTATTTGTGTCATGTTCAGTTTCATTCATCCACATCTTATAGTTTTTGGAGTACAGGTCTTTTGCCTTCTTAAGTTTATTTACAGGTATTTTATTCTTTTTGATGCAGTGGTAAAACTCTTTTTCTTTAAGTCATCATTTTTATTTGTTATTGACAATGAATTTTATTATTCTGTGAAATTCTTGTTTTGCAGAATGCTATTTGAGAAATACTGTCCATTTTTGTAAAAAAGCTTAGAGGTGAAATAGAGTTACTTTAACTTCCTATCTTCAGCACATACATATTTGTTCTTTGAGTAGTGCCATGGTAAACTTTTTGAGCTCACCTAAGATACGAAAATATTGTTGTGAGAATGAAATGAAATAATACGTATTATAAAGTGTCTGTTTCATAAGTAGATGCTCAACACCTGTTAGTTCCTCTTAACTCTACCTTTATAACACAAATACAAGAAGTTTTAAAATTTTAAAGCTACAAAATACATTATCCAGATGTCATGTACTTTTGTATTTACACCATCTAAAATAAATCTAGGACTGCTCTGGTGGTCCAGCAGTTAAGACTCTGTGCTCCCAACACATGGGACACATGTTCGATCCCTGGTTGGGGAAGATCCCACGTGCCGTAGCCAAAAAAAAAATAAATAAAAGACTTTTAAAAAATAAAATAAAATAAAACTGTAGCTTTTAATTATAGGATCTAACCAAGGAGGTCTTTTTATTTTTGTTACTTATGATGTATTCCGTGTCTGGCAGTGTGTCTCTATGGTGAAATACATAAATATTTTAATATTTGTCTAATATTAGGTAGTGTTATCCATTATATTTGGTATTTATTGCTCATTTCCTACATGATGAGTTTTGAAAGAAGTATAATTATAGAAGTAGAGGTATATTTTTTCCATTTTACATAAAGAAGTTTTAATTGATTTTTATGGAATTTGAAGAAGTGTTGGAGCTAAATATAACCTAATCCAGGAGACTCACTAAAGTCACTGAATAAAGTTTATTCTCAAAAACCCTGTGAGACCTCAGAGTGTGCTTCAGCAGAGTACTTCAGAAAGAAACTTGTTGGTTTAGAGTGAAGACAGTGCCATAGCTTCCAAGGCCGACCAAACCCACTGCTGTGGAACTGAACACTCTCTGCTTATGCCCCCATTGTACACAATTATAATTCTAGAAAAGGTCTGAAATATTTTATCCTCTCCCCACTATGTTTTATAATTTGCATATTTCCTTTAATATCTTGTGAGACCCACTAAGCAGGAGTCATGCTTTATTTTTGTTTGTTTTCCTGGGAAATAATAGAGTGTTTAACAAGAAAGAGGTATTTAATAAATGACGTTAAATTCAACCTTTGTCTTCTCCCTGTCACATTGAGACTAGTATGATTTTGCATTTTTAATGCCAATCTTTGTCTCAGTTTTACATTTGCTTTGCACCAACTAGAAAACTGAGATCTAGAAAGTAATAAAAAATAATTTTACTCTACAATATCCACTGCAATGAACTGAGAACAAAGACTACATCAGTTTATTTCCCCGGCAGTTGAACAATGAATTTCATTTAGTTGATATTTAATAAATGTTTGTTGAATTATAACATTAAAATTTTAGAGCCACTTACACTATATGTTAATATATTCCAGTGTTGAATGATATTAAAGAAAGAATCATAATAAAAGAATTATAATTATAAAGTTTTATATTTAAAAATTTTATTTTTCTATTAAGCATTCTTTCAATTTTAAGAGATCAGTTACCTTTATTTATATTAGAAACATATTATCTTTTAAATTATTTTTCAGACCTTGAAAATTCATTTCTGCAAATTTTTATTAAAATTTTCATAGCACCTTATTTTCAAAATGCTTTTTTTTCACTTTATATCAGGGCACACAGTAGTCCTAAGCAAAAAGTCAATATTCTCTCCAATATGAGGAGGTGAACAGAGGTGAAAATAATTTTAAACTGAGTTGTATGTTTTTCATAATGAGTCAGATACACCTGGATTCTATCCCAAACTAAGTCCTGACCCAGCTTTCCTCACTCTTGGAAATGAAGGCTATAGTTCTTAGCCAAATATCTTTTTTTTAAATTAATTAATTCATTTATTTATTTATTTACTTATTTATTTTTGGCTGCATTGGGTCTTTGTTGCTGTGTGTGGGCTTTCTCTAGCTGTGGTGAGCGAGGTCTACTCTTCCTTGCGGTGCGTGGGCTTCTCATTGCGGTGGCTTGTCTTGTTGCAGAGCACGAGCACTAGGCACATGGGCTTCGGTAGTTGTGGCACGCAGGCTCAGTAGTTGTGGCTCTCAGGCTCTAGAACTCAGGCTCAGTAGTTTTGGTGCACAGGCTTAGTTGCTCCACAGCATGTGGGATCTTCCCGGACCAGGGCTTGAGCCTGTGTCCCCTGCATTGGCAGGTGGATTCTTAACCACTGTACCACCAGGGAAGTCCCTAGCCAAATATCTTTAGATGAGATTTTCATATAAACTGGGTTTTTTTTTCCATTGTGCTCATTTTCCCTCTAAATCCAATTTTTGTTTTTACAATTATAAAGTGGGTTTTAAGCTGGCTGACTTGAAAATGATTGTGTGTGCTAAGTGTTGTTGACGACTATAGTAATAAAGGAGATTCTGTTCATAGAGAAGTTATGTTATGATACTATTCTCACAGGTAAATATGCTACTTGAAAATCACTATCGCATACAAAGTCAGAGGTGATGCTCATTTGTCTGGAGAATTTTCTAACTGCAAGTTGATTAGCACATAATTCTGATTTGTGTTTCTTAGGAAAGATGACACTCAAAATCATTTTGCACCTGAAACATTTTTGTTGAGGATTGTTTTCTTTGTATTGTACATTAATCCTGGCAGCAACTTCTTTGTAAATATAGTGGAAACTGTAGAGATAATATACATGCAGTGTAGAAATTCCTTAACTCTGTTACCCACCTTCGCCTAACTGATGTGCCAGATTAATTGGCACCCTGTCTTCTCTCAGTTAAACAAAATTATGACTGCACATAGTGCTTTATTTTCAAAATGCTTTTGTCTTCAATTTCAGTCTCAGGACTGTGTGGAATCCTCAGAATTAGAAGGACATCTGTTAGTATCCCTATACTTTTATGCTTCCGATTGATTTATCAATAGTTAATTGTGTTTTCATAAGAGCTATTTATGACACTAGCTTAGAATTACTATTCCAAGTATATTATTTAAATAAGTCTTATTTAGCCAGTATAATAAAAATAATTCTTGTTTCCATGAAAATTAAGTTGATTTCTGTGAAAAGAATCAATAATGATGACTTGCTAAGAAATCAGTCAGATCAGGAGTAAGATAAGCATAAGAGATTGGGAAAAAATTCTACAAATCCAGAAGGCTTCTGCACTTTGTTTGCAGTAGTTGTGGGGTTATTTTAATTTCACTGAAACTGAAAATCATGGACAGTCTCCTTTGAATATGTGTTTTGCAGAAAAAATAAAACTCAAATCAAAGAACTTGTGTTCAAAGAAAGTCTTTTTCCCTTTTCAAAAAACGTCCAAATAAATGCACATACACTTGTTTTATATTAAAATAATATCTTTAAAGTGCATAAAAAAATATTTACATGTTTAGCTAACATTTTTGACTGACTGGGTTCAGTTCACTGTCTTATGGCAGGAGACTTTTCTTTGATTTTTTTTTGTTTTTTGCATGTACACAATTGAAAATACTTTTTAAACATAATTCAAATAACATTGTAAGCTCAATATTTTTTACTATTTCATTATCCTAAGTTAAACTCAAAATATTTTCAGAATCCAACTAGTGCCATGATCATTATTTTTGAATATTAAAGATAGCAGTGTAATTGAATTTTCAGTCTTTATCTTTTTTATTCTATATTAACCTAAAAGAATTTAGGAGTAGGAAGGACTTATAAGGATGATTCCGACTCCGTAGATAGGGGAACTAAGGTCCATAGACCTAAAATGACTGCTGCAGGTTCCAGGCTGGGGACTCAGAGTGGAGATCAGCCCCAGTGCCCTTGCCTTGCAGGTTTGGCTCATTTTGTTTAAATGCTCCTAATTATCTTTCACAGCTTAGCTATGCCACATATTCTTCTTCCACAAGTATTTGGAATCATATGGAAATCTGTAGACAGAAGAAAGATAATTTGTGTTATTGTCTGTTATTGGCCCCCCACCCCACCCCAAGTAACAATGTTGCTTAACTTTTCAACAGCTCTGTTTCTGGCACCCAAATATCACTTCTGGCTCCTTCTCTGGTTCCTCACCTTTTAATTAGTCACAGATAATGGAGATTTATAAAATCTTTCACAGCCAAAAGTTCTGCATCTCTAAACAAGAAACTGCCTGAATGACGAATCATGAGGGAGTAAGAATAGATTTTAACTTTGTTCAGGTCGATTTGAATATGCCTTCGATGACTTAATGTTTTAAATCAACGTCATCTTTTTTTCCTGCCAATTATATAATGCATGTTCACTGAAGAGTATTAGGAAATTTAAGACAGAATATATAAGTGTAATAATTGTCCGTTAATTATCCTCCCAGAGATAATTGTAACAAATATTTAGGTATTTTTCCCCAATTTTTTTTTCTATATATGTCCACATGCATATATTAAAAATGTCATTCCTACATTTTAAAAACACCTAGCAAATATTGATACTATAATAAAATTTCACAATATTAATAAAAACTTGTTATAGTAATTGTTTAAGTATTACACAATATTCAGGTGTATGGATAAACAACGTTAATTTAAAATATTTTCATATATTTTTAGGAAAAAAGACATCTCTTGTTTATCAACATATTTAATTACTAGTACAGTTGAACATTTTGCATGCTTTTGGTTTTTAATTTCTTTTTTATTTATAAGTGCTTTTAATATACTTATGATATTATAAAATTGTATCACTTGATTTTTTTGAAAATTTATTTTGGATTTAAAGTTTGTTTAAATATATTGGCATAAATTTATGTGATCAAACATCTCCTTTTTTCAATGGCTTTTTTCCATGCTTTTTATCTTAGAGAGTCTTTGTCATCATGATATTAATGTTGCAGTTTCCTCATCTCTGTGGCTTGAGAGTTGTTCTCAGTAATCTAATTTCTAAAGTTAATTAGCTGTGCAAACTTTGCCAAATATTATAACTCTCAGTGCTTCAGTTTCCTCATATGTGAAATATACACATCATTATTAACTCTCTCATGTAGTAAATCTGAATTTTACATGAAAGTATACATGTAAAACATGGAAAAGGGCACTGACCACAGAATGAGTATTCAGTCAGCATTAGCTCTTACTATTTTACAGATTTAACACCTAAAGTTATTTTTCTCAATAGTTTCAGCATTATTCATTGAACACTTCTATCTCACATGATTTTTATTTCATATTTTTAAACATTTAAATTTTATTCTTGCATATGTATGCACATCATTAATGTTATTTCTTTATTATGTAGATTACTGTGTACAAAAAATATTGGTCAACAAATTGTGCTAATCTATTACATTAATTAATGGAAAGGAAGTATTTCATTTGTATTAATTAAGATAGGCAAAATTATGCTTGCATAAAACAAGTTACCTATGACAATAAAAAGTTTATTTCTTGCACCCACTACATGTCAAATATACATTGTCACAGTGCTCTGAACATTATAATCACTTAGGAACCCAGGCTGATGGAGCTCCATCTTTTTTTTTTTTAACATCTTTATTAGACTTTAATTGCTTTACAATGGTGTGTTAGTTTCTGCTTTATAACAAAGTGAATCAGTTATACATATACATATATCTCCATATCTCTTCCCTCTTGCATCTCCCTCCCTCCCACCCTCCCTGTCCCACCCCTCTAGGTGGTCACAAAGCACCGAGCTGATCTCCCTGTGCTATGTGGCTGCTTCCTACTAGCTATCTATTTTACATATGGTAGTGTATATATGTCCATGCCACTCTCTCACTTTGTCGCAGCTTACCCTTCCCCGTCCCCATATCCTCAGATCCATTCTCTAGTAGGTCTGTGTCTTTATTCCATCTTGCCCCTAGGTTCTTCATGACCTTTTTTTCTTTCTTTCTTAGATTCCATATATATGTGTTAGCATACGGTATTTGTTTTTCTCTTTCTGACTTACTTCACTCTGTGTGACAGACTCTAGATCCATCCACCTCACTACAAATAACTCAATTTCATTCCCTTTTATGGCTGAGTAATATCCCATTGTATATATGTGCCATATCTTCTTTATCCATTCATCTGTTGATGGACACTTAGGTTGCTTCCATGTCCTGGCTATTGTAAATAGAGCTACAATGAATGAACATTGTGGTACATGACTCTTTTTGAATTATGGTTTTCTCAGGGTATATGCCCAGTAGTGGGATTGCTGGGTCATATGGTAGTTCTATTTGTAGTTTATTAAGGAACCTCCATACTGTTCTCCATAGTGGCTGTATCAATTTACATTCCCACGAACAGTTCAAGAGGGTTCCCTTTTCTCCACACCTCTCCAGAATTTATTGTTTGTAGATTTTTTGATGATGGCCTTTCTGGTGTGAGATGATATCTCATTGTAGTTTTGATTTGCATTTCTCTAATGATTAATGATGTTGAGCATTCTTTCATGTGGCAATCTGTATATCTTCTTTGGAGAAATGTCTATTTAGGTCTTCTGCCTATTTTTGGATCGGGTTGTTTGTTTTATTGATATTGAGCTGCATAAGCTGCTTGTAAATTTTGGAGATTAATCCTTTGTCAGTTGCTTCATTTGCAAATATTTTCTCCCATTCTGAGGGTTGTCTTTTCATCTTGTTTATGGTTTCCTCATCCTCAATGGTGAAAAACTGAAACCATTTCTACTAAGATCAGGAACCAGACAGGGTTGCCCACTTTCACCACTATTATTCAACATAGTTTTGGAAGTTTTATCCACAGCCATCAGAGAAGAAAAAGAAATAAAAGGAATCCAAATCGGAAAAGAAGAAGTAAAGCTGTCACTATTTGCAGATGACATGATGCTATACATAGAGAATCCTAAAGATGCTACCAGAAAACTACTAGAGCTAATCAATGAATTTGGTAAAGTAGCTGGATACAAAATTAATGCACAGAAATCTCTTGCATTCCTATACACTAATGATGAAAAAATCTGAAAGTGAAATTAAGAAAACACTCCCATTTACCATTGCAACAAAAAGAATAAAACATCGAGGAATAAACCTACCTAAGGAGACAAAAGACCTGTATGCAGAAAATTATAAGATACTGATGAAAGAAATTAATGATGATACAAATATGTCTGGAATATTTATGAGCAGTTATATTAAATAATATACCGTCTTTACTGTTTTTCAAAATGTTTATCTATTCCTTCTTTATTGCTTTTCCAGAAAAAAATTGAATCATTTTCCAAAATTTCGATGACCATTTAATTCATATCACATTAAACATACACTTGAGAAGAATTTTTAGCCCAAGATTTATAATTCATTTCAAAATTTTTGAATAAAAGTTTTAAATAAAAGTGTTTATATAAAAGTTTTATAATTCATTTCAAAAATGCTTCTCTCCTCAAAAGCGTCTTACATATTTCTTCGTGCATTTAATCTCACAACCTTGTGTTTATAGCTACATTGAGAGAGAACAATCTCTTTATCTATTATGTTTTCTAATTAGTTATGGGTAATAAACTTGAAAGCCATTAATTCTTATAGATTTAGGTTATCCCTGTCAAACAACAAATTTGCTAATAAATTGTAAACTTTTCCTTTGATTCTCCTGGAATTTGTTATAATTATTCTTTTGGCGTACAGTCACGTTATTTGCAATAGTGATAATTTGTATACCTTTCCAGTTCAAGCTATATATTAATATCTGTGTTTTCTTATTGCATTAATCTCAAATTTTAGGCAGTGTAAAATGTGTAATGGAAAGAAAAAAATACATTCTAATGTAACAGTCACTACAGATAATTTTGTCCTCTATATGCAATAGATAGCAAAACTACTGTTATGAAGGAAATACATGTCTCTTCTGTTTCCTTCTTGCCAACACTAGTTCAGGTGATATGAACATGTCTCTGCTTCTACCTGAATACATGGCCAACAGGCACATGAAAAAATGCTCAGCATCACTAGTCATCAGAGAAATGCAAATCAAAACCACAATGAGATATCACCTCACACATGTCAGAATGGTTATCATCAAAAAGACAACAAGTAACAAATGTTGGCTAAGATGTGGAGAAAGGGAACCCTCCTGCACTGCTGGGAGTAATGTAAATTGGTGCAGCCACTGTGGAAAACAGTATGGAGGTTTCTCAAGTAATTAAAAATAGAACTGCATATGATCCAGCAATTCTACTTCTGGGTATTTTTCCAAAGAAAACAAAACCACTAATTCAACAAAGATATATACACCCCTCTTTTTATTGAAGCCTTATTCACAATAGCCAAGATATGGAAGCAACCTAAGTTCCCATCAATAAATAAATGAATAAAGAAGATGTGACATATGTATGAAATATTACTCAGCCATAGAAAAGAATGAAACCTTGCCATTTGCTACAACATGGATGGACCTAGAGGACATTATGCTAAGTGTGATAAGTCAGACAGAGAAGGACAAATACTGTATGATTTCACTTATATGTTGAATCTAAAAAAAAAATAAATGAACAAACATAATGAAATAGAAATAAAGTTCTAGATACAGAGAACAAACAGGTGGCAGCCAGAGGGAAGAGGTGGGAGGAGGAGAGAAACAGGTGAGGGAGATTAAGAGGAACAAATTTGTAGGTGCAAAATAAATGAGTCATGGGAATGAAAATGTACAGAGTGGGGAATATAGTCAATAATAATGTAATATCTTTGTATAGTAACAAGTGATAACTAGGCTTATTGTGGTGATCATTTTGTAATGTATAGAAATATCAAATCACTACATTATACACCAGCAAGTAACATAGTGTTACTGTGTCAATTATATCTTAAAAATCCCTGACCAAACAAACAGGCAAACTCATAGAAAAAGAGATCAGATTTGTGGTTACCAGAGGTGGGGGGGTTGGGGAGGAGGAATTGGATGATGGTGGTCAAAAAGTACAAACTTCCAGTTATAAGATAAATAAATACTAAGGTTATATGTACAGCATGATTAATATGATTAACACTGCAGTATGTTATATATGAAAATTGTTAACAGTAAATAACTTTTCTTTCTGAGTTTTCATCAGAAAGAAAAAATATTTTTTCTTTCATTTTGTATCTGTATGAGGTGATGGATGTTCACTGAACTTATTGCTGTCATTTCACAGTGCATGTAAGTCAAATCATTATGCTGTATACCTTAAACCTACACAGTGCTGTATGTCAACTATGTTTAATAAAACTGGAAGGAAAAACTATTTGTGATTCTATTAGTAACAAGTCAACACGCACTGCTATTACTGTTGTTACTGTTGTAGTTTGTTGACGGAGTCACAATTGAAAGAAATGATAAATTTTGGTTGCAGGTTAGTGAAAATAACCCATACATAATGCATGACACTACTGAATTCTGGTTTTTGGACCTTAGGTTAAGAACCCATGTTGTAGTAGATCAAATGAGAATGGTTGAGGTTGGAAATATGATGTGCTTAGTACCTACTAAACTGGACATCAAACCTGTTTCCTTTGAGAATGCTTCAGGTAGGTATTTAGGATTTTAGAGAATTAATAAATGTAGGAACAGCCCAAAAGATTCTAAAATACATTGCTTTCCTTGAAAAAAATTCCTTTAAATCAGCTATGTAACACTTTTACCTGAACATAAGCATAACAATTCATTAATAATCACAAACAACTTACTGGCAAGAAAGAAATACAGTAGAAGTTCTATGAGCCATTGTCTAGAAGACTTAGTAGAATGTGTGATGCATCATATAGAAATTTGCCTTTTTTTTCTCACCTAGTAGAAAATAAAGGTGTAAGGTAGACAGGGGACCCCCAATCAAATTTATTCCACAGATTTCCAGAGCATAAAATGTGATCAATTTCATTCTCAATTATAACCCAAAACACAGGCTAATTCAATTGTATTAAGAGTTTACTTCTTTAAGTATTTTATGGGTGGCATCATTTCTTTTATAATATATCAAAATCATTGCCATATGGAGGAAGGTTAATATAATACCTTTACATGTTTTTGTTGTTAACCATTGAAAACTAATTTGAGGAAAATCTATGTAGTGAGAGTGGACTTTTAAAAATTATTTTTAATGCACAAGATTAAATGCTAAGAGAAGGTAAAATTATATTTTATTTTAAATTTCAATTACATGCTTTCTAACAGAAAATAAACTATGCTATATTTAGTGCTGTAATTAGAAACTAAATTATTATCTTTTCTTACTGATTTTGATGCAAGGCAAGGCTCCTTGCCACAAAAAGAAAAAGTGCCTCTGTTAAGATCTACTAAGATTCTTCTCACACTGCTTTTAGGTGCTCATTTTGCACATTATCACTATTTATATACACAGAATAAATGCTTTTCTTTATCCAAGTAGAAACATTAGTAAAATATACATTTACTGTTAGAAGAAACAATAGTGATAAAATTTCAATGTTCAGTGAGTTGAGTTCTGCAATTTTGAAATTTCTTATTGCAAATATTACATAGATAAGGTTATTAAATGTAAATGTTAAAGTATGTTAAAAATAGTATCCATCTGCCTCCAGTGTGACTATACTTCCCAAAAACTATAAGCTAAGGTCAACTACCTAATGGGACCACCTTGTAAATCAAACCAAGTATTATGAGAAGAAGGAAGGATAAATGCTCGGCAAAACACAAAAAGTCTCCCATACCCCAAATGTGAATTCTTTAAAAAAAGACCTTGACTAATGTCTCAGAACCTCCACTGCATGCCCAACCAGATGATGTGCAGTGGGAGTACATGGAGTTAGAAAAAGACACTGATCTTACCTGCAGGAAACATACAGTCCAGCTGGGAAACATGGCACATGGTCAAAACTTGGCTTCTGGACAGTCCTTACTAAATATAAGACCAGAACTAAGGAATGGGGACATATTATGAAGGATCAGAAGAATATCTGGTATTGGAAGAGATATCAAATAATACGCATGGTATATGCAAACTTAAGAAAACATACGTGACTTTAATTTCAAGGCAGGAGGGAACAATGACACTGGGAAGCCCAGATTCTGGGGCTGATCAAATGCCTTGTTTAAAGAGCTTAGCAAGGTCCCAGAACTGGTATATAACTGTAACAGGGGAATGTACTAGATCTCGATAGATTCATCAATCCACTATGAGGCAATAGTAGTATCTCTCAAGGTAGCCCCATGGAAGAGAAGGCCTAACTGTAGAACTTGGAGTTATGCAGTGGGATGGGTTTACTAAAGAAAGCTCTGAGTGTTGCCATTAAAACTCAGCATCTGGCGAAAAATCTCTTTTGTACCATATGTGTGTAAATGCACTGTTCAGCTCACATGCTGCAGGGTGTTTCCTTGCATTCAGGGCAAGGCCATGCTTCTCCCAGGTTTCTGCCATCAATGATAGAGACTGACAGAAGTACTAGTGTTGGCCTATTGCTATAGTATATGGAAGTCTCTATTGAAGGTCTTTGAGTCAAGAGTACTCATGGGTCTGGTTGAAACAGTCTTAGAACTGAGCTATAGTGTGAGACTCTTGCTAACTAATCTGCTCTCCTTACCACTCTCCTTTCACAGGTATCAGATATGTATCATAGTCTGCAGACTCTCCCTACCTATTCATATTCCTTCTCTTTAATCCATCACAGGCAATTTCTCCTAATAAACCTCTTAAATGTCTAATCTCATTTTAGCATCTGCTTGTTAGAGGCCCCAAACTAACACCAGAACCTATAGATTATCCACTTCTTTCTCTTTCTTAATTACCTGCACTACTTTAAGGTTTCATTTATTCTTACCAAATTCTCTATCCAGTATTTGAACTTCCTCCACCCTGCCAGCCTTTATTTCTCTGCCTTCATTCTTGCTCTCACCCATTCTTTCCTTCACACTCCTGATTATTTGGTTTTATGCCTACTTTTCTGACTTTCCTTTAGGAAAACGTTGCTGATTTCTTAATGGTCTACCTTCAGTGGGGCCCTGGCAAATGTTTAACAATAGACTCTCAGGGGAGAAAGACCTAATTTGTAGCAATTGTCTATTTCCATTGCCTGAAGACCCCCACCAGTGATCAATTTCAAAATGTCAACATACATTAATGAAAATGCAGTTGGGAAGAGATGTACCCAATTAGCTAATGTAAGCCTGTACAAGCTGACTTCCACACAACACTGCCCACCTCCCTCAACCCTTCCCTATTCTAGTCTCCATATCCTGGAAAAATCCTTTGCATGAATACTTTCTCTTCTATCTATCCTGGACAGCAACAATGTTGGACAGTGATATAGGTGTGGATCCTAGGTTCCAGGATATCAAAATTCTTTTTTTTTTTCCTGCTTCTGGCATGCTCCTGGATATCATAACTGAATTTTCAGGGCAAGAAGGTTATTAATATTACGCAGTATACTTTGTTCCTGATTGACATAATAAGAAAAACTTGGGAAGTACATTTTTAAAGTTACCATGAAAATATTGGTAAATATGAGACTGCAAGTCAGGTAAGGCTTGAAATCTGTGATAAGTCTAAAACTGCTAACCATTGCTAAAAAGCCACGACATTAATTGTACAGGTATTTTTTAAAATGGCCTTTTTTCATGCTACGAGACCCTTTGCAAATATCATGGTGAGAAAGAAAACGAGAATGTGAAGAAACATGGGAAAATGAATTAATATGATAATTAGAATAATGAAACTGATAGTTTCTCTCATGAAGAGAAAGGGATAGACTGTCATTTCAGTTGGCATTAACTTCCCCCAACAGTTCCTGGAGATGAGCATAAGAGCTTTCTTGATAGAAGTACATTAATCTTCCCCCATTCTCTGAGGAATGAATTTGAGCAGAGTTCCTAACTCTGGGTTTTTAAAGTTGAGAAATTTAAGGTCATGGAAATTAATTGCCTTGTTCCCACATTGCCCAACCTGATTCCAGCAGAATTAGCATTTATCTTGACAGAATGAGTACTACAAAATATATTTTCCTTGTAAATCTTTAGGCTCTTCCTCTTCCTAAACCAACATTACTGAAATATATTTCTCAAAAAGCAAGACCATTTGCAGATTCAAAAAATTTAAACATTGTCCCATTCTTTTAGTCACCTAGGGATAAAAATAGTTATTTTTGTCCCTTTCATCATCATATTTAATCCATTGCCTACTCATGCAGAGTTTACATCTGCAATATTTATAAAATGATACCTATCGTTTTACTGCTTATTTTTATGACAATAATCTCTATATTAGTGCTTTCTCTTTTGTAAGAGGAAGTATAGCAAAGTACTCAAGAATATAAGCATTGGATTTTGCACAGCAAAGGAAACCATAAACAAGACGAAAAGACAACCCTCAGAATGGGAGAAAATATTTGCAAACGAATCAATGGATGAAGGATTAATCTCCAAAATATATAAACAGCTCATGCAGCTCAATATTAAAAAAACAAACAACCCAATCCAAAAATGGGCAGAAGACCTAAGTAGACATTTCTCCAAAGAAGACATACAGATGGCCAAGAAGCACATTAAAGCTGCTCAACATCACTAATTATTAGAGAAACACAAATCAAAACTACAATGAGGTATCACCTCACACCAGTTAGAATGGGCATCATCAGAAAATCTACAAAGAACAAATGCTGGAGAGGGTGTGGAAAAAAGGGAACCCTCTTGCACTGTTGGTGGGAATGTAAGTTGATATAGCCACTATGGAGAACAGTATGGAGGTTCCTTAAAAAAACTAAAAATAGAACTACCATATGATCCAGCAATCCCACTACTGGGCATATACCCAGAGAAAACCATAATTCAAAAGGCATATGCACCCCAATGTTTACTGCAGCACTATTTACAATAGCCGGGTCATGGAAGCAACCTAAATGCCCATCAGCAGACGAATGAATAAAGATGATATGGTACATGTATACAATGGAATATTACTGAGCCATAAATAGGAACGAAATTCGGTCATTTATTGAGAAGTGGATGGATCTAGAGACTGTCATACAGAGTGAAGTAAGTCAGAAAGAGAAAAATAAATATTGTATATTAACGCATATATGTGGAACCTAGAAAATGGTACAGATGAACCAGTTTGCAGGGCAGAAATTGAGACACAGATGTAGAGAACAAACGTATGGACACCAAGGGGGGAAGCCGCGGCTGGGGGGTGATGGTGGTGTGCTGAATTGGGAGACTGGGATTGATATGTATACACTGATGTGTATAAAATTGATGACTAATAAGAAACTGCTGTATAAAAAAATTAAATTTAAAAAAGGATTTTAAAAAAAGAATATAAGCATTGGAGGCAGATTCTTGGGTAGAAAAATTGATGGCAACGTTTGGACTTGCTGATTAAGAGATGGACATGCATATCAGAGGTCCAGTGACAAAATGAGACCACAGTGTTGGCTCTCCCATTTACTTGTTTTGTGAGATTTAGAGATTTAACCTCTTTGATCCTT
Organism: Phocoena phocoena; assembly: GCF_963924675.1. Lineage (NCBI taxonomy): Eukaryota > Metazoa > Chordata > Mammalia > Artiodactyla > Phocoenidae > Phocoena > Phocoena phocoena. The sequence goes on along the minus strand of NC_089234.1, from coordinate 75,038,175 downwards.
AATATTCTCGTCCCTGAACATAGCAATGATAAAAATAATGCCTATTTTTGGGCTTCCCTGGTGGCGCAGTGGTTGAGAGTCCGACTGCCGATGCAGGGGACGCGGGTTCGTGCCCCGGTCCGGGAAGATCCCACATGCCGCGGAGTGGCTGGGCCCATGAGCCATGGCCACGGAGCCTGTGCTCCGCAACAGGAGAGGCCACAACAGTGAGAGGCCCGCGTACCGCCAAAAAAATAAATAAATAAAAATAAATAATGCCTATTTTAGAGAGCCATTGGAAGAGTAAAGGGGAAGATGTATATTAATTGCTTAGTACTTTTCCTAGCACTTAGTGAGAACTTAACAAATACTAGCTAACATTAGTGTTATATGTGAATAGGTAGTTGCTGTTGATGAAGATCTCACACATTCTCTTCTGAACCGTTAACTCAGTGACCTCATACTGGTAGCTTGAAATTAGATATGGTGGGATATTTAATCACATAATACAAACAGTTTGGTTTTTGGTTTTGTTTTTCCTAGAGAGCCTACTACTAAACATTTACTACCATACCACTGATGTTGGGTTTGTTAATATTGTACTTTGATATAGTTCTAAATAGGTTAAAGAAAAAACAATGGACAAATGAGTGAACAGGATGAGTTCATACCTAGTACAAGTTGGCCAGGATATGAAGTAATTTCTCTAGCAGTAAGCTAGAAGTGAAAGATATACTTAGTTAATTGGTTGGAGCCTTCCTTTGACTTGGATTATGTTCAGATGTGTAATTCAAGAATCTGTTAAGCTTTGGTAGCCTCTGAGTTAGGTCCTCTTTAGTAGGTCACAGCCTAAAGATGATGTTCATATTTTATATGCCACATTATCCATATTTTATACTCTGTATCAACCTGCAGATGAGCCTTCAGTAAATTATTTCTTAAGTTCCAATCTTGTCTCTTCTATGCTATGCAGGCTGTGGAGAAGAAAACAGGTGTCCAGTCTTGGGTCAGAGAACAGAGGCAGAGTGGTGGCATCGGTTGTCCACTCTAGTTGTCTGAGTGGCCATCATGGGGACCCAAAGCGAAGGTAAACTTTGGGGAGGAAAGTTGTCTTTCATCTCTTCTAACAAGAAGATTCTCTTTCAAATACTAGCTTTTAGCTTTGTGCTTTATTTTTTACTAAGTATATTTTTTTTATACTGTCAACATCTTATTTCAGGCTGTTATTTAAACTTTCATCTTGTTTGTGTTGCAATTGCCTCCTAAGTATATTTACAGCTTCTAATATTTTTCTGTTCTAATTCTCCTTATGCCAACTTCTAAAAGAGAGATGAAGAGAGTGAAATAAAGAGAGACTGAAGTTTCTCATTAATTTATGTTGTTTAAAATATGTTGTACAAACTCATCTGTCTGGAATTCAAGATCTTTCTCAATATGGTTTTAGTCTGCCTTTCAGATTTGCCTCATATTACTCTGTCCCATATACCATAAAGAGAAACTAAATTGAGCTCTTTATTTATGGTACATGATTTGGACTTGTTAAAAAACAAAATTCAACTGAGTCAAATTTAAATATTTTATTGGCTTTATTCAGTGATTCATGAATCAAGCAGCATCTAATCTAGCAGATAGAAAGGAGCTCTGAGGAGCTGTAAAAAAACGAAATACTTTTATAGAAGGGAGTAGGAACAAGAAAGTTATACTGGGCAAAAAAAAAGTGGATTGGTTATTGCAAGGTTACTTTCCTTTAGGGGATGGCAAGGGTATATCAGGCAGATTACCTCACTACCACTGATTGGGTGAGTCCTGATTGACTGGTTTAAGATTCCATTTCTGGAAGAACTGAAACTGTAATTAAGTTTAGTTTTGGTTTGGTGATACTGAGCTTTGCATATATAAGTAACTCCATTTTGGGCCTGTTGTCTTGTTGGAAAAAATTAATAAACAGAAACTTCAGTTAAATAGAGTTGGGAGACCAGAATAGGGGGCTCTCACACCCTGGGTTTATACCAGAGCACAAAAGGAAGAAGAAAGATTGTTCTTTACTGGCAAGGACTCAGCCAACGAAAAGCCATGAACTCTGTTTTCTAGAGCCTTCCCAACTTCCTTTCCCCCTTTATAAAAGCATCTCCTTGCCTTACCTTGCAGGGACTTGCACACGGCTCACCATGTTTGCAGAGCCTGAACTGCAATTCTTTGCTGATCCCAAATAAAGCCATCTTTGCTGGAGAAATATCTGGCAATCTATTTGTTTCAGGTCAACATCGTTAACAGTCTTTTGTTTTTCGTGCAGTTTGCCAAAGCTCTTCCTCTGCTTAGCCTACCGTTCACCATCTCTGCTTGTCACAGAATTCTACAATGTGTATCACACGTTTCATTGGTCCAATTGTACTTTCATCATTTTTTTAACATCTTTATTGGAGTATAATTGCTTTACATTGTTACGTTAGTTTCTGCTGTATAACAAAGTGAATCAGCTCTACTTACACATGTATCCCCATATCCCCTCCCTCTTGTGTCTCCCTCCTACACTCCCTATCCCACACCTCTAGGTGGTTACAAAGCACAGAGCTGATCTTGCTGTGCTATGCGGCTGCTTCCCACTAGCTATCTATTTTACATTTGGTAGTGTATATATATCAGTGCCACCCTCTCACTTCGTCTCAGCTTACCCTTCCCCCTCCCCGTGTCTTCAAGTCCATTCTCTACATCTGTGTTTTTATTCCTGTCCTGCCCCTAGTTTCTTCAGAACCAATTTTTTTTTTTTTTTTAGATTCCATATGTATGTGTTAGCATACAGTATTTGTTTTTCTCTTTCTGACTGACTTCACTCTGTATGACAGACTCTAGGTCCATCCACCTCATTACAAATAACTCAATTTTGTTTCTTTTTGTGGCTGGGTAATATTCCATTGTATATATGTGACACATTTCTTTATCCATTCATCTGTCGATGGACAGTTAGGTTGCTTCCATGTCCTGGCTATTGTAAATAGTGCTGCAGTGAACATTGTGGTACATGTGTCTTTTTGAATTATGGTTTTCTCAGGGTATATGCCCAGTAGTGGGATTGCTGGGTCATATGGTAGTTCTATTTTTAGTTTTTTTAAGGATCCTCCATACTGTTCTCCATAGTGGCTGTATCAATTTACATTCCCACCAACAAATTTTAATCTCTGAAGACCCTTAACACTTTGTCACTTTGTAAACATTTGGCAACTGTTACATTTGGTTTTGAATTATAGTTATTGGGGAACCAATTATATTTAGACATACAGATATGAGACAAGATGAAGGGACTCAGGATCCAGGAAATAGCACAACTGCCCTTTAAGACCAGAGAGATGATAAGAAAAAGAGTGAAACCAAAACTGACTCCAGACTGTGTGGAGAGTTAGATGGGTGGGCACAGAGTTCAGAATATGTGGAATGCTCAGATGAGATTCAAGAAATGGTTGGTACCAACATTTCTAAATGGGAGCAGAGTAAGGCAGGTAGCCTGTGACACTGAAGGTACAAGATAAGACAACCCTAGAGAAGCCAGATATAATCAGAAAAATAACCAGGGCATAACTCCTGCCATAAAAGGGGATAGAAGAACCAGGCTGAATAAATGGGTGAAAATCAAAGTACGGCTCTTATAATTTCTATGTTTGGGCAAGCATGGCATCGAAGAGGACCAGGTGAGCTTTGATCAATGTGAGCACTCAAGGATAATTCCTGCAGGTGTACCTGGCTCTGATTCTTAGCAAAAACCTAGCAGTGTTGCCTGAGCTCAGATTTGAGAGGCCTAACTCAAGCCACACCCGAATAAAGGGGGAAGGAGAGGGTGGAATTAGGTCTGAAGCTTTAATCTAATCACTGCCTCTGTCAGAATTATCTCAAGAACAAGAAGAGCCTGAGCTCACTAATGCTGATGCTGGAGGTAACTGGGCAGGAGACCTCCAGGCTGTGAGATTTTCTGAGTGGCAGATGATATGGAGGTAGGGCTGTGATACTTGGTATTGATTTAGCTGTGTTTTGAACCAGTGGAGAGTAGCAGCTTGCCTCATTAGCATGTCTGTTGCTTAACGTATCTGATACCTTGCACATAGAAGGTACTCAGAAAAATTAAGATTGGTCGTAGTATAGGCTATAATGGCAGAACATCTCTGTAGCACAGTTGAAACTCAAGATCTGGGTCTTGTGCCTTTTTTCCCCTCATCTAGAAAATGTGGATAATAGTTTTATATTATAAGGTTATTGTGAGAATTAAATGAGATAATTTATATAACAAAATAAAAACACATAGTAATTAGCAAGCAGTCCATACAAGCTAGAGATTATTTTGTCATTATTATTCATATCATCATCATCCTTTTAAAAATTTTGTATACTTTATAAAGTCCAACTACAGTAGAGCTGAGATGTTCCTCTTTTATTTTCTGTTCCACAGATTGAGAATAAGATTGCTATTAATTATTCACAATAAATCTACACTTCAGTCAAAATTGTTTATCGCTTTGAGTTGCTTATAATAGGCAACCTGTATAGATTATACAAAATTTCAACATTTTATGCTTGCTTTTTTTTTTTTGCGTTACGCGGGCCTCTCACTGCCATGGCCTCTCCCATTGCGGAGCACAGGCTCTGGATGCGCAGGCCCAGCGGCCGTGGCTCACGGGCCCAGCCACTCCGCGGCATGTGGGATCCTCCCGGACCGGGGCACAAACCCGTGCCCCCCGCATCGGCAGGCAGACTCCCAACCACTGCGCCACCAGGGAAGCCCTATGCTTGCTTTTTATAGACACTCACATCTATGTGGAATGTGGCATTTTTTCAATTAAAGAAGAAAAAGTGTAACATTTAAAGGTCGTATTGTTTATATCCTTAATAAATACAGTAAAATAAAATGCCAGTCTGAATATTTCATTAAGTAGCTAAGTTTGCTAGGCTGTCATTCTCAGAATTTAATTTAGAAGAAAACATCTACATTTTTCTTGGATGTTATATCTTACAAGTTGCAAATACTGACTGCAGCAAGTGAGTTTAATACAGAAAAATAATTAGAAAGCATAGCACTGTTGTTCCTGAAGTGGGGCAGCTCTGTTACAAAAAATACGTTAAAAAATAAACCCTTCTTTTCTTGTGGATTAGGGTCAGTGGTCTTCAGAGCCTGGGGTTTATGCAAATATTTGGATGATTTTTAACTTGAAAGAGAATTGCTAAGTTACAAAATTTATCTCTAAAGAATATCCCCAGAGGCCTGTAACACAACTCATGTTATGCAAATACCATGAGTTGGACAAAACTATCAGCATATTGCCAAATGTATATAAGCAGTTAGATTAAAAAATACTTACATAAAAATACTTTCTTATTACTAATATCATTTAATTTCAGAGTTCATCCAAAATTTCCAGATCAGTCTCTACAGCTGCCAGTATTGTTAGTACATTTGAGACAATTTACTCCAGGATAATTTGCTCAGAGGTATTGTCTCAGAAACAAACATTTCCAGTCCACTGGAATTTGTGTGTTGCAAAGTCTTGTCAAAGCTTGGGAGAATAATTGTATCGCCTTGAATGTGAAGCTATTCATTAAATTACTTATAATAATAGTAATAGAACTAATATTGATGAAAATGCTGCTGATGAACACTACAGTGTTTGAATTTGAATGCTTATATGTAGTAGGCTTTGTGTTAAGTGCTTTTTTGTGTATTATCTCCTTTATTTGAATCTTTACAATGCCTTATTTACTGAGTAATATTATTGTTAGTTTGTTTAGGAAATATTCATTGAGTGTCTGTATACCTCACACTCTTACATGTTGGAAATTTGGAGGTGAAAAAAATATACAAGTTTCCTGCCTTCATAAAGCATATGTTTTTGGGTTCATTAACACTCTGGATTCAAGAGTTTACATTTTATTATTTATATATCATTAGGTTCCTGAAGCTCTCAAAGATTAGATAAGTTATCCAAGGTTGCACATCGTGTGTGGTTTTTAGTGTCCTTCCCTTTCAGATGTGCTAAGGATCACTTTGCTTACAATTACTATAGACAAATTTTTTTTTCTCTATGGGGTATGTGGAAATGGTAAATTTCAAAAAAGCATGTCCTATATCTCATAGCCCCTCCCATATTCCTGTATTTATGAACTAGCTTTTGCCTTTGCTTTATTTTTTATTTTAATGTAGTCAAGCTACTTCAACACTAAATACGAAACTTGCTGACTGGCTAAATATTGATTTTTTAATTCTACACTTAATTTGTGCAACGAAATTATTTTTAAAATCATGACTGATATAAACCTTTTCAAATTCAAATATTGAGATGAACACATACTTTCCTCTTTCCTTTAAAGTGTTGAATTGAGTCGTGTTAATTATTTTTCTAAAGTCAAACTGTCTTTGCTTTGGATGTACCACTACCAAATGATTCAGCTCACATCTCCTAAGTATAAGAATATTATCCTGTAACCACAGCATCATTATCAGGCCTTAGAGACTACCAATAATTCCATAACATCATATAGTATCTAGTCTGTAATTTTTCACATTGTTGCAAATATTTTTCCTTCCCCTCAAGAGCAACTCAAGATTCTTACATTGTCTTTCATTGCTATGTATTTTTCAATCTAGAAAATATTTTTCTTGTCTTCTTTTTCTTTCTCTTCAGCTTTTATATTAATACCCAATACTGAAGACACTGGGTATGCATTTTTAATCATGATACAAACTCATACCCTAGGCCAGAGTCAACTTCCATACCATAATGGTTAAGTAGAGTTTTTCTGTTCTCTCCTTTACAGACACTTTAGCTATATTTGGCTCCAATATTTATGTAGAAAGTACTTTTCCAGGTCATTTTGATAATGGGTCTAACTAAAGACTCATTGGTTGTGTTTGTGAGTACATTCAAATTGCAGCTCCTAAAGCTTAAATCCAGTGTTGATGATCATGTGAGACTTTTGGCTTGACCTTCTGATCACCAAGGTTTGAGTACCCTCTTCTTTGATGAAGCTTTCACGATTTTTCATCTTTGGTTTGCATTCAATCAGATAATTTTTTTACATGTAAGTATTTTATCCAAGGCCTTCCCTGGCTGTCCAGCGGTTAAGGCTTCACCTTCCCATGCAGGGCGTGTGGGTTCGATCCCTTGTCAGAGAGCTAAGATCCCACATGCCTTGCAGCCAAACAACCAAAACATAAACCAAGTAATATTATAATATTATGTAATATTATAATTCAATAAAGACTTTAAAAGTGGTCCACATCAAAAAAATCTTTAAAAAATTTGTTTAATAAACAAATGTTAATTTGCCATTCTTGTTTTTGTTGACCAAAAAAGTCATGCATATTTTTTACATACTAATAGCCTATATTACCCCCACCCCACCCCCACCCAGGAAAGATTGTATTCAGAACATATGGCTAGTGAATTAAAGTGTTATAAACATTGGAGATCTATCAGTGTATTAAAACCACTACTGCAAGAATTTTGCATTTGTTTTAGAATATAAATTTCTCTGAGGTTATAATGATTGTATAGCTTTTTAGCTGAAAGAGAACTTATTTATTTGCCTAATCCCCTAATTTTCCATTGGAGGAAATTGAAGAATGGAAATGTGACTTGTGCTGGGTCACAAAGCTAATTAATGGCCCATAGCAGGAGATGTTCCCAGGATGCTTGACTCCTAATCAAGTGTTCCTCTAAAGGGCAACCTGTACCAGATAATAGAAAGTTCAACCCACATATGTATGGTCAATTAATTTATTACAAAGGAGCCGGGAACATACAATTGAGAAAGGACAGTCTCTTCAATAAACAGTGTTAGGAAAACTAGACAGCCACATGCAAAAGACTCAAACTAGATCACTATCTTACATCATATACAAAAATTAATTCAAAATGAATTAAACACTTGAATGTAATACCTGAAGCCATAAATCTCCTAGAAGAACATATAGGCAGTAAGCTCCTTGACATGGGTCTTGGTGATGATTTTTTGGATTTGACACCAAAAGCAAAGGCAACAAAAGCAAAAATAGTGTATCTACATCAAACTAAAAAGCTTCTGCACAGCAAAGGAAACCATCAACAAAATGAAAAGGCAACCTACCGAATGGGAGAAAATATTTGTAAATCATGTATCTGATAAGGTTTTAATATCCAAAATATATAAAGAGCTCATACAACTCAGTATCAAAAAAAATTTGATTAAAAAATGGGTAGAGAATCTGAATAGACATTCTTCCAAAGAAGACATACAGATAGACAACAGGCACATGAAAAGGTGTTCAACATCACCAATCATCAGGGAAATGCAAATCAAAACCACAATGAGATATCATCTCACACCTGTTAGAATAGCTGTTATCAAAAAGACAACAAATAACAAGTGTTGGTGAGAATGTGAAGAAAAGGAGAACTTGTGCACTGTTGGTGGGAATGTAAACTGGTGCGGCCACTATGGAAAACAGAAAGGAGGTCCCTCAAAAAATTAAAAATAGGACTACCATATGATCCAGCCATTCTACTTCTGGGCATTTATCTGAAGAAAATGAAACTACTAACTTAAAGATATATGCACCCCTAGGTCCATTACAGCATTATTTGCAATAGCCCCCAAGAAACAACCTAAGTGTCCATGGATGGAGGAATGGGTAAAAGAGATTGCCTCTCTGGCTGTCTATCTATAAATATAGATAGATTATGGAATATTATTCAGCTCTATAAAAGAATGGAATCTTTTTTTTTAACATCTTAATTGGAGTATAATTGCTTTACAATGGTGTGTAGTTTCTGCTTTCTAACAAAGTGAATCAGCTATACATACACATATATCCCCATATCCGCTCCCTCTTGCGTCTCCCTCCCACCCTCCCTATCCCACCCCTTTAGGTGGTCACAAAGCACCAAGCTGATCTCCCCGTGCTATGTAGCTGCTTCCCACTAGCTAGCTGTTTTACATTTGGTAGTGTATATATGTCCGTGCCACTCTCTCACTTCGTCCCAGCTTACCCTTCCCCCTCCCCGTGTCCTCAAGTCCATTCTCTACGTATGCGTCTTTATTCCTGTCCTGCCCCTAGTTTCTTCAGAACCATTTTTCTTTTCAGATTCCATATATATGTGTTAGCATATGGTATTTGTTTTTCTAAAAGAATGGGATCTTGACGTTTGTGAAAACATGGATGGACCTTGAGGACATTCTTTTAGTGAAATAAGGTAGACAGAGAAAGACAAATGCCATGTGGTCTCACTTATATGTCAAATCTAAAAAAACCCAGAAAAATCAGCAACAAAAAAAAAGCAAGCTCATAAATACAGAGAACAAGTTAGTGGTTGCCAGAGGCAGGGGTGGGAGGGTGGGCAAAATGGGTGAAGGGAGTCAAAAGTATAAACTTCCAGTTATAAATTTAAAAAGTCAGGGTGTGATGTATAGCATGGTGACTATAGCTAATAATACTGTATTACAAATTTGAAAGATGCTGAGAGAATGGATCTTAAAAGTTCTCATTACAAGAAAAAAAATTCTGTAACTATATGTGCTAACAGATGTCAACTAAACATATGTGTGATCATGTTGCAATATATACAAATACTGAGTCATACTGTATACCTAAAAGTAAAATAATATTCTATTTCAATTATATATCAATTTAAAAAGTTCATTCTTTAAAAATTCACTGTTAGCATAGAAATCAAATATAGATGAAAAATATTTCCTTATTTAAACAATGCATCACATTACAAACAATATATTCTACTGGAAGCCTATTAAATGATTCTCTTGCCATCTGATGCTACATTGGTTTTTGTGAATTCAGCTCAAGTCCTAAGTAGCTGTGTAACTCAGTCTGTAAAACCAGCAGGCATGTCCTTATTCAGTAAGATTCAAAATATTTTATGAGTGAATGGTGTATGATTTATAAGTGCCAGTTAGGGTCTCTCCGGTCCTTGACATGCAATACCACTTTTTTCATCAAGGGTTAGTAAGTACAGGACCCAAGTTTCCCTCCTAATTCCCCGTTATGTACCTTTCCCTGACCCAAGGCCATGACAGCATCACTGATCAGCTTTGGCCTTCCTTTTGACTTCGTCTGGATGTAGCCTCACCCTCCTTGGCCACCTAGTGCTTCAGGAAATCCCTAAAAATGAAATGGAGTTGGCAGCTGAAGTGAAACTTGTTTAGCCTCCTGGTCCTTTTGCTTACACTCTGGTAGATATTATCTTCTTTTCCCCACCTCATCTCTATTTATCTTGAAATCACAGAAACATTTATTTTAATAGCTTGGACTTAGAATGTACAGACACAAATTAATTTTTTTTGACATGAGGATATTACAGGGACTCATCGTGACGTAGTTTGGCAATACAATTCTGAATTTCTTGGTTCTTTTTGCTCTTTCCATTGTTATGTCTTCATTTTTCCCGTGATTAGTGATCTGGCAACCAATAGGTCTCCTCTTCCCTTCCATAAAACAGTACAGCGTCCAGGGAGAAAGATGCCACCCCTGGATATTCCCTTTTAAGGACCTATTTACCTATCAGCAGAGTCAGTTTCACAGTTATCTTGGGATTCTGCAACAATTTTCCCAGGTGTTGGGCAGGCAGGAATCATGGTGTATGTGTTAGCACAAGTCCGTAATCGCATCCTCGCCAGTACGGGATTAGAAATAAGAGGCAACCCTCATTCCATCTGCACGGTCCTCTGACACTTAGACTTCTGCCGAAAGGGAGCAGGTTATTGGAACTTAACTTTCCACAGAGGGGTCTCAGTTATATTCTTATTTAGAATTAACCTCAATTTCATATTCATTAATGAGCTCGGTGATGCAGCCACTCAAAATATTTCCCTGGAAAGTTGTCAGCGTTAATCATCAGAAATAAAATCGTTGCCACCTCGACATTCTTTATCCAGTGTGAAGCTCATAACCACCTCCTCCTTGCTTGTTATAATGATATCCTTGGGGGTATTTACCAGTTTTACTGAGAAAATACTGGCAGTCATTCAGATTTTTCAGTCCTCCCTCGATAACAAACATCATCATAAGCATTGTGTTCTCTTTTAAACAATAAAAGTTGTGAATATTGATTTTAATTCACCCAGAATGCTTCTACTGCCCTTTAATAGCTGGTGCGGACATGGATGGTAAAGTACCTTTTATTACTCTGTCATGTAAGGAACTCCTCCTTGAAATGCACTATCTTTTGGACAAGTCCAAATGCTTCTTGTTTGTTCCCTTTTATAAGGTATAAATGGAGATACCAACAATGTTAGTGGTGGCTCCAGAATGGGTTTGAGAAGAGAATGGGTACCACCATTCTGTGTGGAGAGGGCTGGTACTGAGTGTATTCCTGAGCATTTTTCAGGTTGAGGGCATCTCTTACATCAGAACTTACATCAGTTCACTGTCACATGAAGTGCCTTGTTTTCGTAGCAGACTGACATCAGGGACCGAATAGGACAGGTTTGCAAATGCTGCAGTCATGGACCAATGGAAAAGCCGCATAATGGCTTGTAGTGGTCTGAACAGCAATTTAGAGCTAGGAAGGTGATGTACATCATTAGGGCACAAGGACCAAATTTTAATAATTTGAGATATTTCATGTCTTCCAAGATAATCCCCCTATCTGCAACTTAAAGGTCTCAGCAATAGAACATGGCCCCTCATTCCTCCTCTTTTGCTTTCTCTACACTTTTTCTCACTCTAGTATAATTTTTTTTTTTTTGGCCTTGCCACGCAGCTTGCAGGATCTTAGTTCCCTGACCAGGGATCGAACCCATGCCCCCTGCAGTGGAAGCGTGGAGCCCTAACCGCTGGACCACCAGGGAATTCCCCTCATTCTAGTCTTAACATAGATGCTAGACAACATAACAAAAAGCTTAGACAACTAGGTACTAGATTATGGGGAAAAAAGTTTGTTAAACCCCAGAATTAACTCTTCAGTGTGGTTTACCATCTTGGCAAATGCTATGTTTTAACTTAAAATGGGTAGTTTATATTCTCCAGGAAGATATGCTAAAAGAAACATTATTTTAGGGTGCACTGTCCTCAGGCACCCCGCCGAGCACCCCTGTGCTCGGGAAGTGGAAGCTGTTTTCTGCGGCAGTCCCGCTTTGTCTCAGCTGGCCCTTCTGTTCATGACTCCAAGCACTTCCCTTCCCAAACATCCACAGTAGGGAGCAGAAGCTCAGTCCAGGGAGGTGTGTGGCGTTCCTCGGACAAGGGAGCGTACAGGAATACACTTTACCAAAGGACTAGGATGATTTCTGGCCAGAACTCTGCACTTAGACCAGGTGGTTGATTTTTTTCTTGTACTGACCGTCTCGGATGTGGCTGTGGCTGCTCCTCCCGAGTTTCACCAACTTCCTAAGACTCAGACCCTCTTTGCCTTTCTTAATCCACTCCTAAGCTTGAATCTAGACTGTTCTTTGCTGCAGCTCCTGCAAATCATTTCTTCATGGCTGAGGACTCCCCCGCCAATATGAACAATTGACCCTCAAATCAGTGAGATGAATTAATCACTTATTTCTTTCCTAACATCAACCCCCCTTCACCCACCCCACCAAATTAATTAGGATCTAAACCTTACCTGAGAAAGGATAGGGTTTACCAAATCAAGCAAACAGTTAATGTGACTGCATTCTACACCAGCATCTTGTCATTCATCAAAGACAGCAATTCTTCAGGAAAAGAATAATCAGGTCTCTTCTAATATTTTTAATATAAAAGCTAATGCTGTCTTCCTGGCAATTTTAGAGTTCATGTGAAATGTATTCAAAATTAGAAAACAATATTGAGGGAAAAAGTGACTGCATTCTTATTACTGTCATAAAAATAATAATACTTTTAGTTACGTAGTTTAATGACTAATTCAGATTGTCATAAGCTGCTTTTATTGAGTGCCTATAAAAATATGCAATGTATTTGACAGTGTTTATTTCTTATTTCTGGTAATATTTCGTGACCATCTGCCAGACTTCAGGCTGCTACAAGCAAAGGTATTTTGTGTTTCTCAAGATCAACAAAGTATCTTTGCTTCAGAGAGAGTCTAATCCTCCTTGTGGGAACTGACTATACAAATTACCTTATTTGGGGGAAGAACCCTTTCTAAATTTTTTCATTTATTTCACTGTGCTAATTTCATGCAGTCTAAGTACCAGTTACCTTAGAGTGAGCTCCTTTTCTCTTAGTTATTTTTGAAATATTATAATAAAAATTTTATTGAATTGCATACCTCCAAAGAAGGTAAAAGTAGTTCTGATATATTATTTTCCTACTAGTGGATATTAACTTCTGTTCTCTAACTTGTCACTTTTATGGTTGACTAATAAAAAGTAACAAATTGACTTAATTTGGAGGAACTATCATGGACAGAGTAATCTGTAAGAATTTTAGAAGAATGAGATGTAAATTAGGAGTGAGAAGCAGAGAGAAGCATGTATTGGGCCAGAGGAGGAGACTTGGTAATGTTTGGGGGTATTTGATCACTGTGAGTCTAACCAATGTGTGATAGGAGATAGATATTTGCTTCAAGAAATTTCTTTCATTAAGCATAGGAATCTACTGGATAATGTAAGCTTGGAGAAAAAAATGATTATAAATTCATCTGAAAAAAGATGTCCATCTCATTCTCTCCAACCAAATATTAATACATTCCAGATTATTTTTAAGTTTGAAAGAAAATAATTAAAGTACTGGAAGGAAATATAAGTGAGTGATAATACAACCTTATGAAAGCAATGGACTGTCTAGGTATGACGACAAAAATTAAAATCATAAGGGAAGGCGTTTGACAATAAGAATTTTTTAAAACTTCCTTTTGACAAAAATGGCTTAAAAATTACCTAAGAAAACTGTTTGATATATACAGATATAGATATATAGATATAGTGACAAAGGGTTAATATATCCAAACATGATGCACTTTTTCCTCCAGGCCTTTATTCCTTTTCCCTCTCCATGAAATGTTCTTCTGTCCTTCTTCACCTGGCTCATTCCCATTTACTCTTCAATTTCAATTTAAGCCTTTCTTCCTTGCATGGTCTTTTCTGATAGCCTGATTCTCTGACCTCTCTTACCATACTTTCTGTGCCAGGGAATTATTTACCAACCCAGCTGTCTTTTTTAGTGTCCCTCTTCTTTGGTAGACTTGAGGCACCATAGGGAAGGGGCCATGTTTTATATTCACTGTGGTATCTGCAGCTCCTAACACATAATATCGAGCATATAGTAGGTCTCAATATTATTTGCTATTGAAATGAATGATTTGTTAAAGAGCTTATTATGAACTACTAGATGAACAAGCAATTCAAAAAGAACACACACACAGAAGTGGCCAAACATGAAAACGTGTGCTGCTTCAATAACAATCAAACAAATATTAACTCATATATTTACATATATATCTCCATTTTCTATAATTGTGTATGCATTTTTGTCAGAATACCTAAGAAAAGGAATAATGTCAGCAATGTCCTGTAAGGGTGTGATGGCACATATATCTCATAAGCCACTTCTGGCAGGAATTTCAACTCATACACATTCTCTGTGAAAACAATACTGTTCACACAGAAATTTATATTAAGAAAATAATTTGTTTAATTGAGCAAGGATGCATATAAAGCAAAGCTTTGATAGTACTGTTTTACAAAATTAAAGAATCAGAAATAAGCTAAACGTTTATCCGTAAGATACTATTTTCAAAATCTGGGCACAACCATCCAAATATTGCAGTATTACCAATGCAGCTATGAAAACATACGATATATCTAGCGTTACGGAGATAAAGAAATACCCACGTGAAGAATAATTGAAAAAGAGGCTCTCTATATGTATCTATGTATATGTGTGGATATATGATAGTAGGATCCCGTTTCTTTGCAAAATACATTATAGATGCATAAATATTTAAATATTCTGAAGAAAAATTGTGGAAGAGTATACCTACAATATAAAAAGTGCTTATATCTTGGCACTTATTAGCATTACATACCAGTTAATCTGTTGACCTATGATCTCTTTCAATGCAATAATTTTCGTATAAATTACAATATCCCTAAGAAGGGTGAGTAAATAGAAAGATAACCAGACAGATCAACAGAGAGGGATAATGAGACATGAAGGTACAGACTGATTTTGGGTTCTCGCAAAAGCAAGAGCTTGAGAGAAAAA
The DNA here is from genome assembly GCF_963924675.1 of Phocoena phocoena. Classification (NCBI taxonomy): domain Eukaryota; kingdom Metazoa; phylum Chordata; class Mammalia; order Artiodactyla; family Phocoenidae; genus Phocoena; species Phocoena phocoena. The sequence continues at coordinate 75,023,030 of NC_089234.1, read as the reverse complement.
AATTGCATGCAGATGGTTGATTCTGGAAGACCATCCCAGGGAGGAGGCATTAAGAACAGGAGAATGAAAGAGGGAAGGAGATAAAATCCATTAAAGACCATGTTATCAATTTGACCACCACCTCTGGTGACAAGTTGCTTGATTCCATGGACCTTGAAGGTAAGATTGATTGTATCTACTGTGTGGTGGAAGAAAAGTCTGACCTTCATTGCTTCCACTGTGCACCCATATCTCTGTGGCCGTCAGGAACTCAGGATTCAAGCTCTGCCAGGTGGATGTGACTGAGCTACTTGGAAGGAAATAATGAGAGAAATGCAAATAATTATTGTAATTGTTAATTTTGGAGTGAACATGGCTGGGATAAAATACTAGCAGTAAAATTGGACTTAAAAGCATTCCTTTGAGAATATCAGTTACCGGTTGGGAAAATTCCCTTGGCTGTCCACATCAGTTTCAGCTTTGATTCTGTTTCTGAGGACAGAGAGAGTGCACACGAGGAAAGATGCATTCAGTCTTTCTTGAGTTTCTAGCGTGGATCACGAAAGAGTCCAGGAGAGACTTTGGCCCCATTTCAGAAATGGGATCTAAAGAGCAGATACCTGGGTTGGGTCACTAGGGAGTAGGGTCAGCAATGTAAACTAAGTAAGGGAGTGTCCTGTTAAACATATCTCTGCCAATTAGGGATTCATTTGTATCCAGAAAATATTTTTAGGTCCTGACTCCCGATAAGGGTATGATAACTGAGATCAACCATACTGAGTGTATATTTTATTTTAGGATTAAAGGGTAGGGATGTTTTAAGTGCTAGATACTTCCGTTTGGAATATTGAAGTGGTCTGGTGACAATTATGTTTTTCTCAACAGTGCCTCACCACCTCTCTCAATGCTGCCGTTTTTGGACTAGAAGAAATTAGAATTCATAAGAATTGTTTTTAGGCATGTATTCAAGAATCTAAATATAAAAAGTCATTACATTTTTTTAATCAAGAATTTTTTTTAATATAGCATTGGGATCTTATTTGTTCAGCTATGGACAGTAACATGTTGCTTATGCCCTGATTAAATATGCTTACGTTGAAGAGCAGATCTATTTGCATATAGAAAATGTGAACAGGCATGAATGGGAAATAGTATCATAAGGGAGATCATTTGCATACATAGATGAATGAATCTGAGGTTTAAAAATGAATGAATCTTACCAGGTCCATGCTCTTAGGATTAAAGAAGTTAATATCACTGAAGTTCTGATTAAATTAGAAGTGTTCTAAAATGTGACTAATTGCCTTTTCCAAATGAAGAACAATGTGGAAGTAGGTACTTTTTTTTCTTTTTAATTAAGGCATAGTCATTCATTTCAAGTATTTTATATTTAATTCAGCATAATTTAGTTAATAGGAACATGATCCAGAGGTAAAGGAAAATGCTAGGATCATTTGCACAGGGCTGCTTAAACTCCGTTGAAACTGAGCTTCACAGGCCAAGGAACTCATTTAGACCCCAGTTCCCCTAACTCTCAAAGAAATGTGGAATGCTTAAAGAGACAGAAAGAAGTCTGCTAAGTATTTCTACTTGAAGAGAGAATTTGAATTAAATGGTATTTACTTCTGCCAGCTTGAATATTTCTTATGTCCTCCAACCCTTTATACATTTTTTTTTTTAATTTTTTTGTGGTATGCGGACCTCTCATTGCTGTGGCCTCTCCCGTCGCACAGCACAGGCTCCGGACGCGCAGGCCCAGCGGCCACGGCTCACAGGCCCAGCCGCTCCGCGGCATGCGGGATCCTCCCGGACCGGGGCACGAACCCGTGTCCCCCGCATCGGCAGGCGGACTCTCAACCACTGCGCCACCAGGGAAGCCCCCTTTTCACATTTTAATTGAGGAAATAGATATCCATTTGTCCAACTGATTGCCTCCTTACACTGCCCCAAATACATTTTTTCTCTTCCTAATGAACAAAAATCTTCACCCTAGAGGAAACACTTGTGGTCATCTATCTTTTCCTTTAATTCCATTCCCAACTGGTTTTTTTGTTTGTTTTTCTGACCCTTTCAGCCCATACTAATTCCTATACCCTTCCCTTACAAGTTGTTTTGGTATATGTTGGAAATACTACTGAAATATCAAGTTTCCCGACATTCTTCACCTTGCCTTGAAAGTCGGCTGTGACACACTGGATTACTGATCTCAATCTTTCAGTCTTTCAGTTAAATGACAGAGCTATTCCCTCACCCATGGGTGCTGCACGTGACCATGGCACTTGCTCTGTCCAATAGAATATGAACAAAATAGTGGTTTGTTTGTTCCAAGCTAAGGCCTCAATGATCCTCCCTGTTCTCCGACTCAAACTCTTGTCATCCACTGATGACTTGCCTCAGGTAGCCACAGATCCAAGGAGAGGGAAGAGATGACTAGAACAGATCAGAACCTAACTCAAAAGTCTGGAAGGAAATCCAAGTGATCTGTAGGCTCGTGCCTACAGAGCAGCCCCAGGCAAACCTGTGTGTAAGAAAAGAAAGGCCTTTGCTTGTGAGCCACTGATTTTTAGGGTGGCTTATAATGCAACAGTTACAGTGATAGATGACAAAATTCATTCCTTTTACCGACTGAAATCTAACAACTTCCTTCTACTCTTCTAGCTTCACTTAGGTAAAAAATTGCTAATTTATCTATATCATTTGTAAGGTTATCAAATCCATTCGGATAATTGCAGTCATTCTGTAGTGCAAGCTGACCCCATCTATTCAAATTAAACATAAGCCTTCCCTACAACCATGCACTCCTGCGTATATATCCAAAAGAAACACTCACCCAGGCCCACAGGGGCATCTATGAAATCATTTAAGTATAATTTGTATTGTCAGAAGTTGGATATAATTGGAGTGAAGCCCGCAGCAGATCAAAGGGTCTACTGAATCCAAACAGACAAATAGGCAATAAAACTAATCAATAACAAAACAAAAATTCTGTCATCTCTCATTCAGGAGATGAAAGGTATCTATAAACCATTGATCCATTTACAGTGCTCATCAAATAATCAGACCATAAAATCAAATCTCAGTCATTGCTGCCACCAATGGGGAATAATAACTTATCTGTCTTTAACAAACCAAAAGCAAAAACAAAACACAAAATCACTCCATGCCCACCCACCATGGAGTATCATGCAGCAATTTGAAGAAAGCCATAATTGAACACATGGCAACAGGCAGAATTTTGAAAACATGATATTGAGTGAAGAAAACAAAATAATGAGATATATAACATAATGACATTTATGAAAACTAAAAACATATGTATGCTCATGAACATGTATAAATGGAAAATACCAACATTTAAAAACATCAAAATAGTTCTCTGGGAGGGAAGTAAGGGATGGAGTATGAGATATGAACGTTACCACAAACAAAAGGTGGGACAAGAAGAGAGCTTTGAAGTGACCAAAGACAAGAGTATGCCACAGACCAAGAGCATCATGGAATCAAACCTATCCATCTGAGTTTAAAAAAAAAAGTATGTTATAAAGTCTTCCCTCCAAACAGTGTAAAAAGAACTATATTATTTTTTCTGATAGTTTTTAAAATGATTGATTTTTTTCATTTTGTCAGTTGATATATTTGAACTGGATTATACTAGATAGTACTGTAAGATTGTGAGTTAATTTTGTTTTCTTTCCAAATACCTTAATCTCTCAGTCTCTTATTGAATAATCCTTATTTTTTCCACTGATCTGTAATGCCTCTGTTAACATATATTAAATTATACTGTATACTCTATGAACTCAAGGCTATTTCATCTTTTATTGAATTGTTCTCCTATTTTTTGTACTATTATCCCAATGCTTAAATATTGTTCATCTGATTTTAAAAGGCTTCCCTGGAGATGCTCAATGGATGTACTCGACAGAACTGGATAAACTTCCTCACTGGAGGAGTGGGTAAGTCTCATTATGGTAACTCCAAAGTCATAGTGGAACTTGGCTGATTTTTAAAAAAAATTTAATTTCTCCTCTTCAATAATTTTCTGTTATGCTGTGTTGTGTTGTGTTTTTGGTTTGTTATAAAGGCAGATAAGTTGTTATTCCTCACTGGTGGCAGCAGTGATTGGTAATTTGTTTTATGGTCTGATTACTTGCTGATCACTGTAAAGAGACTAAAGGTTTATTGAGATCTTTTATCTTTTGGATGAGAGATGGTGGAGAAACTATTTTGTTATTCTGATTTGTTTGATTGCCTATTGTTCTATTTAAGTTCAAATCGATTATGAATTTTATGACCACTGGTGAGAAAAAAATGTTCTTTAGTATCTAGACTGGTAAATTTTTGTGTTTCCGTATTTATTCTTTGCTAAAATTGGAGAATTGCAATTATAAATATCCTCTATGTCTGTACATCTGGTATCTATAATTCAGAATGGCCTTTACCTCTAATTGTGATTCTGTGATGTTTTCCTATTTCTTGAGACTATTAAAGATTTAGATGAAAGAGACCCAGTTTGGGGAGGTATGGATGCAGGCATAGGGGCTTTCCTCAAACCTGGGTATCTGATTCAAAGTTGGGGAGAACATTTAGACCCCAGTATAATCTCTCCAGGCAGAAATTACTGAACATGATGAGGTTAACCATATCTTACAACATTTTTTGTGAGACAATGTAATGTTTGCCTTCTCTCTGCTTTATTGTAACATCAGTGTCACAAATTTGGATGGAAATTTTTCAGATGAATTTTATATGCATTCCATGTTCAGTTTCCAACAATCACATGAAAGTTTTATGTCTGACGAAGGTGCACAGAGATGTTCATGTAGCATGTCTGAGAATAATAGTTAACAGTCACAATTTATTATTACTATTATTATTTGTCCAAGAGAAGAAGGACAAAATCTTGAGAAGCTTGCAAGGTGTTTGGATAAATCAGAATTTGACCAATGGTCACCCGAAACACCCAAAGCAAAAACACACACAACCACACACTTTGAGCCTGCACCCAGAAGCAGTGCACAGTGCACAAGTGTCTGTGTTGTGTTTTACAGAGAGCCTGGAGCTGAACAAGGACATTTACAGGGCTCAAGTAGAAACAAGTAAAATTTAAATTTTAAGCATCCCTTTTCTCTTTCCCTCCCTTTTAGGAGCTATAAGTAACAAGCAAATAATTTTTTAAAAAATTACCCTCATTTTCTAATTCAGAAAATCTCTTTCTAGCTCAGACCTCCAAAACCAGCTCTGAGACTCTCTGGTCCTAACTTGTACAAAAGCTGGTTAAACTGCTCCTCCCTCGTTTCAGGGCTGTTCTCTCTCCTCCTCTAGTTGCAGCAAGGCTTTTACAGCAGTATAAAGATGCTGTTCCTCTAGTCACACACGTGTTCATCACTCAGGACAAAAGTCAGTTATGGTTTAAGTACCAAATCTCTCTTTTGGTTATATCAATGCAGTTTGATGTTTATATTTCTGTTTCTTCTTTTCCCCCTCTATTCATTTGCTAATTGTTTTCTTTTTCCTTTATTATTTTTAAATGTTCAGTATATTTCAGAAGTGTTTCATATAACTGGTATATAGTTGGATTTAGTTATGTAAATTAATTTGAGCTGTATCCCATTACATTTCCATTTTTTCTTTTCTTTTGTCTGCTTAATTGCCCCTCTACTTTTTTTTTACTTTTACATGTTTAGTATATTTCAGAAACATTTTGTATAATCAGCATTTAGTTGGGTGTAGTTATGTAAACTAATTTGAGTGCTATCCCAGTTTATCAAGGTTATGGTCATCTTGTACCCATTGTGCCTGATTCTTGGATTTTGAGGATAACATTTTTCTGCATAATTCAAAACTCTCTAAGCTTTCTCTTTGCTTGTAAGCAAAATTTATAAAACACTTTAAATTCCATGATGCATCACTGCCACAATCCTTCCACTTTCCACTTGAAAACAGCTTTCTTTAGATCCAGATGCAGTAGACCCCCAACCCTTCTATTTCTGACCTTTTTAATGAAAAGGAAAGGCAGTGTACTGTGAACCTAGTGAGAGAGAAGGTAAGGCATCCTGAAACAGCGACTTCACCTTTCAGCTTTCCATATTCCCTCTACTGGAAGATGGATATAATAATAGTACTGGCCTCATGAGTTTTTTGGTTAGGAATAAATGAGGTAATATATGTAAACTTCTTGGCATAATGCCTGCCACATAATAAACAGGAAATGTATGTAATTACTATTATTACTGTTTTTATTTTTACTGCAAATGAGGTTTGGCTGGTTTTTAAGAGCCCTCGTGCCTGGGCTAATACATTTGGAGCATCCGGAGTTGGTAGTGACTTCATTGCTTCTACTTTAGGAATCAGCAGTGTGTAGGAGAGACTGCAAGCCAGGAGGTTTTAGCATAGTTTAGGCAAATCAAGATGCCTGGCTCCTTCTCCTTTTCAGGCTTGCAAATTCCCAAGTGAAAGGCAACATCTCACTGGTGAAAGAGCAGAACACTTCTGGATTTACTTCCCGGTTTTGTCACATACCACGTATTAACTTTGGGGAAATAATTTAAATTCAGGCAGCCCAAGCATCCTTATTAAAAGGGGTAACAACAACATATATCTCCTAAGTTACTTTGGAGTGCTGAAGGAGATAGTGTGTGTGGAGCGCTTTCGTAATCATAAAGCACTATTCAGATGTCAGTTATTTAAGTAAAGACTTTCAGGAATGTCAGACTTAATGCTGCAAACAAAAGCTAAATCAGAGTTCTTGGAAAAGTCGGGTAACAGGGCAAGAAATATTTTTCACATCCCTTTACCCCACCCTCCCCCTCCCATAGAATAACTTCCTGGATGTTTATTTTCCTTCTTAAGATGCTTCCCTTCTATCTAATTATGCAGCATTCTACAGTTCCATCAGCTATCAGCAAAATCAAGCTGTCCTTACTTGACTTAGAGTATCATAGAAATGATAAACTAAACAGCTTAGAATAGCACAAACCAGAGAGCGTCATGCAACCGTCTCAAGTTTAGAGAGAGACGGTTAACCATTCTGTGCAGATTGTACAAGTTAACTTTTAGGAGCTGATTAAAACTGCACGTGTTCAATAGTGTCATGGTTTGTATTTCACAGCATTTGTTAAGTTCTCATTACCATGTGACCTTCATATCAACAGTGTAAAACTGTAAATTAAAGAATAGCTTTAAAATTGCCTTCAATACTGACCTAAGAAATAAAAAATCTATCAGTTTCCAAGCTTTGAATATAACTTGTATGATTTGAGAATAGTTCATTCCTTAGCTATCTTAATATTTATTCTTTAATAGACATGTCTCCCTAAGTCAAAAAATGTTTATCAAGAATAACATTTTTAAATGTCGCTTTTCTGCTATTTTTTTTAATGTTCCTCAGAAAAAGCATAATGCACTTTCTCAGACAACTCTCAGCCTTCTATTAATAAATATGATCTTCTCTAAGCCTTGAAGGATGTGATTTCTGGTGATATAATCAGAGACATACATTTACATATTTAAAAATCTGAGATGCCCCACCCTCTCCCCAAGGGCTCAGACCATTTTCTATAGATCATACTCTTTTTTGAAGGAAGGTTTGCCTGAGTTCTGTCTAAGATGTCTCATCTAGTGTAAGAGTCATTTAAACTTAGCTAAGTTAATTTTCATCCACAGAACATCTGAGGGGCTAACTCTCTGATCTGGTTCTATATCTGTCTATTATCAGTTCAGTTCTACATCTCTGTTCCCAACCACAATTCCCCTAACTCCAGAGGCCAGGCTGGTAGAAGATCCTGGGAAGGTCCATCTGTACTGCAATGGACCAGGGTGTCCCTGGTTGAAAAACACACTTCCTACGGGTTGTAGAGAAAAGCTACTTGCATTCTATGATCATTTAAAAAAAAAAATCCCAATTCCTTTTTGCGTTCCTTATCAGGTGCTCTCTACATTATTTTACCTTAGTGAGGGTGAGTCTGAAGTTTCTAGCCCATAATAAAAGTGCCTTCCCTCCTTTGGTGTTTTCACAAAGACTTCACGTTCACAGCAGACTTTCATTCTTGACAACTGAACAAATGATCATCTTGCTAATTCCATATTCATGTGTGACTCATGACTCATCCAGCAGCACTGTCAAGCCGCCTTTGTGAGAAGCAACAGCTGCTTTACATTAACCATAATTACTAAACAGCTTTTCTTTAAAGATGGGCAGAGAAAAATTCCTCTGTCTTAAAACATAGATAGCTTTTCAGGTTTAGAAGACTACATTTGGTTGAGGAGTCTATATTTTACAGTCGGTTTATGAACTCTGACACTCTGTCTCCTTTCTCCCCTCAAAAAGGCTGTGTGGAACAATGGAGGGCCTGAGAGTCAAGAGGCTTGGTCCCCATGTTTATGTTTTTTGCTCACCACTAGCTGGACATCTTTAGGACTTTTGATTTAATGAGGCATCTGAATGTTTTCGAGGTAAAATAACTGTGAGCCTCATGAAAATGTAAGCTTGTGTTTCTCTCTGTAGGCTAACCACTTTATTTTCTGGTTTTTACCACATGTCCTTGGTTTTATCTGACTTTTTAATAGACTCTTTGGTCCTCAACAGGTTAATAATACTGCCAAATGCAACGATTCTCATAATGGGGTTCAGTTTCATGGGCTTTTCCATTCTCCCAGTCCTCATCCAAAGATGATCAGAATAACATCACAACCAAAAGGAAAAAGCTATCTTTTCATTAAAAAAAAATGTAAATCCATGGGGCTTCCCTGGTGGCGCAGTGGTTGAGAGTCCGCCTGCCGATGCAGGGGACATGGGTTCGTGCCCCGGTCCGGGAAGATCCCACATGCCGCAGAGCGGCTGGGCCCGTGAGCCATGGCCGCTAAGCCTGTGCGTCCGGAGCCTGTGCTCCACAACGGGAGAGGCCACAGCAGTGAGAGGCCCGCGTACTGCAAAAAAAAAAAGTAAATCCAGACTTCATTGTTGTAGATTTAATTCTAGATTACTCTGAACAAGGCTAAATTTTGAGTCAGCCACTGAGAAATTATTTTGAAGATGATATGTTATGAAATTTACTACACTAATGGAAGATTTTCTGTATGCTGCTCTTTAGAACAAAGGAGAGGAATCAAGTGCAGGCATAATTATTTATTGTTAATAGCAATAAAAGTGGTTCTTTCTTGTCTCTACGTGTGTTTCTGCTAGCATGTGGGGCCATCAGGAAATCCAGACTGTCTGCCCTTTAATGAGGAGAGTTGGTTGTTTCTGCCACCCTCCCTTATGGCTCAGTCTGATGAGGGTCTCTAAATGGTCATGTGTCCTAATCTACATGTCCCTGCTGGACGTCTCACAGGATGCTTTGGAAGTGCTTAGCATCCTTTCCTTAGTACTTTCTGCCACATCAGTGTTCCCCAGGTTATGATAGATACATATGAAATGTCACTCGCATCTCATGGAAAAACCGAGTGTTTTGTTGTTATTGTTAACTGAGAAATACAATGAGAATTGAGGCTGGAACTTTAACAAATGTACTTACTTTCCTCACACTAGGATTGGGTTCCTTTTTCCACTTTAGAATTAACATATTCCTTCCACCTGGATCTTTAAATGTCCTTCCACTCGCATTTTTTTCCCAGAAGTGTCTTTAAGCTTTCCAGTGCCATGCTCTCTCTGCTTCCTTCGACCATTTTTTCCTCTTTGCAGAAAGAAGATTTTTTTAAATCCCCTCTGTGTCCCTTCCATGCTTAGGCTTCAGCACATGCTAATCACAGCTCTTCCTCTGTGGGTATTGCTCCTTGAATTTTCTCCTGATCATTGGCAGTCTATTTATCATTCCACATGGATGGCTAATAGGTACCTCGGTCCTAAGATGCTCCAAACCGACCTCTTGGTTTTCTTTCCCAAACCTGCTCTTCCCTCACTGCCTTCTTGTCTCCCTCACTAATTCTCTGCACTTACCGCCTACTCCTCTTCCCTTGGCTCACGCCTGTGGCCACACTGGCCTCCTCGCTGTTCCTCCAACACGGAACACACTACCAGACACACTGGAGGCCCTTGCTTCTGCTTGAAAGGCAACCCTCCAGGCTTTTCATGGTTGGTTTCTGTACACCCTCCAGGTCTGCTCAAAGGTATCTTTTAGGTTCACACTTCCCAGGACACACTGATTAACATGACAGTTCTTCTGTCTGTTTCTCTTGCCCCCTTCTCTGCTTTATTTCTCTCTGTAGCACTTATTTCCAAGAGTCATAATATATACTTTATCTATACATTTGTGAACTGTGTCCCTACAATCCAACTAAAATGTAACCTCCATGAGGGCAGGGATTTTTTTTTGTCCACTGCACCTGGCAGAGTGCTTGTCACATTTTAGGCTATCTGTAAGCATTTTTGAATGAAGTTGTGAAAGAATGAAACTACAATTTAGGTCTCCCTTGGGAGTGTAGACTCTAATCTTAATGGGAAAATGACCATTTATGCATGGATTTCTTTGTGCTTTAGTGAAGCAAAATCCTTGATCAGACATTTACAGCTGTCTCAGCCAAACTAAAGAAACACCCAAGCTGGGACCATGCACAGAAGATTTAGCCTAGGGCTGGAGTGGCAAATGTATTTGCTTACATGGCAACTTGTGTTTGAAGGCATCCAGAGGAACTCCTGGTGTAGGGGCAGGCACACTATGATTGTGCCTGGATGTAAGATTAAGAAATGGGAACAGTTGGTTGTGTTGGTTTTTAGATTAGATTCTAATTATTCTAATGATAATATTCAAATACAAAAACAGTTGAGAATAAGTTTTAAAGATAATATGAAGGCTCAGTGCCATTCGGTCTCAATGGCATTTTATTGAATTTCTCAATAAACCATTTTTATAGGAGTCCAGGACTAAGATGAACTAAAAAGAAAAGTGATGAAAACTTACTACCTGTGTCAGAAAAAAGATCAAACCCAGATTTTCTGCTTTTTGGTGATATTCCAAGGTCAGCACAATTTATCCTTCTAATAATTATGTGACAAAAATGATACTTGATGACAAAAAATTAAGGTAATAAAATGGTAAAAAAAAAAAAAGAGTATTTGTTCCTTAGGGGTAACTGGCTGCCTGTGATTGTAAACAAAAGAAGGGTGCTAGAATATTTATAGTGGTTTCATCTAGTTTAGTGGATTCAGTTTGTAGTATCAAGCAGATATGTTTTGAATAGAGGCAAAAGTTGATTTCATGTGCAGACTTACATCTTCTCTGCTCAAAATCCAGCCTCCGAATCGTGACTGGGAATTAAATGTCCACAAGACATGTAAAAAAGTTCTGTCTTTGCCATATTGATAATTCATTTTGTTGCAGGAAGGGGGACCCCTTCCAGGGCCCAAGAGTGGGCTCTTGTCTAACAGTTGGAAATGAATTGTCCGAGGAGACACACGTGCTGACAAAGCAAAAGACTTTATTGGGAAGGGGTGCCTGGGCAGAGAGCAGCAGAGTAAGGGAACCCAGGGGAATTGATCTGCCACCTGGCTCACAGTCTCAGGTTTTATGGTGATGGGGTTAGTTTCCAGGTTGTCTCTGGCCAATCAGTCTGATGCAGGGTCCTTCCTGGTGGCACACGCAACTGCTCAGCCAAGATGGATTCCAGTGAGAAGGATTCTGGGAGTTTGGTAGGACATGTGGACTGGTGTCTTCTCTCTCTTTTTGACCTTCCCCAAATTACTACAGTTGGTAGTATCTTGTTAGTTCTGAGTTCCTTACCAGGACCTCTTATTGTCAGGTAACTCATGCAGGTGGTTACTATGGTGCCTAGCCAGGGCAGGTGGTTTCAGTCAGTGGTTCCCCTAACAATTTCATTCTCAATACTGATTAGGAAGACCAGAGAAAAACTTTTCCTGGCTTCTCATGGAAGGGATTTTACCCTTGCACCCAGAGAGCTGCACCTCTTAAGCCGTGAGGGAACTCATATGGTGAAACAGCTGCACTTGGCCACCCACCTTTGGCTTTTCGTCAGTGCAAGTCATTGTATATCTCATCCAATGTCCTCACCTTTACTTTTCTATCTAATGAGGCCAAGCTAACTTGCTGGAGAGGGTATCATTCTTTTTTCCAAATTTGTGAAGGATTGCCTGTTGGCACATGTAATTCATCTTTATCTTCTCTCCTTTCACCATTTTGTTTTATCTTGGCAGGAGAACTTTTCTGCTATACACACAATTCCACTTGGAAAAATAGATTGAATCAAGCAAAACAAAACAAGAATAACATTGTCTTACTCATTTCACTTCCTCTCTCTTAAATAGCTTGGCTTCCATGTGAAGATATTGCTTAATTCCTACACCCTTATTTTATATTTGCATGCAGACTATTAACACACCATTTTCCTTTTATTGTGTAGTCCTAGTTAAACTGTTCTTTTCTTGAGAAAGAAATTATCTTTTATTGTTTGTTTGCGTAGGCACTGTTCTAATACTTTAACATGGGCATTTACTTTTTCCTTTTTCTCACTATTAAAACTGTGAGGTAGAAATTATTATTCCCATTTTACAGATGAGGAAATGGAAGATCAAGAGGTTAGCTAATTTGCTCAACAACACAGAGTTAATAAGTCCCGCATCTGGGATTTAAACAGAAGTCTATGTTTCTTAACATTACTATGCAGCCAGTTTCAATAGAAACATCAGTTAATCTAATGGCTTTTAGGAAAGACTACAAATGAGACTAAAAGATAGTAGAATGACTTAAATCCTTGCAATTTTACTTTCTAAATAAATTTTCAATCCAGCTTATCTCCATTCCTATCACCATTACTCTAATTCCTTCTTTTTTTTTTTGCGGTACGCGGACCTCTCACTGTTGTTACCTCTCCCGTTGCGGAGCACAGGCTCCGGACGCGCAGGCTCAGGGGCCATGGCTCACGGGCCCAGCCGCTCCGTGGCATGTGGGATCTTCCCGGACTGGGGCACGAATCCGTGTCCCCTGAATCAGCAGGCGGACTCTCAACCAATGCGCCACCAGGGAAGCCCCTCTAATTCCTTCTTAATGGGGCTTTGTGTTTTGTCTTTTTCTGTCAAATTTGCTCTTCCCACAGATACTAGACATATCTTCCAAGTGTAAATCTGTTAGTATTATTCCCTTAAAATTCTCTGGTAATTTCCCTTCACCTACACTAGCAGTTTTCAAACTGTTGTTGCATGCAGGTGCTTTAGGGAGTCTGCAATTGCTCAATGACAATTTTAGTTTAAAATAGTTTTAATGTTCTGTACCTTTTCAAAGATCAAAGTGTTGTAATAAAATTTATTTTTAACCCCTTGAAGTTGGTGTAGGATTAAGGGTCAGGCTACCACATAGCTGTTCATGATGCCTGCATATTAAGGGACACTAAAACTTCCCTAGTAAGAATAGGAGCTCTGTGATGCCAGTACACTTGGATTTCTATGAGAGACCCTTTCCATCATCAGCAAAATGTAAATGTGTTCTTCTTCCTCCAAAGTATTTAGTAAATCAATAACAACAACAACAAAACCCTACAGTTTTCACTGATACTGACTTATCTTAAATATTTTACAACTGCAAGGCTCAGTTCATGACCCAATCAAGTCCTGCTGCAAATTGTCATAACTGATCAAATATTCTGAATTATCAGTTCTTTTTTGTGGATAGGGAGCATTCTTTAAATTTTAGAGGTAGCTGAGGTCTGTAGGTTACTAATCCTCGAACTGTGCCCCACCATAGAAAGTCTTATCCATAAAATGAAAGTGAGTCTTGGACTGCCACATGTAAAACCATCTGTTAGCAAGAAATTACAAAAAGTTGTACTATCACTTCTGAAGACTTGAAGTCTCTGCTCTGTATCCTTACACTTTACATAAAACATTCACTCAAGGCAGACGTGACAGCATTATAGCAGCAAAATTCAGCTAAAGTTTAGATTAGGGAGAGGAACTATTTCTCTGATTAATTTGCTACAGACACTTCTACTTCTGAGTCCTAAGTCCAGGGCTCTGATCCATAATGTGTAGGACACTAGGATCAATGGATTCTTGAAAGGGTGGAATCTTAAAAATTTCTAGTTAATGACATATCTTGGAAAATGTTAAGATCTGGTATGCTAATTAACACATCCTCATAGTGGATAAAGACAGTAGCTATATTTGGATTGTGAATTTCTGAATAATAGGCTTTTATACCATAACTAAAACTGGAGTTGTTAACTAGCCACCTCTGAGATACAGAGTAAAACTCAACCTGAACACCAGCCCCCTAAAATAAATAAGTGGGATCCAAAAAATCCATTTGTGTAATATGGAGGTGATCTTGGGGTATGGGACCTAAGGAATATGTGGGATGCTGCCTGATCCTCCAAATAGAAAGAAATGTTATCCAATATCAGAACAAGGGCTGGACAAAGGATGGGAGGCAATCACTGGTCAATTCATACTTAAATGGGAGTTTTCATGGGATATTTTATTTTATATATCAAACTGTATTGAAGTATTGCAAGATAAATTACAAACCACATAAGAAAACCTTACTACCAATCAAATTGAATCCCTGCCAAGACTCCCCTGAAGTTGACTGTCCCAGTAACCATGAGCTCTAACCTAAGAAATCTGTTGCCCACTAGTCCTTATTTTGATATTTATTTATTTGGGGAAAATAATATTTATTTTTATGGGAACAAGTGATTTATTACCTCTAAAATTAAAAACTTTTTAATATATTTTAGGAAAATGTTTGAATTGGAAAATCACAAAAGAATATCAAAGAGAAAATAAGAATAATAGGATAGTAGGAAATGTGTTTTCACATAAATGGCAGAAAAACCTTAATTATATTTTAAAGAAAACTTTGAGAATTATTAGTCCCTGTTCTTCATGAATTTGAGCAACCAGTGTTATCTAGTAGGGAGTGATAAACAACCTGAAAAATAATTCCAGACGTTATTTTCGATGTACACAAATTCTTTATTTTTCATCAAATGTAGTTGGTATCAACTTTAGTCCATAGATCCTCAGGAGAAATGTAGCTTATAGGCTACAAACAGAGACTCAGGAGGCAGGCTGTCTGGATTTGAAACCTGGCCCTGGCTCTGCTCTTTATTTACTGTATGATTCCGTTATTTAATCTCACTTTTTCTCGATCCCTCATGCATAAAATAGGGGCAATACTAGTACAGTCAATTCTTGAATAATGCAGGTTTGAAGTGCAGAGATGCACTTACACGTGGATATTTTTCAATGGTAAGTACTATGTGTGTAGTACTGTATGTACTACATACACTTGGTTAATTCGTGTATGTGGAGGAACCTCTGTTACAGTGGGCTGACTGTAAATTATGCTTGGATTAAACCCCTCCTTGTTCAAGGTCAACTGTAACTATTCTTTGGGTTGATATGAAGATACAATGACTTGAATGTGTAAAGTGATATGACTATTGCCTGGCCCACAGTAAATGTTTGAAATTAAGATTTTTATTCAACATCTGAACTCTATTCCGTTCTTTGATTACTTATCCACCAAATTGCCCTCTCTAGAAAGGTTCAAGGGTCTTACAGAATATACTGAAGTTTCGAGGACCAAGTCCTTCTGAAACTCAGTCCCTCTTGGTAATAGCTGGTATGTAGTCAGAGTAACAGTGTCCCAGGAAGTTAGATGTTTCTCTTCCTTTGCACCAACCTCAGGCATTTTTCCATTGTGGCCAGAGAAAAGGTCACCTAAATGCCAAACTTCTCAGGTTACCAATCAACTACTTCTCTCTGATGTCCGGTGAATTCCCTAGGATATTGTGGAAAGAAAACGTTGAGACCCTGCTATTCATAGAATACGTAATATTCCCATTCCCTTCTGAGTTTCAAGGGAAATCCTCTGGGATCTCTTTCCTCCATGATTGACTGACATCTACCTTCTAAACCCTGGGCACAGTCTCATTCCCTGTCGGCCACCATTGCTTACCCTCCTACTACAGAAGCTCAGGGGAAACAGCCTCCTCCTCTCCATCCTCTGAGAGCCAGGAATGGGCTCAGGACCTGAGCTCAGCTAAAAACACATTCATGCCTGGGGTGGGTTGGGAATCACCCACAACAGATGCTGCCATGTCCCGCAGTGGGGAGAGGGGTGTCCTGCAGTGAATGAATGCATCTTGGGCAGAGTGTTCCTGCTGAAAGTAGAGTTGCCCTTTTTCCTTATTTTGGAACTTTAAGGTTTGTCTTTGTTTCTGTACGTTTTCTAGGCTGGGTTTTCCACCCTCTTGTCAATTCTGGGAATGCCCATACCTTCCAGTAATTTCTTCCTTTTGCTTAAATACCTAGATTTGGATTTTCTTACTTGCTGATAAAAAATTTCGGATACAAAGAAACACATTATTTCCTGAATGAAAACAACTTCCTAATGCCCCCGCCACTGCCATTAATAAATGTTAAGCAAGTATTTAAAGGTTATTGTTGAAAGGCTACCAAATCCTTGGCCTGTCCTGGGGGCTAACCTGAATGACTGACCCCTGGTCAGCTTATTACCTGTGCTTCAAGTTTGCTAGTGTTCAAGCTGTCTCGTTTTCCATTCAGATCCCAGAATAATGCTTCTTTTGCCACTTCTGTCTAATAAAAGTTGTTGAATGACTGTTTGCAAACTTTTATCTCTATGATTTAAGACTTTTTTTGGCTAATATACAACTAAAATTAAATTTAGAAATAAATTACATGCTAAGGGTGAGACTTTGGGGGTTTATTGGATTGGCCTCATTGCACTTAATGCCTGACTATAAACTGATGTCACCAACTGTAGCTTGTATAATTATGCTAATAAGATGCTGTGTTTTCATCTTTTTATATATTAGATCTCCAGGTAGATATTATTTGAATAAAGGGGTATTCTACTTCAAAAGATTGAAAAGCAATGCCCTGCAGAATACGCTTCAAATTATTTACCATAGGCTTATAAGGCCGTCTATGATCTGGGCCCAATGCACCTCTTTGTCTTCATTTCTGTCTATGTAATGACTCATTTTGTAAACATTCTGACAGCCGCTAAGCTTGTAGGCCTACTTCTTCCCTCCTACACAATGCATTGTTTTTGCCTCCTGTTTTCTAATCTGCCTGCAAAGCTTTCTCCTTTCCTGTGAGTTGGTTAAGCCCTACTAGCCCTTAAGACTAACCCTTAGCAATAGTGCCCTCCCCACACACATCCCTTTGGCTGGGTTAGGATCCCTTAAAAAGTGGCTTCCTTATACCACATGGAAAGAGAGCTTCCTCACAGTGTGTCCTCATTGGCTGTGCTTTGCATTGGTTTTCCTGTCTGCCTTAGTGGAAGGAGAGCTCCTTGAAGGTAGAGAAACACAAAGCTTGGCCCCTAACAGAGATGCTGTGATGTTTTGCTTTATAATACGAAGTGTATACGTATTTGATCTTCATTCCATTTCTGGCACAAAGCAACTAAACTTTCCTAAGTGACAAGAGTACTAGGAGCATCTTTTGTTCGCATATTTGGTCTTTGGCCCCAGTTCCTGACACAGGGCTCCTAAACCTCTTGTAATTTCCTGGGTGATAGAATTACTTCTAACGAGGTGACTCTGGGTGGGCTCCTGGATGGTCCTGGATGAGGGCTGGTCACCAGAAGGACCAAGCCCTGATCAGAAGCTTGGACTTTTCAGCCCTGCCAGCCATTCTCTTGAGAAGGAAGAGAGGCTGGAAATGGAGTTGCTGATTGATCATGCCTATGTGATGGAGCCACTGTGTTTCTTTTCCTAACCTTGGTTTTTGTTTGTTTGCTGTTTTTGTTCATCTTGGTGCTGTTTTTGTGTGTGTGTGTGTATGTATATGTGTATCTGGACGCTTGTAGCATTTCAGTTTTATCTTAAGAATTCAAAATGTCTAACAGGATTTGTGTGTGTGTGTGTGTGTGTGTGTGTGTGTGTGTGTGTGTGTGTTCCCAAAATGTTTTCCTCAGCTCTGGAAGTTAGTCATATATAGCTTGCTTGATTATTCATTCCCATTCTTTTTTCTTTCTATATGCTGTTTAATGGTTGTTGGCTTGCCTAGATTGGACAAGCACATATTTTATCTATTCTCTCTATATTTTATCTTTTCACTTTCCCATAGTTTTAATACAGTTGATCTTCACAAATTTAGTTTCTAGAAATATACATTTCATTCTTGAATTACTATTGAGTTATGACATTTCTCAATCATACTTTTGACTTCCAAGAACTCTTCTTGCAGCGACATTGCCTTTCTATCTTTGTAACTTGCTCTTGTTTTTACCACTGCAGTTCTCTTGGATCTGAGAATACTAATTAGATACTTTTAAAATTCTCTCTTATTTTTTCAGTAGCTCTGTTTTCTTTGGATTTTCTCTCGTTTTAGAGTATGAAATTATCATTTCTGGCAGCTATTTTCCTCACGTGCCCAGGGTTGTATAACGATTGTTCATATTTTTTAAAAAAGTGAAAGGGTAGCTGCTAGTTTTGGTTGTTGATGTTGGTTCCTCCAGGGTTTCTGTGGCCCAGTGATGATTTCTCCTGCAGGTGGCCACAAATCTCCACTTCCTTAGTGCGCTGTCTGTATTTGACTGAAGCCTGACATGGTGGTGATGGCAACAGCTCAGGGAAGAGGATTCAGCACCCAACTATTCTGCATTCAAACGTTTTATGGAGTCCCTGGAGAACTGATTTCTTTTACCCCTAGAAGTTCAGTTAATTGACTATGCACTATTTACTGATTGACTTAATTCCCTAGCTATTTGGGGTTTATTTCCACATAAAAAAAAAAAGATTTATTTTAAATTCACATAAAATACATTTAGAATAAGTCTAAACTTTTAGCATTTAAGTACTGTAAAACAAACACAGAGGAGCTTATAGGATGTATAGTCTCCATTCTGTCCAAAAAGCCGGTACAAAAAGCTTTTTTTATAGTTATTGATCATCACCTCGTTGCCTTAAATTTCTAGATTTTCCATTTTGAATTCTTCTCTTTTTGAAGACTGGAGCCACTCCATCTGCCACAACTCCAAGAAAAGTGTCTGTTTTTTCTTTAAAAACCACTTTGGGTTCCCCACCAGCATCAGCCTCTGAAGTTGGTACATATTCATTTTCAGTGCTTGGAGGTTCCAAATCTACCTCCTCATGGGACTCAACTTATTTAATTTCTTGCCTTTCTCCATATGGGTTTGATTTTTCATGAGCTTTGGGTTTTTCTTCATTTGGACCCGATGAATTCTTACCTTGGGTATTTTTTTCTTTCTGTGTTTCTGCTTCAGTTCCTTTATCACTATTTTTATTTTTTTCCTTAAACTTTATTTTTAGCTTTTGTGTTTCTGTAGAGACTTCTCATTTTTTCCCCCTTTGTCTGCTTCCTGTTCCCCATCAGAATCACTATGTGAATCTGATGATTTGGACTCTTCTAGGGTGCCAAGTGACTTCTCATTGACTTTACTAAAAAGCAGATCGCCAGAGTGTGGAATGAAATCATCAGGTTTTTCCCATCTGGATTGCCCTGTTTCTGTATTATAATAATAGGTATAACCATCTTTGCTTAAACCTTTTACCCAAACAGTCTTCACTTTCGTCTTTTTTAAGTTTCCTTGAAATCCTTCAGGTTTCTCCCACTGAGGTGCTCCTGTGATAAGATCATAATAGTAATGGTAACCCTCAGAGGTTATGCCTTCTACCCATCTGCCCCCTTGCAGGGCCCCTTTTCTTGCTGCTGATTTGATGCAGAGGTGGGTGGGATAGTGCTGGTTACTGGTGATATGCTTGGCTCTGAAATTTCTGACTCTAAGCCAAGCCTTTTCACATGCTCTTGGTATGCTTTCAGGGCAGCTGCCTCCATTGCAGCAAACTCCTTTGATGCCTTTTCTTCTTCCTTTGCCTTATCCAGGCTTTTCTGTTTAATCTCACTGATCCTCTTTGCCACATTTTCCTTATGATTCTTTCCTCTTGCATGAAATTCAATGCTAGGCCTATTGTCCACTCTCCAGCACTTGTAGTAATCACAGAATTTCTTTGGTTGTGACTTCCAGTAGTTTTCCATGACTGGACCAGCCGCTCCGCGGGTTGCCCCCAGGCCCAGCTGAGGCATGCGTTCCCCACTCGGGGCAAGTTGACGCCCAGCTCACCCAGAGCTCAGACACCTCCCTTCTTCCCTGGGTAGCTATTTGTAATGAAAAGGTAACTATGTACTGAATTCATATAAATATAAATTATAAATAGAAATTCTAATAAATAAGAAAACTTGTATCTCTTCAGAGTCATGATCCATTGAAGCTTTAGTAGTATCTTTGCATGAGTAACCTATTCTTTTAATCGTTGAAATTTCAAGTCCCTTCTGCTTACATCTTTTTAAGTATCTTAGCTATTCAGCAATTTACAATTTCATTGAATTTGCAGTCTAACAATAGGATATCAAATTAATCTCCACTGACATTTATTTGAAATTCCTTTAAACTACTTAATTGAAGAATTAGAAACTTTTCTTTCTACCTGTTCAGGTACATATTTCTATGTCTCTTCAATCAAGACTCACATGTGATGCACATTTCTTTTTAAAATATCCCTAGGAATTTTATATTTTGTGTGTATTTTTAAAGTGATGTTTTTCCCATTATACATTGTAACTGGTTAAACATTTCCTGTTTCATATAATCATTTGCAGGTGTTCATCATACACAGTTTTTCCTTAATTCTATTAGACTTTCAGGTAACTTTATTGTATTTTCTCACTTAAATAAGATGTATTTCAAACACAAAATAATATAATAAAGATTTGTACCCATCTCTTAAAATGATATTTAGTTATATTTATTTTTGGTATATAAAAGTTATATAAACATAACTAAAAAAAGTTAAAACCCCATCCATAGACACCCTCACAGAAGCACTCAGAATAATGTTTGATTAAATGTCTGAGTATCCCATGGCCCAGTCAAGTCGAGCTATATATTAACCAACACATAGAATCTATTTTTTCCTGTTTTGTGTTTATCATCATATCTCATATAGACATCCACTTAACATCCTCCAGTAGTATGTCATGATTACTATTTGCTAATTGGAAAAAATTATAAAATATTACTTCAGAAGAAAATATTAAAGACAAAGTATCAACTTCTACTTCTTGGGTTCTTTTTATGTGGCATTTGCACTTAATTTTAGTGGTAGAAAACCTTATCAGGGACATTCTGGTCCATAATTTAGAGCCTATCAAAAGATGTATTTCCTGTGAATAAGCCTCAGCTCACAAGGAAGACTGGGTGCATTTGGATTACAACACAGAAAGTGGATGCAGGCAGGTGTGGATTTGACTCCTGACTCAACGTCCACTTTAGCCAATCATCCTTGGGCCTCAGAGAGACTCAATAAATGTTTTTTTTTTTGATGGATAAATGAATCGATATAATTTAGCTTTCTATTTTAAATTACGTTGAAAGTGTTGCAAAGATTAAATAAACTTAAATGTGAATGTACAGAGACCCTGGCAGACAGTAATGGCTCAATAAATGGTAATAATAATTGTTGTTAGGGTGGTGGTAGCTTTTACTACTCTGAAGCTAACTTTGGCCATTCGACCTTAAGCAGTAGACTAGAATATCTGTGCTAACATGAATGCCTGAGGATACTGAAAGCCTTATTCAGGTGAATTTTAAAAGTACACCTGTAATGTATTCCTATCAAGAGGTGTCATATATTTGAGCACTTAAGAATTTTTTGTGATAATGGTAAAAAGACAAGATAATTGATAGTCTGAAACATTTTCACAACTTGCATAAATGCTTTAAAATGAAATAGGGCTGTTTTGGCCCTACCTGTATATATATATTTTTTATGAGTTTAAAATTTTGTGCTTAAAAGTAATTTAGTTAATATAGCAGTTAGCAGAAAGTATAGTAATAAAAAGAAGAAACTTATTATGGTAGAAAAAATGTATCTAAAATGAGACGATCAGATTGATTGCATTTTCTTAGAAGTAAGACTGGCTTATTTCTTCTGACACTGCTCCAAACCATTATGAGTTCAAATTCTGCTGGGGCAGTATTTGTCGGATATTTGTCAGAGTGCAAACTGAGAGACCGAAATGGAGAGTAGCCAGACCATACATAAAAATAGAATGCTAATCCACAATCTGCATCAGCCAGTCCAGGATTAAGCCAAACCACCTCTGCAGCAGTCAACCCCAAATAGAAGTTATCAATAAGTGCCAGCTTCCCAAAGTTTTGCTTCCACTTCTAATTTACAGCCAACCAGAGAGAGCCGCATATGCTCCCCTAACCAATCGCTTAGAATGCCCCCCCTTCTAAATTAGCCCACCTCCAGCGTCTGCATTGCCCACAACCTCCAATCACGGCAAACCTGAAACCTTCCATTTCTTTCCACTGTAAAGTTTTCTCACTGCTCGACCTGCCTTTTCAGTCTCTGCCAAGCACAAGCGGTGGTGACTGACTCTCTTGCTGTATAGCAAGCTCCAAATAAAGCTTGTATTCATTTGGGTGGGCTTCATTTATTCCCACAGGACAGAAGAAGAAACTTAACTTCCTATAAAGGACTATATAAAATCATTTCATGTAAAGAATTCATATAATCATTCAATATAAAGGACTTCAAACAGTGAATAATATTAAAGATTTTCATGTGTCATGTTAATTAGTTACCACTATGTGATTTTGTTTACCTTAGTTTTATGATGCCCCCGTTATTTTATTGCTCTCAGTTCAACCACATTATCTTAACTTTGTAATAGCTGGAGTGGCAAGTTTATTAGCTACTAAATTCTCAACCATTGTTAGCAGTTTAAAGTGTTATAATAATAATCTCAAAGATAGCTTATTACTGTAAGGCATAGATTGTGATCATTTTACCTGGAGCAGTTAATGTTTAATGGATACTTTCAACAGCTGGCCGTGTTTAGCTTTTAGAAAGCTTTTGAAGAAAGAATGGACTTAAAAGTATATGACTGCCGAGATATTAAAGACCTTCTTAGGCTGTATGCGGGAAGCATATTTAAAATTACTCCTCAACTAATAACATGACTGGTTAACTCACTGTACATGTAAACATTTATAATAACATTGAAATTGTTGTTGTGCTTGAGTATAACACTGGCTTAATTTTAAATTGAACGGAAGTTCTAAACAAAGGCAATGAAAATACGAAATCCATGATGGGTATTCCTATGGATTGAACTGTGTCTCCCCCCCCACCCAAATTCATACGTTGAGGCCCTAACCACCAGTGTGATGGCATTTAGAGGTGAGACTTTGGGGAGGTAATTATGTTTAGATGAGGACATGAGGATGGAGCAACCATGATGAGATTTGTATTCTTATAAGAAGGTAAAGGGACTAGAGCTCTCTTCATACAGTGAGACCAGCAAGGAAGAGAGCCCGCTCTGGGGAACAGAATTGGCTGACATGTTGACCTTGAACTTCCCAGCTTCCAGAACTGTGAGAAATAAATTCCTGGCTTCTCAGTCTGTGTTTTTTTATTATGGCAGCTTGGGCTGACTAATAGATATTTCAAAAATTTACCAAATTATTCAGATATTTCAAATGTTCTGATTTTGACATTCTAATGAATGTTTCAGTTTTCATCCAATAATCTAGTTTATTGAATTTTTTATGAATGCCCCTTTTTTTGCCTTAAGAGCAAACTCTCCTGCTAAAATTATTCAATTTGATTGGGCTGTTTAAATTTAGATATTAAGATTACTGAAAACCATGAATCTTAAAAGATATTATTTGAATTAGATTCAATATAAAGTGTTAACAATCATGATTAGATAATGAGAAATTTCAGCAGAGTAATTGTTTTCTTTAATAATTAAGATGTTTAAGGCAATACTGTTTTTTCATTTATACTTTTGCTTGACTGTATAGGTTTTGGTATGATGTGTTTTTCTTTCTGTACCTTTGTAAATGGTGTGCATTTTCTATTTCGTTCCAAAAGTTATCGTGCACTGTTGTTGCTTAATTTCTAAGTAGGTAAGATTATGTTGGTATGGTTTATGTTATTTCCGATTTCGTGCATTTTGTGATGAAAACGTAATATTGGATTCTTTCTCTGGAATATACATCGTATATGTGTGTGTATTCAACATTGTTTATCCAATTGCTTTCCTCCTTTTTTATTTTTTTTTTTTTTTTTTTTTTTTTTTTTAAACATCTTTATTGGGGTATAATTGCTTTACAATGGTGTGTTAGTTTCTGCTTTATAACAAAGTGAATCAGTTATACATATACATATGTTCCCATATGTCTTCCCTCTTGCGTCTCCTTTCCTCCCACTCTCCCCATCCCACCCTTCCAGGCTGTTCCAAAGCACCGAGCTAATATCCCTGTGCCTTGCGGCTGCTTCCCCCCAGCTATCTACCTTACTACGTTTGTTAGTGTGTATATGTCCATGACTCTCTCTCGCCCTGTCAAAACTCACCCTTCCCCCTCCCCATATCCTTAAGTCCGTTCTCCAGTAGGTCTGCGTCTTTATTCCTATCTTACCCCTAGGTTCTTCATGACATTTTTTTCCCTTAAATTCCATATATATGTGTTAGCATACGGTATTTGTCTTTTTCTTTCTGACTTACTTCACTCTGTATGACAGATTCTAGGTCTATCCATCTCATTACAAATAGCTCAATTTCATTTCTTTTTAAGGCTGAGTAATATTCCATTGTGTATATGTGCCACATCTTCTTTATCCATTCATCCGATGATGGGCGCTTAGGTTGTTTCCATGTCCTGGCTATTGTAAATAGAGCTGCAATGAACATTTTGGTACATGACTCTCTTTGAATTTTGGTTTTCTCAGGGTATATGCCAAGTAGTGGGATTGCTGGGTCATATGGTAATTCTATTTGTAGTTTTTTAAGGAACCTCCATACTGTTCTCCACAGTGGCTGAACCAATTCACATTCCCACCAGCAGTGCAAGAGTGTCCCCTTTTCTCCACACCCTCTCCAGCATTTATTGTTTCTTGATTTTTTGATGATGGCCATTCTGACTGGTGTGAGATGATATCTCATTGTAGTTTTGATTTGCATTTCTCTAATGATTAATGATGTTGAGCATTCTTTCATGTGTTTGTTGGCATTCTGTATATCTTCTTTGGAGAAATGTCTATTTAGGTCTTCTGCCCATTTTTGGATGGGGTTGTTTGTTTTTTTGTTATTGAGCTGCATGAGCTGCTTGTAAATTTTGGAGATTAATCCTTTGTCAGTTGCTTCATTTGCAAATGTTTTCTCCCATTCTGAGGGTTGTCTTTTGGTCTTGGTTATCGTTTCCTTTGCTGTGCAAAAGCTTTGAAGTTTCATTAGGTCCCATTTGTTTATTTTTGTTTTTATTTCCATTACTCTAGGAGGTGGGTCAGAAAGGATCTTGCTGTGATTTATGTCATAGAGTGTTCTTCCTATGTTTTCTTCTAAGAGTTTGATAGTTTCTGGCCTTACATTTAGGTCTTTAATCCATTTTGAGCTTATTTTTGTGTATGGTGTTAGGGAGTGATCTAATCTCATACTTTTACATGTACCTGTCCAGTTTTCCCAGCACCATTTATTGAAGAGGCTGTCCTTTCTCCACTGTACATTCCTGCCTCCTTTATCAAAGATGAGGTGTCCATATGTGCGTGGGTTTATCTCTGGGCTTTCTATCCTGTTCCACTGATCTATCTTTCTGTTTTTGTGCCAGTACCATACTGTCTTGATTACTGTTGCTTTGTAATATAGTCTGAAGTCAGGGAGCCTTATTCCTCCAGCTCCTTTTTTCGTTCTAAAGATTGCTTTGGCTATTCGGGGTCTTTTGTGTTTCCATACAAATTGCGAAATTTTTTGTTCTAGTTCTGTGAAAAATGCCAGTGGTAGTTTGATAGGGATTGCATTGAATCTGTAGATTGCTTTGGGTAGTAGAGTCATTTTCACAATGTTGATTCTTCCCATCCAAGAACATGGTATATCTCTCCATCTATTTGTATCATCTTTAATTTCTTTCATCAGTGTCTTATAATTTTCTGCATACAGGTCTTTCGTATCCTTAGGTAGGTTTATTCCTAGATATTTTATTCTTTTTGTTGCAATGGTAAATGGGAGTGTTTTCTTGATTTCACTTTCAGATTTTTCATCATTAGTATATAGGAATGCCAGAGATTTCTGTGCATTAATTTTGTATCCTGCTACTTTACCAAATTCATTGATTAGCTCTAGTAGTTTTCTGGTAGCATCTTTAGGATTCTCTATGTATAGTATCATGTCATCTGCAAACAGTGACAGCTTTACTTCTTCTTTTCCGATTTGGATTCCTTTTATTTCCTTTTCTTCTCTGATTGCTGTGGCTAAAACTTCCAAAACTATGTTGAATAAGAGTGGTGAGAGTGGGCAACCTTGTCTTGTTCCTGATCTTAGTGGAAATGCTTTCAGTTTTTCACCATTGAGGATGATGTTTGCTGTGGGCTTGTCATATATGGCTTTTATTATGTTTAGGAAAGTTCCCTCTATGCCTACTTTCTGGAGGGTTTTTATCATAAATGGGTGTTGAATTTTGTCGAAAGCTTTCTCTGCATCTATTGAGATGATCATATGGTTTTTCTCCTTCAATTTGTTAATATGGTTTATCACATTGATAGATTTGCATATATTGAAGAATCCTTGCATTCCTGGAATAAACCCCACTTGATCATGGTGTATGATCCTTTTAATGTGCTGTTGGATTCTGTTTGCTAGTATTTTGTTGAGGATTTTTGCATCTATGTTCATCAGTGATATTGGCCTGTAGTTTTCTTTCTTTGTGACATCCTTGTCTGGTTTTGGTATCAAGGTGATGGTGGCTTCGTAGAAGGAATTTGGGAGTGTTCCTCCCTCTGCTATATTTTGGAAGAGTTTGAGAAGGATAGGTGTTAGCTCTTCTCTAAACGTTTGATAGAATTCACCTGTGAAGCCATCTGGTCCTGGGCTTTTGTTTGTTGGAAGGTTTTTAATCACAGTTTCAATTTCAGTGCTTGTGATTGGTCTGTTCATATTTTCTATTTCTTCCTGATTCAGTCTTGGCAGGTTGTGCATTTCTAAGAATTTGTCCATTTCTTCCAGATTGTCCATTTTATTGGCATAGAGTTGCTTGTAGTAATCTCTCATGATTTTTTTTATTTCTGCAGTGTCAGTTGTTACTTCTCCTTTTTCATTTCTAATTCTATTGATTTGAGTCTTCTCCCTTTTTTTCTTGATGAGTCTGGCTAGTGGTTTATCTATTTTGTTTATCTTCTCAAAGAACCAGCTTTTAGTTTTATTGATCTTTGCTATTGTTTCCTTCATTTCTTTTTCATTTATTTCTGATCTGATTTTTATGATTTCTTTCCTTCTGCTAGCTTTGGGGTTTTTTTGTTCTTCTTTCTCTAATTGCTTGAGGTGCAAGGTTAGGTTGTTTATTCGAGATGTTTCCTGCTTCTTAAGGTGGGCTTGTATTGCTATAAACTTCCCCCTTAGGACTGCTTTTGCTGCATCCCATAGGTTTTGGGTCGTTGTGTCTCCATTGTCATTTGTTTCTAGGTATTTTTTTATTTCCTCTTTGATTTCTTCAGTGATCACTTCATTATTAAGTAGTGTATTGTTTAGCCTCCATGTGTTTGTATTTTTTACAGATCTTTTCCTGTAATTGATATCTAGTCTCATGGCGTTGTGGTCGGAAAAGATACTTGATACAATTTCAGTTTTCTTAAATTTACCAAGGCTTGATTTGTGACCCAAGATATGATCTATCCTGGAGAATGTTCCATGAGCACTTGAGAAAAATGTGTATTCTGTTGTTTTTGGATGGGGTGTCCTATAAATATCAATTAAGTCCATCTTGTTTAATGTATCATTTAAAGCTTGTGTTTCCTTATTTATTTTCATTTTGGATGATCTGTCCATGGGTGAAAGTGGGGTGTTAAAGTCCCCTACTATGAATGTGTTACTGTTGATCTCCCCTTTTATGGTTGTTAGTATTTGCCTTATGTATTGAGGTGCTCCTATGTTGGGTGCATAAATATTTACAATTGTTATATCTTCTTCTTGGATCGATCCCTTGATCATTATGTAGTGTCCTTCTTTGTCCCTTTTAATAGTCCTTATTTTAAAGTCTATTTTGTCTGATATGAGAATTGCTACTCCAGCTTTCTTTTGGTTTCCATTTGCATGGAATATCTTTTTCCATCCCCTTACTTTCAGTCTGTATGTGTCCCTAGTTCTGAAGTGGGTCTCTTGTAGACAGCATATATAAGGGTCTTGTTTTTGTATCCATTCAGCCAATCTGTGTCTTTTGGTGGGAGCATTTAGTCCATTTACATTTAAGGTAATTATCGATATGTATGTTCCTATTTCCATTTTATATATTGTTTTGGGTTCGCTACTATAGGTCATTTCCTTCTCTTGTGTTTCGTGTCTAGAGAAGTTCCTTTAGCATTTGTTGTAAAGCTGGTTTGGTGGTGCTGAACTCTCTCAGCTTTTGCTTGTCTGTAAAGGTTTTATTTTCTCCATCAAATGTGAATGAGATCCTTGCTGGGTAGAGTAGTCTTGGT
This sequence comes from Phocoena phocoena, assembly GCF_963924675.1. Taxonomy (NCBI): domain Eukaryota; kingdom Metazoa; phylum Chordata; class Mammalia; order Artiodactyla; family Phocoenidae; genus Phocoena; species Phocoena phocoena. The sequence goes on along the minus strand of NC_089234.1, from coordinate 74,994,569 downwards.
TTCAGGCTATTCTCCTTCATCACTTTCAGTATGTCCTGCCACTCCCTTCTGGCTTGTAGGGTTTCTGCTGAGAGATCAGCTGTTAACCTTATGGGGATTCCCTTGTGTGTTATTTGTTGTTTTTCCCTTGCTGCTTTTAATATGCTTTCTTTGTATTTAATTTTTGACAGTTTGATTAATATGTGTCTTGGCGTGTTTCTCCTTGTATTTATCCTGTATGGGACCCTCTGTGCTTCCTGGACTTGATTAACTATTTCCTTTCCCATATTAGGGAAGTTTTCAACTATAATCTCTTCAAATATTTTCTCAGTCCCTTTCTTTCTTTCTTCTTCTTCTGGAACCCCTATAATTCGAATGTTGGTGCGTTTCATGTTGTCCCAGAGGTCTCTGAGACTGTCCTCAGTTCTTTTCATTCTTTTTTCTTTATTCTGCTCTGCAGTAGTTATTTCCACTACTTTATCTTCCAGGTCACTTATCCGTTCTTCTGCCTCAGTTATTCTGCTATTGATCCTATCTAGAGTGATTTTAATTTCATTTATTGCATTGTTCATCGTTGCTTGTTTCATCTTTAGTTCTTGTAGGTCCTTGTTAACTGTTTCTTGCATTTTGTCCATTCTACTTCCAAGATTTTGGATCATCCTTACTATCATTATTCTGAATTCTTTTTCAGGTAGATTGCCTATTTCCTCTTCATTTGTTAGGTCTGGTGGGTTTTTATCTTGCTCCTTCATCTGCTGTGTGTTTTTCTGTCTTCTCATTTTGCTTACTGTGTTTGGGGTCTCCTTTTTGCAGGCTGCAGGTTCGTAGTTCCCGTTGTTTTTGATGTCTGTCTCCAGTGGCTAAGGTTGTTTCAGTGGGTTGTGTAGGCTTCCTGGTGGAGGGGACTAGTGCCTGTGTTGTGCTGGATGAGGCTGGATCTTGTCTCTCTAGTGGGCAGGTTCACGTCTGGTGGTGTGTTTTGGGGTGTCTGTGGCCTTATTATGATTTTAGGCAGCCTCTCTGCTAATGGGTGGGGTTGTGTTCCTGTTTTGCTAGTTGTTTGGCATAGGTTGTCCAGCACTGTGGCTTGCTGGTCGTTGAGTGAAGCTGGGTGCTGGTGTTAAGATGGAGGTCTCTGGGATATTTCCACCGTTTAATATTATGTGGAGCTGGGAGGTCTCTTGTTGACCAGTGTCCTGAAGTTGGCTCTCCTACCTCAGAGGCAGAGCCCTGACTCCTGGCTGGAGCACCAAGAGCCTTTCATCCACACAGCTCAGAATAAAAGGGAGAAAAAGTAGGGAGAATTAGTAGAAGTATGAGTAAAGAAAGAGGGAAAGGAGGAAAGGAAGGAAGGAAGAAAGAAGCAAAGAAGGAAAGAAAGGAGGGAGGGAGGGAGGATGGAAGGAAGGAAGGAGGGAAAGAAGGAAAAAAAAGACAGAAAGAAAGATGATACAGTAAAAATAAAATAGAGTATAATATAGTTATTGAATTAAAAAATATTTAGAAAAAAAAAAAGGGATGGATAGAACCTGAGGACAAATGTTGGAAGCAAAGCTATACAGAGAAAATCTTACACAGAAGCATACACATACACCTTCACAAAAAGAGGTAAAGGGGGAAAAATCATAAATCCTGCTCCCTGAGACCACCTCCTCAATTTGGGGTGATTCGTTGTCTAAAGGAGGGAGGGAAGGAAGGAAAGAAAGAAAGAACGAAGGTAAAGTATAATAAAGTTATTACAATTAAACTTAATTATTAAGAAAAGGAATTTTTAAAAAAAAGTCATGGACGGATAGAGCCCTAGGACAAATGGTGGAAGCTAGAGTATACAGACTAGATGTCACACAGAAGCATACACGTACACATTCACAAAAAGAGGAAAAGGGAAAAAAATCATAGATCTCGCTCCTAAATTCCACCTCTTCAATTTGGGATCATTCCTTGTCTATTCAGGTATTCCACAGATGCAGGGTATATCAAGTTGATTGTGGAGCTTTAATCCGCTGCTTCTGTGGCTGCTGGGGGAGATTTCCCTTTCTCTTCTTTGTTCTCACAGCTCACAGGAGCTCAGCTTTGGATTTGGCCCTGCCTCTGCGTGTAGGTCGCTGGAGGGCGTCTGTTTTTTCGCTCAGACAGGACGGGGTTAAAGGAGCCGCTGATTCGGGGCCTCCGGCTCACTCAGGCCGGGGGTTGGGGGATGGCGGAAGGAGGGGCACTGCGTGCGGGGCGGGCCTGCGGCGGCAGAGGCAGCGTGACGTTGCGGCAGAGGCCGGCGTGACGTTGCACCAGCCTGAGGCCCGCCGTGCGCTGTCCCGGGGAAGTTGTCCCTGGATCCCGGGAACCTGGCAGTGGCGGGCTGCACAGGCTCCGCGGAAGAGGGGTGTGGAGAGTGACCTGTGCTCGCACACAGGCCCCTTGGTGGCGGCAGCAGCAGCCTTAGCGTCTCCCGCCCGTCTCTGGGGTCCGCGGTTTTAGCCGCGGCTCGCGCCCGTCTCTGGGGTTTGCGCTTTCAGCCGCGGCTCGCGCCCGTCTCGGGGGCTCGCGCTTTTAGCCGCGACTCACGCCCGTCTCTGGGGTTTGCACTTTCAGCCGCGGCTCGCGCCCGTCTCGGGGGCTCGCGCCCTCAGCCGCGGCTTGCGCCCGTCTCTGGGGTTCGCGCTTTTAGCCGCGGCTCGCGCCCGTCTCTGGAGTTCCTTTAAGCAGCGCTCTTAAACCCCTCTCCTCGCGCACCAGGAAACAAAGAGGGAAGAAAAAGTCTCTTGCCTCTTCGGCCGGTGCAGGGTTTTCCCCGAACTCCCTCCCGGCTAGTCGTGGTGCACTAACCCCTTCAGGCTATGTTCAAGCCGCCAACCCCAGTCCTCTCCCTGAGCTCCGTCCAAAACCAAAACCCGAGCCTCAGCTCGCAGCCCCGCCCGCCCCGGTGGGTGAGCAGCAAGCCTCTCGGGTTGGTGAGTGCTGGTCGGCACCGATCGTCTGTGCAGGAATCTCCCCGCTTTGCCCTCCGCACCCGTCGCTGTGCACTACTCCGCAGTCCCGAAACTCCCCCCCTCCTTTTTTATTTATACTAATAAATCTGTTTCTCTATAGTTTTTCTCTTAAAAAATGCTTTTAAAGCATTGAACAAGTTGTATTCATTTTTCCTGTAGCTCTTATTTCTTTAATAGTCATCACCTCTATCTTGCCTGTCATAATTATACTCATGTTTCCCTGCTATACTTGGGGACAAGTCCTCAGCTATTCCCTCACAAGGACTGTGTCCCCTGCTCTCCAGCACCATTCTCCACAAGCTGAGCTCCTAAGAACATATTTACTGTCCTTTTCCACCACAATCTGAGACACTTTCTTTTTCTTTTCTTTCTTTTTTTTTTTTTTTGGCTGCACCACCACATGGCTTGTGGGATATTAGTTCCCCTACCAGGGATCGAACCCATGCCCCCTGCTGTGGAAGCACGGAGTCCTAACCACTGGACCGCCAGGGAATTCTCTCTTTCTTTTGTCTCTCCTTCACTACACCTTATCTCAGAGTTTTAATTAGGACAGTTTAATACTTTTAATCTCAGATTCTTTGTATATTTTTCCTCTCAATGACAAGAATTACTCTTAAATTTTGATAATTTACATCCATTTGATTTCAAGGATTTCTCCTCAATCCTGAGCATCCTTATGATCATTTTTTTTTTTTTCCCTGTACATGGGCCTCTCACTGCTGTGGCCTCTCCCGTTGCAGAGCACAGGCTCCGGACGCGCAGGCTCAGCAGCCATGGTTCACAGGCCCAGCCACTCTGCAGCATGTGGAATCTTCCCGGACTGGGGCACGAACCCGTGTCCCCTGCATCGGCAGGCGGACTCTCAACCACTGCGCCACCAGGGAAGCCCCTTATGATCATTTTATTGCATTCCTACACAGTGTCTCTTTAATTTCGATCGTATATATATGAAATAAGAGATTCATCCCACCCTACCCCCATTATTCGTCTTCTCTTTACCGTCCAGTCTCTTGAGGTTTTTCCCAGATACAATGTTATTGGTTAGATGCAGAACAGGACAGTGTATTTCCTGAAGTCTAGCATATCCACATATATCTTTCTTTCTTTCCACCCACTTCCTCTCATCAGAGGTTAGTATCTCTGCTAGGAATGGAATGACCAAGCTACAATTCTTACCTCTCAATATTCTGTAGGTGGTTTATACTGTCCTGTTGCCAATGTGGCAGTTTACTTGCCTGTGGCTGGTCTGATCCTTTTTCCTGTTTTAATTAATTTGTTTCTTCTCTGGGAGCTTGCGAGGGTCTTCACCTTTTAAGTTCTGGAATTTCTCCAAGCTTTTTTAAAATCATTAGCTTTGCCTGGGTTGCTTAATGAATAATTTTCACCTGCAGGATCAGCTTTTTTCAGCCCAAGTTAGCATGTTTTATTTCCTGTCCTCTATCTGTTTCTGTCCTTCCCTCCAGAACTTCTACAATTGACATTTCCTCAGCTCTCTCCTCCAGCCCTCTAGTTTCCAGTATGGTTTTCTGTCTTTATATTTTTGGCTCTGTGCTTTAAGATATTTGTTACACTGTATCATCTAGACCACCAATCCTGATCTCACCTGTAACTGTCCTATTTTTCAACAGCTACTGAATATCTTTAGTTTTACATTTCTGTAAAGTCTTTTTGAACCATGCTTGAAACTCCCTAAATGCTCACTGTTATTCACGGCCTGGTCTGTCTCTTGTTTGATTGATTGATTTGGGGATTTAATCTAAGGTTACCTTTTTTCTCTCTCTCTTAGCTTGCTCATTTGTTGTAGATGTATTACTGAAACCATAATACTTCTAAGATGGGACCTGAACCCAGCCAAAACTTAGATTGGGACTCAAACCCATGGGCTGGGACTCAAATCCACCCACACCTCAGATTAAGACTTGAACCCATGATCCCTGACTTAGGAGGGAACCCAAATCCACTGTATTTTAATTGAAACTGCTCACCTGGTGTCAGGATTTACTGAAGCTCAGGTTCTGTTGTCTCAGAAAGAATTCAGCATGAGGCAAAGTGATAGGCAAAGAGTGAGTTTATTAGCATAGGACACTTGTGAGAGAAACAAGCGGGCAGGCAAGGGAGCATCGCCCTGAGAACAATGAGGGCTACATTTTTATAATCCAAGGAAAAGTGGGGAGGGGAGAAGACCATCTTCTTCCTCTTTCTTCAGTAGATGTCAAGGCTTACATCATTAGTTCCTCCTTTGACCCTATACGGTTTAACCGGGACTGTCATGGTGCTATTTAAATCATAAGTATATTTAGTAGAAGGGTGGTACCACATATTAAAATATGGTAATTCATCCCAGGTTTTGGTATAATGTCCCCTTTCACCTAGTTTCTTTCCCCTTTCACATATATTTTTGTCTTGGCTACATGCAGAAATGCCACTCTTCAAGGACCATTGACTCCCTGACTTCATGTAACAATATTCAGACCTCATATCTGTTGTCTTGTGTTTTAACTATCAGGATTTGTGGCTTGAGTGTGCCTGGTGCTTGGATGGACCTGATCTTCCTTCAAGGTAGTGTAGCTTGTTGCTAGGTTACTGGATTCTTTTCTTGAGTGGTCATTAGCTTCAACAGTCTCCCAAACTCCCGTACAATTCCCTCTCTGCCTTTAATCTCCTAGTGGGATTTCTAAACTATTTAATTATCCTACTCTGTCCCTATCGGTACCATGGTTCTTTCCTTGTTTGTTGCCGTTCTGATCTTCTGGGGAACCTCCAGAGGAAATAGCCACATTTGTGGAAGAATTAACGGGATTCTATGGGCCAGTAGTTGATTAGCAGCAGGTTATCATTCCCCATTACAGCTCAGAAGGTCCACATTTTCTTCTTTCATCTCTTCTTCCTCTCTTATCTGTAGAAGGGATTGAGACAACCATTTGGCTTCTCAGTTCTTTAGTATTGAGAAGACCAATCTCATATTGGCAGATGGAGTGCACAGAGCTACTTTCACTAGGATATACTGTATTAAGAGTCTCTTTTTGGGTATCCCCAGTACTGGTTTCCCGGTTCTTACATGGCACAAATATGAGACAGTCCTGCACCAGTTATTGGTCAAGTACCTCTCATATATTCCAGGTACCAGAAGATACTTGACTCCAAAGAAGTAGATTGATAAGTTGGATCTTATAACTTGAATCAAATGCTCCAGTGTTTTGGTGGTATATACACTTTTATTTATGTGTCTTTCATTATATGAATGGCCTCTATTTATTGGTTTCCAGAGGAATCTTATTCATCCTCAGAGAACCAGTTCCTTTTTCTCCTTCCATGAAGCCTTTGCCTATCCACAGTGGTTTCTCCTCTGAATATCTCTTGTATTCACCGCCTGTTCCTTTAATTTTACAGTTTGAAGACTTAATTTAGTTTCCTGCTTTAACAGTGCTTGCCACGTAGTAGTAAGTTAATACATATTCACCTAACAAACGAATCTATGCTAACGTAAGTATATTTAATGCACGATCAAATATGGAAAATTAATATGTATCACAACATCTGGTACCGTACGATACTCTTCATAAGTAAAAAAGAGTATCTGTAGATTATTTTGTAAGAAGCAGATAGTGGCTGATCACTGGGAGTCTTTTCTTTTAGTGCTACTTCTCCTATCAATTTATTTCTATAATTTTACTAAAATACCGTTGGCAAAATGTATAGCCAAAAGGTGTTGAAACCGTCTAAGATCAAATACTGTGTCTTGCTCCTCTGTTTTATGGCCAGACCCTACTCAGGGTAGGTTTCTGATTGACAGATGTTACTGTGCGTAAGAATAACCCAGGGGCCCTGTTAACTGAAGGTTCATTTCCCCCCTTCTTGAAAGTCTAATTCAGTAGATGTGAGGTGGATCTCAAATACCTGCATCTTTAAAAAGCATCCTAGGAGGGGCTTCCCTGGTGGCGCTGTGGTTGAGAGTCCGCCTGCCGATGCAGGGGACGCGGGTTCGTGTCCCGGTCCGGGAGGCTCCCACATGCCACGGAGCGGCTGGGCCCGTGAGCCATGGCCGCTGAGCCTGCGCGTCCGGAGCCTGTGCTCCGCAACGGGAGAGGCCACAGCAGTGAGGCCCGCGTACCGCAAAAAAAAAGAAAAAAAAGAAAGCATCCTAGGTGATTCTGAATTAGGTAGGTCACCCAAAACCAACACTTGGAGACACACTGGTTAAATGCCTCAATGAATATTGGTTGACATGAATTAATTCATCTAAGGAGTTTCATCATTTCATACTGCATTATTCTTTAAGAGATGATCTAAAGATTTCTTCCCTTAAAAGTGATTTTTTAATATTTAATTTCTCTATTTATGAAAATATAACTGACTGAATGCCCAAGTGAAATATGTCAGGTGACTGATGTTGAGAAATTTTATGGAAAGCTGTAAAGGAAAAAGAGCAATATGAAATGTCCAGAACAGACAGATACAGAGTCAGAAAGTAGATTAGTGGTTTCCAGAGGCTGGGAGGAGGGAGGAATGGAGAGTGACTATTTATGAGTATGGAGTTTTGGGGAATGAAAATGTTCTAAAATTAGATAGTGATGGTGGAACGACTCTCTGAATATACTAAAAACCGCTGAATTGTGCACTTTAAAAGGGTGGGTTTTAATGGTATGTGAGTTATAATTCACATACTATTTGTATATTCTCAATAAAGCTATTATTACAAAAGAAAATGAGTAAGTCTAGTAAATTATATAAAGATTAAAAAATAAAATGGAAGAACAAATGAACAACCATGCGCTTACGTCTACCTCTTTTTAGTTGTAAAGCTGAGACCTTTGCAGAAGGCATTCTTATAAAGCACTCTTATGGGTCTGAAGGGAATTTTGTATTCCAATCTGATTGTGAAGGTTTCTTAACAAACTGTCAGTAGAGCTCAGATATTAAATGAGATTATGCACATTGCATTTACCATGTAAATAAGCCAAAAGTGCATTGAGTGCATGTGTGCGCGCACACACACACACACACACACACACGTGTCATGTGTTCTCGTGGTCCTGTAGAGAAATATGGAAACAGAAATATGGAAACAGAAAAATCCCATCCAGTTTATCTGTGTAAAGATGAAAACTGAAGTCAGTTTCTTAAAACTTTACTATTTCCTTTTGGTTTATCTGATTTTTATCTAGTCTTTTAAAAGGTAAGAATCTACCTTCCTTTCCTGGTTTGCCCTTAGCATTAACCAAAAGATTCAGAAACCCATAACTTTTCTTGTATCTTGACAATGAGTGGCAGAAAGAGCAGAAAGGAAGGATGTTTTCAAGCAAGGATTGAGCAAAGGTAACAATTTTCCTTTGTTATCAGGCATCTTCACTGACACGGAGAGTTTTTTTTCTTTCTTTTTTATGAATTTGAGAGACAGCAACTGTAGAAAAAGGGTTAGACATTCTTTGAGATTTATCTTTTTACAAAATTGGTAATAAGTGTTCAAAAGATGCCACAAGCCAACCAAAATTATGAGTGACAGAGAGAGATATGCTAGATTTCTTTTTAAAGTTTGTTCAGCTTTTTTTCCTGTTGTAAAGATGGGACTGATGTCTTCTGATCTCTTTTTATGACTGAGCTGAAACAAGAAATATCAAGATTTATTAAATAACCAACATATTTGGATGGGAAGAACAACATAGGTAATATTTATCTTATTCATTATTACAGTTTTACTTTAAGGTCATATATTTTTCAAGTGATCCCATCAGTATAGTAAATTGAATTTGTAGAGCCCACACAACCAGTTTAGTTAAATTAATCCCCAAATCTCAAACACTGACATTTTGATACTGTTTGAAATTTCCAGCTTAATTAAATAGACCTTCCAAAATAAGAGGATAATTCCCTTGCTTCATTTGATACTTTATACACACACACATATAGCTTATCACATAGTTTTCAAAATATTTAAAATAACACCCTCTAGTTTATATTTATTCCAAGGTTTCTATAACCTATCGCAGTTTCTGTTCCTATACAACAGAGCAAAAATTATTAACTTATTTCACTGTATGGTCATGAAGAACAGCTGGTAACCTTGACTGCCAAACACCCCACAGCTAGAAGCTGCTAAAGACAGCTTTGATGGTACAGGTTGTAACTTCCAACCCGACACATAATACACTCTCTCTGCTAAATAAATGCCTGTGTTCTTATTCATAATTATACTCAGTTCTGTTAGCGACATTTTTAATACCCACCTGGATTCACTGGAGATTTGATTTGATATTCAGTTCTTAAATTATCAGCAGTAACCTCAAACTAAAAAGTGCAGGCTGAGTAGAAAAGTCATAACCAAAACTAAATTTTACATCTGCCTTGTAGAGTGTCACCCCAGTTATCAGACTCTGGTAGTTCCTCTGGCACTACATCTTCTCTCTCATCCAAGGTAATTGCCCATCTGCTCCCACATCTTTTGATTCAAAATGACAGATATGGGATTTTTAAAAGCTATATACACTGCTATAGTTTCTATATACAGTGCACTTATCTAGACGGAGTAAAATATACACTGTAGTCTGGTCTGGGAACCACTGTTTACTTTTAGATCCTGCACACAAAAAAGAAATGGGTGGAGTTTGCTTTTTTTATCATTTTTAGTCTGAGTGTGCTAAGAAAGACTCCCTTGACACAAAGATAGAGAGCTAGACTCAGACATTATGTATTTCCGTTTTCACATTTGTTGATGGGCACATAAGGGTACACAGAAGTGACAGACAATAGTCATTTGTGGAATGACAATTATTTTTATGTTTATAGTCTAATAGCAAACAGTGTCTCAGCAGATTTTGACATGGAGTATTATGGAGGCAGGAGTGATACTTAACACACTTCATAATCTTAAAATTAGGAAAAGTTTTGAGTAGACCACCTAGAAGAACACCAGCCTTTGATTCACTGGCTGCCTAAGAGATGGGTACAGTGGATTTAACACTCAGATACTTGCTATATTTAGTCATCTCTGAAATCTGCATATAATTGCTTTGGCATGTAAGCCCTGCTTTTTTGGTCAAAAGATATACTACTCTTTTGGGATAAATGTATATAATGGTTTAGCCATTTTACTAATTTCACCAGTAAGAAGCTAATCCTAGAAAAATTATTTTGGTGATAGTATAACTAAAAAAAATAAAAGGTTCCAAAAAGGAAGATAAAGTAGTTTGAAGGAAAACAGCTCTGATGTTTTGTTGGGTAGAACAAGAATGTCAAGGAAACTACTTGATAATATTCGTGAATTGTTCTAACTCTAAGTTACACCTATGTAACATATCAGAAAATTTTATTTATAATCTTTATTACCCTCACCTTTCTCAATTCTCCCCTCTACTAAGGAAGGTAAGCCCTGGAAACTTACTCAGACATACTTGCCAGCAGTATTCCACATAGATTTTATTAACAAGAGACATTTGGCATTTGAGAAGCTATTAATCTCCAGCTTCTACGTGGTGCCTGATTAGATTAATCAATCCTATTCTGGAATCCAAAGCATCACATAGAACGTGTGAAAGGAGAGGGTAAGTAGGCTCCTCCTCCCAGATATTTACATCACACCAATAATGTATTTTCAGAAATTGTGAGCTTATGTTCTGAATAGGTAGATACACTTGTTTTCTGTAAGATCCTTGAAAATTCAAGTGAACCTAGTGGAGGAGGGAAGCTCCAGAATTGCCTAAGGTAGTCAGAATTTAACAAGTGCCTGAGGGAATCTGACTTTCTACCTTGAGCTTATACAATCCCAGGAAATGAAAATATAGCTGGAATCCTAATTAAAGATGACTCCTGACAGCTGTTCATAAGCAAGTGTTTATTTTAGTTTCTGATAACAGAAACTGTGAAAGTAAAGTGACAACATTTTTGTTTGAGACTGTCACTTAAAACTTTGCTACTAAAGCGGATCAGATATGCTACCCTCAAATATGCCACACTGGAATATGGATTACTGTGAGCTGAAGGCAATTGAGAATTGACAGATTCAGAAAGAAGTCTTCTTGGGGCTTCCCTTATCTTACTAAAAGCAGAAACTTCTGAGAAATAAAGACTGCCATAAATCCCCTCTCCAGGGGAACTTTATGGCCATGGAGAAGACAGAGTCAACACTGAGATGATTCTGCACAAACAAAATAAACAACCTTAAAAAAATAACCCTTATCTGCCATTAACTTCCCCATATATTTACCTTCCCACAACTTGCCCAAGCCGCCTTTCTTTTATTTAGTCACTTCTTCAGAATATATCACTGTTTGTTAAAATGGTATGTAAGCTCTCATGTCTAACCATCTCTTTGGATTTTCACTTCTTTTCTGTGAAGTCCTCATACATTAAAAAAAAATTAACATCAGTGAAATTTGTATGCCTTTTCTCCTGTTAAGCTTTTGTCAATTTAATTTGTAGACTTCAGTCATTAAATCTAAAATGGCATAGGAAATGTTTTCTTATCCTACATTACCTCCATAGAAAAAAAGTGACTAATAATATTTTCCCCTTTTGCAAGACAAAAAATTATAAGATGAGACAGAGTGACTTTCAGGCTTTTGATGGAGCTGGGAATAAAATTATTCATGAAATGTGGAAAATAAGCTTATTTTCTAAGTCCCTAGTTAGTTGACTCAAGAATCCAGTCTTGACCCAATAATCCTTATTCCATAAATTCTCATTTCTAGATTTTTATGGATTGGGATAAAGTCATGGCTGCCCAGGGCTTACTTATCCTGCTATTGCAACTCAGTGCAAGGTATAATATAGTGGTAGAAGGGGAATACTGTTGGAAATATTTTTAGTGCCAATTCAGATCTGATATGAAATTTTAATTCTGATGTTCATTAATGTATTTTGCATGACTTATTTTATTGTTTTTCCTGTAAAACATAATTTTAAAAAAGATTTTGCTTCTATTATGGCCAATTACAGTAACCAATCAACTTTGAAAACACAAATCAACCAAAATTTAAATAATGGCTGAGTGGATTTTTTAGGATATTTATATATTTAAAGCTTTCTATATTTATTGCTGTCTATCAGGTAGAAGTAAGCATTGTCTGCTCAAATACTCTGTCAAGTTTTTTTTCCCTTCCTGAAAATTCTAATGTGAAGCTTCAGCTTCTAAACTTTTCCCTCACAGTCAGAATAAAACAAAGCAAATGAAAAGACCTGTAACAATGCTTCACATATAGCAATGCTTCAATAAATACTTAATTGTTTATCATTAGTATAAAATTTAAAGTATTTTAAAGCTGTGGATATATCATCCTTTTAAAAATTTTTGCAACTGCCTTAATTGCTTTGATATAGTAGATACTCCAACATTTATTTTGAATTGGAATAAATTATAATTTGTTTAGCTGAATACATTCTATTTTATTACATAAGAAATGTTCAGTGCTCATATGAATATGTTCTTTTTGTTAATTTGCAGTTTTATGTCTATTTTTCTTCCTTTTCTTCATTGGAACATACTGCTATGTTAATGGGAACAACTGCTGATTTTTAAGCATAAGAGAGCTTTCTTCATGTATATTATTTGGTTGAAAAATATGTTATATAGGAACAGCTAAGTGAAAACAGATAAAATAATACTAATAACCACATCCACATGACCTCAGGACCTTCAAGATGTTACATTTCGGGCTTCCCGGGTGGCGCAGTGGTTGAGAGTCCGCCTGTCGATGCAGGGGACACGGGTTCGTGCCCCGGTCCGGGAAGATCCCACATGCTGCGGAGCGGCTAGGCCCGTAAGCCATGGCCGCTGAGCCTGCGCGTCTGGAGCCTGTGCTCTGCGACGGGAGAGGCCACAACAGTGAGAGGCCCGTGTACCGCAAAAAAAAAAAAAAACAAAGATGTTACATTTCAGTCACTTCACTCTACCTATGAGAAGACTAGATGAAAGAATTGTTAAGAATTTGATCTGGAGTCTGTTCAAGAAAAATCTCTAATTTCAAACATTTTGCCATTCTTTGAATGTATGTGGACAGATGCCCAGAATTTATGGCCTTTTGTTTGCCATCCATGGATTTTGGGTATTCAAGGATACTTGTTTTGGGGAAATAGAGAGCTGAACTGTTCTGGTTAGGATTGTAATGGTTTAGAGCTGGTGGCCAGAGAAAAGGGAAAGAGACAAAGAAGAGTGTAGTACATGAGAACCAAGAAAAGACAAATTCCCATGGTAGCACATGGCCAGTGAGTTTGAAAACAATGAACTCCTTGAGGTCAGGGGTTATGTCTTATTCATCTCTTTATCTTTAGTGCCTAACCAAATGCTGGTCATTGCCTAGGACCTAAGTAAATGTTTGTTGAATTGAATCAATTGAATTAGTTTAATGCAGTTATACAATGGCCCTACTAGGTCAGGAATATTCCCTGTTTACATATGATGATATCAAGGCTCAAAAATTTAGTTAACAGAGGCAAAATTGGGAGGAATTGGGATTTGAATATAGTCTTCAGTAATCCAGAACCAGTAATATTTCCACTATACCAAGGTTTTTCATAAAATGTTTTCAGTCCTATGATAAAGTTGACCAAAAAAAGGGTTCTATGATTACAGATATTTGGGAAAACCCACATGCCGTGTTGCCGCTCCTGCAATTTCATAAAGCTTATTAAAATCTCTGATAAATCTTTTAATTAAGCAATTGTTCTAACTTTGTTTTTGTCAGCGTTTCTTAAAGGTGGTTTATTGCCGTTTTCATCTCTTTTTTTGCATTATTTATTTATTCATTTATTTATTTATTTGCGGTACGTGGGCCTCTCACTGTTGTGGCCTCTCCCTTTGCGGAACACAGGCTCCGGACGTGCAGGCTCAGCGGCCATAGCTCACGGGTCTAGCCGCTCTGTGGCATGTGGGATCTTCCCGGACCGGGGCACGAACCCGTGTCCCCTGCATTGGCAGGCGGACTCTCAACCACTGCGCCACCAGGGAAGCCCTTGCATAATTTATTTTTAAATTAAATTTTTATTTTATATTGGAATTTAGTTGATTTACAATGTTGTGCTGGTTTCAGGTGTACAGCAAAGTCATTCAGTTATACATATACATATATCCATTCTTTTTCAGCTTCTTTTCCCATATAGATTATTACAGAATATTGAGTAGAGTTCCCTGAGCTATACAGTAGGTTCTTGTTGATAATCTATTTTGTATATAGTAGTATGTATATGTTAATCCCAAACTCCTAATTTATCCCTCCCCCAGTTTTAATATCTCTTTTAACTGAGTTATTTTTTGAAGGGTCGGAGGAAGATGTCAGGAAATGTTCACTATCCATCATAGTAAAAGAAATTATAGCACTAGTTAAAAACATGATGAAATATCATAGTCACTACATTCTGGAAGAAAATTACTTTAGCTTACAGGAAGCTATTAAGAGAGTATAAACTAGTGGCTTGTAAGATTTCAGTACTTGTAAAGGTGTTTATGTAGAGCTTCATTAGCTCTCTACTTCTATATTTCCTAGAATGATAGGACCTAAAATTGGAAACATACATTTTTAGCATCTACTACTTCCCTGAAATAAAATAAACAAGAAATGGATCCTTTAAAAAAATTGTCCAAATATTTGTCATTTAATTATAAACTTTGATACTTAGAATTGCAAAATCTTTTTCCATTTAGGGAGTTTATTATAAGTGTTGTATCATGCATTACTGCTTCCTGTCTTAAAGTTCAAACAGATTCAACTGAAGTTGAAGTATAAATACTAGTCTTTAAAGGAGGTGGTTGGAAGTGAATTAATTGACTCTCAAGTAAATAGGCAGGCTGTGGAAATTGTATCTTATAAATGACTAGTTCTGTGGAAGATGTCAAACTAAAGTATTCTCTTTTCTAGATAAGATGTTTGACAATCACAGGCATATATCCCTGTTATTGATAGAGCTTTGGCGAGAGAAATAAGATATACTCGTAATGAAGTGTTAATGTAACCCATCTAATGTTAACACCAAACAAAGTCATGATGATTACTTTTGTTAAACTGATTTGGAATAAGATAGCTTATATTAATAGAGGTCAGGCAAACCAGACAAAACATATATTAGCATCCTGGCATTTTCATTACACC
Source organism: Phocoena phocoena (assembly GCF_963924675.1). Lineage (NCBI taxonomy): Eukaryota > Metazoa > Chordata > Mammalia > Artiodactyla > Phocoenidae > Phocoena > Phocoena phocoena. The sequence goes on along the minus strand of NC_089234.1, from coordinate 74,979,526 downwards.
ATATATAAATTTTTCCAAAGAAAACCTATCATTTTTATAAAACCTTTCCAGGTTAGAAAGGAAAATGCAACTCACATTAAAGGAGAACATATTATTTTCTTAATAAAACATACTCATTGATTCCTTAAATAAATATGTACATTAAATGTTTATCATGTGCAAAATTGCTCTATTGTAGGAACTGAGGAGTGAACAAGGGAGATTAATAAACATATTGATTGAGCAGCTATTACTTTTAACATCTTTTATTGGAGTATAATTGCTTTACTTTGTTGTGTTAGTTGCTGCTGTATAACAAAGTGAATCAGCTATATGTATACATATATCCCTATATCCCCTCCCTGTTGCGTCTCCCTCCCACCCTCCGTATCCCACCCCTCTAGGTGATTACAAAGCACGAGCTGATCTCCCTGTGCTATGTGGCTGCTTCCCACTAGCTATTTTACATTTGGTAGTGTATATATGTATGTCAATGTCACTCTCTCACTTCATCCCAGCTTACCCTTCCCCCTCCCCATGTCCTCAAGTCCATTCTCTACATCTGTGTCTTTATTCCTGTCCTGCCCCTAGGTTCTTCAGAAAGATTTTTTGTTTTTTTAAGATCCATATATATGTGTTAACATATATTTGTTTTTCTCTTTCTGACTTACTTCACTCTGTATGACAGATTCTAGGTCTATCTACCTTTCTACAAATAAGCTCAATTTCATTTATTTTTATGGCTGAGTAATATTCCATTGTGTGTATGTGCCACATCTTTATCCATTCATCTGTCGATGGACACTTAGGTTGTTTCCATATCCTGGCTATTGTAAATAGTGCTGCAGTGAACACTGTGGTACATGACTCTTTTTGAATTATGGTTTTCTCAGGGTATATGTCAAGTGTGGAATTGCTGGGTCATATGGTAGTTCTATTTTTAGTTTTTTAAGTAACCTCCATACTGTTCTTCATAGTGGCTCTATCAATTTACATGAGCAGCTATTACTTTTCAGTTTAATGTCGAAGAAAGAAAACAATTTACTCTTCTAGGTTCTTTTGTCTGGTCTAAGAACTAAATTGTCATGAGACAGATGAACAGGAGAAAATCAAATTTAACTTTGTACATACGTGGGCTTCATAAGAAAATGGGGCCTAAGGGCAAGTTAGGCAATTGAGGCTTATATGTCATTTGAGAGGAAAAGGGAGTCTGGGATTTCCAAGGGGAGGAAAACAATTTATAGGAAGATGAGGAAAACAAATTTTGGGTAAACAAATGTTTGCCATACTCTGCAGAGACAACTGGACGCAGAGAGGACTTTGACAGAACAAGCCTTGCTAAGTTCTCCCCAGTCTACCACATCTAACTCACGTTCTTTGTAGTTAGCTCTGGTGACAACTCTCTTCCTGGGGTTGGCCTCCTATCTAAATTCTTCTAGGCAGTTCAGGGGAGGAGGTGAAAGCTCTTCCTGAGCCTTTTGTTTCTTTAAAAAAAAAAAAAAAAACCAACCAGCCTAATATAACCATCATGCCAAAGAGACACATTTTGGCAAATTTTGCTCTCCTACAATGTACTGTTACTTTTGTGATGCCAAGAGTCATATTCAAAACACATCCAAGAGGTTTGGTTGCAACCCAATAAATTACCAACATGTTACCAACTCAATAAATTATTTTTGATAGATGAAACATGAAAAGGTGAAAACAACACATTATGTTGTATTCTAAAAACCTAAGAATGCAAAGAATAATTATTAAGGAATTCAGGATAGTGAGCTATCAAAGTGGATTGGAACACAGGAGAAAGACTCAGATAGAAGAGGGGCTTTACTTGGATTTCAAAGGTGAGAGTAGTTTGTTTGTTTCTTTGGTTTTTTTTAATGGGAAGTAAGAAAAACATTAGAAGACCAGGACTAATGCTTAAAACAGAAGCATTCAGAGATACAGGTAAAGGTGGAATATTGGAGTAAGGGGAGAGAGGTAGTAAAGATGATTGCCGATTTGATGGGACAGAAAGATACCGAGATGGAAACTGAGATTGCAAATATACTTTTTAGTTGAAGTTAAACGAGGGGAGATCTAGTAGGATATAAATTTTAGCTGCTAAACATTTTTATCAAGGAGGAAGGCTCATTTCCACTCATTAAGAAATTCTCTGTAAGCTAAACTAGGGTTCGGTGAAGCCCTGGAAAGTGCATAGATTTGAGAAGCTATTCTGGAAGTTCACGTCTGATGTGAATGGAGGCCTGGTGTAAGAAAGTGCAGGATGGTGTGTAAGCTGGTTAGGCATGAGGAAGGGACAGATGTGAGAACATTTGAAAGAGAAGTGCCGCAGGACTTATCAATTATTAAAATTAATATAGCAAATTTACTGAAAGTAAGATCAATATAAAATAGTGAACTTCATTTCTTATTTATCGAAAGAAAAATTATTACTTAACATAGCAATGGCAATAGAATACTGAAGTACCAAAGAATATATCTGAATGCTATTAAAAGCATGTGAATGTTATTAAACAAAAATTGTACTTTACCTAGCAACGAGAATAAGTATCAAGGAATATATTTAACAAAGGCATGTAAAACCTTTATGGATAAAATTATAAAACTTTCTTGAAAGATATTAAATAAGACAAATGTACTAGAGACATAAAATGCTCATTTGGTGTCATAATGATGTCAGTTTCACTGAAAACATTATTTCAATACTGTGTAATTCCAAACAGAATGCCAGTCATTTTTTTTAACTTGAAAGGCTGATTCTAAAATGTATATGTAAGAGTAAGAAGGGGGAACTTTTGTACTTGGTACAAAAACTTAAAATAAAATTGTAGCAACTAAGGCAGTGTGCTTTTGGTTAAATGATACAAAACGTGAAAAATGGAACAGAAAGAAAACCCAGGATCAGATGTGTGCACACATAGGAGTACGGTGTATGAATGAGATGATATTGCAGACCACTAGTGAATAGGCAGACTACTCAAAAATACTTGAAATAATTATTTAATGGGATCTTTATTGTATACAAATACACAAAAATACATTCTAGATAGGTTAGAAACAAATGTGAAAAACAAAATGTAAAAATTTTAGCAGATAATTAACCTTGGGATGGAGGTGGGGGGGATTCTGTAAATCAAAGAAGAAAAAAACATTGAGAAACACTGACAAATTTAATTACATTCAAACTAAAATTTCTTTTCAACGATGAAATCATATGAAGAAAATGTAAAAACTTTTAAAACACAACAAGGAAATGACAATAAATCCAATAGATAAAAGGAGCTAAAGACATAATCAGTTCATAGAAGACATATGAATGACTCAAAACACATGAAAATGCACATCAAGAGCCATCAGAGAAATGCAAATTTAAATGAAAGGAAATACCAGTTTACATGTAATATATTGGCAAAAATTAAAAAATCTGAAAATGGTAGAGATGTGGGCTAGGAGAACTCTTGGAACCTGCTTGTGGAATTAATCTCTGGAAAAACTAATGATATTACCTAGTAATTTAGATGTGAACCAACACTATGACCTAGTAATTTTACTGCTAAATCATATACTATATGGAAACTATTTTCATGTGTACGAGGAGAATGTTCATAGTGACATTATTTATAGTAACAAAAACTTGGAAAGCACCCCTGGTCTATTAATGGGAAAATTAATAACCCATTTTGGCAAATTCATATGATGGAATAGTATATAGCAGTGAAATTGAATGAACTATACCTACACATTATAACAGAGTCTTAGAAACACAACATTGGATGAAATTCAGTGAAAAAGTAAATTAGTGAGGAATTTATATACTTACATTTATTAAGGTCTGAAGATAAGCAAAACTAAACAATATCTTATTTAGAAATACAAATCTAGGGAGAAAAGCAATAAAGAAAACCAGGGAATGACAAATGTAGAATTAAAAATATTGCTTACCTTTGGCTGGTAGAGAAGATGATAAAATTGGGGAGAAGCACTCAGAAGGCCTTAATAATATTGCTAATGTTTTGTTTCTAAAGATAAGTAGTGGCTTTTTAATAAGTATTGTATTATACATATGTAAATATAAAATACATATGGTAATTCTTTTGTATATGTCAAATATTTCATGAAACCTAAACCATGAAAAAAAATAACATAGCTCCAAAAAGGTTTGATAAGAAACTACAACTATGGAATGACTCCTGAGTTTTAAGCCTGGTTCAGTGTGTGGAGTTAAAACACTGATAGTCGTAGAAAATTTGAATTTTGAGTTGGAGCATTCTTTTGAGTATGGGATGATGACATGGTTTGTTTTTTTGCAAATTGATTTAAGGTAAGGGTAAAATAATTAATTAGATAGTACAGTTCACGTGGTTAGCCTTAAGTTTCAGATCGTGTCTGGAAAATTTGTGCAGATTTAACAAACATCACAAAAAATTTGGTAGAATGCCATGAGAACACATGAGTTTGTGGTTCCTAAGAAGTGTGACAGGTGCTTCTTCCTCCCCCCTGCATTTTGAACGGCTGGCATCTTTATCTCCTTTTTGTTCTAATTTCTCTGACAGCCTGCCCAGTCTGAGCTAAGTACGTCCTTTTCCCTCTAACTATTTACCTAGCTTCTAATTTGATCCTATCATAATATCATTCTCAGGTTATTTCAAATTTGTTTGGTTTCTTGTATGTTATTTCTCTCTTCCTCTAGACAGTAAGCTCTAACAAAGAAGAATATGTCTGTTTCATTTGCAATTGAATACCTGTATCAAAGCCTGTTTATAGACATTTCTGAATATTACCTTATGAACAAATGAGTGAGGACTGGAACTAACCAGTACTGGAGAGAAAAGAGACAACTTTTCACTTTGACACATCATTGTGAGCAAGTTTAGACTAATTCCCTGAAGGCTGGTATTTTTCTTAGTGAAATAGATGTGCCTTTGTATTATGCATGATCCAGGACATATAGGCTCAAGGAATTGGACACCAGCCACATCTGATTTCTTTCTCGCATGTTGTACCCCTTGTGGTCTGAGGTTAGAAGTATGTTTTATGGGCTCCTGAAGGAGCAATAGAGTCACTCATAATATTCCTTTGCCACAACTTCACCAGTATTGCTGTGTAGCTGCCACTATTATACCTTCTTTTGTTTTCAATTATGGGGTTAGAATATTGAATTCCAAATTGCCTCACACTGAGCTTTCTTCTTCCCTTAATACAGGGGTCCCCAACCCCCAGGGTGGCCTGTTAGGAACCAGGTTGCACAGCAGGAGGTGAGCAATGGGAGTGAGTGAAGCTTCATCTGTATTTACAGCCACTCCCCATTGCTCACATTACCGCCTGAGCTCCACCTCCTGTCAGATCAGCAGCAGCATTAGATTCTCATAGGAGCGCGAACCCTACCATGAACTGCACGTGCAAGAGGTCTAGGTTGCGTGCTACTTTTGAGAATCTAATCCCTGATGATCTGAGGTGGAGCTGAGGTGGTGATGCTAGTGTTGGGGAGCAGCTGCTAATACAGATTATCATTAGCAGAGAGGTGTGACTGCACAGAGACCATAATAAATCAATTGCTTGCGGACTCATATCAAAACCCTATCAGTGAGTGGCAAGTGAAAACAAGCTCAGGGCTCCCACTGATTGTGCATTATGGTGTGTTGTATAATTATTTCATTATATATTACAATGTAATAATAATAGAAATAAAGTACACAATAAGTGTACTGTGCTTGAATCATCCCGAAACCATCCCCCATCCCCTGGGTCCGTGGAAAAATTGTCTTCCATGAAACCAGTCCCTGGTGCCAAAAAGTTTGGGGACCACTGCCTTAATACATGGGCAATCTTAGCTCCCCAGGCCCTCAGGCCAAGTCAGTCCATCAGCCATGCCCCAGACTGTGACAAGACATTAATCTGTATCTATACTGGGACCTCACTGTACACAGTTCCAAGTATCAAGCCTGTAATTCCCCTGAAAGTAGCAAATTCACTTTCCAAATAAAAACGCAGACCAGACTACTGCCATTATATTTCCCCCGTGTATTTTACGGAGAAGAACACCAGCCTTTGGGGAATTAGTCTGCATTTGTTCTCAGGGATATGTGGAAGTAAAATGTTATCTCATTGCCCCCAGCATTGGTCTGCTCAGCACAGTCTTCATGCATTTGGCTGCTTGCTCTGCTCCAGTGAAATTCCTTTACCTGCTACCGAAACTTGCAACCTCTGATGGCTTATTTGTGATGCACAAAGGGACAGTGGTACTGGTAATTTATACTATTATAGTAAATAATCCTTATGGCTAGAAAGATCAGGTCAGATTTTTTAAACTCAGTACAGACCTTGAATATGACAGTATAATTCACAAATAGTTCTTTTATTTAACCTTACTATGCTATAGAGAGATGATACTATATTTATAAAATGGAACTCAAAACATTTTAAAACTTAGAGAACTAGTATTCAGTAATGACGGTACAGTAAAACATTTAGTTCTATCTCTTCATTCATTTTTTTTTTTTTCACTCAACCAATCCTATAGACTAAGAATGGGCTGTATGATTCACCTAGGCTTTCCAATCTAGAGAGATAAGGCACTTTAAAGCTATTTGCTCTGCTTAACTTATTAACAATTAGCAAATGGCTTGCACTAATATGTGCATCAGACAATGCAAAAATGCAGTGGAAACAATTTGTTTTGGTGGCAAAGTGACATTAATTATTATTTTTCCAACATACTGCAATATGCATATGTACAAAGTTTCATGTAATCCTAGAAATATTCAGATTTGCATTCCATTCAAGTTGAAACCAAACAACAACAAAAAAGTTTTCACCAAATATTTGCATTACTAGACAAACCTGGAGATGTAACAATTGCTCAATAATCTGAATTGATTAACTTTCGAATAATAACTTTGTAGGGAATGAAACTTGCACCCCAGAATGTAAGTTGGTGTAGCCACTATGGAAAACAGTATGGAGGTTCCTTATAAAACTAAAAATAGAGCTACTGTGTGATCCAGCAATCCCACCCCTGGGTATATATCCAGAAAAAAATGAAAATTCTAATTTGAAAAGGTATATGCACCCCAATATTCATAACAGAACTATTTACAATAGACAAAACATGGAAACGATCCAAGTGCCCACCAACAGACAATTAGGCTTAAGAAGATGTGGTGTATATATACATGGGAATATTACTCAGCCACAAAAAATGGCTGAGTAAAAAAGAATGAAGAAAGAATGAACTAGGGCTTCCCTGGTGGCGCAGTGGTTGAGAGTCCGCCTGCTAATGGAGGGGACACGGGTTCGAGCCCCAGTCTAGGAGAATCCCACGTGCCGTGGAGCAGCTGGGCCCGTGAGCCATGGCCGCTGGGCCTGTGCGTCTGAAAAAAAAAAAAAAAAATGAACTACTGCCATTTGCAGCAACATGAATGGACCTAGAGAATATTATACTTAGTGAAGTATGTCAGACAGAGAAAGACATATATTACATTTTATCACTTATATGTGGAATCTAAGAATAATACAAATGAATCTACATATAAAACAGAAACAGACTCGCAGACATAGAAAATTATATTTAATATCTTGTAATAACCTATAATGAAATATAATCTCAAAAAAAACTGAACCACTTTGCTTTACACCTGAAACTAACACAATATTATAAATCAACTATACTTCAAAAATAAAAGCTAAAAAAACCAAACCAAAACAAAACAAAAAAACCTTGCCACCCCAAAATATCTCTCTGGCATACAGATTATTTTAAGCTAAAAACAATCAAGGCCCAAAGACTCAGAAAGAAACTTTGACCTTCCCCCTAACTGCCTAAAAGAATGTAGATAGAGGACCTGTTCCAGGAAAGGAGCTATCACCATAGGTAACTATATTATGAGCCAAATGAAGTAGACTGGGAGAAACCTAGCAAAGTCTGTTTGTTAAAATTGTACTCTGTTTCCCATTGTCTCTGCATGAACCAGAAAACATTTGTTCACCAAATATTTGCTTTTCCATCTCCATGTCAATTGCCTTTCTCCCCTTTGGAGTCCTAAACTGCTAGCCCTAACATCCTCTTCGGTCTTTAGCTGAATACGTTATGTAAGGTGAGGGTTTCAGCCATTTTGGTAAGTTAACTCATGTATATGTGTTATTAAACTTCGTTTGATTTTTTTCCTGTTAATCTGTCACATGTCAATTTAACTCTTCGAGCAGTCAGAAGAACCTAGAAGGGTAAAGGAAAATTTCTTTCTCCCTGACCACTTCATTTTTCCTTGATTTTTATGGCTTGTTTCTGGGTTACTAATGTTTTATCTCGGGATATTATGATCCTATTACAGGTGAGGAAATGGAATTGTGTGGAGGTTAACTAATGTGCCCAAAGTTTACATAGTGAATAATTTGAGCTACTATTCAAAGCCAGGTCTGTAAACTTCAGAGCTTGAGCACGAATCCAATATATTATATAGCAGTCAGTCAATGAAACTGTTTAATTTAGGTGAATGTTGCTACCTGAGAATCAAAGTGCCAGATTCTAAGCTGAAAGGATTAATGAAGTTAATTCAGAATTTGAGAGAAAGGCAGAATGATTATAATGAAACTTGAATCTTTTCAAAAATGCTTAACCATGTTATTTGTGCGTGACTGCAAAATAAAAAGTTTATGACACAATAGAATAAACAAAATATAGTTATACACTGTATGATAAATATGAAAAGTGCTATAGCAAGAACATTCAGTTTATTATTTAGAAATTCTATGGCAGGATGGCTTGGCCTCTATTTCTCATATATTTCACATATGTTTTAACATAATGTCTTACATTTCCCACTGACCCTACCAATTGGTGGCCTAGAAGCTTTCACATCTTACAGTGCATTGCTGGTTTAGGAACAACTGCCTGGTAAGCCAAGTGGCTTACAAGGGTACCCATGTTGAATAGCACTCTGACCACTGCCCTAGACAAGAAAGAGTTAGCTGCCTGAATAGTTTCATCAGTAAGTGCATTTTATGCTGTTATTGTAAGTAAGGTCTGAGCTACATTGCATCTGGAAAGTGTTAGGAAAGAGAGATAAGTTGTCACTGGTTATATTTTTCCAATTCACCATGTGTGTGCATGAGAATTCTGTTGCCTGTTAATATGTCTCACATACTTAGTAGAAAAGAACAAAAGAGAAGCTAGGAGTACAGCGTGGAGTTCTCTCTAGTCCTTCCTGGATTGTTTCAGTGCAACTATTAACAATAATCATTGCTAGAAATGAAAAAAATCTGGGGCAAGTACAAACGGGGACATGATGCTGGGACAACAGTTAAATTGGGGCTGTTGTGAGCAAACTATGATTTATGCATGGTCAGGTTAGCTGATGACACCAGAGTATTCCAAAGTGTATGCATAAATGTCTCATGCATGTCTCATGATTTTTTTGATGTAATAGGATAGGGCTAGTCTCATTTGATGTTTTGTTTTTCAAGTTCATTAAATGATATATAATCTATTATTCTCCATTTCGTCCCTCAAGAGTTTTATCTTCTTTAGTGGAGAAAGCACACATTTAATTTAAATCCACCAATATAGAATTCAAAGCATTAAGATAAACCAGTTAATTCAGTGCTTAAGAATAGACAACGTGACTAATAATATCAGCTTCTGAAAAATGTATAAATTATAACACTGTCTTTGCAGGACAATTTCACAATATATGATCAAGTTGAAAATGTGTAATTTTTCATGCAAAGACTGGGTTTCTTGCTGTGTATGCCGAGACATATTTATCCATTAACACAGAGGCTGGTTCAAATTTTTTGATTAAAGATACAATATGATAATTTATTACTAAATTAATTCAATGAAATCTTTAAAATGAATTATGTAAGCTATATGTTATTTTTCAATGAAAACACAGCCAGTGTAAATTTTTCAGTGAAAAATAAGTACATTGCTGTAAATATGGACAGACCGATTTACCAGAAAGCTAATGAAGCACAATATGCAGAGCCCTTCACTTGAAGGGCTGTCCAATGCTTGGATCTGCCCCTGAAAATACATATGTGATATTGTAGTAAAGCTTTTCACAAAACAAAGACATGTCTATATGTTCATGTCTGTATACATACATTCTAACAAACAAGTCAGAAAGATTATACTCTAAATGCATAAGAATGATTATTTTTAGAGTTGGGAATTAACTTTCAGAGCCTGGGGTTGAGGCTGGAAAAGTTTGAAGAAGATTTAACTTTATATACATTAAAATTTTCTGAAGAATAAGTATATATTATTGTATGATTTATGCGTTTGAAATAAAAATGTTAATTTTAGATATCCAAAAAACAAAGAAAATACGTGGCAGAATTTTATTTTCTTGTATAGAAAAAGGATATCAAGTCGATAGAAAACATTATGAAAAATAGAATTGTGACTTAAAGGATAGTTGGAAAGTCTGCAACATACTTCTGAAGGAAGCTACAGAGAATGAAGATGGAGAGAATAGTTTGAAACGATATTCAAAAGGATGAAGTCTGAGAATGTTTCTAATAAGTAGATAGGTGAGTTTTCAGCTTGGAAGTAACCTACAAGGACTAAGGGAGAATGAATTCTCCTCCTGAATCTTGAAACCCTCCCTTTGTCATGCTGTGCAGTCCCTCCATTTAGCGGAAGAGTGTACTTCCTACCTCTTGACTCTGTATTTGGCCATGTGTCTAGCTTTGCCCAGTTGTATGTGTGCAGAAGTGAGAGTGTTAGGTCTGGGTCGACCTGTAGCTCAGTGCTGTGTCTTGCCAAGTCTTAACTAGGTCAGCTGATCCCAAGACTACCTGTAGATTCATGAGTATGAATGAATGTTCTTTTAAACTACTGAGTTTTGGGGTTAATTATTTTATACAGCAATAGCTTGACTAATACAAGTGCCATATAGTAGGCTTGACATAAAGGATAATAGAACTATATCTTTAATCTAGAAAGTTATGCATGATAAAATACTCTTTAAGAATATGGGCAGAATAAAAGAGACTAAAATGCCCAAAGATATTAAAACTACTACTATTACTAAAATAAAGGTATCATGGATGAAATAATAATTGTATGTTTTAAGTATCATGTAAGTGAAAATCTAACAATTTCAGCACAAACTGATAGGGAAAGTGCTTAATCACAATTGGAAAAGTCCTCCAAGAAAATTCAACAATAATGACTTTAAGTGAGTTAATATTTGCAAAGTGCTAACAAGAGTAATCTGGACCATAGTAAATACTCTATAAGTAAAATATTTTCAAAATAATCTTATAGAACTTTGAGAACATATTTACTATCACATTGTTGATTTGAACATTAGCCTACTGGAGATTGATCACAGAAATACAAAATATTAAGTATATAGTTGAACATAATCAAAAAACTTAATCTGATAAGTACAGAGCATTATATGCAGTAGATAGAATTATATATTTATTTCAAGAAAACATAAGACATTTAAAAATTTATTATATTTAAAGTTACTAAGGAAGCCTCACCTAATGTCAAAGAAATGATACATGCAGACCACTTTCTCTCACTACAGTTAAGATACAATACAATATGAAAGTATGAATACCTCATATATTTTGAAGGAACAAGTTATTTAAAAGAACCCATGGATTAGAGTGGATGTCAAAATGGGGTTTAAGACTGAAGAAAAATAAAATATTGTGTATCAAAATTCGTGAGGTTTATTCAGTGTTTTTAAAGATGAATATATATGAATATACATGAATACGAATATATATGAATATGAATATAAAGAGGATATATACTCTTAAAGAATATGAATATATATATACATATACATATATATTCTTAAAGACAGTGAGTGACGTGGCGGGTTTGTGGTAGCTGTGGGAAGGACTTTTGGTTGATCAACACATCCAGGAGGAGATCCCTGAGCAGAGTGCGGCAGGTCCTGTTTGAGGCCATCCAGGAGGCTGGGATGGAGGGGAGGCAGTGCAGTGGTGAGTGGGAGTAGACAAGCCACAGATATCCAGGGCTTGATCATGAAGCATCTATAGGTCCTGATAAGGACCTAGAATTTTATTCTAGGGGCAATGGAAAACAAAAAGACGGATTTGAAGAGAAGGATACTGTGATATCTCATGCTTTTTAAAGGATCACTCTGGATGCTGCAAGGAGATGGAATTGTAGGGTGCCAATCATGGAGGCCGGGAGAGGAGTTTGGAGGCTAGTGCAGAAATCCTGGTCTATGATGACCCAATCTTTGCCTGTCTCCCCAGCTTGACCTCACAATTATCTCTCAAATCTATTACTCACTTGAATAAATAGGCATTATTTCAAGGCTATTGGTAGAATGACACCTTCCCCTTCCTTTCTAAAGGCCAAATGTTCATGGCACATTTTATATGAATTTTATTCTCATAATTTAGTCATTTGACTTGTCTTTCTTTGAAACCTCTCCAAATTATGTACATTTGTCTAAAATAGTGGCGTCCAAAAATAAAACCAGGGCTTCCAGAGTATCCGAAGTAAGATCAAGACAATTAAGCTCAGGATACATATTTTTCTGTTCAAGTTAATATATTCTGATGATTCATACAATTGTCTTTTTTATCGAAGATTCTTTTGCTGGTGGCTTTATAACGTGTACAAAGGAACTGGTCATTTGAGAAGTTTGTCCATAGGAAAGCTGTTGTCTTAGGTCGGGGTTCCTAAGAAATAGACTCAGGGAGATTGTGTGCAGGAGGTTTATTCTGGAGTACTTTTGTTAGCACTTGTAACACTGTAATGGAGTTAAAGAAACAGGACTGGGCTGATGGAGAATCTAACCTGCAATAAAATTAAAGCAAAGGTCTCAGCAATTTCAGAACTGCTCTAATTTGAGACAATATCTGGTTTTCATCCTTCTGTACTCACCAGTCACTGCATGCTGGGTGTCTCTGGATGGAGTTATAACCTTGACCATGGCAGCCCCCTTTGCCCTACCCAGAAAGGGACTGAGGCATGAGCCTTCCCATTCACCAGCTAGTGAATGAATACCTTGGGCTTGAAGAGGGGTTCTGGGCATCCTGTATGGCTGCTTACTGATTTGTAGTTCCAAGCAGTCGTGATAAATAGCGCTTATCCTTTTGTGTGTCTCATCATTCCAGAGTTGTTACTCTAAATCTGACTGTGACAAATTGCTCTGCTTAACTGTTCATTCCTTACAGCCAGCCAAGATTCAAGCATCATCCTCATCCCTTCTGTAGATGCCTTCTTTCTAACCACATCTTGTGCTGCGTGTCGAATGTAGCACTTCTACTTCTCTGAACTGTGCTGTGCTTTGATTCTGAAATTATAAAATGGGACCAAAAGTCAGGAAAGCAGTCAAAGCTCTTTCTACAGTAAAACAGTGCATCCAACAATATAGAGAGTACCTATTCTATCACACTCATGTTTATTTTGCCATGCTTCCAGCAATTTTCCTGAATGCAGGAAACTGTAATTGTCCTAATGGTCCTGAATTCTACAATTGGCATTTCTTATTACATGCTTATTGTAAAGCGTGGTAAGAGAAGAGGCAGAATAGAGAGGATTGTGGACAGTAGTTTACCCCTGAGCTCCTGTTGGGAATAGCAAGGGATCACTGCAGCAGCCTGCAAAAGTGGTTTAACCTTTATTTACATTGCTTTGAGCATAGATTGTTAATCCTTGAGGAAATGAAATGTTGACATTCCTTTGCCTTATTTTGGATACTAAGGGCAAACTTGCAAACTTCTTCGTTATTTCTATGGAAATAAGGAAAAACAAAGAAGCACAATTAATTCCTAAACAAAGGACTTTTAAGTGAGAGATAGTATTTATTCTCCATGAGTGCAAATAGGAATAGGCTGTAGTGACATTTTCATAGCTTACTTACTAAAAATAGTCATTATTTTTCTGTTTCATAAAATCCTTTAAGAAGAACATCTCATTAAATATTGGTGTTCAGGGCTTACCTGGTGGCGCAGTGGTTGAGAGTCCGCCTGCCGACACAGGGGACACGGGTTCATGCCCCGGTCCGGGAGGATCCCACGTGCCGCGGAGCGGCTGGGCCCGTGAGCCATGGCCGCTGAGCCTGCGCGTTTGGTGCTTGTGCTCCGCAGCGGGAGAGGCCACAACAGTGAGAGGCCCGTGTACCGCAAAAAAGAGAAATATTGGTGTTCAGAGTGTCAGGCCTGATTTTTGTATTTTCCTAAGCATCTCCCATCACATATAACTAGGAAAAAAGGATCACTCTCTCCTTTGAATTCATATGGCAGTTGGGATTATGAGTCAGTATCATATATCAGTAAGAGCAATCTACTGTTCAACAGAAAACTGGGTGTGAGTTTGCGTTCTCCATTTATTTTTTAAATGAGTTGAGCAAGGTAGTGTGGAAGAAGATTATCCAGGGTACAATAAACTTATGCCTTTATTTGTAATACTGTGACATGAGAAGAACTCCAAAGCAGTGTCCTATCTTGGAATAGAAAGGTGGAGTTTTTATACAGTTTTAGGCAGATAAATAAGCTGAAGTTTAGCTAGTTTTAGGAATAGTTGGTCAAAATGGTTTTTGGAAAAGGCAGGAATTACTCTTGCAGTTCAGAAGTTAACGGTTGGAGAGATCAGGTTTAGCAGGAAGGCGGAGCAGGGGCTGTAACGGTAGCTAATCATGTACAAAAGTGGAGGGAAGGAAAAGCTGGGGGGTCAAAGAAATGCTAGGCCCACGGGAGAAAGTTTTAGTTTTACAAGGTCTCTTCTGGGCCATCCTCTGGGTCTGCAGGGGAATTGTGGCTCTGCTCTGACTCTAAAGCAGTTACATCACTTGCATCCCTTGCCGTCTCAGACTCACTGAGCGTCACTGCCATTGGGGCTTTTTGCAGCTTTTGATGCTGTAGTTGGACTTCAACCATTAGTTGAGTTCATAGCTGTGCAGGAGCATTTAAGAGTCAGGAGAAAACCCACGAACTGTGGTGAAAACAAGCACTCACGTGAGAATTATCAGAAGGCTTGGGACCATGCCTCTTAGACCAAATCCTGCCCCACCTGGGATTGGGAAGGAGAATCGATCCCATCCCTTCTGGAGTTTGTAGGTAAGACAGGTTTAATATCCATGGATTTGTGTTCATTCTCTAGCTTTGTCTACAGAACCAACGTTAAAAGGAGAAACTTTAAGAGCTTCATTTTAGCTATCAAAATTTTAAAGCAAGAGAGAACACGGGAAATGGCAATGAGGAAAAGAGAAAAAGACTAAAGAAATTGGCAGTCCGAGGCCTGGGGTCTTGATCTAAAGGTCTTGCACAGAAGGAATTCATTGGATGCTTGATCTGAAGTTCTTGAGAGAACTGTCTCCTTTGTGATGAAGTTTAATTCTGCCGAATCTGGAAGAAGTTCTGTTTTAGATCTGGTAGTGTGGGTATACAGGAGGTAACTGTAGGAAATCTCTTAAACTTTGAAACAAGAATCCAGACTTCTAAAAAAAACAGTGGAAAATACCTTTAAAATAAAATTAAATATGATATGATACTTTATTAAATAAAAAAAATGAAATCCGAGCTACTGTTGTTGAGGTGGTGGTTCGGGGTCTAAGGGTTATGCAGTCAGTCCTCTCCAGACCTCTCCCCGGCGGTACAGTAGTGCCTGTGGCCTCCAGCTAGATCTTATAAACAAAGTTCTTAAAAGGGTCTTGGGCTTCCCTGGTGGTGCAGTGGTTGAGAGTCCGCCTGCCGATGCAGGGGACACGGGTTCGTGCCCCGGTCCGGGAAGATCCCACATGCCGCGGAGCGGCTGGGCCCGTGAGCCATGGCCACTGAGCCTGTGCGTCCGGAGCCCGTGCTCCGCAATGGGAGAGGCCACAACAGTGAGAGGCCCGCATACCGCAAAAAAAAAAAAAAAAATTAAAAAAAAAAAAAGGGTCTTGCGGGGAGCAGAGTATAAATTTCCATATATGTGTGTGTGTGTGTTTGTACATGTGTGTATAATGCAAACTAGAACATGTCAAGTGCCGCAATAGTTAGAAGCAAATTTTATGGCAGTTCAAGAGGGAAACATTATCACTACCTATTGATATGCATCATGTAAACAAAAAAATCTCAAAATGCTGTTGATGATTGTGAAACTAATGGTACGGTCCAGTTTGGGAGGAACAGATAGTGAATGGACAGGTTTAGTGAAAGACAACTTGAAAAAACAGATTTCGGACAGTCTGCTATGCTATGCTAATGAGTTACCTTGTAGGCAAAGGAGAGCCCACTGAAACTGTTTGATCCACTAAGAAAAAGATTAAAGTTATTCTTAGGGAAGGTTCCTATGGCAACAGTGTGTGGTTTGGCTTGAACAGAGAGAGCCTGGTGACATGAGACAATTTAAAAGTTATTGGAACAGTCCAGATAAGTTATAAGGGTTTAAACTAGTGAAGTGGCAGTGGGAATAAAACAGAAGGTTGTGTGTGTGTGTGTGTGTGTGTGTGTGTGTAGAGTTTTAGAAGCAGTTTATTTTCATCTGCAAGGCTTTGTGACTAACAATACTTGGAAGGGATAAGGGAGAGAGAAATTTAAACACAATTTTGAGGACATCTAAGAGGAGGACCATCTAATGGTCCCATTAAAAGAGATAAAAGCAACAGGAATACAGTCAGGTTTGTGTGGTTGGCAGACATCTCAGATTTTGATTTTGCACATAGCAAAGCTTTCATCTTGTCAACTAGTTCTCACTGGTAACGTTAAATAGAGTGCATCAAATCAATCCTTTTGATTAACCTTCATTTGTGAAATGACTGTCAAGCCTGAATTGTGTGTAGTGTTATCTTCTTGCAGTTTATACTTTTAAAATAAGTTTCATGCTAGCTTTTATGATGACCATCAAGACAACCTGCACAAACAGGAGGTTTACAAAGCCATTTATCCTGAAGACCTTAAAAGCTCTGAAAAGTAGAAAAGATGCCTGTATTTTTATGTTAGAAGTAAACTTAATAACATAGAAGCACAGTGTAGTACTGCCAGCCGCTCAACAGCTTATTTTGGCGCAATGATAAAAGGACAATTTAAGTGGAGAAATGTTCCTTAGATATTATCACAGACGTTCAAAAGAGCAGCAACACAACTCAGACAGACATGGATGGTTCTTCTCCAACTTTTGTACCAATGGTGCAGTTTCTAATATGAAATAGAGTCTCTCAGTATTGACCACCGCTTTTGTGGATGTTCATTCTTTCTCTGTGGGCACACCTGAAAACGTGTCAGAAATCCTCAGCTACGGATTTGTTGTGGATTATCCGGTATAGCTTGGAAGAGAGGGAACTTGCACATTTTGAAGGCCCAAAATTAAGGGTGGGTATTTTAAATTTCAAGGCAAGCAATTAAAAACATTCTCCTTTGTCATTGCTAATTTGCAAAAAGAAAGATCTTCCTGCTTTTCTGTAAGTCAGGAACTTATTCAATATATTTGACTCGGGAGAGAAAAAGTAGGATTTGCATACTTTTGGAGGAAAGTCAGAGCTATTATCCCAAAATACAGATGTGCATATAATAGTCCTTCATTTGGGTACACGCTGTCTAAAAGACAGATTCACAGCCCTATATCAATACCCACAAAATGTATTCCAAAGAAGCCTCAATCTCCCCCACCTCTCAAACTCCAACCAACTCTGTACTCCAACCCATACTGATTTCATCTTTCCCCACAATTCCCTTTCCAGCCTCCCATCTTGGACATGATGCTTCTTTTCTTTTCTTTTTTTTAACACCTTTATTGGACTGTAATTGCTTTGCAATGGTGTGTTAGTTTCTGCTGTATAACAAAGTGAATTGGCTATACGTATACATATATCCCCATATCCCCTCCCTCTTGCATCTCCCTCCCACCCTCCCTATCCCACCCCTCTAGGTGGTCACAAAGCACCAAGCTGATCTCCCTGTGCTATGCGGCTGCTTCCCACTAGCTATTGATTTTACATTTGGTAGTGTGTATATATGTCAGTACTACTCTCTCATTTTGTCCCAGCTTGCCCTTCCCCCCGCCCCCCACCCCGTGTCCTCAAGTCCATTCTCTATGTCTGCGTCTTTATTCCTATCCTGCCTCTAGGTTCCCATCTTGGACACAGTGCTTCTTACACATAAACTTTTCTTCTCATTTACTTAGTAAACATGTTTATTCTTTTAGACTAAATTCAAGTGTTAGGTTTTCTATGATCATTCTGGAATTTCTTTAGGCAGCATCAGATTTAAATTAAATATAAGTCTGTCATTTTGTTTTCCATTTGAACATTTAGCACATTAGTGTGTTTTCATATATTAACTTTTCAGTTGGTCTGTCTGTTCTGCTTCATGATATACTTCTAATTCAGGACTCCCACAGAAACTCAATTATGAAAGAAAAATAATAATTCATAATAATTATTATTGAGAAGTTATTATGTATCAGGAGTTGTACATACAGTATCTCATCTAACCTCAGAGCAACAGTCTATGTGGTAGGAATTAGTATCCTTCATTTGCAAGAGAAATAAAGTCCCATAGAACAGTTGAGGAAGCAAACCCTGCTTTACCTGACTCCAGAGACCTTGCTCTTAAACACAATAATATATATACCCTTTCTAGCCAGTTATTAAATTATACATGCCTTTGTAATAGCTTGATCAATTTATAATTTATCTTTTTTGAAAAAACAGCTATGACACCTAAGCTTAGTAAGTGAATATTCATACAAAAGATGAGAATGAATCCTATTCCACTACTCATTTTATTTCTAGAGGACGTTTGAAAAATTGTACTGTGAAACATTCATTTTCAGTCAACTATTGTAGCCACAGAAAAGAGCTTGTGGAGGTGAGTAGTGATGAGTAATGAAGCAGTGCCTATTATAAGCAAACTCTCAATAAAGTATTGTTGAGTTGAATATAATGGATTAATTGTGCATGAGAATGTGAGTTAAAAGTTTTGACATTTTCCTAAAACTGCTTTTGACATACAAATATTGTTCTCACGTTGCTGAACTTGTGTGTGCTTAATTAATATGTGTTATTGATCACTCTTAGCACTTTATCTGGGGCTTCTCTAGTAAAAACAGGATAACAACTACTTAAACGGATCATACTCAAGCTCTAAAAATTAATCAACTAGCATTATTTAAGTTCATTGTGAGCTAAAACAGAAAGGAGCTGCTAGATATAAGGGAAGAGTATATAGATGAACTTTCTAAAACTGCCAGTACTTTCTTCTTTCTTGGTGTAGTTGTGCTTGAGACTATTGGATTCCACTTGGAAGATGCTGATACTGACAAAATGCTCTCCTTAACCAAATTCTAGCCAGGCTCCTCTGAGCCATCTTCTCTATTGGGTCGCAACTCTGATCTATAAAGACTTGAACAACACTAACATAGTTTCTGATAGCTCAAGGCCTCATCCCTAGGGTGACCCAGTCCCCCTTAAAGTGTCAGCCTGAGAAAACTCCAGACTACCAAAAGAATTGACGGTTCTAACCAACATCTGAGGATGGACCCTCGACCAACCTTTCTTAGGGCATTTACTAAAAAGGGCTTGCCCTTGTGAATCCTTCCTTTGTCCCTTTGGGATGTTTACATGTCTCCTACAACTCAGGAGTGTCTTTCCCAAGGATCTGAAGGCCATCCTTTGAAATGCAGTCATCAGGAAGCATAGGGCCTGTCTCCCAGTCCCTGTGGATGGACAGAATCCTAAAGTTGGTCATTGCCAGCTAACAGAGGAAGCTGGCTCAGTCGTATTTACCCTGACAGACCCTTGGCATTTTTACTTTTCTGATTCTACCGAGCTCCTGCTTAACCCCTTCCCTATTCCCTCATTCTTCCTTCAAAACACACAGTCATCTCTGTACAACTTGACACTGGACTTGTTTCTCTATTGCAGTACTTATTACTGATTAAAAATCTGTCCTTAACCATTTTATCTAGTGTCCAGCTTTGCTTATCTTTTTTTTTTTTTTTGCGATACGTGGGCCTCTCACTGTTGTGGCCTCTCGCGTTGCGGAGCACAGGCTCCGGACGCACAGGCTCAGTGGCCATGGCTCACGGGCCCAGCCGCTCCGCGGCATGTGGGATCATCCCGGACCAGGGCACGAACCCGCGTCCCCTGCATTGGCAGGCAGACTCCCAACCACTGCACCACCAGGGAAGCCCGGCTTTGCTTATCTTTGACAATAGTTTTGCAAATGATCTTCATTAAACCTAGATACTAGGGAATTCAATCTGGATTAGTCAGTTTACTATGAAGGAAGATATCAACTTTAATGTTAAACAATGAATAGCTGAAGGCAAGAGTGGTCTGCATCATACAGATAATTGAGATAATATAAAGAATATTGGCAATGCTGTCCACTTTGACTTTCAAAGATAGACACATTCTAAATATACCTTTATTACATAAAATATTATCTCTGAGAGAGTGAACATTTCTCCCTAACTTCACTGAGTATATATTGGCTCACTTTTCTATGTAATATTATTTTGTTTATGATGAATTTAATGTTTATTCTTTGGAAAAAAAAGAACACACTATAAGTAGGGAAATCATACATATACTCACCACCCTTCGTTGGTCACTGTTAATATTTTGTAGCTTTTCTGCCAAATTTTTTGTTTACTTATAATTAATGTTACATCACAAAAAAGTCTCTTGTGTCATTAACAAGTCTCAAAAACCTGTATTTAGTACTCACATAGTATCCCAATATGTGCGTGTATGCAGTACAGTTCATACAGTCACCCCTCAACTTATACTGGTTCTGATATACTTTCTATAGAATAATGCAGAAAAGAGTATCTAGGTATGCAAATAATTTTATTAATTGGATTATTTTAGAAGTGAAAATAGAAGTGAAATTATGAATACAAAGAGCAGAATCCTTTATGTTTTTGATGTATATTGCCAATTTGCTTTCTTTCCTATAAATGTGTCCCAATTTACAACCACTTTGGAAGTATAAGAAATTGCTTCCTAGGGACTTCCCTGGTGGTGCAGTGGTTAAGAATCCTCCTGCCAATTCAGGGGACACAGGTTCGATCCCTAGTCCGGAAAGATCCCACATGCCACTGAGAAACTAAGCCTGTGCGCCATGGCTACTGAGCCCGTGTGCTGCAACTACTGAAGCCCGCGTGCCTAGAGCCCGTGCTCCGCAACAAGAGAAGCCACTGCAATGAGAAGCGTGCGCACCGCAATGAAGAGTATCCCCTACTCACCGCAACTAGGGAAAGCCCATGCAATGAAGACCAAATGCAAAAAAAAAAGAAAGAAAGAAAAAAATTGCTGCCTATACATAGTCTTAAAAATATTACTCCTTTGTTTTAAATCTTAAAATAATTTGGAGAGAACTGACACTGTCAACATTGAATCTTGTCATGAAGAGTAACAATTTTGTCTATTGTTCGTCTTTATATTCCTCATTAAAATTTTGTTTGCAAAAAAAAAATTACTCCTTTTAAATTTTCTTTCATCTGATAGATGAAAAATGGTCTTCTGCATGTGTATTAATTTCTTTGACTATTGTAAAGATGTGTTAAATCCCCCAAAGAGAAATTTAGGATAAAGGCGAAGCTGTGCGGTATAGCAAGAAAACCATAATGAAGTCTTCCTTCCTAGACATAATTTCCCACTGTAGAGATACTTATATCCCTTGAGAGGTTTTGTCTAACACCACCTCACAGAAAGAAAACATCACATTCCTAAACTGTTACCTCTTGTAGTTCATTTAAACTGGTGGATATCAAATATTCTTCAGCTAGAAATCCTCATTTCAAAAGGAATCCTATGCAGACGTCCAAAGCACAATAATGGCTCAAGCTGAAGCAGAGTAAGGGCCACAGGCTTCGCTGGTTTTGTGCTTCTGATCAGAGAAATGCCTGAATGGGCTACAGGGAACCTCGCTTTCACACCCTGATGTGGGTTAAAGAACAGCAAATGAAATGGAGGCGGAGAGAGGTTACACAGTTTGTCAAATGTCACACAACCATTAGTGATATAGCCAAAATATCTCATGATGCTTTACAGACTTACGTATATCTTTGTATATTTTCTCACTTTTTTTTCCCCTCCTGTGTCCCATAGTCCCTATTCTATTTGGCAAGAGGACAGTTTTCCCAAAAATGTACTATCCTATCTGTTGGTAGTATTTGCTTCAAATATTAATCATGCCTAACTTCACAGCTGTAGATTTCATGCTGTTCTCATAATCCAGGTTTTATTGGTTCCTACAACATACTCATATGCAAATATTGAAGAAGAGAGAAATAAAATGACAGGTTAAGTAAATGAATGGAAATTGAATGAACTTTAATGTTCCAGAAGAGGTTGCATTTCTTCAAAATAAGCATAAAGTGGTTACTTGAAAGAAAGAAGCATGAAAATGTTGGTTCCTTCTAACCATTTATGGGACATTGGTAGCTTCCTGGTGGAATTCACGTCAGGGCCTGTAGTTTTCTTCCACATTGAAGTAACGGTTTTTATTACTGATTTGGCAACTTTTACAGCCTCTCAAAATACGACATCACTGTTATGGTAAAAACAATTTTTCTTTATTTCACATGAAGGTAATAAATTTTTTTTGTTTTCTTCTTATCAATTAATCTTATTTCCTCCTGACAATTTAAATGGTATTACAAGCTCTTAGAATTTGCGATAAAGAAAATTTCAAGAAATACATAGTTTATTGTTTTTTTGAGACTTTAACTGGGTCTCTGTCAGCTAAGTAACTAGACTATGACATCCTAGGTCAACTCACTTAGCTCAACAGAGTTAAAGTTCTGAGCAGTTACATGCTTTATGAATCCAACATATAATTTGCACTCAGTCGTGTATATTTGTATCTGAATTCCACAGCTCAGAAAAATAGTCTTGATTCACAGTGACCTCTGGGCCTTTGTGTGCCCCATTAGCTATTATATATCAACAATCTTTTTCCTTTTCAGTGTTTCCTCTTACATAATAGTGCCTAGAATCCTGGTAACTATATTTCTCAGGACCTCTGCCAGCAATCATAGGCATCAATTAGATACACTTACTTGAGATTTGGGAGGTGGAAGACGAACAGAAGCTGTTATGGCCTCTTGGCAGATTTAGGCAGAAGTGTGAATGTCAGTCGGTTCCAGCAACTCTGAGAGTCCCCCTGTGCAGGGCATGCAGGTAGCTGAGCTCATTGGCTGTCCTCTCTTACTATTCCTGATTTCTTGAACATCAGTAAGTAGTATTTTTCCTGACCTTGATTTCTCAGTCTCCAGGTGGTTTTGAGAGCTGCTAAATTTTCTTCATGGAATGTCTTGCCTTCCTTCTTGAAATACCTGCTGTAATATCTGTTTTCCTAATGAAACAGTGATAACACTACTCTCCTTCATTTCTGAAAAAACTGATAAAATTCCTCCTAGACTAAGTCATTCTGTGTTTGCTAAGTCAGATAAGACATTATTTTATTCACTTCTCAATTTAACGTGACATATAAACTTCTTGGGTGGCCAGAATGTGTGTGTACTGTTTATGAAAAGCATTGCCCATGGTACTGATAAAACATGAAGATGAGTAAGATTCAGGAGCTTCCAGAACACATGTGGGAAGAGAAAAAAACACACAACTTACATAAGACAGACACTGAAATGAGAGGCATAGCAGAAATAGAAATTAAAAATACTTGAACTAGGGCATTATGGGGAAGTTTCATAAGGGACGTGAAGTTTATATGTTAAAAAGTTGGGGAAAGGCTACTTTAGAATTCAATAAAAGGAAAAGAATAGCGGTATGGACATGTATGATATACTTGTAAAATAGTGTGAATTTCCATGATGGGTTGAAGGTAGGGTCAGAGCAAGAGATGTTGGGATCAGTTGGTAGATGACTTTGCCATGCCAAAGAGTTTGTTCTGTGTTCCATAGTGAGGAAACTTTCAGTAATATTTGAGCATGGTAATAATATTGGCCTTTATAACATGAACCTGTTTAGGAAAGAATATTGAGCAGTATCTACACTTGAGGTGAGTGGAGGCAGAGTCACCATCAATAGAAACGTAGCTTGAAAATTTGAGATGTTAGATATAGGTTTTTCCAGACCATCTAGAGAAGAGAGATTGAAGAGTTGAGGATGAAAACAGCATCTATTTGTTCTTGCCTTCTGCTCATCTCAAGTGGAATGAATCCAGAAATTTTCCTATTTATGACAGCTACCCTGTATCTTTGATAAATGGAAAGTACCTTAAAGGAGCTGCTTTCTTCTTTACTCCTTGCCATTCTGCTCTCAAATGTTATTACTGAATCTCATTTACCTGGGGAAGAAAGGAGGCAAAGAGAGCTGCCGCACAGAATCACTCACTGGCAAGAAGAGAATAGATTTCGAGCACAATACTCCATCCAATAGAAGGCTTTTTTTTTTTTTTTTTTTTTGCGGTACGTGGGCCTCTCACTGTTGTGGCCTCTCCCGTTGCGGAGCACAGGCTCCGGACGCGCAGGCTCAGCGGCCATGGCTCACGGGCCCAGCCGCTCCGCGGCATGTGGGATCTTCCCAGACCGGGGCACGAACCTGTGTCGCCTGCATTGGCAGGCGGACTCTCAACCACTGTGCCACCAGGGAAGCCCTTAGAAGGCTTTCTTGTTCAATTAGCCTAAACTCAAACATTGTCAGCTTACCTCTATCCTTCTGTCAACTTTCTTACTCAATTTAGGGCAGGGTTACTAGTTTGGAATTAAAAACAGGGATTTCATAGGCACTAACAAATAAACTACTAAAGGCATGATAGATTGAGTTGACAAACTGAAGCTATAGAATTCTCATATTTAAAGAATTATTTACAAGAAAGAAAACTGACCTTCCAAGGATCATGGTGAAAAACATAGAGTGATTCTAGTTAATGTCATAATGGCAAAGCCTGGGGAGAATGATTTGTTTTTTATTGCCACAACGTTTGATCCAGGGCACTGGGAGTTTGGGATAAAGTGCATTCATTTTCTTGTGCCAATGCATAGCTAGTGTGCTCTAGCAAGCCGCTTAACTCAAGATTGGAAGGAGCACCGCTGAGAGAGGTGGTGTGGAAGAGTAAATGGGTAGTGGATGAGACAATCAGAAAACGGGTTCCAGGACTACTTCTGATACAGGCTTATTATGTGCCTTGAGCAACTGATTTGACTCTGCGGGGCATCCATTTTCCCACCTACTTAAATTGATGAAGTTGAACTGAGGGGGCTTAACTTGAGTTTTTTGCTCTCAAAAATTTTATCACTATGATGGAAAAAATAGTATATATACTTCAAAAAACTCTTGTATGTGGTTCTTGAAATTCACCCTGATTTCTCTCAGGGCTTCCTTTTACTACTTGTTTTTCTTTTTCTTCAAGAATATCAAGAGTAATGTGCCACCATCTCTTCTACAAAATTCATTTTCAGGAGACTTAAAAGATAATTTCCAAAGATTTAAGTGCTAAATTTCTGATGGGAAAAATCTTTTGATGGGGAAATCTTTCTGATAAAATTATACTTACCATTTTTGTTTCTGAAGGAGGCTTCAAAATATTGAATAGGGAGTGGGGGATGTTTGTCAAAGATATTCCTATAAGAATTTTAGGTGCTTGGAATGTGTTCAGATTAAACTTTGAACTATCTGGCAAATGTTTATCTGATTTAACAGGGAGGATGGTTACAAATAAGCTGGGAACCATGTTCATGCCAATAATGGGACATCAAAGCAAATATTTTTTTGGTAAATTTCCCTTTCTTTACCATCAGTAATTAACATGTAAATTGGAAGATATATTACTTTGACAGAAATAGCATTGCCATTTGATTTTTACTATGGATTACCTACATTTAATATTTTATTCTATTCATCAACTTTAAAGTAGACAATAAAAATTTGTGATTTCCATGTGTGTTGAAAATTGACTATATCAAGTTCACAAAGGGAGAATGCATTTGGCTTTGTTCTACTTATAGGAACCATTGTATTTTGTTAATTTGTTTTCATTGTTTTTCATGCTCACATTATTTGCATGTTGTTTTCATTTATTTGCAATGATCCTGGTTAACTTCTCATGAATATATGATTCTGAGTTTTCTCTTTGTAACATCGAGCAAGTGATTCAATTTAAGGGAGATTTTTTTTTCTCTTTCTTTACTTTCTAGGGTGCTGTTATCTCTTTCTGAATTGTTGAAAGCCATCCTTTTTAGAACTTTTAGGACTTTTAGAACTTTTCTCTAAGTTTTGCCGGGCTCTTACAAAAAGGAAACTCCAGTTTGGAAAAATGTGGCAAGGAATTGAAAATACCTTGCACAAAAGAGACAAATAAGCAGATATTTACTAACATTTCACACCATGATACTAGCTATTGAGGAAAAGGGTTCTTGCTCTACATTACATTGTCAGTCATCAGATACCAATGGTGGGCATCTTGAGTTTTTGTGCAGTGAGATGATCCAGATTTCTTTTAGTTTTCAGCGCCAACTTAACAAAAGTCAAAGCAAAATAATGCTATTCAACTAGATAATGCATCTCTGAGGAAGCTGGGATGACTATCTAGAAAACTGTTTTTCATGTGTCCATAAATAACATTTCTCTGAGTAGCTTGAAATCCGTGTCTTCTGTTCCATCTGCAGCCCTTCAGGCTTTGGCTGTCATGCTTTTAATAACCAGCTGCCATTTTTTCCCTTGTGTTGTTTTCTTCAGAAACAACTTTTCTTGAAATATAATAAATATTCAAAGACTTGTACAGCTCAATGAAATTGTCACAAATTGCCACATTTTTATAAACAGCATTCAGATAAAGAAGTAGGACGTGAAGCTATCCTTACATCTAGTGACTTTCCGTGCCCAAAGCAACTATTGTCTTGGTCTCTAACAGCATAGGGTAGTTTTGCCTGTTTTTGAAATTTTTATAAATGGAATTTTACATTAGGCAGTCCTTTTTTGTCATTAAGTTTATGATATTTATCCATTTCATTGCATATACTTGCAGTTTGTTCATTCTCAATGTTTTATAGAGGTTCACTGGTTACGCTATAGGTTATTTTTTTCACTCAACTGTTGATTATCATTTGTTTAGTATCTAGTTTTTTTTGTGTTTTTTTTACAAATAGTGAACATTACAAATACCTGAACATTTCTGTGCATGTCTTCTGGTAAGTGTGAATGTATATCTATAGGATATGTACCTAGGGGTGGAATTGCTGGGTAATAGGCATTGCATATATTTAGTTTTATTAATCATTTTCAAAGAGTTTTCCAAAGTGAATATATCAATATACATACCACCAGCAATGTATGAATAATAGTTTTACCACATTCTCCCCTAAACTTGGTATACATTTTCTTCTCCTTTTCCTTCATCTTTTTTAATTGTATCCATTCTAATAGGAATGTAGTTATATGACTTTGTGGTTTTTGCATTTTCCTAATGTCTAATGAGGTTAAGCACATTTTGTATGTATTTTGGCTATTTGGATATACTCATGAATTTCCTGAACAAGTTTTTTTGCCCAGATTTTAATTTTATTTTGACTTTTTCTTATTAACTTGCAGAAATTCTTTATATATGGTGGATACAAGTCTTCTGTCAGATACCTCAAATATCTTCTCCCACTCTGCAGCATGCCTTTTTCTCTTTATTAATAAAAGTCCTTAATATGTTCTGATTCATCAAAGTTTTAAAATCATTTATGGTCATTTATTTTCCCATCCTGTTTCAGAAATTTTTGCCTCCTTCAAAGTCCTAAAGATATTTTTCTGCTTTCTTCTGAATATTTTGTTGTTTTACCATTTTCAATTAGATATGCAATGAGCACGGCATTAATTTTGGTGTGTGGCGTGAATTTTGGATCAAGGTCCAATTTTTTTCAAAATGGATATCCAATTGACACATCAACATTTATTTTAAAAATCCTTCCTGCATTGCAGTGACATCTTTGTCAAAGTATACATACATGTGTGTGGTTGCTTCACTTTTTTGAGCAAATACAAAGCTCAGGTAAACTAAGAAGTATGGAGTGGTTTGGTAAGTGTGTGTGTAAGAGTTGTGTGTGTGTGTTTGTGTGTGTGCTTTTTTTAGTTCCTTTGAGATATAATTTACACATGACAAAATCCACTGATATTAGATATACAGTGATGGATTTTTCTAACTGTATACAATTATATAACCTCCATCAAATTCAAGATATAGAAAAGTTCTGTCACTCTGAAAAGTTTCTTCATGCCCTTTCTCAGTCAACTGTCTCCAGACTACCAGCCACAGGCAACCACTGATCTGCTTTCTATCACCATAATTTTGTATTTTCAAGAATTTCATATAAACATGCTCACACTATATGAAGTTATACCAGACTTATTTCTATAGCATATATGTATCTGAGATTCATTCCTGCAATGTGTGTACTATTATTTGGGGGTTTTTTGTATTGTTGAGTGGTATTCCATAATATGAATATGCCACATTTTGCTTATGTACTTACTAGTTGATGGATCATTGTGTTGCTTCCATTTTACATTGTTATGACTAATGCTATTATTAATATCAGTAAATAAGTTTCTGTGTAGACATGTTTTCTTGCATTTCTCTTGGGTAATGTTTCCAATGAAACACATTGTAATATATTGTTCTGATACAATGGAAATGTTCCTATAGCCACATTTTACCATATGGTAGCCACTAGCCACAGGTGACTATTTGGAACTTGAAGCGAAGCTAGTGTGACTGAGAAACTAAATAAGCCGCCTGTGGCTGGAGGATATTGTATTGCACAATGCCATGAGTGGGATTACTAGGTCAAATGGTAAATATATGTTTAATTTGATAGCATGTTGACATGGTATCCAGAGTGGTTGTACAGTTTGTCATTCTCACTAGCAATGCATGATAGTTCTAATTGCTCCACATTCTTGCCAATACTTGGTAATGTCAGTTCTTTCAGCTTTAGATATTCTAGTGGGTAGTTTTAGAATGTATTTGCCTAATGAGTAAGTGATTTGGTGCATCTTTTCATGTATTCAGTGGCCATTGTATACCTTCTTTTGAACTATCTGTACAAATATGTTGCCTGTTTTTATTGGATCATTTGTCTTATTATTGAGCTGTAAGAGTTTTTTGTTCTGGATGCAAGCCAGATTTGTGTTTTGCAAGTATTTTCTCCCAAATGTAGCTTATCTTTTAGTTAACCTAAATATGTCATTTAAAGAGTGTGAGTTAATTTTATGTGTTACCTTGGCTAGGCTACGATACCCTGTTATTTGGTCAAAAATTATTATGGATATTTCTGTGAAGGTGTTTTATTTTTGGGGGGGTTAGATTGACATTTAAATTGGTGGACCAAAACTTGAACTGCAAGTCTTCCCTGGGTCTCCAGTTTGCTGGTCTATACTGCAGATTTTGGGCTTGCCAAGCCTCCACATCACATGAGCTAATTCCTTAAAATATCAATAAATCCTTATCTATCTATCTACAATATCTATCATCTATCTGAATCTGTCATCTATCCATATCCTTTTGCTTCCGTTTCTCTGGAAAACCATGACCAATACATAAAGAAAATGTTTTTAGTTTTGACAAGGCTCATTTTGTTAATTGGTTTATTCATTCATAGATTGTGGGGGTTTTTGTGTGTGTTCTGCTTACGAAATATCTCCTTACCCAATGTCACAAAGATTTTCTCCTGTTTTGTCTTCTGATATGGCTTTAGCTCTCATATTTAGGTTTATGATTCATTTTAAGTTTTATTTCTGGTGTGAGGTTAGGGTTTAGTATTATTTTCCACATAGATATCCTGTTGTTCTAATACCATTTGTTGTAAAGGCTATGTTTACTCATTAAATTACATTTATACCTTTGGAGAAAATCAATTTACCATGTAACTATGGGCTTATTATTGACCTTATTCTGTTCCATTGATCTATATATATCTATATATCTATCTCCTGGTACCAATACAACACTGACTTGATTAATGTAACTTTATAACAACTATTGAAATTAGGGAGTGTAAGTTCTTCAAACTTGGTCTTTTTTTTTTTTTTTTTTTTTTAGTTGTTTCAGGTCCTTGGTATTTGTATATAAATTTTTAAACCAACTTGTTTATTTCTTTTAAAATAAAATCCTACTAGTATTTTAATTAAAATTGCATGGACTTTATAGATCAATTTGGGGAGAACTGCCATCTTAACAATATTGAATCTTCCAAAACATGCAATAGTTTTCTATGTATTTATCTTGTGTTTTTCAGTAATTTATTCCGAAGTATTTTGATGTTATTATAAATGAAATTGTTTAAACAATTGTTAAAATAATTTTATTTTCTAATCGCTCATTGCTGGTGTATATGGACACAAATTATTTTTATACACTGATCTTATATCCTACGACCTTCCTAAACTTACTTTTTAATCCTAGTAATTATTATTTTGGGTAGATTCATTAAGTATTTCTATATGTTTGAGCATGTTACTTTAAGTTGAGTTGTACTTCTCTCTTCCAAATTTTTATGGTTTTTGTTTATTTTTCTTGCATTACTGCACTGGTTAGGATCTTCCTTTCAATATTGAACAGAAATGCTGAAATTGGACGTTCTTGCCTTAATCCTGGTCTCAGTTAGAAAGCACCAAGCCTTTTGGTGTTTTGATGTTAGTTGTAAATTTTATCATAGATGCCTTTAGTCAGGTTAAGTGTCCTTTTATTCCTGGTCTTCTGAGAGGTTTAGTTATAAATGGGAGTTGGATTTTGTCAAGTATTTGCATCTGTTGCAATGGTTATGCATTTTTTTCTCTTTATTCCATTAACATGGTGAATTACATTTATTGATTTTAAATGTTATAGAAACTTTAATTTATAAAATAAACGTTACATGGTCATGAATTTTTTTTCTTTTACATATTGTATAATTCAATTTGCTGAGAATTCGATAAATATTTTTTTTTATGTTCATGAGGAATAATCATCTGTAACTTTCTTTTCTTATACCTTTGGCTGGTTTTGGTATCATGGTAGTAATACCCTCATAAAATGAGCTGTGAATCATTCCCTCTTCTATTTTCTGAACATTTGTGTTAAAACATTTGTAATAATTCTGCTTAAAATATTTGAAAGAGCACACTAAGAAACCATATCCAAATTTGCTTTTAGGAAGGTATTATATTTGGAATCGAATGTCTTCAATTGATATAGGGATTTTTGAGTTTTTTCTTTTTAGGTCAATTTTGATCATTTTTGCCTTTTGAGAAATGTATCCATTGAATCTACATTATCAGATTTATTGGTACTATGTTATTCATAATACTCCTTTATTATCACTTTAATGTATGCAGGACTGCTAATGTCCCCTTTTTATTCCTAATACTGTCAATTTTTTCTTTCTTCTTTTTAAGATTAGTCTTGCCAGAGGCTTACTAATTTCAGTTAAATTTTTAAAGAACCAGTTTTTGATTCATTGATTCTCTGTTTTTCTACTTTCTATTTAATGGAATTCTGTTTTTATCCTTATTTTTCCCTCCTTCAACATACTTTGGGCATACTTTCTCTTCTTCTTCTAATGTCTCAGGGTGGGCAACAGATCATTAATTTTCAATTTTTTCCCCTTAGAGAAGAGCAAGCCTGGGTGTTCCCTCCTCAGTGCAGGTGGGGGGATTCAAACATTACAAGGGTCTGCCTGTGCTCAGCAGCTCTCACCCCAGCCCCAGCCCTAGCCGTAGCCCCTAACTACAATAAAGACCTGGGCCATCACTTCTGCACCTGCTTTAGTTGTCTTCCCTGCTTCTGTAAGACCTCAATTATGTAAGTAATAAACCTCTTCATAGCCTTTTTTTTTTTTTTTTTTTTTTGTGGTACGTGGGCCTCTCACTGTTGTGGCCTCTCCCATTGTGGAGCACAGGCTCCGGACGCGCAGGCTCAGCAGCCATGGCTCACGGGCTCAGCCGCTCCGTGGCATGTGGGATCCTCCCGGACCGGGACACGAACCCATGTCCCCTGCATCGGCAGGCGGACTCTCAACCACTGCGCCACCAGGGAAGCCCCTTCATAGCCTTTTGGTGTGTGTGCACATGGCCTCATCAGTCTTGACATTGATCCAAATTTGGGGTTGGGTTCATCTGCTTGTGAAGGTGACCCATAACAGCTATTAATTTAGTTACTGTGGTCTTCCTGCCTACCTCTTTGCGTGGTATGTTTTCCATATATTAACTTTCATCTTGCCTCTCTTTATATGGAAAGTGTGCCTCTTGTAGACATCTTATAGTTGGGACTAGTTTTTAAATCTGTTCTGACAACCTGTATCTTTTAGTTGTTGCCCATTACATCTAATATATTTTTTTATACGTTTGACTTTGGGCCTATCATTTTCTTATTTGTTGCTTATATATCAGTTTCTAAGTTTTTTTGTTCCTCGGTTTCTCCTTTACTGACTTTTGTTAGATTATTTGAATATTTTCAGAATTCCATCTTATTTTTTTATTTACCTTTTAGCTAGAATTCTTTTTATGTCCTAAGGGGCTGCTCTCCAGTAAAAAATATATGCCCTTAACTTTTCACAGTTGAACTGTTATTAATACTATACCTGTTTATATAAAACATAAAAACCTTGCCACCATATAGGTTTATGACTCACTGTCCCTAATTTTTCATGTTATAATTGTTACATGTATCATACCTACATAGATTATAAACCCTATAAGAAAATATTATAATTTTTGCTCGAAATTGTTATGATTTATATAGAAATGAAGAAGAATAAAAAACAAAAAGAAAAAACAATAAAAATTTTTTTTCCCCTTGGACATTTACTATTTTTAGTATTCTTCATTCTGTTCTTTGAATGTGAATTTCTCTCTATTATCATTTCCATTCATCCTGAAGAACTTCCTTTACCATAGCCTATAAAGCACATCTGCTGGCAAAGAATTATGTCAGTTTTCTTTTATCTGAAAATTTCTTTATTTTGCCTTCTTTTTTGAAGAATATGTTCACTAAGATATAGAATCCTGGGTGGATTTCTTTTCTTTTAGCATTTTATAGTTGTTGTTCTACTCTGTTCTGACCTTGTGGCTTCTTATGAGAAATAAGCTATTATTTTGCTCATTGTTTCCGTTTGTAAGATTCAATTTTTAATTGCTGCTTTCAAGATTTTCCCTTTATTTTGGCTTTCAAGGTGTGAATAATAGGAAAATCTGAGAAGCCAAGACGGTGTAGCCACTGCAGAGAGAACTGTGAGAACTGCTGCCTCTGTGTAGCTGCTTCCTCTGTGGGAACATATCTGGGGGCCTGGGGGAGGGACTGAGGCTGCTTTTGCTCAATAGAACTAGAAGATGCAAAGATGAAATGTACGTGGAACACAGGAGAGAGAATAACCTGAAGCCTGATGGACACTTTTATTTTTGTTTGTCATCATACTGACCCATTATGACTTTTTTGAGAGCAATGAATTCTATCCTCCAAATCACACTCTAGATTAATGAGAAGCAATGAAGGTTTTCAAGCACACATAAAGACATTTTTTTCATAGGTATTGCTCTGGCTTAATTGTGGAGAATGGCTTAGAAGGGGGCAAGAGTGCTCCATCACAACTGTGTAGGCAAAAGCAGATAATCGCTAGGACAAAGAATGCAGTAGCATAGGTGGTATGAAGAAAATGTAATTGAGGTACATGTTGGTGGTAGATCCAGAAGAACTTGGTGGTGGATTAGACGTGAAGGAAAAATAAGAGAGATGAGTAAAAGGTGATTCAAGAATAAATGAATAGATGGTGGGGGTGGGAGCACTGAAAACAAAGCCGGTTGGGAGACAGAGTGGAGGGAAGATTGATGTGGGAGCATAAAGGCTTAAGGTTCTTGTGTCACATGGAAATGGAACTGTTCACTAAGCAGTTGGATGTTTGATCCAGGATCTCAGGACACTGTGCTGAGATGAACATCTAGACTTGAGAGTTAACAGCAAACTGATGGGAATTGAAATGTTACAGATATGATGATATACCAGAATAATGAGAACAAAACAATGGGATAGAAATTATGGGATTGATAGAAGAGCTCACTAATAGGCCTGAGCTGGAGGTTTGTCTTTCATACAACTGTATATGTTTATTGTTGGTCTTGGTAATGATTTGGAAATCAAACTCTGATTGTTTCTTGCTATGATTTAGAACATAATGCAGTATCAAGGTTCACCTTTCCCTGGGTTTATCTTATCTATTCCTTTTTTATTTTGTTCTGATAAATATTATGTAAAGCATCTCATCAAGTAAACTATACACGTTTCACTACTCTAAATGACCATCAACCTAACACCCAGACAGATGACCTGTCAGGATTTCTCTCTGGGCATTTCTTATTGTATGTTTTCTGTTTACAATGCAGATTGGACTTGACAACTTTTCCCCAACTGCAATCTTACTTTAAATTGCTGCCATTTTATCAGTGGAAAAGAGAGACAGCATTAAAAAAAAAAAAATACAAATGACCAGCTGCTTAGACAGCTAGGGTTTTTGACTTCCACACTCTGGTAAATTGGGTGGTATACAGTATTAACCACCATGTCCAGTTAGATACTTACTAAACATAAATAATCTTATTTGAACATTTAAAGACTAAGTTGTTTAAATTTTTACTTCATTAAAACAAAGGTGATATCAGACTTTATAAATGCAACTGCCAGTGACCATCGCTTATATACATGCTTAAGGGGATTTTCATTTGTATCTTGTAAATTGTAATTACAGTTCAGACTTTAAAGATAAGCAATTATCAGGATTCACTAAATTAAATATCAGTTGTCTCTCTGCAGAATTATCCTTCAGGGACTTTCATTATACTGTGATACTCTATCTTTTCCCTTTTTTAAAAATAATTATTTTATTATGAAAACAAGTATAATTGCAACCATCCAATGGCTTTGTCTGTCTTTGTAACATCCTTATGTAAAAAATAATATTCAGAGAAACAGATTAATTCAGATACTATGAAGAATAATTACCTTTAAATAACACATTGTCACTGGCAAACTCATTAAAGATTTAACTGTGAACTCAGCATTGATTACAATACAAAATGCTTGTCATTAAAATTTGTATAAAATGCCAGTCTATACCATCTGTAGTCTCCTGTGGGTAAGATAGCTGTCTCTATGTTCTCATGAATGTAATACTCTGTAGATGCTGTTTATTTTGTTGTTTAAACCCTCTGAATTAACATAGGTATAGAAACAAAGTGCTTTTGTTTGGCATGTTTTGTTTGGTTTACATATTTTACTTAAAATAATATGTATGGGCTTCCCTGGTGGCTCAGTGGTTGAGAGTCACCCTGCTGATGCAAGGGAAACGGGTTCGTGCCCCGGTCCGGGAAGATCCCACGTGCCGCAGAGCGGCTAGGCCCGTGAGTCATGGCCGCTGAGCCTGCGCGTCCGGAGCCTGTGCTCCGCAACGGGAGAGGCCACAACAGTGAGAGGCCCACGTACTGCAAAAAAAAAAAAAAAAGTATGCTGTGGGAGTTCCCTGATGGTCTAGTGGTTGGAATTTGGCGCCTGGGTTGCTGTGGCCTGGGTTCAATCCCTGGTCATGGTCAGGGAACTGAGATCCAGCAAGCCATGTGGCACAGCCAAATAAAATAAAATAAAAATTTAAAACTATGTATGCTTTTAGATACACGTTAGGACATTTCTCCCCAGTTCACTAGTGACCCCTCCACCACAAACTGGATTTCTCGTTTAACTGACTGGCCTTCACCCTTGTTCAACGTTTGGATTTATAATTTATAATCATTTCCTTATGTGGTACCTTCTCAGTGGCTGTTTTAAATGGAATCTTATTTTTCAAATTAGTTATTATTGTTATTATTAATATGTCAGCACACACATCCCACTAGTAGGGCCTCTTCCTGAATTAATTAGTTAATATGGGGTATGCTATGCTAATGTGATGTGTAGCAAATCAACCAGGAAGAGGCCTGGCTAATTTCACATTATTTAAAGAGAAGTGTGTATTTGATCTGCACACTCAGTATGCAACAGTTTTTACTGGAATTGTCATTTGGGTTAACCTCAATCTAGTCTTTTCAATCATTGTCATAAATAATTGTTATAAATAAAAGAACACTATATTGAAAATGCCTGTACACGTGGATGCTGACATTGGAATGAGAAATAGATAAAGTTTCTTTTATGGCTAAATATAATTTTGTACAAGTTTACACATAATATAGAGATAGCCCTATCTTAACATAAGGTTTCCTAGTAAGAACTGGCCCACTGTGGCTAAAGGGATACTCTGTAGTGCATTGATTTTACTTTTTTTTGACATCTAAGTCCTACTGATCCTCTTTCGGGTGTCCTGTGTTGTTTGGTGCCCTCATCAGACTGGCCAATGTCGTCTCTTGTTGGTAGAAACACCTTTATTTACTGGTTATAGAGATTTCTCACATCTGCACAGGTAGTTACTCAAAGTTAAGGTTTTTCAACGTTGCTTTTTCTTGAATTACGTTATCTCAAAGTTTCATAAAATCCCCGAAGCTGTTTTTTCAATTCCTGGAAGTGTTTCTCTTTGTGGACTTTCATCCTCGTGCCTTTGACTTCATCCCCATTACTCCTTCCTGCTGATGCCGCCAGGTCTTGGCAGAGGGTGGAACTTATATTTTCTCTTCTTGTAGGAAACATAAATTCACGGCTGAACTAAAACTGAAAAATCCCCTCACTGAGGAACAGTGTAGGTTCTATCACATGTTCAAATATTCATTTGGCTATAGACATTTGGGTTGATTCCTGTCTGAAATTATGTGGAATTCAGTAATTATATTTGAGGTAACTTTAAACAAGTCTTTAATATATTAATTAACCATTTCATTTCATTCATTCATTCATTCATTTATTTATGGCTGTCTTGGGTCTTTGTTGCTGCGCACGGGCTTTCTCTAATTGTGGCACGTGGGGACTACTCTTCGTTGCGGTGCACGGGCTTCTCATTGCAATGGCTTCTTCTGTTGCAGAGCATGGGCTCTAGGAGCACGGGCTTCAGTAGTTGTGGCACACAGGCTCAGTAGTTGTGGCTCATGGACTCTAGAGCACAGGCTCAGCAGTTGTGGCGTACGGGTTTAGTTGCTCTGCGGATTCTTAACCACTATGCCACCAGGGAAGCCCCTATAAGATTTTTTAAATGCAGTTATTTGTCTTACAGAAGTATTTTTGAGGTATGCTTTCTAAAAAAGTGATCTAATGAATCCCTGAGTCTAACTTCTGTCTGAATTTGACAATAACACTAGTTGAATTTAACAACAAATTATTTTTTTCCTACTAATGCTGCATTCACTGAACTAGTTTAGAAGTTTAGAATATACACTTAGAAAATGTATACTCTCTTCATAAAAGAATCTAGTGTTTATCTCTCAGCTTCTGTCTGCCTGATATATTTTCCTATCACCCCAGGCAGAATACTCTTCAGTGCAAAGACTAGTTCACATCCTGTACAGGCACAAGGCATGAAAGAACAAACACACTCCTTTCCTCCCTCATTTAAACACAGTGCACAGGGCTTAATCCATGGAACAATTTTTCATTTTAACAGAAAAACATTAATATTTTATAGAAATGGTTGTGTCATATGGGAGAAACTCTACCAAAGGAATACTATTATAAACAGTGTTTACAATGCCAAAGAAATGTAGAGTTGGGAAATTTGGCCCATTGGACTCCATCTCTGTCAATAGCCTTGAACCTCACGTTGTAAAACTACTTGAAGTGCTTTGGCATAAACTCACACTTGGAATATTTTCTTAATCATCCTACTTTTAAAAACTGGTCTATTGTATGTATGTGTATGGTTGGGGGTGTTCTCCTATGAATTTTGACACTGTAAACTTTTTGATGCCATGTAAGATTTTCTCACCTCCTTCAGGAATTGAAACTGCAATAATTTCCATACCTATTAGTGATTTATGCTTTTCTTTAGGTTGTTGAATATATTTTTAGTCTCAAGGTTGATGAAGCCCTGTTTTAAGTATTTCAAAATTTCTTATGTAAATCTATGTTAACAATATTCAAATTCCAATGACTAATAGCAGTATTCTATAAACATCATTGCTATTTCCTTATAGGCTTTTCTTTGTGGACAGAAAGGATTTTGTTTTCATAGTTATTTGTGGTGGGATTTTTTGGTTTTGTTTTTGTTTCTTAGTGCAGCAAAAGTCCTATGCTTGTTGATTGTAGGCTCCTTCTTTTCATGTCCTCTGGCTCCATTAAACTTTTTGGATGTCTGGCAATAATGATGGCTTATAGTATTCCATTTCCGAAGGAAAACTGGACTATGAATTACTTTTCTTTCTTTGTTCGTAAGAGCATTCTGAGTGGTGGGTAATTCATTCAGGTGGGCTGGTATATTCTTTATTTTCAGAACAAACTTTTGAACTGTGATCAGTTGGTCTCAGCAATTTCTGAGCTATGGATTAGGCTTCAGGAAACACTTTTCAGATGTGTTTGTAGTTAAGGTAATTTCTCATTTGTACCTTAGTATATAGGGGCATTTATTGGAAAAGAGTGTATATAGGGACATTTATTGGAAAAGAGTGTAGAATTGAATTTGGGTGTCTCACTCTATTCTCTATTCAATGCTTTAGTCATTTGCTGTTCACTACTTAAGGTTCTTTCAGACCAAGTGCCTCTTTAGGGGACATGGTAATATTCAGGTAGGATATGAATCTGGTAATTGTCTGAGGTATATATTTTTTCCTCAATGAAAGACCATTTGTTTTGTTTTGCCTTTTTCCTTTTTAAAACAGGTTTCTGTGACCTAAGGTCATTTTGTCGATTTTGATTCAGGCTTGCTCTGAACTTAAAGGAAAATTTATTGGTTAGTACTCAGAAATTATACTTAAATGAATATATAAAAAATGTATACACATATGTATGAATTTTACAAATATATCTACTTATACATATATACCTGAGTTATTGCTAGGTAGAAAATGCCATTTCCCTCAATTTTTGTGATGCCAAACAATTTTATGGCTTCATTCTTAGAATTTAAATTAATGCTTGTGACATATTATAAATTATATTGAATTAAGAGAAATATATTTTAAGTATATATATATATATATATATATATATATTATTATTTTTTTTTTTTTTGCTGTACGCGGGCCTCTCACTGCTGTGGCCTCTCCCGTTGCGGAGCACAGGCTCCGGACGCACAGGCCCAGTGGCCATGGCTCACGGGCCCAGCCGCTCCGCGGCATGTGGGATCTTCCCAGACCGGGGCACGAACCCATGTCCCCCGCATTGGCAGGCGGACTCTCAACCACTGCGCCACCAGGGAAGCCCGGGAATGTATTTCTTAAAATGGCATAGATGTTATAAAAAAAATTTAGATGAATGACAATGATTTTCTGTCATTTCCAATATGTAAGTAATCAACCAAAGAAAGATTGTTGTCAGGTTGTCACTGGTGCTTAAAAAAGTAATCCTCCCATTCACGAAGAGGCTTCAGAAGAAAAGGTACAATTCTGGTTAGATATTTGGGTATGATTTGGAATCATGAGATGATCCAGATAAACTGTGTGTAAAGGTCTGGAGTATAAGAAAAATTAATAAGATAAATTTTTCCGAGGTCAGCCGGAATTAAGTGATCAGAGAAGGAGAGAGAATGAGAGAGCGAGTGTTTCTTTGTTGGTTTTAATTTTAGTAAGCATGATGGACTTAATATTTCAGCTCAGGTAGGTAAAATGCTAGAAAGAGCACTCCCATAAGTCCCATAAGACTCCTACTCTTATGACAAGACAAAAGCTGGATAAACTGCAAATAAGTGGCTTTTCTTGAGCCCTTCAGAGAACAGGAATTGCAGAGCAAACAATCTGGAGAGAGCTAGGTGCCTAAGTGGAGATAGAGAACCCTAGCATTTGCATACCTAGAAGGAACAGGCATTGTCAAGGTGTGGATGACAGTGTGAAACTCCTCCGGGAAGCAGACATAAAAGGGTTCCCACCGTCTCGCTGACATTTCCTCTAGTGATCCAACCTAATACTCACAGGGAGGTTCAGGGAGGATCCAGAGAAAGCACCCAGATACTGGTTGGCTGAGGGAAGAGCAACCAGTACCAAAGTCTCCCCAAACTCATGTGCCCATCTCCCCTATGAAACAGAAGCCTTAGTCAGACTTATGTCCCCCATTTTCTCTATGGAACAAAAGCCTTAATCCCTATGCCTTGGCCTGGAAACTTTCTTCAGGGAGTCAACTGGGGCAACAGAGGGCTCACCTTTGTTTCCTGTGTCTCAGGGATCACTGTCCTTCATTGCCTGATGTTCTATGTTGTGAATACTATTGACATATATAACTTCTGGTTGTTTAGAGAGGAGGGTAAATTGGTCTCTGTTACTCCATCTTGACTGGAGACACAAATTCCACACCAAAGGAGTTTAGCACCCAATTTATAAAAACATTTCTCTAGAGTTTTTTGTGTTTTAGAACTATATAAAGGATTAGGGATCGCTTCAGTCTTCACTTGAGTTAATACATAGGCTACAAATTCCTGAGATGCACAACCAGTTCTCATGCTGAAGAATAAATGTGTTCTGATACGTTTGTTTCGTACAATCACAAGTTCACATCATAAGATCACTACAAAGTATGTTTATTATTATTTCTAAGAAAATGTTCTATTTATTTTATAAAACATATATACTTTTTTTCCACTGAAAACATTCATAAAAAGTTGATGACATTTTCCCAAACATCTCCCAATCCTATTTTATAATCCTCTTATATATTTTAGTAAAGGAAATATCTTGAAGTATTATTAAATCTGTTTCTTGAACTGAATACTGTTCAGAGAATCTTTTAAAATTCCTTTAAAGAATCTAAGAGTAAGTCATGGAGTTTTCAGGACCATTGCCTGTCAAGGTCTTGTATTGTCTGGCAGAACTTAAAGTAACATTATTTGTTTTGAAGCACTTTGTTTAATGTGGCAGGCTTGTTTATGGATTGCTGTCCCTCTAATTGCTCTAACTCTCATGAAAGTCAAATGACTATATTTTAGTCATTCTCTCCTTAACGCAATTACTAACTCATGTCTCCTATTTTTTGTATTCCTGGTCTGCTACTTTTTCATAT
Source organism: Phocoena phocoena (assembly GCF_963924675.1). NCBI lineage: Eukaryota > Metazoa > Chordata > Mammalia > Artiodactyla > Phocoenidae > Phocoena > Phocoena phocoena. The sequence goes on along the minus strand of NC_089234.1, from coordinate 74,938,522 downwards.
TTCACATTTTTTTCCTCATATTAATTTATGAGAATGTTCCCTCAATTTGTACTTAACAATCAGTAATTTTTATTATTTTATTTTTATTGATATACATGTCCCCAGACTGTATGACAAAGTGCCCTGGGGCAGTACTGCAAACTCACATAGCACCGTGGAATATTTTAACATTACTAAGAATCACATTGATAGCATGTTTGACACTGTGTGAACTACTAGCTTGAGTCCAAAATTGCAATATTAGAATGTGCTATTCCATTAGAACATAACTAATGTTCTTTCCATTAGAACATAACTTTGCAAAGCTGGTTTTTGGCAGTTGCTGTGACAAGTAGGAAGGGCCATACAAAAATTTTTGTGGAGTAGGAAATGGGAGCAATGTTGTCCAGTCTGATTCTGAGGTTTGAGAAGTTGTAAATGCCCAACAGATGCCCACATCTCATAACTCGGGATTTTTTTTTAATTTATTTAATTTTTTTAAGTTGGAGTATAGTTGATTTAACAGTGTTGCATTAATTTCCACTGTACAGCAAAGTGAGTCAGTTATACATATATCCACTCTTTTTTAGATTCTTTTCCCATATAGGTCACCACAGAGCACTAAATAAAGTTCCCTGTGCTATACAGTAGGTCCTTATTATCTGTTTTATGTAGAGTTGTGTATGTCCATCCCAATCTCCCAATTTATTCCTCCCCACCTTCCCCCCTGGTAACCATAAGTTTGTTTTCTACATCTGTGACTCAATTTCTATTTTGTCAGTAAATTCATTTGTACCATTTTTTTTAGATTCCACATATAAGCGATATCATATATTTGTCTTTCTCTGTCCGGTAATTGGGATTCTTTTAAGAGTGAAAATAAAATATCATTTCCGATTAATCCACAAAATTTACAAGCAGCTTATGCAGCTCAATAGCAAAAAAACAAACAACCCAATCCAAAAATGGGCGGAAGACCTAAATAGACATTTCTCCAGAGAAGATATACAGATTGCCAACAAACACATGAAAGAATGCTCAACATCGTTAATCATTAGAGAAATGCAAATCAAAACTACAATGAGATATCATCTCACACCAGTCAGAATGGCCATCATCAAAAAATCTAGAAACAACAAATGCTGGAGAGGGTGTGGAGAAAAGGGAACACTTTTGCACTGCTGGTGGGAATGTGAATTGGTACAGCCACTATGGAGAACAGTATGGAGGTTCCTTAAAAAACTACAAATAGAACTACCTTATGACCCAGCAATCAAACTACTGGGCATATACCCTGAGAAAACCATAATTGAAAAAGAGTCATGTACCAAAATGTTCATTGCAGCTCTATTTACAAAAGCCAGGAGATGGAAACAACCTAAGTGCCCATCATCGGATGAATGGATAAAGAAGATGTGGCACATATATACCATGGAATATTACCAGCCATAAAAAGAAACGAAATTGAGTTATTTGTAGTGAGGTGGATGGACCTAGAGTCTTTCATACAGAGTGAAGTAAGTCAGAAAGAGAAAGATAAATACCGTATGCTAACACATATATATGGAATCTAAGAGAAAAAAAATGTCATGAAGAACCTAGGGGTAAGACGGGAATAAAGACACAGACCTACTAGAGAATGGACTTGAGGATACGGGAAGCGGAAGGATAAGTTGGCACAAAGTGAGAGAGTGGCACGGACATATACGCTACCAAACGTAAAATAGATAGCTAGTAGGAAGCAGCCACATAGCACAGGGAGATCAGCTCGGTGCTTTGTGACCACCTAGAGGGGTGGGATAGGGAGGATGGGAGGGAGGGAGACACAAGAGGGAAGAGAGATGGGAACATGTGTATATGTATAACTGATTCACTTTGTTATAAAGCAGAAACTATCACACCATTTTAAAGCAATTATACTCCAGTAAAGATGTTAAAAAATATATCATTTGCTTTTAATTTATGTGTAGTATATTTTAAAATAGTTCCTAAATTGTTAGGACACAAATATTATGAAGTTGTTTAGATTTATCTACTGAATAAAAGAAATAGATGTTTGTTGTAGTATAAGAGTGGGGTGAAACAATTACTGAGACATTAAGGGGGCCATGAAGTGAGAGTGTAAGGGAACCTCTGTTATGCCATTCTCTCAACAGACTACAGCAGTAAAAGTGGTTAACAGTGAAAAGTTATATATATATATATATATATATATATTTGGTTTTTTAGCATCTTCTTTGTACAGCAGTATTTATTATACGTATTATTTCTAAAGCATACTGTAAAACTATAATGTTAAATCATTTCAAGATTGAGAAAAGTGAGGCTCCCTTTTTCTTAACCACATAGTTATTAAATGATACGCAGTTGTAAATTTTAAATCTAACAGCATCCAGAAAAGATGAAGATATTTTACTATGTTTTTCATGAAAATAAAAACCTTATTAATAATGCATAGTATAATCATTACTCAAATCTCATTAGTTAGAGATATCTAGATTTGATTTTAAGTTCAGTTTCTTTCTTCTTTTTTTAAACTTTTATCTCCAAGTTAAAAGTGAAAAGGGAGTAGAAAGGAAAGTATTCTTGAGGGCTAAGAATCTGTAGCTCATAGGTCCCTGTTCATTCACTTCAAATTCCCAACATCTTCTGTCTTCTTAAATTTGGTACTGCCTCTACTTTTTATTCAATCTCATAATTTGTATTAGTTTTTATAAGAACCAGCACATGAAAGAGAATTATTTTTAACACCAGTGCCTACTTATTTAGATCTATGTCTAAAAAAAGGTTTGAGACAGTGAAATGTGGTAGGAATTAAAATATAAAGAATTTTTGTTCTGCCAATAAAAAAAAGCTCCCTTGACAATTTAAATTATAGAATTAATGCAGTAAGCTGAATTAATGGAAAACAGAAACACAGATTTTATTTTAAAAATTTTACTTTAATTACCTTCAAATAGGTCAGCTTATAATACACTATTATAACATTATCAAACAGAGATGCTTTATTTCCAAGTTGAACGGATTTGTGTATGTGTGTCCACTTCTCTTTGATACGGTAGCATTTATAAGGATGCTTTTTTATTTTATTGGATTTTTCTTCGTGTTACCATATGAATGAAATGCTTTTATGCCCTTCTACATCTTAAGCAGAAGAAAAAACTGTTTACTCAATTTTAAAATGACAAAATTTTAAAGAGATAAATGCAAACCTGCTGAAAAGAAAGTTATTTTTTCTCGTCAAACCCATTCCCTCCTTCTGAATCTCCAGAAATTATTTTCTTATTGTTTTAGATAGTAAATAATAGACTATATTTATTTACTTCTATATTTATTTACTTTCCCACAAATAAACAATTAAATGTTTTAAGCACTTATCATATAATACGCTTACACATACACATATACACAAATTACATGTAAAATGATCTTCACTTGATTATGACATTCAAGATTACAATATGACTTACGAGAACAAAAATAAAATAATGTGTGAGCAGTTGAATTGGACTGATGTTATACAATTATAGGAGTGCCTGGAAAATACTCTTTAGATTAAAAAAAGATTTAGAAAATACTGGGTAGTCCAAAAATAGACTCAACCTGCAGGATTTCCAATTTATTTGATTACAGACACAATTTTGTAGAGTTCTTGGGAAACCAGTGTTCTCAGAAAACACTTTGAAAAATATTCTATATGAATTCTGAGCATTGAAAAAAATACTTATGTCATCAGCAGAAATTACTCAAGGAACTAGAACTTCAGGTAAACTTTAAGAAGGTAGAGAGTTTGGAAGAAATGAAACAGAAAGGTTATGACAATTCCAGATAAATTGTGTGGGAGACAGAGCAGCTGAATAAAAGGAGCAAGATGTGAGGGTAAGAGCCTGGGTTTGGGAATTGGGTTCACCTGGATTGGATGCAAATTCTGTCACTTAATTGGTTTGAGCACCCTATGTAAAGTCACCTGAGACTTAGTTTTTGTTCTGCAAAAGTGGCAGTGCCACTCTCCTCCCAGGCTGTCATATGGATTAAATTAGATCTAAGTGTAAACCTAGAGAAAGTATTAGCATATAGGGACACTCAATAAAGGTCACTTCCCTTCTTTCCCCAGTGACTCAAAAGAAGCAAAACATGGAAAAATGGACATTAAGCAGGAGGTGGGATTAGTTTAAATATTTTTTTTCTTTAGAATTGTTTTGTTGCTGTTACCCCATGTCCAAGTCCTTATGACCATAGATATATTACAGTAAGAACAATCTATGCATTCTTTTTCTCAAGTCTACAACATTAATTATGCCACTCCTCTGCCCAGGATTTTTCCAGAACAAATATCAGTGATGCTTAAACTCAAATGTGTATACTGAATTGAACTCTGCCCACTCCACAAGGAACAAATTCCTCAAACCTAACCTAGTTCTTTGGTTAATTCCTGAACACCTCCACCTAACCTATTCTCTCGCATTATTCAGTATCCTCTGGACATTAGTCTTCCTACGTACATTCCCCCTTATTCTCCCTCTCCCCTCAAATTCTGTGCTTACCTTGAACAATCCCTTTACCATCTCTGGGTGACTTCACCCATTCCTTTGCTTCAGCTCATAAATCTCTCCAAAATTTATGTTTCAGGTCATCAGCTTTTAAGTTTCATACCTATAACCCCCAATTTATACCAGAAACCTCAGCAGAACTGAGGGGTGCCTCACATGTACATGTTTTGAATTTACGATCTACCACCTTCCTTTCCCTCTGTATCCAAGCCAGGACCTGGTTCTGTTCCACCTTCCTGAATAGCAATATGATCCACCAGCAGCTCAAGCTAGAATTCTGGATATCCTTCATAACTTTCCTTTTTTATTCCTATCCTTGCCGTCTACACACTCCAATTAACTATTATGAAGCCCTTTTGATTCTACTTTCTCAGTATTTCTTGAATTTATTCATGTGAAGAAGGAAGTGAAATTGCATGAAGGAAAAAGTTTACTGACAGTATCTCAAGTTCTTCACCACATTGAAGACCCTAGTCTTGCATTGTGAAGGCAGAGAGACACTATCTTGTCAGTGCCCAGAGTCTGCTGGGAAACTGATTTAGTTAGACAGAAAGGGGAGCTAAATAGTGAAATGACTTAATAAATTCACAGTAAGAACATACTTACCCTGGGAACTAGAATGCCCTTTTTCCCCTTGGGCTCTTTGGATTTCTTCTTTTTAATTTAGTTTTTCCCTTTTCTGGTAATCATAACACCATTGATAATAATATATTCATAACAAAGCTTAATATGCTAGTAAAGGCAGGCTGCCCAGTGCTACATCCTACTGGCCGACTCCAAGTGATTATTTTGTCACACTCAAGTTATTATTTAGGCTCATGGGTTTAGAACTGACCACATTTCTTCCACTGTGTGTTACTTTCATAATTTAAATATCAGAGAGCAATCTGTTTTTCCTCATTTAATAGGATTTGTTGGACAACGCATCATGTGTTCACATATCACGATAATTTACACAGCACTGTTGCTTTCTGATTTCTATGCAGCGTCCTAGCTGATCTCCCTATGAAAAACCTTTTCACTCTCCACATATTTTTCCTCAGCCACCAGAGTGAACTTTCTAAAATGCAAATCTGTCCATGTGACTGCCCTGCTGCAACCTCTTCAGTTGCTTCCTATCACCTTCAAGATAAAGTCTGCTCAGCTTAGAATGTCAGCCCTTTATCTTTTCCATCCACACTCACAGATGTGTGATGTTTTTCTCACAAAAGCATTTTCTTTTTGCCTCTGGTCCTTTCCACACAGTAACACTTCCTGGTTTGAATGCCCTCATCCCTGAAGGATAGCCCTGCTCATCCTTCAGGACTCCCTCTAGAGGCTTCTCCTGTAGAAAACTCTTCCTGACCCCGAATTCCCTGATAAGCCTGCACCTCAGCTGGATGGGTATCCTAGTTCCCATGTGATGCTGCATATATGTCTGTCAATTCATATCTCTCTCTCATGCAGTTAGTTCTGTTAGTGTCTGACTTCCTGGCTAGATTCTTGAGAGCACAGATTTGATCTTAATTGCTGTGGTCACCCTTCTGTTTATTCAGTGCCTCACATACGATAAGCATGTAATAAATGTTTGCTGAATAAGTGACTAAGTACCTGGTTAATCATTCAGTACATAAATAAATTGTGCCTATCTTTGTCCTTCTAAGTGGGAATTTGTTTACTCTATGATTCTGCCTTTATAATACCTCTTACACTCCTTTTATATCTTTGACAATGCCTAGCATAGTGTTGAGCATATAGTAAATGCTCAATAAATCATTTCCAGTGGCTAGATATTAATATGTCACATTCTGTAGTTTTCTTAGTTAATATTATTGTTGTAGTTGTATATATGTTTTTAATTTATACTATGGTTCTGAGGCTAGTAATAAAAACATAAACATATCCAAAATGAATCCAAGCCTGAAAGATTGTTAGTAATTAAATAGTGGCTATTTCATACTAGAAGCTTCCAAATTACATCAACTGTTCTACAACCATTTAAGTCCTATATTTTTCATACATATTCTCTTTGTTCAATAGGGAAGAACAATTACCAAATCCATAAATGACCTTACTGATAATAAAATTTGCTAGGTAAATATTAGGTTAAGTCATGCTTTGAAAGGCAAGAAATTATGCGATGGCTGTGTGAAACGGAGACTGGGAAATGAAAACATGCTTGATAAATTAAAACATACTTTATGAGTAAATTCTAATGGGCTGTTATTAAAAATAAAACTGTTAGAAAGCAAGATGTTAATTGTAGATAGTTATTTTTGATGCTACAGTAAAAATAAAATAGGACAAAATAAGTAGCTTTAGATAAAAACCTGCTTCCTGGGAAGGACTTTCCTTTGATAATTTGCGTTAGTTTTCAATTCATGCTGTAACAAATTATCACAAATTTAGCAGCTTAAAAAACATAAATTTATTGATTCACAGTTTCTATAAGTCAGGAATCTGGGTGGGTTGGACTGGGTCCTCTGCTTAGCCTCTCTAAAGACTGAAATCAAAGCCCTGTCAGGTTGCATTCCTTACTGAGGGTTCTAGAGAAGATTTTGCTTCCAAGCTCATTCCAGTTGGCCAAATTCAGTTCCTGGAGGTTGTACAACTGAGGTCCTTGTTCCTTGCTGATGGCAGCCAGGGGCTGGGCTTTGCTTCTAGAGGCTGTCCGTATTCCTTCTCATGCTTCCTGTAAGGTCTCATCCCCATCCAGCAAGGATGGGTCAATTTCCTTTTATATTTGGAAACTCTCTGACTTCCCTTCTGTCACATTTCTCTTGTCTCCAGCTGGAGAAAGTTCTCTGCTTTTAAGAGGTCATGTGATTAGATTGGGTCCACCTGGCTAATCCAGGATAATCTCCCTATTTTAAGGTCCATTAATTACATTTGCACCCCCCTTTTGCATTTTAATTAAACAATTTACAGCTTCCAGAGATTAAGATATGGACATCTTCAAGGGGCAATGTTTCTTACCAAATAACCTGCGATAGTAGAATGTGGAATAGAAATCCTCACCGCAACTCTGAGGGTATGGAACAGTTGGTGATAAATCCACTGGATTACCCCAATTGATATGTGTGTGTACTTTTTTTGGGGAATATACATTTAATCCATCATTTTTATTAACATCTCCATTGAAATACTTAGTTTTGTAGATTTTTAATGTTGAAAGCAAAAATTTCAATGTTATATCCAAATATAATTCAATAACAAAATTTAAATATTATAAATATGAGTCTAGCAAGATAAACTGAAAAAGACTGAAATATTTTTCACTGAGACTCACTTTGTATTGACTGGCTCCAATTTTGAGGAATGCAAGTTAACATTGAAATGGCCAAAAAAAGAAGTAGCACAAAAACATGTGGAAAGATGGGGATCTAAACATTCTGTGGTTCCATAGATGGTGTCCAAATCATTGAAAGCTGATTCAGATTCTTCAGAGAAACTTGTGGAGTTTGGGGAGAAGGAATGGGATTGTACAGAGAAATCTCTTTTAGAGATAAATTTTACTAAGGAAATAAAACCTTAAAGTATTTCTGAAGGAATCAATCTTTTTCTTGATACATGTTTTATATAAGTTGTAACTTAAAAATACTTGGCAGTATTTGAATATAGAGAACTGATTTTTAAAATCTATGGATTTTTACAATGTTCAGTCTCAAGGAAATTGAAGATATAAGTAAGATAAATGTATGTCCTAGTTTGATGGGAATGGTATGATATGTGAAAATCATCCAGCAGGAACTGCAAAAATCTTGTTCTTATTGTTTGTCCATCCTTCTGAATAAAACTTTGCCACAACATAGCAGGTAGAGTAAGCGTGACCTTGCTCTGCTACACTTAGTCTTCCCATGGTCATGTTTTAACCTACGAGCAGCTCTGCTACTTAATACGTCATTGTGGGCCTTTGAGAATCACCCAGGCTATAAATCAGTGAAAACAGCTTGATGGGAGTGATTCTGGCTATTAAAGTTTTATTTGAGGTTTTTATTTGAAATGTGTATCAGACATTTCACACCAAGCTACCACTGACCTATGATTAAGTGGGATAATATTTGCTGTTAACTATGTTGTTTCCAAAGATTTCAAACAATCGCTAGGTGTGAATGCATCATTTTTGGTTAAGAGAGGTCAAATTGAAATTAGATAAATTGTTATTAAAGGCTGTAAAGAGTATAATCAAGATACTCCTCATCAATAGTGGGAAAAGGCAGGAAATACCATCACAAATGTCAAATATTCTTTTGATGTCTTCTTGGAAAGTTTGTTGGTTAATATTCAATATTTTATAACTCCTCTTACATAGAAAATTTGAATTAAGGCCTTTAATTTTTGTTAAACGATCCAAAACCTGAAGAACAAAGGAAAAATAAAGTAAGCAAAAAAGAGAAACAACGTGAAATGTCAACCCCCAAGAAAACTTTATTAATAAATTATACTTTGCTCATGTATGTATATACCTGTTCCAATTTTGTGCATTACAATTATTTTCAATTTATGTTAACATGGAAGTTGAAAATAGTACCTCATTCTTTAAATAATATTCATTGCAATGCATGTTTATGGATATATCTTTTTATGTATATTGACTCTTTTTCTTCTTTTGTGACATATTTATACAATTACCTGTTTTTCTATTGTGTACTTGTTCTTTCCTTAAAGATTTGTACCACCTATTGATTTATTGAGGTTATTAGATTTTCTCTATGTCATGTGCTTTTTACCGGGACCTTAATTGTCTTCAGTTTTATTTATGGAACTTTATACTTAATAAATTTCACATTTTTATTTATTCAGGTTTACTAAATGTTTTTGTCACTACTCTCTTTTTAATCATGCTCAGAAAGACCTTTTTATCACTATATTTTAAAATTTACATATGCATACTTCTACTTTTATGTCTTCATATTTTACGTATAAAGTTTCAGTCTATCTGGAGATTATTTTGGTATTGGTGGTGGTGATGTATTTTTCCAAAATAGCCTAGCTAAACAATGTTAATTAAGTACATTGACAAAAGTATCAATTCCTTTTGATTTAAAATGATGCCTGCTGTATAGTAAAATTTATATATGCTTGAATCTGCTTCTTGACTATTGATCTGTTTGTCTGTTATGATGCCGAGGACACACTCTTGATTAATTAGCTTTCTGCTTTAAATGATTGATAGGGCTTATCCCCCTTTATTTATGCTAAAATTCCAGAAATTTCCTGACTTGTCTTTCATATTTATTCTTTCACTTAAATTTAAGCTGTATTTTTTAAGGTCCATCAAAATCAGATGGAGAGTTTAACTGGGATTATCTTAAAGTTTTAAATTTATTTTGGGGATAATTGAGCCCCTACCTTCAGTACTCCTATCTTTCTGAGAAACACCCTAATTTCTGCTGGGAGAAGGTTTTGCACAGATATTTTTTACTAGATTATATGTCTATCCTGGTCATATTTATTTGATTTGGGATAGATCTACTGGCATTTACACTTGTGGAGAAGTCTTACAATACTCTTGCTGTTTTTAATCTCTGCATTTAACAGATTTTCCCTTTACCTCAATGATTCTATTTGTTCTTAATATTGAATACTTCAGTAATTATTTTATTTTTTATTGACATGTAGTTGATTTACAATATTATAATAGTTTCAGGTGTACAACACAGTGATTCAATGTCTTTATAGATTATACTCCCTTTAAAGTTGTTATAAAATGTTGGCTATATTCCTTGTGCTGTACAGTATATCCCTGTAGCTTATTTATCTTGTACATAGTAGTTTGTATCTCTCCATCACCTACCCATATCTTGCTCCTCTCTGATTCCCTCTCCCCACTGGTAACCACTAGTTTGTTCTATGTACCTGTGAGTCTGTTTCTGTTTTGTTATAGTCACTCGTTTGTTTTATTTTTTAGACTCCACATGTAAGTGATAACACACAATGTTTCCCTTTTTCTGTCTACCTTATTACTTTAGCAACTATTAAATTATAATTTAGGTGCTACCTGCTGATGATTAATTTTATGTGGTGAACTCCTTCCATCTTACAGTTTAAGAAGATTTATATTTCTGATATTGCTCTTTATATTTTAAATTTTACATCTGGCCTTCCCTCTATTTCAAGGAAATGTTCTATCTATATGTTAACTTTTCATTGTCTGTTACTCTTCATTAATATCTTCTTTATAATGACATCCACATCCTTCTCACTTTCCTCTCTTTTGTATGTGATTTTCTCAGTGCCATTCCCCACATCATTGATCCAAGTTTCTTCATTGTTGATTCTACTCTTTACTTCTTATATGCCATTTTCTTCCATTATATTTTTCTATTTTAAAAACCATCTCATATTTCACTAAGTTCAGTTTTAATAGGATGCACACAACCTCCGCATAATTTTTTTTTTTTTTTGCGGTACGTGGGCCTCTCACTGTTGTGGCCTCTCGCGTTGCGGAGCACAGGCTCCGGACGCGCAGGCTCAGCGGCCATGGCTCACAGGCCCAGCCACTCCACGGCATGTGGGATCTTCCCGGACCGGGGCACAAACCTGTGTCCCCTGCATCGGCAGGTGGACTCTCAACCACTGCACCACTAGGGAAGCCCCGCATAATTTTTTTTATGTAAGATAGAAAACATTAATTTGGATTCGCTCCTTAACTATGCTTTAAATATTTTCATAAATTCTTTCTTAGTTCTTTAGGGAAAGATTACCTGGATAAATGCATGTGCTATGACCACGAAGTAAAATCAATGATACATTCTAAAGGAATGGAAGATGATGATCTTTCATTATATGTACTGATAATGCAGTTATACCCAATTAAACATAAAGATATAAGCAATTCAAAGCCTTTTATACATATCACCCTTTTCTCCTACACATTTATCACAGTGTCGATTAAACTTGAGAATATATATTTAGTTCGCAGAAAAGAATGAGTTACTATAATTATATCTAGCATAATTCATTCACCTACATAGGCCATTTTACCAAAATGGCAGAAATCATCACAACCCTGGGTGGTTATATTGACATCATGCCTCAGACTGAGAATCTGCCATTAAAAAAAAAAAGAAACAACTTATAAAGTACTTTCATACTTTAATAAAGGTAAGTAATCTCTTCGTAAAGTTTTACATACAAAAATAATTTACCCTCCATTACCTCATTTGATTTAATCTTAAAAAACTAAAATGGACTTTATTACAATTTTTATTTCCCCTTCTGTGATGGTTAATCTTATGGTAGGATGATTAATCTTTGCTGTAGGATGCCCAGATATATGGTAAAGTGTTATTGCTCTGTGTGTCTCTGTGTGTGGTTTTAGAAGAGTTTAGCATTTGTTCTGTAGACTGAGTAAAACAGATTATCCTTCCCTGGTGTAGATGGAAATCATCCAATCCATTGGGGGTTTGAATAAAACAAACAGAGGGAAGAAGGAGGAATTCTTGCTCTCTGCTTTAGTGCTTGAACTGGAACGTTGGTCTTCTTGTGCCCTTGAACCAGTACTTGCACCATAGGTGCTCCTGCTTCTCAGGCTTTTGGACTTGGACTGGAACTACCCCACTGGCATTCCTGGATCTTCAGCTTGCAAGTGGTAGATCGTAGGACTTCTCAGCTTCCATAATCACATAAGCTAATTCCTTAGAAGAGTCTCTTTATGTATCTATATCTGTTTTTTCTATCTAATTCATTATATATATATATAATATATATATATCCCCATTGGTCCTGCCTCTCTGAAGGACCATGACTAATACACCATTTTTCAGATGGTTAAAGGTAAGCTCAGATTTTTGTTTATTCTAGATAACCTGGCTGGTTTTGAGGTAGGCTTAATACTAAAGCAAATGTCTCTAGACTCTGAAATAATGAACCCTTGCAGTGTAATATACTGCTTTTCAATTAATGGTTCTCCAAGCTTTTATAAGTCTTAGAAAATTACATTTTTATAGATGGGAACAGAATATATTTGAGCAAATGAACCGACACTCTGTCCCTTATGAGTAGATTTTCCATTTTCTGTGTAGGCAGCAGAGATTGGAGACTACAGCGAAGTAGAAAAATAAGCGGATCCCATAAGAACTTTAACCTGGGCTTCATCAGTCTCATACTTTAACTAACTGAATAGCTAACAGCCTGTACTAGTTGGCCATTTTGACTCAGCAAAAAGTGAGGAATAGAATGGTTATGCCTGGTCAGAGTTTAAAATCCTGTTTGCTTTTATATCATTTTTTGTTCTATGTCATTTAGACGTCCTCACTTTAAAATATAAACCTGGGCTTCCCTGGTGGCACAGTGGTTGAGAGTCCGCCTGCTGATGCAGGGGACACGGGTTCGTGTCCCGGTCCGGGAGGATCCCACGTGCCGCGGAGCTGCTGGGTCCGTGAGCCATGGCCGCTGAGGCTGCGCATCCGGAGCCTGTGCTCCGCAATGGGAGAGGCCACGACAGTGAGAGGCCTGTGTACCGCAAAAAAATTTAAAAACTAAAATAAAATATAAACCCTTGTGGGGAAAAGTTGTCATTGTCAGAAGCTAAAATTTAGAGCTTACAGAGCTAAAACATGAGTTGTACTCTGATAAACTCCTCAGTAAAACTTCCTCTATAAGCTTGAGCTCAAACAAAAATGTAAATACTTTCTACAGTTAAATCCCAATTTCTGACCAAAATGCAGTTTGCAGAACTTGCTGAAGCTTTTGTTCTTAAAAGATTCAAGGATCAGCTCACATGGGAAGCAATTCAAAAGAAAGCTAAAAATGACTGTATTAAAACTGCCAGTAGGGGCCACAGTGAAAACAAACCAGAAACCTTGAAATATTTCAGCTCATCCACTACACAATGACTGTGGCTATCTCAGGACTTTTCTAAGTTCTAAGACCAAATTACAGGGACTTCCCTGGTGGTGCAGTGGTTGAGAATCTGCCTGCCAATGCAGGAGACACAGGTTTGAGTTCTGGTCCAGGAAGATCCCAGACGCTGTGGAGCAACTAAGCCCACGTGCCACCACTATTGAGCCTGCGCTCTAGAGCCTGCGAGCCACAACTGCTGAGCCCGCATGTCACAACTACTGAAGCCCGTGCACCTAGAGCCCATGCTTCGCAACAGGAGAAGCCACCACAATGAGAAGCCCGTACACCGCAATGAAGAGTAGCCCCCACTCGCCACAACTAGAGAAAGCCCACGCGCAGCAATGAAGTCCCAATAACGAAGACCCAGTGCAGTTAAAAATAAATAAATAAATTCATATATAAGAAAAAAAGACCAAATTACATTCTACTCTTCAAGGACAATGAAACAATGAGCTGTTTATGTAATGTTTCACACTTTGTTTTCTGAAATACTTTTTTTTTAACACTTTTTTTTGGGGGCTACGTTGGGTATTTGTTGCTATGCGCGGGCTTTCTCTAGTTGTGGTGAGCGGGGGCTACTCTTCACTGAGATGCACGGGCTCAGTAGTTGTGGCTCGTGGGCTCTAGAGCACAGGCTCAGTAGTTGTGGCTCACGGGCTTAGTTGCTACACGGGATGTGGGATCTTCCCAGACCAGGGCTTGAACCTGTGTACCCTGCATTGGTAGGCAGATTATTAACCACTGTGCCACCAGGGAATTTCCCTGAAATACTTTTTTATGAAGTTGTATTCTAAAAGTGGAGTATTTAGACGACCATATGGAAAACTTAGTCATCCGAACATAAACTGCTAAATTATACCAGGAACTGAGGTAATTTAGTTTGAGTTAATTTTTAAAATCAGTATTAATTTTCCTTTCTAAGTTAATGCCATTGATTAAGGAGGTAATGTAATTTCTTAGAATAGCCTGAGGAAATAGGATTCTAAGGAGAAATCACACATATCTGGCAATTTGGATTGGTTTTCCTGAAGTTGTTGACTTTCTAATGCCTACCATTCTAGAATTTCCTTGTTGATTTCCAAAATAAAAGTAAACTTTTTCCAGTTAAAATCAAGTTCTAAATAAAGAATTGCTAGACTCATGGTGGCAAAAAGAAAACCATGGCTGTTGGCCTAGATGACTTTATCTTTTATTGATCATCATCTAACTACCTACATACACGTAATATAACATAGTTGTTAACATATTAACATTTATATATAAATGTTAATAAATAAACTTATAAATAAATTTATATATGTTTTAATATCTTTATATCTGTTGTATACATGTATGCATGTAGGTATGCACAAGCGTGTATAATCTCCATGTTAAGATATTTAAGAATTTTTCCCATGTATTCCCAAAGAGCACAAATTATTTACCATCATAGTACTTTTGTGCATTGATTTTAGATTGGTGAGTTCATTTCTTATAATCATCCTCTAAGGCATGCTCCCTGGTTTTTCTTCTTGTAGCCCCTCAAAATACATCCTAGCAGCTCCTTACCTATACTATACCCAATAGGCATAGGTAATGCTGATTAATACATGACAAACTATGCAGTAAATTTTATTCTGGAAAGAGCACCTTGTAAACAGAAAGTTTGTGCATTAAATTGATGAAACGATTATTTTTGTTTTCAATGATAAAATATATGTCTTCTCCCATCTGTTTTTTAAAGAGATATGTACATTGTTAAAGCTTAAGAAGACTACCAGGCAACACACTCAAGGCCTCAGTTAGGAGTTTGTTGCTTTTAATCACAGCTCCATGGAATGTGGTCTCATCTGAAACAAAACAAAACAGCAAAAAAAACCAAAAAGGTGCCATAGATTTTTATTCCCATGGCTTCTTTTTTATAAACTTTTTCCTTTTATATACTTTTTTTTTCTTTTGGTAATTGGAAAAGTAAACACAAGTAATTTCAAGAAGTCAACTTTATATATATAAAAGAATAATATAGAGTACAGTTGACCCTTGAACCTCGCAGGGTTAGGGTTGCGACCCCATGCAGTAGCAAATCCACAGATTGCTATCTCTATCTCAAAAACAAAAGAATTGATAAATGACTCACCCAAAGGCAGGAAGCTGAAGCATTTTAGATAGAATCAGGATTCAAACTCTAGTTCTTTTGATTCCACATATTGTGATCTCTGAGTGAACACAAATATTCCCCTGCATTTAGACCTGTAAAATGAAAATTACTGAAAAAAAATCCATGTATAATTGGACCCACACAGTTCAAAGCCCTGTTGTTCAAGGGTCAACTGTAAATATGTATATATATTAACATACATAGCAATCTTACCATACTGTTTACCAATAACCTTAGGTAATCTTTCACCTGAAATTAGCAGTTTCATCCCACACAATATATTTTCCAAATGTATAAAAATATATTATGTATCTATATATTCTATATATTTATTATTTTATGTCTTTTCAAGTATCTTTAAATATATAGAATACATATTCAATATATGTATATATTTGTGTATCCATTGACTCACATACAAACATGTACAATTTGATTTCTGTTAACAGTAGCTATAGCTTACAACTCTGGTTACTGCCTTGAGAAACAGATGAAATTTGGGGGGAGAATGGTAGGAAATTTCAAAAAAATCCTCCTGTCAAAAATGATATCATATATGCAGCCAAGAAGGACAGAGCTGCTAATACAATATATAAATGTGGACTACAAAGTGAAAATAAATACAGAACACTGTTCTACAACAATTTACCACAAAAATACACAGTATCACATAGTGGAACATTTCTTTTGCACTGTTTCAAATTCTCTTATGCTGTGAACCTCTCCTTGTCTTAATGTTTTGAGTATGTGAATGGTGGGGAATGTAGGAAACTCACTCCCATTGCAGTCAAGTGGGAACAACCTTCCAGTAAAGAAGAGGGTGGGGGGGCATTTAAAACCATGTGTGTCAATTCTTGATCAAGGGAGACAGGAACTAAGATAAATGTTCCTCCCTTTCTCTTCAGGAAAACCTGATCCAAGACACAGTTCATGTGATCAGGCAACCAATTACCTATTGGTTAGATTCTACTATTGGTACATAACTTGATGATACATGCTTGTTTTGGCTTTTCCTTTTTCCCTGTTTCCATCCCCTTGTTTCTTACCCCAGACACTGAGTGGCACTTGCAAATAAACTGCTTACAAATAAACCTTTTTCTCAGTCTCGACTTTGGAGAAATTGAAGTTAAGACATAAAGTAAAATTAGAGTTTGAATCAATATAAAGATAAAATGTAAATTCATTTATTACAAGACTATTTTGCCTCATAGATTGTCCACAGTTTTACACTACCTTTTACAATAGAAAACCTATAAATATTTTACTTCTTTTTGGTAAGAACCAACATGGTAAGAGGAATGAAAACAAGATCAAAGAAAGGCTGGATCTTTGCAATGTTAGCAGTCAATATAAAACTCAGCCCTAGACATAAAATACTAAGTACAAACATCTGATTTCCTAGGTGAATGGAGAATTATAATTGAATTGAATTGTTGTTTATAAGAGTAAAAGAGTTTTAAACAAACAAATAAAAACTAGTTACAATGGAAAGAAATGTCTTAGAGGAAGCAACTGCAATTATTCATCAACTAACCAGTATCGGGCATATCCTATGTGCAATACCATATGATCCTGGGTATAACAAAGTAATCACGTTAACCTGAAAATATTTCCATTGTAAAACACCATGAAATGTTGGGTAAAATATAATAATCAGCCTTTAAATGCGTATCCAAACTCAAAAGAGGCACATACCAACAACGAAGGAAAAACTTAAAAAAACAGAGCAGTCAGTGGAAGCTCCAGCACATCACTGATAGAATTCCAGCTACAGAGTAGCACGTATAATTAAAAAAAAAAAAAAAGCTGTTAACTAAGCTATGGCACACCTTAAATTTTAAGATACATTTTAATTTCAGAGATCTTAATACTTGCCAAGTTCACAGCCATCGCACTAACAAAAGTGATCATCATTTCCCTTGCGTGATCAAGATAGCCTCTAATGGGTCTGTCTTCCTGTGTTGCATTCTTGGCTTACTCTGATTGGTCCACACATGGCTGCCAGTCATCTTTTAAAAATGCACATCTAATAATGGTTTTTGTGTAAAAACTTTCCCTGATTTTCAACTTAGAAAATGATTGTTTAAAATAATTTTACCATGATCTACAATACTTTTCGTGATCTGGCCCCTGACTTTCCCAAAAACTTAATGGCAAGATTGCTCTAATTCATTGTGCCTCAGCTGTATGGCCTTAACTATGTCATACTTGCCATACTTCTTTTTATCATATGTCTAGATTACCCCCTTGCCCTCTCTACTCAACCTCTCTAATTGCTACAATGACTCATCAGTCTTTAAGAACTCAGCCTTCTCTAACCTTCAGATGAGATACATTTCCTTTGTTTTAGACTCTAACCTCTTTTGCACTTGTCATAAAACTTCATAGAATCACATACAGTTATCACTGTAGTTGCTGAATCATTGGATGATGTGTATAATTAAATTTAAACTTGTATTACATTGTAGCACACATACAAAAAAAGAAACAAAGCATGAATGTACAGTTCAAAAGATAATCAAAAAGTAAACACTCATGTAACAACCAGCATCAAGAGAACATTATGGACATGACAGAGCATCCATCCAGCATTCCTCATCTCAACAGATACCTGTCCATCAATCTCAGTTACCTGCTTTTCTTTTTATACCGTAGTTTAGGTATGAGTGTTTTGAACTTTTCAATCATACGTTTATTTTATTTTGTGTTTATTTTTGCACTTAACATTGTATTTGTATAATTCATCTCTGCAGTTGTGTAAGTAGTTCTTTCTCATTAATATAAAAATCCAGTCTTCTATCTTTTAATATTTTTAGTTTTTGTTTATTACGTATAATGCTGCTAAGACATACTTGTACATATCTCTTAGTGCATATTTTCACACATTTATTTTGGTAAAAAGTAACAGTGGATTTTCATGGTCATAAAGTATACATCTATTCAAATTCAAAAAACCATGGTAAACTATTTTTCAATGTTGTTATGATTTAAATTTCACAGCAATATATGCGAGTTTCCATTGTCCTAAAGCATTGCCAATATTTTACATTTTAGCCATTCTTCTGGGTATGGAGTGATATTTCATTGTGTTTTTAATTTGCCTTTTCTTGATGACTAATCAATTTGATCATATTTTATTATCTATCATAAAATCGGCCATGTGGATACATTTTTTTGAAGTGCCTGTGCAAGTCTCTTTTCCAATCGGTTCTTGGGATGTTCCAACTTTTCTTACTCATTTGGGGACATTATTTATGTATGAGAAGTATGAGATACTTCTCTGTTTTTTATTTATTCTGTGGTTTGTCTTTTCTTTGTTTTAATGGTATTTGTTCATAAAAATAAGGTCTTAATTTTAATGCACAATGTTTGCCTTATAAAATTGCATTTTCTGTTGTCAGAAATGGTCAGATGGTGACATTTCATATGATTCAAACCAATCGTTCAATTTCTCAATATTTCTCCTTAGGGGTAAGTATTTTCATATCTTTTTAAAAAATACCTACCCCAAATCATGATATTCACATAATATTCAAGGAGATTCCTTGCCCTTCCATTTACATTTAGTGCTACAAATCATCTGAAATTCATTTTCTTGAGATTGTCATATACATTCCAGTGTCTCCACAGTACATAAATTATTTATTGATATATATAGATCTCTTTCTGGGCTTTTTATTCCGTTCCACTGGTCTTTTTGTCTAATATTGCTTCAGTAGAAAACTCTTAAATCCTGTATTTTATTTTTTTATATTATTAAAAAAATTCCTTTGCATTTTTATTGAAGTATTGTTAATGTACAATATTATACTAGTTTCAGGTGTACAACATAGTGATTTGACATTTATATAATTTATGAATTGATCATTATGATAAGTCTAGTAAATCACATCACCAAAGTTATTACAATAGTATTGACAGTATTTCAAATGCTGTAGATTACATCCCCATGACTTATTTATTTTATAACTGGAAGTTTGTACCTCTTAATCCCCTTCACCAATTTTGCCCAATCTCAAACCCTACTGCCCTCTGACAGCCAGCACTGTGTTATGTTTCTTTCTATTACTGTGGTTTTGGTTGTAACTTCTTTTCCA
The DNA here is from genome assembly GCF_963924675.1 of Phocoena phocoena. Taxonomy (NCBI): domain Eukaryota; kingdom Metazoa; phylum Chordata; class Mammalia; order Artiodactyla; family Phocoenidae; genus Phocoena; species Phocoena phocoena. The sequence continues at coordinate 74,918,933 of NC_089234.1, read as the reverse complement.
TTTCTGATCTTATCTCTTTGGACCTCTCTATTTTTTCTTGATTTTGACTAAAGGTTTATCGATTTTGTTTATCTTTTCAAAGAATCAGCTCTTAGTTTCATTGATCTTTTCTATTTTTTTAGTCTCTATTTCAGTTATTTCTGCTCTCATCTTTATTATTTCCTTCCTTCTACTAATGTTGCACTTTGTTTCTTCTTCTTTTTCTAGTTTCTTTAGGTGTAAGATTAGATTGTTTGAGATTTTTCTTGTTTCCCGAAGTAGGATTATATTGCTCTAACTTCTCTTTTAGAACTGATATGGGAAGGTTGTGTTTTCATTTTCATTTGTTTCCAGGTATTTTATTAATTCCTCTTTGATTTCTTCATTGACCCCTTGGTTGATTAGAAGAATGTTGTTTAGCCCCAACGTGTTTGTTTTCTTTCCAGTTTTCCTCTTGTAATTGATTTTTAGTCTCATACCATTGTGGTCAGAAAACGCTTGTTATGATTGTCTTATTAAGTTTATTGAGACCTGTTTTCTCTCATAGGACGTGATCTATACTAAAGAATGTTCCATGTACATTTGAAAAGAATGTGCATTCTGCTATTTGGGGGGGTGAAATGTTCTCTATTAAGTATGTATTAACTAACGTGTCCTTAATGCCAACGTTTCATTTAGATTTTCTCTCTGGATGATCTTATCCATGTAAATGGAGTGTTAAAGCCCTCTACTGTTGTTATATTACAGTAAGTCCCCTACATACTTACTTTCAAGTTGCGAACTTTCAAAGATGCAAACGTGCGTTCGCATGTCCAATCACGTAAGTTAGTTCACATGTCTGGCATACATTGTCACTTGCATGCATCCTCTACAAGTGGTTATGCTTTTGTGTACTTCACAGTACTCTACAGAGTACAGTAGTACAGTATCTTTATTTGAAGCCCAGGATATCTGGAATCAGGCATAAAAGCAGCAGTGATGTAGCTGGTAGTACTGTACCTTTCAAGATACTGTACTGTAAGATTAAAAATGTTTTCTTTATTTTTGTGTTGTTTTTTTATGTATTATTTGTGTGAAAAGTATTATAAACCCATTACAGTACACTCCTATATAGCTGATGGTGTTAGCTGGGTACCTAGGCAAATTTTGTTGGACTTAAGAACAAATTGGACTTACAAACGTGCTCTCAGAACAGAACTCATTCGTATGTAGGGGACTTACTGTATTGTTAATTTCTCTCTTTATGTCTGTTAAAATTTTCTTTATGTATTTAGGTACTCCGGTATTGGTCTTATATATATTTATAATTGTTACATCTTCTTTTTGGTTTGATCACTTTATCATTATATAATGTTCTTCTTTGTCTCTTGTTTCAGTCTTTGTTTTAAAGCCTATTCGTCTGGTATAAGTAGTGCTACACCAGCTTTCTTTTCATTTCCATTTACATTGAATACCTTTTCCCATCCTTTCACTTTTAGTCTGTGTGTGTCTTTAGATATGAAGTGAGTCTCTCGTTGGCAGCATATATATATGGGTCTTGTTTTTTTAATTCATTCAGCCACCCTATGTCTTTTATTTGTAGTATGTAGTTCATTTACATTTAAAATAATTATTGACAGGTGTGTACTTATTTTCATATTGTTAATTGTTTCTCATTGTTTTTGTAATTCTTTTCTGTTCCTTTCTTCTTCTCTTGTTTCTCTTCCCTTGTAATTTGATGACCTGATTTAGTGTTATATTTGAATTCCTATCTCTTTTTCTGTGTATATCTGTTATAGTTTTTTGGGTTGTGGTGACCATGAGGTTCATATATAACAACCAGTGTATATAGCAGTCTATTTTAAGTTGATGGTTGCTTAAATTCAAGAGGATTCTAAAAGCAGTACATTTTTACTACTCCTAAACGTTTTATGATTTTGACATCATACTTTACATCTTTTTTGTGTGTATATCACTTAGCTATTTATTTTAGATATATGATTTTACTACATTTGTCTTTTAACCTTCATACTAGCTTTATAGATGGTTGATCCACTACCTTTACTATATATTTGCCTTTACCAGTGAGGTTTTTTCTTTTATAATTTTCTTGTTTCTAGTTATGACCTTTTCTGCTTAAAGAAGTCCCTTTAACATTTATTGTAAAGGCAGTTTAGTGCTGATGTACTCCATATGATAACCTTGCTGGTAGAGTGTTCTTGGTTGTAAGTTTTGTTTGTTTGTTTTTATTTCAGCACCTTGAATATGTGGTGTCAATTCCTTCTGAACTGTAAAGCTTCTGCTGAAAAATCAGTTGATAGTCTTATCGAGGGGGTGGGGGGAATCCACGCAAAAGTAACTAGTTATTTTTCTCTTGCATTTTTAGATTCTCTCTTTATTTTTAACTTTTAACACTTTAATTATATTGTGTTTTGGTGTGGGTCCCTTTGGGGTTTTTTTTGTTGTCGGTTTTTGCGGTACGTGGGCCTCTCACTGTTGCAGCCTCTCCCGTTGCAGAGCACAGGCTCCAGACGCGCAGGCTCAGCGGCCATGGCTCACGGGCCCAGCCACTCCGCAGCATGTGGGATCTTCCCGGACCGGGGCACAAACCCGCATCTCCTGCATCAGCAGGCGGACTCTCAACCACTGTGCCACCAGGGAAGCCCTGGGTTTATTTTTTGGAGGACTCTCTGTGTTTCCTGGACTTGGATGTCTGTTCCCTTTGCCAGGTTAGGGAAGTTTTCAGCCCTTATTTCCTCAAGTAGTTTTTTTTGTCCCTTTCTCTCTCTCTCTCTCTGCTTCTGGGACTCTTACATTGTGAATATTAGTAGGCCTGATGTTGTCTCAGAAGTCCCTTAATCTCTCCTCATTTTTTTTTCTTTCATTTTCCTTTTGGCTGTTCTAACTAGGTGATTTCCACTACACTGTCTTCCAGATACCTCATCATTCTTTTGCATCTGTAATGTGCTGTTGATTCTGTCTAGTGTTTTTTTTTGTTGTTGTTTTGTTTTTTTGCGGTACACAGGCCTCTCACTGCTGTGGCCTCTCCTGTTGTGGAGGCACAGGCTCCGGACACGCAGGCTCAGCGGCCATGGCTCACAGGCCCAGCTGCTCTGCGGCATGTGGGATCCTCCTGGACCGGGGCACGAACCCGTGTCCCCTGCGTCGGCAGGCGGACTCCCAACCACTGCGCCACCAGGGAAGCCCCGTTTAGTGTTTTTTTCATTCCAGTTTTTGTAGTCTTCGGTTTTGATTGGTTCTGTTTTATATTTTTTAGCTATTTTTTGAAGTTTTTGCTGAGTTCACCCATTCTTCTCCTGAGTAAGATAGCATTTTAATGACTATTACTTTGAACTCTTTGTCTGGTAAATTTCTCATCACTTTCATGTAGTTCTTTTTCTGAGGTTTTGTTTGGAAGGTATCCCTTTGTCTCTTTATTTTGCCTAATTCTCTGTTTATATGTATTATGTATATCAACTTTGTATCCTGGTCTTAAAAGAGGGCCCTAAAGTAGAAAGTGTCCTTTGGGGCCCAGTGGTGCAATCTCCTCTTGTCGCCTGGGGTATCTGCTCTGTTGGCTGCATGTGTCCTCCTTTTGTGGTTGAGCTGCAGTTGCTGCAGACATGCTGGTGGTTGTGGTTGGTACCAGGCCAGCTGGCTTCAAGGATCAGCTGCAAGTGCTGCATGCATGGTGGTTTGCAGGGCCAGCCTATTGGAGCATCAGTTATTTTGAAGGGGCATTAGCGCTGGCTCTGGTGACCCACTGGGTGGAGTGGGGCTGGAGCATCTTTGGAGAACCCAGGCAGGGTGGGCAGTTTGAGCATGGTAGATCCTCATGGAAACACCTAGGAGGGCTGCATGGTGTTACTGATGGAAATGGTACCCATCAGTGCTGGGCTGGCTAGGCGGAAGGAGATTTTTTAAAAAGCTCCCACCAGTGCTTCCATCCCTGGAGAATGTTTCACCAGATCCCTGCCCTTCTGGGTCACACTCTACAATTAGTCAATGAATTTCCTTCTCATATGACCCAGAGTGTTTTAGTCTGCTACCTCTGTGCTAAGACTTGGATCAAGCATGTTGTGTGTAAGCCCTTCAGGAGTAGAATCTTGGTTTCCTACAGTTCTCTAGCTCTCCTAGACATAAGCCTTGCTGATTTTCAAAGCCAGATGTTATGGGGGCTCATCTTCTCAGTGCTGGACCCCTGGGATGGGGAGCCCAGTGTGGGGCTCAGAACCCTCACTCCTCAGGGGGAACCTCCTCAGTTGTGATGTCTCTCCTGCTTGTGGGTCGTCACACTAGGGGGTATGTTCTGACTAGATTGCATCTCTGCCCCTCCTACATATCTTGATGTGGTCTTTTCTTTATATCTTTAGTTGTAGAAAATCTGTTATGCTAGTCTTCAGCTTGTTCTCAGAGATCGTTGTTCTGTATGTAGGTGTCATTTTGATGTGCCCATGAGAGGAGGTGAGCTCAGGATCTTCCTACTCTGCCATCTTGATCTGGACTCTAGCCAATACTTTATTTAAAAAATAATGTTTAGTAGAGAATGTGTTCTCCCTTATACTTCTTTTTCAGGAGTCTCTTTTTTTCTCTCTTTGGCCTTTTAAGTTTCTACACAAATTTTAGACTGAATTCATCAGGTTCTAAAAAAAAGCTGAGTCTTTTTGGAATTGCTTGCTTTCTTTCTTATTTTATCTTCTTGTGGGACTGTGTTTTTCTTTCAGTTGACTGTGAAGTATTATATGCAAAAACTTTAGAAATAATTTGAGGTCAAGATATTGTTAACTTCCATTTGTCATGATTTAAGACTGATTTTTAAAGGTAGCCATGGATGCCAGAAATCCATTCTTACTTTAATCCAATTATAAAAAATAATATAATTTGAAGTTAAGCTCTATTTCCTTTTCATCCTGGTATATTTCTGGTTCACCTTTTCTTCAGGGCAGGAGTCACATGACAGATATGGGTCAAATCTGGCCTGCTGCCTGCTTTTGTAAAGATTTTATTGAAACACAGTGATGTCTGTCTATTTATGTATTGTCAATGATGTCTTTTCTGCTAGAAAAGCAGAACTAAGTAGTTGCTGCTGATAGAACATCTCACAGAACCTAAAATATTTACTACCTTGCCCTTCGCAGAAAACACTTACTGACTTCTCTTTTAGGATACAGTACTTTATGATCTCAACACAAAATATAAGGGGTTAATAAAGATTTTCCTCTTTGAAATACCTGGATTCCAGTGTGTCCTTCAGCCCCAGGAGCCTGCCACAATCACTACTCAGTATCTCAGGCTCTCATCTGCCTTTTCAGTAAATGGCAGATGTCCCTTGTGGAAAAGATGTTCCAAAATGCTAGGTTAAACTATTTTTGTTTCTTTCTCCTACTTCATTGGTTTGTAGTTCTCATTACACTGCAGCATTCCTGTGTCTTCAAATATATTTTAAAAACAGTGTTTCTCACCATTCTCAGTAAAAGCAGTGTTTCTCACCATTCTCAGTAAAAAGGTTGGTGCATCTTACATAATACGCCATTAGTATAAACAGAATGTTCTGTATTAAACGTACATATAATCTGTCTGCTCTACTAGGATATCAGCTCCATAAAATTCAGGATTGTGTCCCTGTTCTTTTTAGCAATGTATCTCTGGGTTCTTCTGTTGAGTTTGCATTGTGTTAAATAAATGCGCATGGAGTCATATAAATATGTAGAACTCAGGTGCACTTGTGATCCAGGATTCATGTTATACAGCATTACTTCCCTAAATTAAATTTTCTTCAATCACTGGAAGCAAGAACAGACAAGATCGTGATAAATACTATTCATATTATAAAATATTAGTGATCCCAAGCTGCAACAAAATGGTACTTGGTTTTATAATAATGTAAAGGCGAGCGTTATTGGTGAAGCAGTTGAATCTGTTAAGCTGTTTGTGGTTGTTAAAACCCAAGCACTTGCTTTAACTTGGGAAAAGTGCCTTCTTCTCCTTCTGGGAATAGATCTTTCATATAAATAATAAGTAGGCTTAATGCTCCCCCTCAGAGAGAAGACCCAGATATCCGTAGAACAGAGCTTTAGTTCCAAATAAGATTTATTTTTCTGAGGGCCTATAATTGTAAGTTAGGAGCTTGATTCCTTACTGGAATGCAGAGAGGGTCCTATAAATAGAGTCTTTTTAAAATATTTTAATTTACGTGAAGTGGTCATTCATTTTACTGGGTCAAATAACCAGATTTTATGATGTAGAAGAAATAACATCATACGTGCTAGCACATTTTCAGGAAAGTTCTGAAGAGTGTGGACTTGACTGTGATGATGCGCTCACATGAGTCATTCAGTTATGCATTTTAAAGAAAATAGTATGGATAATTCATGTAGTTATTCACTACAAAATCATTTTAAATTTTTTCTCTGTTAATGATTTGATCAGTACAACCAATGGTGGTGGGAAAAACCTTAGAAAAATAATTTAGTCTCATTTTGTCATCTTCCTTTGACTTCTTAACTTGAAGAGACTTTCTAGGTAACTCTGTTCTGCTGTGCTAGAGGGATAGTTTTTCAGACCTCTTCTTTCCCCTTCTTTTCTTCCCTGATAGGGTTTCTGTATGTATTTGGGGAAGGATCTAGCTTATAGGATCTCATGGCAGCTAGAAGAAAAAATAAAAGCAAACAGATTCTAAGATCCCTGTAGAGTTCACTGGATCTTCCTGGGACTGCTGTGGAGCTAGGCTGATCTACTACTTGAACTTTTGAACACAGAGAAGCAGTTTCTTTGGCTACTTGGTTTAGTCATACTGGTTCCATTACAGCAAATGAGATCTAGCCCCTGATCTGACATCCTTGCCCTCTACCAGTGTTCAGGTGTGCTGCTACATAATGTACTACCTCAGTGTCACCCTGCTGGCCACTCTGCAGTTTTCAGGATCCTTAGGTCATTTACCTGCTTTCCATCTGATAACACTTTCACATCATATCTCTTGCAGTGTCATCAGTGGTTTATTTATACATTCTTTGAACAAAACATTTTGAGTGTCTCCTGATGTACAAGTTGTTGCTATGTGTCTATCTACATATAGCAAAACACCTAGAAACATGTATTTCAAATGTTGATAGTGTCTGTGCACAATCAAGCTTGTTTTGCTTTTATATTTTGCAATTTTCTAAAATTCTATGCAATACTTTGTGTTCAATGAAAAGAGAAATAAGTGAAAATCAAACAAATGAGTGAAGTGCTTTATTAGAAAACTGACAAAGGACATAGCCTGTTTGATAAATGTATAAAAATGGTAACTTCATTAGAAAATAAATTAATGATAATTAGAATTTTTTTAATTTGCCTTTTTTCAGCTAACAAGAAAATATTATGCCACCTATTTTTCTACTACAGAGATAAGTTTTTAGATTTGGGTGAAGACAAATTGTAATGGCAATCAAAGGTCAGGCAGAAAGAATTGTTTTGATTTCCTCCGTACTCATTAGGAAACACATCCAGTAGGGAATAATTTCTTCCATTCCTGGATAAATTAAAACTTGTTTTTAAGGTGGTCATTGACAATCTCATCAATATCATAATGTCAATATCACATTAGTGAAACTCTCCTAGAGAAGTCTCCAGGTCTTTAAAAGTGGAAGAGAAAGGAATCTTTTGGGACTAAAACAAATAAGCATCTTGAGGAGGAAATTGATATGAAATCACAAAATAGGTTTGTGTTTTAATTAAAACTCCGTGGAAATTCAACCTGTTTCATAGCACGTACTTTTTTTTTTTCCCCTCTAGGATCACAGTTGCTGGATGTTAATCTAAAGTTCTTTCTCAGTGTAATAGAGTTTTATTAACTTCTGGTTATTAATTTATAGTTTATAGACCCGCTATTCAATAAAGTTGTTTTATTAGGTTGTAAGCACCCCAAGTGGCTATTGAGATTAGTACACATTTTAGATCTCTTAGAACACTACATTACCTAAGGCATACTGCATGATGAGGATACTTGTTAAATTAGAAACCCTGTCTAAATAGAGTTCAAAATTTCAAATATGTGTATTTTATTAGAATTGGTCAGAATTCTTTATTAATTTATTGTTATGAACATAGTTAAGATTTGTGTAGCAATTTATAGTTCAGAATTTTCTAATATAATATCTCATTTGATCCTCAGAAATTCACTGATGTAGAGTTGTTATCCCAATTTCATAGATATGGAAACCAAGGCCCAGAAAGGTAAATGATTTCTACAGGATTATGCAGGTAGACTGAAATTGCAAACATTGGAAACTCCATTCGGGTATTCCAATTCCATTTTATTGTGTCATCTCCCTTAGTTATAGAACACAGATAAGGTTCCACATTGCCTCATATGTTCTGCGGCTTGTTTCCAAATGCAAATACTTATCGAAATTAGATATAAAAAGAGAATGAATGAAGAGGGAGGATGGGAAATATGATGAACTGGAAAGCACATGCCTAAACTAAAAGGGAAATTGTTGTTCATCTACTGATTTTTGTCTTGGGGGATTGTGGGCCTACAGTTTCCAAATTTCTAATATTCAAAGAAGCTCAAAATTATATTTACATATGAAATTTTACTATTTTGAATGACTGAAATGAATTCTATATTATTTTATTCTATACACACCGGAAGCAAAACTAAACTACACTAAGCTAACTACAAAGCATTCCTGCAAGCTAAAATTGCCCTGTTGACTGCCATTTTATGAACTCTGTTCTAGAGTAAATAGTAATTAAATTGCTATAACTCCTGAGTCCTCAAAGCAAAATAGGATAAAAAATATTTGGTAAGTTTCTATTTTTGAAGTAATTTCAGACTTCAGAAAATTTGCAAGAACAGTGAAAAGAATTGCCATATACCCTCTCAAGATTCCCCTATTTTAAATATTTACTTGTATTTTTTTTTAGTGTTTTCTCTGCATACACACACACATTCTGTGTGTGTGTATGCAGAGAAAACACTATAAAAATGTATAAATATACATCATATATATATATATTTGAACTATTTGAGAGTAAGTTGAGGACTGAGGCTACAATGCTCCCTTTACATGTAAATGTTGTGTTTCCTTGGAATAATGACATTCTTTTATATAAATTCAAATTCAAATCAGGAAATTAAATGATTCACAGTACAATATAATCTACAGCTTTTATTCAGAGTTCACAAATTGTCCTTAAAATTTCCTTTATAACAACAGAAAATCTCAGATCATGTGTTGCATTAAGTTGTCACATCTTTTTAGCTTAATTTGGAAGAGTTTTTCAATCTTACCTTGTGTTCCATGACCTTGAGATTTGTGAAGACTACTGATAGGTAATTTTTAGAATGTTCCCCATTTTCGGTTTATCTGATGTTTTCTCATGATTTGGTTGAGGTTTTACATCTTTGGCAGACATAGACCAAAAATGATTTTGTCCTCAGTGCATCGTATCAAGAATCACATGTGGTTGGCTTGTTCCATTACTGATGACATTAACTTTGGTCACTCAGTTAACTAAGATCCTGTCTTACAGTTTTCTCCACTGTAAATTGACTACTTTTCCCTTTGGAATTTGAGAATATTTGAGAATATGTAGATATATGTCTCATCATCAGTTATACTAGGATATGTGTCAAATAGTGACTTTCTAACTGCATTGTTATTACTGCATTTACCAGTTGGCATTCTACTACAAGGAAGAACGTGTCTTTCTTTTTATTCATTTATTTATATCATCAAGGACTCGTGAATTCCTATTTCATTCAATGGATTTTAAACAGTGTGTTCTAATCCCTTAATATAATTACTTATTTTCACACTGAAATTATCCCAGACTTGGTAGTTTGGAGCTTCTTCAGGCTGACTTCTGCATACTTACAATATTTCCCTGTCATTCTTTGAGTACCTCTTTACTTCCTGGCACAGAAAGCTGTTCCGGATTCATTGTGTAGTTTCCTGCCCCAGTGCTGAAATTATTTCTCTGAAAAGCCAAGCTTACTTTAAGTGAATGGTATTTAGAAATTAATATCTGTGTGCCTAGTGTGTTAATTGCTACTGAGTGTTATTATTTCTAGTCCCTCACAGTAAGCAGAGGTAGAAAATAAATATTTTTAACAACCATTTGTGATGCTGAAGGACAAGAGAAAGTACTACCATGCTTGTGCCGTCAGTCTTAGGCATATCTGAGACAAAGTCAGTGAATAAAATAACATCACACTGTTGTGTTGTATGTATAAGATATTATTTTGAAATATCCTTTAATGTCTCTAACTTAAAATATGTTCTGTGGATTTGCAACATAAGAGTATTCATTATTATCAGAGATGGATTCAAACTGCATAGGCCAATCTAATATTGAAAGAAGCTCCAATAATATTGGTATCTTCCTGTTTACATTGAACAAATGTTCAAGTAGAATTAAATTTTACATCTCCCATTTGATAGATGCTGGCACATCAGCCAGAACCCAAAAATTAATATGAAAAAATAGTATTTTATTTCAAAGTAAAGTTTTTCACGTGCAAAAAATTTTCTCTCCTCTTTTGCTGTTCTTTACGTCCCAATGTATTTCTTCCTTTTTAATGAGAAATACTTCAGGAAGATGAATGTTGAAGAGTGTATAACTTCATACAAATAAAAAGAACATATTTTCTGTCAGATCTGAACTAATTTATTAATAGAGTTCTGAGAAGTTACCTTCCTGAGAGAGACATGAAAAAACCCCTGGGCTCATAATTTGTAAGACTGCTGGTGAACCAGGGTATACTTTAGAAAGCCACTATAATACTGAGGTATAATAACATTCTAGTACAAGCTTGTAGTAAAGGTTATAGTAAAGAAAACAAATATTCTGTTGTTCTAATTGTGTTTCAGAAAGAATGAACAAGGAGTATTGTTTGAGGAAGTACGAAAATTGAAACCTTAAATATGGCTCAAAAATATTTTGAGAACATAGTTGCTCATAACTCTCCAAATAAGAGCACTTCTAGGTTCTGGCTCAAGGGCTGAACTTGGTGCTTTATCTTGTTTGCTGTAATACAGAACAATAAAATAAAATAATAAACTAAAATAAACTTCCACTATTTCTAAAATGCTCTTTGGATCTGATCAAAGACCTTGGCAGAATGCTGGTTTTCCCATCAAATCTCAGGTAGATAGTTCCATTAATTGAATAGATTTATATTTGTGCTGATTGTTTACTGGAATGGGGCCCATCCTTAAAAGATAAAACGTCCTAACTTAAGTAATTTCTGATGATGGAAGAAGGATGACCTTGAAGTAAATAGGCCCTTTAAATAAAATTTCTTTTTTCAGAAAATAGTTTTCTCATAATTGTTTTATTAGCATATATCTTTTTGTCATTTTATAAAGTAAATAAAAATTGAATTTTTTCTCATTACAGTAAATTTACATTCACTGAAATTTCTTCTCTGTAAAATATAATTGTAAGATATGCCATTTTATAGGTTTGATTTTTTAATGAATTACCACAGTGTAATAACACATTTGAACAATATTGTAGATATTTTATTACATGTAATATATGTTTTCCTTTTATTGACTTACATATAGTGCCCAAAAGGAATTAGTAGAAAGTCCTCAGGAGGTGTGACTTAAGAAAACTGCCCTGGTTCTTACCTGTCGCAATTTTTCTTCTTGTGTCAGATTTTTCTTCTTCTTGTTAAATCCTTCTGACTTTCCTAGGTGTTCTCTCCCTTCCGCGTCTGCACCGAGATACTGCATATTTATTATTATGACCTTGATTGAGCAGCAGTTTCTCTGTCTGTGCAACTACTCGAAGTTTAGACCTGAAATATCAGATAGCTTTTAAAATTGCCTTGTCAATAAGTCTTTATTTGCCTTTAAATGTGCTCTATAAACCTACATGTCACTTACTGTTGATTGAACAATGGCTTCTCTTTCATTTGCTCCCCATCCCACATCCATCCAGATTCTGTCTCTATCACATCTGAGTAGTCACAGACATTATTTGTATTAAAGTCAGAGATACACACCAGCGAAGGTTTTGTTTTTCCTGCTCAGAAAGAAACAAGGGAGGAATGAAGCAGGAAGCAGGCAACACTTACTACTTACATTATTTTTATTCTGAAAATAAAATCTGTCATCCACTGACCCATCTCAGGCAATATACTGAATGGAGATTTTTTTTCACCTGAGAAGAACTAATCGATTTGGCCTTTTTATTAGAAATCTATTGAATTGTAACTGCTATAATTCTCTCACACACCAATATTGTTGATGAACTTACTTAGGTCTAAAGTATTTGAAGTGTAGTTTTGATGTTTAATTCAAGTAATAACAAACCAGCAATACTGGTTTTGTTTGTTGAGTTTCATTTTTCTTAGTAATAAATTTTGTTGCACCAACTCCTGAATCAGAACTTTGTTCTACTGATGCATAGTTAAATGAGTATTATTACTCAGTGAAGTAATATCGATGTTAGTCTGATACCTTGTTGCTTTTTCTTTTCTGCCTCAATTATTGATTTTATTACTTGGCATCAAAACCTTGCTCCCCCTGCTAAGGTACCAGTTGTCTGTATGGGATCTCTGATGCAGCCGTTCATGCTAGGGTTCTAGACATAACTGTACTTCACCCTGTCCAGGTATAACAATAATGACCTACTGGCCAAGTGCATCTTATTTAAGTACTATTATGACAGAAAAAAGTAAAAAAAAATGCATCTATCAGACTCTTTTACTGAAAATGTTACTGAACATAGAGGAAAATAAAGAATTTTCAGTAACTACAGAGGATGATGGCTCATCATATATTTATCATATACTTATATGTAACATACACATAGGTATATATAAAAATATTTAATCCCGAGTTGTGAAAAGAAGCACCATATATTTATCAAGCATCAAAATATTGATTAAAATTTGTAGAAAATTATGGTGTGTATATTAAAGTACAGAGAGGTATAGCTTTGGAATTGGATTTTGATTTTAACTATTTCAGTTAGTAACCATGGGTTTGTAGTGAAGTTGCTCAGCTTTTCACATTTCTTTCTCCATCTGTAGGATGATGATACAGAGTGTACCTGCTTCAAAGAATTTTTGAAAGGTTTAAATGAGATAATGAATGCAAAGTTTATAAGTGCCCACACTTGTAAGATATTCAGTAAATGTTAAGTTGTAATTATTATCATCATTAGTAGCTGTTGTAGAAGAAAATGCAAAATTTTCATGGCTGTTTGAGAAATAAATGAATAGTTTAAGTAAATTTCATGTGTATTTTTATACCTGTAACTATATTCACGCCCTACCTTTACTTCTCAAATTTACTTCACCCTCATTTTGACTTCCTAGTGACCAGGTCAGTGATTTATCTGATCATGTGTGTATCATATCAAGAGTACTTCTGTGGTGGTTAGTTTGGATTTATAGTTATATTATGTTCACAGAAAAAAAAAAAATCTAGCCAGAATGGCTTGGTTAGTTCATACCACTCTACTCTCATTCTGGCCTGTATGGGATTTTGAGGAAAAATAACTAACTTCCTAGCAAAGGAAAATGAGGACGTTTAAGCCAACAGAAAAAAAAAAAAAAAAAATGATCTGTACTACATGGCCTTTCCCTGCCTATCATTTAAACTGAAGCCTGACTATGTATATGTATTGGTGACAAGGTCTTTAGACTTTTCATATTTTTATCACTGTAAATTGTTTTTTATTTCCTTAAGAACTTTTAATACTGTTAAACTAATTTAAATATTATGGGGAGGTGGGTTGTTCAGGTCAGGTTAGTTCAAACAGAGGAGTGACCAAAGGCACATATAAGGATAAGACTGAAATTCAAAGATACTGCCCCAAACCCTAATTCATTCATTAGCTTCACTTAACTACCATTTCTGCTCCCACTAGACAGCCTTATGAGTAAGTGATGTGTTTTATCAATAAAATTCCTGTGTGTTTCCTCATTTTCATACTAGGCAGAACATTCCATTGCATAAGATATTGGACAAATAAGGGAATATTGTTGGACTAATTTGTGAAATTTTTTACTCCCAACTGGGAGCAAATTGTTCCCATATTTCATCATACAATTTAATTTTTAAGAATAGTTTTTCGTTTTCATTTCTTTTTAATTTTTTAAAATTTATTTTATTTTTTCATTTATTTTTGGCTGCATTGGGTCTTCGTTGCTGCACGTGGGTTTTCTCTAGTTGCAGCGAGCGGGGGCTACTCTTCGTTGCGGTGCACGGGCTCCAGGCGCGCAGGCTTCAGTAGTTGTGGCACGCGGGCTCAGTAGCTGTGGCTCGTGAGCTCTAGAGTGCAGGCTCGGTAGTTGTGGTGCACGGGCTTAGTTGCTCCGTGGCGTGTGGGATCTTCCCAGACCAGGGATCGAACCCGTGTCCCCTGCATTGGCAGGTGGATTCTTAACCACTGCGCCACCAGGGAAGCCCCTTGTTTTCATTTAGAAAGCAAGAATCATGAAATAATTTTGTTTATGCTGAAGCTCACAGAATCCAATGAAGGTATCCATAGATGTCACGACTTCGGCAGTGATTGTTCTTGAGCACAGAGGTGGAGTAAGTCTATGAAGCAGTTGATGTGCCTTGATGTAGTAGACTCCATGGGGCTGAGCTTTGGGGCAACCACAAGCTCCCAAGAAAACGTCATTAAACAGTGTGTGAGCACTCCCAGGAAGATGGGACGGCAGTCTGCCATAGCATCTGTGCTCATTTTCCACTGAGTCATCTGATCTCTCCTAAACTCACCCACTCTTCCCTAAATCCTTCAGTTCAAAATATGTGGTATACTTAGGAGCACTTGCTGAATGAAATAAATAGGAATCTGCAAACTAAAAATAATAGATAATGTGGTATGGTAATTCTCAGCCTACTCAATCTTCTCAGGCTGTTCTCTACAGCTTTTAAATATGTGTGTGTGTGTGTGTGTGTGTGTGTGTGTGTGTGTGTGTAATTTCTTTTTTCTTTCCACCATCTGCTCTAGTCCAGTGAGAGCATTTCCTGCTGTGCCTCTCCTGCAAGTCCTCCCATGCCAACTCTCTGACATTCTTTTAGGTCCTTTGGTATATAACTCCTTTTTATTCTCCAGTGCTCCTCTCTCCTATTTCATGGCTTAGCATACCCAACCCACACTCCCAACATTGCAGAGATGTCCAGTTTCTCAGGATTTGCTACTGGCCGAATCTGATAGCTATGCCAACAAGCCTATGCATTGTTGAAAATAAGATTATCGAGCATAAAGGCAAAACATCAAATAAGAGTTAAGAATAAAATTCCAAACAATGAAAGTAAAATTCAAATTTTTATTAGTTAAGGAGACAGAAAACTTGTGTGTTTACTCTTCTGGAAAGTTTCCCAGGTCTCCCCATTCATAGACTCAGATGGGTGACTCTCTTGTTTTCTCCACTAGCTTCCTTGTCCATGTACCTATTATAACATTTACCACACTGACAGAGCCTTTTTTTAATATAAATTTATTTATTTATGGCTGCGTTGGGTCTTCATTGCTGTGTGCAGGCTTTCACTAGTTGCAGCAAGTGGAGGCTACTCTTCTTGCGGTGCGTGGGCTTCTCATTGCGGTGGCTTCTCTTTTTGTGGAGCACGGGCCCTAGGCGCGTGGGCTTCAGTGGTTGAGGCATGTGGGCTCTAGAGTGCAGGCTCAGCAGATGTGACGCGTGGGCTTAGTTGCTCCATGGCATGTGGAATCTTCCCGGACCAGGGCTCGAACCCACGTCCCTTGCATTGACAGGCGGATGGATTCTTAACCACTGTGCCAACAGGGAAGTCCCACTGACAGAGTGTTATCTCTCTCTTTTATTAGAATGAAAGTTTCCTGTGAGTAGAAATCCCCTCGTTCATCATTTGTGATTGGCACATGATATGCATTCAATATATATTTTTATAAAGAAATCAACTACAGGAGGCTATCTCATTCTTTATGTTTCATACATAAGAAGAAAAATATTATACAGGTTAACTTTATCTCAGATTTAAGAATTTCATTATTGATATAACTAAATTATTAACAAATTTATGAGGTGAAAAAATAAATCAGAATTGTTCCCTATCGCATGTACTAAGCTGTAACAAGAACACAGAATCTCTGCAACCTGCCACTTATATCTCCACTGAGAACCTAATACACTCAGGTATTTTTTCTTGATACAAAGTGATTGTATAGAAAAGATCATAGATTTGATTTCTCAGCTCTAAGACTCTTGCTGTCAAGTGATTAAACTGAGGTGTGTCCTCACCTTGATTGCTCTCTGATTTGAAATTTTATTATACTAAAATTTCACCGTCTTAACATTTCAAGCTGTCTCATTTTGCTAAAATAGAATTAATAGAGTGTTTTATATAAAATGAAGCCTTAGTTAATTTTTAAATGACAAGCATAAAATTACCTATTTTCTTAAAAATAGTTAATAGTTTTAGTCACACAAAATTTGGGGGAAAAAAGCTCAAAAACTACAGTGTAAACAAAGAAAAGTATGACTTCTTCTCACCCCAGAAGGCATTCTCTCTTCAGAGGTACCCACCCTGTTTCATTTATTGTATTTATCTCTGAAATGTTCCACACGTATTAAAGCACGCATTTACATGTAGTACTATCTTTGGTATCCATTGTGACATAACAAATTACCACAAAATTGGCAACGTAACCCACATTTATTATATTTTTATTTTTTTAATTTAATTTTTATTTTATATTGGAGTTCAGTTGATTTATTGTACAATGTTGTGTTAGTTTCGGGTGTACAGCAAAGTGATTCAGTTATACATACATCCCTTCTTCTTCACATTCTTTTCCCATATAAATTATTACGGAATACTGAGTATAGTTCCCTGTGCTATATAGTAGGTCCTTGTTGGTAGTCTATTTTGTAATAGTAGCATGTGTATGTTAATCCCAAGCTCCTAATTTATCCCTCCTCCCCACCTTTCCCCTTTGGTAACTGTAAGTATCTTTTTGAAATCTGTGAGTCTGTTACTGTTTTGTAAATATGTTCATTTGTATCATTTTCTTTTTTTTTTTTTTTTTTTTTTGCCGTATGCGAGCCTCTCACTGTCGTGGCCTCTCCCATTGTGGAGCACAGGCTCCCGATGCACAGGCTCAGCAGCCATGGCTCACGGGCCCAGCCGCTCCGTGGTATGTGGGATCTTCCCGGACCGGGGCACGAACCCGCGTCCCCTGCATCGGCAGGCGGACTCTCAACCACTGTGCCACCAGGGAAGCCCTGTATCATTTTTTTAAAATTAGATTCCACGTATGAATGATATCATATGATACTTGTCTTTCTCTGTCTGACTTACTTCACTTAGTATGATAATCTCTAGGTCCATCCATGTTGCTACAAATGGCATTATTTCATTTTTTTTATGGATGAATTGTATTGTATTGTATATATGTACCACATCTTCTTTATCCATTTTATCCATTCATCTGTTGATGGACATTTCGGCTCCACATTTATTATTCACACTTTCTATAATTTTGTTTATGCTGTACCCCCTGCTGCAAGGGCTTAGCTTGTACCCCCTGCTGCATGGTTTCCCACAAGGCTACAGTCTTGGCCAGGGTTGGGACCTCATCTGAAGGACTGACTGATGAAGGATCCATTTCCACCCTCATATGTTTGTTAGCAGTATTTAGTCTCCTATGGGCTATGGGACTGAGAGCCTCAGTTTCTTGCTGGTAGAATTCCAGAGGCCACCCTCACTCAGCTCCTTGCCCCATAGACCTCTTTAAGAAGGCAATACGGAGAGTCTGAAAGCGAGACAGAAGTTAAATTCTTACGTAATTCTAATCATGGAAGTTATATCCCCTTTGCTGTGAGGTATTCTGATAGTTAGAAGCATACTACTTAAAAGGAGGGGTTTCCACAAGTTCATGATCACCAGGAGGCAGGGATATTGGCAGTCATCATAGAAGCTGCCTAACCAAGTCTGCACTCTGACCCCAAAACACATCACTTTCACATGCTAAACACATTAAACCCCCTTTCTCAAAAGGTCTTTAGGGCTTCCCTGGTGGCGCAGTGGTTGAGAGTCCGCCTGCCGATGCAGGGGACGCGGGTTCGTGCCCCGGTCCGGGAAGATCCCACATGCCGCGGAGCGGCTGGGCCTGTGAGCCATGGCCTCTGAGCCTGCGCGTCCGGAGCCTGTGCTCCGCAACGGGAGAGGCCACAACAGTGAGAGGCCCACGTACTGCAAAAACAAAACAAAACAAAACAAAAACAAACAAACAGAAAGTTCTTTAGAGTACTAACCTGTTACAGAATTTGCTCCAAGTCTAAAATCTCACCTTTAGAATCAGGTGTAGATGAGAATGAGTGTAGTTTGTTAAGTAAAACTCCTGAAATACAGTTTCTCTTCCTCTGCAGGCATGTGAAACTAAAGAGAAGAGTTATCTCCTGTCTATCTCTGTAACACACAGTGGTGGCTGAGACGTAGGATAATGGCTGCTGACATTCCTATTCGAAAAGGGAAAAAATGAGAGGTAAAAATAGTCTAGAATAATTCTGAAATCCACCTGGGCGAAGGTTGGAAGGTCCTTGATTAGGTTTCAAGGCCTGTGAGTAACTCTCTATAACTTTGTTTTTTGGTTTGGGTTTGGGTTTTGTTATAGATTTATGCATCCAGTTTGGAATCCATTTTTTTCCAGGAGTCTTTCAAAGGTGTTAACTGCTCTAATACATTTAGTACGTTTCAAAATCTCTATGGCTGTGGCTAGCAAATTTAGAAGGAAAAAAAAATTAACTCCTAGTGACTGGCTCTCTGGCTATTCAGTTTGTGACCTCTTAGGACATATCACAAAAGTCAAGACAGGTTACAGTACACACATCATTTCATGTATGAAGCTAGTGAAAGACTTCACTTCTACCTCTAAAATCTTCTGTCTGTGGCAGTGGGAAAAAATGACAGACAGCCACTTTCTCTGCACTCCTTTTATTGGTATGTGTCCATCCTGGACCAGCTGAGTATATACCTGAGAGACATTAGTGTTAAAAGTTGTAAACAAGGACTGGTAGATGGGGCCAAAGTGCAGAAAGCATGTTTTCCCTTTGTTTCATTGTGAGCATCACCGTTTTTAGAGCTCCTTTCGCTGCCTTTCCACAGTCTTGGTTTCATCCTCTGAGTCTCCCTGACTTTTTCATGAAAAGAAGCACATGTTTGCTCTTGAGTAGTTTTCTCAATATGGTCACTGTCAGGAGAAGTTTAGAGGAGACCAGCAGTGTCTTTTCATTTTCTATTCTCTTTGTCCCTTTTAGTTCAAACTGTCAGTGGTTTAGGTGATACGATTTTCTCAAAAATTTGTGGGCTTTCTGCAGATTTCATTGGGATTTATTCCATTAGGCAAAGCCACACCCAGAAATGTCTTCTAGATAAACCTTTTTCTGCTCTGGGCTCCTGCAGACCTGGCTGAGGACAATGCCCTAAAGTTTCCTAGATACCCTGTGGTTTGAATGAAGGGTTCTATGAGCCACACCATTAGTCTCTCTAAATGACTTTTTGTGACAGAATACTCTGATACTTTATCTTTCTAAAATTTTAACAAAAGGTTTGTCCAAGGGCTTCCCTGGTGGCTCAGTGGTTGAGAGTCCGCCTGCCGATGCAAGGGACACAGGTTCGTGCCCCGGTCTGGGAAGATCCCACATGCCGCGGAGCGGCTGGGCCCGTGAGCCACGGCCGCTGAGCCTGCGCGTCCGGAGCCTGTGCTCCGCAGCGGGAGAGTCCACAACAGTGAGAGGCTTGCGTACCACAAAAAAAAAAAAAAAAGGTTTGTCCAGTTACACACTCAACTTTATTTCTAGACCAAACCTCATCACTAGAATACATTTTTCTGACATTTTTCTTGGAAGTCATTTCTTAATTTTAGCATCTTTTGCCATCTGAAGAAGCTGAGCACTTTGCAAATCATTGGTCTTGGTTCCTTTTTTGTTTGACACCACAGGTCACCCCTAATTTGTCTTCTCTTGCACTTTGCTGTAAGTAGTAAGAAGAAACCAGGTGACATTTTCAACACTTGTCCCTCACTTCTTTTGAGCCCTCACTGGCTGTGTCCTCAGTGTTCAGATTTCTACTAACAGACTGGTCAAGGCAATTTAGGCTTTCTTTGTTATTCTCCTGCAAATCCTTCCTGTCTTTAACTATTACCCAGGTCCAAAGCCAGTCCCACACTTTAATGTTGTAGAAGCATCCCACTTCCAGGTACCAAAATTTGTATGTTATCTATTGCTGCCTGACAGTTTATCACATTATAAGCAGCTTGAAACAATGCATATATACTTAAAATCTTACAGGTTCTCTTGGTCAGGTATTCAGATATGGCTTAGCTGGGTCCTCTGCTTCTGTGTCTTTCATAAGGCTTCAATTAAGGTGCCATCCTGGCCTGGGGTCTCTTCTGAACATTTGACTGGGGAATAATCCACTTATTCTCTCTCTTTGTGGGCTGTTGGATTGAGGGCTTCAGTTCCAAGCTGACATTGGCTCAAGGCTGCCCTCAGTTCCTTCCCATATGGACATCTCCAGCATGGCCACTTGCTATATCAAAGCACGCAAGCCGAAAAGAAATAGAATCTGCTAGCAAGATAGAAGTGGCAACCTTATGTAACCTAACTTTCAGTAGCATCCTGTTCCCTTTGTCATATTCTGTTTCATAGAAGCAAGTCACAGGTCCCACCCACATTCAAGGTGTGGGAATTACATAAGGGTGTGAACACCAGGAGTCAGGGATCATTCAGGACCATCTTAGAGTCTGTCCACTACAGATTCTGTACACCATTTTTTCCCATTAAATCATATATTTTGATGATCATTCTATATAAGCGTATGTAGATATATCTTTTTGTTAAAATGACTTCTTTATATTTTTATTTATAAAAACTCTTTCAGGTGTATTATGTCCTTGATCAGTGCTATTTTATAAAGAAAAATGCAATGTGAAAGGAAAGATTAATCCTAAGTCTCTAATATATAAGTGAGAAAATTGTACTGAAGTAATTCTACTCCATAGAACTGTTTTTAAGAAATTCTTGTCGTCTTCTCCATACTAAAATTCATATAGAAATAAAACTGACAAGGCTTTTGTTATTTGTCATTTATTATATCTTTTCACCACAAGTTTGATTAAACACAATGGAGAGAATTAAAATTTGGCAGTATTCTCAACTTAATATGCCACTTACCAAAGCCTTTGTCATATGACCATAATGAAATCAAACCTGAAAATGATAATAATTACATTAAGCTAACAGAACTATTAGGTATTGTGAATGTAAGTATAGAGCTGGTATCACTTAGTAATAAAGAAAACATGTAGAAATTTTCTGGGTCAAATATTTGAATCAAATCTTTTGAAACTATGACAAGGAGGTAGAGGAAGCATTGCACTTTGAATACTTCGTTGATTCACTGCACTCAGAAGGCCGTTTCTGTTTTCTTTCTCTAGCTTAAGTAAATAAAACTGTGGTTTTTTGTTCATCTGATTTTTAGGTGCCAAACCTTTGTTTAGCAAAATGTTTCATGTGCATTCCTGTTAAACAAAGTAGAGAAAGATGACACTTAAAAGAGTTTATTTAAAGATTCACTTCATGAACCTGGAAAAGCTGTTTATGACTTCAGGAATAGGAAATTTACCAAATTCTCAATATCAAATGCTTCCCTCCAGTAATAGAAAAATATGTCAAGCAAAGAACTCTAGAAATGTTGAAGCAAGTCTCCAATGTATAAAAATGTCACCTTTTAAAAAACTTTCATTGATTATAGCAGGACTGTTTAACACTCCTGTGAATTTCCAAGAAAATCTGTCGGGGACTTCCCTGGTGGTGCAGTGGTTAAGAATCCGCCTGCCAATGCAGGGGACACGGGTTCGATCACTGATCCAGGAAGATCCCACATGCCGCGGAGCAACTCAGCCCGCGAGCCACAACTACTGAAACCCCCGCGCCTACAGCCCGTGCTCCACAACAACAGAAGCCACCGCAATGAGAAGCCTGCGCACCGAAACGAAGAGTAGCCCCTGCTTGCCACAAGTAGAGAAAGCCTGCACACAGCAGCGAAGACCCAACACAGCCAAAAATAAATAAATAAAATAAATTAAAAACAAAAAAGAAAATCTGTCTGTTAATAGGAACTTATTTTGTTACTTATGTAAAAAATTAATAAACAGAAATCTCAGTTAAATAGAATGCCAGAGGGGGGAGCTCTCACACCCTACCATAATAGCAGAGCCCAACAGGAAGAAGAAAGACTCTCTCTTCTTTCCTGGCAAAGACTCAGCCAAAGAGAGACTGTCACAACTCAGCCAATGGAAAGCCATGGCCCTCCCAACTTCCTTTTTCCCTCTATAAAAAAGTTTTCCTGTCAGTTTTTGCAGGGGACTTGTAAGGGCTCACTATGGTTGCAGACCCCAAACGGCAATTCTTTGTTGATCTGGAATAAACGCATTTTTGCTGGAGAAACAACTGGCAGTCTTTTTGTTTTAGGTGAACATATTATATATTTGATAACAAAACTACATTAGAAGATTTCTCAATAGAAAAGACTTTTTATTCATTTAATACACAAACATGATTGACTTGTAATGTGACTGAACCTGGTAAAGTGATTTTATAACAAAGTTTTGATTTAAGTTAGATTAAATCTCTGAGTAATAGTATTTTTTTTAACTCTAAAGCTAATTCAAACTTTGAAAACTTTCAGAGTTAAAATTTATAGTATTTTTTTCACAATGGTAGTAGGATATCTACTCAATAAATTATCTTGGATGGGTCACATGTTGAGGGCAAGGTGATGTTCATATCTTCTTTTTCCTTTTTTGTGCAATTTCTTTTTATTTTTTAAAAAACTTCTGCTCATATACTAAGTTTTCCTATTTAAATGTTAATGTTGCTACTTCTTTGAAACCATGAAACACAAAGTACATATTGGCATGTCACTTGCTAAATTTTGTAATTGTTTACCATTTCTTGCAATAGGTTTTACCTGTTGTGAAGAAAATGGTATAATCATTTTCTTCAGAAAGCATAATTTTTGAAAGAGATATAGATTTTGGAATTCTTTTGCTTTGGATTTCAAGGGGAAACATTGACAGTGCCATCTAGAGATTATTAACTTCATTGTGGTCACAGTAGTAAGAAATTTAACCACCTAGACAATTTTATCTTGTACAAGTAGAGCACATGTATTCCTGATTCCAAATTGGGTTCAGGTCATTATTTGAGCAAATCTCTTTCTCCGATATTCTGTTTATGTATATAGGATAGATATGATTTCTAAATAGATGAAAATACCCAAGAATATCATTTCTGTTACTTAATAAACACTCATTGTATGTTAGGTACCACTATCAGCATTAATAAAACATATCAAATATATATATCACACCTAACTCCCTTTTCTAGTCTCTTTTTATTTTTTAATTTTATGTCATGGAGTTGTGAAGCATCTACTCAAGAAAGATAAAATTTCTAAACATACAAGTTGCATAACAGTGGGAGTGAGTGTTTGTTGTAGGCTGTGATACATGCTGGACTTTAGTCCCAGGGGTTGTTTCTAATTCATTATATTATTTCAAGAGCCTAGTAGGCAGTTGAATAAAGTATTAGTTTCTTAGCCCTGTTGTAACAAAATGTTACAAACTGTGTGGCTCAGAACAATAGAAATTTATTGTCTCACAGTTCCGGAGACCAGAGATCTGAAATCAAGCTGTTGGCAGGACCATTCTCCCTCTGAAGGCTCTAGGGATGGATCTGTCCAGGCCTCTCTCCCTGTTTCTGGTAGTTCCTTGGCTTGTGGCAGCATAACTCCAGCTTTCATATAGTAGTCTCCCTATGTGCAGTCTTTCGTGAATCCAAATTTCCCTTTTTTATAAGGATACCAGTTGTATCAGATTAGGGGCCCACCCTACTAATCTTAATTTAAATAACATATGTGATGAATACGATCATATTCTGAAGTATTAGGGGATTAGGACTTCAACATATGAATTTTTGCAGAATATATTCAGCTCATAATAGGCAGCAATTAAATAAATGTTATATTACATTAAGGTGATATAGGATATAATCTCAATAAATGACCTTTGAAATTTTTGTAAAAAAATGTTTTAAAGAGAGTTTTCTGTGATTTTACCTTCTAATAAAATTTCATAGGAAGTTACCCTTCATTTTCCTTAATTGTATTTTAATACATACATTTTTAATCTGGCCAATTGTTTACCTCAACTTGTGGGTTTTTTTCCTCCAAGAAACAGCATGAAATAATAATGGAAGGCACAGAAATTAAATTCCAGTCTGAGGACAGACTAATTACCACACTGATGTTTCCGCAAAAGTTGGGTGTGAAGCTGGGTATTTAGGTTTCTCCTATTTAATCAGTGTGTGGGTGTTTCAGAACTCTATTGTATTCACATCTGTTCATAATCCAATGGTGGAACACTCCAAAAAAGCTATCGTGTATGTTGTTGCTTCTAATCAGTTTTATTAATTATTTCCTAGTTTTCAATAGAATAATTGCCATTTCTTTTTTATGCAATCTCTTTTTTTCCTTTTCTCTTTCTCTCACTCTCTTTTTTGCTTCTTATGTTTTGGGCCATTGAATACAAATCAACTTTGTTATTATTTGGCTATTTTTGTGCTCACTGTTTTTTGTTTTTTCCAGAAATGAGCTTTAATATTTAGACGTCTGGGGCTGCTACTGGTTTTGTTAGTGATTATAAGCAAGTACAAAAATAGAAAATCCTTATATTGGCAGTTCTTAGATGCTAGTAGTGTTCTAAGCCCTTTAGATATATTAATACACTTAATCTTCAAAACTATATGAATATATAGGTACTATAATTTTAATGCTGATTTTGTGGGTGAGGAGATTGAGTCACAGTATTTTGTTTATTATGTTATAATTACATTTTACACGTAAAAGTTAATATATTTTATGAGTGTTATGAAGCTGAAATATGTTCAATCCTATTTTTAGGATTAAATTTCACTCTGCCTGTCTTCAAGATGGGTGGTCAGCAAAATTTTTCTTTCAAGAGTCAGATAATAAATATTTTAAGCTTAGTTGGCCGTATGATCTTTGTTACAACTAATGAATTTTGTCATTGAAAATATGTAAATAAATACAACTTTATTTATAGAAACAGGAAGTGAACCAGATTTGGTCCATGGGCCATACATTATAAATTTCTGATCCAGAATATATTTTTAAAATCCACTATGTATTCACTTATGCTTAAGGTGAAAAAATTTACTAAGCTCCTACTTGCTATGCTGCATAGATTCATTTTCCTCAGAGAACATTTCATGAACCTTTGTAAGGTAGTGCTTTGCCTTAAAAGTAAAAGATTTTCCTCAGTGCTTAAATTTAATGTTTGTGGTAAGTACATACCTAAATCCAGAAAGTACATGTAAGTTTTAAAATGCAGAATTGCATCAGTTCTAAGATGCACACTTTTTATACATCAATATCTGTGAAATTGGAATGTGTCTTGCAATTTGTAGTCTTAAACTTGAGGAATTACAGAATTAGCTCATTTAGTTATGTTACATGGTTGATAATTTTTGATGAAAGACCACCAGAAACACACCTGGAGTTGACCAGGTTGTGTTTACTACTCATTTCAGGGAGTAAGAAGGCACCCAGGAGTAAAATGGTGTTGAAAATGACTTACGGAATTGGGGTTTGTGTCAGGAGATTTGGGGGAGGGTATAAAAGTGGATATTTGTTCCTCATTGGATGCTGTCAGGAACTGTGGGTAATTCTATGCCTGGGTATCTTACTAAATCTTCTCTGAAGATGAGAGTATAGATAAAGTCTAAGCTGTAGTTGGTAAAAGGGCAGTAGTCACTCATATTTTCCAGTATAAAGTGATATTTAGTCATTTTCGTGACATGAACAATGTTACAGAGTGGTCTTCTTTTTGGTCTCAGTTCATCGTGGTCACAGAATGGCTTTGTTTGATGTTGATGATCCATGAAATTGTTTATGTTCAAGGGCAGAGCACTGATGCCTCCCCGTGTGTACCAGGCCAGCCTCTGGACAGACGGTCAGAGGCTGCTTTTCTCTAGCGCAATATGATGTTACCTTAATCAACTTATCATGCTGCTATAAACTTTTAGTTGACATCAAAGAGCTCTGTGTGTAGCTTTTATTCTTAGAATTTAAGATTTCTTGAAGTAATCAAGTTTGAACTAGAGTGACTAGTAGAGATTCCTGAGTGTAGGAGGTATTCAGTAAACGGTTGCTAAATGATTTCGTTACACTCATGCGGTATATTTTTCTCCATGAATATTGAAGGCTGAATTCTAAATGAAATGTATCAGAGATGAATGACTCACAGATGTCCAATATATAGTCTGATATGTCTAACAGACCTTTTAAACATTAGACTAATGAACTTCTGTGAGTTCACTGAAACGCTAGAAATTTTTCCATCTGTTTCCTTACTCTCACCTACAGTAACACCACCTTCAAAACAAGACAAGGTGATTTACAGTTGGGCCAAAAGACCTCTCAGACATGAGTTTGCCTTAGATAAATATGTAAACTATTCATCCTAAATGAGAAAATAAGAAGTTAAACATGATTCCAATAACCATAAATTTTAATACTTCTGACTGGAGTATTATTGAGTGATTTATTTTGGTTCCTAATCCTTTCCAAGTCGTGGTCCCAGAATGTAATAGCTTTACATAATAAGGGCAGAAAATATCTATTGCTAAGACTCACAATAATAGGGGAGAAAACAAATTTAGAAAAAATATAGTAAACAAAGCACATAGGATCTTATACAATGGGAACATTCTGCACTAATAGTGGAGTTCTTGAAGTCATTTAAAGTCTTTGACTTAAATTTTTTGGTTAAGCACATCATTCTTTTCCAACAAGTCTTAAAATGTCATATTTTTCACAGCAACATCAGTCTCATAAAAAAATGAAAAGAACTTGTTTCTGAAAGTGTCATTTTTTAACACCAAGAGAAGGAGTTGTAAAATGTGTTTCCTTATATAAGTGGGAAATCATGAAATCATTTAAGGAAAAAGTTGCTGAAAAAATTTATTGAAAGTGCTATGTGTATCTTGTTAGGATGGAGTTTAGTTCTGACTTATAGGATCACAAAAACACTCATTAAACTGTCACTCAGATGCTACACAAGTAGAATAAGCTATTACTGATTTAATTAGGTCTTTGGGATTTTTCAGTTTAATAGTGACAGTTGCCTACATGTGAACATGAATGCATATTTTTGCTTTTTTAATGTTATTAAATTTAAAGTTGATGATGTAGTGAAGGCAGAATATTGCCCTTTTCTTGACTGTAGT
Organism: Phocoena phocoena; assembly: GCF_963924675.1. Taxonomy (NCBI): domain Eukaryota; kingdom Metazoa; phylum Chordata; class Mammalia; order Artiodactyla; family Phocoenidae; genus Phocoena; species Phocoena phocoena. The sequence continues at coordinate 74,891,662 of NC_089234.1, read as the reverse complement.
CATAGTTTATATCTGATGTCTCTCAGTTAAGGAACATGGCTTTTCAAAATTCAGCTTCATTAGTTTTTCAGATGGCATGGGCTAAAGAAGAAGGGACTGGAAAATAATTATAAAGAGTAAAAGAAGAAAATATGTACTTTGGGGGGCATAAGGAAGTAAAGTTAATTGAGTATAAAGTCCTGTTTCGAAAAGCATGCTCCCCATTCAATCATAAATTGCTTCTGGGTGGACATTTTTTGTCCATCAAAACACCTAACAGCATTTCTTGGCACGTAGATAATTATTAAATCTAACTGTTCAGTATAATCTTTCAAGAACTTTTATTTTAAGCCATCATTAAGAATTCATTTTTAATGTGGTTATTTGTAATAATACATATTAGCTAGTTGAATAAATAAAATTTCTTGCATAGGATCCAAGATAGGACCATTCATATGAAATTCTACGTTGCAATAAAGTAGAAAATTCAGGGATATTATTAATCTAAAATGCCTACACTGATTGCTTCTATTCTGGGCAAGATTCTTGACAGCTCTAAGTACCATTATTCCTGAGAGCATCCTTTGGGAAGATAAGAGGGAATGGAATCTAGAGCTTTACTAATTTAGGCAGAAAGGTGCCAGGATGGAAAATCTCCATACAGGATGTGGGTGGTGAGAGGAGGCAGGGATAAACTCCTGTTATGAAAACAAAATTGTCGAGGATGTTACACTAGACATCTTATTTCATGGCATCGCATTCAGTATGTCTCTGAACATAGGGGGGAAGGAACCCTATCAGACAGGTAAGTAATTGAAGATCTCTTGGAGAACATATACTTGTATGACCTACAGAATCTTGTGGAATCTCTTCTCTAGGCTGGCATAACACTTTTATGCTGTCAGTGCTTAAACTGCAGTGATTAGTCCGTGAATTCAACAATCGATATTCATTAAAAACTCCCCCAATTTGAGTCTATATACATAAGTAGCATGAATAAACTTTGCTAGCTTCGTGGTCCTATTTTCACCCATAAGTTTGTTAAAACCTGTAGAAACTGCCATCTCCTTCATGTTAAATTCTCTGTACCCTGCATAAGAGTGTAAATTGGTATAAACACCATGGAAACTATTTGAAAGATCTGAAAAAGCTAAAAGAACATATATCATATGAACCAAATTTCCATTCCTAGGTGTATATACAATAGAAATGCATAGGTATATGTTCAATTAACATATAAGTAAAAATATTTATTGCAGCTCTATTTCAGTAGTCCTAATATTCATTTTCTAGGCTGCCATAACAGAGTACCACACACTAGGTGACTTAAACAATAGAAATGTGTTGTCTCAGTTCTGGAGGCCGAAAATTTGAGATCAAGATGTAGTTTGGCAATGTTGTTCCTTCTGGGGATGGTGAGGGAGAATCTCTTCCTGGCGTTTCCCCTAGCTTCTGGTGGTTTGTTTCATTTTCACATGGTGTCCTCCTTATATGAATATCTGTCTTGAAATTTTCCCTTTTTATAAGAACAACAGTCATATTGAATGAGTGTACACACTGATGATCTCAGTTTAACTTGATTACATTTATAAAGGTTTTATCTTCAAATAAGGTCACTTTCTGAAGCACTGGGGATTAGGACTCCAACATATGGATTTTGCGGGCACACAGCTCAATCCATAACAGTCCTCAAATAGAAATGGCCTAAATATCCATCAGCTCAGAATAGATAAATAAAGTGTAGTATATTCCTAAAAAGGAAGAAATGGTAATAAGAATAAATGGTGCATTGACAAATTAATCAACGAGGTTGAATCTTGTAGTCATGATATTGAGCAAAAGCAGCCAGAAATTTACATACTGCATGAGCTCTAGAATACAAACATAGTGAATCATTGCTTATAAAGTCCCAAAATATGGGCTACATTGCAGAGATAGGAGCAGCCACTACTGGAGAAGGCTCAAGGGTTGTCACTAGGGTATTTAATTCTTGATCCAAAATTATTAAATCGATGGAATCACATAATTAATTAATTAATTGAGCTGTAGAGACATGATTTGTGTGCTTTTAAAAAATATATGAAGATAATATAAAAAGTTCTAGGACACAAAAGAAAGGAATAATTATGTGCTACCTTTAAGGAAGCCACGGAAAACTGTCTCCAATTTCAATAAAAATATTTTCCAACTTAAAAAATTGCTCATAATCTCATGCAAAATGAATGGTTTAATTAATATGCAAACATGATCATATTGAAGTCCAGAATAACTAACTCTTTCATTAGAATATATGAAAACTTCAGAGGAAAAGTGATTTAAGGCAGATTTTTTTTTATGGGTGAGTAAAAATGCTACAGGTGAAAAAGCAGAAGAAAAATTCTAGAAAAAAAGAACTCTCTGTGAATTGGCTGAGATTCACAACAAGACTATGACAAAGTTGAACAGAAGTTACTGAGAGATTTAATGTGACTAAAACATGAAGGAAAAGTCTCAGTGTATTTGGTATATGTCTCCTGCTAACTTACAGAACTCACAGCTTGGAATGCTTTTCTGTATTCTCCTGTGATTGTTGAATCTTTTAACATGGCTTCTGTAAATTACATTTGTTTTGATGCCTTCCTCAATACCCACAGTTTATGACTGACAGCGTATTGAATCAAAAACATATATTTTCTCTGATTGAGAGATAGACTGTGCCAGCGTTGGCTTGTAGTTTAGTTTCTGGGAATATGGGAGACATTTAAAGAAACATCTCCTAAGAATGTTAGATAAAATATTTATTTTGAAAAATTTTATAATGCATAGGTGAGTGGAATTTAAGTATGAATCAGTGATCAGAAATACGGTAAAGGGCATTGCCACAGAGGTTAGGAGATCTATAGCAAATGTTTGTCCCAAGTATATGCGTCAAACCAAAGTGTTTTGATGTTTGAGTGTTAAGGGTTGGGTACCTGTGATAAAGGAGACAAAGCCTGGCCTGAGCAAGGTGGAAACTCAGATTAGAGATCCCGTGAGTAAGACTAAGACAGCAAAGGATAGTATCTTCTCCTTATTTCCATTTGTACAAAACAAACAATGTATGCGTTGGAAAATGACCTGTCTTTCCCAGCCCCGTTTCTAAGTGAAGAAAATTCTCACTTAAAAAGCCTTAATAAATCATGAGATTGAGGCCATTATTCACAACATCCACTGAGACTCTAAAATCTAAATTAAAGATTTGCATTAAATATGCTACTAGGCATTTGGCAAAAACCAGTGCACATTCTCTGTGGAGGAGCTCAATTTAAGTGCAGGTTTCAAAGATTTCCCAAAATTAAAGTCAAAGAAAAATAAGCCCAAACTCAAAAATCACTGAAAATTTAGAAAACAAAACATAATGCAAATGAGTCAACAGAAAATAAATCAGCAAAATCACTTTCAAAAAAATCACTTGTAAAAACAGGCATTCCTCATTTTATTGTGCTTCGTTTCGTTGCACTTCACAGGCATTACAGTTTTTTACAAATTGAAGGTTTTTAGCAGCCCTGCATTGGGCAAGTCTATTGGTGCCATTTTTCCAATGGCAGTATTTTTTAATTAGAGTATGTACATTGCTTTTTCAGACATAATGCTATTGCACACTTAATAGAATACAGTGTAGCGTAAACAACTTTCATGTGCACTGGGAAACCAGAACCTTCCTGTGGCTCACTTTATTGTGATATTCACTTCACTGGAGTGGTCTGGAACCAAACCCTCAATATCTCCAAGGTATGCCTGTAGTAGAATTGTGAGAGACAATATAAAATAAATTATGTTTAATATTTTGAAATACATAAAGAATTAAAAACGTGAAAATAATAAGAAATTATAAAAATGGACCAAGCAGATTTGTAAAAGTACTAATATGAACTTACAAAAATTACAAAAAATGTATAAGTAAAATTAAAAATTCAGTTAATGTAATAAACATCAGAATAGGTGTAACTCAAGAAAACATTGACAAGTTAGAAAATATATCTGAGAAATAACCAAGAAGTCAGCACACAGAGAAGTAAATAAAATAAAATATAAAATGGAGGTTTATAGACTTACAGAATAAAGTAATAATAATCAAAATTCATCTAATCAGAGATTCAGAAGTAGATCTGGGGAAAAGGAAGTAAGAGCTAAAAAGAAATTTCTAGAACTGATGAAAAGCATCAATCCAACTGATTGGAAGAAGACTAATGAATAATAAACATGTTGTAATTTAAAGAAGTAAAACTGAAACACATTGACAACAAATGGAAGACTTTAAGATCAAATGCAAAAGGCAGATTTTCAGTAAATGAATGATTACTTGGCTGGTAGAAATAACAGACACCAGAGACATTAAAATAAGTTCTTCAACATTCAGAGAGAGAAAACAAAGCAATTCATCTAGCTAGAATTACATATCCAGAGAAATTATCTTTCAAAAATAAGGGTACAATGATGGCAGTATTACACAAATGAAACTCAAAAGATTATTAATAACACACCCTCAAAAAAGGAATTTTTAAAGGATGAACTTTAGAAAGAAGTTTCCAGAAGGAAGGTGTCAGATGTAAAAGATGATAAAATTATATTTATGTGTAAATCTATTCAAATATTTTGAATAAAACAGTAAAAAATCACCCTGAAATTTGTGGAATTGAAAAATCAATATAGAAAATAGCACGTATCTGACACAGAGGGTGATAGCACTTTAAAGTTCTCCAGTCCTTGTTTTCTTAAACAGTCTAAACCATTCCCTAAAACATTAGACAAGTAGTATATAATTTTCATAACAGTACAGGCAAAACTGAAATAAAAAGAGATGATTAAGAAAAAGAAAAGTGGATAGAGAAAGAAATACAGGAAAAGTGTAATCACTGAGCACACAAATATGATGGTAGAAATAAATCCACCCCTATCAATAGTTATTATCAATATAAAAGTGTTAAAATCTCCAGTAAATGTCAAAGATTGTCAAAAAATCCAGTTACATGTTGTTTACAGGAGGCATACTTAAAGCATAAGGACATAAAAGTTTAAAAGTAAAAGTTTAAAAGTAAAAATGTTAGTAAATTTTATTCCCTATGAATCCTAATTACTATCAGTCAAAATAGATATAAAGCAAAACATTGTAAGTGATGAACAATAACCATATGCTAATAGAAGGCTTAGTTCCTTAAGAGTCTCTATCAGTAATTCACCAGTATAGTCTTAACATGACTTCCAAACTCAATAAGCAAGTTTTTCTTTTTAACATCTTTATTGGAGTATAATTCCTTTACAATGTTGTGTTAGTTTCTGCTGTATAACAAAGTGAATCAGCGATGTGCATATGTATATCCCCATATCCTCTCCCTCTTGCGTCTCCCTCCCACTCTTCCTATCCCACCCCTCTAGGTGGTCACAGAGCACTGAGCTGATCTCCCTGTGCCATGCAGCTGCTTCCCACTAGCTACCTATTTTACATTTGGTAGTGTATATATGTCACTGTTACTCTCTCACTTCGTCCCAGCTTACCCTCCTCCTTCCCTGTGTCCTCAAGTCCATTTTCTATGTCTCTGTCTTTATTCCTGTCCTGCCCCTAGGTTCATCAGAACCTTTATTTTTATTTTTTTTTAGATTCCATATATACGTGTTAGCATACAGTATTTCTTTTTCTCTTTCTGGCAAACTTCACTCTGTATGACAGACTCTAGGTCCATCCACCTCACTACAAATAACTCAATTTCATTTCTTTTTATGGCTGAGTACTATTCCATTGTATATATGGGCCACATCTTCTTTATCCATTCATCTGTCAGTGGACTCTTAGGTTGTTTCCATGTCCTGGCTATTGTAAATAGAGCTGCAATGAACATTTTGGTACATGACTTTTTGAATTATGGTTTTCTCAGGGTATATGCCCAGTAGTAAGATTGCTGGGTCGTATGGTAGTTCTATTTTTCATTTTTTAAGGAACCTCCATACTGTTCTCCATAGTGGCTGTTTCAATTTACACTCACACCAACAGTGCAAGAGGGTTCACTTTTCTCCATACCCTCTCCAGCATTTATTATTTGTAGATATTTTGATGATGGCCATTCTGACCAGTGTCAGGTGATACCTCATTGTAGTTTTGATTTGCATTTCTCTAATGATTAGTGATGTTGAGCATCCTTTCATGTGTTTGTTGGCAGTCTGTATATCTTCTTTGGAGAAATCTCTATTTAAGTCTTCTGCTCATTTTTGGATTGGGTTGTTTGTTTTTTTGATATTGAGCTGCTTGAGCTGCTTGTATATTTTGGAGGTTTATCCTTTGTTAGTTGCTTCATTTGCAAATATTTTCAACCATTATGAGGTTTGTCTTTTCATCTTGTTTATGGTTTCCTTTGCTGTGCAAAAGATTTTAAGTTTCGTTAGGTCCCATTTGTTTATTTTTGTTTCCATTTCTCTAGGAGGTGGGTCTAAAAGGATCTTGCTGTGATTTATGTCATAGAGTGTTCTGCCTATGTTTTCCTCTAAGAGTTTTGTATTGTCTGGCCTTACATTTAGGTCTTTAAACCGCTTTGAGTTTATTTTTGTGTATGATATTAGGAAGTGTTCTAATTTCATTTTTTTACATGTAGCTCTCCAGTTTTCCCAGCACCACTTATTGAAGAGGCTGTCTTTTCTTCATTTTATACTCTTGCCTCCTTTATCAAAGATAAGGTGCATGGATTTGTCTCTGGGCTTTCTATCCTGTTCCATTGATCTATATTTCTATTTGTTGTGCCAGTGCTCTACTGTCTTGTTTACTGTAGCTTTGTAGTATAGTCTGAATTCCGGGAGCCTGATTCCTCCAGCTCCATTTTTTTTTTCTCAAGATTGCTTTGGCTATTTGGGGTCTTTTGTGTTTCCATACAAATTGTGAAATTTTTTGTTCTAGTTCTGTGAAAAATGCCAGTGGTAGTTTCATAGGGGTTGCATTGAATCTGTAGATTGCTTTGGGTAGTACAGTCATTTTCACAATGTTGATTCTTCCAATCCAAGAACATGGTATATCTCTCCATCTGTTTATATCATCTTTAATTTCGTTCATCAGTATCTTACAGTTTTCTGCATACAGGTCTTTTGTCCCCTTAGGTAGGTTTATTCCTAGGAGAATAGGAATAAACACATTAGTGTATAGTAATGCAAGAGATTTCTGTGCATTAATTTGGTATCCTGCTACTCTACCAAATTCATTGATTACCTCTATTAGTTTTCTGGTAACATTATTAGGATTCTCTTTGTATAGTATGTCATCTGCAAACAGTGACACTTTTACTGCTTCTTTTCCAATTTGGATTCCTTTTATTTCTTTTTCTTTGCTGATTGGTGTGGCTAAAACTTCCAAAACTATGTTGAATAATAGTGGTTAGAGTGGGCAACCTTGTCTTGTTCCTGATCTTAGAGGAAATGGTTTCAGTTTTTCAACGTTGAGAACGATGTTGGCTGTGGGTTTGTCATATGTGGCCTTTATTATGTTGAGGTAGCTTCCCTGTTTGCCTACTTTCTGCAGGGCTTTTATCATAAATGGGTGTTGAATTTTGTCAAAAGCTTTTTCTGAATCTATTGAGATGATCATATGGATTTTATCCTTCAATTTGTTAATATGGTGTATCACATTGATTGATTTGCATACATTGAAGAATCCTTGCATTCTTGGGATAAACCCCACTTGAACATGCTGTATGATCCTTATAATGTGCTGTTGGATTCTGTTTGCTAGTATTTTGTTGAGGATTTTTGCATCTATGTTCGTCGGTTATATTGGCCTCTAGTTTTCTTTTTTTGTGACATCTTTGTCTGGTTTTGGTATCAGGGTGATGGTGGCCTCGTACAATGAGTTTGGGAGTGTTCCTCCCTCTCCTATATTTTGGAAGAGTTTGAGAAAGATAGGTGTTAGATCTTCTCTAAATGTTTGATAGAATTCGCCTGTGAAGGCATCAGGTTCTGGGCTTTTGTTTGTTGGAAGATTTTTAATCACAGTTTCAATCTCAGTGCTGTGATTAGTCTGTTTATATTTTCTATTTCTTCCTGGTTCAGTCTCGTAAGGTTGTGCATTTCTAAGAATTTTCCCATTTCTTCCAGGTTGTCCATTTTATTGGCACAGAGTTGCTTGTAGTAATCTCTCATGATCCTTTGTATTTCTGCAGTGTCAGTTGTTACTTCTCCTTTTTCATTTATAATTCTGTTGATTTGAGTCTTCTCCCTTTATTTCTTGATGAGTCTGGCTAATGGTTTATCAATTTGTTTATCTTCTCAAAGAACTAGCTTTTAGTTTTATTGGTCTTTGCTATTGTTTCCTTCATTTCTTTTTCATTTATTTCTGATCTGATCTTTATGATTTCTTTCCCTTGGCTAACATTAGGGTTTTTTAGTTTTTATTTCTCTAGTTGCTTTAGGTGTAAAGTTAGTTTGTTTATTTGAGGTGTTTCTTGAGGTAGGATTGTATTGCTGTGAGCTTCCCTCTTAGTACTGCTTTTGCTGCATCCCATAGGTTTTGGGTCATTGTGTTTTCATTGTCATTTGTTTCTAGGTACTTTTTGATTTCCTCTGTGATTTCTTCAGTTATCTCTTGGTCATTTAGTAATGTATTGTTTAGCCTCCATGTGTTTGTATTTTTTACAGTGTTTCTCCTGTAATTGATATCTTGTCTTATAGCAGTGTGGTCAGAAAAGATACTTTATACGATTTCAGTTTTCTTAAATTTACCAAGACTTGATTTGAGACCCAAGATATGGTCTGTCCTGGAGAATGTTCCGTAAGCACTTGAGAAGAAAGTGTATTCTGTTGTTTTTGGATGGAATGTCCTCTAAATATCAATAAGTCCATCTTGTTTAATGTGTCATTTAAAGTTTGTGTTTCCTTATTTATTTTCATTTTGGATGATCTGTCCATTGGTGAAAGTGGGGTGTTAAAGTCCCCTACTATGATTGTGTTAACTGTCAATTTCCCCTTTTATGGCTGTTAGCATTTGCCTTATGTATTGAGGTGCTCCTATGTTGGGTCCATAAATATTTATAATTGTTATATCTTCTTCTTGGATTGATCCCTTGATCATTATGTAGTGTCCTACTTTGTCTCTCTTAATAGTCTTTATTTTAAAGTCTGTTTTTTCTGATATGAGAATTGCTACTCCAGCTTTCTTTTGATTTCTATTTTCATGGAATATCTTTTTCCATCCCCTCACTTTCAGTCTGTTTGTGTTCCTAGGTCTGAAGTGGGTCTCTTGTAGACAGCATATATATGGGTCTTGTTTTTGTATCCATTCAGCCAGTCTGTGTCTTTTGGTTGGAGCATTTAATCCATTTACATTTAAGGTAATTATCGATATGTATGTTCCTATTACCATTTTCTTAATTGTTTTGCGTTTGTTTTTGTAGGTCTTTTACTTCTCTTTTGTTTCCTGCCTAGAGAAGTTCCTTTAGCATTTGTTGTAAAGCTGGTTTGGTGGTGCTGAATTCTCTTATCTTTTGCTTATCTGTAAAGGTTTTAATTTCTCCATCAAATCTTAATGAGATCCTTGCTGGGTAGAATAATCTTGGTTGTAGGTTTTTCCCTTTCATCACTTTAAATATGTTCTGCTACTCTCTTCCAGGGCTCAGACTTTCTGCTGAAAGATCAGCTGTTAACTTTATGGGGATTTTTAACATAAAATAACTTTTTATTTTAACATAAAATAACTTTAACATAAAATAACTTTTATGTTATTTGTTGCTTTTCCCTTACTGCTTTTAATATTTTTTCTTTGTTATAATTTTTGATAGTTTGATTAATATGTGTCTCAGCATGTTTCTCTTTGTGTTTATCCTTTATGGTGCTCTCTGCACTTCCTGGACTTGATTGACTATTTCCTTTCCCATGTTAGAAAAGTTTTCGACTATAATCTCTTCAAATATTTTCTCAGACCCTTTATTTTTCTCTTCTTCTTCTGGGATTCCTATATTTCGAATGTTGGTGCATTTAATGTTGTCCCAGATGTCTCTGAGACTGTCCTCATTTCTTTTCATTCTTTTTTCTTTATTCTGCTCCCTGTCAGTTATTTCCACCATTTTATCTTCCATCTCAGTTATCCATTCTTCTGCCTCAGTTATTCTGCTATTGATTCCTTCTAGAGTATTTTTCATTTCAGTAATTGTGTTGTTGCTCACTGTTCATTTGCTCTTTAGTTTCTCTAGATTCTTGTTAAATGTTTCTTGCATTTTCTCCATTCTGTTTCCAAGATTTTAGATCATCTTTACTATCATTTCTCTGAATTGTTTTTCAGGTAGGTTGCCTATTTTGTTTTCATTTTTTTGGTCTTGTAGGTTTTTTCCTTGCTCCTTCATCTGTAACATATTTTTGTCATTTTATTTTTGATGGGTGGGGCTGTATTCCTGTCTTACTGGTTGTTTGGCCTGAGACATCCAGCACTGGAATTTTCAGGGAGTTGGATAGAGCTGGGTCAGTGCTAAGATGAGGACCTCCAGAAGGCCTCACTCTGATTAATATTCCCTGGGATCTGAGGTTCTCTGTTAGTCCAGCAGTTTGGACTTGGAGCTCCCACCACAGGAGCTCGGGCCCAACCTTTGGCCTAGGAGCCAAGATCCTGCATGCTTCATGGCGTGGTAAAAAAAAAAAAAGAAAGAAAGAAAGGAAAAAAATAAGGACTAGTACATTATCAAAGAATAAAAAATAAAATAAAATTAGAAAGATAAAAAATATATTAGGAAAAATAAAACTATTATTGAAACAACTGCAACAAGGTAAAATATAAGCAGAACAGAAAAAGGGAAAAAAAGGTGCAGGAACAAGCCAAAAAGAGAGAACAATAACAACGTATAAAGAATAAAATAAAATTAGAAAAATGAAAGGTTTATTAGGAAAAGTAAAAATATAAAAGAATAACAATGAACCAACAAGGTAAAACAGAACGCCAATCTAAAAGAGAAAAAAAATAAAGCCTTGGCTATGGGAGCGGAGTTTAGGCAGGGGTGGAACTTAGGCAGGGGCAGGGTTTTGGGTGGGGCAGGACCTAGTTGGGTAGGAGAGTGACGTTTGAGAATGGGGCGGGGCCTAGGTGGGGCGACGTTCAAGTTGGGGTGGGGGCTGTGCTTAGGAGCTGCATGGAAGGGGAGAGGCAGCACCTCGAAAGGAGGGTCTCTGGGGTGTGCAGTTCCGGAGTTCGGAGGCAGGGCCCTGGATGAGGGTGTGTGGGTGGGGTTAGGCCCAGCACGTTGGAGGGGGTCTCGGGGGGGGTCTCCGAGTGTAGAGGTGGGGCCCTGGGTAGAGGTGTAGGGGCGGGGCTTGGGCTCTGAGCTGCAGGAGGGAGGCTCAGGGGGCAAAGGATTAGGCCTGGGAGCCCAGCAAGCTTCCTGGTGCCTAAGTGGACAGGGAAAACTCTGGCTGTGTTTCCTTCTGTTCCTTCATGCCACTCCCCCATCATGTCCCCCAGGGTCTCCCCCATTGCTGCTGGACCCCTAACAGTGGGTGGGTCCCTTGGGTATAGGAACTCCTTCCCTCCTCCAGCCACCCTTCACGGGTGCCGGTTCCGGAGGTCCAGCCTTTACTTTTGATCCCCCTTCCCTCCCTCCCTCTCTCTCAGGACCCGCATGGCTGGAGGGGGCCTTGTTGGGCAGAGGATCAGGCCTGGGCTCTCAGCAGGCTCCCAGGGGCCCAATTTGGCAGGCAAAACCTAGCCATGCTCCCTTTTGATCCTCTGTCCCCCAGTGGTGCCCCAATTTCCCCCTTTGGGTGTGGGATCCCTTCCCCTCCCCCAGCTGCCCCTTGGGAGGACCAGTTCAGTCCTGCTGCCACTTTTCCTCCCCCTTCACTCCCCCCATGTCCCACATCCTACCCAGTCGCTTGGGTTTTCTCCCATCCCCTTAGGTGTCGGTGGTCCCCCACCGTTGCAGGGTAGATGCCCTGGTTGTGAGGAGACACGAATTCTGCGTCCTTTTAGTACGCCATCTTGACTCCGCCCCCCAATAAGCAAGTATTGACAGAATAAGAAGGAAAACAGAAAACTTCACAGGCATAATAGAATATTTTAATTCAGCAATCTTAGCTATTATTCAATCAAGCAGAGAGAGATTCAGTATGCGTCCAGGTGATTTATTTAACATATATAACAAACTTATTTAATAAACTTATATACAGTATTTCATTGTATACAAATGTGCATTGTAGAGTTAGTCAAACTCTTCCAGAAAACTAAAAAAGAGGAAATACTAATTCATTTTATGAAACCAGTATTGCTTTCTTACCAAAACAAAATAAGGATGTTATAAGACAGAAAATTTTATTAATACTTACAAATCATTAATGTAGATACAAAATAATAAAATTGGTGAAGCCAGTATGGAAAACAGTATGACAATTCTTCAAAAAATTAAACATAGGATTACCATGTGATCCAGCAATTCACTTCTGGGTATAAACCCAAAACAATCGAAAGCAGTAACTAAAACCGTTATTTGTTGATCTGTGTTCATTGCAGCTTTATTCTCAGTAGCCAAAAGATGGAAGCAACTCAAATGTCTGTTAATGGGTGGATGAATGAGTAAACAAAATGAGGTGCATATACACATACACACACACACACACACACACACACACACAGCACAATGAAATATTATTTAGCCTTAAAAAGACAAGACATTAAGATACATGCTACATCATGGGTAAACCTTGAAGACGTTATACTGGATAAAATGAATCAGTCACAAAAGGGCAAATGTTGTATTATTCCATTTATAAGAAACATGTAGAACAGTCAAATTCATAGAGACAGAAAGTGAATGGAGATTGCTAGAAGCTGGAGGGAAGGAGAGTGAGAAGTTAGTGTTTAATTGGTAAGATTCCTCCAGCTGTTTTTCTTTCTCAAGATTGTGTTGGCTGTTTGTGGTTTTTTGTGTTTCCATACAAATTGTGAAACTTTTTGTTCTAATTCTGTGAAAAATGCCCTTGGTAATTTGATAGGGATTGCATTGAACCTATAGATTGCTTTGGGTAGTATAGGCGTTTTCACAATATTAATTCTTCCAATCCAAGGCCATGGTATATCTCTCCTCCATCTCTTTCTGTCATCTTTGATTTCTTTTATCAGTATCTTATAGTTTTCTGAGTACAGGTCTTTTGCCTCCTTAGGTAGGTTCATTCCTAGGTATTTTATTCTTTTTGATGCAATTGTAAATGGTTTCTCTTTCTGATCTTTCATTGTTAGTGTATAGGAATGCAAGAGATTTCTGTGTATTAATTTTGTACCCTGCAACTTTACCAAATTCATTGATGAGCTCTAGCAGTGTTCTGGTAGCATCTTTAGGATTTTCTATATATAGTACCATGTCATCTGCAAACAGTGACAGTTTAGGAGTTTCACTGTGGGAAGATGAAAATATTCTGGAGGTGGCTGGTGGTGATGGTTGTACACAATGTGAATGTACTTAACACTACTGAACTGTACACTTAAAAATAGTTAAAATGATAAATTTCATGTTATGTATATTTTACTAAAATAGAAAATCATAATAAAGTATTTTCTAATTGAATTTGACATTTTATAAAAAATAATATGCCATGGTAAAGTTAAATTTATCTTAGGTATACAAAGATAACTTAATATTTAGGAATATATGCACTTAATAGATCAAAAGAGAAAAATTTTATCAAGAGGAGTAGAAAGTATTTTCAAAATTAAACACTCCTTATGATTAGAAAAAAAGTCATGAATAAAAATGAGGAAGAGAAGGGAACTTCATTAGTCTAATAAATCATATCTAGAGATGATTACAGGGCAAAGTACATCATTCTAAATGGAGATTTCTGTAAAGAGAAGCAATCTCTTTAAAATCAGGTGTAAAAGATGATCACTATCATTGCTTATGCCCATCAGTATACTAGAGATACTGGCCAGGGTATTGAGGAAAACAAACAAACAAAGTAAACTGGAGGATTAGAATAGGAAAAAAAGAACATAATATAATCACTGCATTAGAAAACCCTAAAGAATTGTCAGACAAATTCTAAGAATTAATAAGAAGAGATTAGTTAGATGGCTGGATATAAGGCTGATGATCATAAGTCTTTTTACACACCCCTAGCCAATAACCCAAATATAAAAGAAAACACAGCTTATAACCATATAGGCAAATGTTAAGTATCTAGAAATAAATTTAGTGAAAGGGGCACAAGGCTTCTACAGAAAAACAATTTCACACATTTATGAAAGAGATAAAGAGAGATTTGTAATGTGTATGGAAAGAAAGAATGTTTCACAGATTTTAATTCTTCCATGTCAATCTATAGATTCAGTACAATTACATTAAAAATCCCAACACATATTTTCATAAAATGTGATAATATTCTAAAAAAATTAATTGGTCAAGTGAAGGAAGAATAGCTAGAACACTTTCGAAAATAAAGAGCAAAGTGAGGGGACTTGCCCTACAAGATGTCCAGATTTATTCCAAAATTGTCATCAAGAAGATAGTGTGGTATTGTCATAGAGACATACAAAAATTGAGAAATGAGTTAGAATAGCGGACACAGAAACAGACTTACAAATGTAGAAAACTGCAGTAAATGCTACAGACGTCATATCCGATTAGTGAGAAAAGGAGCAACTTCAATGAATCTAGAAAAGAACAATTATTAATATGGGAAATGTTGGATTGGGTGAATATCACCCACCGTATTATAAAATAACTCTAAATATAGCAAAGACTTAACTGTTCAAAGAAAAATTTTAAAAGGAGAAAATAAAATGTGACAATCTTATTAAAACGAGTTAAAGATAAATCTAAGACTCAAAGAACATTGTTCAGGAGAAAACAGATCAATGTAACTTATTAAAATTAAATGTGTTTTTCTTCAAAAGACAACAATGAGAAAACACGATAGAGACTGAGAGAAGATCTTCTCAGTACACACAATTGATAAATGATTTGTATCAAGAACGTGTAAAAAAAATCTATAAATCAATAAGAAAAACACAAACATTTCTATAGAAAAATGGTTTAATACTTGTCAGTGAAATGGAATTACATATTACCAATAAATCTAGGGAGAGTTGTTCACGTCATTATCAGTTTTGAAATGCAAAACATAACCATAAAGAGTGATAATTTTACACCTAAATAGCAAATTAGTAAATTTGAAGATTGTAACACTACCTAGGATTGGAGAGAGTAATTACCCTTAGAACTCCTGTTATATTGACTGTGATAGTGAACTAGTACTACTGTTTTACAGATGCCATGTCAAATTATTTTGTAAAGTTGAATTTTTTTTTAAAGGAAAAAAAATTTTATTTTTTATTTTTTGGCTGTGTTGGGTCTTTGTTTCTGCGCGAGGGCTTTCTCTAGTTGTGGCGAGTGGGGGCCACTCTTCATCGTGGTGCGCGGGCCTCTCACTGTCGCGGCCTCTCTTGTTGCAGAGCACAAGCTCCAGACGTGCAGGCTCAGTAGTTGTGGCTCAAGGGCCTAGTTGCTCCGCGGCATGTGAGATCTTCCCAGACCAGGGCTCGAACCTGTGTCCCCTGCATTGGCAGGCAGATTCTCAACCACTGCGCCACCAGGGAAGCCCTAAAGTTGAATTTTTATTTACCTTATGATCCAGTTCTTTATGACCTAAAAGAAAGGTGACTATAGCAAATGTGACAGTTGCAAATACCTGAGGATGATCCAACTGCCCATCAATGAGAGAATGGATGAAAAAACTGTTATAATCACACAATAAATATGATGTTGCAGTTAAAATGGATGAGAGTAACATGTAACATCGTGGATGAATCTGCAGACAAGTTCCAAAATATTATATACAATAAATACCTTGTTCCTATATTTGAAAAGTATGTAAAACTAAAATTTATGTGTGCATATGTGTATGTAAACATATGCAAATGCTTTTTAGCAATACCTATATAAGTAAAAAATAAGTTGAAAGCAAGGAAAAAATGAACACAGCATTCACGATTAAGTTAGCTCAAATGTAGTGGAGGTGGAGTGAGGAGATAACTTGGTTAGATGAAAGGCGTTGTTCAGGTCCTAGCTTTTGTTATGGGTGTTGATTTCACACATAATAATATGATTAACAGTGATATATAATAATATAAATATATTATAAATGAGAAACTAGATAAGAAACTAAAGTGGTTATGAGAGTGTGTCATGACATTAATGCTAAATGTTTGTTTATATTTATGGGTTACCAGAATGGCACTGACTAACGAAGCATTTGGTTACTGTGCCTATCATAAAATTAAAATATTTTGCTCATCAAAGGTCACCTTAGAAAAGTAGAAAAGATAAATTACAAATGAAGACAATATATATGTCCCCAGTTCTCCTTTTCCCATATATTTGGGAAACCATAAGTTAAAGCAAAAGAATGATTACCCCAATTCAGGTTAGCAGTCAACTCTGGGTGTGGGGGGAGGAGGCTGCAATGAGGAAAGACACAATGGAAACTACTAGCAAAATTTGGTGTATTAAGCTTAGAGGTGGTTATATGGCTGCTCCTAATTATTACAACCTTGTTATCACAATAATTTGCATGTGTATTGTGTTAATACATATACTACCTGGCATTATCAATTTCCACTAAAATACCTTCTAGTTGGGTGAAGTGTATCCTTCAAACTGATGTTAGAGTTAAATAATTTATTACATATAGATAAATCAGAACAGTGTCTAGCAATAAGTCCTTATTTTAGTAAGTCCTCAATAAGGGTCAGCTGTTCTCATTATTAAAAATGCTGTAAAAGCCATTTGCAGACTTATCTCATTTAGTCAGCAGAACAGTCTTCTGGAATCAATATGTCTGATAACATTTTATAGATAAAGGGTTTTATGTTTCCCAATGAAATGCCGTTGTCTTGGTCATATTTCTAATGTGAAATAGAATCAGAAGTCAGATTATTAGATTCTAAATAATAATCAGTTTACTGTAAAATACCTAAAAAGAACTCAGTGTTAAAAAACTGGCAGGCAGTATGCCATCACCAAAATGCAACATGGCCTGGGATTCAGCTCCATTCTGCTGCTGACTAGCCTGTGACCATGGCCACTTAACCTCTGTGTAACTCAGAAAGTGACCTGGGCTGAATAAGGTTATATCTTAAGCACAGTTTTAGCTCTAAGATTGTGTCACATATTTGATTTTTTTCCCGTATTACCACTGATATTTTTGTAAGGCTTGACAAGAGTAGGTGGAAAGGAGGATACATCCATGTTAATTTTCCAAGATAAATGTGGCTGCCTGTTAGTCTACTTTTTAATCCTTTATTTGCATCACTCTTGCTTTGTTTTCTTGTCTCTTTCTGTGTATGTCAACATAAAATTATTTTTTCTCAGAATTTTTTATTAGGAAAAATAAAACCCATGTCTTTGGTATAGCACTGGAGCTTTCTAAAACTGTGCACCAACCACAGCCGTAGTCTTTTGTAGAGAATATAACACACTTTCGACCAGCTCTATATCCCAGTGGTTCAGAAGTGATATTAGGTTTTACATCTTTAAATCATTGAAAATATTTTACTAATTTTCAATTCATGAAATTTAATCTGGAGAAAGACAGAAAAAGAATAGAAGGTGCTCACATTTCTATTACTTGAAAAGTACTTAGATTGCCTGGCATATAGGAAGGAACAAATAAAAATCAGTTATTATCATTGCTAATACTAAGTAAGTGGAATTAGGCTTAAGAAGTGACACACTTTAGGCTGTCAGTCAGTTACCTGGTAGGATAAATACAATTTTTGGTACAGTTTGGAGGTAGTTTTCTTATAATATGTAGTAGACAGGCACTGGGCTCCTGGAAATAAGACAGAAGGTAGAAAACTAGTTGCTGAGGGTACTGAAAACATACTTCACTGATTTGCATTTGCTTAGGAATGGTCTTTGAAAAAAGGAAACATAATTACGTAAAAATGTTAAAGCAAATTCCATATTGATAAACAAGTATTAAAGCAATGAGCTCCCACTTTGGAAATAATAGTAATTATTTATATAAATACTATTTTAATGTACTTCGCATACCTTAGTCCAAAAATTATACTGTAGATGGAATAACCAGGAGAATTCAAATACAAAAGGCATTAATGTTACTGGAAGTGTTATTTTTAAGAAATGACTACAAGAAATTGTGTGGATGAGAAAATAAACATTGGGATTTATGGAGAACTCAACATCCATGCAAATAACATCATTCTCTATCTACTATGAGTAAGGACTCTGATTGATACTGGACTTCATGGTCTCCAAGATAAAAGTAAAAATGTCAAATTAATTTTATAGGAAAAAAGAGATTTTTAGAACCACAGAAAAAGTCATGTAGGTGTTGCTGCTTCTGCTACTAAATCATTTGAATAGCAATCATTTGATGTTAGAGTATCAAAGATTGTAAAAGACAGCAACTACCTCCAAAGGAAGCAATATCCATGTTTTCTGAACTTTACAAAGATTGCCTCTAAAGAACTATCCTATTCTTTATCAACGGGGGATATGTTCCAAGACTCCCAGTGGATGCTTGGAGAGTACCAAACCATATCTATACTATGTTTCTTCCTATACGAACGTACCTATGATAAAGTTTAATTTGTAAATTAGGCACAGTAAGAGATTAACAACAATAACTAGTAATAGAATAGAACAGTTATGACATAAAAGTTATGCAAATGCAGTCCATATCTTTCTCAAAATATCTTGTACAAATGCAGTGCCTTTCTATCTTAACTAAGCACTTACCATGCACTGTGGCCATAAGTTTTGCAGTTTGAGGTGACAGCAAACCTAGCATGAATTTCTTTTCATTCTTCACAATTTCAAAGATAGAAAATTCATTCTTACCATACATTTTAGCAATCTCACTATAATGATTTTTTTCTTTCCTTATTAAGTGGAGAACTTTCAACTTTTCACTTATAGGAAGCATTTTGCAGCTTCTTTTTGGCATATCTGAATTGCCAGCATCCCTGCTCTTGTGCTTTGGGGACATTTAGTAAAATAAGGGTTACTTGAACACAAGCACTGTGATACCTCAACAGACTATCTGGTAACCCAGCTGCTACTAACTGACTAATGGGTGGGATGTGCTAGACAAAGGGATGATTCATGTCCCAGGTGGAATGGAGCAGAATGGCATAAGAGTTCATCTCACTACTCAGAATGGCGTGGAATTTAAAACTTATGAATTATTTATTTCTGGAATTTTCCATTTAATATTTTCTGACCACATTTGACCATGGGTAACTGAAACCTTGGAAAGCAAAACTGTGGATAAGGGAGGACTATTGTATACTTTCTGAATATTTCTTTCAGTAGTATAAGTTGATGAACTGTGTTAAGAAGCTCATCAGTTGCCAGTCATCTTTAAGAGAATATTAACTTTATCAGGCCAGATATATAGAATATACATTTAACATTCTGCCCCAAATAATTTGAGACAGTAGTATATACACATTGGTTACAATGAAAAATAATAAAATAATGGTTCCCTGTTTTTTCTCTGTTCCTTCACCCATTCTTCCCTTTATGAAAATAAGCATATTAAATAAATTACTCTAGACAATATTAATTGAATGGCAGCCAGGCATTTTCTTAGGAAGCATTTAGAGGATGGAAGTACTTAGAAAATTGAGGATTATAAAAGTGCAATATTTCAAACGTATCATTTTCTAACATATTTTAATTTTTAAAATTTATTTATTTTTGGCTGCATTGGGTCTTAGTTGCTGTGCGTGAGCTTTCTCTAGTTACGGTGAGTGGGTGCTACTCTTTGTTGCGGTGCGTGGGCTTCTCATTGAGGTGGCTTCTCTTGTTGTGGCTCATGGGCTCTAGGGCACAGGCTTAGTACTTGTGGCGCACGGGCTTAGGTGCTCCATGGCATGTGGCATCTTCCTGGACCAGGGCTCAAACCCGTGTCCCCTGCATTGGCAGGCGGATTCTTATCCTCTGTGCCACCAGGGAAGTCCTTTATTTTAATTTTTAAATTTATTTTACTTTTGAAAGAAGAACGAGGAAAAATTGCAAGGCAAAAAAACCTTACAGAAAAAAAGCACAACAGTTTGAAATGGTTCTTTCCAAGAAACTAATGAATCAGCTCAATAATGAGTCAATGTAAGGTTCTAAAAACAGTCTATATTTTAACTCGTTAATTGGTTGCATACTAATTTGAAAAAATATCATTAGGAAATTGGAGGATTCTGGGGAAATTACATACTAGGTACAATAATGTGTTTTCTTTTTCCCAGAAGTTGACCTTGTATGTATGTGTGTGTGAGCCCATGTGCACATGTATGTGCATTGGAGGTAAGAGAGGGAGATGCTTAATCCCCAAAGTTATGATGGGGCTCTCTAATCTGTTTCCAATGTGCCATGATGATGTGGATAGGTGTGGATATAAGAATAAGAGGACCTAGTGTTTGGCGAGGAAAGTTGCCTACCCAAGTAAGCCAAGAGCAAATAAGCACCTTGATATGCTAGCTAACAGAGGGTACCCAAATAATTTACATATTGTATCTTCCTAGCCATCTGTTCATTTATCCATCTGTTTAATTTGTGCTCACTTATTTTACATGTATTTATTATCTACTATTTGTTGGAACTAACTTGGTATTGGGGATACAGTGGCAACAAAACAGACATGGTCCTTACCCTCATGGAATTATCAGTCTGATTGGGATTGGGGTGGTAGATCTGTGATGGGTAGGAAATAAATACAAAAACATAAAATCCTCTTTTAGAAAAACATAAAATTCTCTTTTAGAAAAACATACAGAAAGTGGAGACTGAACAAGCATAATCTTGCCAGAGGAGGTCGAGAAAATCTTCCTGAAGGCAGTGACATTTGAACTAAGACTAGAAAGATGAGTAGGAGTTAATTAGCTCAGTAGACAAAGACTTGGAAAGGGCAAAAGTCCCTGAGGCAGAAGGGAGTCTGGATCATTTAAGGAAGTGAAAGTTGGACAATTTGACTGGAATAAAGGGAAGGAAGAAGAATTGTACATCATGAAGTCAGAGGGCTGGACGGTGACCAGATTTTGTCCTTAAAACTAAGGGAAGTTATTGATTGAAATACTTAATCAGAAGAGTGCATGGTTAGATTTGTAGTATGTAAAAGGCTTCTATGACTTCAGTCTGGAAAATGGTCTAGTGGTTCCCAAGAGTAGCTGTGCAGAGACTATTAATACCATAGCCAGAAAAAGTTGATAGTATCTAGGACTAGAGATGGTGAAAAGAGGATAGATTTGTGAGATATTTGGGGGAAAGAATATCGGGTGCTAGAATGTAATAGTAAAATTTGAAGAGCCTTCAGTTATTTGCCATGGGGTATTTTATGTTGGGTATATTGAATTTGAAGAGCATTTGAATTGTGTGAGTAGAGATTCAAAATAGTATTTGGGTGTGTGTAACTGGAAATGGAGCAATATGTATTGAGCAAGAGGTGTGGATTTAGGAGTGAACATCATATATGTGATATCTGAAGCTAGGTGGAAGTGTTAATCAGAATCATGTAGAAATTTGAAGGAAAAGAAAATTACAATATTATTTTGAGGAATAAGAAGGAGAATGCCTAAAAACAACCGGAAGGAAGAAGCAGAAAGGTAGGAGGAATTGGCAGAAAAGAAGAGTAGTACATTTTTTTAAAAACTGCAATGATATGAAAAGCTGCTGAGATAAAGTCTAAAAATGTTCATTATTAAGAACATGGAGGGTCATGGAAGTTAATGGAGTCTTTGACAAGAACAATTTTAGTGGCTGCTTGGTAGGAATGGAAGTAAGATTGCCTTGGGTTCAGAAGCGCAACGTGAGGAATTGGAGAGAGTTAGTGAAGGTGGTGTTGGAGTGGGAAAGAGGAGTGGAAGATAAGAAAAGCTCCCCAGCCCCTGTGTACCCCATCAGGATGGGAAATAGTTGAGTATGTTGGAATGGTGATGGAGAAGGAGCCATTTGAAATCGAAATATTGAATATAGGAAATAGAAAAATATAGAAAAAATAGAAAATGTTGAACATGGAAAAGTAGTAGGAGTCATTGGGATCACCTTAATCCAATCAGGCATTTAACTCAAAACTTGTGGTATGGTTTTTTCTACCTCTGCTTTGCCCCGTATTGTAAGATGTAAATTTCCAGGGACGCCAAATGTTTTATAAGACTCTTTCTATTTAGTATAATCTCATTTTCATCTCTAAATCAGCTTGAGGCTACTGATAACTCTGCTCTGCTTTTTTGGTGGCTTTCTGCTTAGTTTTTAGCACCTTGCTGTGTTCCTGGTTAAAATTTCAGCAAATATATCAAGGAAGGAACCCCTTGAGTTTGACATTACTTCCCTACACCTCCCTTCTCAAGATTTTGACTTATTGAATCATGGATGACTGGCCAGCGGCAAAGTTTATCTCACCTTGCCCTTGTGAGGTTGGCAAAAGTTTGCCTTGCTCTGCTTATTCTTTGCTGCATTCCTGACGATTTTATCAGCCTCTAGTTCTTCGCTATTATTAGCAAATACCCTGCATAGAAAAACAACTTACATGATACTAGCTCACATTTCTGGGATTCCCTTTCCTTCAAGATCTTGTCCGCTCAAATACTAGTTTCTTCAGCAACTCTGCAATGGATTCCACCTGATTTTGTATTTTATCCAACTCCTCTGGTTGTTCCCAGTGGGAGCACGGCTTTGCAGCAAGCTACTCCATCATATTCTAAAGCGGCAGAATTGTGCTTCATCTAACTCTAAATACCATGATTGATTCAATAAAAATCTCAAAAGTTATGCTCAAGATGTTATCTTGTTTTATACAGTTAAATCATTATAGTGGCAATTCATTCAGGGTTCTGATTTTGCATAGAAACCTTTAAAATGGTATGCTGTTAGCATCCAGTACCCAGTGTAAAAACAAAGTTCTTTTAATTAAAACCTGCTTTTCCATTAGGGACAGTGCACAGTCTTCAAAAAACTGGTAAACAAAACCAACAATTTGGATTTGTGTCACAATCCACAAGCCATGGATTTTAGAATGTCCTCTGAAGAGGAAAGGCCTGTTTTCTCATTCCAGTGATTTCGGGAACAGAGAGGTGCCTGATGAAGCTTTGAGAACTAACAATGCTCCCCTTAATCTTGATTTTTTTTAATAGGGAATCATTTATATTGCAACATTTATAGAATTAAACAATGAAAATAATTTTTTACATGCTTCTGTTTGTTCTATAAGAATTTCCCTGTAATAGGAGACAAACAGCATCATTCCTCAAGTATAAAGTTTAAATTATAATTCACTTGATGAAAGAGACGAACTCTATATGTAGTATGTTGTCCAGTTATAGCCCTATTAAATTCTCCTCCTTCCATTGTCCTTTGCTTTGTTTTATTAGTGATTGGACATAGCGCAGCGCTGTTGCACTGTTTATATGAACCACATATTGATTCAGGGCCTTCTTTTCTAAAATCCTGTATTTGCATTCCAAGTTTCCACAAGAAATCAAGAATAAAATTATATTGTCATTGGGCGATAACTACAATATCCTTGGAACTTATTTTTAGGATATCAGACAGAATATCATTTTTTGTCTGCTAAATAACCTGAAAAGATCTTTCTTTAACAAGTCAGGTTGGTTATATCTCTCACAAAGTTTGAATAATTTGGCTTTTACCTTCTTGTTCTCTACTGCTGTAGTGATTAAGGAAGGTGAATTGAGTATAGGAGTGATAATATATGTCTATTTTGAATATTGAACTGTAGCTTTCAAAGAATCTAAACAGCAGCTTTGGGCCTTTGTGTTGATGTGTCTGTAAGTCAGTGTGAAGAGTTAGGCAAGGTGACATCTCAATCAGAAGTACTTGAGAGTACAAAGAGTCTGATATTGACTAGCTATATCCTTGGGCAAGTTACTTAATTACTCAGCTCTATAAATGGAGAAGAATAGAACAATAACAATACTGTCCTCAAAGATATTCCCTCAAATGCAAATCAGAGAGTGTGTGAAAGCACTTTATAACCACATAATACTAGGTAAATGTTAGATTGGACAACAGTTAATAACTAATAATCAAAAACATCAAGGGTAGTCAAAAGGTACAAACTTCTAGCTATAAAATAAATAAGTCAAGGGGATATAACATACATTATGGTGACTGTAGTAATAATACTCTATTGTATATTTGGAAATTGCTAAGAGAGTTAGATATTAAAAGTTCTCAACACAAGAAAACAGATTTGTAACGGTGTGTGATTATGGATGTTAACTAGATGTTGTGGTGATCATTTCACAATATGTACATGTATTGAATCATTGTGAAACTAATATAATGTTATTTGTCAATTATATCTCAAACAAACAAATGAAAGCTGAAATCTATACTTAAGGATCATGGTAAATCCTAAACCACAATCTAACACTTCATTGAGAAAACAATGAGGTTTGGTTTTGAGAAAATACTATTTTTTTTAACACCATAGTGGTATATAAAACATTGAGGATTTTGTTCTTATCATCATGATTTTCAAATACAAAATTAGGTGTGTCATACCGTGTAAGTGCTTCGAATATTTTCATGTGCAAATGACTGATCATCCAATTTTGTTTAACATGAATGAAAACTTTTGGCTTCCAAATAATTGCTAGTTCTGTAGAGATGGCCACATGGATAATCTGAAGAAAGATATTAGCGTTGTATCGTGTTTTCATTTTGGTTAAATCCTCATTCCAATCTGATTTAACATTGATAAAGCAATTACTCTGCTTTTATAAAGCAATTATAAAGTCCTGGCCTAGGCTTGGTTCATAGTTTGTTCCTCCTTGGTCTTCATTTTCTAAACAATCACATTATAAAATATTTAATAGATATTGTGGGATAATAGATATTGTGGGGCATCACATTTTTTCCAAAACACATCTATTGGGATACTGTATAAATATAGTGTAAGAAAAGTATGACTCCCTGAAAATAGTTGTCTAAATACTTCTAATAGTCCATATCTATTTTGTTGAAAGTATAATTTTAAGGATGTATAAAAGACAGTAAAAAGAAAGCTCAATTGAGAAATCATATGCTTTGGGGAAAACGGAATAATAAAATAGTGATATGTAGCAAAAAAGCACAATATTTGATTGTGTAGATGCTTCCTACCTATAGAATGAAAGGGTTTCTATTCATTTTAAGATAATACGGGTAATAATTTAGGAACAAGAATGAAGAAATTGACCTCCTGTTAATAAGGCACTATCTTGAGAACAGTTTGTTTACTTCCCTGAAAAAACTGAGTCATGCGTACCTAGTCTGAGGTGGTTGCTGGGATCTGAATCCCAACCCCATGGCCTCAGAAAACATTGTGCAAAGGAGGGCCATGTACCCCAGCAGGCGGAGACAGGGGAAGTGGGTTTTGCTTTCCTTTACTACTTGTCTTGTGAAAACCCAGTTGGGATTTTTCCCCCTTTCCTCCTTTCTTTTTTCTGTGTCCAGTTCTAGTGGTGGGTGGATGGTGGGAGTAACCAAAAGCAGGCAGGAGAAATCTGTAGAATACATGTTAATGTTGTGTGCACACAACCAGTACAGTACAGATTACCAGGATTTAACAGACACATGGTAACTGGAAGAGCTTTCCCTTAGCTGTCAACCCAACAAAAACACAACAATGACCCGTTCTTTCTGAGTATCGGTCTGTGATTGTCCTTCAGTGTCTACAGGTTTTCCTTTCATCTCCTGTGCTTTTGAATGCCTTGGCACAAAGATTTCCCAATCTCCTACTATTGTCTCCGGGGTAACACAGCCAATGTGACAGGCGAAGTCTCATGCTTTAACGTTCTGCTTCAATTTTTTTTTTTTCTTGTCGTCCTGCTTCCACATTCTGTGGGCTTATGCTCTGGCACAGATCCAGCCTGGGACTGAGCATCAATATTAAAAGATTGGATTTGTCTAAGGAAGTTGTTAATCCTATTGTGCTAGTTAACATTATGAAATATTTATGAAAAAATACTGCAAAACACTTGGAAAAAGCCCTCAGTATTTTGTAACGAAAGAATACTAGAACTTAAAAAAAGTCATACAATAAAAATGTATGGTGCACATATTGATATGAGCCCAAATCAAAGGTTATTTATTATGTAGTATACAAAGTAATAATGTTTTTAGGAGAAAAACGCCAGAGTAAAAGGCACAGCCCCTGTTTTTATGGAAATAGAGTGTAATTACAGACACAAATAAATAACTAGTTACATAGAGATTGAGCATACTATTTTTGTTATGATAGAGTAATAATCATACAGAGGATAAAGAAATTATCTTGATTGGCAACATAAGAGAAAACTTTATGGAAGAGGTAACATTGAGTAGAGATTTACAGAATTTCAGCATATCAAGTTGAGATTAGTAGGGTAGGTTGTCCAACATAAAAGAAAAAATGTGAAAAAAATTAAGAAACCAAATGATCAGAGAATTGGAAATTATCATGTGTTTCATTTTTTCATGAAGAAATAGTTACTGAACATTTGCAAACAGTGTTTAATAAAATAGGATAAGCCTTACTGCTTAGTGTTGAATATAAACTTTAAATAAATGAATAATTATAATTGTGATGAATGTTATGAAAAACATAGCCACTATGTTTTCACAGTTCCTTACTTGGTCCACTCAGGGTGGAGGAGCAGAGAAATCCGTCTGATAAAGAGATTTTTAATTAAGTTAGATATAAAAATTGTTTATATTTTGCCATACTAATTGCATCCTTTTTGCTAAATTTTGTGGGGGGTTTTTGTTTTGGGTTTTTTTTTTTTTGGCCACACCCCTCAGCATGCAGAACTTCCCCGACCAGGGATCAAACCCATGTCCCCTGCATTGGAAGCACGGAGTCTTAACCACTGGACCACCAAGGAAGTCTCTTTTTGCTAAATTTTGAAAGTAAATTATAGACATTGGCATTTCACACCTAAACATTTTAGTAGGAATCTCTAAAGTATAACAACATTTTCTACGTAATCTTAAGATCATCATTAAAGCTAAGAAGGTACCAATATTTCCCTAATATCGTATACTTTCCAGCCATATTTAATCTTCTCAAATTGCTCCCTTAAAAAATGTTACTTTTTTAATAACCAGACTGTAGTCAAGGCCACGCATTGCATTTCTCTCTCTTAATCTATAGCATTGCCACTGCCCAACCCAAATGTTTGTGTGTGTGCGCACACACATGGAACATTGGCAATATTCTACCTTCTGGATTTGTCTCAATCATTTCTTTTTGGTGTGTTTTAGGTTGTTTTTCTATACCCTGTATGTTCTGTAAACTTAAGATTAAATCTAGGGACTGGATAAGATTCACTCCATAGATGATGTTGTGTATTTCCTTTTGCATCATTTCAAAAGGCATATAATGCATGGTGTAGGTTTTCTCATTATCAGTTATTTTAAATTTGATCTCTGGGTTAATGTAGAACCAGCAGGCTCTCTCCATTGTGAGGTTATATTTTACTCCCCAAACCAGAAATTAAGCTGAGACAATACCTCAGCTCCTTGCAAATTCCAGTTATCCATTGATCTTTGACCTAATAGTTTTAGTGTCTAATGATTGTGCTTGGTTACCAGTTCTACCACTACAGTTGCAAAATTGTGGTTTTCTAATTCTACCACTCAATATATTTTTATTAGCTTATAATTTTTAAAGAAGTTCTTTGCAATATCACTATTTGGGCATATTTGGTAACCTTGAAACACAATTGTTACTAAAAAGGTACCACAAAGGCTATTTCTTTTCCTGTAATTACCAATGCTTCAAACAAGTAAATAGTTTACTAATTCATTTGATGAAACATTTTTAAGCTAGGAACAACAACAAAAAAAAGAACAAGATGTGGAAAAGAATTTTTTAGACAAACAGGACAGCATTTCAGAGTGTATGCTTTAAAAAAAAAGATGTAGTTCATTAAAGGAAACAAAAGAATGGAGTGAGGTTTGGATGGGGAGAGTGAAATAATGCTAGAAGAAATGAGGCCATAATTGTGGGCCTTGTAACTGATGGTAAGGATTTTGGTCTTCATTTCTATGTAATTACAAAATCACTTAAAGGTTTTAAGCAACAGAACCAAATGTTCAGATACGCATATTTTTACAGAGTTCCATTTTTTTCTTTCTTTATATCTATTTTTTAAATTGAGGCATTTCATACATAGGATAAAGTGCACAAATCCTGAATGTACAGCATCATGAATTTTCTGATATCAGTACATTCATGGAACTACCCAGATCTACATATAGAATATTTCCAACCTCCCAGGATGTTCCCTGATGCATTTTCTGAGTCAGTACCCTGTGGTTCCATCCTCAAGATGAATCACAATGACCCC
Source organism: Phocoena phocoena (assembly GCF_963924675.1). Lineage (NCBI taxonomy): Eukaryota > Metazoa > Chordata > Mammalia > Artiodactyla > Phocoenidae > Phocoena > Phocoena phocoena. The sequence goes on along the minus strand of NC_089234.1, from coordinate 74,863,371 downwards.
TGTGTCGTGGTATCCATATCCTTGTATAGTCCCCTTGCACAATAAATAAGGCTGGGTTTTCTTGTCTTCTTGTTTTGTTTTGTCATAACAGATAAGATGATGTATGTTGCTGATAGAGGTTGCATTGAATATGTAGATCTCACATTTTAATAATATTAATTATTCCAACCCAAGAACACAGAATACCTTTTCATTTATCTGTGTCTTCTTCAGTTTATTTCATCAGTGTCTTATAGTTTTAAGTGTATAAGTCTTTCACTTCCTTGGTTAAATTTATTCCTAGAGTTTATTATTTTAGATGATATTGTAAATGGAATTGTTACCTTAATTTCCCTTTTAGATGGTTCATCGTTAGTGTACAGAAATGTAATGTATGTTGATTTTGGATCCTGCAACTGCACTGAACTCATTTATTAGTTCTTACAGTTTTGGGTGGAGTTTTTAGGGTTTTCTTATAAGATCATGTAATCTTCAAACAGAGATAATTTTACTTCTTCTTTTCCAATTTGGATGCCTTTTATTTATTTTTCTTGCCTAATGCTGTGGCTAGGACTTCCAGCACTGTGTAAAATAAAAGTAGTGACAGTGGGGCATCCTTGATCTTAGAGGAAAATCTTTCATCTTTTCACTATTGAATGTGATGTTTGTTGTGGGCCTGTCATAGATGACCTTTTAATTAATTTATTTATTTATTAACATCTTTATTGGAGTATAATTGCTCTACAATGATGTGTTAGTTTCTGCTTTATAACAAAGCGAATCAGCCATACATATACATATATCCCCACATATCTCCTCCCTCTTGTGTCTCCCTCCCACCCTCCCTATCCCACCCCTCTAGGTGGTCACAGAGCACCAAGCTGATCTCCCTCTGCTATGCGGCTGCTTCCCACTAGCTATCTATTTTACATTTGGTAGTGTATATGTCAGTGTTACTCTCTCACTTCATCCCAGCTTACCCTCCCCCTTCCCTTTGTCCTCAAATCCATTCTCTATGTCTGTGTCTTTATTTCTGTCCTGCCCCTAGGTTCATCAGAACCGTTTTTTTTTTTTTTTAGATTCCATATATATGTATTAGCATATGGTATTTGTTTTTCTCTTTCTGACTTACTTCACTCTGTATGACAGACTCTAGGTCCATCCACCTCACTACAAATAACTCAATTTCGTTTCTTTTTATGGCTGAGTAATATTCCATTGTATATATGGGCCACATCTTCTTTATCCATTCATCAGTCAGTGGACACTTAGGCTGCTTCCATGTCCCAGCTACTGTAAATAGTGCTGCAATGGACATTGTGGTACATGACTCATTTTGAATTATGGTTTTCTCAGGGTCTATGCCCAGTAGTGGGATTGCTGGGTCATATGGTAGTTCTATTTTTCGTTTTTTAAGGAACCTCCATACTGTTCTCCATAGTGGCTGTATCAATTTACATTCCCACCAACAGTGCAAGAAGTTTCACCTTTCTCCACTCCCTCTCCAGCATTTATTGTTTGTAGAATTTTTGATGATGGCCATTCTGACCGGTGTGAGGTGATACCTCATTGAAATTTTGATTTGCATTTCTCTAATGATTAGTGATGTTGCGCATCCTTTCATGTGTTTGTTGGAGATTTGTAGATCTTCTTTGGAGAAATGTCCATATATGACCTTTATTTTGTTCAAATCCATTCCCTATATTCCCACTTTGTTGAGAGTTCTCATCATGAAAAGATGTTGAATTTTGTTAAATGCTTTGTCTGCATCTATTAAAATTATCATAATTTTTTTTTTTAATTTTTGCTGTATGCGGGCCTCTCACTGTTGTGGCCTCTCCCGTTGCGGAACACAGGCTCCGGATGCACAGGCTCAGCGGCCATGGCTCACGGGCCCAGCCTCTCTGCAGCATGTGGGATCTTCCCGGACCAGGGCACGAACCCGCATCCCCCACATTGGCAGGCGGACTCTCAACCACTGCACCACCAGGGAAGCCCTATCATAATATTTAAAAAATTTATTCTGTTAATGTTATGTATCACATTTATTAATTTGAAATATCCTGACATCCCAGGGATAAATGCCACTTGATCATGGTGTATGATCCTTTTAATGTGCTATTGAATTTCGTTTGCTAGTATTTTGTTGAAGATTTTTGCATCTGTGTTTGTTAAGGGATATTTGCCTATAGTTTTCTTTTCTTGTAGTGTCCTTATCTGGCTTTATTTTGTATCAGGGTAATGCTGGCCTTCTAAAATGAGTTTGGAAGTGTTCGTTCCTCTTCAGTTTTTTTGAAAAAGCTTGAGAGAAATTGGTATTAATTTTTCTTTAAATATTTGGTAGAATTCACTAGTGAAGCCATCTGGTCCCTTAGTTTTTTTCAGTGGAAGGTTTCTGATTATTGATTCAATCTCTTCCTCATTATTTATCTGTTCAATTTTTCTATTACTTCATGGCTTAGTCTTGATAAATTGTATGTTTCTACAAATTTGTGTGTTTCTTCTAAACTATCTAATTTGTGTGCATATAATTGTTCATAGTAGTCTCTTATCCTTTTTATTTCTGTGGTATCAGTTTTAATATTCCTCTTTCCTATCATTTTATTAATTTGAATCATCTCTCTTTTTGTCTTAGTCTAGCTAAAGGTTTATCAGTTTAGTTTCTCTTTTTAAAAAAATAACTCTTAGTTTAGTCTATCTTTTCTATTGTTTTTCTAGTCTATTTCACTTATCTCTGCTCTAATTTTTATTATTAAATTAACTTCAGTTAACTTTGGGATTAATTAGCTCTTCTTTTTCTAGTTCCTTAAAGTGTAAGCTTAGGTTGTTTGAGATCTCTTTTTTTTTTTTTCCTTAGTGTAGGCTTTTATCCCTCTAAACTTTCCCATAAGAACTGCTTTTTCAGCATCCCAAAAGTTTTAGAAGGTTGCGTTTTCATTTTCATTTATCTCAGGATATTTTCAAATTTCCCTTTTGATTTCTTCTTTGACCCATTGATTGTTTAGAAGTTTGTTGTTAAATTTCCATGTATTTGTGAATTTTCTAGCTTTCCTCTTGTTAATTGGTTTCCAGTTTTATACCATTGTGATCAAAAATGACACTTGATATGATTTCAGTCTTACATTTGTTAAGACTATTCTTGTTACTTAACATATGATCTATCCTGGAGAACGTTCCATGTGCTCCTGAGACGATTGTACATTCTACTGCTGTTGGATGGAATGTTCTACATATGTCTGTTAGGTCCATTTTGTCTAAAGTATAGTTCAAGTCCATTATTTCCTTATTCATTTTCTGTCTGGCTAATCTATCCTTTGTTGAAAGCAGTGTATCAACCTCCGCTACTTTGATTGCTTCTTTCTACCTTCAGATCTATTAAAAATTGTTTAATATATTGCAGTGCTCTGATACGGGATGCATATATATTTACAATTGTTATATCCTCTTGATAAAATTACTCCATCATTATATAATAACATTATTTGTGTCTTGTTATAGCTTCAACTTAAAGTCTATTTTGTCTGATATAAGTAGAGCTACCCCTCCTCTCTTTTGGTCTCCAACTGCACAGAATATCTTTTTCTGTCTCTCCTATGAGTGTTCTTAAAGCTTAAGTGAGTCCTTGTAGGCAGCATATATTTGGGTCTTGTTTTTATCCATTCAGCCACTCTATGTCTTTTAATTAGAGATTTTTAAACCATTTACCCTTAGAGTATTTACTGATAGCTAAGGACTTACTATGGCCACTTTGTTCATTGCTTTATGGTTATTTTGTGGTTGCCTTCTTACTCTCTTGCTATCTTTTGATAATTTTTTATAATGGTATTCTTTGATTTTTTTTTCTCTTTATCACTTGTGTATCTATTGTAGGTTTTTGCTTTGTGATTCCCATCAGCCTTTCATAATACATCTTATAATGGTCTATTTTAAGCTGATAAGAACTTAATTTCTACCTACTTACTTGACCTCCCCCCACATTTTACATTGTTGATGTAACACTCTACATATTTTTATATTGTGTATCCATTAACAAAATATTGAAGCTATATAGTTATTTTTATAACTTTTGTCTTTTAACCTAACTAGAGTTCAAAGTGATTTATGCACCAGCATTTCAGTACTAGAGTATTTTGAATTTTACTATATATTCACCTTTACCAGAGAATTCTATTTTGAATTCTTTGTCAGGTAACTCATTGATCTTCATTTCTTTGGGGTCAGTTACTGGAAAATCATTGTTCCTTTGATGGTGTCATGTATGATTGCTTTTTCACATTTCTGATGGCTTTGCATTGATATCTGAGCATTTGAGGGAGCAGTCATTTCTTCCAGCCTTTTTGGAGAAAGACTTTCATCTGTGGTTGGCTGTGAGGGCACTGGCTGGGTGGGGTGTAGTGTCTCCGGTTCCTGGAAGGGCAAGGTGGCAGTAGTCTCCACGCAGCTCTGCCAGGTGAAAGCCGCATCCACAGAGACTGGGGGGGGCGGTCTTCTGTGGTCAAGGGTACAATAGTCCCATGAGTGGCAGGGTACTCAGAGGCAACGGCTGCTAGACTTCTGTTTTCCCCTTTTTGCCTATGGGAAGAAGTTTTAGCTAGGGGATTCCTCTTGGTGCCAGTTATGGGTTGCTGATGCTCAAAGCAGCAGCTGATCTGGGGTCCTGGGATCAGGTACAATTAGAACTACTGTAGCACCTGGGTTCTGGGTATGCTTGTTGTGATGGTGGTGCAGGTATCTGAGATGTGGGCATGTGCAGATCTCTTGTGGAACCTTGGTCTGGGTCTCTGGGGATTTGCCACAATGACTCAGGCTGAGGGTGAGGGGGGAACAGTGGAATGGTCCCTGGGTTGAGAGGGTGTAGTGGTGGCTTCGGCTCAGAAGGCAGGGTGCAGCAGTAGCCTGCCTTGGGGATGGTGAGTACAAGTGTCAACTCTGGCCCCTGGGGGCGGTCACAGAACAGCAGTAGCTCGAGTTTGGCAGGTCAGAGCCCCAGCTTGGAGCCCAGCGGGTGGGATGCAGAGCAGCAACAGTGGAGCCCTGGTAACAGTGGGTAGAACCATGACGTACAACCTTGGGGATGGGGCAGAGCTGCAGCACAGCAGCCTGGTGATGGCAGGTCAAAGCCCCAACTTAGGACCAGGGAATGGGTTGTAAAGCAGCTGCAACTTGGCCTCGGTAACGGCAGGTCAATGACGTAACTTGGGGCCTGGGGAAACGGGGGTGGGGTGCAAAGCAGCAACAGCTTTGGTCCTGTAGATGGTGAGGTGCTTTGGTGACATGATCTAGGAGAGCCACGCACAGCAGTCAGTGTGGTCTCACCGCAGAGACAGCCCCAGCCCCAGAGAGGAGACACAAGGGCAGGGACTTCAGGCAGCTCCATCATCGGGGTTCAATATTGGTGAAGAATTGGGAGATCCTGAGCAGCAAAGTCTGCATAAGTCATTGGTAGTAAGGATTGGTGAAGTTCTCCTGCTCTCCTTTTCCCGGCATGAACTCCCCCCAAGGGAGGGTGTCTCTATTGGCCCCAAGCTCCTCTACACTGGGGGATGGGGTGGTGCAGGTGAAATGCTTCCTACACTTTTCTCTGTAGCCATCCCTGGATTTTGAGCTTCATAGTTTTTTGCTACTTCTTTGCTGTAGTCCAGAGCTTTCCCAGAGATATTTTCTTCAGTTTGTGGTTATTTATTTACTACTTTTGTTGTTTTTGTGGGGAGAACAAGTGTTGAGACCTCCTAGCCCTCTCTTTGCTGACATCACCCTCGTGCAAATTTACTTTTGTTCTGAAGTCTTTCACTCAACGTAATGTTTTTGAGATAGATTTATGTTCTTGGGTATGAGTAATTTGTTCCTTTTTACTGTTAAATACATTTCATTATGGAGATATACCATATTTTAAAAAATTCATTCTACCACTGAAGGGTATTTGTTTTAATTTTTTCAATTTGGGGATATTATGAATCAAACTCTTTTTTCTATTACACATATTGTATATGTCTTTTCATGGAGTTATGCACGTCATTTGTCTTACGAATATGCATAAAAGTAGAATTGGTGAGTCATAGGAAGAAGTTCATTTAGTTTTTAGTAGATTCTGCCAAATAAATGTTCAAAGTTTTTCTATCATTTTACAGTCCTACCAGCAATATATGACCATTCTAAGTTGTGTCACCGCTAGATATTGTCCCTTTCTAGTGTAAGTCGTTTGTTTAGATGTGTAGTGGTGTCTTGTAGTTTTAATTTGCATTGCCATGGTGAGTATTGATGTTTCATGGTTTGTGACCACTTAGATAACATGTGATATATCTTTTTCCCATTTTACTTTTTATTTTGATCTATAGCTTATTGATTTGAAGAATTTTTAGGACTTCTTTATATAATCAGGGTATGACTCATTTATTGTATATATGTATTGAGAGAGATTTGCATTTTCAATCTTTTAAAACTGTCTGCTATTTAGCAGAAGTGGTTAAGTTTAATAAAATTCAACTTATCTATCTTGATTTTATGTCTAGTGACTTCTGTGCCCTAAACATTTAAGAAATGTTTGCTTATTCCAGGTTATGAAGATATTATCTCATGTTTTCTTCTAAAAGCTTTATAATTTAACATGTCACACTTAAAGCTACGATCCATTTCAAATTAGATTTTGTATAAATCATGGGGGGAGGTCAAGGTTCATGTTTCTCTACAGTATCCAGTTGGCTCAGTATCATGTTTGGAAAGGCTATCCTATGCCCTATGAATTGCAGTGGTGTTTTTGTCATAATCATATAACTATATAGAAGTGGGTCTTTACGTGCAATGAATGGATCCTATAACAGAAAACAGGCATGAGTGGAAAAACTGGTGATTCTTCAGTAAAGTCTGGAGCTTAGTTAACAGTAATGTTTCAATTTTGGCTTCTTGGTTTTGCCAAATATATCATGGTGATGTAAGATGTTAACATTAGGGAACACTGGGTGAGGGTATATGGACACTTTCTGTATCATCTTTGCAAATGTTCTCTATATTTGAAAGTATTCCAAAATAAGTAGCTTGTTTTTCAGAAGTCAGCATGGACTCTATTTTGCTTATTTGGTGTATTTTTCTACCATTTGCATTGATAGCACAGTGCCTTAATTGCCGTGGCTGTATAGCAATCCTTGTACGTCTGATGGCTTTTACCAATTCAAGGTGGTGGAAGTAAACTTAGCCAGTCCTGGGATTCAGCTGGCCTGTCAGATTCTGCTTTTTCACTTTTAGGAGTCATGAGTCTCCAAGTAAGTAGTTCCAGTTAGAGAGAGTATATGTAGCTATGACACAGAGAGGTGACATGGAAAGGAAGAGACAGAGACTCAGCTAACCCAGAATCTCTGCTGAGCCCTGCCTTCAATATTATCCCCTATGTCAGCTGACTTGGGAGTGAGCCATCTTGGAACTCCAGGTTACTGAGGCTACTGCTGGTATCATTGGGAACAGAACGCTCCAGCTGAGCCCAGTGAACATATGGAATTGGAAAAGCCACTTTTAAGCCACTGAACTTTGGGTTTGTTTATTATGCCACAAGAGCTAAACAAGATTAAAGCTCTAACAAAGGCCTAGGCAAAAGGTAAGGTAGTTTATCATTGAAGTTAAGAAGGAAGGTTCAAGTGACCAGGGAGGAGAGAAGTGTAAATGTGTAGAATAAAAGGAAAGCACATGACCTTCTATAATGCTCTGAGGGACACAGTGCATGGCTCTTTCAGGAGGTGAAAGGAAGAAAAAGGAAGAGTGAGTAACCACCTCTACTTCTCTACATGCTGGAATTCAGGGAGCAGACTTATTCTCTTACCTTAAACAATAAAGTATGACAAAACATAACAAAAATTGTTCTCAAATATGGGACAATAAATAGTGCAGGACTGATTATTTTTTTCCTTTTTTAAAATATTTATTTATTTATTTGGCTGCGCTGGGTCTTAGTTGCGGCATGCGGGATCTAGTTCCCTGACCAGGGATGGAACACAGGCCCCCTGCATTGGGAGTGCAGAGCCTTAACTGCTGGACCACCAGGGAAGTCCCAGGACTGATTCTTAGGCAAAGGGAAACAAACATGGTGAACCCTGTGACTGTACCAGATATCTATCCAGAAGCAATTTCTGAATCATGGTGCAGGGAAGAGGAGCCAAAGCAGAGCCAATAGTCTTGCTTAGCTGAGGAAACAGATCGAAGTTCCGAAAACCGCTGCATGCAGAATTTGGAGGGCAGAACACTGAAAATGAGGGCACCATGAGAAGAGAGCTCCATAAATCAAAATAGGGGTCTCATTGACCCTTTAGCTGCAAACCTATCCACACTTACATGGGGTAAAAACTCATGAAAAAGGTCGGAGGCCAGGAATCTTAAAAGTCCATAGTTCCTGGTTTTCAACAGGACTGGGAAATGTTTGAATTCCAGCCACTGTGGAGACCACTTTGGACAACATTGAAATTTTAATCAGTAAAGCCCCAAGACAAGTCAATTCTTACCAGTAAGGCTAATTTAGTCCTGAATAAAGGCTGCTGTAAATCTTCCCTGCAAAAGCTTAACAGTAAGCCTCCAAAAGATCAATCTGATTTGCAATTAACTTATTGCCTACCAAAACAAACTTCAAAGCTCTGAAAGAAAGAAAACAAAATCCAAACAACCAAAATTCTATAAACAAAGAAAACAAGTTCTAACACTCAAAAATATGAGTCAAAATATCATACATTCAATTAAAAATAGTAAGCATATATGGACATAGAAAAAAGTGATCCATTACTGCATTTAGTCAATAAAATCAGCCAGAAATAATAGAGATGATAGAATTTGTAGACTAGGATGCTAAGGTATATGTTTTAAATGTGCTCAGTATGTTTAAGGATTAAAGGAAATTAGGACAAGAGTAGAGGGAGAAAAGAAACACATGGAAAAAAAATACTGAAGGAAATTTCTGGAGATGAAAAATGTAATATTTAAAATGACAAATTCAGTTGATAGAATTATAAGTAGATTAGTCATTGAGGAAGAAAATATTCAGTGAAGTTGAATACACAGTAAAATAAATGAGCTAATAGTGGAGATAAAATGGACTGTAAGAAAATATAAAATTAATAAGGAAAAAAAGAAGGGCATAAAAAAGATGAAAAGAACAGAAGGGAGAAATGGAACATAATTGGAATAGGGTTGATTTACCCTAATCATGTTAAAATTTTTATTAAACAAATAATCTAACTATTCTAACAAAGCAGTGGTTTTAAATACAAAGATACCAATATTTTTTTACAGAAAGTAATAATTTTAAAGTGATATAATCATCTAAAATAACAGTAATAAAACAGCAGTGGCTGTGTTAATTTCAGAACAGGTAGACTTTATGACAAAGGACATTACCAAGGATGAAGAAAACATTTCAAAATTATAAAGAATTCAACTTATCCATGGGACTTCCCTGGTGGCGGAGTGGTTAAGAATCCGCCTGCCAATGCAGGGGACACAGGTTCGATCCCTGGTCTGGGAAGATCCCACATGCCGCGGAGCAACTAAGCCCATGAGCCACAACTACTGAGCCCATGCACCACAACTGCTGAGCCCGGGTGCTGCAACTACCAAAGCCCACGCACCTAGAGCCCGTGCTCTGCAACAAGAGAAGCCTCCACAACGAGAAGCCCGCACACAGAAATGAAGAGTAGGCCCCACTCACCACAGCTAGAGAGAAAAGAGCTTCAAAATACATGAAGTAAAACTGACAGAACTGAAAGCCAAAAATAGACAAGTCTATAATAAGAGTAAGAGTTTTCAACACTCAGAGCTTAGTAATTAATAAAACAAGTAGGTAGAAATCTCTAAGGATGAGGGAATTTATACAAAGATTATCAACCAATCTGGTCTAGTAAATTTGGTAGAGTACTCCATACAACAGCTTAAAAAATAGACATTCTGTAATGCACATAGAAATTTACCAAGATAGGCCTTATGCTCATCCATGAAACAAGTCTCAATACATTCATAAGAATAGAGGTAATTCAGAATGTGTTTTCTGACCACATTGGGATTAAACTGGCAATTAATAACAGAAAGAATGAGACACTGCCAAATATTGGTGAAATTATAATGTACATTTTAATGTAACTTATAGATAATAGAAGAAATCACAAGAAAAAGCAGAAAATATTTTCACCTAAATGGGGATGGCAACAAAACATAAGAAAACTTGTGTGATACTAATGAAGTGAAATTTGAGGGAAATTTATGGCTTTAAACATTGTTATTAAAAAAGAGGATTTATCTAAAATTAAATAATCTAAGAGAAAGAGGAGAGAAAAAGGACAAGGAGCAGGAGGAGGAAAAGAAAAGTGAGTTAAATCCAAAGTAATTAGAAGGGAAGCAGTGGTAAACATAATAAAGATTAAAATCAGAAAATGGCAAAATAAAATATGAAAAACAATGAAACTAAATGCATATTATATGGAAAGGTTTAAAAAATGGGGGGAAAAGTCTAGTTATCAAGGAATAACAAAAAGACAAAGACGTAAATTCCTAATACCAGGAAGGAAAGGTCCAATTACTACAGATTTTACAGACATTAAAATGATACCGAGGGACAGTTATAAGCAACTTTATGCCAGGTTATTGAATATCTTAGCTGGAATAGACAAACTTGTTGATGAACACAGCTTACCAAAATTGACTCAAAAAGCAAGAGTATCTGTCTCCCAATAAAATCAAGTAAGTTTTAATTTATAATAATTTGCCATAGCAATGATTTTAGGTCCGGATGAATTCATTGCTAGTTTTGACCAAGCATTTAATGAAAACTAATATCAGTTCTACAAAACTCATGCAGAAAATACAGGAAGAGGAAACACAAATCATTTTATAAAGCCCGCATTACTCTAGTATCACAACCAGACAATGACATCAACAACAAAGAGATACAGAGTCCAATATCTTTTATGATCATAAATGCAAAAATCTTTTTCATTAATATTAGCAAATCAAATTTAGTAATATATTGGAATAACATACCTGACCAAGTGGGATCTGTCCTACTTGATTTCAACATTTGAAAACCATTCAATGAACTTTATTAACAGAATAAAACAAAGGAGATATATGATTGTCTCAATAAATGCAGAAGAAAACACTTGATGAAATTCAACCTCCATTAACAATAGTCTCAGCAAATCAAAAAAATTCAACTTTTCATGTTGAAAATAGACATCTTTAAATTTCAAAGCTAAAATTATACTTAAGAATAAAAGCATGGTCTTCCCTGGTGGCTCAGTGGTTAAGAATCCACCTGCCAATGCAGGAGACACAGGTTCGAGTCCTGGTCCAGAAGATCCCACATACCGCGGAGCAACTAAGTCCATGCGCCACAACTACTGAGCCTGCTCTCTAGAGCCTACAAGCCACAACTACTGAGCCTGCTCACCTAGAACACGTGCTCTGCAACAAGAGAAGCCATCGCAACAAGAAGCCTGCGCACCGCAACAAAGAGTAGCCCACGCTCGCTGCAACTAGAGAAAAGCCTGCGTGCAGCAATGAAGACCCAATGTAGCCCTAAATAAATAAATAAATTTATTTTTTAAAAAAAGAAGAAGAAAAGCATGAACACTCCACCGATGGGACTGGGAAAAATCAAAGATGTTCCTTTCACCACTTACACCAAACATTGTACTGGAGGTCTTGAAAAGTGCACTAAGGAAAGAAAAAAAGGAAAGCATACACTTTAGAAAAAAACTAAATTTTAAAATTAATAGACAATATGATCATGTATGCAGAAAATTCGTGGAAATCTACAAATAACTACAAGAATGACACAAGTTATTTGACACAGGTCAATATGTAAAATTAATTGTATTTCTACGCACTAGCAATGAAAATTGGTACTCAGTATTTAAAAAAAATTTTTTAGAACAATGTAAAACATGAAACAGTTAGGGATACTTTTAAAAAATATGTGCAAGAATGGAAATAAAACAGTGCAAAATGAAGCAGAGAGAAAATAAAAGAGATCTACATAAACGGAGAAGTAAGTATACCATGTGGATAGATCAGAAGATTCAGTATTATTAAGATTTCAATTATCCCACACACTGTTGGTGGAAATGTATATTGATACAATGACTTTGGAAATGCATTTGGCAGTTTTTTAAAAAGTTAAACAACACTTATAAATATTTATATCCTTAGACATGTTTGTCAAAGAGAAATGAAAACTTGACCACACCGATACTGGTATACAAATGTTTATAGAAGTGTCATTCAGAATGGTCAAAAATAGGAGTCAGTTTATCCATTGAAAGGTAAATGGATATATACATACACTCCAGAGTATATATAGTCATACATAGAATACTACTCAGCAATAAGAATGAACCAACAACTGATATATGAAGCATGAATAAACCTCAGAAATAGCAAGATGAGTACATACTGTGTACTACAATTTAAATTAAATATTGGGAAAGATAGGTTGCAGAGCAGTTGGTGGTGGTATCTGGTTTGGTAACTGGTATACCGGCAATAAGCACATGGGAACATATTGTGGTGATGGGCATATTCTGTATCTTTCTAATGGTGATAACTACATGGATGTACACACACAGGTATTTGTGAAAACTCATCAAAATGTGCACATAAAGTGGATGCATTTCATAGTATGTAAATTATATTTCAAAAATTTAATGAAAAATAAAGTGTATAAAAAATAGCCAGGAATACAGGATTTGGGTGAGGAAAGTAGTGGAACAGATATTTGGAATTACATGTAAGTTCGGATAATGGAGGGAGTTGAATTCCATTTTAAAATTTGGGGATTTTATTCTGCCTTTCAGGCTGTTGTAATATCAAATTCTCACAGTTTACTGTCAGACACTCAACTTTTTGAATTGTTTTACTCTTGTGTCTCATAACTTGACATGTAAGAGCCCGATTTAAAAATACAGATATAGACTAACCGATTTTACAAGGATGGATAAACTTGGCCTGATAATTGAGGCTGGTTGGCTGAGGAATTGGCCCCTGTTTGGAAGTATACTCATGAAACTATTAGGACAAACTTGGTGAGCATAGCATAAATAAAATAGACCTCGGTATTCTGAATGGGGTATTTCCATGGTGAAGTGATAAATCCTCTTCTACATTTAGAAATATACACTTGTACTATGCCCTTTGTTTTAGGCTATAAGAGACAAGCAAGGAACTCTCCTTTTTCATGTATGATGATCATCCTCCATCTTAATAAATTCTAAAGAATGACTTGATTTTACAGTTTGCAAAGCATTTTCGTGTAAAAAATTTATATTAGTTTTATTAGTTGCATTGGTAATAGACAGTATACTAGCCTTATTTATATTAGATTTATTATTGCTTCTATTTTAGAGGTAAGGAAACTATGATTCCAAAAGTGAAGGAGAAGAAGACACAAATAGAACTGACATTTATTGAACATTTATTATGTGTCAGCATTATGATGTAGAACCTAACCTCTGTGTGCTGTCTGCACTAATCCATACAACACTCTTGAGAGATCAGAAGTATATCACTGTTAATACATACAGAGACTCAGAACCAAATGTCCAGGCTAGTAAAAAAAAAAATAGTAAAGAACAGAAACAATGTTTTAATCCAGATGTCTGGCTTCAAATATCTGTATGTTTCACTAATCAAAACTGCCTAACGTGAGTTCCTAAAGAAAATATAAGTTGAATCCTGTACTTTCTATTCCAAGTTTAGTTTTCTTCACTGTGCATCTGCTGGTCACAGTTCATATTCCCCCACTTACAACTCATTTCAAATTAACTTTATAATATAACAAGTTTTAATTAATTCTTGTGTGTAGAATAATTTTATCCATTTTATATAACTGAAACTATTCAAATTAATATATAATTTTATCAGGAATATGATCCAAACCAAACTCCAATAATGGTCATTTAAAAAAATGTTTAATTTAGCATCTGTTCTTTCCTGTAATTTGCAGATTTTTGTAGACTGCATTTGGAGAAACATTTTCTGACACAATTATCCCAGGGAAGCCCGGTTTGCTTGTTTGTTTGTTTTTTGATATTGAGCTGCATGAGCTGTTTGTATATTTTGGAGATTAATCCCTTGTCAGTTGCTTCCTTTGCAAATATTTTCTCCCATTCTGAGCATTGTCTTTTCATCTCATTTATGGTTCTCTTGATGTGCAAAAGCTTTTAAGTTTAATTAGGTCCCATTTGTTTATTTTTGTTTTTATTTTCATAACTCAAAGAGGTGAAATCTAGAAAAATGGTACTGAGGCACCAGTTTTCAGGGCAAGAATAGAGACACAGACATAGAAAACGGATGTGTGGACATGGGGTGGGGAAGGGGGGTGGGATGAATTGGGAGATTAGAATTGACATATATACACTACCATGTGTAAAACAGGTAGCTAGTGGGATCCTGCTGTACAGCACAGGGAGCTCAGCTCGGTGCTCTGTGGTGACCTAGATGGGTAGAATGGGGGGGAGGGAGGTCGAAGAGAGGGGATATATGTATACATACAGTTGATTCATTTCGTTGTACAGCTGAAACTAACACAACATTGTAAAGCAACTATATCCCAATTTAAAAAAAAAAAAAAGAATAAAGTTGCAGAGTGGGACTTCAACCACTAAAGCATTTCCTCTAAATAGAGTTGAAAACACAGGATCTTTCACCGGACTTTGAACTTCTTGGTTTTTAAAACAATGGTCTAGGCTAATTAAGTAATGTCTAGGAATGTAGTTACCTAAGATTTTATTTGCTCTCATTTCAGTAACAGCTGACAGCACCTTGCTGTCTATAACTAAGAGTAGAAAACAGTTTTGGACACTGTAGACCTAATACTTTTGAAATAATTTCTAATGAGTTGATGAATTGCATAAGTTTTAAAATACTGTTTCCTTTCTCTTTGGTTTTATATAATTCATGAGGTTTCAGAGAGAAAAAAAAATCACACATATTGGGGCTTCCCTGGTGGCGCAGTGGTTGGGAGTCCGCCTGCTGATGCGGGGGACACGGGTTCGTGCCCTGGTCCGGGAGGATCCCACATGCCCCGGAGCTGATGGGCCCGTGGGCCATGGCCGCTGGACCTGCGCGTCCGGAGCCTGTGCCCCGCAGCGGGAGAGGCCACAGCGGTGAGAGGCCCGCGTACCACCAAAAAACAAACAAACAAAAAACCACACATCTTCAGCCTTTTAAACAGCTGAAAAACGTCAGTAATTTATCTAAAAGTTACCCAGATGTAGGCAAAACTTGTAACATTTCCTAGAGTTTTGTTTGTGTATGCTTGACCTGGAGTTTGTGATCTTACAAATTAAATTCATCCTGATGTTAATGGACCCAAATATATTTGTCTAGTGAGTATTACTGCTTTAGGCAATTTTGCCTGAAGAGGACCGTGCTTCACCAATGGAAGAAATCTCTAAGGGTAACCTTTTGGAGACTGCAGTGATTCTGGTGGAAAAAAAAAAAAAGCCCATGGTCTATGTTTTGGTTGCTCAGGTGGCGACATTTTTTCTTTTTTGTTGTCTTACTTAATAGTTGAGATTACTAAATAAATAGGAAGCGATCCAATTTGAAAAGACCTTGGAATGATCCAATGGCACATAAGAAAAAAGAAAAAAAATGCCAGGTATAATAAAAGGCTGGGGAGGAAGAAGTCTTGGAAAATGAAAATAGTGACAAAGGTTTGCATAAATAGAAAATAACTATCAATAGTGATATGTATACTCGTATAATATTTACTTCAGATCAGAAATTTTTTTGGAGACACATGAATGCAATGTAAAGAAATACAAATATTATTCTGTATCTCAGCTAATATATACAGAATTATTTAATAGGTGTTGAGAAATGTACTCTTCTGAAAATCACACTTTTTTGTTATTGTTATTGCTGAAGGATTTCACTGCCAAAATGAACATTAAAGGGGAGTAAATTCAGTAAAAGTGAGCAGAACAACACATTAACTTGTCTTAAAAATAGTTCTGCGTGTGGGAGAGAAGATGGTTGCTCTAAACTTCATTAAGCCAATTGTTAAGAAGACATCTGGAAGCTGATATACTAGGGGAGGCCAGGCAATAAACGTGCATTGCTATTTTATGTTAAAATGCAGCCGTTTAAGTTGGATTTGCTTGAACAAAATGCATTTTTTTAGTACTTGCCAATTGCATTGCCTCCCTGGGTCCTTGCTGGTGTGGCAGGAGGACAAGAGATAATTTTTTTTTTTTTTGTATTCCATATATTATGCTCTAGACCCAAACCAACATTGTGGTGGGTCTTTGGCAATATCATTAAAGCAAAAATGAAAGTTCATAAAATGTCTTTGGATATATACTTTTACATCAACTTTATCATTGAATATAAGACTTCATTTTTCCATGCATAAGTAATGAATTGATGTTAAAGAATTATTAGATATGAAGTTCCAAGAAAAAAACGTTAGTATACTCATAACTTGGCTCCAGTGGCTTTTAAATTTTTTGAAGGCAGCTGCTGTGTCTTACTCACCTTTAAATTAATAGGGCCTAATCCTGCATTGACTGAAAAAATTGCGTAAAATGGTTCAGGAGCCTTTTGATATTTTACAGAAACAATTCTTTAAATCCACCACTATCTCCCTCTTTCCATACCATTTGCACAACCATTTAATATCTGTTCTATATATTTCTGCACAAGTATAGCCTGTGCATAATGGTCACTTCCCTGCAATAAGCATCATTTATTTGTCTTCCCAAGGATTCTGAATATGCATGGATCCTCAAAGCCACCACCAATTCTTGCCTAACTCTGGTTAACAGTCTGTTTTTATTAGTTTGTCATCTTTCCATGTGTCTTCCCTTGCCTTCATCAAAGCACATTTTTAAAAGGGCTGTGATTTTTTTTCTACTTCAAAGCAGCTGTTTCAAAATATATACAAATGAGTTTCTTTAAAAATGTATTACCAAGGATTATGCTCAGCATAAATCTCCCTGACCCTGACTCCTGAGTCCCACTTCGATTACTGAGCACTTTCACTTTCTATTTTATACATCCCTCTACTGTTTGAAGTTTCACAAGCGTGTGTTGCTTTTTCTATTCAGGGAAAACAATAAAGATATTAAAATTTTGAGTAGGCTTCTAAGGGGATATATCAAGCAAGTATATCCTCAAAAGAGTTTTCCAAATATTAAATTTAATTTATGTGAGCTATTGAGAGAACTGTAAGAAATTTAATTAAGCTTTTCTAATGCAGAATAGAGATGATATAAGAAGAAATATTTTCCCAACCCCATCTCCTATATAATTAGGAATACCATGAAAGATAGAGGTGTTCATCCTCTAGAATAAATGTAACCCTAAACAATTCTTATTCTTCAGCATGGAAATGTATTAATTCAAATAAATTACAGCAATCAAAGACTTCAGGTATAAAAGAGAAAATACTTGAAGGATGTCATTTAAAATATAGTTTATAGACCTTAGAATTTGATTGTAATTTTCAAAGGCCCTGAGTCAGATAAACAAATAGGACCAAAACATGACTCCTGATTTTATGTCATATTTCTATTCCAATCCTCATCTGCGTCATCACCCTGTTTTTGAGACATTTCTCACCCCTACCACATTAAGTTCCCCAGTTCAGAAGATAAGGGTGGAAATGAGAGGAAAATCATGGATATATTCAATCATGTATGGCACCATTACTTTGACTACCCTTTTCATTTCTTTATACTCACTGAGCCCTCCAGAAATGCTTGCATATCTCTTTTATAATTTTCTCCCACTGTTGTACATTTCTGCTGTTTCCAAGTAGCTCTATACCACTTGTATATGAGATCTTTAAGAATATTTTTGTAACTTCCTTCCTAGAGGAGTGTCACCTGATAGAGGATAAATGTATTTGTTATAAGTAGTATTTTTTTAAATTTATTTATTTTTAATTTATTTAATTTTGGCTGTGTTAGGTCTTCATTGCTGTGTGTGGTCTTTCTCTAGTTGTGGTGAGTGGGGACTAATCTTCATTGTGGTGCATGGGCTTCTCATTGTGGTGGCTTCTCTTGTTGCAGAGCACATGCTCTAGGTGCTCGGGCTTCAGTAATTGTGGCACGTGGGCTCAATAGTTGCGGCTCATGGGCTCTAGAGCGCAGGCTCAGTAGTTGTGGTGCATGGGCTTAGTTGCTCTGCAGCATGTGGGATCTTCCCGGATCAGGGATTGAACCCGTGTCTCCTGCATTGGCAGGTGGATTCTTAACCACTGTGCCACCAGGGAAGTTCCCAGTATTATTTTAATGAGTCTTCAACATGGAAATTTAGGCAATAGTAAGGCTGTCAGAAAAACAAAATGCCATTTAAGAAATGTTAATCTAGGACATAATGCTATAAATGGAATGAATGAAGTCTAAGAGCATGTTTCCAATGCTTTTCTATTTATTATTCTGTTCATTTGGGAGTACTCAAAAAAGCTTTTTGATGGTTATCAAGTAAAGACGTACAGTTGTAGTAGCCAGCTTTGATGATGGCTCCAGTGATGCTCACCCCCCAGATGTGTATCCCTGTTGTCTTCCCCTCCTGCATTGAATAGGGATGACTTGTGAAACACGTAGCAGATTGGGGAAATTATTGCAGCTTCTGCTTTTCTCTCTTGGATCATTTTCTCTGGGTGAAACCAGCTGCCATGTCCTGAGAATACTCAAACAGCCTTTTGGAGAGATCTCTGTGGCTAGGAATAGATTCCTCCTGCCAGCAGCCAGCAGCCAGCACCAACTGGCCAGGCATGTGAGCACTCCCCTGAGAAATGATCCTCCAGCCACAATTAAACCTGCAGATGACAGCAGCCCTGGCCAACATCTTGACAACAACTTTATGAGAGGTCCTAAGCCAGAACCACCCAGATAAGCCACTGCCAAATCCTTATCCACAGATGTGATAAAATAAATATTTATTGGGTTTCCCTGGTGGCGTAGTGGTTGGGAGTCCGCCTGCCGATGCAGGGCGCGCGGGTTCGTGCCCCGGTCCGGGAGGATCCCACGTGCCGCGGAGTGGCTGGGCCCATGAGCCATGGCTGCTGAGCCTGCACGTCCGGAGCCTGTACTCCGCAATGGGAGAGGCCCGCGTACCGCAAAAAAAAAAAAAAAAAAAATTATTGCTTTAGGCTGCTAAACCTGGGGGTAATTTGTTATGCAGCAAAAGCTAACTAATATAAGCCTATTTACTAAAGAAATTACTATAACTTTAATTTCTTTTCTTTTATTCCATCACATTATAGATAGAAAATATATTTAAAATCAGAAAAAAAATTCTGACAGAATCTAACTACTTTATATGAGGTTATAACCATGAGAACATTCTACGACAGACATATTTAAATATATCTTGCTCTTGATCTTTTTTATTTTTAACAATGCCAGCAGTCAACATAATAAGTCTTGTTAGTGCAGAGTTACAGAAACTTCATCTTAGAAATAGTTTTACAGCTTTTGATTTAAAAGACCATGAATATTTAATCCAAATGGTGTTAAATTAAAATGTATCTTAATTCAACTATTCCCAACTTAACATAATTTAACTTTAATAAGATGTCCTCAAAATTAAAAAAATATGAACCATGAATATATGCATATAATTTATCGGAAAGCAAAGTGATTCCTATTGCTAGCTTTTGACCTGCTATGCTTAATCTATTTTTAAAATCCTTTTGTAAATGATGATTAAGATGCACAGCATTCAAAGGTGAGAATCTCAATTAAATTGTTCTAAGAAAAAGTCTAAATTGTTCCAGATTAGAATGATAGACTGACATTGGAGTTCATTTCTCCCTCAGACTTTATATTGGAAAAGAGAGATAACAATTACTCATCCATCCTCCTAGTAATTGTACTCTATAGTCCTTCTTACTGATTTATTCAAATAAGCTGCTGTAGTTTTTCCTTCCAATATACACCTCACAGGCAGTATCTATTCCATACTCTTCCCCCTAAATTTAATATATCTCTCATAAGAGAAGTATATTTTATGCATTTTTTGAATAAGTGTATTTTTAAGAATTTTGAGGCCCAGTATTCATGAGGTAGATAGAGGTGGTAAGTGGAGTGAAATGTTGATCTCATCAAAAAGAAACAAACAATGAAACCCGACCCAGGTATCAAATCTATTTCTCTTGGTCAGGATTATCCGGTCTCAAATGGAAGCTAATCTCTCATCCATACTAATATTAACTGCTTTTGTTTCTTAGGTTGTTAGGGAAAGGCTAAATATATTTCATGGGAATTCATGGTTTTTAAGTCTCCCTGATTACTTGCCAGTAGAGGGAAGGGAAGATAATAGCATTGTTTTTCTCATCTAACTCCCTTAATATTGAAAAACAATCTGAGCCTTCTCGGTGAAAAGCTTTACTGAATATATTCAATTCTCCTGCAGTAAAACTGAAAGCGTTTTTTGTATTCAATTATTTCTAGTTATTTTCCCTGTATTTTCAATGCTGTTTTTTTAACCACACTAAGGAGTAAATCAAATAGACTTGGTTTTGCTACTTACCAGCTATCTTGAATATATTTCTCAATCATTTATGTTATTTTTCCTATGGTGGTTGTATTTCTTAATCACTTTGAGCCTTAGTGTCCTCATCTACAAAATGGGAATGATAATACCTAACATTATGCCTAAGAAATGTGAACTGTGATTATTTTACCTTGAGAAAAGGGAAAGTGAAACCACACAGGAAATATTTTGGTTTAGGCTGTATTACTCTGAGTAAATGAAGTGTAGATAATTTTGAGCTGGACAATATCATCAGGAATTGGTAACAGCAATTTCTTCTTTGTAAAAACATTTATTCTCCCTGAATAAAATAGAGCAGTTTAGCATTGGTAATCATATCCCTAATTCTCTGAGCAAGTCTTAGGAGACATTGGCTGCTCCCTTGGGGAGATGCAGACAGCTGGGCTTTGATGGGCAGGCATTCGGTTGGTGGTACAGGATACACTTGGAAGGTGGAGGCCTGGTAACCAGGCATGCCTATAATGCAGATTTGACTTGTTCACAAAACACTGAAGTTCTGGGGACGCTCCCTTTAAAATAACAGTGGAAGAGAGGTCCTAGTACCAACAAACCATAGTTTAACACAGGTCCCTGAAATCTGCTACGATCTCAGATTTTGCAAGGGAAAATATCCATAGTCTATGAGCATTCTCCCTTGCATCCCAGGACAGGACAATGGCAGAGATGGGGGAGGTTGGTTCTTTTATTGTCCGTTGATCCTTATCAGTTCTTTTTCCCTTGCCTGATCCTGAGTGCTCAATGCCAGGACCCACATATGCAGTTTCCCTACCTAGCTCAAAAGCACAAAGAGCACCAAAATGCACAAGGCTGTGGTGATGATTAAGTAAAATATGAATGAACATTTACAAAATACCCAGCCCCATATCTGGTCCAAGGTCATCATCCAGCAAATCATATATATTCCCTTGCTCAATCCTTTGCATTCATTTATTCAACAAAACTTACTGTCAATGAGATTTCTTAATTAAACATTTTCTCTTTTTATCTTAAAATGTTAATTTAGGAAGAATTTTCATCTAAGCATGTTGAAGTTGTAGATGATGAGAATTGAGTTCAGATATGAGATCACTGCAATTTTTAACACTAAAAAGGTATCTGCTTCTCAGTTTTAGGCAAAATGACTCTTTGGTTTGTTTACTTTCCCTTTTTTTGGTATTTCTTGCTACATGTCAGTAGCCCTTGAGTGTGATATGTGGTCACTGAGCAGCAAAGAGCCAAAAGGAGGAAGAAGCCAGATGTGAGGGAGAGGTACTGACTGGGTAGTGGGAAGGGGGCAATCCTGGTAGAGTATCCAAGGCACTTTCAGTGCTATTTCCAGAGTAGTTTTTCCCAGGACATCTAATCAAGTGGAAAGTTATGACATCTTTTTTAAATTGAAGTATAGTTGGTTTACAATGTTGTGTTAGTTTCTGTTATACAGCAAAGTGATTTATATATGTGTATATATATATATTCTTTTTCAGATTCTTTTCTGTTATAGGTTATTACTAATATTGAATATAGTTCCCTGTGCTATACAGTAGGATCTTGTTGTTTATCTATTTTATATAAAGTAGTGTGTATCTGTTAATCCCAGGCTCCTAATTTATCCCGCCCCTTCTGCTTTCCCCTTTGGTAACCGTAAGTTTTTCTTTGTCTGTGGGTCTATTTCTATTTTGTAAATAAGTTCATTTGTATGATTCTTTTTTAGGGTCCACATATAAGTGATATCATATGATATTTTCTTTCTCTGTCTGACTTCACTTAGTATGATCATCTCTAGGTCCATCCATATTGCTGTAAATGGCATTACTTTATTCTTTTTTATGGCTGAGTAATATTCCATTGTGTATATGTACCACATCTTCTTTATCCATTCTTCTGTCAATGGACCCTTAGGTTGCTTCCATGTCTTGGCTATTGTAAATAGTGCTGCTATGAACATTGGGTGCATGTATCTTTTCAAATTAGAGTTTTCTCTGGATATATACCCAGGAGTGGGATTGCTGGATCATATGTTAACTCTACTTTTACTTTTTAAAGAAACCTCCATACTGTTCTTTATAGTGTCTGCAATTTACATTCCCACCACCAGGGTAGCAGGGTTCCCTTTTCTCCACACCCTCTCCAGCATTTATTATTTGTAGACATTTTGATGCTGGCCATTCTGACTGGTGTGAGGTGATACCTCATTGTAGTTTTGATTTGCGTTTCTCTAATAATTAGTGATGTTGAGCATCTTTTCATGTGCCTGTTGCCCATCTGTATGTCTTCTTTAGAGAAATGTCTATTTAGACCCTCTGCCCATTGTTTGATTGGGTTATTTACTTTTTGTTTGTTTGTTTATTTTTATTGAGCTGTATGAGCAGTTTGTATATATTGGAAATTAAGCCCTTGTCAGTCACATCATTTGCAAATATTTTCTCCCATTCCATAGGTTGTCTTTTCATTTTGTTTATGGTTTTCTTTGCTGTTCAAAAGCTTTGAAGTTTAATTAGGTCCAGTTTGTTTATTTTTGCTTTTATTTCCATTACTCTAGGAGGTGGATCCAAAAAAGTATTGTTGCAGTCTATGTCAAAGAATATTCTGCCTATGTTTTCCTCTCGGAGTCTTATAGTATCTGGTCTTACATTTAGGTCTTTAATCCATTTTGAGTTTATTTTTATATATGGTGTTAGAGAATGTTCTAATTTCATTCTTTCACATGTAGCTATCCAGTTTTCCCAGTACCACTTATTGAAGAGACACTCTTTTCTCCATTGTATATTCTTGCCTCCTTCATCTAAGATTAATTGACTGTAGGTGTGTGGGTTTATTTCTTGGCTCTCTATTCTTTTCCACTGATCCATAGGTCTGTTTTTGTGCCAATACCACACTATTTTGATTCCTGTAGCTTTGTAGCATTGTCTAAAGTCTGGGAAGATTATACCTCCAGCTTTGTTTTTTTCCTCAGGGTTGATTTGGCAATTCTGGGTCTTCTGTGGTTCCATGTAAATTTTAGGATTTTTTGTTCTAGTTCTTTGAAACATGTATGGGTAATTTTAGAGGGATCACATTAAATCCATAGATAGCCTTGGGTAGAGTTATGACATCTTATGGTAATCCAGCTGGGAATTAAAACTTTGGGAGCAGAGGCATGAAGAACATCATGACCACAGATACATATTTAGGTACTGAAGTGTTTATGATCAGGGTTAGGTGTAAGGCCTAGAAGCAGGGGATAAAAGCTGTATAGAGAGAGTGATGTAGGGTTCATATGGATAAGTTATACATTTGTTCACCTTCTGTGGATAAGTATATGAGACTGACCCACACATTCACTATCACCTTCCTAGCACAACTGCATTAATTACATTATTACATAATATTATTCCCTTTGCTTTGGGCAGAATTAATATTAAAAGCAGTTGTGTGAATAATACTTTGGTGTGTTTTGCTGATATTCACTTGGGTCCTTGAGTTACTTTTATTTTTTTAATTAATTAATTTTTTATTTATTTATTTTTGGCTGCATTGGGTCTTCGTTGCTGTGCGTGGGCTTTCTCTAGTTGCGGCGAGTGGGGACTACTCTTCACTGTGGTGCGTAGGCTTCTCATTGCGGTGGCTTCTCTTGTTGCAGAGCATGGGCTCTAGGTGCTCAGGCTTCAGTAGTTGTAGTACACGGGCTCAGTAGTTGTGACTCGCGGGCTCTAGAGCACAGGCTCAGTAGTTGTGGTGCATGGGCTTAGTTGCTCCGTGGCATGTGGGACCTTCCTGGACCAGGGCTTGAACCCATGTCCCCTGCACTGGTGGGCAGATTCTTAACCAGTGCATCACCAGGGAAATCCTTCGAGTTACTTTTTAAAATGTCTTTGTGAGAAATTTGTGAATTCTTACTTTCAGGAGAAAATACCTCAGAGATTAAGTTCCCTTTTAAGAAACAGATAATGAAATATAGCTAAACAAATGTTTTTGTTTTTACTAAAATATTTCTTCTCAACTGTAGTAAGGGATTAAAATCAAATGGAATTCCAATAGCTTCTATTTTGTTTTACCTTAAATACCCTAAGAGGTGAGTTAGACATAAGAACAACTAAATATAGTATCATAAAGGCTTAAATAGAAAAATGTTCATTTGAACAAAATCTTCATTTTCTATAGATTTTCTCATGGAAGCACCCTAGAAAGTCTTGTTCAGAGATTCAGACAGTTGAGGTTAACTCTACAACCTACTGTACTCACTTTTGCATTTATCAAAGAACATAGTATGATCTAAATTTATTTTGATATTTTTGATATTTGAAAGCCTATTAATAATATTTATCAAGACAATGGAATGTGCATTTATATGTTCTCTTGAATCTGCAGTGGAAAAAATCCAACACAGTATTCGGCAAGAATATTGAATTATGAATACTAATAGATTCTGGGTTTTTATAAGACTCTACATCCATTTATTTGATAAATAAAAATAATGGGTGAGACTCTGTGCTAGGTCAGAAAGATTCAGTGTATTCCAGGCTTCATGAATCATGGAATTTAAGAAGCAGGACAGACTTTAAACAAATTAACTATGTAGGGACAAATGAAAGCATTTATCAGAAAAATATTGAAATATAATCCAAAGGGCCAGAGAAATATCTTAGGGGAAGTGATTTTAGATGAGTCCTAAGGGATGAGAAGAAAATTATACTTGAGAGTGTGAAAGGAAAGATCAAGGTCTAAAAAAGTCACCATCTTTCAATGTTTAGTGGAGAGAGGAGCATGATGAGGGAACTGAAGGTTAGGCGAGGCCATAGAGATAAGAAAGAGGGGAAAAAAAGAAAGGAATTAAAGAAACAAAACTGGAATTACAAGTGATAAAAAAGTCAAAGGAGTGTAAGATGAAGGAGGCCTTGGTCAAAACTGCAGACTGTACAGAGAGAGAAAAACTAAGATGAATACTGATAGAAGACCACTCCATTTAGTGGGCTCGACATCATTTGAAATATTACCAGTGAGTGAAAGGTAAGGGGAAAATAAAGGGATGAAGACAAACATATACCACTCTTAAAAAGTTTAGCTATGAGAAGATTAAAAAATCAGAAATTGAAAGAAAATAAGGGTAGTTGGAGTTTCTTGTTTTGTTTCACTTTGTATTATCTGAGAATGCAGTGCTATTGTGATCATTGCTTATAACACAATGGGAGCTGCAATAAAGAAAATAATTTGAACATGTTTGTAAAAGTGAAAATGTGTTAAAAGGGAGTCTTCTTTCTAATTAATGATTTAACTATATACAAAATACTTACAATATGAAACCTGTGCAGAATTATGAGATGAGTGTGATTACATCTCAACATTTTAATGTCACATAAAATCGAGAATATTTCAATAGCACTTAAATCTTCAAAGCTAAATCCATTTTTCAAATTGATTTTAATGGCTCATAACACAATGCTTGATTATTTTCTCTGCTTTCACCCAGTATATGTAAGGATATTAAATAAAATCAAGTAGAAACTATCTTTAAGAAAGGAAGCTTTGTCTGGCCTATAATTGTGTCAGATTAGATGGGTTAACAACCACTGTTTTAGCTTAAATATAAACTCTGGATTTGGGTATTGAAAAAGGATAACTTTTTGGACTAGTCTAACAGACTAGAACTTTTTACACTGCTGGCTTAACAAATGGGTCAACTAAAAAAAAAGTACAGTTTGAAAACATACTCAGTCTTTTAGATGAAAAGTATGCCAAGATTGTTCATGTCAATAACTGATACCATTAAATTAAAACTTGTCGGGGCTTCCCCGGTGGCGTAGTGGTTGGGAGTCCGCCTGCCGATGCAGGGGACACGGGTTCGTGCCCTGATGCGGGAGGATCCCACATGCCACGGAGCGGCTAGGCCCATGAGCCGTGGTCGCTGGGCCTGCGCGTCTGGAGCCTGTGCTCTGCGACGGGAGAGGCTACAGCAGTGAGAGGCTCGCGTACCGCGAAAAAAAAAATTAAGACTTGTCTGAAGTTAATCAGGGAATGTATTTTATCACTGTGAGCTACAATTGCCAAATTTCTCAAAGTTCAATATTATTTGTGTTAGATTAAATGATTATCTTAATGATATTAATTATTAAGTACTTACCATTTAATTAAGCATTTAGTAACCACTGTCTTATCAATTGAGATGATATTCATGGTGGCACTGGATTAGTTCACTAGATATGTTATTTTCCATGATCATGATTCTATTACAACTATGTTTTCAAAATCAGATATTGTAGCAATAAAAAAAACTGGTAGGGCTTCCCTGGTGGCGCAGTGGTTGAGAGTCCGCCTGCCGGTACAGGGGACGCGGGTTTGTGCCCCGGTCTGGGAAGATCCCACATGCCGCGGAGCGACTGGGCCCGTGAGCCATGGCCGCTGAGCCTGCGCGTCCGGAGCCTGTGCTCCGCAACGGGAGAGGCCACAACAGTGAGAGGCCTGCGTACCGCAAAAACAAACAAAAAAACTGGTAGAGCTTATGATTTCTAATAGTATTAAAAATGTTTGAGTCAATCCAAATAGGAATTCTAAGAATAATAAAGGTGAAAATTAAAAGCTGATAATAAAAGTGAATAATTTAATCAATGATATTAGAAAGAGTGAGGCACCAAGGTTAATAAAAATAAAATAAAATTTCTACTTAATTTTTTAAATTTCAAAATAAATTCCAGTTGGATGAAAACTTTTAAGATAAAAATAAGAATGATTTTAGCCCCAGTATGTAAAGAGCTGAAAAGCTGCTATTTTCATCCTTACAACAAGAACATTGGACAAAATGAAAACTGACAACTTTCCACTCATCAGATGACTGAAGTCACAGGGCAGACTGACACCCCAGGCACATCCACAGAAAGAAACCCAGATCTGACTACCGGAAGCAGAATCCTTTGAAGTCATAACCTGAGAGGAGCAAATAAAGGGTAATTTTGATTAATTGCAGAGATTCAGTGTGGACTTGAGTGTGAGTTAGAAACTCCTTGGTCTCTTAGGGGAGCCCTCACAGTTTTCACTTTGAAGATCTGAGAACATCCCCTTCTAGCCTTGACAAGGGGATGGGGAGGGAAATCAATGTGAAAGAAGCCCAGCGCACTCTCTACCCAACTCCCAAGAGTATGGGCTGTGGTAGAGGAAGGAGTAAAAGCACTTTACCTGAGCTCAATTCTGAAACCATATCTCAGCTGGGAGAAGGAAATTCCTCGTTCCTCCAGCCCCTTGAGCTTTCCTGTCTTACCTGAGTGGAGGGAAGAGGAAACACATTTCAACAGGGGGTAGGGCTTCATGAAAATAGACTGGAAGTGTTGTAGCCAGGCAAGTCAGCAAGAAGAAAAAGCTGTATGAATGGAAGAGGGGGAAAAAATCACTTTTGAAGTCTACGGTGCAGAGCCGCAGGCCCACTAAATGGCTGAGACTTTTTCAGAAGACTATATAGAATGTTCCTCCTCCTCCCCTAATTGAGCACCACACCACCTGGGATCCAGGATAATAATAATGAATTACAGTTGAAAAAACAGCAAGCTATAGGCTCTCTCTGAGGAAGAATACCTAGATAAGCCCAAAATCAAGAGGAGAGACAATAACAAAAGCTCTAGAGAGATCTGAAGCCTCAGACACTCATAGCTACAGCAAACATTAAACATAGGCTAACTCCTAGTAATATTAACATAATACTCAGACTAAAGGAATTTCTGTTACCTAATACAACATGTCTGGCTTTCAAAAAGCAAAATTACAAGCTTTGAGAAAAGGCAATAAAATACACACCATGAGGAGATAAAGCAAGTGTCAGATTCAGACTCAGATATGACACAGTTTGGAATTATCAAACAGGAAATTTAAAATAACCATGAATAACATGTTAATAGATCTGTTGAAAAGAAAGACAACATATAAGGACAAATGGGTAATGTAAGGAGACACAGCAATTCTAAGAAAGAATCAAAAGGATACATTAGAAATAAAAATAAAGACAGTAACAGAAATGAATACCTTTGACTGGCTCATTAGTAGACTCAACATGGCCAAAGAAAGAATCAGTAAACTTGAACACAGATCAATAGAAACTTCTCAAGCTGAAATGTAAGACGATAAAAACAAAAACAGTAACAACAACAACAAAAACCCAAAACATAATAGCACATTGAACAACTGTGGGATAACGTTAAATGATATATCTGTAATTGGAATATCAAAGTAGAAGAAATAATGAACAGAACAGAAAACATATTTGAAGTCACAATGGCAGAGAACTTTCTAAAATTAATTACAGACACCAAACCACAGATCCAAGAACCTCAGAGAACACCACGCAGGATAAGTACCGACAGAGAAACACCAAATCATATCACATTCAAACTACGGTAAACCAAAGAAAAAGACAAAATCTTAAAAGACATTAAGGGATGGAGGAGTGTCTTACATATAGTGGAACAAATATAATAAGTAGGCTTCTTATTGAAAACAATGCAAGACAGAAGACAGAGAAGCAGAACCATAAAAAGAATGAAAAACATTTAAAAATAATATACTGTCAAATTAGGATTCTTTTTTATTGGAGTATAGTTGATGAACAATGTTGTGTTCATTTCAGGTGTACAGAAAAGTGATTCAGTTATACATATACAAGTATCTATTCTTTTTCAAATTATTTTCCCACTTAGGTTATTACAGAATATTGAGCAGGGTTCCCTATGTTATACAGTAGGTTCTTGTTAGCAGCCTAAATGTTCATCAACAGATGAATGGACAAATTAGGATTCTATACCAACAAGTATATTTAAAAATGAAAGTGAAATAATGACATATTATGACATACAAATCTGACATAAATTATCACAAGAAGACCCACATTTTAAATATTAAACAAGACCATCAGACAGAAAGAAAATGAAAACACTTGAAAATCTGTATCTGGGTAAAGAAAGGAAGAAGACTGGAAATGACTTACATTTGGGGAAATTGTTATTCGTTTGCATTATAAAAACTACAAAGCAAATTACGAAGATTATGAGTTATCTTATATGGGTTATGTCACATTTTTTAATTAATAACTTCCAGATAGAGCCCACATTATAACGATTTCTGTTGCCTATTTTTTCTGGTATATCAAACATTGTTTTCTGGGTTTTGTTGTTATTGTTTTTCATTTGTCATAATTCTTTGTGTAAACTGCATTTTAGCTAAAAAAAATGTTGTAGCAACTCTGTCCTCCCACACCCAAAATTTGTTGTAGTTTTTCATTATCTTTTGTTTATTTTTTCAGTGACTAACTAGATTATTTAATTTAAATCTCTTCTGCCCTCTACAGAGTTAAGTTTCTAATGTTCTTTAAGAGGCATAGCCTCGGTTATGCCCAAAGTTGACTGGGAGTGACAGTAGTTTTGGCTTGTTTCTCTTTGACTTTCTTTCCTTAACCACATCCAGCTCTTACATTCCATTAATTGCTAATCTCTGTAGTTATGAACAATGTCCTGAAGCATAAATAACTCAAAACACTATACCCATCAATAGCAGACTCCTTTGAAAGGATCTTTCCTTAG
Organism: Phocoena phocoena; assembly: GCF_963924675.1. Lineage (NCBI taxonomy): Eukaryota > Metazoa > Chordata > Mammalia > Artiodactyla > Phocoenidae > Phocoena > Phocoena phocoena. The sequence goes on along the minus strand of NC_089234.1, from coordinate 74,833,348 downwards.
GTTAATGTTTGAGATGTGTTTCGACCCCAATCAAGCTCTTCCGTGCTGTCTTTTTAGCAGGTTCTCACAGGCAAACTAGCCAGCCTATAGTTTAGCTTATATGCACAATGACTCTACTGATCTTCTGCTTTTTGTCTTTTACTACAAGCTCCACTGTTTTTAAGAGGAATCGGAAGCTTTAAGTTCTCCATACTCTATTGCAAATAAAGACAGTCTGTTGGGGTACAGAAACTATCTCTTTTACGCCCTGCTTTTGCTCCCCCCCAAAATTTCTGAGCCTTGAATCTGGAGTTGGGCTTGGGGATATTGTGCACTTCTCACTGGATGGCATCATTGCTTTGGTAGTGCAGTGCTCAGTGGACAGGAAGCAGTGTCTCAGATCTTCTACGCTTGTCTCTCCTGAAATGGAACCATTGCTAAAGGAAGGGCTCCAGGATTCTCAGCTCCATGCCCAAGGTAGGCTTTCTGACCCACAGGCGAGGGCTGGGTGAAAGAAGAGAGTTCACACTAACCAGCTACACTCACCCAAAACTTAGCCTCAGCAACACACCCTGAAGGCAGGATGAGAAATGCTGACATCCTGCCCATCCCAGTAAGATAGCCCTCCATCTGGGCATTGGCTGGATGGGGAGCCTTGTGGGGAGCCTTGTGTCCTTGGCTATACCAGTATGAACTGGGATTTTCATCTAGTGAACTGGAAAGAGAAGGGAGGAAGCAGGTCTCAGTTCAAATACCACAAACTCTCATTATTCTTGCCAAATGTTAGTGAAATCTCTTGAGTAAACAGTTTGCTCATTTGCCAAATAGGCAGACCTCAGAGATGTGGCGGGTTTGGTTCCAGACCACCGCAATGAAGAGAATATGGCAATAAAGTGAGTCACACAAAGTTTTTGGTTTCCTAGTGCATGATATATGTTATGCTTACACTATACTGCAGCCTAATAAGTATGTAATAGCATTATGTCTAAAAAAACAGTATACTTGTATAACTGATTCACTTTGTTATAAAGCAGAAACGAACACACCATTGTAAAGCAATTATAGTCCAATAAAGATGTAAAAAAAATACAGTATACATACCTTAATTTAAAAATACTTTATTACTAAAAGATGCTAACAATCATATGAGTCTTTAGCAAGTCGTAGTAGTAGCATCAAAGATCACTGATCACAGATCACCATGACAAATAAAATAATTATGAAAACGTTTGGAATATTGCAAGAATTACCAAAATGTGGCATAGAGACAAGAAGTAAGCAATGCCTTTGGAAAAATGGCACTGATAGACTTGCTGGATGCAGGGTTTCCATAAACCTTCAATTGGTAAAAATTGCAGTATATGTGAAGCACAATAAAACACGGTATGCCAGTATACCCGTGGGACCATTTCCGGAGACTACTGATTTTTTATATATACATACATATGTGTAAAATTTTCCCCAGTATCACTGAGGAATGGATCCACAGAACATCTCACACTGTCATGCTAGAAAATACTGCAAAGAAATTATTAAAGCATCTAGTGTCCAATTCAAATAGAAAATACAAAATCAAGTGCTTGGGTTTTAATTTGATCCAAAGAATTATAATATAGAATTAACTAGGAAGAAGATAAAATGAGGAGGCAGAGTGATTACTTTTGTATATTAAAATTTTTTTAATTTGGAACTCATCCAGTACCTTCATTTATTTTAAAGGCAGCAAACAGGCAGATAACGAATTAAAAAAGGTCTGTGACCACCTGCAATAGATGTTACAAAATCCATTCACATACTTAGAATAAAGTCATTCAGGTCTTCATTCAGAATCAATTTACTTTAATACATACAGAATTCTAACAATCTTAGTTATCTGGTTTTGAAACCCAAAGCTGACTAAAAGCAGCTACTACAAAGATGAATAAATTCTACTGCTGCAAAATTTAATAGCACAACAGAATATACCTATTTAGGATAGGAGAAATAATCTTCAGTAGTATAATAATTTATGTTAGTAATGGTCATTTTTTAAAATTAATTAATTTATTTTTGGCTGCATTGGGTCTTTGTTGCTGTGCGCAGGCTTTCTCTAGCTGCGGCGAGCAGGTGGACTGTTCGTTGCGGTGCGCGGGCTTCTCATTGCAGTGGCTTCTCTTTTTGCGGAGCACGGGCTCTAGGTGCGTGGGCTTCAGTAGTTGTGGCTCGTGGGTGCTAGATCACAGGCTCAGTAGTTGTGGCACACAGGCTTAGTTGCTCTGTGGCATGTGTGATCTTCCCAGAACGGGGCTCGAACCCATGTCCTCTGCATTGGCAGGTGGTTTCTTTACCACTGCGCCACCAGGGAAGTCCTCTCTTTGCTCTTCTTAGAACACACTCTGACATGTTCCTACCTCAGAGGTTTTGCATCCCTCTTCCTTCTGCTTCAACTTCTCTTCCCCAGATATCTCCAGAACTCCTTTCTTCACCTCTGCAGCATCTTTGCCTGACTATGAACTTCACAATTAATCTTCCCCGATCCCTGTATTAACTTGTACACCTCCTCACCATTTCCTATTCACTGTCCCTGCATACTCTCCACAGCCCCTGTTGCCATCAGACATATTTATTATCTAACCCTCTTGTGTACGATATAACGTCTATGACAGCAGGAGTCTTTTTTTTGTTTTGTTCATTGCTAAGCCTCAGTTGGTAGAAAAATGTTTGACACAGTACACCCTCTTAGTAAGTATTTTTGAATCAGTAGCTATGACTGGAACACCGGTGTGCTCAAGCTCTTAAATTTAATTGGAAAAGGAATCAGTAAAGATCATTAAGAGCAAAGAGAGAGGAGAAAGCAAGTCATATAAGTCATGGGTAGGAAGAGTCTCATGAAGGTTTGGGTAGGTGAAGATTTTAAAATGTGAAAAGTAGTCAAAATTTTGAGGTCAGGTCATGCACTTTGAAATTAGGAGCTTGATGATGAGACAGACTCTTTCCATAGAAGCATGGGTCGGTAAGTGACATTGCACTGATGTTTTGTTTTGTTTTTTAAATATTTATTATTTATTTATTCTGCTGTGTCAGGTCTTCATTGCCGCACGCAGGCTCTTCATTGTGGTGCACGGGCTTCCCTCTAGTTGTGGCATGCGGGTTTTTCTCTTCTCTAGTTGTGGAGAGGGCTCCAGAGCACGTGGGCTCTGTAGTTTGCGGCATGCAAGCTCTCTAGTTGAGGTGTGTGAGCTCAGTAGTTGCGGCGCGTGGGCTTAGCTGCCCCACAGCATATGGGATCTTAGTTCTCCGACCAGGGATCGAACCCGCGTACCCTGCATTAGAAGGTGAATTCTTTACCACTGGACCACAGAGGAAGTCCCTGCACCCATGTTAAATGTGATTTGGAGTAGATGAAGTCAAGCAGCAGCATTTGACCACCGTGTTACAAAGCCTGATAAAGCAAGAAGAGATAGAGATTGAAAACGACTCTATGTGGATTTAGGCATGAAAATAGTTTATTTTAAGATGTGGGAGACTTGAAAAGAAGTCTGAAAAGAAGGAAGGCAGTATAGATGGACCATGACTGAGGATAATAAGATAAAGTGTTCTGCTTCATGGATCCACCATTCTAACTGGAGAGGAAAACCCAGAAATTTCCATAAAGAACATAGTATAATCAATACTATCAGAGGAGTAAAGGAGTTCAGCCAGAACAGATAAAGTTAAAAAGGTTTCAGCAAGGTTCTGACATATGAGACATCGCTTGGAAAATACAACAATCCCTTCATAGTATGTATACATTTATACAGTTATAGTTTTCATCTAAGAATAAAGTTTGGGGGAAGAAAACCCCTTATGCTTCTGAGTTTTGTAGACCCAACACAAGAAGCAGAACTAAGCTGCTGTAAAAAGTTATTAAGGTGCAAGGAAAAGCAAACTTTATAGCAGCAAACTGTAAACCTGTGATCCTGATGGTTTTAACAAGTTCCAGAGTAGACATGCTATACAGAAGGAACTTCCACAGCAACACAAAACAAAACAAACTGAGCCAGGGAAAGGGTATTTTGATGCAGTGTTACAATAAAATATTTTGCCTAAAAATAATTCATTGTGTCATAGTAGGGAAATAAATTTGCCTGCAGAAATGACAGATTTTGGAGTTAGAGTCCTAATTCAACTATTTAGATTGATTTCATTTTTTTGGAGAGTGGTATTGGGTCTTGAAATTTCTTAGTATTTGTTTGTTTATAAAATTGTCTACTTTATTTGAAGGATATTATAAAAATGATAAATAAAATTAAACTTGAATAACACTTGCTCTGCAAATAATAGGCAAAAAGATATTGCTTCTTCAGTTTTAGAGACATCAGTGTATTGACATTTGAAGGCTTTCAAAGAGTGACAGAGCAGTGGCCCTTGTCAAAATCAATCTAATCCTTAAGGAAGTATCTATATGGCTCCCACATTTTGTTGTCCTTAACATGTCACATTGAGAAATTTAATGGTTAAGAATTATGTTTGATAATATATAATTTTAGAAGGCTTTCGAGTGAGTATAATACTGTATTTTTATGGATAAAGACAACACAGGTGAAGGAGTAGTTATTTGGAGTGCTCTTATGGGAATGATATTCAACTTGTCAAATCAGTATTGTCAACATGAGAGTACTTAATAAAAACAAGGAAGGGGAAATACAGGGAAAATGATCTCTGTCAAGAGGAAAAAATGTTATTTTGCAATGTTCTAATACATTAATCAAGTAGATTTCATGTTTGCTCTTCATTTCCCAGTGGTATGCTAGTTTAAGATAATCAGTGCCATGTAAAATATATTATTTAAGTAATTGAAGGTTGGTTGTGGGAAAATTTTTTATCTATTTCTATTACATTCTGGATTTTATATTAACACAGTGAAACATGGTTTCCAAGAATATAAAATTCTAATAAGGATTTTTTATGGTGATGTCAGGTATAAAGTAAAGATTAGTTGTTTTTTTTTTTAGTTACACTTCCTTGGCAATATATTTTTTTCATTGTTTAACTGAATGAAAATTATCTAATACAAATTATCCTCTCTTCTAATGCTTAAGAGAAATGGAATGGGTTTATAGTAACAATCGTTAAAAATGAGAATCATTTCGAATGTAAAATTTATTATTTTAAAAGAAATGATTTCAGAAAAATTTACACTCATTTTAGCAATAAACATGTACTTTAGGAACAGATTTCCTGCTATTTTATTTCAAGCAGAAATAATTCAATATCAACCTCTTTTTACAATGTTAAATTATTCAATATATTCTTTGATTTGAGACTGGGAGTTGAGCAAATCATTTAACCCAAAAATATTGCATAAACTCAGAGCTCAGACATTGGAATCTCTTTGTTATTTTGAAACTTTTAATTGTCAGTGAATAAAAACACTTAGTCCCAATATTAACCTCTGAGTCATTGAATCGGTCAATTCTATCAATAATCACCTATTGCTCTATTGTAAGCACAGTGTTAGGCCCTTTGGGTATACAAGACTAACTTCTTGACCTCAGGAAGCTCACAGCCCAATGGCAAAGAGAGTAAAAAAGAAATTCACTTGGTACCGTAACTATATGCATCTTGAAACTAAATCTGTTTACCTTTAACAGAAGTAGTGTTTATGAGAACAGCACTGGAGAACCCAGAGATTAGGAGGGATGCCTGAGGACCTTAACTTGTAAAACCCAAAGGAACCAAGGCATGGTGGCTCTGCTGATGGGGTTTTGGACGCTGTCGCGGGCACGGTCACCACTTGATAACTGCTTCACCACTGCTAGATTCTTGTTGAGTACACTGCTGGTGTTGGGAATTTCTCATCTTCCCCTGCAACTCTGTGTCACTCGCTCAAGATTCAAACTCGAAGTGGAACGCAGGTTTGACTGAACTTAAGTAATGTATCCCACACCCTGTGTGTCAGAGAAGGGAGAAAATATTTTCCCCATGTGGTCCTGGGGTTGGATCCACAGCTGAAGTTCTCATCATAAGTGTCAAGAGGAGGGAGCATGGGCTGATGAAGCAGCTTGAAGGAAGCAAGGTGGCTAGTGCCATACTGAGCTAAGCCCAGCGCTCATTCATATAAATTTGACAATAAGAGGAGAAAAATGTAATTTTTCAGTATCTGCTTCAGCCCTGCTCCCACCTGCTCATCCTTTATAACTGCTATTCTTGATTTCTTCTGTATCTGTCTAGAATTTCTATCTTTATAATCAAGTAAATATGAATATAGAGTCTTATTTCCTTCCCCCTTTACACATAAGAACATATTAAACCACTGTTCTACATCCTGCTTTTTAATTTAATTTATCGTGGAGCTCTTTCTCCATCAGTACATATTTTCCTCCACTTTTTTTAAAGTTCCATGCATCATTTTGGATTAGCATAAGTTACTTATCTTTAAATTACATAGAATTTAAAATAAACTGGCTTAAATTATTTTCATTTAAATTATTGTAATTTAAGATAAATCAATACATTATTGATGTCTAAGTTTGTCCTTCAACCTTTTGCCATCACAAACAGTTTTTGCAATGGATATTCAGAAGTCATTTTGCAAGTGTGTGTATACATCTGTATAGATATAGATATGATAAATTCCCATATGTGAAGTTTCCCGATTGAAAAATACATGTATTTGTTATTCTGAAAAACATTTACAAACTTTCTTCCATTAGGATTGAAGTTTTGCTCCCACCAGCAGTATATAAGAGTGCCCATTTTATCCCAGCAACTTCACAAAAAAAATGACTTTGAACTTTTGTATTTTTGCCCATCTAATGCAGTTTCAAATTTTTTCTTGCCACTTTTATTTGCATTTGTTTATCAAATTTTGCCAATTTTAAGTTTGGTGTTTTAGATTTTTGTGGTTACTGTTTATTAATGTAGTCAAATGTATCCTCTCACTGTTTCTAAATGATGAGTAAGAAAGGCATTTTCAACCACACAATTATAATGGGATCTCCCACATTGTCTTCCGAGGCTTTTACACTATTATTTTTACATATAAATCTTCAATCCACTTGGTTATAATTTAGTGTAATGCATACATATGATGGAACTCCAAATCCATCCTTTTCATATTGGACATTCAGTTACCCGTTTATTCAAGTCTATAATTTGCTAACTGTCTTGGGTCTCGCTTTTAATCTACACTAAATTACCATATCATTTTGATTTATTTCCAGGTTTTTAATCATATTACATTGGTTCGTTTGCCTATCTTTCTAAAAAATGAATTTCTTACCTACCAGGGTTATGATTTACTTCTTAAAATGTAAAGGGAGAACCTGATGCAAATTGTTGCACTGGGTTTAACTTTAACTACTGAAAAATAACTGGTGCTACGGAAGTGTGTGAAGGCTTGGGAAAAAGGTAGTCACAGTGAAAGTTGCTTTTTTTGCCAAAAATCTCTCGCCTTCCAGCCTTTCCAGCCTTCTTGAAATTATCACACAATGTATTCTGTAGGTTTACAGTGTGAATAGCTGCTTTTTCAAATGCAAATATTAAACTGCTTAATATGTTTTTTTTTTTAACAAAATAATACGTAGCTACAGGTAAATCTTAGACACAGCAGTCAAAATCCAGGGTAAATTACATTATATCAGAGGCACTGGAAAATCTTCAAGGATGTCTTCCATTTAAAAGATTTTATACCTTTCTGTTCCCTGTCCATTTATTTCCATAAAGGCATATTAGATTAGTCCTGTAGGTAGCAATCTGCTGAGTACTGTGTCAGGAGCGCAGTAAAACTTCAAAATACGGTTCTAAAATGAGGAATATTTTATCCAGAGTAATGGTTGATGTTTACTGCTATCAGGGAGAGTTTGAGGATTGTTATGTTAGTAACTTCCTTTTCTCATCCTTACATGTTAACAGATGCAACCTGAACTTCATTGCCAAAACTCGAAAAACATTCCCTAGAGCAGGGGCACAAACATAGGTCCATTTGATGGCAAAACATGAACTTCTTGATTGCAGCTCTTACAGGGACTTCTAAATGTGCTGGAATACAGGAGAAGCCTGCTTTATTTCACCCTGTGTCTCAAGCCCAACAGATCTGAAAGACAAAGCCATCTGCTCATTGGTCATTTATTATGCTATGAACAGTATCTAAATCCTTAGAAGAGCAACAAAGGGCATCCTTACTTAAAATAGATTTTTTTCTCTTTTTCCTCCCTACCATTTATTATATTTTGCCATAGTTTTCTGCACGCTTTTTATTGAGTAATAATTTATAAAACAAAACACAACTACATTTTACTTTTGAATAGAATATGTAATGTCATGAAATAAAATGCATTCATTTTAAGAGCACTTATTAGTGAGCTTTGACAAATATGTACACCATGTAATACACCTCCCCCAACACATGCATATTCAAAACCAAGAAATATTTCCACTCCCAGTGTACCTGCATGCTCCTCTTTTCCCTTTGTAGTAGACTGTGCACTGCCCCTCCAGGTACCTGAACCCAGGCAACCAGTAATCTGTTTGCCAGCAGAGATCAGCTTTGCTTTTCTAGAATCACATATTAATGAAAATCATGGTGTATGTACTCTTTTGTGTCTTTTTTCCTCTCAAAAAAATGTTTTTGAGATTCATCCATGTGGCTCAATGTCAGTTTTTAAATATTCTCTGAGGTTGCCCATTTGAATAAAGCTGCTGTCTTATTAAATTGTAGACATTACATATTTGGATACCAGTCCTTTGTCAGATATATGTATTGGAATATTTTCTCTAGTCTATAACATGCCTTTCACCAGAAATCAGAAGTTTTTATTTTTGACGAAGTCCAATTTATCCTTTCTTTGCCTTATATGCCCCAAATAAGATAGCTCTGCCTATTTTATTTTATTTTATTATTTTTTTTTTGCGGTACGCGGGCCTCTCACTGTTGTGGCCGCTCCCGTTGCGGAGCACAGGCTCCGGACGCGCAGGCTCAGCAGCCATGGCTCACGGGCCCAGCCGCTCCGCGGCATGCGCGATCTTCCCGGACCGGGGCACGAACCCGTGTTCCCTGCATCGGCAGGCGGACTCTCAACCACTGCGCCACCAGGGAAGCCCAGCTCTGCCTATTTTAAATTAAAAAACAAACTGTTTCTTGTTTTACAGGCATAGATTTTAGGTTTAATGATCCATTTTTAGTTCATTTTTCCGTATGGTATGAGGAAAAGAAAGTAGTTTGCTTTTTCCCTCCCAAATGATATCCACTTGTTCTGGCACCCTTAAATTTCCCCATGAAATTACCTTGGCACTTTTGTTAATTTTTTTCTCAGCAGTGTTTCATAGTGTTTAGGTCTTGCATACCTTTTGTTAAATTTACCCAAAGGTACGTGATGGGTTATATTTAAGTATTTTAAAATTCAATTAATTTAAAATTTGATTTCAAATTGTTTATGATTACTATAGAGAAATAAGTTAATTTTGTATTGACCTTGCTAAATTAATTTATTAATAATGATAGGTTTTTATAAATTTTATAATGTGCCCTACATACAATCACATTAGCTAAAAATAATGACAGTTTTTTACTTATTCCTTTATATACTTAATGTCACTTTTTTCTTGCTAGTATCTTCATGAACCACTACATTAGGCCCTCCAGATATTATTTTTTTAACTTTTTTTTTTTTTTTTTTTTTTTTGCGGTACGTGGGCCTCTCACTGTTGTGGCCTCTCCCGTTGTGGAGCACAGGCTCCGGACGCGCAGGCTCAGTAGCAATGGCCCACGGGCCTAGCCGCTCTGCTGCATGTGGGACCTTCCTGGACTGGGGCACGAACCCGTGTCCCCTGCATCGGCAGGTGGACTCTCAACCACTGCGCCGCCATGGAAGCCCTTAACTTTGTTTTGATTGAAACAGTTTTCTCTTTTTTTTTTAACAGTTTTCATAAAATATAATTGACTAAAAAAAAAATGTACATATTTAAATTGTACAATTTGATAAGTTTTGACATATGTATATCTGTAAAATCATTGCCAGAGTGAAGAAAATTAACAAACCAATTATTGCCAGAAATTTTCTCTTACCCCTGTAATCTCCCATATTGTTCCTTCCCATATCCATTTCCAGTCCCTCACTGCTACTGGGCTGGTTTCTGTCACTGTAGATTAGCTAACATTTTCTAGAATGATATACAAGTGGAACCATACATTACTCACTATTCTTTGACTTATTTTGCTCAGCATAATTATTTTGAGATTCATCCATATTGTTGTCTGTATAAATAATTTATTTTTATTGCTGAGGACTATTCCATTGTAAAGATATACTACAGTTTGTTTACCATTCACCTTTTGATGGGCATTTGGGTTGTTTTCAGTTTTTGGCTAATAGCAATAATGTTGCTATAAACTTTTGTGTACAGGTTTTTGTAAGAACGTAGTCTTTCTCCTGAGCAAATACTCAGTAGTAGAATGTCTAGATCATATGGAAGATGTAAATTCCCAAGCCGTTTTCCAAAATCTTACCTTTTTATATTCCAGCAGTGTTGGAGAAATCAACTTGCCCCAAATATTTGTTAATATTTAGTGTGGTTAGTTTTGTTGACCTAAAACAAATAGACTGCCAGATATTTCTCCATCAAAGATGGATTTAGTTAGGATTAGCAGAGAATTGCACTTTGGGGTCTACAGCCATGGCAAGTCATGTGCAAGTCCTCTCACAGCAAAGGAAGGTGAATACATTTAGAGAGGCAAAAAGAAAGTTGGGAAGGCTCTAGTAAACAAAGAGTCCGTGGCTCTTCCTTGGCTGAGTCCTTGCCAGGAAAGAAAAGGAGTCTTCCTTCTTCCTGTTAGGCTCTGCTATCCTGCTAGGGTGTGAGATGCTCTGCCTCTGATTTCCAGACTCTTTAACAGCGGAGCGGCTGTTTATTAATTATTATACTCTTTTAAAAATATTATATATTCTAATACGTGTATAGTGGTTACTCATTCTAGTTTGAATTTGCATTTCCCTAATGGCTCATAATGTTGACATCTGTTTATATGCTTATTTATGTCATGAAATTAAAATAAACTAGGTAGTTAAAAATGACACATTTGCAAGAAAAAACAACATGGCAAGAAAACACAGATTTATTTATGCTTTAATAAGTTATGAGCAGAATAATTAGTATGTATGAATTACAGTTGCAGTATCTTGGCACTGGTAAATTTATCTGATTGTTCCACTATCCCAAGCTTAAAATATATTTGAATATTAAAAAACAAAAATGATTGTGTATTTCAAATATTAATATTTCTTTTCGCTAGAATATTCCTTTCTGAATATTTCTCTAGTTTTACAGTACACACACATGCACACACATACTTTAAAAAATAAAATTGTTACTATTAAAAGAAAACAGTATACTGAGACTTATAAATTCTTAACTGTACTATTCTTCTGATACTGCATCTGATATAGCTCCCAGGTGATGTAATATGCTTAATACATTTCTCATTAGTAGTGAATAATTTGTGTTATTTCATAGGATCCATCCTGTGACAAATGGCAACTTAAATTTAGTAGTACTGTCAACAGCTGTGCCGCAAATTGTTGATGAGAAGGCTTTACAGGAATTAAATCCACAACCTTAACTATGTTGTCAATCTTTTCTAACAAATGAGTTAACTTATATAGGACTGGTTTCTGTACATGGTCAGAAATGTAAAATAATGCTGAATATTTGTGAATTTTGGACTGAGATGACCTGGGTTTGATTTTGAGGTCTGAAATGTATTAAGTATATATTGATAATTTTGGACAGAGAATTTAATCTCACTGCACATCAGTTTCATATTTTATATGATTGCATTGAAATCTTTTATATGTCACAAATAGTAAGTATAAGTTTACAGGAATAAAACTAACAAGAAATATTTCAATCAGTACATGTTTTTGATTGCCTATAATGTGCCAGTCCTAGTGTTAAACCAGAGATTTTTTTTTTTGGCCGTGCTGCGTGGCATGAGGGATCTTAGTTCCCCCACCAGGGATTGAACGTGCGCCCCCCTGCAGTGGACCACCAGAGAAGTCCTTAAGCCAGAGATTTAGATATGAGTAGGTCACATGTGGTTCCTGCCTTCAAGGGAGTTATATTTTAGTAGAGAAGATAAAGCTAAGGAAGTGAGAATTCAGTAAAAATATCTAAGACTAAAGGAGTTAAATAGGCAAATGAGGAAAAGAGATAATATGCCAGGCAGAACAACTTCCGTAGGCAAAAGCCAATAACTGAGAGAAAATAACATTAAAATTTTGTGTCATGGCTAAGGTTTAGAAAATAACAGGAGAGAATGGCACAAGATGAGCCAGGAGGGTTGAGCTGGAGACATCTCAGAGACCATGTAAACATATTACTAACATTGCAATTAATCCTTAAGACAACTGAACAGCTAGGTTGAACTGTACTAAATTGCTGTCCTTATAGATGAAAACAACTCTTTGGTTCAAGCTTAATAAATAATAATAAATCATAAAATAAGATGAATAATAATACCTCACATATAAGAATAGAGGTTTACATGATCCAATATATTTAAAGTTCTTAGAACAATGTTATACTGTGTTAGCTATATTTAAAAAAGGCAATGGCAACAATGATGAGGAAAAGATGACCAATAAGAGGTTATATTTAGAAAATGTGAGATTATTTGGAAATTTATTGGTTATAAAGGAGATGGAATAAATCTGGGGTTTTAAGGATGATCTTCATGTTTCTGGCTTAATGCAAATGATTTGTACCATTTCTTGTCAGCCTGAACAGTGTTCAGATATCACATCTCGGGGAGCTCAGTTTTGGACATGAGGAGTTGAGGATGGCAGTGGAATGTGAACATAGAGGTGTTTGGTATAAAGTTTTGGGGTAAATGCTGTTAGGAAATATCAATATAAGAGTTGCTAGCATGTGGATGATAATTGAAGGCATAGGAAGGATGAGTTATGGGTGTCCCAGGGAGAGTGTGGGCAGTGGACAAAGTGAAGGTATTATGCTGTAGCTCTGAAATACACCCACTTTTAAAGGGTAGATGGGAGGATGGAAAAATAGAGTAAGAGACTAAACAAAAGTAATTTGAAAGGAGGAGATCTGTTGTCTTAAAAGTCAAAGGAGGAAAGTATTTTGAGGAGAAATCATTTCATGTGGAAAGCAGTCAAATTTAGTGGGGTCAGTTGGTGCATCACTATGAGTGAGTACTCTGTACTGCTGCTTTTCCTCCATGCATGTTTCATTTTCTTATTTTTCTCTGCCAAGAAATATACTTCATGTGTCACTCACAGGGAGCACAGTGTACAAAAATCAGCGAAAGAAGACGGTTATTCATAATAACCTTCTTGATAAAAGCCAAGAATGATAGTTTCAGTATATTACAAAATAGACACATGCTTTTTTCCTTTGCTAAATGACTACAGTAGTGACTGAGATAAATGCTTAAGAAAAGTCAGAAAGGGGAATTCCCTGTCCATCCAGTGGTTATGACTCAGCACTTATATGGCTATGGCCAGGGTTCAATCCCTGGTTGGGGAGCAAAGATCCCGCAAGCTGCATGGTGCCCCCCCTCTCCCCGACAGAAACAGAAAAGGCAGGAAGTTTGAAAATGAAAAATTAATAATTTAAATTGTTACTATTTAAAGTCATTAACATTCATTGTGAACAAAGAGGGAAAGAATGTCAATCTTTTTTAAAATATTTTTATTTATTTTTAATATTTATTTTTATTTATTTATTTGGCTGCGTCCAGAGTGCATGGGCTCCGTAGTTTGTGGCACGCGGGCTCTGTAGTTGAGGCACGTGAGTCACTAGTTGTGGCGTGCAGGCTTAGCTGCCCCGCAGTATGTGGGAACCTAGTTCCGCGACCAGGGATCGAACCCGCGTCCCCTGCGTTGGAAGGTGGATTCTTTACCACTGGACCACCGAGGGAAGTCCCAAGAATGTCAATCTTTAATTCACAAATAAACTAAACAAATAAATGTCACAGTTAAAAACATTTTTTTAATAAATCTATTTATTTTATTTTTGGCTGCGTTGGGTCTTCGTTGCTGTGCACAGGCTTTCTCTAGTTGTGGTGAGCGGGGGCTACTCTTCATTTTGGTGGGTGGGCTTCTCATTGCGGTGGCTTCTCTTGTTGTGGAGCACGGGCTCTAGGCACATGGGCTTCAGTAGTTGTGGCACACGGGCTCACTAGTTGTGGCTCGTGGGCTCTAGAGCATAGGCTTAGTAGTTGTGGCGCACGGGCTTAGTTGCTCCGCGGCATGTGGGATCTTCCTGGATCAGGGATCAAACCCGTGTACCCTGCATTGGCAGGGATATTCTTAACCACTGTGCCACCAAGGAAGTCCCTAAAATTTTTTAAAGAAAGTTTTATAAGGAGTTGGAACACTCCAGGTTACCAGTGGACTATAAGGACCATGCAGTGGAGGCCTATTGCCTCACTTAACCTGTGGTGCCTTTTGAGGAGAATACTGATCTGAACGCAGTGTTGGCCTGTATGATGTGTTTATCACAATTCAACAGAATATTTTGGAGATTGTGTTATCCCTAATCGTTTTCATTAAAGAATAATTTCTGAAATATTTTCATTTTCATATGTGATGCCTATCATGGAAGATATTTATAATCTAGTTTTACAAACTTTCTTAGGATGTGAAATAATAAATTATATATATTTGTCCCAATAATTCTGATAAAATGAAGTGTAAGGGTAACAGAAAATTTACACCGATGGGAACTTATATTACAAATTAATTTGCATAACAACCTGAACACTAATGATTAAATACTACTTATGTTTGTGGCATGAGAGGGTTGAAGGGGTCATTGATCATATAATAATGAAATCACTACTTATTGTTTAGATTATATAACATTTAATTCTGTCACCTAAAAATGGAGCATCAGTGTTACTATACTCCTCTCCAAGAAAATGGTATGAAATAATGTGTTATCATCAATAAATGTAGATGAGCTGGGCAGTGGTTAGCAGGGCACTTCCTTATAGTTTCTTTGCAGAGTCAGCCTGTTTCATTATTGACCGTTAAAAAATTGATGTCCTGGTTTAACATGCTGACCAAGCACTTTATGTCTCCTGGATTACTTTAGAGAGGTTGGTGAAGCAAAGGAGAAGGTTAGGGCCATCAGTTGTTGGCAAAAAGCAGAGTATATAGCAGCAAGCTAAGTGGAGTGGCTGTAAGATCAAAACTCTTAGGGACTTAACAGTTTATCAGAAGGTTAATTGGGGAAAGAAGAAAATAAAACACTAGCACAGAAGAGGAGATTAGAGGAAGAGATGTAACAAAATAAGTAAAGTGCAAATAAAGTACAAAACAGAAGAAATAGGGAAAATGTTATCCTACTTACCTAGAGATAGAGAATTAAGAATTTAGAGAAACCCACCAGAATAGATGAAATTACCATTTCTGAATATGAACTCTTATGATTTGTTTGAGTGTCTCATAGAAGCAGAAGTGAAATAATTCTGAGTGTTTGAAAGATCTACAGCTTTAATGAAATGAAAATGATTTGGGGGTGGGGAATTTTAAACATGCTATCAATTTATAGTTTTGCCTTACCATGCACAGCAATGTGAATTATTACTAACAGTTATTTTTTTCCATTTCATAGATTTCTACATTGCTTTCATTAAACTGACATTGAAAATGTATCAGTGACATTTTTCCTCCAAGGTCCAGTGTGGAATCTCTTTAAATAAATGAGCTGATGTCATCTTAACTTTGAGTGATACTGAGATCAGGTCAATACCTAAGGATGAGAATGCACTTTCATTAAGAAAAAAAGAAACAATAAAAGAAAACATGTAATAAATCACAATCTTCTTTGATGGCTTTAAATGAAGCCTCATTCTGTAATTCCCTTTCAATCAGAAAAAACATTATCATGTATTTTTTACTTCTCTTGCAAACTATTTTAAAGAAACCTTCAGTATTTACCTAAGTAACCTTACTACCGGCTCAAAACTTAATTTCTCTGAACCTCCTCAATTTCTGTTAAACTAAGTGAACATTTCTATTATGGTATTAAACTTAAAAATATTCCTTAGAAAATCCAGCATAACTGGCAATTTTGATTTTTTATTGATTACTACATCTGCCATGGAACATCAAATATATTATTTCTGATGTTTGTTTTAGGAATAGTTCCAGAAAATATACAGAAATTTGAAATAATAATCCAACTTGAAAGAAAAAGAATGAAATTGGCACACTGGACTGGACAGCATAGGAAAGTAGTCAAGAACAGGGACTAATCTTGGCTGTGTGATTTACTGGCTGTGTGATTCCAGACAACTCTCTACTTCAGTTTCCTCTTGTGAAAATCAAATATACTAGTACCTAATTCATAGAGTTGTGAGGATTTGATAAGGTGATACATATAAATTACATAGAATAGCATTCTCTCTATATAAATGCATATGTGTGTGTGTGTGTGTGTGTGTGTGTGTGTGTATAAAATTATTGCCTAAGGTAAGCCAGGGATTGCTGACCAAATTATATCTATAAATGACAAAACAAATAAAACTAGGTTATCATTTAGAGATCCATGATTGGTTATTAACAAAATTTAACATTGTTTTCAAACTTATGAAGACAATTGTCTAATTCTATTCAGGCTGCTATAACAAAAATACAATAGACTAGGTGGCTTATAAACAACAGAAATGTATTTCTTACAGTTCTTGAGGCTGGGAAGTCCAGGATCCAGGCACTGGCAGATTTGGTGTCTGGTAAAAGCCCAATTCCCGGTTCATAGATGTCTATCTTCTGTGTCCTCACATGGCATAAAGGGCTGGAGGATTCTTTAAGGTCCCTTTTATAAGGGCATTTCCCACCCTCGCGATGTAACCACCTTCCAAAGGCACCACCTTTAAATATACTCATATAAGGAATTAGGTTTCAACATATGAATTTTGGGTGGGGATGAATGCAGTCTATAGCAACAATCCAGAAAATATGTCTGTGTGAATGCAAAGACTGTCTCCTACAATCATCGTCTAGAGAGCGTTTGCTCAATAGAACATCCTGTGATGACTAGCATGTTCTATAATCTTTATTGTCCAGTATGGCAGCTACTAGCTTCATGTGGCTCTTGAGCCCTTGAAATGTGGCTAGTTTAAATGCTGAACTAAATTTTCAATTTTAATTAATTTAAATTTAAATAGTCACGTGTGTCTCATGGCTACTGTATTGAATATCACAGGTGGAGAAGATATGATAGAGGACCTAGAAATATATTTTTAATTATATTTTATTTTGTTTACAGGTTATAAAAGACTGCATAGTCTTTTCAACAAATTTGCATGCTATATAAACAATAATAAAGGGAAAACTGCCTATAATTTCAAAATGTATAAGAAATAACCTCTCATAAAACCTAAGTAGATTTTCTCCCAGATTTAATCATGAATGTGTATAAAAATTCTATGTGCTTTAGTTTTTTGAATAGTTGGTATCATAATGTGTAAAAAGTAGGGAATTTCGAAAAATGGACTTATGTACAATGTTTTTGGGGTCATTGGGTGCCTCTGGAAATGGAGGCAAATTCGTTTGTGTTTCAAGAAAAGGTATTACCAATATAAGACAAATGCAAATGGACAGACGTTCCAAAAAATAACTGATCAGTACTCATCAAAATTGTTTTATGATGAACTGGAGGGATGTGGAATGCAGTGTGGAGCACAAGATTGGGTTCCAGATGAGAAAAAAAGAAAAAGTACATTAAGAGTTGGGTTTCCCTGGTGGCGCAGTGGTTGAGAGTCCGCCTGCCAATGCAGGGGACAGGGGTTCGTGCTCCGGTCCGGGAGGATCCCACATGCTGCGGAGCAGCTGGGCCCGTGAGCCATGGCCGCTGAGCCTGCGCGTCCGGAGCCTGTGCTCCGCAACGGGAGAGGCCACAACAGTGAGAGGCCCACGTACCACAAAAAAAAAAAAAGGTACATTAACTGAGGGGACAATGGTAAAACTCAAATAGGTTTGTAGCTTAGTTAAATAGTGTTTTGGATGATAATTGTTCAAGAGTTACATAAATTGCTAACAGGGGAAGCTGAGTGAAGGAAATACGTGAAATCTATAATTAACAAATTCGTCGTCAGTCTAAAATTATTTCAAAATAAAAAAAATCACCAAATTATGTAGCTTTAAGCATAGGCATTCAGTAAATTTCCTTGAACTGAATCAGACTTCAGTTAGCAGCATGTACCTTTCTGTATTCCTCCTGCCCATTTTCCTTCAGCTTAAGCACAACGGGAACACACAGCGTACAGGTTGTGTGTACGCAGGAAAATGGCTTAATCTCTCCGAAGTTTAGTTTCTTCACTTAAAAAATCAAATAAAACCTGTTGCCTGCCTGCCTCATAGGATGGTTGCCAGATTCAGATAAGGTTTGGGAAAGGAAACTTTAGCTCAAAGCTTTTCCCTCCTTATTGAGCCTGAAACTCTAAACTTCATTGATTTATTGTATAAATATTGAATGGGTAGATAGTACAGCATATAAAATCATGGCTCTCAAAGTGTGCTAACCTAATGGAAAACACAACAAAGTCAACAGATAAGCCAATCCTTTAGGATTTCATGTTAGGAGAATCTTATTCCAGATTTTGGATATCAAAAAGTTTTCTCTAAGGTGAATGTGATTTTGAGATTTAAATAATTAATATGTATTATCAGATGAAATATGACTTTTGATCCAAAGACACACACATAACCTGTTTAGGAAATAAACTTCAGCATGACTAGACAGTAGTGAAGTGAACAACGGGAGCTTTAATTGTTTAACTTCAGACAGAAATTATATCATGACGCCTCTTGAACATCATGCTAAAAATTGTTATCTTTAAGGTTTGGGGGAGGAAATATGGATTTTAAGAAGAGGCTTTGGAGGCCTGTCATCTTGATTACATTTTTGAAAAATCATTCTGTTGAAATGTGGAAAAAGATTGATAAATCTTTTCATGAATCTGTATGATTTATCCAGGAATCCTAAACATAAGCTTTGGTAGGAAATGGTAAAAATAATTACAGGTGCTACTGCTCTTGCAATAGCAGTGGGAGCAGGAAAGAAGAGACTCCTTAGGTTTAAGGAAAGGTAGTTGGTATGCATTTTGAACCGCTAGATGTTGGGAATGAGAGTAGTAATCGGTGGCATCCTTGATCTTGGGTGGTCAATTAATTATGCAAGATTATGTTCATCAGGAATTTGTGTATGGAGATGGGGATTTAGAAGTTGTCAATAAATATACTGTAGTTTAAAGGAAACATCACGAGAAAAGATTATTAGTGAAAAGTATACACCGCAAGATAAGATACACCGCAAGACAAGAGAAGGGCTGGAGGATGAAAGAAAGAAAGAGTACAGAGGAGTGTTGAGTAGGAGTAGCGAGAGAGATTGAAGAAACATCAAACATGGAAAGGGTTTGAAATTCATTAATGATGCCAAATACTGAAGAGTGGCCGAGATGCTGACTTGGCGCTCAGTTGTTCACTGGTGACCTGGAAAACAGACTTGGTAGAATGGCAGGAATCCAGAAAGCAGCATGGATAAAGAGTAAATGGGAAATTGTAAAATTGGAAAGGCAACTATGGCTAGTTCTCTCAAGAGGCCACTCTGAATCTATATCTCTAGCTAAACAAAATTGTTGAACTCAGTTATCTTGAGGGACTCTTAGCAACTCTAAAGTTCCATGTAAATAGTACTGAATGGAGCATTGCATCACTTCTCTATAAGTTATGTATTTGGACTGAGTGATCAGAATTCTTAGTTGGTATGCTCTTATAAGAACCATATTCTTTGTGAATTCCCTATTCAGCGTACACATTAATGATGTTAAATGATCAAGGAGGCTATTAACATTCCATTGTTTTAAATTTTGTCAGTGGATTTGATAAAAATAAAAAATACAGCAGTTTCTCTTTTCTCTACCCAAGTAATAATTATCATACGTGTTTGCTTCTGCTTATTTCTATGTTGAAGTATAAATGAAATGTAGTCTAAGTGCTAGTTCCCTTTATTTATATACTTTATTTTAATTTATCTTAAAAGTGAAGTATTAAAGATTATTTTGATTGCCTCAAATTTCTGCTAAAAGTTTTATCATAAAATAGTGTAAAATGTGCAAATCACATGTCAGAAAAGATTATTCCAGCCCAACTGAAAATTCTTCCCTGTATGTTCCTTGGCATGTTAATCAATCATGAACATGAAGGAACAGCTGGTGCCAACTAGTCTCATTGACAAGGAAGTGCCAGCTTCTGGAAATAGATGGTCCAAGATTTCCTTATGTTGATTTCTTTAACCCTCTCTCTTTCTCCTTTTTTATAGTTTCCTCCCTACCCTCTTTTCACACATACACACACACACGCTCACACATGCATGCACACGTGATTCATGGCCAAACAAATAGGTATTTTGATCAACTTATTCATGATATCATGATTAGACACTATAAGGAACCATACAATTAAAAAACATAGCTTGGGGCTTCCCTGGTGGCACAGTGGTTAAGAATCCGCCTGCCAATGCAGGGGACATGGGTTGGAGCCCTGGTCCGGGAAGATCCCACGTGCGACGGAGCAGCTAAGCCCGTGCGCCACAACTACTGAGCCTGTGCGCCACAGCTACTGAGCCGGTGCACCTAGAGACCGTGCTCCACAAGAGAAGCCACCGCATTGAGAAGCCCGCACACTGCAACAAAGAGTAGCTCGCCGCAACTAGAGAAAGTCTGCACACAGCAATGAAGACCCAACACAGACAAAAATAA
Organism: Phocoena phocoena; assembly: GCF_963924675.1. NCBI lineage: Eukaryota > Metazoa > Chordata > Mammalia > Artiodactyla > Phocoenidae > Phocoena > Phocoena phocoena. Next base: position 74,812,623 of record NC_089234.1, on the reverse strand, counting down.
ATAAATAAAATAAATTTATTAAAAAATAATAAAAAATTTAAAAGTAACTTAAAAAAAACATAGCTTGGGAAACATTGGGATTTATTTTTATTTATTACTAACCATGTGTTCATTTCCCTTGATTATGAATAAATTTCTTTTTAGAGACTAAATTATCATATTCAAACATTTATGAATACTAGCCCCTAATACATTGAACAAATATGGTTATCGGTCTTGATTTTAATGTATATATTATTTCTTCTTGAATTCCTGATGCCATTTTTATTGTATTCCTTATTATGCATACCACAGATGAAAATCCTCAAAGTATTTCAATATACATTTAGAAAAACTTGTACTAATTCTGGATTTGCAGATTGCTGTATCACTCTTTTCAAATGTGTGGTCCCCAGTCATTTGTTTGAATACTATAATTGTATATTTCTGTAAATTTGTTTTAGGTGTTGTTTTAGAATAAAGTCAAAAGAAGATATTTATTATAGTTCGTAAAAGGTAGCTAAAATAATGTAAAATTCCTAGAACTGAATAAAAAGGGTCTTACAGAGACAGAAAACAATACAATTTCATAGTGAATTGGAAACAGTATGTGTCACCTTGGCAAAACCACCTTTGTTTGTAAACATTACAAAACAGTGTTACCTAAGCAGGAGGAAGAAAATGGAGTGATAAATTACATGAAAGGTTCTCCATTATAAGAAACATACAGGAGGAAAAAAATTGTGTTTAAAGGAGAAAGGAACAGATTCTGTTCAGCTTAGAATTTTTGCCAGTGAGGAAAATGAAGGTAAGGGAGATTAAATTGTTTGCTCTAAACCACAAAGCTATTTACTTAATGAAACAGGTGGGAAAATAGTATTTTCTTTAATTCAGAATTATAACTAGTTTTTCATTAAAATGCATTTAGCTTGCATTATTATGCTTCCAAATTACGATTATATGGTTGGCAATAATTCATCTTCTCTAAATAAATAAACTTAGTTTAATCTGAATATTTACGGACGAAATAGGATTGGGATACCTTCATTAGTTAGTGATTTAAATGTACTTTGTGCCTAATAAGCAAGAAAACTAAATTGTAAGAAAACCAAGTAGGCTATTACTGCAAATAATGAATACATTTAGTAGATGCTAATTCTAGAGTACATACATTACACTTAACTCTACATTGTTTGTACTGCATAACTCTACAATATATCAAATAGATGATCCATGAAAACATTCACTAATATTTCAGAGTTTAAGCTTAATTTTCCTTTCTATAAAATGGAGGCCTTAGACTATTTGTCCTTTAAGATTTCATCTGTTTTAAAACTTTTCTAACTTTTACATCTGTTATTAAGTAATATCAATTTTATGACAAAGCATTAAGTAATGGAACAGTATATCTTTACAGTAGAATTGTAGAAGAGCTCATTTCTTTTAGCTCTTGTCTCCTTGCCATTGGTCTCTACTTCTAGGACAACCCTTCACACTGTCAGAGTTATAACATTTCAGTCAGAGAACAAGAAACACAATAGAAAACTCTCAACCAACCTTTCTTTAAAAAAAAATACACAACAACATAAAATGAAATGGTTTCAACACCTGGAAACTCACCCTCTGAGGCCCCCAGGCATCTCAGAAGGCAGGGGTTAGGCTTAAGTCTAAAAATAGAGGGATTGTTCAAACCTCCCCAGAGGGAGCAGGTCAGTGGCTATGTACCCTCTGAAACCTCTTAGCATCAGCTAGGTTGTGACCCTTCTACCTGCACCACTACGGGAGACTGGATTTCTTCTCTGAAGATTTAAAATCTGAGAAATTGCGGACTAAGGACTACCAGGTGCAGAAAAGTTTAGTGTTGAGGTTCAGGAATACAAACATTAAATGAAAGTCAAAAGGCTGAAAGAAACTGCTCCAAGCCCTCTTGCTGCACCTTATCTAAGAATACAGGCAGCCAGGAGGATCCTCTCCAGAGAGAGCATTCCTCTAGATACTAACATGTGGGAAATTCTCAGTGAAAAATTCGCTCACTATCTGTTCATTCTACAGGGAAGCCTACACGTTAATAAGTCCTGGCCATGCACACATAACTTCCAATCAACATGATTAGTTTTTAAAGAGCAAAAGGAATTCTACTTCAGGAAATAAGGTGAATTGGTCTCCTTCCAGTGTAAACATATAGACATTCTTGATTAAATATATTTTATATTAAACTACACTGTTCTTGTTAATACATTTGTATTTTATTAGAAAATCAATCAAAGTATCCAGATTCCAATGACAAAGAAAGGAAACAAATTGGTAGCATTAAGTTGGAGCCGATGTCAAATAACCCAGATGGATTGGGTCCTACTTCCAACTTTTTGTGACCATATAGGCATAAATGTGACTTTATTAATAGATAGCATCACATACACAGTAGTCCAGAGTAAAAATGTCTTCATAATAAAAAATATGTAACAGTGAACTTTGTTGACATAATGACATAATATAATAACACTATGTTATAATTAACATGATTTCTTTTTTTTGGTACATGGGCCTCTCTCTCTTGTGGCCTCTCCCGTTGCAGAGCACAGGCTCCAGACGCGCAGGGTCAGCGGCCATGGCCCACGGGCCCAGCCGCTCCACGGCATGTGGGATCTTCCCAGACCGGGTCACGAACCCGTGTCCCCTGCATCGGCAGGCGGACTCTCAACCACTGCGCCACCAGGGAAGCCCAATTAACATGATTTCTAGCCTAAGGATGTACCTAGGGAGTTACCTTCAGCAAATAGTCATGCCTCATAACACTATTTTTCTTCCATGTCAAGAAAAAAAGTGAGAAATATCATCTATGTATAGACTGTTGTACTAACATCTAGCCACTTTGTTTTTTAACTTTTAGCCTATCTGTCCAATTGTTTTGACGATTCTCCTTGCACAAGGTCTAGAAAGAATTAATCAAAGCAATACCAAATAATGGCAACTAAGATGTAGAGAAAATAATTTTGTTTTTTACCTAGAAAATGTTATTAGCATAAATAAATCTTTTCAAGCCATTAAAAGGGTGAGTTTAGAAATATCAAATTACTGATTTCAAGAAAATGTAAGATTTAGTACTCTGAATCATCTATTATTTTTCTTGATGCAAGCAGCTTAGTAAATGGGTTGAAATCACTATGCGTGTAAATGCCTTAATTTATCTCCAACTGCTGGTATCTGGAGATCAGAGATGTGACGTCTCTCACACCCTCCCACTCTGATGACATCTCCAGCACACACCTTATTTTTTCAGAAGTTGAAGGAAGTGAAGGAGGCAAGAGAGGAAAGGGACAGGTTATTTGTTTGTTTGTTCATGTTGTTGTTTATTCACATTTAACTGTCCTGCTATGGCAGGTCTTTCTTTGTTAATGCTCATAACCATAAATGCTCAAGATGTGGCAGTCGCTCCAAAGCTTACTTGGAGATACATGCATGTGCTGTTTGGAGGCCCCATGGGAGAAACGCTAGTATGTTTCATGATATGGACAAGGCACATTCTGGCTGCAGTCTTGCCACATGTCCCTATTTTTGCCCCTTTGCAAGAAATAAAATCTATACCCTTTCAACAGTTGAGGTCTGCTAATCTTGGCAGTATGCCTACTTTGGAAGAATACTTGCAAGATGGCTCTGTTCAGCTATCATCCAAAACATCCATGTGCCAGTCAATTCCCACATCTTTGAATGTCAATCCAGGATGCTCCCCAGCTGCCCCCTCTACTCACCCTGTCATAAGGGGCTCCTCCAGGTCATTTCATGTCTTCATCATCCTTAAGGCAGAGATGTCGGCGCCAGTTTCAGCGTTTGCAAATGTCCTCAGACTCCAATAGATGTATCACCTTCTAGCTACAGTCCATTTTCGTGGTGCCCCTGGGGTACGCTTAAGAGTTTCTAAAACTCAGTCTCCTCTCCTTTCAGACATCCCCAACTCTACGAAGTTGGGGAAGCCCTCTTTACCTGGCATAACTATAACATTATGTGAAGCTTGATATTTTATGAGATAAATCATCTACATTAATCAACTTCAAAATTACTTCGCTATTTTCAATAACTTGTTCTTCCATATGAATATTATGAAAAATACCTCAGTGTCATTGTAAAACATCTCTGAGATTATTAGAATTACATGTAATTTATACGTTATTATGAAGAAAATTGGCATAGTGAATCCTTTTATTTATGAACATGGTTTCATTCTACAATTAGATTCTCATTAGTTTATTTCAGTAGAAATTTATAATTTTTTGAAAAACTCTTGTACATTTTTATTTAATTATTCAGTATTTTCAGTTATTGATACCACAGCTTAAAAACTACTTTTTATTGTGGTAAACTATACATAACATAAAATTGACCATTTTATCAATTTTTAAGTGTACATTTTAGTGGAATTAAATACATTCACTTTGTTATACAACCATCACCACTATCCATTTCCAGGACTTTTCATAATCCCAAACTAAGCTCTATCCTTTTAAGTTAGATTGCCTAATTAATTCTTTTGCTACTATAAAGGATAGCTACAAATTTTGTATAGTTACTTCATGTAAGGAAAACTCTCGAGTCTATTATTCATTCTAATAGTTTATCTCTAGATTCTTTTATATTTGCTGTATAAAAATTCATGTTGTCCTAAAACACCAACTATACCATTTCCTGATAGTTTCGTGTAACTTAATCTCATATTTTATAACACTTTTTTTCTCTATTCTAAATCTTGGGCATTTTCCTTGTGTCTTTCCTAAATTTCTGCTAATTTCCCTTTTAGCTGGGTGTAATTAGCTATTTAACTCAGTTGCTGAGGTTTTAAGTTCCCAATTTTAATTTTTCTCAGATCTACCTGTTCTCTTTTTTTTAAAGATTTATTTACTATTTATTTATTTGTTTCATTTATTTTTGGCTGCGTCAGGTCTTAGTTGCGGCACACAGGCTCTTCTCTGCAGCACAAGGGCTTCTCTCTAGTTGTGGCATGGGGGTTTTCTCTTCTCTAGTTGTGGTGCTGGTTCCAAAGCGCTTGGGCTCTGTAGTTTGCAGCACTCAGGCTCTAGTTGAGGTGCACACACTCAGTAGTTGTGGCGTGCAGGCTTAGTTGCCCCGAGGCATGTGGGATCTTAGTTCCCTGACCAGGGATAGAACCTGCACCCCCTGCATTGTAAGGCGTATTCTTTACCACTGGACCACCAGGGATGTCCCTCTACCTGTTCTTTTGTTCATAGCACCGACTCTTTTCATTATAACTTCTCCTCTTTGTATTTTGCTTCTAAATGATTTTTTAAACATCTTTATTGGGTTATAATTGCTTTACAATGTAGTGTTAGTTTCTGCTGTATAACAGAGTGAATCAGCTATATATATATATATATATATATATCTCCTCATATCGCCTGCATCTTGTGCCTCCCTCCCACCCTCCCTATCCCAACCCTCTAGGTGGACACAAAGCACCAAGCTGATCTCCCTGTGGGATGCTGCTGCTTCCTACTAGCTATCTGTTTTACATTTGGTAGTGTATATATGTCAATGCTACTCTCTCACTTCGTCCCAGCTTACCCTTCCCCCTCCCTGTGTCCTCAAGTCCATTCTCTATGCATCTTTAAGTGATTTTTACATCACTTTAAAATTGTTCTGGGGCTTCCCTGGTGGCGCAGTGGTTGAGGGTCCGCCTGCCGATGCAGGGGACACGGGTCCGTGCCCTGGTCCAGGAGGGTCCCGCATGCCGCGGAGCGGCTGGGGCCGTGGGCCGTGGCCGCTGAGCCTGCGCGTCCGGAGCCTGTGCTCCGCAACAGGAGGGGCCACAGCAGTGAGAGGCCGGCGTACCGCAAAAAAAAAAAAAAAAAAAAAAAAATTGTTCTGTTTTAGTTTCTCTGGGTGCTAATCTTCACATGTGTTGTTCTTGTGTTCTCTTCTATATGGTAGAATGTTTAACATTGAATTTTTTTTTTTCTGTTAGCTCATCTTCTGTTGCTTCTTCCAGTCCTGTAGTCATCCACAAACTTTAATACCACTTGTTCCTCTAAAGTTATTTCATGTTTGTCCCAGCAGGTGCTCAATGGATTTCAAAAGTCACCTTATTTGTCCCTCTATATTAATTACTGGCTTGTAGATATCTAAACAAAGGGAATGTGGGCAATTTGAGCTCAGTGCTTGCACCAGGTAGAGGCTATAGCTTTTTCCACATACTAAGTTCAAGTTAAAGCCAATTTTCCTAGTCCATCTTGACCTGCAGGTGGTTTCTCTTTCATCCACTATCGTAGAGGGTGATGCCTGCCAGGCTTCCTATATCATGCAGATATCTCAGTTCTAGAGTCTGATTTGCTTGGGCCCAAGGAAAAGTCCTTATGCCCCTTACCATGGGATAACCCAGACACCCAGTCATTATGTCCTATTTCTGGACCTAGTTCTTTCAGGCTGCATATCACTGTTGTTGCAAGTTCACTCTTGTTTTGCACAATGACAATTTTTTTTCATTATTTTTTTTCTCCTCTATTTAAAAATTCTTCATGTTATTATTATTAATTTTTTTTGCGGTACGCAGGCCTCTCACTGTTGTGGCCTCTCCTGTTGCGGAGCACAGGCTCCGGACGCGCAGGCTCAGCGGCCATGGCTCACGGGCCCAGCCGCTCCACGGCATGTGGGATCCTCCCGGACTGGGGCACGAACCCGCATCCCCTGCATTGGCAGGCGGACTCTCAACCACTGCGCCACCGGAGAAGCCCCCTTCATGTTATTTTTAATCCAGGATTTCTATGGGTAGAAGGAAGACTACTAGGTTTAATACATTTTATTTCATGTTGCTAACTCAGAAAAATATTAAATAGTAAATATTATATGGCAGTATGAGCTCAGGGAGGAAAACATGGTTTTGCAGCAACATGGGAACCAAGACCAGGTGGCTTTGGGAAGTTAGAAACATCAATTTGATAATTACTGTGCAAGGTAAAACAATAGGATTTTAAAAACAAGGATCAGAGTCAGACAAGCTATTGGAGGTTGCCTATATGCAAACATATTGTCTAAATCTGAAGATAGAGGGGCTTGTATTCCCATGAGCCAGTCAGGTCTCAGAAGACTCCTATTTCTGGCTCTTCTCTTTTAGGGAGAATATTTTCCTGCATATCCACATACGGAATTTTAACTGCACAACCAAAATCCAAATATGTCTGAACTTGCAGAAATTAACTTTTGAACTCCACATTTTATCAAATTTCTTGGCAGAACTTGCTTTACAAGAGACAGTGTTGTAAACCCTTTTGCCTTTCATGAATTGTAACATTTTGAACCATATAAATAGTATCATTTCACTTAGAATTTCTCACAACTGTACTAGGAGTTACTACGTTTTTTTATTAAGAATACTGAGTACAATTTTTAAAGGTGTTCTTCCCTTAATTCAAATCCCGAGGACAGTTGCTAAAAGTCCTGAATCTTGGAGTTTGATTATAACTACATTTTATTATTTATTTATTATTATTATTTTTTGCGGTACGCGGGCCTCTCACTGTTGTGGCCTCTCCCGTTGCGGAGCACAGGCTCCAGACGCGCAGGCTCAGCGGCCATGGCTCATAGGCCCAGCCGCTCCGCGGCATGTGGGATCTTCCCGGACCAGGGCACGTACCTGCATCCCCTGCATCGGCAGGCGGACTCTCAACCACTGCACCACCAGGGAAGCCCTATAACCACATTTTAATAAAAAACATAGATGCTGGAAGAAACTGAGAGATCTTTTAAGTCTAACTACTTCATTTTAGAGTGAATCTTCTTATTTATGCAGATTTGGCTCTTGGCCAAATTGAATGCCTCTTATCCCCCTGCTTTTAAATGGTAGAGGTCTCAAAGTAATCTGACTAAAGTACAATAATTTAATCTACTTCTATTCTATTTCAGTACTAAACATTGCAGAATGTATTTTTTTATTTTTGAGTACAGATGCTTTATTAAGAAATGGCAGAGAAACAAAAAGAAATATAAGGCAAGGAAGAATGGGAAATAAAGAGATGGTGCATGACACAGAGGTCCTTTCTTCATGCAGAAACACAAACCTCCCCTCATTTACTTGCAAGATCGGCAGACAGGCTATAGAGAAAACAACATGCTCCAAAATGGACATAGAAGGAGAAATGGAGAGGGAATTTGTCTGCTTCCACCATCTTCCATTGGTCCATGATGGCCCACGGGGAGTTCCAGTTTTCGTCTGACAGATCAGATAATGGAACTGCCCAGATGTGCGTGGGGAGTAGGTCTCCTCAGCAGCAGCTTCAGCTGAGCAAAGGGTCAAGGACTCCAGAGACAGGTAAACTGAGAATCTAAAACAGTGCCTAAGAGGTATCATAGTACATCCATAGTCCCCATCCTCTTTTCTTCATCAGATTTGCTTGCGTATCATGTGGCACCAAGTTCCCTTTCTGAAACCCCTGACACTCTTATTGTTGGATTTTAAGCAGACATAGATGAGAGGGGTCCTTCATCACCAGAGATATCCATGCGGAGGTGCTGTGGTACAATCTGAAGCGTACAGTGCCAGAGGATGTTGAGCATCGAAATTGTATATCGACCTTCCAGTCCTGTTGTCCAGTCTTGAGCCATGCAGAGTGTCACAGCTCTGGGCAGTAGATTCCAGCGCTGCATCCCTGCTAACACGGAGTTGTAGGCTCACCCTGAACTTTCCAAAGAGGTTTATGGTCAGTGGAAATTGGAATTTTTTGCCCTAGAGGCATTCTTTTTCACCCCACAAGCATTCTTTTTAGGTATAAAAATATCTTCTTAAAGCACGTAGAACCTGGGGAGATAAATATTGTAGACAGGTTAAGAAGTGGTTTTAATTACACAGTAAATTATTGGGCTAGTCATTATTATTTTTTTTAAGAAGATGTTGGGGGTAGGAGTTTATTAATTTATTTATTTTTGCTGTGTTGGGTCTTCGTTTCTGTGTGAGGGCTCTCTCCAGTTGTGGCAAGCGGGGGCCACTCTTCATCATGGTGCACGGGCCTCTCACTATCGCGGCCTCTCTTGTTGCAGAGCACAGGCTCCAGATGCGCAGGCTCAGTAGTTGTGGCTCACGGGCCTAGTTGCTCTGCGGCATGTGGGATCTTCCCAGACCAGGGCTCGAACCCGTGTCCCCTGCATTAGCAGGCAGATTCTCAACCACTGCGCCACCAGGGAAGCCTGGGCTAGTCATTATTGAAGGTAGATACAGAATTCCTTTATATTCTCTCTGTGAGTTGTCCTAAATGAAGGATGTTCTCTGAACTGTAACTTAGTTATTTTAATACACTTTAAATGAATAGATTTCAGAAATCATCTGAAAACATATTAAGTCAGTTTGAGTCTCTCCTTCGATTTCTTTTAGGTTTTATCTATGGGTTACAAAAATAAATTTGGTTAAGTTTTAATTGTCCTTCCATTGTATTTCAGAAGAGGAATCACAAACAGTCCCTCACGCTAGCTGCTGACTTGAAGAAATTAAAAGTCATAAACCAGTTGGAGCTCTTTGAGTAAAAGATAGTGTGTATAGTCTAGTAAATAGACTATATACTAGCCTATTATATACCATAGTGTACCTATAATATACAATATATACTATAGTATAGTATGTCTTTTGGGAAGGAGGATGGGAGTTGGTATCAGTGAAAAAAAAAAAGAAAATAAGCAAGGGAAAAGTAAAATGGTAAGCCAGCATCTTTATACAAACTAATGAGATGGTGTACTCTGAATTGAGAGCATGTAAACTCAAATATATGAACTCAGAGAACACCAAAGTTTTAAAATAAAAGTGAAGTAGGAAGAAATGTAATTTCAAACTGTATTGTTTTCCTTCCTCCTTCACACAGTGGTTTTCCACAGACCTTTAGAGGTACATTGTATTAGACACCTTCTTTTGAAATTCAGCATCACGCTCTAAATGTAAATTTGAATCAAGCACGGTGATGCGTAGTTTTACATGTCAGTGGCTACACTATAGTACCCAGTAATTCAAGCACTAATCTAGATGTTGCTGTGGAGGTGTTTTGTAGAAGAGGTTGACATCTACCATCAGTAGTCTTAAAGTCAAGGAGATTATCTGCAATAATGTGGGTGAGCCTCATCCAGTCATGTGAAAGACCTTAAGAGCATAACTGAAGTTTCCTTAGAAAGAAGAAATTTTGCTTCTCAACTGCGTTTTTTGTTCCTGCTTGTAAGTTTCCAGCCTGTTGTCCTGCCTATGGACTTCAGACTTGCCCAGCCAGACCCCACAACCACATAAGCCAATTCCTTGAAAAACAATCAGTGTGTGTCTGTGTAGTTCTGTTTCTCTGGTGGAACTCTGACTGATATAAAGCTTGAAACCTTGACTGTCAAATACAAAAATCAGAATTATGAACAAAATAATCAGCACTTTCAATATCAACAGTGAATTTGGCTTAAAGGGACACAAATTCTCAAAAACAAATAGGCTCTTTGGATTGTTTTCCTCGATTATGAATCAACCATGTTCTGAATTTCTGACACTGCTATAGAAAGACAGTTTTATATATGAGTCTATATTTGGAGATTTACCTCATTTTCTGCACAGTTTCTCAGTTTATATTCTTAGGAGTTTGTTTATTAGCACATACCTTCACAGATGCAAGCATGTAGATAGTAGATGATAATTTTAGGTAGACAATTGCAGGAACAATAATTTGTCATCAACAACAAAAATTTTATCAATTTTTATTCAATTATGAACTGCTTACTTTCACATGAAACGTTTTGTAGACTTTTAGTTACAATAACTCATTAATTTATCATGCTCTATTTTCAAGTATACTGCAAACTTTTCTTTTTCTTTTATTTTTTACATATTATTTATTTATTTATTTATTTATCTTTGGCTGCACTGGGTCTTCATTGCTGCGTGCGGGCTTTCTCTAGTTGTGGCAAGCGGGGGCTACTCTTCCTTGTGGTGCACAGACTTCTCATTGCAGTGGCTTCTCATTGCGGAGCATGGGCTCTAGAGCACAGGCTCAGTAGTTGTGGCGCACAGGCTTACTTGCTCCGTGGCATATGGGATCTTCCCGGACCAGGGCTTGAACCCCTGTCTGCTGCATTGGCAGGCGGATTCTTAACCACTGTACCACCAGGGAAGTCCTGTTTTTCTTTATTTCAAAACATTCAGTCAGTTCTCTCAGCAAAACAATTCCTTCTCTACTGCCCCTAGGGGAGTTTGCACCAACCTGTTAGTAGTTTATTTTTCTGAAATATCAGTTTTGCTGTTTGAATATTTAAGCCAAAGAGGAGGGGGTCAGAATTTTAAAAAGCATTGCCTACCTTGTAAAAAAGCAAGTAAATGATCTTAGAATTCTGTCAAGGCAGGATGTGCAGTTTTGCAAAGGAATTTCCCTTCATAATTCTGCCTTTCCTTCTCTCTCACCTGTGGAATGGCTTGTGTGTCTGAATACTTCTGTAAGGCTGGGCTTGGCTGGACTTCCTTACACTGACTCTACTTGCCTGGTCCCTCACTGTCATTTGCATCACCTTTGATCCTGACCATGGAAGTTGGAGTTCTTTGTTTCTCTCAGTGCTTTCATCTCTTCATGAGCCTTACCCGCTCCACCGTTCCAAGTGAAAAGGCAGTCTAACCGATTTTCCTTGAAGGCCCCCCTACTGGACCTCTTTCTACTTTAGACACTTGAACCTTCGATTATTCTCTTTGACCGAGAAGCAGATGTGTTTGCCCTAAATATTACACACTCTGAAACAAAATATGTTGAATGCACATTCATTTCTGTATATACATGTTTAGCATAACTTCTTGAAGTGTGGGTAAGGGGAAAGCTAAAACTTAGACAGCAATTACAACAGTTACACAAGTAACACTTTTTCTTCCCCAGATCAGATAGTCTCTGAGAAGGAAAATTAAAGGCCCTTATTAGTTTTGCAGTCTTGGACAAATTATTTAACTCTGAGTTACATCAATGAAATGCAAATGATATCTATCTTGCAGAGTAAGGTAATGATTATGTACATAAAGTTCCTGATACATTGTAGGTGTTCAGTGAAAGATAGCTGTTACTGTCATTAACTTTCTCTCCAGGAAAGGTCATAATCACACTTGATTATATCTTCCCTGTGATCCACACCCCAGGGTGTGAGGATGGGCAGAGAAGCCTCAGCTCCATCCAACCTCAAATTAATACCCTGCCTGTGAAGGGCATTGCCCTTAATATTAGGGTAGCTTTGGTTCCTGCTAGTTGTTCAAGTGTCTTGACCCTAGAATATCAGGGCAAGCACATCGTCACTGCTTTCCCCATGAGCCTCATTCAATACAAACTTTGATATCAAGAAATTGTCCATGCATGCATGCAAATTGGGCAATCCACTTTGCCCTATAGTTGTTTATTCTACTCAAATATTTTGAAGCTGATATAGCTGGAGAGGCCAATTTGAGATCAGCTGGATTCCATATAGTCAACAGCATATATTTGGAAACACTTATTTTAAGGTTTTGGTTTTTAGTTTTTCTCGAGTTGGAAGATACATATGTATTTGAGCTTAAACTGATTTTTCAAAATCCAATTAAGAGTGCTACCCACTTGACATGGAGATCCAAGCACCAATAAAATTCAGGAGTTGGAGCTGAAATAAGGTGGAAACAGAGAGTCAGAGCCAGATCCCACACCATTGCCATTCGGGCACCTACTACAAGGTGTGTCCGTGTTAACTGGAAGAACAAAGACAACCAACAAGCCGTGGACTCGGCCTCACTCATTATGTAGATACATCTGCCCTTCAAAACCATCTTTGATGACTCCCAAGACTGAAGGACTGTAACCTGAGAAGGGAGAGGACTTGCTTAGAAGCTGCCACTTTGCTCATTTTTCCTTCCACGCTCTTGAAATGTTTCCCCTCCTGCTGGGAGTGCCACCATCCTTCTCTTTCTCCAGTGAGATTTCTGCATTCTTATTGAGTACTGAGCTCATCCAGGAACAGAACAGGAGACTGTTCTGAGTCTCAATGGAATACGTGCTCTTTCTTTGTGCTCCCACATCCTCATTAAAATTATTACAGAACTGTAATTTGTATCTGTGTGCTCCACTGGACCACGATCAGTTTAACAGCAGAGACAATGCTACACTCATCTTTGATCTCCAGTGTTTAGAATATTGACTGGTAAATGATACAATTTTGGCTTTTAGAAAGAGTTACATCAATAAATAACATTTGTAAGATACATTTATTCAAACTACTCTGCATTTACTTAAGAATACTGTTATTTAGCTCAAATCTCTATTCATTTTTCAAAAATCATATCACAATAAACTTGACTAAATGATCTGTTAAACACAAAGGAAAATACTGATTTTAACATAACCTTCATGTGCCACACTAGAAATGTCATTAAGGGAGGAAATGATTTGTCTGTCATGATCCCTTAGGTGGCCTGAGTTTGGTCCCACTTATAAGTTCTTTCGACATCCTAAGACATGATTTGTTGATATGAAGCCAAGGTAAATCATCTTTTGTCATCCTTTCTTACCTTTGGGGCAGTCCATTTCTGAGATGGTTGGTTCTCTTCCCTTCTCATGGCGGTGCCTTAGTCACAATAGAGATTTACTGCTGGGGGCTTTTCCTCATCATATGGAAATCTGTACCAACCATCCCAGATAGTAATCCTGTCTTCTGCGTCTTTGGTCCTTATTGTTTCTTCTCTCTTTACCCAAACACATTTAAATAGTTACTAAAGTTTGTAAATCCACAAATTCTTCCCTAGTAATCACTGTCAGGTCTTATTGCTTTCCTCCATGATTTCCCGTAGCATTTTTTCCTATACCATTCACTTTGCCATTTAATTCTTTCTCCAACTGATGACAAATGCTGTGCAGTCCATTTCCAAATATAATATAAGCTGGCATGTTAACAAATGGATAACATCTCAGTGTGAGTTTTCCCAAGCCTGAGACAAGGGATTGTACTCCAGTACCTTATTTTGGGAAGTAATTCCAAGGGACAGAAGTGGGGGACTGGGAAACATGAAACCAGGAAAGATTGCCAATTCAAGGCTAAATGGTTACTGCTGTGGACAATGGGGTCCCAGTTCTACTGGGGACTCTCTGAAGAGCCATGTAAAGTAGTCCTTAGAATCATTCACCTTAGTCAGTGAATCAGGGTGTACTTATCCATGGACCTCCCCCTTCGCTTTGACCAAGGGCTTGCCGATACTTCTTGGTTTAACTTACCTCAGAATGGTGAGTGGATCCCTGCAGACACCCATGTGGGGGCCGTAGAGAATTCTCACGGCAAGAAGTAAGAAATGTGTGATGCTGCTAAAGCATAGTATTTCAGGTTGCACTGCATAGTGGTGGTCACACGGAGCCTAGAGTAAAAAGGTGGGCGAGGGAAGGTGAGGGGAGCATACAAATGGCTCATATAAGCTATAAAAGTGGCATCTCTGGCTTTTGGTGGGTGAACACAGGAGCTAACTGGTCAGCTGCTCCATAGGGCAAGAGGAGGGGCAGGGAAAGCATTGTAGATGGGGTGATCATTGAGTTGCACAAAACATTGACTTCAGCCTCAATGAATTACTGTAGTACAACATGAAATGCTTTGGCAAATTCAATGAATATAAAGGAGAGATTTTTCTATTTCCCTTCTTCGGCATCTTACTTACAGGAATAATTTCATTCTGGCTCTGCTTAATGAGTTTTATGACCCCAGGCAAGTGAACACCTTGGCTGGACTCCAGTTTCTTCATTTATGAAATGAGGTGATCACTGGACTCCACTGAGGCTCTAACATTATGATTCCGTGAATCCGTATCCTCATAGTACACTAGAGCCTAAAATCCCACTGTCTTTCCAGAAATATGCACATCTGTATTACTGTGCTTTGCTTTCCTGCTAAATTCTCTGCTAGAATTTTTCCAGGGCTGGGAGACTCCACTAAGCTTCATTTTGCTTTCTTATGTTCTGTATGCTGATATTAATGATTCATGAATTGCTTTGGAATTTCCTAAATATTTATACAAGAAAAAAGTCTGTAAAGAATGCAACCCTGAAAAAAATAGTTAATGATGACTTCATGAAAATTTTAGCACATCTGCCCTTGGAAATAGTGACTTATAACTGCATGCTAAATGGTAAAATTCCCAGAGTGTTTCCACTAAGATGAAAAAAAACCCAAAAAACCCTGAACTCTCTCCCATGACCTCCAGATTATATATCATCTGACAAACGAACTCTGCTTCCTCATGCCCTTCCATCTCCCTTCCCTCTCCTAGTTCGAGCAACAGTGGCTTGCTTTCTACTTCTTGACCATGCTTAGCTCATCTTTGACTCAGGGTCTTAATCATTCATGTTCTTCCTGCCTGGACTGCTCTGCTCATCTGTGTCTTCTCCTTGTCATTCATCTCTCCAAGCCAATATTACATCCTCAGAGAAGCCTGTCCTGCCCATCCAGCCTAAATTTGCTACGGTCAGTCTGTATTACTTTATTTTTCTTCCCCAAATTATCACCATCATATTTTTTGGTTATCTAGTTTATATTTAGTTATGTATTTATTTATTTTCTGTCTCTAATAAAAGATAACCTTCCTTCTTCAATTGCATCCCCAGTTCCTATTAGAATATCTGGAACATAATCAATTCAGGATTGCTGAGTGGCCCATGGTCAACATTCAAACAAAAGAAAGCAAACATTGGACTTGAAACTAGAATTCTTGAGTTGTTTCTGATATGAGATTATATAATCTGAGAATAATACCATCTATCCTGTCTGTTGCACAGGTTGTTGCTTTATGTTTCGACTTTCCCTTCAAGAATATTCTAGAAGAATGCATTCATTCATTCTTTAACACTTTATGCTTATGGTTTGAATCCCAACTTCATCATATATTAACTGTGACAACTTGTCCAAGTTACTTAGCTGCCTTATGCCTCAGTTTCCTCATCTACAAAACAATGATGACAACAGTACCTACTTCATATATTATATCCAGAGTGCTTAGGAAGTACCTAACACATGGTAACCACTGTGTAAGTGTTAACTACTATTTTTTTTTCATTCTGTATAAGCTTCTTTCTCTGTTAATAACTCTGATTAATCCTAACCATCCTCCTAGGCAACACTCAAATGCTTGGTCTTCCATAAAACCCTTCCTTATATCCCCATTTGCCTTTACCTTCCCCAACCAAAATCCACGTAACATTTATAATTTCTTACATTCTATTCACTTAGTAAACACTTCAGTACTTTCTTGTTTGTTTATTATTTGGTTTTGTAACACACAGTAAAGAATCATCAGGTATTTTCTTAGTGCCACTTTATGAATAAATTTTTCTCCCAAAAAATGGAATTAATTCTGTCTCAATTTACTTAAAATGCATATTTAAAACATTTGATTCAAACGGTTCCCTTTGTAATGATCACTGGTCTTCCTGAATAGAGGGGAAAATGTTATCATCTACTTTTTCAAGTCAGTTGTCTTTTCATTTCAACATACTTCAGAAAAAGTTCATTTCTATTTTACTACAATTTATTTGTTACAATTCAATATAAATTTTGAGAAAAATAGTTACTGAATTTAATGAAAAAGATCTGTACACCAACCCCAAATGATGTGTATCTGCTGTTTGTCCAGAAGATTTGTAACTTTAAAAGTACAATACAATATTTTTCAGGATAGTTCTTATAATTTAAAATCGTTTATACCCAAAATGAAGTGTGAAGAAAAATATTATGCACAAATTATAGTTTACATCTATTTCCCGGTTATAGTCAGAAGTGTTAATTTCTTAGTAAGAACTTCATTTGCTTCATTTTCTACTGATAGAAATATAGACGAAACTCCAAAGATGTTCTCCTAAATATATTTAGAAATTGAACAAACATAATTCCTTTATTTATCTTCAATCAGTCATCTCTTCTATTTCCTGAAAAGATGGGTCTAAATCTTTATCGCTAGCTCCAGTTCCGCAGGTATACACCTGCAGGGACATTCATCTGCAGATAAAATAGGACCATCAGATATGAACCTTTTGATTTCCCTCTACTTCCGGTCATAAAGATCTCTGTATTCACTTACATTTACTTCCTGTTCTTCTATGGAAGGTCAAAGAAAAGTACCCCATTTTCAAGCTCAACACCTTTGTCCCCTTGGCTTGCTGGAATAAAGAGTATTAGATATACCTGATTTAGGTGTACCTGAATATGAATCCCAGTTCTGTTACTTAATAACCATGGGACAATGGTTATTAAAATTTTCTGAGTATCTTTTGTTTCTCTGTTGTAAAGTGGAGATAATAAGTGCTACCTTGTCGAGTGATGATTATAAACATTATAAATTACATAATGTGTTAAGTAACCAGCAGTGTACACGTACAGGACCTAAAAAAGTTGATTTCTCCCTCTGCTTCTTTTTCCTCTCTTAAACTCACAACTCGCCAGACCTCAATTGTCTTTGTCTCAATGAGGGGAGATTCCTTTTCCTTTCATCCCTCTCTAACATCTCATTTTCTTATTTTTATCTTGTCCTTATCCAAATCACTCCATTACCTCCTGGATTCTACACTTAAAGACCCTTTCCTTACTGTCTCTCTTCTCCTTCTTATAGCCAAATTTCTCTAAAAGTTTCTCCTGTCTTCATTTCCTCAGTTTCCCATTCATCCTTCTAGCTAACTCAGACGCCTGTCATGTTATTAAAACTTCTGTTTGCAAGATTAACAAGAATCAGTTGTCAATTTTACCATTTTCTTTATGATCATTCTACTTCTTCCACGTCCTTGAAAGTCGTACCTTTCGTGGCTTTGATGACGTGGTGCTATTTTTCCTTCTCTCTAGGTAAGTCTCCTTGTTCTAGCTCCCTCTTACATACACGTAAGTTCCAGCAGCTCCTTCTTTGTCTCATGTGCACTCTGTCTATTCTAACAGAGCATTATTACAAGTTCCCACAACGTGAATAGTTTCCTCTCTGCTGCTGTCTCCCAAATCAAACTCCCCAGCCAAGCATATCAATTGGTTAATATGCATTTCAACCTGAATATCCTACATGACACTCAAACATCTAGAATCATCATCTCTTACACCCTCAAATCTATTGCTAATGGTTTTCTATATGTTGCTTACTGGACAAAGAGCTTTCAAATGTCCAAACTACAGGCAAATGAAACTTTCCAGATTTCTCTCTGGATTCCTCATCAACCCTATCCAAATGTCCGTACAGTGAATTCTCCCTCATAAATGTCATTCCATCTGTTCTGTTTTTTCCCACTGCTTAAATTTAATGCCTTAGAATTTTTCACCTACGCTATTTTCATATTTCCCAATTGATCTCCTCAATAATTTCTCCTTTTTTATTGATCATTGTGCAAAATACTACCAAAATTGTTAACATTCTAAAACATAAAACTTAAAAAAATTTATAAACTTTAATAATTTTAAGTTCATCAGCAGCCTAATTATGTATTCAATTACAGTCCCTAGAGGATGGGAGAGGACAGAAAAAAATATTTGATGAAGTCTGTAACTCCTTCATGAGAAGCTCAAAGTTATGAATACTTCCAAGAATCCTAACATCCTCCTAACTTCCCCCCCCCAAAAAAATGAAGGAATCTGTAGTTGCTTAAGAAAATTACTTAAAAGAAGTGATGAAGATAAAATTTTAAAATCAGCCAGAGAAAAAGTTTGAATTACACACAATGGAACAAAGATATGGATGACAGCAGATTTCTTACTGGAAACAAGGTAAGCCAAAAGAAAAAAAACGCTGAAAGAAAAAAATTTCCACCAAGCTAATATTCTAAATTCAACAAAAATTAAAATTCAAAAACAAAGGCAAAATACTTTTTTAGACCAAGAAAAGCTGAAAGAATTCATCATCCATCAGCAGACCTTCATCATACTATATACTGAAGAAAAGTCCCTCAATAAAAAGGAAAATGACAGAAGCTGAAAATCTGAATATACACCAAGAAATGAAGAGCACAGGAAATGGTAACTGCTTAAGTAAATACAAAAGATGTTTCTCTTGCACATTAAATCATTTTAAATGGTAATTGATAGCTTAAGGCAAAAATAATAATGCACTGTCGTATTTGTAACATTTGTCAGAAGTAAAATATATGACCAAAAAAGCACAAAGAACAGGAAGGAAGAAAGAGAAATATGGATTTGAACAAATACTTTATCATAAAAGATATATGGAAGGCAACTAAATACATGATAAGCTGTTTAACAGCATTCGTCGTTAGGGAAATGAAAATTAAAACCATGATGAGATACCACTAAATACTTATGTGAATGACTCAAATTAAATGACAATACCAAGTGTAGACAAGGATGAAGAGCAACTGGAACTGCTGATGGAAATGTAAAATGGTACAGTCACTTTGGGCCCTAAGTTAACAGTTTTCTAACATTGTGAATAAACACTTCCCAAGTGACGCAGCCATCTTTATCGGAGGTATTTGCCCAAAAGAAATGAAAGCATATACCAGTATTCCTCTACATGCATGTTCCTAACAGCTTTGTAATAGCTCAGAACTGGGGACAACCCATATATCCATCCATAGTCTAATCAATAAACAAATTACAATATATGCTTACAATAAAATGCTACTCAGCAATAAAAAGAATGAGCTATGGATATATTTTAAAATATAGATGAATCCTAACCTGTTTATGCTTAGTGAAAGAAGCTGCTTCAAAAAAGTACAACTTATGATTCCGTCTAAAAATTACATGTAAATCTCTAGTGACAGAAATGAATCAGTAGTTTCCTGGAAGGGGATGCAGGCATTGCAGAAAGGAAGAAATACAAAAGGGGCTTGAGGAACTTTTTGCTGATGATGGATATGTTCATTATCTTTATTGCTTTGACTGTCTCATCAATGTCTACCTATGTCAAAATGTATCAAATTGTACACTCTAAATATGTATACAATACAGTTTATTGTATATTGATTATACCCCCAATAAATCTGTTAAGTTTTTTTAAAGTTCAATATCCATGTTCTTCAGCATATTATGAAAGGTGCTGTTTTATGTGCATAGCCTTAATTCCTACTTCCCACGTGCATGCATCCTGTCCTTCAGTCATGCTGCATCACTACCTACTATGCTCTAAGAACCATTCTCATGCCGCCATGACTCAATATCCAGGCCTTCTTTATAGAGCAGACTTTATCCCTTAACTGGAAAATACATAATTTTTCTTCAAGGTACAATTCAAATGCCCTTGACACCAAAGTACAACCAAAACAGCAAAAAGAAGGAAACACTGTTTGTTGGGTATGTCTTATTGAGTTGACCCATAGTGAGTGAAAAATCTTAATGTCAATAACCAGTAGAAGTCCATACAATCAATAAACAAATTTCAAGGATTCTTTACTCTGGAATTTTTAAAGGCAAGAAAGATACTAGTTGAGAATGATTAATCCAACACTAGGAGTGTATGATTAATAGAGAGTTTAGTAAAGAATTATATTAGGCACACAGATACTAATAATGTTACCTAAATTTTATTGAGTGATTATTATACTGTGGTTACTACAAATGTATTATTTAATGCAGAAATTATATTAGTGACACATTTTTATTAACTTCATTATAAAAATAAACTGAGATTTTATAGTTAAATTAGCTTTCCCAAAGTCTCAAAGGTCATGAGTTGGGAAGCAGAGGTTTGAATAGTAGTAGTCCAAATTCAGAGATTCCCTCTTACTGTCAGCACCCTGCCATTCATTCTTATGAGAATTTCTAAAACCACTTCATTGAGGAATTAGTTAAACATTTATCCAGGTATAGTTAAGTAAAATGTCTGTTTTGTTTTTTTATAGATCCTGTTAATTTCCCATTCATACTCTACATTGTCCTAAACTTTTATCTTCTCCCTTACAAATAAGTGACAGAATGAACTCTTTTTAGTATTTGGGCTGCTAAACTAATTTCACAGAATTTTATATCTCTGTCTGCTCAAAATCCAGATCCTAAAACCCATCTTTCACCAACAGCATTCACATTGTTTCAAATACCCCTGACTCTGGTTGTTACTGCATTGAGTCTATATAATGCAAAGCTTCCCAATGCTTCTCCTGCCATATGTCTAGTGTCAGTTGCTTTCAAGATGGTGTTTGTCTCTGTTTATCTGTAATGTCTTCAGCAGTACTAATAAGGGTGGGAGGTATTGTGTGGGCAACCCTAGCTATTACCGAAAAGAAACATCTTCCAGACTAAGTTTCACTAGATTAAGTCTCCTCCACTGAAGAGAAATAATTTATTCTTCGTCACTTACTGCATAATATTTTCAAATATTTGCCTTATGATTTTTTTCATATCAGGGCTTATGTGGTTATATCACATTTTCCCTGCACTCTTTCGTGTCACCCTCAGTTAGGATTGCCACCCACCCACCCCCCCCCCCCCCCCAGCCCCGTACTGCCCTGGCGCTTTGCCTATAGCAGAGTTATAAAACTTTGCTTCTTGGAGTCTGCTAGACTATAAATTACTCCCAGGGCATGACCATGTCCTATTTCTTTCATATGAAAAAGCCATCAGGGACTTCTCAGTCCTCATCTTGTTAGAACTCTTAGCAGCACTGGACACAGTTGCCTCTCCTTCTTCCTTGAATCCTTTCCTTCGTTTGGCTGCCAGGTCACCACCCTCTATTAGCTTACCTGTGCTTGTGGTGGGCCCTGCTTCTCTGTCTCTTTCTGAAGGTGAATGGTCCCCAAAGGGGTCATGCAGAGCATGGCTGTGCCATTGGGTGTGGCAGCCCTGTCCCCAGGGCCAATCCTTTGAGCATTTTTATTCTATCTACTTTAATTCTTTTTTTCTATCTCATCCATTTCTGTGGCTTTAAAAACCATCTCTAAGCTGACAAACCCCACATTTATATCTCCAGCACAGACCTCTCCATGAACTCCATCCTCTTACATCTGTCTGCCTATTTGACATGTCTGCTTGCACGTCTAATAGACATACGAGTCCTAGCTTGTCCTAAATTGAACCCTGAGTCTTCCCTGCTCCCGAATCTCCTAATACGGGCTTTCACCTTTTGGTAAAAACAATTCCATCCCTCCTGTGGCTCAGGGTAAAACCCCTGGACTCACTTCTGATTCTGCTCATTTGTCTCCTATAATATAAATGATCCATTAACAAATCCTCTCATCTCTCTTTTCAGTATATATTCAAAAACCACACACTTCATACCTCCTTCACTGCTACCACCCTGACCCAAACCACCATCATCCTCTACATGGATTATTGCAGCAGCTTCCAAATTGTCTCCTAAATGATAACCTCACTCTCTTCAGCCTGTCCTCAATACGGCAGCTAAAGAAATTCTGTTGCTCAAACCTGCCTAAGGCTTCGCATCTCAGAGTAAAAGACGAGCTTATTGCAATGGCCTACAGGGCCTTTCAGGATTTGTCATCTCGCCTTCAGCACATTGTATCTATTCCTCCTTTCCCTACTCACTCTGATGATCCACGCTGGCTTCTTTGCTGTTGTTCAAATATCCCAAGCAAAATCCTCTGTACTTGCTATTCCCTTTGCCTAGAACAGTCTTCTCCCAAATGTCCACACAGCTCATTCTACCTCTTCTCCCAGGTTTTGACTCAAATGTTATCTTCTAGGGAAACTCTCCTTGATCCTCTCTAGACGATAAAAAGTTTCTGACCACTTCTATCTCCCTTCCTACTTTGTTTATTTTCATAAAATTTACCTTGGTGTAGTCTATTATATATTTTAGTTATTTAGTTAATTTATTGTCTTTCTCTCCCCTCATTAGAATGGAAAACCCAGAGTGCAGGGATTCTGTTTTTCTCACCATTGTTTTCCCAGCACTTAGAACAGTGCCTGATACATAGAAGGCACACAAAAAGCATTTGTGGAAACTGTAAAATATGAATGAAACAAGTGCATGTGTGAATGAGAGAGTGAATGAATGAATATTTCCCATGACCTAACCTCATTTCTGTGATAGATAAATAACAGTAAATATTTATTGAAATGAAAAGGAAAGCTCAGGCAAATAGGGTGAAGTTAAAATGAGAAAAAGGTGAAGATTAATGGAGAAGGACAAAAGTAATAACAATATTACTCTCTCTTCTCTCATCTTCACATCTGATGTGGGAAAAGGAGAATTGTTCTGGACAACTTACACTATTGTTTACTTTAGCACAAGCACTGAATTTTTCTTTTCATTTGTTAAGTTCCCTGCCACCTGCTTTCTTTATGTTTGTAAGTACAGATGATCCACCTACTCAGTTGGCTTCTGTCAGCTATCCTGACTTTTGTTCCAATCTTATTTTGCTGTTTGACCTACTCTACCATGCTGTAAAGACATTTAGATGTAAAACTGCTAAATAAATCAAAAAGGTTATGCCAGGTCCTTTTAGAAGAGACTGTACTTTGGTTCTCGAGGAATAAACATGAAAAATTGTTTACATATTAGTGGAGACATAACTTGTCTCTATACGTATTTTTTAATATATATAATCCCACTTTCGCCAAGTTATGTCAGGAAAATTCCCCAGTATTTTTCCTCACTTCACAAAAGTCAGTTTATCAGGGTTCTTATAAAATAGAACTGAAGAGGAACTCATTTGTGCCTAATCATGGTGGTTGATTCAGACACTCATACTATCAGTACTATTGTCACTCCATTTTGAGAGGCATGTTGTATGCAAACCTCTTGCTTTTTCTGTAACTAGATGGACATTGTAATTTCTGTAGTGTGCTGTTCCCACTTGGTTACGTTTTGGAGACACTGTCAAAGCACTAATGAAAATTACTAGTCAATGAGCAGTCATTTATTGCGCAAAGCCCATGCCTTCAAGGAGCTGATGATCCAGCAGAATTATCAGACATACATATGGGATTATAATATTCAGATTAATAGTACGCAGCTATTAAAAAGGCATGCTACTCTAACCCACATACAAGTGGGCGTGAGCCAGAGGTTGCCTTTCAACTTTCATTGAGACAGCTTGTTGCTTCTCTCTGCCCAGCCTGTAGTCCGAGACAAAACTGATCATGTTAGAAAACAACCGAAAGAGAAACAGCTAATCCAATGTATTTTCTGCTCACACAGGGAACAGAAGACAACTTACGCTCTTCTAAAGCCAGAGAGGAGTGTGTAAACCACCCCTTACTCCCACCTATGCATAAAATCATTCACAAACAATGCAGCCTAAAATGCAAATTTTAAACAAGGTTTAGCAGAGCCAGAGAAAGCAGAGCCTCTTTCCAGCTTCCTTTGGCTCTCACTAAGAGGGAGATGAAGACAGTCTGTAGTGTCAAAACAACCAGGCTGCAGAGAGGATCCTGCTGTTGAGATTGAGGAGGGGGATTCACCTGAGGGATCAATCTGGGGGATTCTGCCTCGTGACAGTCCCTAGTTATTGCCTCTGTGGCTGGGAAGAGTCAAGAGTCAGAGGATTCTGCAGGGCATGGAACTCTGCCTATATTCTTCTTCCAGCTCCCTTTTCTCTTAATGGCTTTGAGGAGAGCAGCCGGATGACCTCGATGTGACTGGCCCAGAAATAAGCACCTGGCACTAGCACCCATGTGGCTTCCCGTCTTTCTAGTCATTCTGAGCCCTGTGTCTCTGAATTGCAGGATATGCCCTGTTTGCTCTCAAATCATTTCCTGACAGTCTCCTGCCTGCTCTGCGTCTCAGGAAACTATTTTCCATGCTCCCTGTCCTCCGGCTTCTGGGCATTTTGAGTCCATGGGAAGCGGGGCCAAAGGAAGGGAGAAGCCCTTATACTGGGTATCGCTCCCCCTCAGCCTCCTGGCAGCTCCTCAGTAGCTTCATTTCATGCTGCATGGGACCTGCCTATGTCACAACTCCTGCCAGGGAGCCAGCCTCATGGCGTCTGAGCTCTTCTTATTCCTCCACTCCTGGGCTAATAGGGGCTTCCTGTTACAACTGAGCTCTAGGTTGCCTTCCTGTCTCTCTCTGTCTTGTCGGGCTACCCTTCACCTGTGTTACCAATTTCTTGCACTAAATTTTATTTTGAAGGAGCCAGTGCCATTTCTGTCTTGCTGCTGGACACTGATTCACAGGTTGTCAATCAAGTTGGATCTTTCAGCCTCCTTCTTGGCTGGGGTTGCTAAGGTGTAGAAATGGACAGTGTTCAATAGACCACCAGTTGTCTTCCCAATCCAGCAAATGATAGCCCTGACGTGCATATTAACTATATATATGTTTTATTTAGTATATTCTTGACGCTCTGACATCTGGGCCCTCAGTGACTGGTAGGAGACTGCCCCTTGAAGGGCTAGCTAATTCTTAGAGGTGGCAGACAACTCCTCTGTGCGCATGACTGTCATAAGCAAACCAGCCAATCCAGAGCCCACAGGGCTCAATCACCTCCTTTATCACAGTCTAACACTTCCAGCTCTTATCCACCTGCCGTAATGACCCTGGGCAATGCTTGTACTCCAGAGCCCACTGAAAGTATTCAAACTCGCCAACCCTATGCCTGCTTCCCCTCCTGCCTCACCCATTCTTGCCATGGAAACCATGGTAAGGGCTTCGCTCATATTTTCCTCTTACTTCTTCTGCCTCCCGACTGGTTCCCCGTGTGGCCCTGCGTGGTGTGTCATGTGTCCTATTTCTAGGGATCTAGCGCATATGAGTATAAAAATTTCTTCCTTCCTAACAGTCAGTTCTGTGTCTGTTTGTCTTACCACACATGTTTAAACAAATCTTGGTATGTTTTTAAACAATGAGATACAGTCTTTGGTTTCTGTAGATTTTTTTCCTCTAATATTTTATTCTTAAATATCATCATTCTATTAAGATAGTCGGTTGGGAGATCAGATGAAAGGGAATGTTAGCCTGAAGCTACATTTATCTAAACACCACAGAGTGTTTACATGCCACTGGTCAGCCTTAAGCCATCTTCCTTAATGGTCATTTTTAATTGTAATCAGTCTTATTAGGTCTTCTGCCCTAAAAGAACCAACCTCGTGGTTCACCTTTCTTTCCCTCCTATTTCACAAAGAGAATCGAATGCACCGTAGGTGAATTACTTCAGTTACCTATCCCCCACACACAGAATGTTCTGTTCCTGCAACCTCAGAGAATGTAGCTTCACTCCTCCTGGAAGCTAATCCCCTCCCCTGTGCTCTATATCCCACCTGCTCCAAACTGCTGTATGCTCAACCCAGCTCTCTTCCTTGGATTCTCTACTTTTTTAATTCTTCCCCTCAGCTTAAGAAAAGTCCAAGTCTTTTCATATTTTTTAAAATTTATTTTATTCAAGTATAGTCAATTCACAATGTTGTATTAATTTCTGCTGTACAGCAATGTGACTCATATATATATATATATATATATATATATATTCTTTTTCATATTCGTTTCCATTATGGTTTATCATAGGATATTGAATATAGTTCCCTGTGCTATACAGTGGGACCTTGTTGTTTATATATAATAGCTTAT
Source organism: Phocoena phocoena (assembly GCF_963924675.1). NCBI lineage: Eukaryota > Metazoa > Chordata > Mammalia > Artiodactyla > Phocoenidae > Phocoena > Phocoena phocoena. The sequence goes on along the minus strand of NC_089234.1, from coordinate 74,786,210 downwards.
ATAGCTTATATAATAGCTTGCTCTGCTAATCCCAAGCTCCCAATCCATCCCTCTTCCCCTTCCCCTCCCCCTTGGCAACCACAAGTCTGCTCTCTATGTCTGTGAGTCTGTGTCTATTTTGTAGATAAGTTCATTTGTGTCATATTTTAGATTCCACATATAAGTGATATCGTATGGCGTTTGTCTTTCTCTCTCTGACTTACTTCACTTAGTATGATAATCTTTAGGTCCATCCATGTTGCTGCAAATGGCATTATTTCATTGTTTTATACGGCTGAGCAATATTCCATTGTATATATGTACCACATCTTTATCCATTCACCTGTCGATGGACATTTAGGTTGTTTCCATGTCTTGGCTATTGTGAATAGTGCTGCTATGAACATAGGGGTGCATGTATCTTTTTGAATTAGAGTTTTGTCTGGATATAAGCCCAGAAGTGCGATTGCTGGATCATATGACACTTTTATCTTTAGTTTTTTGAGGAACCTCCATACTGTTTTCCATAGTGGTTGCTCCAATTTACATTCCCACCAAAGGTGTAGGAGGGTTCCCTTTTCTCCACACCTTTTCCAGCATTTGTTATTTGTAGACTTTTTAATGATGGCCATTCTGACCAGTGTGAGGTGGTACTCCATTGTAGTTTTGATTTGCATTTCTCTAATTAGTGATGCTGAGCATCTTTTCATGTGCCTGTTGGCCATCTGTATGTCTTCTTTGGAGAAATGTCTATTTAGGTCTTCTGCTCATTTTTCAATTGGGTCGTTTGTTTTTATGCTGTTGAGTTGTGTGAGCAATTTGTGTATTTTGGAAATTAAGCCTAGTCGGTCACATCATTTGCAAATATTTCAAGTCTTTCATCTTTAAACAAAATATTTACCTTTTCTGTGTGTCCCCCCTCCCTCCCACTTTCCTTTCATACCTGAACTTATGGAAGATTAATACTTAAGAGTAATTTATCTTCTCTTCCTCAATTATAATCTGGTTTATGCCCCTTCTTTCCACCAAAACTGATGTTTCTGTGGTCTCCAGTCACCTCCCAATGAACTACTTTGTAAATCTGATTTGGCCTGTGTAGTATTTATCACCTTAGGCTCCTCTTTCTTCCTTTGATTGATGTGACACCACCCTCTCTTGATTCTCAGGCTGCACCTTCTCACTTCCCTTCCTTGTCTCTTCTTCTTCCTGTTTGCCTTTTGAATATTGCAGTTCCTGGGTTTCTTCCTTTGTCATTCTCAAAGATCCATTCACCTACTTTCCTGGCCAAAATGGTGTCACTCCAAGTTATACCATTGGGTTAAGCCAGCATTTCCCTAGTGGGTATTACAAAGAAAATGTATGTAGATATATACAAATATTGACAGATATTGGTAGAAATGCTATAAAGGAATGTTTTCCCTAGTCAGATAAGATTGGGTAACAGTTAACTAGAGAAAATTAAACAGAGAGAGCATACCTGCGATGCACCATTTCTAAAACATTTTAATTTTTTTTTAAATAAGGCATATGTTAACACCTTTTGGCAGTATTGTCATGCAGAAGCTAGTTTATAAAATGTCAGATGGTAACACTGTTTCAGAAGGACCTTGCATAAATTTGCACTAAGATACATTAATTTATTAGGACCCTCTAATAGTCTAGTGTGGGCAGGAATAACACAGTGTATCTCATATTAAAATGTAAGTTAAGCAAGTTTTGGTAAAAAGGAAGAGACAGGCCTGAGGCAAGTCAGGACCATGAGAAAGCATGGCACTGGGCTAACTTAGACATTCCCAGAACTTGAAGAAATTTCACAAAACTGCAGTAAGACAGTAGACATACCAAAGGAATGAAAGATTTGTACAAGACTATTGTTCTGCACCAGTGAAAGTAAAAAATTACATGTTTTTTTAAGTTGTATAGGTTAATGAAACTCTTCCAAATATATATAACTTCTCCCCATCAGTTTCATCAAAATGTAATACTCAGATAAAACCTTTGAAAAACTAAAAAAAAACCCTTTTCCTTATAAACAATTTTATTTCCTTTCACAAATGATAAGGCTGTAACTAATCCAATTTACAAAGAGAGAAACCTAGTTTTAGAAGATAATTGAATTTGTGTTATTACGTCCACAGAACTAGTCTTTGTTTTTCTTGTAGGTATAATTAGAAATAGGAAAATGAAGAAACAAAATTGAATTTTACCTAAAGCACATATGAAAGTTTAGTTACAAACATGGTATATATTGTTCAGCTTCGAGCTGTGATGAATACTTTTCAAAGTCATGGAAAGCTGTTTTAGAATGGTGTCCACAGCAACCTAGCAAAATCTAAGCAGAGGTACAATTTTTTTAAATTAGTCTTTAATTGTCCCTTTTCAAAGCTGGAACGATCATATCAAAACTTTCAATAGATTTCATTTATATTGACACAAAAATACAATACTTTTAAATAGTACCCTTTAGCATCTACACTACAGATAGACACAAAATTAGAATACAGCTGTAAATAGGAAATTACTCATTTCAAATTATGCTGTTAAAATAGAATGTGACATTACATGATGCATCTCTTCTTATGAAAAAAGCATATCACAGATATTTCAAGACAATCCCATATTACATAGAATTTATTTCTTTTTGCTTACACATGTGATTTTTTAATATTAACCACTGACTGTAGTATTCAAAATTACATAAAAGCTTGGCCACATAAAAGCTTTACAACATTTTAAATGCATACATTGAAAGTTTAGATTACATTGTAATCTAAACAAACAGTATTCACCCAGCCAGCAATACTCAAGAGAAGGGAACACTAAAAACTGGACATTTTAATTTTAAAATTTTGTGTGAAAGAGAATTTGCTATCCTCTCAAAACTTGACGGAATTATTACCAAACTGCAGATTATGTCTCTTCAATCCCTCTGGGAACATCTATCTACCCAGCATCTGTCCTTGTTCCCAGCTTCACTCCTCAGCGTCACAGCTTGTGTTGAAGTATAACATCTTTTCTGTCACTTAGCAAACTACTTTTGCTCACAAGCACAGAACTTGGGATTTCCAAGGCATTACTCTAAACTTGAGAAGAACATCTTTGAGGATGTAGCACTTCTCTGCTAATCCTTCCTTGTTTTCCGTCTTCAACACACACAGAGGCAGCAAGGAAATAAACAGAACCATACAGTTGTTTGGAGGACTCTGTGACGAGGAAGTGTCTGGGTCTCAGTGGATTGTGTAAGACACTGATGTCAGCCTATGCAGTATTCATTCTTCCTTTCCTCCAACCTGAAAGGCTCCCATCTGTTCAGGATTACAGCATGCTCGGATAAAAATTTACAACTTATAGATCCTTTGTTATTAGACATAACTGAATGCTGGCAAATAATGCACATAATGGCATTGAGTGGGGCTTTGGGAAAGTTTCTTTTAAAGGGGGAAGATTTAGCTGACATGTGCCCTTTGCCTTTTTTTTTTTCCTTCTTCCTGCTTGAAACTCAGTACAACACTGGAGGCAAACCAGAGGTGCCAAGTATAACATGTGAAGGATGACTGAATGAAAGGCTGAATCCCACACAGAGTCTTGGGACCACCATACCTGTCCCAGGCAGCCTATCTCTGGACCACTTGATATGTTGAATGAACAAACAGAAAAACCAAATCCCTCTCATGTACAACTGATTTTTCATTTGGTTTTCTGTTACTTGTAGCTGAACACAGTCCTAGCTACTACAGTAAGAATAGTCTACCCTAGTTAATTTTTATAATGCTGAGCCATGTCCGTAGTATTTGTGCCAGATAAGCATGACTTTTTCTGTATTATAACAGAATGAAAATATTAGACTTTATCCCTATTTAAATCCTTGTTTTTGTGGATAAACTTAAAAGAAGCATAATTATCAGCACTATAGCCATTAGAAGTCAGAAATAAAACCACATAAAATCTGAAAACATGTTTGTATTGGGTGTTGCTTAGAGCTTTAAATTTAATTGTTAATAAGTTGTATATGTAGTACATTAATTAAAATGGATAACTCCACAATAATGAAATATATGACATTTGAACTATTAACATAAACATAATTAAATAAAAGAAAGTTAAATTTCAATAAAAGAATGTTGTAACTTAAAACCACTAGAAAGCTGGTAACTGAAAGGACATCACTTGAATTTACAATTTAAGGATGGAATGAGCAGCTGTGTTGTTGAAGAGCAGTATAGTTTTGTAAAACAAAGTGCTTGTGTAAAATCTGTGAAACCAAAATCTTAACGCTATCCACTCTTATCACACTAAATAGATAAATTGATGAGAGAGAGAGAGAGAGATGATAGATGATGGGTAGATGGATAGGCAGATGGGTGGATAGATAGATGAAAGATAGACAGATAGACAGATAGATGATGGGTGGATGGATAGATAGGTGATACATACATGCATACATACACAGATAGAAAAAATATGACAGTTACCATGGTACAAACTCTTTATGTGGCATTCATGACTCTCAGCGAAGTATCTCCAGACTCTTTCTCCAGTTCCTATCTTCCCACCTCGCCACCCTCAAACTCAATAATCAGTTCAACACAGTTTGCATAAATGGCCACAGATAGAAGGAGAGTTACCACAGCCTTCCCCCACTCCCTTAGGAAGAGCAGACAGGGGCTGATAACTGTGTTCCCACTTTGCACACTGAGTAAAAAATGTCTCTGAAAGAAAATTAAAAATGGGAAATTCAGTGCTTGTGAACATGCAAGAATCAGGACAGCTTCATTTTTTAGATTGTGTAAAATGTGAGACTACGGCTTTACTTTGATAAGCATGTATTTGAAGGTGGCTGAGTTTACTAATACTGTAGAAGCATTTAAAATTATTTGCTGATGATTGACTCTTAGAATTACCTGGTATTCTCCATTTTCCTTGTAAAAATATCAGTATGGACCTACTCACCTGATGCAGGAGCCCTTCTGATCTCATTTGTTTTTACTTTCTTTTGTTATGTTCATTATGCATTTTAATTAGACATCAGGAAATCAAATAAAATATAGGTGTATAAAGAAAAGTAATTAAATAGCCTTGAAACTTGTAAAAGCAAGCTGTTGCTGCTCTCCTCTACCTCCCAAACCATCTGTGGAATTAGGTGTGAGATAACTAAAATATGAGTAAAAATGTAAAAATATTGACTAATCCTTCATTTGCTTCGTAAGTGTTTATAAGCTACCACTTGATATTAAAAATAAAAATTGAAACTTTAGACAATGCATTATGAATATAGTTTATGCAAGAAAGACTAAGATATATCCATCATGGGCATCTATTCAAACGAAAGGCTTTGGTCTTACATCAACAGATGGGAGATTGCAGGTATACTGATCAGCTTCAAGTTACAAAAATGGTGTTAAGCTATTGGATCAGATGATTACTTTGTTGCCTCTGAACTCTGAACTCAGTATAATTTATGCCTCTCTTATAGAAGAGGAAAGACTAAGAAAGGGAAGCAACATGGCCAAGATCACCTGGTAGAGTTCATACTTGAACAAAATCTGCTCAATTCCCAAACCGCTGTAAGCAGATACTGAATTCCTTCCTTAGATGACCACTATGATATAGTAACATCATCGACAGTGGCTAAATTGGAAACAAGTATACATACATAGAAAACATATGTATCCCTCAAGCAAACTGTATTGATTTTCAGTTTTGCTTTCTATGAATCAAATAGAAAAAAAAAAGACAGTATTTTAGTATTAATGTTTGTTACCAACGAATTATGATTTCCATTCAACTGGAATGCATTTACTTGGATTCTGGATATTAAGATATTTACTAAATTTATATTGTTGCTAAGTAACAGATTAAATGCAACCCACCTCAGTGATTTTAAACACTGGATAAATGCCACCAGTTTTAAAATAGAAAATGTTAAGTACTATAGGATACTCAGTTTTGGGTTCTTGAGTTGCATTATGATTGGAAACAAATTTTCAACTAATTATTCTTCCCTCAGCCTTCTCATATCACGTCATTCCCTTTGCCTTCATGTCCTCCTCATGTAGAAAAACTTATTTTTGTACACAGAAAAAATATGAAGGCTCTTTATTTAGCTCACAGAAATTATACTTTAAACCTGGAAAGATTTTAAGTAAATGGTAAAAGATCATTTAATAATCTTATGGCCATTAAACCTAATAATCTTTTTTTAACATCTTTATTGGAGTATAATTGCTTTACAATAGTGTGTTAGTTTCTGCTTTAAAACGAAGTGAATCAGTTATACATATACATATATCCCCATATCTCTTCCCTCTTGCATCTCCTTCCCTCCCACCCTCCCTATCCCACCCCTGTAGGTGGTCACAAAGCACCGAGCTACTCTCCCTGTGCTATACAGCTGCTTCCCACTTGCTGTCTATTTTACATTTGGTAGTGTATATACGTCCATACCACTCTCTCACTTTGTCCCAGCTTACCCTTCCCCCTCCCCATATCCTCAAGTACATTCGCTAGTAGGTCTGCGTCTTTATTCCCGTCTTGCCCCTAGGTTCTTCATAACCATTTTATTTTAGATTCCATATATATGTGTTAGCATACAGTATTTCTTATTCTCTTCCTGACTTACTTCACTCCGTATGACAGAGTCTAGGTCCATCCACCTCGTTACAAATAACTCAATTTAGTTTCTTTTTATGGCTGAGTAGTATTCCAGTATGTATATGTGCCACATCTTCTTTATCCATTCATCTGTCGATGGACACTTAGGTTGCTTCCATGTCCTGGCTATTGTAAATAGAGCTGCAATGAACATTTTGGTACATGACTCTTGAATTATGGTTTTCTCATGGTCTATGCCCAGTAGTGGGATTGCTGGGTCATATAGTAGTTCTATTTTTAGTTTTTTAAGGAAACTCCATACTGTTCTCCATAGTGGCTGTATCAATTTACATTCCCACCAACAGTGCCAGAGGGTTCCCTTTTCTCCAAACCCTCTCCAGCATTTATTGTTTGTAGATTTTTTGATGATGGCCATTCTGACTAGTGTGAGGTGATAACCTCATTGTAGTTTAGGTTTGCACTTCTCTAATGATTAATGAAGTTGAGTATTCTTTCATGTGTTTGTTGGCAATTGGTATGTCTCCTTTGTAGAAATGTCTTTTTAGGTCTTCTGCCCATTTTTGGATTGGGTTCTTTGTTTTTTTGATATTGAGCTGCATGAGCTGCTTGTAAATTTTGGAGATTAATCCTGTGTCAGTTGCTTCATTTGCACATATTTTCTCCCATTCTGAGGGTTGTCTTTTCGTCTTGTTTGTGGTTTCCTTTGCTGTGCAAAAGCTTTTTAATTTCATTAGGTCCATTTTTAAATTTCTGTTTTTATTTCCATTTCTCTAGGAGGTGGGTCAAAAGGATCTTGCTGTGATTTATTTCATGGAGTGTTCTGCCTATGTTTTCCTCTAAGAGTTTAATAGTGTCTGACGTTACATTTAGGTCTTTAATCCATTTTGATTTTATTTTTGAGTATGGTATTAAAGAGTGTTCTAATTTCATTCTTTTACATGTAGCTGTCCACTTTTCCCAGCACCACTTATTGAAGAGGCTGTCTTTTTTCCATTGTATATTCTTGCCACCTTTATCAAGGTGACCATATGTGCGTGGGTTTACCTCTGGGCTTTCTATGCTGTTCCAGTGATCTATATTTCTTTTTCTGTGCCAGTACCATACTGTCTTGATGACTGTAGCTTTGTAGTATAGTCTGAAGTCAGGGAGCCTGATTCCTCCAGCTGCGTTTTTCTTTCTCAAGATTGCTTTGGGTTTTTGGGGTCTTTTGTGTTTCCATACAAATTGTGAGATTTTTTTGTTCTAGTTCTGTGAAAAATGCCAGTGGTATATTGATAGGGATTGCACTGAATCTGTAGATTGCAAAACGTTGATTCTTCCAATCCAAGAACGTGGTATATCTCTCCATCTATTTGTATCACCTTTAATTTCTTTCATCAGTGTCTTACAGTTTTCTGCATACAGGTCTTTTGTCTCCTTAGGGAGGTTTATTCCTATGTATTTTATTCTTTTTGTTGCAATGGTAAATGGGAGTGTTTTCTTAATTTCACTTTCAGATTTTTCATCATTAGTATATAGGAATGCCAGAAATTTCTGTTCATTAATTTTGTATCCTGCTACTTTACCAAATTTATTGATTAGCTCTAGTAGTTTTCTGGTAGCTTCTTTAGGATTCTCTATGTATAGTATCATGTCATCTGCAAACAATAACAGCTTTAGTTCTTCTTTTCCGAATTGGATTCCTTTTATTTCTTTTTCTTTGATTTCTGTGGCTAAAATTTCCACAACTATGTTGAATAATAGTGGTGAGAGTGGGCAACATTGTCTTCTTCCTGATCTTAGTGGAAATGTTTTCAGTTTTTCACCATTGAGGACAATGTTGGCTGTTGGTTTCTCATATATGACCTTTATTATGTTGAGGTAAGTTCCCTCTGTGCCTACTTTCTGGAGGGTTTTTATCAGAAATGGGCGTTAAATTTTGTCAAAAGCTTTCTCTGCATCTCTTGAGATGATTATATAGTTTTTCTCCTTATTTGTTAATATGGTGTATCACATTGATTCATTTGCATATATTGAAGAATCCTTGCATTCCTGGGCTAAACCCCACTTGATCATGGTGTATGATCCTTTTAATGTGCTGTTGGATTCTGTTTGCTACTATTTTGTTGAGGATTTTTACATCTGTGTTCATCAGTGACATTGGCCTGTAGTTTTCTTTCTTTGTGACATCTTTGGTTTTGGTATCAGGGTGATGGTGGCCTCGTAGAATGAGTTTGGGAGTGTTCCTCCCTCTGCTATATTTTGGAAGAGTTTGAGAAGGATAGGTGTTAGCTCTTCTCTAAATGTTTGATAGAATTCGCCTGTGAAGCCATCTGGACCTGGGCTTTTGTTTGTCGGAAGATTTTTCATCACAGTTTAAATTTCAGTGCTTGTGATTGGTCTGTTCATATTTTCTATTTCTTCCTGATTCAGTCTCAGAAGGTTGTGCATTTCTAAGAATTTGTCCATTTCTTCCAGGTTGTCCATTTTATTGGCATACAGTTGCTTGTATTAATCTCTCTTGATCCTTTGTATTTCTGCAATGTCACTTGTTACCTCTCCTTTTACTTTTCTAATTCTATTGATTTGACCCTTCTCCCTATTTTCCTTGATGCGTCTGGCTAATGGTTTATCGATTTTCTTTACTTCTCAAAGAACCAGCTTTTAGTTTTATTGATCTTTGCTATCATTTCCTTCATTTCTTTTTCATTTATTTCTGACCTGATCTTTATGATTTCTTTTCTTCTGCTAACTTTGGGGGTTTTTGTTCTTCTTTCTCTAACTGTTTTACGTGAAATGTTTGGTTGTTTATCTGAGATGTTTCTTGTTTCTTAAGGTAGGATTGTATTGCTATAAACTTCCCTCTTTAACTGCTTTTGCTGCATCACATAGGTTTGGGTCGTTGTCATGTTTTCATTGTCATTTGTTTCTAGGTGTTTTTTGATTTCCTCTTTGATTTCTTCAGTGATCTCTTGGTATCACTAAGTAGTGTATTGTTTAGCCTCCATGTGTTTGTATTTTTTACAGATATTTTTTCCTGTAATTGATATCTATTCTCACAGCACTGTGATTGGAAAAGATACTTGATACAATTTCAGTTTTCTTAAATTTACCAAGGCTTGATTTGTGACCCAAGATATGCTCTATCCTGGAGAATGTGCCATGATCACTTGACAAGAAAGTGCATTCTGTTGTTTTTGGATGGAATGTCCTATAAATATCAATTAAGTCCATCTTATATAAAGTATCATTTAAAGCTTGTGTTTCCTTCTTTACTTTCATTTTGGATGATCTGTCCATTGGTGAAAGTGGGGTGTTAAAGTCCCCTACTATGATTGTGTTACTGTCGATTTCCCCTTTTATGGCTGTTAGCATTTGCCTTATATATTGAGGTGCTCCTATGTTGGGCGCATAAATATTTACAATTGTTACATCTTCTTCTTGGGTTGATCCCTTGATCATTATGTAGTGTCCTTCTTTGTCTCTCATAATAGTCTTTATTTTAAAGTCTATTTTCTCTGATATGAGAATTGCTACTCCAGCTTTCTTTTGATTTCCATTTGCATGGAATATCTTTTCCATCCCCTCACTTTCAGTCTGTATGTGTCCCTAGGTCTGAAGTGGGTCTCTTGTAGACGGCATATATACGGTTCTTGTTTTTGTATCCACTCAGCCAGTCTATGTCTTTTGGTTGGAGCACTGAATCCATTTACATTTAAGGTAGTTATCAATATGTATGTTTCTATTACCATTTTCTTAACTGTTTTGGGTTTGTAATTGTAGGTCTTTTCCTTCTCTTGTGTTTCCTACCTAGAGAAATTCCTTTAGCATTGGTTGTAAAGCTAGTTTGGTGGTGCTGAATTCTCTTAGCTCTTGCTTGTCTGTTAAGGTTTTAATTTCTCCATCAAATCTGAATGAGATCCTTGCTGGGTAGAGTAATCTTGGTTGTAGGTTTTTCCCTTTCACTTTAAATCTGTCCTGCCACTCTGTTCTGGCTTGCAGAGTTTCTGCTGAAAGATCAGCTTTTAACCTTATGGAGATTCCCTTGTATGTTATTTGCTGTTATTCCCTTGCTGTTTTTAATATTTTTTCTTTGTATTTAATTTTCGATAGTTTGATTAATATGTGTCTTGGTGTGTTTCTCCTTGGATTTATCCTGTATGGGACTCTCTGTGCTTCCTGGACTTGATTAACTATTTCCTTTCCCATATTAGGGAAGTTTTCAACTATAATCTCTTCAAATATTTTCTCAGTCCCTTTCTTTTTCTCTTCTTCTAGGACCCCTATAATTCGAATGTTGGTGCATTTAATGTTGTCCCAGAGGTCTCTGAGACTGTCCTCAATTCTTTTCATTCTTTTTTCTTTATTCTGACCTGCAGTAGTTATTTGCACTATTTTATCTTCCAGGTCACTTATCCGTTCTTCTGCCTCAGTTATTCTGTTATTGATCCCTTCTAGAGAAATTTTAATTTCATTTATTGTGTTCTTCATCACTGCTTGTTTGCTCTTCAGTTCCTCTAGGTTCTTGTTAAATGTTTCTTGTATTTATTCTATTTCCAAGATTTTGGATCATCTTTACTGTCATTATTCTGAATTATTTTTCAGGTAGACTGCCTATTTTCTCTTCATTTGTTTGTTCTGGTGGGTTTTTACCTTGCTCCTTTATCTGCTGTGTCTGTCTCTGTCTTCTCATTTTGCTTAACTTACTGTGTTTGGGGGCTCCTTTTCACAGGCTGCAGGTTCGTAGTTCCCGTTGTTTTTGGTGTCTGCCCCAAGTGGCTAAGGTTGGTTTAGTGGGTTGTGTAGGCTTCCTGGTGGAGGGGACTAGTGCTGTGTTCTGGTGGATGAGGCTGGATCTTGTCTTTTTGGTGGGCAGGTCCACTTCTGGTGGTGTGTTTTTGGGTGTCTGTGGCGTTATTATGATTTTAGCAGCCTCTCTGCTACTGGGTGGGGTTGTGTTCCTGTGTTGCTAGTTGTTTGGTATAGGGTGTCCAGCTCTGGAGCTTGCTAGTATTTGAGTGGAGTTAGGTCTTGGTGTTGAGATGGAGATCTCTGGGAGATTTTTGCTATTTGATATTATGTGGAGCTGGGAGGTCTCTTGTGAACCAATTTCCTGAACTTGGCTCTCCCACCTCCGAGGCACAGCCCTGATGCCTGGCTGGAGCACCAAGAGCCTGTGATCCACATGGCTCAGAACCAAAAGGAGAAAAGAAAGAAAGAAAGAAGAAGATAAAATAAAATAAAGTAAAATAAAGTTATTAAAATAAAAAAATTATTTAAAAAAATTTTAAGTAATAAAAAGGAAAGAAAAAGACAGAAAAGAGCAACCAAACCAAAAAACAAATCCACCAATGATAACAAGCGCTAAAAACTATACTAAAAAAAAATAATGGACAGACAGAACCCTAGGACAAATGGTAAAAGCAAAGCTATACAGATAAAATCACACAGAGAAGCATACAAATACACTCACAAAAAGAGAAAAAGGTATATATATATATATATATATATATAGTTGTTCCCAAAGTCTACCTCCTCAATTTGGGATGATTCGTTGTCTATTCAGGTATTCCATAGATGCAGGGTACATCACGTTGATTGTGGAGATTTAATCCGCTGATCCAGAGGCTGCTGGGAGAGATTTCCCTTTCTCTTCTTTGTTTGCACAGCTCCCGGGGTTCAGCTTTGGATTTGGACCTGCCTCTGCGTGTAGGTCGCCTGAGGGCGTCTGTTCTTCGCTCAGACAGGACGGGGTTAAAGGAGCTGCTGATTCGGGGGCTCCGGCTCACTCAGGCCGGGGGGGGGAGGGGCACGGAGTGCGGGGCGGGCCTGCGGCGGCAGAGGCCAGCATGACGTTGCACCAGCCTGAGACGTGCCATGCATTCTCCCAGGGAAGCTGTCCCTCGATCCCGGGACCCTGGCAGTGGCGGGCTGCACAGGCTCCGGGGAGGGGAGGTGTGGAGAGTGACCTGTGCTTGCACACAGGCTTCTTGGTGGCGACAGCAGCAGCCTTAGCGTCTCATGCCCATCTCTGTGGTGCGTGCTTTTAGCTGCGGCTTGCGCCCGTCTCTGGAGCTCCTTTAAGCAGCGCTCTTAATCCCCACTCCTTGCGCACCAGGAAACAAAGAGGCAAGAAAAAGTCTCTTCCCTGTTCAGCAGCTCCAGACTTTTTCCCGGACTCCCGGCTAGCCGTGGCCCACTAACCCCTTCAGGCTGTGTTCACACCGCCAACCCCAGTCCTCTCCCTGCGCTCCGACCGAAGCCCGAGCCTTAGCTCCCAACCCCCGTCCACCCCGACGGGTGAGCAGACAAGCCTCTCAGGCTGGTGAGTGCCGGTTGGCACCGATCCTCTGTGCGAGAATCTCTCCACTTTGCCCTTCGCACCCCTGTTGCTGTGCTCTCCTCTGTGGCTCCAAAGCTTCCGCCCTCTGCCACTCGCTGTCTCCACCCGCGAAGGGGCTTCCTAGTGTGTGGAAACCTTTCCTCCTTCACGGCTCCCTACCACTGGTGCAGGTCCCGTCCCTATTCTTTTGTCTTTTTTTTCTTTTTTCTTTTGCCCTAGCCAGGTACGTGGGGAGTTTCTTGCCTTTTGGGAAGTCTGAGGTCTTCTGCCAGCATTCAGTAGGTGTTCTGTAGGAGTTGTTCCACATGTAGATGTATTTCTGATGTATCTGTGGGGAGGAAGGTGATCTCCACGTCTTACTCTTCCGCCATCTTGAAGCTCCTCCCAAACCTAATAATCTTTTATATAAATACTTTTGTTTGTAGCATTCAAAAATATAAGAAATAATTATTTTAGATTAGAAGAGAATGCTTTCTTCAAACTGAACATTTTAACTTATTTCTGTTAGAAACTTAAGGTTGAAAAGACCCACACCACTAAATTCCTATAAAGCTTCCTTTAACTTTAGAAGTGTTTCAACACTGAGATCAGAACAGTGTCTCTTTAATTAAATAGTTCTTTACCAAAGTCTATGGCTGTTTAAGGAGGTATATTCATACTGCTTCCTCGGAAAGTCGTAAATCTCACAAGGATGTGCCTCACTTTAGAAAAATTCATCTTGAAAAGCCACCACTTATGGAACAAGATAACATGTACATATATTTTTGCATAAGTCCAAGCAACGTCTTAATTATGTATGAATCCATAACTCATAACTAAATCAATAGCGGCAAACACCTTTATTGTGCTTTCAGCCCAGCAGATCTTAGTTAAATAGATGAACAATTAGTGTATTTACAGTAAAGAACAAGGAATCAACATGAGCAGAAAAGCCAGCTGCTTTTAACTTGTACATTGGCTTTTAAAGAATGCTTATCTCAGATAAGATGTCTCCAAGAATGTGTACCTTTGTTTGCATTAGGTTTCTGACTTTAAAAAAACCACAAAACGCTATTTAATTTTCCTTGTATTTAGATCTTTGGCTTCATCCTTGGTTAGGTTTTTATTTTTATCTAGAGTACAGTATATTTGTTTTCTAGGAACATACTTAATTTTTATAACGAAACTTGGAAAGAACTCAAAGTTTCAGTTGTTTTAAGAAGTTGATTGAACATGTATCTTTGTGGAATATGTCTCTCCGCCTAGTGATGGATGGCTTAGCCTAGTAATTTAGAATTTGGTTTCGTTACAAAACCTGAAGAGTTGAAGTTTACTGTCAGTATCAGTATCTTGACTTTGGTTGTGCAGATTATTGGGGGGTGCTTAATTACAGACATGAAGAAGAGGATTTTTCACCATGCCTAGATTATGCACTGGTAAATTATTCTACAGTAGTAAATTATGCACTTTTTATAAAATGCCTTATCTCTTTCAGAAATAACTGCTGCATTTAAAATGGATACATAGTGAGTGTTTCTGCCTGTCAACTGAATTGTTAGTTCAAATATCAGTAACTTATTTGTTTATTTATCGCTGTGTTGGGTCTTTGTTGCTGCGTGTGGGCTTTTCTCTAGTTGCGGCAAGCGAGGGCTACTCTTCATTGCGGTGCACAGGCTCAGAAGTTGTGACTCCCGGGCTCTAGAGTGCAGGCTCAGTAGTCATGGCACATGGGCTTCGTTGCTCCGTGGCATATGGGATCTTCCTGGATCAGGGCTCGAAGCTGTGTCCCCTGCATTGGCAGATGGATTCTTAACCACTGCACCACCAGGGAAGCCCTCATCAGTAACTTCTTAATCTCCAAAGCCCATGGCCTTTTTGGTCTACATCTTCATCAGTCTTTTGCATCATTTGCCCCTATTGGTTATCCTTTCCTTGACATGTTCTCATAGGGGCTCTATAACCCTGCTTTTCTGTCCTGCCAATCATTCTTATTCCTCCTTACATCCCCTGAGCAGCAGTGTCCTGAGTTCATTCTACTACCTTTTATCTTCTTGATTTCTTTCTCTCTGAAGTCATGCCCTTCTTGTAGCTCCAAGCATCTCCTCTTTGAAGATGACTTCAGAATCTGCAGGCCCAGCCTAGTCATTTCCCCACTCTCTGGGTCCACACTTCCAGCTGCCAGCAGTTGTGTCTTCCTGGATGTCTCATCATCAGCTTAGACTCTGATTTCCTCACCATCAGGTGCAAACTCCTGACACCACTTGGTCCCTATCTTCTTCCATGCATCAGACAAAATGAGTTTTTGGTCATTTCCTAAGCACAGCTTATTCGCTTAGTTGACTCTTTTGTCCATTCTGTTCTCTTTGGGTAATATGTTTTATAATTTTTCTCCAGAAAAGAGTTTACACAAAATGCTTCAATTCAGTGCTTTGTAATTCTGTAGAATTTCATTTTAAATGCCCTTAGGCTCTCATAGGTCATCACTTTCATCATGGATATTTATGTCAAGATGTGTTTTCTGACCAAGATCCTAAGTTCCTTGTGGGCAGGAAACCTCATGCCATCCACAGTGCCTATGTGAGGTGTTCAGAAGGTGGTGTTCAAAGAATATACAATGGCCCATAAACAGAGTGCAATGAACTCATGGCTCTTGAAGCAGAAGGATGCTGTTATTGGTTTGGAAAACTGAGCTCTACAACAAACTGTCTGAAAGGGAGAGTGCTAATGGTAACCTTAAGAAGTAAATTTGCTTCCAAAAACCTCTGATAAATTCCCAAGGAGGGATATACTCACCAAAATAACCTGTCTCTATATTTGAACTTGAAAGCTATGATTTTTGCATTTAAAATAATTTACTTAAATCATTGTGGAGCTGCATTTTTTCCTTATATAAATGGTTTTAGGAAAAGCAAACCTGTGTATATGTAAGAATGTGGTTCTCTTACATATAATTTTGTTTCAAGCAACATAACTTTGTATCGGCAATGTAATGCCAAAATTCAAATACCTGAGCAACTGGTTTAATTTTTAATATTGTAGAAATGTACAGAGCTCTAATTACCCTTATCACTTTCAATAGATATCTGAAAGTATCTTTTTCAGTCAAACTATTCATAGAATTGGAGAAATATTTACGTCAGTTGAATATATCATACAAAGTTCATATACCTTGGCAATATCTTAATTTATCATTTTTCATACCAGAGACCTGTTTTCAGTCAAAAAAATAAATTTTGTATGAAAAATTAAAATACTGGTGTACATTTTTTTAAAAAAGGGACTCTCATAAATGTTGTTTCATATAATGTACTCTTGTTTTTTGCCAGATCCTGATAATAAATTAGATAATACACTATTAATCAGAGTTCTGGTTTGTGAGTCACAGTTTTATTTTGATATTTCAGGTGCCCTAATTTTTTTCCTGTAAACTAATCTGTTCCAAAAAGCCTCCATGATTTATTTTCATGTTTTGTTTTGTTTTTCCCAAGAACAGCAGCAGGCTCAAAGTCCATGTGGGAGAAAAACAGAGGAATCTGTGACTTTCTTCCCTTTGTTAACTGTTGATGTATAGCAAAAAAAGTAACTTTATCTTAAGAAAAGGTAAAACAAAGAATTTTCACTGTAGCCCAGGAATTAAGGCTCTCGAATCGGTCTACCTGCCCCTGGCAAGGAAAAGCTGTTGTGGGTTAGGAGCGTGCTCCCAGCTCTAGGGGGTGATCAAGATTCTCCATCTTCCTTTACATCTTCACTTTTCTGAGCAGGACACTGGCTGTTGGCTTGGACCAACGCCAAAGACACCATTGGTGCTTTTTTTTTCTGAGGCACATAATTTGGGGTTGGGTTGGGGTATGATAAGGGTTCTAAAAGCAATTACTCCTAGTTGGAGATCTTCTTTTAGGATGTTCCTTTTAGGATCACCACTTTGGGAACCAATCTCTTTCAGCTCTATCACTTTTGAAATCCTTCTTTCCTATTTTGGATTGGTCCTTTTGGATTGCTTCAGTTTATTCTCCTGTTGGGTCTGATACAGTACCTCTTCTTGCTTGATGTGATGAACCACAGTCATCTCCTTAGAGCACCACATGGGAACCAGGGTGAGGGCCAAGGAAAGAAAAGATGAGGCAGAAAGCATAGGTTTGTCTCAAGTCCTGGTGGTGGAAATTCCTGACTCATACATAGTCTGTTCCATCCCCATAAAGTAGGCTTCATGAACACTGGAGGCCAGAGCTCCAGATAGTAATACAAGGTTAATTTTATCCTAGAGTTTCTCCTCTGCCCAACTCACTCAAAAACTTGAGAGAAATCAGCCAGCTGATTGGGGCTAGACATTCAGGCTCCTAGCCATCTCTCTTCAGAGACTCCATGTAAGAGAAAGATTAAAACCAAAGATTTGGGTCATTTATATATAGGAGATTAGAGCAAAGAGAGAAAGGGCCTCTGAGGATTAGAGACATGTAAAGACCTCAAACCTAGTCTAGACACCTTCAGGTAAAGCCCTAATGTCAGTTCCACCCAGGGTCTGATACAGAGAGGGCTTCACACAGTACAAAGATAGCTGAGATACCATCTGATTCCATCTAAGCAAAAACAGGCAGAGATTGCTAACAGTCATTTTTATTACAGTTAAAATAGATGATCTGAGTCCTAAATGACGATTTTTCCAGGTAACGGCTATGTGATATTCACTGATGAGATAGCACTCATCAGTCAACCCTTATTCATGCCATTCATAGGCAGTACCACTCTTAGATCTGGCTAGGCAGGGTCCTTATTTGTACTTTGGAGTGTCTTCCTGAAAATATCCTAAGACCCCTCTGCTGTGTGGGCCTGCAGTGTCATCAGGCAAGAGGTCCCAGGCCTGGACTGCTTGGTCCTAGTCTCCATTTCTCTGTTTTAGGGCACTCTCTAACCATATCCCATCAACCCTCTCTCCTATGCCCACTCCACATGAGGCCAATGAGATGCCCGCAAGGAGGAGAGAAAGGACTCAAGCCTTTAGGGTTATCCCAAGACCTTGTATCCCCAGTCCCTGCTTCTAGAAGGAAGATCTCTGGTAAGCAGATCAATCCACCTATCTAGAACAATATTTCTTTCACATGCCAGTATTATGCCGACACTCTGATTTTAACTCATGGAGGAAACAGAAGACATTTACAGCTATGGGTACCAAAGGACCACCACTAATCCATGGGCTTGAGCCATGTGTTGAGGCCTGTTTATTGGCTCTCACCCATCCATCACTGCCTCTGCTCTAGACCTGAGAGTGGTGAAGTAGCACCAGAATTCCCTTACTCCATGTTCCCCATGTCAATAGCCCCAAGAGAAGCCAACTCACCTCCTCTACAGTCTTCACCACACATGAAGCGGTTCTCAGGGGTGGCTGTACCTATTTCTTTTAAAGGATTTTGAGACCCTTAAAATCCACAAGAGAAGCCTGCCGTGCCAATCAATGTCCTCTTTTGCCTCCAATAAATATGGTGATGTTTTGTTCTCCTTCGTCATTATTAAGCCATACCAGATGAGAGATGGACATTGCTTATTCAGAGGGAATCACTCTTCTTGCCTGGCTCATGGGCCCCTTAACTATCCTCCCGACTTGTGTTAGTATCTAGAAGGCAGGGACACCATTGTAGGAGACCACATTCTAGGAATTTAGTCATCGTGACCTAAAAAGTTCAAGAGGTATGGTTGCATGTTGTCCTGTGTTTACACCATAAATATTGGCAATTTAATGTACCAAGAAAATGAATTATCTTTCACGTTATTCTGAATATTCTGAGTAAGATTTGCATTTGCAATCATTCTTAACAAAGCACAGTAACAAATTTTGATAGTCATTAGAATGCAATATTCATGGATGGCTCAATGGATGATATGATGTCATGAGTATCAATGTAATCAGCATTAAATAAAGGATATCAGGAAACTGAAATAGCAAGAATATCTGTATTGTTTTAAATGTAGATCATTTGAATAATAACATTTTAAATATTAACATTGTTGCTACCTTTTCGTTGTGGTGGACATATGAAATTATCCAAGAAGTATGCGTTTGATAATAAAGTCCATGAAGAGACAGTTTCCTAGATCTGAACAGCAGATGATAGTGCCTGAACACCACAGAGAATCCTCATGCATTGACTGGACAATAAACAAAAAAGAATAAGTGCCTCTTCTCTACTCATTATTCTAAGTCTAAATCTAAATCTATGGGTCACTATACCTCACATGGTTCCTTGAATTTTGCTTATAAATACAAAAGCCCCACACAAAAATATTGCACAAGTTCCCACATACTAAGAGCAGCCCTGCCCACGTGCTGGGGTTTGGCAGCCTATTTGGCCCTGGCAGTGTCAGCACAACCATGCTTTAGTGTCTGTCCCAAAGCAGAACTGATCTCAACAAGAACCAGCAGGTTTGTGATCATTCCAAAGACAGTCATTTCTTAGTAGGTGCCAGCTACAATACCAGTAGCTGAGGTGTGGCTTGGGTTGGGGAAGGGGTATGCAGAGGAAGGGCTTAAGGAAAGTGGAAGAATGTTTTAACTTTCTGCTTAATCTCTATCACAACCTCCACTACCATCAGCTTCCAAAATAAACCAATAGACCAGTATGCTAAGGAGTGCAAGCAACCTCAACCCAAGCCCCAAGCATTTCTCATTTTAAACTAGATTGTAACTAGTAAGCCTTCCTTTTCTAGAAATTATAGAACCACCACTCTTAGTAGGATTAATGTCAACAGACTATGCAATAGGATGCTAAATTAACCCTTTCCTGATGTTCAGGAATTCTTAATGAGCCACAAAATGAGTCTAAAGAAGTGTTAAGTACTCCCATAATCTAAAGAGATCTCTTCATAGTGGAATGTGCTGTAGAAAGAACTTACTTCGAGGAGAAAGAATGAACTACGTTAAACTCGGTTCATCCCAACCCAGAAATTTTAAATACATTTGAGACATTGAGAGAAAGGGAGAACTTCTCAGGTCTTCTCAGACAAGGCACACAGTCTTACCCTCCAAATGGGAGAGGAAAGAAGGAAGTGCTCACCCTGCCTTCGCAAGCCAGCTGAAGGTGGCTGCAAGAGATTTCCCCATAAAGCTTAAAGATGTCTTCCAGAAGGGGATCCTGGTAACAGTTTGTGGGCCTATCTCATATTTGTTCTTTGTACACCAGCGCCAGTAACATTAAGATGAATCCGTCTAGGCCTAGCCTAAATATAATGAATAAAAGATAATTTTCAGAATGTTGTATTAGAGCAGCTCCCGAATACTAATAGGGATCACCATAAAATTGCTACAGTGATGGGGTCCAAGCCAAAGTGGAGTTGAGGTTTGTAATGACTCCTACTGATCTTTTCTGATTCAGTTTATAAGTTGATTCTAAGGAAGTCTTATTCACAAATAACCCAAAAAGTAGGCAAGTACGGAAGAAACGTAAATAATTTCCATGATAATTTGTCATTTCCTTCATTTGTCCTTACTCCACTCTCTGTGCCAATTTTCCATGAATTACATAGACAAACTTTCGATAATGTTAGAGCTCTTAGGATAAGCCCTCAATTTTCCTTTACTTTTTGTGACATAACTATTATTTCTTGTTGAATTTTTGAAAAATACCTACATTGCTTTTAATTTCTTAGGTATACTTCCTGAGTCAGAGGTCAGTGTTCATTCACTGTAAAAATTCAGTAATCGCTTATTGATTGATTATCTCAAAAGAGGAAGCGTCCAAAGTAGTGTAGTTGAATTTGAACCTGATTAAACGCCAGCTGACACTTAAATGTGCTGTGGGATCTTCACCGTGTCACATGAACTTTCAGGGCCCAAGGTTTTTCAACTGTAAAATGAAGGGAATGGACTCAAATATCCATCCTGAGGTGTCTCATCCTCCATTATCTTGAATGTTTTGCTTAGTTTAATTGAGAGATTCAGCTGTTTTCTAGCCTGAGCAATGTTGCATCTGAATATCTGGGTTTATTAGCTAAATGTCAGAGCCCCTTCTTATGCCGATGGAATGTACATAATTTAGACTGTAGCAGAAAAGGTCTACTTTACTATGACACTGGAACAGACTTTCCCCTATGCATCCCACTCACACCATCTCTGGTTGACTGAGACCAAGATGCTTCCTGAGCAGGAAATGAAACCCTTACCTTGAGAATAGATCACAGTGGAATGGACACTTATGCCTGTGGGTTATGACTATAGAAAAATATACTGGGAATCTAAGGAGAGTGAATTAGAAATGCCAGAAGCCTCTTACACATTACCTGTTGAAATATTCGTACTCTTACTTTACTGAAGTGTGTTTTCTAACCTCCAAAGAAATGTCTGGCCATTTAGTGAAAACTATTATTTTTTTCGTTAAAAAAAACAATCCCACAATTTTATTTTCCCACAGAAAATTCTACCTTGGTACCATCATTACTTTATACCAGGAAGAAAAAACAAACCATATTCTTCAGAGCATTTTAAAATGTGTGAGAACCTAGCATATTTCCTAAACAAAATTTATTCTTTTGGCTTATATTTGGGGAGGGGAAAAATTATAATACAAAACCGTCATGGAGTTTTTGCTTCACAGCTACAATATATTTGACTTCTTTCCCTTTTGTTGTTAATTTATTCCTTTGGCCAAATTGACTTTTCTTTTTTTTAACATCCTTATTGGACTATAATTGCTTTACAAGGGTGCGTTAGTTTCTGCTTTATAACAAAGTGAATCAGCTATACATATACATATACATATATCCCCATATCTCTTCCCTCTTGCATCTCCCTCCCACCCTCCCTATCCCACCCTTCTAGGTAGTCACAAAGCACCGAGCTGATATCCCTATGCTATGCGGCTGCTTCCCACTAGCTATCTATTTTACAATTGGTAGTGTATATATGTCCATGCCACTCTCTCATTTCGTCCCAGCTTACCCTTCCCCCTCCTCATGTCCTCAAGTCCATTCTCTAGTAGATCTGCGTCTTTATTCCTTTCCTGCGCCTAGGTTCTTCATAACCATTTTTTTTTAGACTCCATATATATGTGTTACCTTATGGTATTTGTTTTTCTCTATCTGACTTACTTCATTCCGTATGACAGACTCTAGGTCCATCCACCTAACTACAAATAACTCAGTTTCGTTTCTTTTTATGGCTGAGTAATATTCCATTGTATATATGTGCCACATCTTCTTTATCCATTCATCTGTTGATGGACACTTAGGTGGCTTCCATGTCCTGGCTATTGTGAATTGAGCTGCAATGAACATTGTGGTACATGACTCCTTATGAATTATGGTTTTCTCAGGGTATATGCCCAGTAGTGGGATTGCTGGGTGGAATGGTAGTTCTATTTTTAGTTTTTTTAAGGATCCTCCATACTGTTCTCCATAGTGGCTGTATCAATTTACATTCCCACCAACAGTGCCAGAGAGTTCCCTTTTCTCCAAACCCTCTCCAGCATTTACTGTTTGTAGATTTTTTGATGATGGCCATTCTGACTGGTGTGAGGTGATACCTCATTGTAGTATAGGTTTGCACTTCTCTAACGATTAATGATGTTGAGCATTCTTTCATGTGTTTCTTGGCAATCGGTATGTCATCTTTGGAGAAATGTCTGTTTAGGTCTTCTGCCCATTTTTGGATTGGGTTGTTTGTTTTTTTGATATTGAGCTGCATGAGCTGCTTGTAAATTTTGGAGATTAATCCTTTGTCAGTTGTTTCATTTCCAAATAATTTCTCTAATTCTGAGGGTTGTCTTTTCATCTTGTTCATGGTTTCCTTTGCTGTGCAAAAGCTTTGAAGTTTCATTAGGTCCCATTTGTTTTTCTTTTTGTATTCCATTTCTCTAGGAGGTGGGTCTAAAAGGATGTTGCTGTGATTTATATCATAGAGTGTTCTGCTTATGTTTTCGTCTAAGGTCTTTAATCCATTTTGAGTTTATTTTTGTGTATGGTGTTAGGGAGTGTTCTAATTTCATTCTTTTACATGTACCTGTCCTGTTTTCCCAGCACCACTTATTGAAGAGGCTGTCTTTTCTCCACTGTATATTCTTGCCACCTTTATAAAAGATAAGGTGACCATATGTGCATGGGTATATCTCTGGGCTTTCTATCCTATTCCATTGATCTATATTTCTGTTTCTGTGCCAGTACCATACTATCTTGATGACTGTAGCTTTGTAGTATAGTCTGAACTCAGGGAGCCTGATTCTTCCAGCTCTGTTTTTCTTTCTAAAGATTGCTTTGTCTATTCAGGGTCTGTTGTCTTTCCATACAAATTGTGAGATTTTTTTGTTCTAGTTCTGTGAAAAATGCCAGTGGTATATTGATAGGGAGTGCATTGAATCTGTAGATTGCTTTGGGTAGTATAGTCATTTTCACAATGTTGATTCTTCCAATCCAAGAACATGGTTTATCTCTCCATCTGTTGGTATCATCTTTAATTTCTTTCATCAGTGTCTTATAGTTTTCTGCATACAGGTCTTTTGTCTCCTTAGGTAGGTTTATTCCTACATATATTTATTCTGTTTGTTGCAATGGTAAATGGGAGTGTTTCCTTAATTTCTCTTTCACATTATTCATCATTATTGTATATGAATGAAACAGATTTGTGCATTAATTTTGTATCCTGCTACTTTACCAAATTCATTGATTAGCTCTAGTAGTCTTCTGGTAGCATCCTTAGGATTCTCTATGTATAGTATCATGTCATCTGCAATCAGTGACAGCTTTACTTTTTCTTTTCCTATTTGGATTCCTTTTATTTCTTTTTCTTCTGTGACTACTGTGGCTAAAACTTCCACATTTATGTTGAATAATAGCGGTGAGAGTGGTCAACCTTCTCTTGTTCCTGATCTTAGTGGAAATGGTTTCAGTTTTTCACCATGAAGCACGATGTTGGCTCTGGGTTTGTCATATGTGGCCATTATTATGTGGAGGTAAGTTCCCTCTATGCCTACTTTCTGGAGGGTTTTTTATCATAAATGGGTGTTGAATTTTGTTGTAAGATTTCTCTGCATCTATTGTGATGACCATATGGTTTTTCTCCTTCAATTTGTTAATATGGTGCATCACGCTGATTGATTTGTGTATACTGAGGAATCCTTGCATTCCTGGAATAAACCCCACTTGATCGTGGTGTATGATCTTTTTAATGTGCTGTTGGATTCTGTTTGCTACTATTTTTTGAGGATTTTGGCACGCATGATCATCAGTGATATTGGCCTGTAGTTTGCTTTCTTTGTGGCATCTTTGTCTGGTTTTGGTATAAGGGTGATGGTGGCCTCGAAGAATGAGTTTGGGAGTGTTCCTCCCTCTGCTATATTTGGAAGAGTTTGAGAAGGATAGGTGTTAGCTCTTCTCTAAATGTTTGATAGAATTCGCCTGTGAAGCCATCTGGTCTTGGGCTTTTGTTTGTTGGAAGATTTTTCATCATAGTTTCAATTTCAGTGCTTGTGATTGGTCTGTTCATATTTTCTACTTCTTCCTGGTTCAGTATCAGAAGATTGTGCATTTCTAAGAATTTGTCCATTTCTTCCAGGTTGTCCATTTTATTGGCATAGAGTTGCTTGTAGTAATCTCTCATGATTCTTTTTATTTCTGCAGTGTCAGTTGTTACTTCTCCCTTTTCATATCTAATTCTATTGATTTGAGTCTTCTCCCTTTTTTTCTTGATGAGTCTGGGTAATGGTTTATCAATTTTTTTTATCTTCTCAAAGAACCAGCTTTTAGTTTTATTGATCTTTGCTATCGTTTCCTTCATTTCTTTTTCATTTATTTCTGATCTAATCTTTATGACTTCTTGCTTTCTGCTAACTTTGGGGTTTTTTTGTCTTCTTTCTCTAATTGCTTTAGGTGTAAGGTTAGGTTGTTTATTTGAGATGTTTCTTGTTTCTTAAGGTAGGGTTGTATTGTTATGAACTTCCCTCTTAGAACTGCTTTTGCTGCATCCCATAGCTTTTCGGTCGTTGTGTTTTCATTGTCATTTGTTTCTAGGTATTTTTTGATTTCCACTTTGATTTCTTCAGTGATCTCTTGGTATCACTAAGTAGTGTATTGTTTAGCCTCCACGTGTTTGTATTTTTTACAGATTTTTTTCCTGTAATTGAAATCTAGTCTCACAGTGTTGAAGTCAGAAAAGATACTTGATACACTTTCAGTTTAGTTAAATTTATCAAGCCTTGATTTGTGACCCAAGATATTATCTATCCTGGAGAATGTTCCATGAGCACTTGAGAAGAAAGTGTATTCTGTTGTTTTTGGATGGAATGTCCTATAAATATCAATTAAGTCCATCTTGTTTAATGTATCATTTAAAGCTTGTGTTTCCTTATTTATTTTTCTTTTGGATGATCGGTCCATTTGTGAAAGTGGAGTGTTAAAGCCCCCTACTATGATTGTGTTACTGTTGATTTCCCTTTTATGGCTGTTAGCATTTGCCTTATGTATTGAGGTGCTCATATTGGGTTTATAAATATTTACAATTCTTATATATTCTTCTTGGATTGATCCCTTGATCATCATGTAGTGTCCTTCTTTTTCTTTTGTAATAGTCTTTATTTTAAAGTCTATTTTTTCTGATATGAGAATTGCTACTCCAGCTTTCTTTTGATTTCCACTTGCATGGAATATCTTTTTCCATCCCCTCACTTTCAGTCTGTATGTGTCCCTAGGTCTGAAGTGGGTCTCTTGTAGACAGCATATATATGGGTCTTGTTTTTGTATCCATTCAGCCATTCTGTGTCTTTTGGTTGGAGCATTTAATCCATTTACATTTAAAGTAATTATCAATATGTATGTTCCTATTCCCATTTTCTTAATGGTTTTGGGTCTGTTATTGTAGGTCTTTTCCTTCTCTTGTGTTTCCTGCCTAGAGAAGTTCCTTTAGCATGTGTTGTAAAGCTGGTTCAGTGGTGCTGAATTCTCTTAGCTTTTGCTTGTCTGTAAATATTTTAATTTGTCCGTCGAATCTGAATGAGATCCTTGCTGGATAGAGTAATGTTGTTTGTAGGTTTTTCCCTTTCATCACTTTAAATCTGTCCTGCCACTCTGTTCTGGCTTGCAGAGTTTCTGCTGAAAGATCAGCTGTTAACCTTATGGAGATTCCCTTGTATGTTATTTGTTGTTTTCCCTTGCTGCTTTTAATATTTTTTTCTTTGTATTTAATTTTTGATAGTTTGATTAATATGTGTCTTGGCATGTTTCTCCTTGGATTTATCTTGTATGGGACTCTCTGCACTTGCTGGACTTGATTAACTATTTCCTTTCCCATATTGGGGAAGTTTTCAACTATAATCTCTTCAAATATATTCTCAGTCCCTTTCTTGTTCTGTTCTTCTTCTGGGACTCCTATAATTCAAATGTTGGTGCGTTTGGTGTTGTCCTAGAAGTCTCTGAGACTGTCCTCAATACTTTTCATTCTTTTTTCTTTATTCTGCTTTGCAGTAGTTATTTGCACTATTTTATCTTCCAGGTCCCTTATCTGTTCTTCTGCCTCAGTTATTCTGCTATTGATTACTTCTAGGGAATTTTTAATTTTATTTATTGTGTTGTTCATTATTGTTTGTTTGCTCTTTAGTTCTTCTAGGTCCTTGTTAAACATTTCTTGTATTTTCTCCATTCTATTTCCAAGTTTTTAGACCACCTTTACTATCATTACTCTGAATTATTTTCCAGGTAGACTGCCTATTTCCTCTTCGTCTGTTTGGTCTGGTGGATTTTTACCTTGCTCCTTTATCTGCTGTGTCTGTCTCTGTCTTCTCATTTTGCTTAACTTACTGTGTTTGGGGTCTCCTTTTCTCAGGCTGCACGTTCGTAATTCCCTTTGTTTTTGGTGTCTGCCCCCAGTGGGTAAGGTTGGTTCAGTGGGTTGTGTAGGCTTCCTGGGGGAGGGGACTGGTGCCTGTGTTCTGGTGTATGATGCTGGATCTTGTCTTTCTGGTGTGCAGGACCGCGTCTGATGGTGTGTTTTTGGGTGTCTGTGACCTTATTATGATTTTAGGTTGCCTCTCTGCTACTGGGTGGGGTTGTGCTCCTGTCTTGCTGATTGTTTGGCATAGGGTGTCCATCACTGTAGATGCTGCTTATTGCATGGAGATGGTCTTGGCATTGAGATGGAGCTCTCTGGGAGAGCTTTTGCGGTTTGCTATTACGTGGATCTGGGAGGTCTCTGGTGGACCAACGTCCTGAACTCAGCTCTCCTACCTCAGAGGCACAGGCCTGTCACCCAGCCAGAGTACCAAGACCCTGTCAGCCACATAGCTCAGAAGAAAAGGGAGAAAAAAAAGAAAGAAAGAAAAAATTAAAATAAATTAAGTTATAAAAATAATTATTAAAGATTTAAAACAATTAAAAAGTAATTTAAAAAAGAAAGGAAGAAGAGAGCAACCAAACCAAAAAACAAATCCACCAATGATAACAAGCACTAAGAACTATACTAAAACTAAAACAAAAACAAACAAAAAACCGACCAACAGAACCCTAGGACAAATGCTAAAAGCAAAGCTATACAGACAAAATCACACACAGAAGCATACACATAAACTCTCACAAAAAGAAAAAAAAGGGAAAAAAATATATATATAGTTTCTCCCAAAGTCCACCGCCTCAATTTTGGGATCTTTGTTGTCTATTCAGGTATTTCACAGATGCAGGGTACATCAAGTTGATGGTGGAGATTTAATCTGCTGCTCCTGAGGCTTCTGGGAGAGATTTCCCTTTCTCTTCGCTGTTTGCACAACTCCTGGGGTTCAGCTTTGGATTTGGATCCGCCTCTACGTGTAGGTCGCCTCAGGGCATCTGTTCTTTGCTCAGACAGATCGGGGTTAAAGGAGCAGCTTATTTGGGGGCTCTGGCTCATTCAGGCCGGGGGAGGGAGGGGTACGGATGCGGGGTGAGCCTGCGGCGGCAGAGGCCAGCAGGATGTTGCATCAGCCTGAGGCGCCGTGCGTTCTCCCAGGGAAGTTGTCCCTGGATCATGGGACCCTGGCAGTGGCGGGCGGCACAGGCTCCCGGGAGGGGAGGTGTGGATAGTGACCTGTGCTTGCACACAGGCTTCTTGGTGGCGGCAGCAGCAGCCTCAGCGTCTCATGCTTGTCTCTGGGGTCTGTGCCGCGGCTTGCGCCCGTCTCTGGAGCTCCTTTAACCGGCGCTCTTTATCCCCTCTCCTCATGCACCCCGAAACAATGGTCTCTTGCCTCTTAGGCCGGTCCAGACCTTTTCCTGGACTCCCTCCCGGCTAGCCGTGGCACACTAACCCCTTCAGGCTGTGTTCACACCGCCAACCCCAGTCCTCTCCCTGGAATCCGACCTCCGAAGCCGGAGCCTCAGCTCCCAGCCCCACCCGTCCTGGCGGGTGAGCAGACAAGCCTCTCAGGCTGGTGAGTGCTGGTCGGCACTGATCCTCTGTGCGGGAATCTCTCCACTTTGCCCCCCGCACCCCTTTTGCTGTGTTCTCCGTGGCTCCGAAGCTTCCCCACTCCGCCACCTGCAGTCTCCGCCCGCGAAGGGGTTTCTAGTGTGTGGAAACCTTTCCTCCTTCATGGCTCCCTCCCACTGGTGCAGGTCCCGTCCCTGTTCTTTTGTCTCTGTTTATTCTTTTTTCTTTTGCCCTACCCAGGTACGTAGGGAGTTTCTTGCCTTTTGGGAAGTCTGAGGTCTTCTGCCAGCGTTCAGCAGGTGTTCTGTAGGAGTCGTTCCACATGTAGATGTATTTCTGATATATTTGTGGGGAGGAAGGTGATCTCCACATCTTACTCTTCTGCCATCTTGAAGGTCTCTGCAAATTGACTTTTAATGCTAAACTTGCTTTGGGATTTGTTGGGTTAAGATTGACAGTGTTCAACTTACTTGTCTTATTAAAGACACTTTTGCTCATTAACTGGTATAGACATCTTGCTTGTTTTTCTAAATCTTTCTCCCTCTAGAAAACTTACTCTTTGGAAAGATTAAATAAGTAAGGAAACTGTAACAGAGAACAAACTTTCCTCTTTAAAATAGTATCTTAGAGTTAAAACCAAAATTTTAACCATAGAATGCAATGGAGAGTTTCCAGTGTAAGTAATGTTTGAAGATCCAATCCTGTTTTCTGAGACCACTAGTATTATTTTCATAAGGAATAAGATATTCTCTTGACACTTAAATTTATGCATTTGACCTTCTCCCATAAAAGATTATTTGTTTAATACTTAGACAAAGGTAGTAAGGAATTAGTTTCACTTCAAATTACTGTCCCGCACAGCACTGACCTGATAACTTGGTTACTGAAAGCCACCGGTCTGGGCTATTAACAATTAACTAAAGTAAGCTGCAATTGTGAGGGGTGATAAGAATGACCTTGTTTAATAATACAGTTCACAGGTGAGCAACGAAGTTTATGTAGCTCTAGGCTTAGAATAAGTTCTAAATAAGCCCTAACATGTACATGCACACAAAAATGGCAGTGTTCACCAACTTTATTCTAATATTTTATCGGAAATTTTATTATTCTATGATGGGATCAGTCATAAGGAAGTTTATTTTGCATGCTCGGATTTGATAAAATAATATCATCCAACTTACTTCCTTATATGTACTGAAGTAAGTCATTGTGAAATGATTTCAGGAACACTGTCTTTTAAATTTCATATCACATCTGAAATGTTTAGTTTTCAGAAGATATTATATCCCAACAGTCAGTTGTTTTGCATTCCACAGTAAGTATTCAAGTAAGCATTTCAAACCATCCTGAGCATCTGTTCTTACTGCTACTGAAAATGGAAAAATCATAAATACTGCATTTGTTCAATGAGCAAATAAAATTGTCTAATCTGTTGTTTCCTTTTTTTCTTTTCTTTTGTTGAGCAATTAGATATTTTAAACTATACTAATGATTTTTCACTGCAGAAAATATAAATGAAAAAAATTATTTGCAGTTTGAGAAATAAAAATGTGAGGATTTAGTCTTCCAGTGAGTCACATGAACAAATATGCAAGGGCCCTCAGCTCGATGACTGACCCAAGCACCAGGAGCTCCATGTTCTGTGCTGACTGGGGATTTGCAGGGTTCAAGAGAAGATAGGTAAATTAAGACATCTGCTGGTACCCTACACAAGTCTTAAAACATTGACTTAAGCAGGTTTCTGCACCCCCACTTACTATGCTTTGGGTGCTCTGTTTACCTCCAAGTAGGGGATCGAGTAAAGCAGGATCCTAAACATTATTTCCAATGGAACTATTTTTCGGTTGAATTGCTATCACCAACATGAGGAACTCTCGTGCCCCACAAATACAGTTTGGGGAATGCTGGGCTGTAGATCTGTGTTTAGGTGGAAGTAAGCAATATTCTTGTTGTAGTTAAATCCATGAGACTACACGAGGTGGCTCACAGGCAAAAGACAGAACAAGAACTTTGCAAAAGAACACCACAAGTTCCAGGACAGGCAGAATATTATATCGAGTTTATTATGCATGCCACAGACTCACAGAATTGTTAAATTAGAAGTAAGAACAGAGATCATTTAGTTCAACTTCCTCACTTCAGAGCTAGGGCAATTAAGAACTGAGGAATTAGGTGACTTATTTAAAGTTACAGAGCTTGTTTCCTGTTTGCTAGTCAAAATCAAGGGAGAAAATATATTCGCCTAAGGAAACTTACTCTAAACAAAAGCAGCAACTTCGGGTCACAAGTCATTAAAGTACGTTAAAATTAATTTCTTAATATAGAAGATGAAGGAATCCACTGGGCTTCTTCCTTCCTTCCTTCCTTCATGTAATTTTTTAAAAATTTATCTATTTTTGGCTGTGTTGGGTCTTCGTTCTGCAGCAGGCTTTCTCTAGTTGCATTGGGCGGGGGCTACTCTTCGTTGCGGTGCGCAGGCTTCTCACTGCGGTGGCTTCTCTTGTTGCAGAGCATGGGCTCTAGGCACGTGGGCTTCAGTAGTTGTGGCATGCAGGCTCAGTAGTTGCGTCTCACGGGCTCTAGAGCAGAGGCTCAGTAGTTGTGGCGCACGGGCTTAGTTGCTTCGTTGCATGTAGGATCTTCCCAGACAGGGCTTGAACCCGTGTCCCCTGCATTGGCAGGCGGATTCTTAACCACTGTGCCACCCGGGAATCCCCCCTCCATGTAATTTTTGATAATGAGGAAGGAATGTTTTGAGTGGACAAAGTAGACCAAACCCTGGTTGGAAGCAACCACACAATGATAGTTCTCCTGACAGTGGTAAGAAGAGAAAGAAAAAGAGGAAATTCCTGTCGTTTGTAGTTTTATGTGGCCTTTTGTTGTTTCATTTGAGAGTGATGAATACAGAAAAAAAAATAGTAAGTTCTTTTTATTCCTCTTGACTCCTCAACAGCTCAAGTTATCTCATATAAGTGGAGTGTTTTTACTCTTTAGTAAAAGACTTTGTGTATGTTGGCCTAGAATAATTCAAAATGATATAATACAACTTCTAGCAGCATTTCACACTCATTTTTTAAAAATTTATTTATTTGTTTTTGGCTGTGTTGGGTCTTCGTTTCTGTGCGAGGGCTTTCTCTAGTTGCGGCGAGCGGGGGCCACTCTTCATTGCGGTGTGCAGGCCTCTCACTGTCGCAGGCTCTCTTGCTGCGGAGCACAGGCTCCAGACGCGCAGGCCCAGTAGTTGTGGCTCACGGGCCCAGTTGCTCCGCGGCATGTGGGATCCTCCTAGACCGGGGCTCGAACCCGTGTCCCCTGCATTGACAGGCGGATTCTCAACCACTGCGCCACCAGGGAAGCACCCACACTCATTTTCTGTGCTAAAAAATAACAACAACAAAAAATGGCAACTTTTTTAACACACTCTTAAAAGAACTATGTTTTTGGAGCTGCAGGAAATCTAGTTTCTTGTCCTCACGGTTAACAGTGTTTGCTCATACGAAACAGGCCACTGAACCTCTAATTGCTTAACAACTGTGCCTTTGATCTGTTCTCATTTTCTATCCAATTAAATGAAAATATTATTTCAGATTATAAGCCAATGAAACGAGGTGTCATTTTTCTACCCTTCTCCACATCTTCCCTTTTAACTAGAGCAGGTGCCATAATAGATATTCAACATAAATGCCTATAAAGTAGAGATAACAATAATATCTCCCTCAATCTTATTGACAGGCTTCATTGAGATAATATATGTGACCATTCTATGTAAAGAGTACAGCACTATTTATACGTCATGGATGATGATGATTATTATTACTAGTGTTAACATTGCAATTTACAAGACAGTGCTCCAAACAGGGAATGGGGGATATTAAAAAAGAATCTGGATATTTATAAAGCTAGGTTCACAACTCTTAGCACACAATAATCCTTCAAAAATATTTGCTGAATTAAATATAAAATCAATAGAGAACAAATGGAACACAGTGGAATGTGGGTACAGAATAAAGGATGAGTAAGAGCCTCATGAAATTAATGTGGAAAGTGAGTAGTAAGATAATTTTTTAAAAAGTGAGAGACCTTGATTCATAATTTGATGGAGAAGATAACATAAGAAAAGTAGCCTTGGTGAAATCAAAAATGGCAGGAGTGATTCTGAGCTGGGAACTATGATTATAATGTGATCAAGGAATTAGGCAATAATTAAAGTATCATAATCAGGGTGGGTATTTATTTGTGAGGGTGATGAAGTTGGAAACTTTTCTGTATATAGAGAGAAGAAAAAAGAGGTGAGATAATCCAGGATTTAAGAAAGAGGCAGTTCTGTTCGACACAACTGTCTCAGTGAAGCAATCTTTGCTTCACTTTAAAGATATCTTTTGGACTTCTGGCAGTCCAGTGGTTAAGACTCCGAGCTTCCAGTGCAGGGGATGTGGGTTCGATCCCTGGTCGGGGAACCAAGATCCCGCATGCTGTGCAGTCCCCCCCAAAAAATATCAGCTTAATGTATCTCTATTAAAAATATTATCCAGTCTAATCTCTCCCTTCAACTCCAGAATTAGACATCTAGTTATTTAGCACCCATGCTTGCATGACTAATATAAGCCTCAAAATTAACAGGTCTGGGAATGAACTGTTGCTTCCCTGCACCCAAAACCTTGGCTCCCCGGGTCTTCCCCATCTCAGCCAATAGCAACACCTTTCATTTAAGCTAACATGCTTGGATTGTTTTTAACTCCTTTGTTTTGCTCATACCTCAAATCCAAACCATCAGCAAATTCTCTCAGCTTTCCTATCAAAATATATCCTAAAACCGTGAATTCACCATTTCTCACAATTCCTACAGATCTGTGCTAGTAAAACCCACAAAATGCAACAGATTCTTAAATGGCCTCTGTGCTTTCTCCTTTGCCCTACGACAGTCTATAATCCGATTGGCAGTTATTTTTGTTTGTTTGTTTTTTATTGAAGTATAGTTGCTCTACAATATTATATGTTACAAGTGTACAATATAGTGATTCACAACTTTTAAAGCTTATAATCCATTTATAGTTGTTATAAAATGTTGGCTGTATTCTGCATGTTGCACAATATATCCTTGTAGCTTATTTTATACCTAATAGTTTGTACCTCTTACTCCCCTACCCCTGTGTTTCCCCTCCCCACTTCTCTCTCCCCACTGGTAATCAAATTTTGCCAGTTGCAGCAACATGGATGGACTTGGAGGGCATTATGCTAAGTGAGATAACATCAGACAGAGAAAGGCAAACACTGTATGATATCACTTACATTTGGAATGTAAAAAATACCGCAAACTAGTGAATATAATCAAAAAGAATGACTCACCTGGGAATTGTCGCGCTTGCTTTTCCTTCTGTCTGGCACACCCTTCCCCCAGATGGTCACAGGCTTCCTTCCAATCTCTGCTCAAATGTCACTCCTTCAGAAAAGTCTTCTCTGACATCTCACTTAAATATTACCCTTAAGCATTCTCTGTCCTTTTACTAAGCTTTATTTCTCTTCATTGCAATTATCACTACAGACCTCACCCTGTTTAGACATTGTGTATTTGCATGTAGCGTGTCTCCTCCACTATAAATTAAGTGCATCAGGCATGTCATCTGTCTTACTACTGAGTCCCAAGAACCAGTGCCTGGAATATAATGGACACTCCATAGATGTTTGCATATAACGTTTATTAGTCCCTAGAACCCTGTTTTTTTTCTTCGAGCCAATATGTATTTGACATTTGTGATTTTTACCTATGATCATCACCTGAAGAAGAAAAAGACTAACTGAATTCTGCAACTTTTCAACAATACTCTTGAGGCACTCTTTCAGCTCCTCAGGAGGGCTCTGTATTATAGAAGTGAGTCATTACCTGCCCCCAGCACACACACTTCTAAGAGAAGCCAGTCTCTGTACCACTGCAGATGGGCATTTAGAGCAAGGTTCTGTGCCATGTGAACCTAAGGGCCTGCCCCAGCTTATTGGCTTAGCTGTGGTCAACAGGTTCCTGATCATCCCACACACACCACCTGGCTTGCAAAAATGAGCAGAATCAATCATATTCATCCCTTGAGAATTTAGAAATAGGAAACTGTGAGATCGAAATAATTAGCTGAGCTGAACAATCTTAGGAGACGGGGAGCCTAAGCAGCCGTTCTAGGTCTTCTGCAGGTAAAAGACAGAGCAGGGTAATGAGCAAGTGTGCTCAGAGGTGCCAAGATTCCCTGTGTGAGCTGCCAGGGAAGTCCTAAGAGGGAGACGGAGAAGAGGACACCTTCACAATTCAGCTCCAGACTGTGTGTATCTTGAAAATAAGTAAACCCCCTCTTTCTTGAAGTATTTGGGTAGACCACTTTTCTCTGAACCCGATAGAATCATGACATAATCTGCCTAATTACAGACTAAGGACTGCAAAAGATACAATATCATACATGGCATTCTTTTGCTCTCAACCAAGGGCAATTACAGGTTAAGTGGCAGTGTCTTTTTTTAAATTAATTTTTAATGGAGTATAGTTACATTACAACGTTGTGTTAGTTTCTGCAGTACAGTAAAGTGAATCAGCTATATGTATATCCCCTCTTTTTTGCATTTCCTTCCCATTTAGATCACCACAGAGCATTGAGTAGAGTTTCCTGTGCTATACAGTAGATTCTCATTAGTTATCTGTTTTATACATAGTAGTGTATATGTCAATCCCAATCTCCCAATTCATCCCACCCCTCTTCCGCCCTTGGTGTCCATGTTTGTTCTCTGTGTCTGTAGGTAGCAGTGTTTTGATGATGGTCTGTGAAGCTCATGCAGCTTCGTCTTTATCCGTAGTCACACAGGCACTTTACCTACCTTCTCCTTGCATGTGAAGTTAGATGTTTTATTCACCTTATAAAAATATAATGAAATCAACTGCCAATAACAGTTCTAGGGATGAAGGTCTGAATTGGAATCTCTCGGCTACTTGCTGCCTTAAGCCATTTTTCCCTAGGTTAGCTTTCAATTAGCAAAGCAAAATATAGGTTTAAAGCAATTATCTGGATAATTCAAGCAAAAACATTGCTTTGACTTAAATTGCCTGAGTAATTGTAAGTTAATCATCTCTTCTCTGTTGACTTCCTCTCAAGTGAATTGTCCAGGTAGTAGAGACAAAGCATGGTGGTAGCTTAAGTTACCCAGATAATTACATGCTTGCTTTACTCCACCTTGTCAACAAGACCTGGCTATGATGTAAAGAACACCAGTGGAGAAATGACATGAAGTGACAGCTAAGGCCAGACCTATCAATGGGAGGTGAATCAGGCATTGGACAAAAACCAAGAAGGCTTTATTAGGGAACACAAGGTGTGTGGGGCACCAGGGACAGCCCAGGTGGGCAGACCTGCCTCCCTGCAAGGCCACTTGATGAGTAAGGGAGTGGAGGTGGGGAAGGACAAAGCTTAATGATGACAAATCCTCATACATGGGAGATGCTTGGGGAATAAAATGGCCTTCCAAACCCCCAAACAGTCACTATGTAATATGTTCAGCTGTTGATTAAAGAGAAGAATTTTTTAAATTTTAGGAACTTAAAGTCCAACATAATATCACTCCAGTGCCTTATACATCAGATAATTTGAAATGTACTGTTAGTAAAATTACATCCAACAAACTAAAAGCTCAAAGAAATACTACTCTCCACCATTATGTTATTTTTATAGGCTTATTTTTAAAGTGTGATTTCCTCAATTAAACTCTCTCTAATTCTAATGCTAGCTACAGGGGGGGAAAATAAAGAGGTGACCTTTTAAATAAGAACCTAGAGGCAAGATGGGAATAAAGATGCAGACTTACTAGAGAATGGAATTGAGGATAGGGGGAGGGGAAGGGTAAGCTGGGACAAAGTGAGAGAGTGGCATGGACATATATACACTACCAAACGTAAAATAGATAGCTAGTGGGAAGCAGCCGCATAGCACAGGGAGATCAGCTCAGTGCTTTGTGACCACCTAAAGGGGTGGGATAGGGAGGGTGGGAGGGAGGGAGACGCAAGAGGGAAGAGATATGGGGACATATGTATATGTATAACTGATTCACTTTGTTGTAAAGCAGAAACTGACACACCATTGTAAAACAATTATACTCTAATAAAGATGTTAAAAAATTTAAAAAAAAATAAAAATTGAATAAATAAATAGTCTGAGCTGTGCTAAATCAACAATGACTCCATTTCCAGAACTGAGGGAATTCATGAAGTAATGACTCTCTATCTCTATTGCTTTAAATCCATCTGCCAGTAAAATAATTTCTGCTGAAAGGCTGTCCTGTGAGCTATTGGACATCTATGTTGTGAAGGTTATAATCAAATTATCGTTTAAGGTTTATGGATGTATCATATTCATTCAACAAACTTTTATTGTACACCTATAATGTGAAAGGTAATGTGCTTTCGTACATATTATCTCATGCTTTTATTTGCACCACAGAGCAAGTGATATATTATCCTTGTATTTCACCGTAGGCTACTTTACTTTCAATTCCCAAAGCTGTAGCTTCTATATTAAAATAAAAAAAGAAATCAAAACAGGATAGGATATAAAGGGAATCAGTATTCAGATATAGTCTACACTGTCAAAAAACGGTTTTCTCTTCTATACTATTAGTATGTTGGTATAAAATGTCAAGCTTTCCCTTTTACTAAAAATTCTGACTATCTCATTATTATCATTAAAAAAAAATACAATTTGTATATTATCAGTGGTGGTAATTATTATTTATAATGTTACCTAAGTCTTTTTTCTTACCTTTCATGTGTCAAATGAATCTTCCTGACTATGTTGGCAACAGATCTGCTTTTGTGAAAGAATGATTCTGTGAAAGAAAATCTGAAATACGTGGTTAAGAGAGTGGTTTGGAATTACTTGAGTTTCAGTTTTGATTTGTAAGAATCATTTCTGCCTTAATTTTTAGGTATATTGTAGATCATAGAATACATGGAACTATGACAGATTACTCCATATAATGTAGACCTGTTTCCTCCTCCTTAATTGATTGGTCTAAATTACCAATATTACTTAACTTGTATTTTAGAACACATATATTCATATTTGAAGACTCAAATTTGTAATTTCTGTTCCTGGTTAATGCACACCAGGTCAGATACGGATACTATGTGAATTGCCCAAGGTCATGCAAACTGCTTCTATAGGCTGGCAGTGAGGGCTTATCAGAACAAATCAGCAAGGCACAGCGCAGCTTTGAGTTTACGTAAGAGGAGACAGAAGGATACAAATAATTGATGTGCCTAATCAGGTAAGGGATCAGCTCTAGAAACCACACTGCTCTGTATAAACAGCATGTTTTTGCTCAGATGTCTGCCTTGATCATTTCCCCCCCACCCTTTTTTTTTTTTTTTTTTTTTTTTTTTTGCACTATACGGGCCTCTCACTGTTATGGCCTCTCCCGTTGCGGAGCACAGGCTCCGGACGTGCAGGCTCAGTGGCCATGGCTCACGGGCCCAGCCGCTCCGCGGCATGTGGGGTCTTCCTGGACCGGGGCACGAACCCGTGTCCCCTGCATCGGCAGGCAGACTCTCAACCACTGCGCCACCAGGGAAGCCCTTCCCCCGTTTTTGTTCAAGGAGTTTAAAACCTTCAGGCCGATGGATCCCAGGAAAGAAGTCAAATGGGCTGTAGGAACTACTTGGTGGTTCGGTTACTTATACCACAACAGCAGTTACACTCAATTAGATGCCACTGAATTGGCAGTTTTTAGTGGCTCTCTTAAAAAGTGTGTGTGTGTGTGTGTGTGTCTATATTTCCTCTCTCTCTCTCTGTCTCATTTCTTATGTGGTCACACTCTGCAGTTGACACTTATACTGGCCCCTAGAATTTTTGATACATCGTATGATAATGTCAACCTTTTTCCTTGGAGGCCATTCTGAGACGTGTATTAGAAGGGCTTCCCGTGTGCATTTGGTTGAATTTGGCTCTGCTTAGATACCTGTTTGTTCTTAGATTTTTTTTAAACTGCTATGTATGTTGGAAGGGAAGTTGGATGACATTTTATTTATTTTAAGTTGTCTTTTTGTTTCCCCTAGAGCAGCAAAAGGAAGGATGTTTTTGAGAATAATCTTTTTTTAGTTACTGATTTCTACAAGGAAAAGCTTTTTCATATATTTGAATAATTCCTTTTGTAAAACAGACTAACTTTGAAATACAGCTGCTATATGCACTTAATTGACTACTCGACACAGCAATTTTCTACTCTACAGGGTGTCCCAGCGCTACAGACTACCATATAAAATGATTTTCAAAGTGAATTGAAAACCTATGGAGTTCTTGGAATGATTTGAAAATTACCTTTCCCTTTTTTAACTTTTACATTGAAAAATATTGTGTGACAATCTGACAAAAGTGAACTTGAAGCTGAATTTTTTTGTTTGTTTGTTTTTTGTTTTTTTTTTTTGTGGTACGCGGGCCTTGCACTATTGTGGCCTCTCCCATTGCAGAGCACAGGCTCCAGACGTGCAGGCTCAGCGGCCATGGCTCACGGGCCCAGCCGCTCCGCGGCATGTAGGATCTTCCCGGACCGGGGCACGAACCCGTGTCCCCTGCATCGGCAGGCGGACTCTCAACCACTGCGCCACCAGGGAAGCCCTGAAGCTGAATTTTATATCGTAGATATGTGATGGATGGTACCTTTGTGTTATTGTTGTTGTAGTCTATATACAACAACATAGACTTTCTTTTCCTTCGTTTGCCATCTTTAGATATTTACTGAGTACCTGCTATGTGCAAGGCACTGACCTGGTACACGGAAGTATACAAAGGACATAACATGTAGTTCCAAATTGCAGTGAATATATCATCTGTTATGTAATATAAACTATGGATACAAACACTTTGCCTTCCGAACCCCAAAATAATGTACAATCTGAGTACAGATGAGGAAAGATAACTTCTTTCTTTATTGAAGTTTAGTTGATTTGCAACACTGTGTTAGTTTTAGGTGTACAGCAAAGTGATTCAGTTATGTATGCATGTGTTTTTATCAAATTGTTTTCCATTATAGGTCCTTACAAGATTTTGAATATAGTTCCCTGTGCTATACAGTAGGACCTTGTTGTTTATCTGTTTTATAAATAGTAGTGTGTATCTGTTAATCCGCTACCCCTAATTTATCCCTTGCCCCTTGCCCCTTTGGTCACCATAAGTTTGTTTTCTATGTCTGTGAGTCTGTTTCTGTTCTGTAAATAAATTCATTTGTATTGGGCTTCCCTGGTGGCACAGTGGTTGAGAGTCCGCCTGCCGATGCAGGGGACACGGGTTCGTGCCCCGGTCCGGGAAGATCCCACATGCCGCGGAGCAGCTGGGCCCTTGAGCCATGGCCGCTGGGCCTGCGCATCCGGAGCCTGTGCTCCGCAACGGGAGAGGCCACAACAGTGAGAGGCCCGCATACCGCAAAAAAAAAAAAAAGAAAAGAAAAAAAATTCATTTGTATTATTTTTGATTCCACATATAAGTGATATCATATAATATTTGTCTTTATCTGATTTACTTCGCTTAGTATAATATTCTGTAAGTCCATCCATGTTGCTGCAAATGACATTATTTCATTCTTTTTTATGGCTGAGTAATGTTCTATTGTGTATACATACCACATCTTTATCCATTCATCTGTTGGTGGACACTTAGTTTGCTTCCGTATCTTGGCTATTGTAAATAGTACTGCTGTGAACATTGGGGAGCATGTATGAAAGATAACTTCTAAATAAGGGATCTGAAGAACACTTCCAGAGTGGAAGAGCGGATGATATTTGAGGGAGAGGTTGTTTAGGACTTCCACATGTGAGATTAAAGGTTGGAAATCTGAAACAAAGAACGTGACCAAAGTGAAGAAAACACAGGATGCAAAACTCGCCAGGAAGTCTCCCACTTTGATGAAACCATAGAATAACGATGTAATAGTAGAAGGATCGAAGATGAACCAAGATTCAATTGTAGTAGGTCTTGACTGTCAATCAAAAGAGGCAGTTTGTTATTCGGTGCGTAATGGGATTTAAGTAAAAAATAATAATAACACAAACAAATATCTTTGCTCAAGAAAAATCAGATGATGAGAATTGGATAAATCAAAATGTAGGGCTTCCCTGGTGGTGCAGTGGTTGAGAATCTGCCTGCCGATGCAGGGGACACGGGTTCGAGCCCTGGTCTGGGAAGATCCCACATGCCGCGGAGCAACCGGGCCCGTGAGCCACAACTACTGAGCCTGCGCGTCTGGAGCCTGTGCTCCGCAACAAGAGAGGCCACGATAGTGAGAGGCCTGTGCACCGCGA
Organism: Phocoena phocoena; assembly: GCF_963924675.1. NCBI lineage: Eukaryota > Metazoa > Chordata > Mammalia > Artiodactyla > Phocoenidae > Phocoena > Phocoena phocoena. The sequence goes on along the minus strand of NC_089234.1, from coordinate 74,745,632 downwards.
TGAAGAGTGGCCCCCACTTGCTGCAACTGGAGAAAGCCCTCGCACAGACACAAAGACCCAACACAGCCAAAAATAAATAAATAATAATTAAAAATGAATATCTGCTTATAAAAATAATGTAAAAATAATAATGTGTAATAATGTATTACTGTTGCTATAATTGTTATTGTTAGAGAGGAACATTGTCCCATACCTATATATTGGTTTTATTCTCAAGCACAGTGTGATTCCAACATAGCTGCTTGTAGCTACAGACCCACATCTTCCCATGACCAAAGCTGGTTGAAAGGAATATCTTCTCTTCCCCAACACCTGATGAAAGTATCAGGCCCTGATTCACACTGACCTGAGTCGGGTCAGTGTACATCTCAGAAACATTAACTAAAGCCAAACAAGCAAAGAGACAACCAAACACCTTTGGATCTGACAGCCCAGAATTGCCCTGTTTCTCAGAGACCTGTTCTACTTCTTTGGAATGAGCACCTGGTACCCTGCTGACAATGGGTACCTGCTCCTTAGCCATAGCTGAGTAAATAAGATATTCTTCTGACCCAAGCTGGGCTGATCAGAATCTGTCTCCAGGAATTTGGATTCAAAATGTCTCTGCATGTGCCTAAAAGTAAGGATTTATAGAATCTGTAGCAGAGGGAGTCCATGTACTTTTAGAAGCAGACATAGTCCATAAAACAGGAAGAGTAAAATTAATGTGCAGAGAGAAAAAAAGATAAAGAGACCATGTACCTCAAAAAAAAAAAGATCTTGAGAAAGTCTTGTCCCACAGAGCATTCAGAGCCTAGTTCCTGCCCCTTATAAAAGCCCAGCTACATCGCCTGCAGCTGCATAGGTCTCAGACATCCTTGTGTGCTTTTTGATGAATACACACGGGCTCCAATATCATAATCCTCCCCTTCCTTTTATTTTCTTAAGATATTTGTAGTTTTTTTTTAAAATTTGCAAACAAAAAACATGCACAAAACCAGAAACGAAATAGGGCTTAAGTCAGCCACTCATTCATATATCTGAATAAACTGCAGTGGTTCCTAGAAGCAGTAAATGAAGAAAGTACAATGAAATTTCTTGCCAGATATAGAATGGCTTAAAGGTCTGAAGCTAAAGAGGAAAGGAGGCTACGAATAACAAAGAGGAAAGGCTAATTATCTCACCAGTAGAGGAAAAGTCATTTGCTCATTCTGCTTTACAATGACTTCTGTCTGCAGGGATCAAAGTTGTCAGCTATGGCATTTTAGAATATGAATGATTTAATCACAACATCTTACAGTTGAGATTTGGGATTTTTTTTTTTAATGTGCTTGTTTTTGAGGTAAAAGGAAGGGGTTTCTGAATGCATCCTTAATTACAAAGTTCAAAACAGAATTTGGTACCTTTCCAGCCCTATTCACGACTAAACCCCAAGGCCATTTCAAGATGATACCTCAGTCAAAGAAGTAATGCTGTTGGTCTATTGTCATTCTTGGATTTTGGGAGCATTAAATAATCTGGGCAGCCTGGTTAGGATACCATTAACTCCTGTGTAGTTTGATTCAGTAGGTCAGATATGTGGCCAAAAATCTACATTTTTAACAAATATTCCAACTGATTCTGACTCAGGGGTCCCTGAGCCAAGCCCTGAGAATTCTCATTCTGGGAGTAATTATCACTGATCTTGAGTAGGCAGTTTGGGACAGCAGATTAAACACTGACCTGTACGTCAGAAGTCACGACTTTTCTGAGGCTGTTTCTTCAGACTAAGAAATATTAATTCTATCCTTACCCATTTCAGTTATTGTCAAGTTAAAATAATATAATAAAGTATGATTACAATATTCTTTGTTCACCATTTATGTTGCAGATCCCGAGAGTGAAAGCATCCTTATTCCATGGGAAAGTGCCCTGAATATCAAAGTGCTCCTTAGCTGCAATTGTTAACAGGTATGAACTAGACAGCAAAACTAAATGTTTTCAGGGTGATTACAAAAACTCTCTTTGTTTTGATGTGAATTGGGTTTCCTTTCTCAAGACCTCATTCTTTCTCAGTGGCCAAGGGTTAACAAAATCATGACATTTCCAGTTATTCTTTTCTCTTTTAGTTCAAAGCTTCACTTCCTTTGGGTAAATATTCAGTCAAATTCAAGTATTATTATTTCCATCACTATCCACAGCATGTTACTTCCCCCTGTCTTAAGGTCTTCACCCCCTGTTCTCACTTCTCTTTTTATAGGCCCTTTGTGTCCCTTTCCACCACAGCTACAGGTAGGAAAAGAGGAGTGGTCTTATGTAATTGACCTCCCTCAAGGAGAGGCATTGCATGTCTGGTCTGTGCAGTTCTTTTGTCTTCTGCTGTTACTGTTGAACTTTAGTCAGTGTCTGGGACGAGCAGTATCCCAGCTCGCTTTCAGCCTGAACAGCATCCAAAGGTGGTCTCAGCAAATGAAGCATTCTCTGTCTGCAGATCCCCAGTTGGACCCCAGTGCAGGGAAGCATGGCTGCCTCCCTCAAAATCCAGATGGAGTTCCAGGCTGTCTCTAGTGAGAGAGCTCTCTTTCTGCATGGTATCCCCATGTAGTGGCGGAGAAATGACTCACTCTTCCAGAGTCTTTCACAGGCTATCTTAGGCCTATTGGAAACCTCTGAATCTCTGCCAGGCCAAACTCAGTTCTAAGGGAAACTGGGGATTGTCCTTGCTGTCTCCCACCATGTTACAGCTCTCCCCAAGTTCTGCGCTATCCACATTCCCAAATTGCTACACTTATCTGTAGACAGGTTTCACTGCCAAGCCAACATCACCAAACTTGATTCCGTTATAAACAGAATAGCCTCCCTAATGTTCAGCAATGTCCTTAGTGGCCCCCATGTTAAGAGGAGACATGTCGAGTATACCCCTCATACCAGGACCAAGTTCCATTCTTCAACTTTCTTCTTTGTTGCTTCTCTCTTTTTCCTTAGCTAAGTTGTCTTTTTATTTCTTGCTGTAATCAAATAAAACGAACTAATTTTGCCTCATCCACTTGGTTTGAATCATAGGCTTTCAACACCAGTGACACCAGTGTGGGGTATTCGTAACATTTGGCGTTTTGGAATTCAGTCTCTTTTTTTCTCAGCTGCGTACTATCTCATGGGAATCCACGCATTTTTACTTTGGTCACCAGATGAGACAAACAGCATGCTTATTTCTTAAAAACAACAACAACAAATAATAACAAATGATAAAACCTATAGACACTGCCTATGTTTTTAAAGCATTTACAATTTTTTAACATCTTTATTGGAGTATAGCTGCTTTGCAGTGGTGTGTTAATTTCTGCTTTATAACAAAGTGAATCAGCTGTACGTATACATATATCCCCATATCCCCTCCCTCTTGTGTCTCCCTCCCACCCCCCCTATCCCACCCCTCCAGGCGGTCACAAAGCACGGAGCTGATCTCCCTGTGCTATGCGGCTGCTTCCCACTAGCTATTTTACATTTGGTAGTGTATATATGTATGTCAATGCCACTCTCTCACTTCATCCCAGCTTACCCTTCCCCCTCCCCATGTCCTCAAGTCTATTCTCTACATCTGTGTCTTTATTCCTGTCCTGCCCCTAGGTTCATTAGAACCTTTTTTTTTTTTTTTCAGTTTCCATATATATGTGTTAGCATATGGTATTTGTTTTTCTCTTTCTGACTTACTTCACTCTGTATCGCAATATATTTTAGTTTGTCTTTTACCATCATTTTTGTATCAGCAGTGCTTACCACAATAACTCGAACTTTGTAGAGGCTCCTAAGACTTTTTAAATAATTAATTTACCAATATGTTAATTGCATTAAGACAAGTGCAATTATTAATAAAATATTACATCAAAGATTTATCATGGGGTTGGCAATCAGAGAAGAAAAAGAAATAAAAGGAATCCAGATTGGAAAAGAAGAAGTAAAACTGTCACTGTTTGCAGGTGACATGATACTATATATAGAAAATCCTAAAGATACAACCAGAAAACTACTAGAGCTCATCAATGAATTTAGTAAAGTTGCAGCATACAAAATTAATACACAGTAATCTCTTGCATTTCTATACACTAACAACCAAAGATCAGAAAGAGAAATCAAGGAAACAATCCCACTTACCATCGCATCAAAAAGAATAAAACACCTAGGAATAAACTTACCTAAGGAGACAAAAAAACCTGTACTCTGAAAACTATAAGACGCTGATGAAGGAAACCAAAGATGACACAAACAAATGGGAAGATATACCATGTTCTTGGATTACAAGAATCAATATTGTCAAAATGACTATGCTACCCATGGTAATCTACAGATTCAATGCAATCCCTATCAAATTACCAATGGCATTTTTTGCAGATCTAGAACAAAAAATTCTTAAAATTTGTATGGAAACACAAAAGACCCCAAATAGCCAAAGCAATCACTGATCCTGGTTATGTCCAATTGGACATATTATGTTGGGCATATTATGTTGGACATATTATGTTGGACATACTATGTCCAATATTATTATCAGGGAAATAAAAATTAAAACTAAATGAGATGCCATTTGCTTCCCACTCAAATGGCTAAAATTTTAAAACGAGGTCAGTGCCAAATATTGGCAAGATTTGGAGCAATGGGAGCACATTTACCATCTTGGAAACCTTTTTGTTTTATGTGTTTTTCTTTTGTTTTGTTTTTTTAATTACACATACCTTTACCAGATATGCCTGCAATTTCACTCCTAGTATCTGCACAAGAGAAATGAAAACACATGTCCATGAAAACAATTCCACTAGAATGTTCACATCAGTTTTGTTCATAATAGCACAAACGTGGAAACAACTCCATTCCCACCAACAGACACATGGATTAACAAATTGTGGTGTAATCATTCAAGGGAAGATCACTTAGCATTTTTTAAAAAATGAAGTAAATTAGCCCTCTTCAAAATACTTACTGATAACAAAGTGAAAACTAATAATTTTGCCGAAGAAAACACTAACAGACACCAACTTAACCAGGTATCCAATGTAAGCATCACAAGTCATGGGGCAGAGTGACAGCGTGAGCCTCCCCGTAGGATGTACTGAGAAGGATACATCATCATCCCCATGACATTCCTGCCGAAAACCGCATAGCCTGAATTTAATAATGAGGAAATATCAGACAACCCAAACTCGAGGACATTATACAATGCCTTTGCTCTTCAAAAATGTCAAGGCTATGAAAGACAAAGTCAGACTGAGAAACTATTCCTAATTAAATGATCCTGAAGAGACCTGAAAAGTAAATGTAACACTTGATCCTAGATTGGATCCTGAACCAAAAATCATGTTTTTTCTATGAAGGAAGATATTGGGGAATTTGGTGACATTTTAATAAGGTATCTAGATTAGATGCTGGTATTATATTAATGTTGATTTTCTGACTTTGATAAGCACACTGATATTCTGCTGTTTTGAGGCGTTATACATGGAAGAATTTAGGGGTAAAGGGGCATAATGTCTGCAACTTAACCTCAAAAAGCTCAGAAAGAGAAAGAGAAAGCAAGTATGGTAAAATACTGACAATTGGTAACTTGGGTGAGTGGTTACACAGAAATTCTTTAGACTGTCCTTAAAACTTTTATGTGCATTTGAAATAAAGTCTTTTTAAAAAAATCTGATACACACAGTAACAGGGATGAAATTCATAACTAGTATGCTGAGTGAAAGTAGCCAAACAGCCCTTAACATATAACATACTTAGATAAAGCTCAGAACAAGCAAAACCAACCTACGATGATAGAAATCAGAGAATGTTTTTTTTTTCCTATGACCAGTAGGGATTGATTGGAAAGGGGCACTGGGAAGCTAAGAAAAAACCAAAAACAGGAACTGAGGACATTTCAGATTATATTTTGCAATAAAGCAGGAAGTATTAAATCAAGCTCCTATCTGGCCCTACCTTAACGGATCAACTGTTTTATAATAGTTGATTAGGTAGGACAGCTTTCTTCCAGAGACATCATATCAGTTAAATGACATGGAGGAATTGTTATGTTGTTTCTTTTGGACTCTTATGGAAGCTGTTTCCGACTCTTTTGAGTGAATACTTTTAAAAAGAGCTCTAGTAAGTGTAAAGACTACTACGGATAAATATTATTCATAGTTCACAATTACTGACTACTTAGAACATCCCCAGCACCATGCAAAGTATGTACCGTCTCCTAAATATGGGTATTCCCATTTTACACATAAAGAAATGAAGAGTCAGAGAGTTTAAGCATCTATAGAAATTTACAAAGAGGCAGAGCTAGGTCTGGAATCTAGATCCAAACCTGGATCCGTGTTAACCCAGAGGCCCCTATTCAACATATATTAGTATACCCATTATTCATTGTATAGTACCTGTTGGTACTGCCTCCCTTATGTGACAGAGTCTTTATAAACAAGAAACACACATCTAGTTACTTATCTTTGTAGAAAATTAATAACATTCGATCTCTCACATGGACTGTGGTGGTATGATAACATGTTGAGTCATACCATATGTCATTTCAAAGTAGTGTAAAAAAGCTAGGTATTTGTTTGTTTCTTTGTTTAGGAATTTAAATAAAGTATGGGGTATGTTGAGGTTCATTTTTGGTTTTATAATCTCTGACAAAATTCACCAGTATCATGTTAAATGATGCCAGGATACCACTTTTCCTACTAGAGAATCTGAGGATCTAAGATCATTTTTAGAGTATAGAAACACAAATGATTTTTGTATACTGATTTTGTATCCAGCAAATTTACTGAATTTGTGTAATAGTTCTAATAGTTTTTTGGTATAATCTTCAGGGTTTATTATATATAATATCATGTCATCTGCAAATAGAAACAGTTTTGCTTCTTTCTTTCCAATTTAGATGGCTTTTTTTTCTTGACTAATTACTCTGGCTATGACTTCCAGTACTTTTTTTTTTTTTTTTTTTGCGTTACGCGGTCCTCTCACTGTTGTGGCCTCTTCCACTGCGGAGCACAGGCTCCGGACGCGCAGGCTTAGCGGCCGTGGCTCACGGGCCCGGCCGCTCCGCGGCATGTGGGATCTCCCCGTACCGGGGCACGAACCTGTGTCCCCTGCATCGGCAGGCAGACTCTCAACCACTGCGCCACCAGGGAAGCCCTCCAGTACTATCTTGATAAAAGTGGTGAGAGTATCCTTTTCTCTTTTCTCATTTTAGAGGAAAAACTTCCAGTTTCTCACCACTGAGTGTGATGTTAACTATGGGCTTGTCATGAATGGCCTTTATTCTATTGAAGTTTATTCCCTCTATTCCCACTATGTTGAGAGTTTTTATTGTGAAATGATATTGAAGTTTGTCAAATTATTTTTTGCATCCATTGAGATGATCATCTGATTTTTATCCTTCATTTTGTTAATGCAGTGTATTACATTGATTTCTTGTGTGTGTGCATGTTCAACCATCCTTGCATCTCTGGAATAAATTCCACTATATCATGGTGTATGATCCTTTTAATGTATTTGAATTCTGTTTGCTAATATGTTATTGATAATTTTTGTATCCATGTTCATCAGGGATAATTGCCTGTAATTTTATTTTCTTATAGAGTCCTTGGCTGGCTTTGATATCATGGTAAAGCTGGCCTCATAATATGAGTTTGGAAATGTTCCCTACTCTTCTATTTTTTGGAAGAATTTGAGGGTTGATGTTAATTCTTCTTTAACTGTTTGGTAGAATCCACCAGCGAAGTCATCTGGTCCTAGACTTTTTTTTGTTGTTCAGAGGTTTTTGATTACTGATTCAATCTCCTTACTAGTAAATGGTCTATTCAGATCTTCTGTTTCTTCATAATTCAGTTTTGGTAGGTTGTATGTTTCTAGGAATTTATTCATGTCTTTCAGTTTGTCCAATTAGTTGGCCTATAATTGTTTATAACAGTCTCTTATGATGCTTTCTATTTCTGTAGTATCAGTTGTAATGTTTTATCTATTTTGTTTATCTTGTCAAAAAACAAGCTCTTAGTTTAATGTTTCTTTTTTATTGTCTTTTTTGCGTCTCATTCATTTATTTCTGCTCTGATCTTTGTTATTTCCTTCCTTCCTTCTACTAATTTGGGGCTTCATGTTTCTTCTTCTTTTTCTAGTTTCTTGAAGCGCAAGTTAGGTGGTTTATTTGAGCTCTTTTTTTTCTTAATTTAGGCATTTATTGTTATAAACTTCCTTCTTAGAACTGTTTTCACTGCACACTATAAGTATTGATACGTCGTATTTCTGATTTCATTTGTCTCAATATATTTTTATTTATTTTTGACCCAATTTTTTCAGTAGCATGTTGTTTATCTCCATATATTTGTGAATTTTTCAGTTTTCTACTTGTAATTGATTTCTAGTTTCATACCACTGGAATCAGAAAAATGTGTGATATGATTTCAGTCTTCTTAAACTTATTGTGACTTGTTTTGTGGCCTAACATATGAAAATGCTATATTTTTTATCAGTTAGTTAGTTATTCATACATTTTACTCAATATGAAAGAAGCTACATTAGAGACTGGCATTATGAACTTTTTAGTCCTTCCCATATGTTTTGTTTTAACAAGTCATGCTGTAGCAGTTGGACTGATACAGCCCACAGTATTTGGCCATTAGATTAGTGGATGGAATACTACAGTCCCACAGTTTGATAAGATACAAAGTATTTTTAAATAAAATACTTTTTGGCATGATATTAATGTGTTCCTTCTTGGTACTTGACATTAAGAGTACTCAAAGTAATGATGAGGCCACCCTGATCAAGCAAGGTTATTTGCACCATGCTTCAGATATTATCAATAGGTCTTTGTAATTAAAATCAGTACAGTCACTAAAAAATAAATGTAATCATCACATCTAATTTACACCGCTTAAGGAAGTGAGAGAGATCAAACTTTGTTAACTAGTTCTTTTCTACTGGATTCTTTCACAAGATGTAGATAAAATTAGTTTCATTAGAATAAGGTCAAAACTTTGTTTCCTATTAGAAGAGAAAAAAGTGCATGAGGAGATTTTCTATTTTCACTGTCTCTTCCTTTCACCTTATGTGTCCTCCTATGAAGATATGATAATTGGACCATGGGGGAAAAGCCAAGAGAAATCTACAGAAGCTGACCCAATACTCTGACATTACTGAGTTGCTAAAAAATTTTGGAACTACCTACCTCTACACTTCTTGTAATGGGAGGTATTTAAATGTCTTAAGTCACTGCTAGCTATTTTGTTGTTTGTATCCCCAAATATTTCTACCTAATGCAACATCTTTATTAACCTCCTTAATTCTACTCCCCATATGCCAAGTTCTGTAGGAATTCTAACCTTTCTGGAATAACAATTCATTCACACCTCATGACCTTGTTATTTATGTATAAGTGAGTTTGACTTTTACTCTACTCCCAACAGACCAACCAATAAAGATATAAATTTGATATGTGCCCACTTTTATCGTTATTTCTACTTTAACGGCTGTGTTTTTATAACTGAAATATCCTTTAATCTCTCCCTTTAGTCTTGAAATAAATTCCCCCCTTTACATGGCTAAAGCTAACCTGTGTACAGTAAGTCTCCTACATATGAACGAGTTCCATTCCAAGAGCGTGTTCGTAAGTCCAATTTGTTTGTAAGTCCAACAAAGATAGCCTAGGTACCCAACTAACACAATCGGCTCTATAGTACTGTACTGTAATAGGTTTATAATACTTTCCACACAAATAATACATAAAAAACAAACACAAAAGATTAAAAACACATTTTTAATCTTACAGTAAGTACAGTACCTTGAAAAGTACAGTAGTGCAGTACAACAGCTGGCATATAGGGGTTGGCATCGAGTGAACAGGCAAGAAGAGTTACTGACTGGAGGAGGGAAAGGAGGTGGGAGATGGCAGAGCTGAAGGATTGTCAGCAATAGGAGACGGAGGGCAAGCTGCAATTTCACTCACACCTGACGTTTATGGCACATGTTCTGGTTCCTTGCTGGATTCAATTCTGTCTACCCTCTTGAAAAAATAATCCAGTGATGTTTGGGTAGTAGCTCTTTTTTTTCTCGTCATAGATGACACAGTAGCATTGGATTGCATTCTGAACAGCTGCTGCAACCATCGTGTACTGTTCAACTTTTGGGTCCTGTGCCTCAAAAACTAACAGTGCCTCCTCAACTAAAGAAAATCCCCTTGCCATTTCCTTCGTCATGAATCTCTTTGGTTCTTCAGTTATTTCTTCTTCCTCTTGTCTCTCTTCATCCTCTCCCTGGGCCTCCAATTCCATCAGGTCTTCATTAGTAAGCTCCTCGTGTTGCACAGCAAGGAGTTCAATGAAGTCGTCCTCTTGCAGCTCTAGCTTGAAATAAAGATACTGTACTACTCTACTCTATACAGTACTGTACAGTAAAGGACACAAAAGCACAACCACTTGTAGAGGATGCATGCACGTGACAATGTACACCAGACACATGAACTAGCTTACGTGATTGGACATGCGAACACATGTTTGCATGTTTGAAAGTTCGCAACTTGAAGGTTCACGTGTAAGGGACTTACTGTATTTTAAGGTTCTTTTTTCCCATCCTTGAGTGCATCTATTCCCATAGCTCTTCACATCTGGCTAATGTGAACTATCTCACTCATTTAGATCCTTTTTCTCTGTCTTCAAATTTGTCTATGCTTATTTTATTATGAAATAAATAAACTGATGTCTTTCTACTCTCCTTTTTCCAAGCCTCTTGAAAATTCCCCACTAATTTATTTCCCCCTTCTTCACTTATAACCTCATTTACTCAGGTGTCTGCTCACCTTAAAGCTTCCGATTTATTTTCTATTGCCAAATATAATAGCTTCCATTTGTTGTCCTTTTCCTTAAATTCTGAATCGGTTGAACACCATCTTATCCACAGATGTTTTCCTACCTCAATTCAAATGAACCAGGATATAATGATTACCCTTCTATCTCTCTGACCATCCCTGTGATTTTCCTTACTGACTTCTCTACCTGTTCTCTCTCTTTCTACATTTGCATTCCACATATTTAAGCTTCCTGAGTTTTTCTCTTGACAAATTTCTCTCTCCTTTGGGGACTTCTTCCATGCTCACTGCTAAGATGTCATTTTGATGGAAATGGTACTAGACCAGAAGTTGGATCAGATCCCTGAATTTAATTCACAAGCTAATTTCTCAACTTCTCTGTGTCTCAATCTTTCATTTGGCAATGATGATTAGTTATCTTTAAGATAACTATTAATTCTAAGACATTAAGTTGCCACTTAAATTTGCATCTCTGATCCTTCCTACTGACCATTTTCACTTAGAGGTTCCACTGCTTTTTCAAATCAGTAGGAATAAAATCAAGCCTTCCCTGTTCCCCCTCCTAACTTTTTTTCCCTCCAGTCAGCTCCATCATTACTTCTTCCATTCCTGAGTCTCCTCCATGACTATATTCTCCCCTTCTGTCTTAATTTTCATTAAATATAATCTTTATCATGGCACTTCACTCCTTTAAAAATATGACTAACTTGATTTTATTTAAGATGTTAAAATTACCTCTGTTTTTCTCACATTCATTACCCTTTGTAATCTGGCCCTAGCATACCTGTCAAAATATTTTCTGCTATCTCCTTTGATTCTCTGCACTTCTTTTTTTTTTTTTTTTTTTAAATAATTCGTTCTTTATTTTTTTTATTTTTGGCTGTGTTGGGTCTTCGTTTACTGTGCGAGGGCTTTCTCCAGTTACGGCAAGCAGGGGCCACTCGTCATCACAGTGCATGGGCCTCTCACTATCGCAGCCTCTCCCGTTGCGTAGCACAGGCTCCAGACGCGCAGGCTCAGTAGTCGTGGCTCACGGGCCCAGTTGCTCCGCAGCATGTGGGATCCTCCCAGACCAGGGCTCGAACCCGCGTCCCCTGCATTGGCAGGCAGATTCTCAACCACTGTGCCACCAGGGAAGCCCTCTCTGCACTTCTAAAGCTAATTCCGTAAATGCTTGGGGAAAAGTCTCGCTTGTCCCTTTTGTTGGTAGCTTTGCTTATACAGTTCTCCTGTTGAAATTTTCTCTACTTTCTCCAAATAATGCTTTTCTCTAAATAATGCTTATTTTCAAAACCCTTTTCTCCATGAAATCTTCTCAGAAGGATCCCTGTCCTCAATCATTTCACTCTTCTGAAATCTATTCAACTAACATCAGCATATCACAGATAATTGTTATTGTTCAGAGGTTAGAGTTCACACCTTAGGATTCATCTGTGTAATATCTTGTATGGTTTGCTAATTGTTTTCATGTAGGTGATGAACACAACCCAGTTTTCCTAAAGGCCTTCTGGGAGAAATTTCATGCCTTTTTTTCCTATCATTTGTAGGTCACTTGTTGAATGGGTCACATATATTGGCACCAACCCTTTCAAAAATGAAGTAAAGTGTTATTATTATTCAAAATTTATGGTTGAAAACAATGTGGTTCTGAAGAAGTCAGTCGTTAACCCAGATTTACACAATGATTAAGTTGAAAGCCAAGACTTAACTCTAAATCGGCCTTATTCCAAAGCTTGTTATTGAGCATAGTTCAAAAAACAAAAAGGTAAAAAGCCTCAGAAAATACACCCTTAACCCTAGTGGCACAATCCAGTTAGTAGTAGGAAGCTCCCCAATGTTGTAAGATTTTTCAGCATTTTCAAGATTTCATAAATCAAGTCCTTGTCTACCTGTGACTGATTGGTCAATGTAGTGGTGCTTTAGTCTTATCACACATAGCGGGTAAATGTATCCATTTACACTATACCACTTTTTCTATACGGTGAATAAAGAAGTGGAAGTAAAAATCACAGCCGTAAAAATTCTTAATTGCACAAATATGATATACTTTAATTTAGAAAATATCTCACTGGATAAAATTGGAGTTAAAACATTGGGAATTAATTTTAGTTAATGGGTGTGTGCCCATGTGCATAATAACCACACATGTAAATAAAGAGCTGAGGGAGCTTTTGGTGGTGTTGAGGGATTCTTCTTTATCTTCTCTCCATATTCCTTTCTTATTCATACTGAACTTGGTTTAAAAGTAGCACAGATTTTTTTTTTTTAAAACATCTTTATTGGGGTATAATTGCTTTACAATGGTGTGTTAGTTTCTGCTCTATAACAAAGTGAATCAGTTATACATATACATATGTTCCCATATGTCCTCCCTCTTGCGTCTCCCTCCCTCCCACTCTCCCCATCCCACCCCTCCAGGCTGTCACAAAGCACCGAGCTAATATCCTGTGCCTTGCGGCTGCTTCCCCCTAGCTATCTACCCTACTACGTTTGTTAGTGTGTATATGTCCATGACTCTCTCCCACCCTGTCAAAGCTCACCCTTCCCCCTCCCCATATCTTCAAGTCCGTTCTCCAGTAGGTCTGCGTCTTTATTCCTGTCTTACCCCTAGGTTCTTCATGACATTTTTTTTCCCTTAAATTCCATATATATGTGTTAGCATCCGGTATTTGTCTTTTTCTTTCTGACTTACTTCACTCTGAATGACAGACTCTAGGTCTATCCATCTCATTACAAATAGCTCAATTTCATTTCTTTTTAAGGCTGAGTAATATTCCACTGTATATATGTGCCACATCTTCTTTATCCATTCGTCCGATGATGGGCGCTTAGGTTGTTTCCATCTCCGGGCTATTGTAAATAGAGCTGCAATGAACATTTTGGTACATGACTCTTTTTGAATTTTGGTTTTCTCAGGGTATATGCCCAGTAGTGGGATTGCTGGGTCATATGGTAATTCTATTTGTAGTTTTTTAAGGAACCTCCATACTGTTCTCCATAGTGGCTGAACCAATTCACATTCCCACCAGCAGTGCAAGAGTGTTCCGTTTTCTCCACACCCTCTCCAGCATTTATTGTTTCTAGATTTTTTGATGATGGCCATTCTGACTGGTGTGAGATGATATCTCATTGTAGTTTTGCTTTGCATTTCTCTAATGATTAATGCTGTTGAGCATTCTTTCATGTGTTTGTTGGCATTCTGTATATCTTCTTTGGAGAAATGTCTATTTAGGTCTTCTGCCCATTTTTGGATTGGGTTGTTTGTTTTTTTGTTATTGAGCTGCATGAGCTGCTTGTAAATTTTGGAGATGAATCCTTTGTCAGTTGCTTCATCTGCAAATATTTTCTCCCATTCTGAGGGTTGTCTTTTGGTCTTGATTATGGTTTCCTTTGCTGTGCAAAAGCTTTGAGGTTTCATTAGGTCCCATTTGTTTATTTTTGTTTTTATTTCCATTACTCTAGGAGGTGGGTCAGAAAGGATCTTGCTGTGATTTATGTCATAGAGTGTTCTGCCTATGTTTTCCTCTAAGAGTTTGATAGTTTGTGGCCTTACATTTAGGTCTTTAATCCATTTTGAGCTTATTTTTGTGTATGGTGTTAGGGAGTGATCTATTCTCATACTTTTACATGTACCTGTCCAGTTTTCCCAGCACCATTTATTGAAGAGGCTGTCCTTTCTCCACTGTACATTCCTGCCACCTTTATCAAAGATAAGGTGTCCATATAGCACAGATTATTTTTATATTAGGATCCATTAGCCTACATTCCAAATATGTCACTCATGGATATATCTGCTTTTGAAAAAAAAATTAACTGTGACAATAAAAACAGAGCTTTCTTTTGTAATTACTAGTAGTGAGAACAGGTAAATATAAAAACTCAAAGAAAGTATAGGGTTGTTTAGGACATACGGACCACGGGACAAGCAATGAGCAGAGCTTATCACAGCAAAGCACACAACACCTGGGAGATGGGCAATGCTGGCCAGCCTTGTCCATTCACTTTCTTGAAAAATCACATCTTTAATTTTAATTACAGAGTACGATTTAGATAACTAATTGGACTGTGTTGGAGCAAATGGAGCTTAAGTGAATATCACATCAATGACCTTAGAAATTTAACTTTCCTAAGAAACAAGTTACAATATAAAAGTGTGTTTATTCACTTCAATAAATATTTGTTGAATACCTACTCTGTGCCCCATGTTACATTAAGTGCTGTTGATGGGGGAAATTAGCAAGACTGGATCTTGACATTTCAAGAATTTCAGTCTGAATGAAAAAATAAACTATAAATTATGTGACATATACTATGGGAAAAAAATTTTAAAGAAACTTGGAAAAAGAGATAAAACTAAAGATGAGAAACTTCTAAATGCAGTCGGGATTTGAACTCAGCACTCATTTATAAGTAAAAATGCTGAACAGAGCTTACTAACATGTTTGTAGTCAAAATGTATATCTTGCAGAATAGTTTATGATACAGTCACTATTACCAATGTGCCAAGTTCCATGTTTTTTGCTCAATAGGTCATAAAAATGTGTTGAAGTTATTAACCCTCCTTTGGTGATATATAGGGAGTTACAAAATGCCTTAACCTCCCAGACTTACATTGCACATGTAGTACAGAATAGGAAAATAAGCACATTTGATAGCATCTTATATTTGTAGAGCACTTTATGGCTTTCAAAACAGTTTAACATAATTCACAAAAAAATGACGTATGAGTAGTTAGCAAGAGAATGGCAAAGAAGTTTCAAGACTCATTAATTATGATGTAATATAGGAATTGAATCTATTATCACAAGATAAAACTGAAATATCAAGTTTGTCAGTAATAAGCTCTGAGACCCTGAGCTTATAACTCCACCTTTCTGAGATTTAATATTATTGTCATTGAAATAATTTAATACTTATGTTGCAGGGTTATCAGAAGAATTGAGAGAAAGATCTTAGATATATCTCTTTCTACATATCTTGGCAAAGTTAAAAATACTATTGCTTTTCACATCCCAAAACGTGATACCATTTTTTAAAGCAAATTAATTGGTTTGCAAGATACAGAGATCACAAGTTTTCTTCATTTAGTAAAGTGTCACTCTAGGTAATTATTTTTGTCAAATACTTGAAATACAGCTTGTTTAAAACTGAAAATGTGAGATTAGCATCTAGTGGAGTGGACTGTCTTTACTTCTTTACTTACTACAAAGGAAGAAAGTAAAACATTTTTGAATAATTTCTCCAGTACTTTATAAACATAAGTACTTTCAGCATCCAAGTTGAAAAAGGAACTTATGCGTGCATCTCACCTAAATAGCTTATGTAAAATGTGGAGATGTGGATGTGAAAAAAAAGAACAAACTGGACTGGGAACTAAGGTTTATTCTGAAGACTATATTTAAGACATAATAATTTAGGTCCCAATATCAATTAGTTCCTAAACTAAGAAGTTAAAAAAATCAAACACCTACTCAATTCTACTCTACAGTTTAGAGATAGATTTTATGATGCACATTCCTGGCATGCAACAACCTGAAACTCCCATACTTTTGATATTGGCTCAGACCTCTTTGCATTCAAGATGCATACACTTCTGCATAGTATTAATAACTCTCACATTCTCTTCTGAGGGGGCAAGAGGCATAACAGTGCTTACGTACATCTTACAGGGTTGGCAAGATATTGGTGTGATGTTATCCAAAGCCATAGAGATTGTTGCCAAGACTATATTTGATATAGGAACTGCAGTTAAACTGCAGTCGTTATGGCTCTAAGAATTCTCTGTAACTGTAATCGTCTTAAAATAAAAATGATGTAATTAAAAATTTTCCTGAATAAGTACATCCATAAAATAACTTTCTTAGCTGGCAAATCAAATTATACTTGAGCTAAAGCAGTTCATATTATAAGTGATAGGAAAACTGAAAAATTTTAATCAAAATATCAAAATTAGAAATTTAATATTTCATTCCCATCCCAAATATTAATTGAAAGTCTTTTATATCCAATCTCCCAGCTTCAAATAGTAAAAATACAGAAACTTATATAAACTTTGTAAATTTTAGGGTCAGGTTTGGAGATAACGCATTCATATTAAGAAAGATAAAACTAATGATACAAGCCAGTAATAATATGAATGATAGCTTTAATTTTCAGTGTGCCTACTATGTAGGTAGTCCCAGATGTTTGTAAAGTGTTGTATTGTTCAAGCCTACCATTTACCTTTTTGTGTGTGTGTGGTACGCGGGCCTCTCACTGTTGCGGCCTCTCCCGTTGCGGAGCACAGGCTCCGGACCCGCAGGCTCAGCGGCCATGGCTCACGGGCCCAGTCGCTCCGCGGCATGTGGGATCCTCCCGGACCGGGGCGCAAACCCGTGTCCCCTGCATCGGCAGGCGGACTCTCAACCACTGCGCCGCCCGGGAAGCCCTACCATTTACTTTTTAAAATAAGCCTTTATATTCCAATAATCCAGATGAAGAAACAAGCTCAAAATGGCTATTGCAGTTTACCGAAGCTACATAGTTAGACTTCTATAGACAGAGCCAAAATTGGAGATCAGGTCTTTTGGATGCAGTCCCGCTTTTTTTCTTTAGTGCATGAGACATATTTACAGTAAATGCTATCAGATATTAAAAGAATGAGAGAGATAGGTTGATTACCTAAGCCTGAATTGAGCCCTTACAAATAGATAGGAGACAGATACAGGCCAAGCTTGAACAAAAATATGAAGCTCGCCCCTGCATCCCCATGAGTGAACTGACGTTCCGCAGCGTACCTCAGCACACAACTGTGGAACCTTAGAACTGGTAATCAGAGATCGAGCAAAAAGCTGTAATGGTAACCATTGAAATAGACCAAATTCAAGTTATCGGCACAGGGATATAATAGACGGTAGTAATGAAATAAAGGGTGAGCTGACCGGAGGGGAACATCAGGAAGGAAATGCTTTGCAGGTCTGGGTGGTTGAATCAACAACAAAAGAAAAAGAAAGAAAAACGTGTCAAAAGCTTTAGCTTTCTAACCCTTTCCTTGCATTTATTGTTATGCTTTTGCTCAAACTGGAGAGCTACTTATATGGCTCTGCAAAATTCACTTCACCCCATTGGCCTTAAGAATATTCACCTAAATAATGAAGGACTTTTGACTAAAAGATCTCTAAGGATCTAAGGTTTCTTCTAGATGTGCACTTTAATGATGTTTTGCTTAGAGGGCATTTAATAAATATATCTTGAATAAATGGGTCCATACCTCCCACATAGGAGTTTATTATAACTCAGTAACTGTAGAACAATGAAACAAGTATAGGGAGATTTTAGATAATGAGTTTTTGAGAGCACTGGAATTGTTTTCCCTTTTGATGAGCAAAATTAGAAAATGAGAAAGGTAAATTATAGGATATGCTAAATTTCATAGGGGCAAATGAACAACAAAAATAGCACTCATTTCAGGGTAAGCATTTGGTTTTTTTTTTTTTTGATTCAGTGTATTTTCTGAGCAAACCTGCTCCTATCTCCTATCAGTAGTTAATACCACTGAAAAAAAAAACATGGTATGATTGACAGCATAGAATAAAAGCAGATGAATGATTCATCAAAGCACCAACATTCACAGTCTGTAGTAAAACAATTCACAAATAAAGTAGAAGAGTCAAAGTCTTCTTCCCAGAGTGTAAACCCATTTCTCTAGCTAATTAAAACTCAAATATAAGCTGAAATAAAAACAGAAAAAAATCACAATAATTCCATGAATTTTACCATCTGAGAACAAAGCTGATATCTGGAGGATTGGGGGATACTTTTCTCTTAAGATAACACTGTAGCCGTTTCTAAAATTGTCTCAAGGAGAGATGTCGATGCTCCTTGAGCATGGATTCAAGAGATTTTTAAGGAAAATTAATGGGGAAAATAGTTAATAAAAGAAAAAAAATAATTTTTATTGTATAATAATCATAAAAACTTAGCAAAGATAACAATTAAAAGGGAAAATGGAATCAGGTGAGAATATTAGCATTATCCTTTTGATAATATTGAATACATTTGGGGTTCACACAATCAGTAAATGTTGGGTCAGCAGAGCATGTGTGAGCACACTTTGCAGCCAGGATCTCTCAGAGCAACCAGAGTAACTGACACATCTACCATTAGTTAAGAAGAATATTGGACAACAGAACACATTTGCACAGACTCAAATCTATTTCCATTGCTAGAATATCAATTCAAAACCCTTATTACGATGGGTCAGACCATCCTCAACATGAAGACTGTCATGTTCCTATGGTCATCATTATTGACAATAATCTAATTTCTTGAAAGTTAGCCAGACTTATAGGATTCACCTCATGTATTAGACCAAATACATATGTGCAGGTGTTAGTGAAAATATCAAGAGTAAGGTCAATGGTGATTAAATTTTAACTCTTGGTGGTTTGAATATGGGTTTCAGTAGGAACTCTGACTTGATTTTTTTCTCTCACACACTTTTATAATATATCTTTAATTATATAAGAGAATTGAATTAAAAGAGAAGTCTCTCTTCTCTGTAGTTCATATAAAGCTTGCCTTCTTTCATTACTTTATCTTCTGATCTTTGTTACAGAGCACAATGTAATATATAATTGAAACCACACTTTTTTCCCATCCAAAATGGCGAGGAAAAAAAAAAAGCAGTACATTCTTTTCAGGGCATGGTTTATCTATAGATATGGCTTCCTGTCTGTACTTTGTGTAACTGTTACTGAAGCCTTCAGCATTTATGTGATCACACAAGGACATGCCATTTTTCAGTTTAATACAAATGCAACCGTATTTTAGACTGTATTGATACAATGGAAACCTACACAGTTCATATCACCAATTCAGTCTTTCACTTCTATGTTCCTTTCTCAAGAAACAGGAATATTAACCCAAAGTTGTTGATAAACTATAGTTTCTACTTTACTGTTTACAAAAGTTCATCTTAAATCATTAGACAAAAATAGAAACAATAGCAATGTAATGAGTTATATAGTACATACCACATTCTGGGCACTGGTCTATATGGGGTAGTGGTGAGATTTGGTAATCACAGCTCACTTAATAAAGAAACTGAGAGGATAAGTAATTCACTAAATGTCACACAACTACAGGGGTAAGTCAGGATGTAAACCCAGGCACTCACGCTCAAATTCTAGAACAGCCACTGCTTAGGCTGCAATGAGCAACTTCAGCAAGTATCAGCATTTCAAAGGCTGACTCCTTTTCACCTTCACAGAAGGATAACTCTGAAGCAGGCCTTCTAAGAATGAAGCAAACATCAAGAAAATAAATGAATATGTTGACTTTTATTTACTTTTGAGGGAAAAGAAGTGTTCAGGAGAGTTTTGTAACATTATGACTTTTAAAATACATTTTACTTCTCTTTATAAATACCTCACAATCAGAAAATTCATTTAAAAATAATCCCAAGATGTATGGTTGTAAGAATTTTCATAAGAACCTAATTACTGTGGGTTTACTTCTCTGTAGTTTCTGATATAATCAATAGAATAGCTCCTTTATAAATTTGAAAACGAATACAAGTCAAACGAATTCAAATCTGTTTGCATTTTTAGCAGAATACTTGATGTGCTTTTAATTTAGTCTTCACCTCAGATTAAATATCCAGAATTTGTATTGATCATCATTAATTCAGTGTGTCAAGTTAGAATTCTACAAAAGTTTTCATGTCTTTTCTAGTTTCAAATCTAAAGAGGAGGAAAAAGTATACAACTGGCCAATGTAAGCTTCATTTCTAGTATCATTTCCAACTGTTTCTATTGGAATTAGGCAAAGAAACAAGTTGACAAAGTAAAAATACCTACAAAAAATGATTCTGGAGAAATTAAATTTTTCAGGTCAGGCCTACAAAGAAGAAAAAAAGCATTAACAGGTAAGAAATTCAATGAAAATGGAAGTCACACGCTTAGCAATAGACATGATGACAGAAGAAGACCTTGCTGTGTAACCACTGCAAGCCTTGGGATCTCTACTGTTTAAGTTTTTTAAGCTTGCTTTGGTCAGAGAAAAAAAGAAACAAAAACATTCATAAGTTCAAGTCCAGAGGATTCAGAAACAAACACAGTCTCATTCATGTAACTCTGATTGAACAAAATAAAATATATTTCATGTTAAAAGCATTTGCATTACTTTTGATTCATGATAAATACCATCAAACTAGTTCTCCCTGAATGACTTCATGCTCAAGGCATTAAAAATTCCAGACATACAAGTAAACTTCTCTAAATACTTTTTCCCAAACCTGTCACAATAATTCACAGGAAATTAAATAAACTTCCTATTCAGTGATATTTTTTAAAAATTATTTGATTTTCTATTCCTTATGCAACACCAGCTAAACCATGTTCTGTTATCCTGCATGCAGACATACATCAGAAAAAAGCTAAATGAGTAATGTTTTTATTAATATAATTATCTTCTTATCCTATAATTTAATACATACTGTGTTTTGCTTTTTGGAAAAAAATCTTTGTCAGTACTTAATAAACTAAGGAAAATACTAAAGATCTGGGCATACAATGCTGCATTTAGTATGTTTATAATGATCATGGAATATTTTCATGGGAACCAGCCAAAGCATAATCTTTCCCCATATCTTAAACCCAGCAGAAGATAATGTCAGGAAGAAATGCTAACTGGACTAACCAAAAGGAAGAACCAGTGCTTACAAAGGAGCATAGCTTCACTTCATGCCTGAAAAAATATATAGGCAGGTCTACTTGCAAGAATATTATTTAGGTTTGTCATCTGATTTTACTAAAGTCAAAGATGTGACACATCACTTCCAGTGGAATGAAACATTCTTCCGGTTTAATTAAATACCCTGTCCGTTGAATATATATCCATATTATACCATTATTTAATATATAAAGCCCTGGCTTTCACTATTGTACATAAATAACCATAAAGAAGATTGCATAAGTAATTAAATGTGCTATATAGTGACTCACTGTGGCTGTATAAATAACTCTGCATTATGCACATAGTATATGTACATTTGCCACCTTAATAGCAACAAATGATGCAAAATAGATGTGGGAAATCAAAAACCAAATGATTCACCTTTTCTTGATACAGTATTGAGTGTCAATAATTCACACAGATGGTACATTAAAAACTTTGTGATTTTTTTCCCAAAGGAATATTAGGAGAGTCTAACGTTCATAAACAAAATGCAGATGACAACCACCATTCCAATTACAAGCTCTGAACACAAAGAAGACTGGTTTTCTTATTACCTAAAAGCCATTGGTCATTTGCACATTTCCACAGGGATGCCAGGAACAGAGAACTGTCTGGATACTGATGATCTTTTTATTTCTACTTTGTGACCTAGCCTCACTAAAGTTAATACATCCTATTTCTTACTACATTTGAAGAAGAACAAAAAAAAAGAGGAGAGGGAGAGAGATCACTGGAAGAGTAAAAGAAAGAACCAGGAACATGAGATAACATGAAATTAAGCTAAGGAAATTACGTTTCCAGAAGAATGGTGTTATCTAGTCTGGAAGACAAACTGCCCCCAACTTAAATGCTTAGAGTAACAGCCATGTATTTCTTCACGATTCTGTGGGTTGGCACTTGGTGCGGCACTCAGTTGGGAAGGACTGTTACTGCTCACTCATGTATGTGGTCCTCAGTCAGGACGGCTAAGACGACTGGGCCTCTGTCTTCTTTGTGCTCTCTCATCCTCCAGGAGGCTAGCTTGGGCTGTTTGTTTGTTCTGTTGTGTTTTGTTTTTTAATGTTGAAAGAGCAGCAACAGAGAGTAATCTCCCTTCAGCAAGTCCTTTTCCAGTATCTGATGGCTCCCTTGACCAAGCACTGAGGGAATGTAAGAAGAAAATCACACAAACCTGAGAGTGGAGGGAGGCATGAGTCATTTCATGAAATTATTACAACAATCTACCCCAGATGACAGAGTCCACCTTATCACAGGCGGAAAGAAACGGTTAAGAAAGATGAAGGTTGAAAAGGGGGTTGTTGGATTTGATACTTAGACACAAGTTTTAGGAGTAACGGGAGAGTGTGGCAAACCGAGATTGAAAAATTAAAGAGAGATTGGGAGGGGAATATGCTCTCCTTTTGTAGTAATTTATTGGCAAAAGAAAGAAGAGAAGCAGGGCAATGCCAGAAGAGGCAGCAACAGTAAGGAGAATTTGTCAGCTTCTTTTTGTTCATTTACTTTAGGCAGAATTGATTTCAGCAGTTTTTTTCCCCCCTTGAGGAGAGTAAGTAGAGAAGAAAGTTTTAAATTTTTGCAAGACAAAGGCACAGCTACTCCGTAGGCAAAGATTGATAGATAAAAAAGAGAAGGCCAACTCTGGTCTTCTTGAGCCCTGAACTGAGGTGTGATGAACCAGAAAGTTTATACTTACATGTTAATGATTAAACATGGTAATAATGTAAAAAGGTGTTTATTTGCACAGCAATATAACTGGCACTCAGATAAACTTCCTTGGAAATCTCCCTTGCCTTACATCATCTTTTGTAGCTGCGGAGCTCTCAGAAGCTCTGGGAGATTTGCCTGATTTTCCACCTGCCGTAATATCAAGAGCAATGAGAGCAGTTTTCCCAAATGATTTTCGATTTATTGTCTTTGTGATTGAGAGGAAAGAGAACATTTTCCATAACCCTGGAATTTAATCCTTGGGAACTTAAACAAAAGTATCTTTGTCTCAAAAAGAAAAAAAAAAAGGCATGTAGGTAGTATTTATGGAATTGTAGTGGAATGGTCTAAAACGTCAAGTGCCACATTATAAATAAATGCCTGGAGTTTCCCACTATCATATTTGTTTGCCTCATCAAACACTATTGACACTATTGCTAATAAACTACATGGCAATCACTTGGCAGTGAGCAGGAGAAAACAAATAAAATCTAGTTCTTCTGTTGATTAGAACGTTAAAAACAGGCTGCTGGCAGATTACTCTCCTAACACAGTATTTATATAGACTGTTTCCCACATTTCCTTGCAGTTGTTGATATGAATAGCTTTAAGGGAAAAAGATCTAAGTCCGAGCAAAAGGATTTTGTAAAGCCAGTAAAATAATATAGTCACTTATTTTGTTTTGAAATGGGAGTGGGTAAGAATAAAGAAAGTCACCTTTTCACTATTAATTCAGGAAATCTCTCCACTACCACTCTTGTTTGTTTCCAAAACTGGAAAAGCAAAAGGAAAGACCTAGTGTACTGTTGTAGAAATGGAAAAATCTCATAAAAATAAAAAAGCAGGAAGTAGCAAGGTAGAGCTATAAAAACCCAACCCACCTGGGGGAGAGAAAGCATTTTCTCACAGATATTTAAGACAATCTGAGAACTTCCCTTTGCATATAAAAAAAATGTAAAGTGTGAGATTAGGCAGCAATGTTTTTCAGACTTCTGTACACACAAGAATTATCTGTGGGTCATGTTTTTTTAAAAATAATGACTCCTCGTCCCTTCATCCCCCTTCCCAAAGGCTCTAGATATTTTTTGAAGCATCTTGAGTAATTATAATGAAAGCGTTTGTAAGGCAAAACTTTGAGAAATATGGACTAAAAGTGAGAGTGTCTTCTACATGTGTGTAAGCTTCTATTCTATTCTTTCCAAGCCTGCAGCCTATACATTTCCAGGTCCTGATGACTTCACTTGGAGCATCTACCTCACCTCTTCCCACAGCTAGGTTTGCAAGGTCCCAGTTTACACTCTTGGATAATGCTAAACCAATTTAGATGGTGCAGATACATCGTGTTTTGAAATGGTTTTGGCTTTTAGTATTGTCTTTCCTTATTTTTCTACTGTGCTCATTTGCCATTTGAAGAAGAAGGGCAAACAGAGAGACAGATGTCCCATGCCACTCTTAGCCACTAGATATGTAAAAGGGAGAGAGAAGACAGAGTTGGTTTCTAACTGAAGGATGAGAAGTTGGTCATAGGCAGTGAAGGGAAAGGGCACTTGAGGTATAGGGAACCAGATAAGGAAAAGCACCAAAGAGTGATAGAATGTAAAGTTTCAGAGGCCTAATGTAACGATATGTAAGACATCAGGCTGGAGAGCTACAGGTGCTTTCAGTGCTAGATAGAAGAATGACACTGTCAAGGGACGCATTAAATGAATCAATATCTAGTTACGTTTAGAAGAGATGTTTACTAAATAATAATATCAAAGAACATAAGCACTTTCTGTAAACATGTGAGTATAAAAGTTTATCTTTTATTCCTTCTTTTTATATCTAGGTCTTCAAGCACAAAAATATTCTCTTAATTCACTAAACGTTAATCTCTTTAAATAGTATGTGCAGGAATTCAAAACATCTGACCAAAGCCACATGTGAAATTCCTTCACGGCAGACTGCCATCAAGAATGGTGTGAAATCATAGTGTATGTTTACTGTCAGCATAGGTTTAGAACTTTTTTCATTTGAGAGCTTAATAATTGGGCAGGGTTTTGATAGTCCCCAACCTGAGAGCTAATCAAGTATAAATTCCCCAAATCAGTTAGCTTCTCCATTGTCTTTGTGATAGGAAAATACAATTCAAGAATAAAGAATAGAAATGAATCTTTTGTTAATATCTGTTCCAATGAATTGGTTAAACTGGTTTAGTTCTAATTAAGAGATGTATGAGTTAAAGAGAGATTTTCCCAACTTAAAAAAAGTTTATTGAAATGTTACAAGAACTTGGACTAATTGCCCTTTAGAGAAATTTAGAACTATCTGGTTTATCTCTAACATTTGAATAGTAAACTTCAAGCAAATATGTATATATTATATATATATATATGTATATATACCTAGATGTACATGTATGTGTGTGTGTTTGTGTGTGTGAGTGAGTGTATGGGTTAGTATACATATACATATTTCCTAGCTCTTTCTACTGAAAAAACCTAGGAGCAGTGACACCCCAATAGCAATTAGCACACATAGAGTCCAGGATATTGGTTTCTAAATAACATTATATAAAAGGAACCAGGGACACTTGGAGAAATAATTGATTCTAAAACTAGGGTAGAGAAAGTATCTGGCGTATCTTGTGGCTCCAGAAAGTTTTTTTTAAAGGGGAATTAAAAAAAAAAAAGATGAAGGTATGTATAAAAGGCACAGAACCGAACCTGAAATAGCTCCAATGGCCAAAGATGGAACAAATTGAGCCATGAAATAAAAAATAATACAATCTCTAGAATAAAGTAAATATGAATCTATAGTGATATAAATAAGTGATAGAGTAAATAAATGAGGGAGAAGGGATAGGTCTTCCTCACATAAAAATTACAAAAATTAAATGTGAAAGGAATAACATTTTTTAAAAAATCATTAAACCACCAGATTAATTTATTCAGACAAGATCGACAGATACTAAAATTAGTGAGCAAAAGGGGAAACATATTTGCATAGTCAATAGTATCTCCCCCAAGTATTTCTTATGTACTTAAAAATACAATGTAGAAATGTATCTGTAAGTAGTTAAGAAAATACAGTAGCATTATTGGAGAGATCCGACCAGCAAACGCACTTTAACCAGATTCCATTTTAAACACGGTATCAAGTTTAACATCAGCAATAGTAAGATCTGTTGACATCACATAACTCCTGTATGTAGCACTGACAGTGGAACACCTTCACTTCTGTGGTGTTCTGGGCAAAAATATATTAATATAACCACAATTCTTTTTTGCCACACCATGCATCATGCAGGATCTTAGTTCCCCAATCAGGGATCGAACCTGCACCCCCTACAGTGGAAGCACAGAGTCTTAACCATTGGACCACCAGGGAAGTCCCTATAACCTCAATTTAATCATGTGCAAATGCCAGACAAACCTAGATGGGAAGACATTCTGCAAAATAATTGATCTGTATTTTTCAAAAGTGTCAGGGACATAAAAGATAAGGGAGACTGAGGAATTGTCACAGATTGGAGGAAAGTAAGGAAATCTAACAACTAAATGTAATATGCAATTCTGGGTAGGATTCTGGAACAACAAAAGCCATCAGTGGATAAGCAGGTGAAATCGAGATACAATCTATAGTTTAGTTAACCATACTGTACAATGCTTACTTTGTTAGTTTTACTAACTTTATTACAGTCATTAAGACTTTACTGTTAGGGGAAGCTATGTAAGAGGCACACAGAAACACTCTACATTATTTTTGCAGCTTTTCTCTAAATCTAAAATTACTTAGAAATATAAAAACAATCTAATCCTGTACAGATACCCACAGGGCTTTTGCAGAGGCTAATATAATTTTGCCCTAGGAATACACAACCTAGGACCGGCCGTAATTCCCAGGGAAAACCACTCCTGCAGAAGTTGGAAACCACAGTTAACAATTGCAAATCTTGCAAGAAGCTCTCATGAAGGAGAGTTCATGGGATCAACCAGAAGGAGAATTAGGGCCTAAAAATTAGAGAAAATGGACGAATATGAAAAACACCTTAAAGAATGTATGTTTCAAATGTTTAAAGAGGTTAACAAAAATAAACAACAGAAGAACACGATATTCTGAAAGTTTAAGCAGACTTTACAAAATCAAAAATTAATCTCCAAATGAAAAATAAAGAAAATATAAAACTTATACAGACAGTCCTCAACTTACTATGGTTTAATTTACAATTTTTTTGACATTACTGTGGTGCGAAAGCAACAGCATTTAGTAGAAAGCTGTACTTCAAATTATGAATTTTTATCTTTTCCCAGGGAGTTGGTATGCAGTGAGATAGTGAAGAGGGGAAACAACCAATACACGTGTAATCATTCTGTTCCCATGCAACCATCCTGTTTTTCACTTTCAGTACAGTGTTCTATAAATTACATGAGATAGTGAACAGTTTATTATAAAATAGGCTTTGTATTAGATGATTTTTGCCATATATATATATATATATACACACACACAGATAGATATCTGTATCTATCTGTGTGTGTATATATATATATACATGTGTGTGTGTGTGTATATATACACACACACTATATAATCCAATATTTTAAACATAGTTGAAGAAATAATCACAGTTTTAATTAATACAGACTTATGTTTCACTAAATGTAGTTTTATATAATTTTGTGCAAATTTCTCCTTATTGGGGTGTGTGTGTGTGTGTATGTTATTTTATGTCAAAAGTGCTATTTCCAATGAGTAAATGAGTATGGTAATGATGGACAACTTAAAAGGTTACATAAGTGAAATTTGTCATTCATTTGGTTAAAAAAAAAACTCTACCTCACCTAAGACATTAAGTAATTCCTGGTAGATTAAAGATCCAATATAGGAAAATCTATTTAAAATCAGAATGCGTAAGC
The DNA here is from genome assembly GCF_963924675.1 of Phocoena phocoena. Taxonomy (NCBI): domain Eukaryota; kingdom Metazoa; phylum Chordata; class Mammalia; order Artiodactyla; family Phocoenidae; genus Phocoena; species Phocoena phocoena. The sequence goes on along the minus strand of NC_089234.1, from coordinate 74,717,516 downwards.
ATGAAGAAAAAATTCACAGATTTGGCAGCATAAAATTAAAGCATTTGGTTTAGCAAATTAAATTAATGGAGGAAGGAGAAACATGAAACAAATGATGAACATCCAGATAGCTAGTATTCCTACTATCCCTAATATTTATAAAGTTTCTTCTCAGGCATTGATTCACTTATTCAACAAGTATTTATTGAGAATATACTTTGTGTCAAATGCTGATAAAGATTCTGGAAATGCACCTGTGAATAAGGTAGACATCTACCATTATAAAACCTAGATTTTAGTGGAATAAACTATTTTTACTCTAAAAAAGAGTAAAGCAACAAATAAACAAAATGATTGCAGACTGAATAAGCATTGTGAAATAAGCAATAAGTGCCTGAGATGAAAATTAGAGGAAGACATAAGATTTTTACTGAGTCTGAGCTCATACTGTTTGCCACGTGACAAGCCAATAAATCAAGGTAAGGTTTTGGGGCAAGGAGTAGTGACTTTATTCAGGAAGCCAGCAGACAGAGAAGAAGGTGGACTACTGTCCCAAAGAACCATCTTACCCAAGTTAGAACTCAGGCTTCTTTTATACTAAAAGGGGAGGGGGTGTGGCTGGTTGTTGTAAACTTTTTGGTGCCAGAATCCTTTCTTCTTGCAGCTGCCCATGTAAGTCTGGACAGGGTGTTCTTGCAAATCTCCAACAAGACAAAGGTTATTCTCTGTTCTGCAACTTTTTATCTCTATATGAATGTATAATGTTATACCTTTAAAGATCAGAGCCTTGAGAATGGGCTATCATGTATATTTCAGGCTACAGACAACATGCTTTTACAGAGGTGCAGAGCCAGCATGACTAAGCATAGGCAACAGAGCATAAGGCTTAGAGCTAAAAGAATCGATCCAATATGGAGTCAGGTTTGTTCTTCTCTGTTACAGGATGGTCCAGGAAGGCATCGCAGAAGCAGGGACAATTTATCTGGGAACAGAAGAATAGTATGAGCCAGTCAGCTGACAAATGGAGAAAAGAATGCTCAAGTCAACTGGTACAACATGTGCAAAGTGTCTGAGGCAGTCAAACTTTATTGTCTTTGCTATTACTTTAAGAACTCAAAGAAATAGAGTTAGAAAAAAAATGGTCAAATATATGGAGGTAGAGGTCACATCATACATGCAGTTATCATGTAGAATATGGTTAAAATGTTCTGATTTTACTCCAAGTGCCTTGGGGAACTATTTAAATATTTTAGGCAAGGCAGTGATTCTATGGCATTTTTCTTCATCTTTGTTCCTGTGAGGAAATTGAATTGATGGTGTGAAAGACTGGGAGCAGGGAAATTAGGTAAGAGATTGCCAGGGATGTGTGATGTAGGTAAAAGTGTAGTCAATGGAGATGGGGGTCAATGCCAAATTCAGGGTATATCTTGAAGATTTAATTTGCAAGAGTTTTGGTAAATATGATGTGTATTTAGGTACCTAGTTTATTGGCTTCAATATAAATTTAGGTTTTAATTATAATTTTAAATTAAGCAAAAGATATTACTAGGCAAATCACATAATAGGATATATAAATATTTAATAAACCTATGAATGGATCCTCTACCTTACTAGTATTAAAATTTGATCATTAAAGATAAAAATAAACACAAATACCAAAAGATTGATAATATCCAGTGTTGGCATGGATGTAAGGAAATGAATGCTGGGCTGAAGCCTATGCATAATTTGTGTTTTCTTTCCCTCCACACAGATATTACTTGCTCCAACAAACTGACTATCCACAATATAGAGCAGAGACTCAAGCAACTTCAATAAATACGTAGTTGAACAAAAAATAAACCTTTATTGTTAATTTTTTTCAAAAAACCCTGAAATTTGGGAATGATTTATTACCTATTACTGAAGCATAACCCAGCCTACCATAACTGGTAAAAACTCTTTTTGTGCTTAAAACATGTCCATGATATATTGTACGGAAAGCAAGTTGTAGAATAACATGTATATTAGAATCCCACTTCTTAAAAAATTAGAAAAAACTATATATGTTATATGAGACAGGAAAAATATCCCAAGGCAACTGGTAACTTCTGGAAAGCAGGAAATTATGAGTATTAATGTTTTCTTGTACACATTGTAGTTTTTTGGGGTTTGTTTTTGTTTTTGTTTTTGTTTTTTTTGTGGTACGCGGGCCTCTCACTGTTGTGGCCTCTCCCATCATGGAACCCAGGCTCTGGACGCGCAGGCTCAGCGGCCATGGCTCACAGGCCCAGCCGCTCCGTGGCATGTGGGATCTTCCCGGACTGGGGCACGAACCTGTGTCCCCTGCATCGGCAGGCAGACTCTCAAGCACTGTGCCACCAGGGAAGCCCTGTAGTTTTATTTAAAACAAGAAGCAGTTGTTTCTAAACTTAAAAAAGAAAAAGTTATCCTGATCAACCAGACCAAAAAAACTATACTATAATTCTATATTTATTGAAAAGTATTGGTTATGCATGAGAATAAAATGATCAATTAAAGTGAATAGCAAGTCCAAAACCAGACCAAATACAACTGAATAAAGAGGAGTTTATCATTTCAAGACTGTGCAGAAATAAATATCTATTCAATGAATTCAATTGATATATTGGTTACACATTTGAAAAGGATTAAGTGAAATCCATACCTCCTCTTTTTAGCAAAATTAATTCCAGATTCATTACAGTTATGAATGTAATAATGTAAATCACATAGATAAATGGTCTGTGTCTCATGGGTTGGGATGGCCCTCTAACTGTGCTGCCAAGGCCAGAAAGAGTTATGAGTAAATTGGTAGATTTGTCTACATAATCTTCAGTCAACCAATTACAAAATAGGGGAAATATTTGCAAACACACGTAACAGTGCCCAGTCAAAAAATATATAAACCTATCCAGTAACATAGCAATTACATCCCTAGGTAAAATTTAGCAGAGATTGCAAAAGAGGTTTTTTTTTTTGCACTGCTAAGTCATTAGGGACAATCTGGGTGCCCATTCTTGGGAGACTGGACTCATAAAATGTGATTAATGAACAGCACAGAATATCTTGCAGAAATCAGAATTAATCAACTAGATATACACCCAGCAATACGGATTCTTCTATTTAAAAAAAAAACATGGTGATGAATGAGTTAATTATAAAATAGGATGAGATGTATAGCGTATAAAATTTATGTAAACTAACTTCATAAGTGCACAAAAGGACAACATACATTCAGAAGCACATGCAAACCAAAAAAGTGTACATTAAATACTTTAGAATGGATATCTGTGTGGGAGGAGCTGAGAAATAAAACAAAGGAAATGGAATATATAAAAAAACATAAAACAAAAACAAAGGAACAAAACAGAATTAGGCTTTGCAGAGACCAATGATAATGTGCCATACCGTTGATGAGTGTAGTTATCTCAGTGCACTCAAAGTTCAAAAAATATATCATCAGTATTTTAAAAATAGGCTAAGGCATGAAAAAGTAAATGAGCAGCTAAGAAATACAAATAGGTAGTAAGTATATGAAAAAGACTTCACTTTTACTATCAATTAAGTACTTACAGATTAATATAAAAATTGCTATGTGTTTATTTATTGACTAGTCCATTGAGAAATGTGATACCAAGTAGGAAGTATCATTCATAACCATTGCTAATGGCACTAGACAGTGGTAGAGAAACCTTCTCGACCATTCAGACAAGGCTCAAACAATACTTGAACAAAAATGTGTATTACAACAGTCTTTATAAAAGCTAACAGCTGGGAAGAAATATCCAACCCTTAAGGGTTAAATCACATAAATGCTTCATCAAACAGTGGAATACTTAGAATTGATGAGTTAGAGGCATTTTTCTCTGTCTCCATATTTTTAAATCTTTCTACAATAGACATGCATTATTTTCTGCAAAACATGTAAGAAACAAATAATAAAAATAAGATGAAATAAATTTGGAGGGGTTTCAGAAATTAAACTCCTGTAGAAGAAAAGCTCTACTGTTTATATTCTGTTCTGTGACAAATAACATTAGAATTTTAATGTATTTTACTATGCTTCTTTTCATATAGATAACCTGAAGTGGTCTTTATTAACCTGTAACTTCATACATTCCCTTCCCACAATTAAGAAATGTTTGTGATTGTTATTAAAAATCTACATGGACATTTACAATATAGTTAAGAGGGAAAACATACTTAGATTTTTCTGCAATAAAAAGGCTTTTAAAAAATATGTGTGCTAAACCAGGCGAAAGAGTTTCTTGACTAGGAAATGGCATAAAAAGGTGTTTTTCCCTCATTAAATTAATTCAGTATTACATTTTGATAAAATGTAAAATGAAATAATTGCAAATTTGATATATTTCATGTGATTTCTCGGTTCATGGGTAAATAGTAAAATTTATGGACAGCATTGTTTTAAATTAAGACTTGATTTTCTAATGTGCCTTTCAGTTGGTGTGGAAGATGCCAGACTCCATGAAGACTGGATAATCCCACAGGCTTCTAGGAGGTCATAAACACTTTAATGTCGGTGGAAGGTGAGAAAACAGGAGGCTCAAAGAGGCAAGTTCAGCAACTTTCATTCATTTAACCTCATTCATTAACTATTTATTGAGTACTTCCTATGTGTCAGTATTCTGGAAAAAAAAAAAGAAAGGACGGTTCTTTTAGAGCGGTTTGAGGTTCAGAGCACAATTGACCGGAAGGTTCAGAGATTTCCCATTACTGCCCCATCCCACATATGCACAGCCTCCCCCATTATCAACATCCGCACCAGAGTGGTACATTTGTTACAACTGGTGAACCTGCATTAGCACATCATAATCACCCAAAGTCCATAGTTTACATTACAGTTCATTCTTGATGCTGATCATTCTATGGGTTTGGGAAAATGTATTACAACACGTATCCATCATTATAGTACCACACAGAGTAGTATTTTCACTGCCCTGAAAATCCTCTGCGGTACACCTATTCATCCCTCCTCACCCATAACCCCTGGCAACCACGGATCTTTTTGTTGTTTCCATAGTTTTTCTTCTTCCAGAATGTCATACAGTTGGAATTATACAGTGTGTAGGCCTTTTCAGATTAACTTCTTTAACTTAGTAATATTCTTTTAAGGTTCCTGCCTATCTTTTCATGGCTTGATAGCTCACTTCTTTTTAGTGTTAAATAATAGTCCATTGCCCATATATACCACTTATTTATCCATTCACCTACTGAAGGACACCTTGGTTGCTTCCAAGTTTTGGCAGTTGTGAATAAAGCTGCTATAAATATCCACGTGCAGGGTTTTGTGTGGACATTCTTTTTTAACTCCTTTGGGTAAATACCAAGGAGTGCAATTATTTTTTTTAACAGATGTTTTTCAAGCTAATCAGATGTTTCAGGTATCCAATATTGAACCTTCACAGTCTAATAACTTTTATTCCTTATGAAATGGAAAAATAGTTTTATTCTGAGCTGAGTGCTGGAAGTTGCCTTGCGCATCTGTCTTTGCCAGTGAAGTTGTCACTTACAAGAAAAATTTGTCCTTCACATCATCTGACCACACAAACCTGTATTCCCCCTGTGTAATTCTCCTTTCCTGTTGTCAGACTTATTTACTTTTTTAACAAGATGTTTGCACTCTCTCCATGTACACTCTCATCCACAAAGATGCAAATGATTAAAGTACAAAAAGGTATGACCTTTTTGACCCAGAGGTGTGTCTTGGTCAGCTGTGTACAGTGAGAACTCTGAGAGATGAAGGGCTGGAGCAGAGTCTTATCTTGCCAAAAAAAGTTTATCACTTTTTTTTCCTCTGCAGCTACAAGGTATGAAGAATTCACTCTTTTATTTGTGGTCTGATGACAGTTTAAAGTTTTATTGAGGATGTGGTCAGGCAGTGGTAATCTGCAACCCACATACAAAAGATAGCACTGAAATCTTTACAATTAACTGTGTATGATTTAGTAGGGTCATTTAGAAAGATGATTCATCAGCAGTAGGTGTAAACTGGTTCACTAAACCTAAAGCTTAAGGGGAAAGAAGAGATAGAACAGTTTCTTGATTCCACTTTAGGCTATTAGCCAGGTGATTCAGAGTCCTTAAGAGTCCTGATTCAGGCTTCATTTCTCACCTCTGATAGGATACTGGAGTTTCATGCCAAAACACTTATCTTTCCACACTTCAATTATGTAAATCTCTGAAATAAGCCTCTAACAGGGGTATAGGGATTATGCTACTTGTAAGCCTGTGTTCCAAAGCACTAATATTTTTCTTCATTCTTCTTTATATTTGAGTGTGTGAATTATTTGTGTACAGGGTTTTCTTTTCCCAGTGAGATTGCACGTCTTGTAAAAATTGTGTGATGGGCACTGCTTTCTTTTGGTACCTTTTCATCTTTTCTCAGACTGGTCATACCTAGTCTTTTTATGCTTCTGAGCCCTGGCAGACACTCTCAGACAATTATAACAGACACTCTCTCTGGGTAGCCCTTAGCCTCGGCAAAAATATTCACCCTTTTCTCTTTAAAATCTGCTTTCAGCAAGCTGTCAATTTAAAAAACTCTGAAAGTATCTTCTTCTAAATGGTTAGTAAGAGCTCACTGGAGTTCACTGGTATTCTGCTTAGCAGAGCTTGCAGGAAAACATACCCTTTTATGATAAAAGGAAATGGGTCCTTTATTTGAGGCAGTGTTCCACAACTAAGGGCAGCAGAATCTCTTGGAATGAATTTTTAGGAATGCAGGTTTCCAGGGTACCAGACATGTATCCTTTAAACAATCTCCTGAGATTGAGGTTGGGAAATAAGAATGATTTTACTGGAGCAGACACATAAGGAACACTCTGCTCAGCTTCAGAGTTAGGGTTAAAGCAAGGGGCTTTTCATACCCCTTAAATATTTTCTACCATGACCTCTAAAGAGATTTTGTATACAAGGTATGATATTATATGAGTGCTATAATTTGGCCTTATGCCAAATGCCAAGAGGTTTAGAATCAAATATTGAGCATTGTACATCTATTACAACCTCTAAGACATATATGGTCAGCTCAAGATCAAGTTCTAGAACATTCGTTGATTGTATATTGCAACAGCTGCATCTCTTATTTAGAGGAAATTACATTCACTTCATCAGCAAGGTAATTCTGTTTGACCACTGGTTGTCCACATAGTCCAGTCTCCAGTGGTTTCATAATATTTTTATTAGTTTATTGCAAAGCCTTTTGTTGTAATTTTTATTCCAAAAGTAATGTTTGTTACAGCAAATTTAGTAAAAGCAGTAGAATGATTTCCGATGTTTATGTTACTACTATTAACATTTTAATGATGATCCCTTCATTCATTCATGTATATATTCATCCATCCTTCAGTAAATGTTCCAGGAGCCGCTGTAAGCCCTATGGGTACATCTGTGAACAAGCTACATAAAGCTCATATAGTCAAGATAGCAGAAGTGGTACAAGAGAGCAGACAATAATGAAACATAAATTTTGAAAAAGACAAACCTGAGTAATGTGACTAACATGGTACAGAGAGGGACTGAAACTTTAGATTGGATGGTAAGGGAAGACATTTCCCAGAAGGTACTTTTGAGCTGATATCTGAGCGATAAGAAGGAGCTCACCCTGAGATGCTCTGGAGAATCAACACCCAGACAGAGAGACTGGCAATGCAAGAGACCTAAGATGGGAATACACTTGCCATACTTGAGGAATAGAAGGAAAGTCAGTTTGACTAGAGTATGGTCAAAGACGTGGAGACTGATAACAGCAGAGGTAGGGGAAGTAATTAGGGCTAAGCCACGTGGAGCTGCACTGTCCAATACGGGAGCCGCTGGCCCCGTATAGCGACTGAGCGCTTGAAATCAAGCTGGTCTGAATTGAGATGTGCTGTAAGTGTAAAACATAAATACACACTGGATTTTGAAGAGCTAGTGTAGAAAAATAATATATCATAATTTTTATATTAACTATATGTTGAAATTATGTTTTTAGACACATTGGATTAAATTAAACGTACTTTGACTATGAAATCATTTGTTTCACTTTTTCTAAAATTGCTGCTGTAAATCTTAAATTGCACGTGTGGCCCACATTATATTGTCAAGGACAGCGCCAGCTAGAGACTTGCATGCCATAGCCTGGAGTTTCAGTTCGCTTTAAATACAATGAGAGGTATTTAGTAGATTCTAAGGAGGTGATATTGTTAAGGACAGCGCCAGCTAGAGATTTGCATGCATAGCCTGGAGTTTCAGTTCGCTTTAAATACAATGAGAGGTATTTAGTAGATTCTAAGGAGGTGATATTATTTACCCTTTAATGAGATTACATTGTTGCTGTGTAGAGAAAGGACAAGAATGGTGGCAGGGAAACCAGGCATAAGATCAATGATGGTAGTTTAGACCAGTACGGTATAAATGAAGATGGAGAGAAGAGGATAGTTTCAATATTTGCTGTGAAAGTTGGGCTATAGGAAAAAGAGATGATTTCCAGTTACTGAGTAACTGAATAAGTGGATTCTTGGGGTGCCCTTTTCTGGGGTGGGGAAAACTGGAGTAGAAATGGGCTTGAGAGCAGGGGCAACAAAGAGTTGTGCTTTTGAAATATTTTGAGATGCCAAGTAGACTTCAAAAATGAAATTGTTAACTGAGTCCACGCTCTATACTTCTCATCTAATGACAGGCCAATAAATCAAGAGACAAGTTGTTGAAGCAAGGAATAGCGACTTTATTTGGAGGGACAGCAGACCAAGAAGATGGTGTTCTAGTGTCCCAAAGAACCATCTTCCCCAAGTTAGAATTCAGGTTTCTTTTATACTAAAAGAAGGGAAGTGGGTAAAGTCCTGGTTCCAGCCAGACTCCTGAAAGGGTGTGTTAATTTCTTTCTTCCTGCAACCCTGCACTGGTTGGCCTGTTCACCATGTTTCCTGTGAGTTAAACAAAGGTATTTTAGCTTAACGCTCATTACCTGGGAGGCAGGGTTCCAGGAGATGGGTCACTGTGTATGATTTAAGCTTATAGGCAACATCCCTTTAGTGACTAACTTGTAGTAGAATACAAAGGTTCTTCCCTTTTACAAAATCAAGTAGAGGAGGAAGAAGGGCCAGTAAATTGCAGGACAATAACACATGGCAATGTCCCCAAGGTCAAATAAATAACTTGCTTCACATTATTTGAGAGTGGTTCACAATGTCACATTCTGTTTAGTAAGCAAGGAAGATGTGAGCAGAGAATTAGCCATTACATGTGGCAATGTGGAGATAGGTAGCAACCTTGATGAGAATAGTTTCTTATAGTCATAGTGATGAATGTCCAACCGACGTGGAAGGTAGAGTAAATGGGGGTGATAAAATTAGAAAATCACTTTGCTGTACAGTAGAAACTAACACAACATTGTAAAGCAACTATACTCCAACAAAAATTAATTTAAAAAAAAAGAAAATTAAAAAGAGGTTAGCAGCTCATTTGAGATTTGTTGTGAAGATAATCAGACAGAAGGAGTAGTAGCTGGAGAGAGACATGATGTCTGTACTTCTTTTAAAAGTGAAGGCCTATTGGGGGATTATCTGTGTGCTAAGGAGAGTTATTCCATAAAGTTGGGAGAAAACCAATGCAGTAGAGAGAGAGGATAATCGCAGACACAAGATTCCCGAGTACAATACCTGGAACAAGATCCAGATCTCAAGGACTTTGATATGACTAGGATGCTTTTCCCACTGTATCTGAAGAACAGACAGTGTAGATGAGTACAGATACAAATGAATATTTGTCCTCTCTCTCCCCACTTTTTTCTGTCCTCCCACTATGTGTGTGTGTGAGTGGGTGTGTATTTACAAATCTCATATCATTCCAAACTTATCAGTTTGTAATATTTGGAGACAGTTTTGAATGCATTGATCAATGTGTTCTAGCTTCAGATATCATTACAGAGAACTCTTGTGCCTCTTTCAGGGTTAGGACCTGTCACTTCACTTTGGTCAATTTTATAATATGATATTAAAGTCTCCTAAAAATGTGACATTGATTAAGTCTTTTGCTTATTAGTTCATTATTCTGAACACTTAATGATTCACTTCAGTTTGGAGATTAATGTCCTCCACTTTGGGGAATTTTCTGTATTACTTCTTTGATTATTTCCTCCCTTCCAATGTTTATTTTCTCTCATTGTGCAAACCCTATTATTTGGGTGTTCCATGGATTATTCCTACAATGGTCACACCTTTATTTCTTATTATCCATTTGGTTGCCAATATGTTCTATTTTCTAGTAGTTTCCAGTAGACTTTAACACCCTAAACTTCTTCTTTTCAAAAGAAAAAAAATGTTACACGATGCTTTTAATTTCCTAGAAGTCTTGCTTTGATCTCCGTTCTTCTTCACTACATTTTACTCTTCCCTCATGGGTTTGGTATCTTATGTCTCTGAGTATATTAATTACAGTTTCTTTGAAGTTTTCTTTGCTTTCAACATTGCTTCTGATCCTTCTGAGCTCCTTATGTGTTATTTGTTTGTCGGTTTCTACCTTTCCTGTTAGAGACTTACCTCATAAGTTTTGAGATACTCAGCTATCTGTTCATATTTAAAAATTGTTTTAAGCTCTGTGTGAATGGCAGAATATACTGACTGGTAGGATTCATTGTAAGACGATCAGATGGCCTTTGGAGAATACTAAATAGCAAGACCTAGTTTTTTTTCTAGAATGGTTCAGTTTATCTCAAGAAGGATCCCTCAAATTCTTGATCTTGTGTAAAATTTGATTGCTTGTGTTCCACAGCCAGGTAGGGGACAGAGCTTGGGAGGAGGGTAGCAGTTCAGCATTTACTATATGAACTTCCATCTAACACACCTCTTGAATCTTGCACCTCACCCTACATTTTTCAGTATCTGGTTTTCCTTAACCTACGCCTCTCTGGTTCAGTTTTCTCCAGAGAGCAGTTCCCCTTCCCTAAAAAGCCTGGAAGCCGTAGTTGTCTGACAATGTAAGGTGGAGGTGGGAGCTAGGGATCTAACTCCTTCTGTAAATTCCAGGCCACCCCAGGCTTCCATCCCATCTCCAAACATACTCCTTTCTATAGTTGTGATGCCTTAGCTTGTAAGTTTTTCCAGAATTCTAAAGAACAAAATCTGCTTTCTTCCTGTTGATCACCTACTTTGTAGATACACATATTTGATCTTTCTCTACTTTGTTAAATAACTTAATTCCTACTTTTCCTTTCCATCTTCGTATGTTGTAATTCAGAATTATAGATGTCTTCTAATTTCATGAGAAATTAAACCGGTGTTTCTGCTTCTCGGCAGAGGTGGCAACATTGCTGAGTTGCTAACGTTGCTAGGTTAACTGTTTACATTTAATTTTGACAATGGAGTTCTTCTTAACAATCAAGATTCTTGAATATATTGCCTTTCTGAAACTCTAAATTAATAGCAGCATTTACAGTGTTCTATACCCTCATATGTATGCTGAGTATTACTTTTTATCCTAAACATTAATCAAAACATAGTATGGTGGGCTTTCCTCATGGCACAGTGGTTAAGAATCCGCCTGCCAATGCCGGGGACATGGGTTGGATCCCTGGTCAAGGAAGATCCCACATGCCACAGAGCAACTAAGCCCGTGCGCCACAACTACTGAGCCTGTGCTCTAGAGCCCACGAGCCACAACTACTGAAGCCCGCACGCCTAGAGCCCGTGCTCTGCAACAAGAGGAGCCACTGCAATGAGAAGCCCACACACCGCAACTAGAGAAAGCCCGTGTGCAACAACAAAGACCCAATGCAGCCAAAAATGAAAAAAAAACCAAACATAGTATGGAAAGAATAGCTTCTTGTTCAAGAAAAAGAACAGAATGGAACGCAACTAATTCTGGTTTCCTGGTGAAACAGAGGTGACTTCATGAAGGAACTAATATTTCACCTATATCTTGAAATATTTGCCCACCTTTTTTTAAAGGCATTTAAGGAGGGGATTATAAACAAGAGAATGGAGGCAAATAGGAGACCAACATGTTCAGAGAATAATGAGATATTTGGGAGGAACAAAGAGATAATGTATGAGAAAGGATTTTGAGAAAAATAAAAAGCTTCCATAAATTCAAAGAAGCATTACTTTTATTGATATAAGTTCCATCTTCATCCTGGAGTTTCGTGTCTCCTCAGTGAATAATATATATGCTTAATGGTCTAGTTTACAAGGAACCCACAAATCTTTTTCAGGAGAGCCCTAGAAGAGATTCCATTCCAATTTCACAAGAATTATTACTTGATAAAAAAGTTCATAAAATTGTCTTTTGCTTTTTTTTTATGATTAAGAATTAGGCTATTGTCAATGGTTGTGATACATCATGCAGAATTCCCTGAGTCCAGCTGATTTCCACTCACTGGTGGTGGACAGTTCCAAGCATGCTGCCAGTGGCCAATATCTTGAGTGCCCCTCTGCTTTGCTGCTTCAAGGCCCTCTTCTAATCCACAGGAGGCCATCCAGCTGCAAGCTGGCTTAGCCTGCAAAGGTAGGAGGACTAACCTCCTGGGAGCAATCCGCCACAAGCTAGAGACAGGAGTCTTGATAAATGCCCCAGCCTTCCTGTCTTCTGTGGTGGCAATGCTAAGGCGGGTTCTACACAGTTCCTCACCAGGGTCCATGGTGGAATTGAACCTCATTTGCTCACAGTGGTAACTGGATCATCAAAACATAGAGCTGGCTCTTCTTCCTTCTTTTTCTCTTTTTATACACTTTTAATTCTGCTCCATGAAATTTCTTCTGGAATAATTTACCTACACCCAATTCCTTTTCTCAGGTTGGGCCTTTGGGGAAATCAAAATAAAACATATACTTAACAAATTATGTGCCTCTACTACTTACCTATTTCTATTAACTCCACGTAATTTGCAAGCATCTAGACTTTCCTATCTCTTTATCTTAGACTGACAATTTAAAATTATGGCATTTTTTCCCCAAATTGTTGGCATTGATTACATTGATATACTTAGAAGAAAGATTCATCAATGATACATAAAGGAAGAACACTAACCTAAGAACGAGAAAACCCATATTGTGTTCCAAGATTTTGTATCACCTAATGGGGAGACTGTATAAAAGTCATTTTACCGCTCTAAAACCTCCGTTTTCTGGTTTATTGAAATGAAGGTGATATAGAAGGTTATTCCAAGGCACTGGTTTTATGATTCCATGAAATTGTTAGAGACAGGCCTGCTTTAGACAAAGCTGTCAATTGAGCCAGCTGCTAGGTGGTCAGTTGGTCACGGTTTGGAGGCCCATTTGCAAGTGTGTTGGTCACGGTTTGGAGGCCCACTTGCACGTGTGTTGGTCACGGTTTGGAGGCCCACTTGCACGTGTGTTGGTCACGGTTTGGAGGCCCACTAGCACGTGTGGCCTGCCATCCTCAGGCCCAGAGCAACTTCTCACCAGCCTCCAGTCCAAATCTGTCACTTGCTTGGAGAGTTCCTAATATTTCAACTGCCCATGGCCTTAAATATACATAATAATTAATTTACGTAAATAGCAGGTACTGTCTGCTTCTAGAGAGTGCAACAAAGTAAACCATGTAAACAGGAAACTTGCTAAGGAGGACAAGCCTAGAAATCCCATGCTAACCCCAGGTTCTTCCCCTTTCTTAATCAGCCCTCTTAGGTAACACACATGAATATGTGACTTTCTCCATATAAGTCACCTGGCTTTGTGTTGGCCCCCAATCTTGGCTCCAAAGGTGAAGTGTCTAGACAAAAGGGAGGTGGATAACCAGTGGTGGGAGGAGCTTGGAGGCAGGAAAGGCTTTACTGCACTTGGCAAGTCATCCTGTGTCACTGGTTGCCGATTCACTTACCCTGAAGGCTGGCTCTGCCAGAAGGTATTACAAGAAGAAAGTAAAATAATCTCTTTGTTCTGACTCTAGAAATGCTGAAAGGAAATTCCTGTTCACAGCAGGTGATTAAACAAGCTTTATTAGAGGCCATTACATGGAGTCACTAATGCTGCTTTGTTGCAGTAAAATGGTTCATTTTCCCATTTTCTCATTCTCTGAAATTTCAACTAGAATTAATTAGATTTATCAACAATTTTATAACTCCAAACTGGCTGCCAGAGTCTCATAAGAGCACTTATAACCTGGGCTCTTAAAGCAGTAAAGCTCAAACTTACCCACCAAATTCCCCCTAAGTTAGAGGAGAATGGAGTTACATCTTGAAGAAAGGGATGTCCATGAAGTTTCCGCTACAAGCATGAGAATTCTCCAGAGCCTTCTCTTTCATCTTAAAAATTCATATGAATTTGCCTTCTACTCAGTAATAAACCTCAACTTAGGTCAATTTCAAAGTAATGTATGAAATTATTTACTAATTATTTTACCCCATCAAAATGTTTAAGGAAGAATAATAATTTGGATTTTATGTTTTATTCATATATGATTTGCAAGGATGAAACAGAAATATTTCTCTCTCTTCTCATGACACCTCTAAACTGCTCCTGTGTCATACATTCAAACCGAATCATTATGAAACATATTTTTGGTGCATCTGAAATCCTATATCACATCTAAATATGCAACTCATTGGGATTGACATATATACAGTGATATGTATAAAATAGATAACTAATAAGAACCTGCTGTATAAAAAAATAAATAAAATTCAAAGAAAAAGAAATTCAAACGTCAACTCCATTATCCTTGCAAGATTAACATAATGATCAAAATTAATTATCGAGTGAAACTGGAAGAAAGAGGATATTATGGTCTTTGTGTCTTTAGGCTTCAGAATGTATAGGTTTAGCATGATAGCTACATCAGCTGAACAAGTCCAGAAATTACTTTTTACTGCTGGCATCTGACCTGCCACAATATCTAGGGCAGGTTCAAAGTGAGTGCACAGTGTTCAACAGAAACATTCATTTCTCTTCCTATATCCCCTTTTTCACCTCACAAACTCATCCTTTTCCTTTCTTTTCCTTCCTTTTACTTTATAAACCCAATCACTGCCCACTTCAGAGCACATTTTTGCAATTTTGTTTCCACCCCACATTCTCCTGCATGGTAGATACTGTTGTTTTGTCTCATTAGAGAAAGGCATAAATATTCTTCCTCCTTTCCCTTTAGCCACTCTCTTTGGATTTTGTATTAATGAAATCATTACATTTCCTTGCCTAATCAATTATTACTCTGCTATTCATAAATCCAGTAAGTTTGATGGCAAAACTTTGATGGCAAAACTCTGCCAAGTCCTTTGGATATCAGAGAATGGAAACCTCTATATAAATGTCTGCTGTGATTTCTATTAGATGAAGACACTTTATGGTATGTTTTATTGCCCATTAATAAATGACCGGAGTGGTAAAGATATCTGGCGAGAAGCCTCGTTTCTTGCAAGCACAAAATATGTGGGTTAATGGAGCAATTAAACATACTTTCATATCCCAAGGCTGTAATAATATTAGGAAGAGTAAGTGAACTATTAAAAAGGAAAGACAACTTTAAATACAGAGAAAGAACCAGAAGCTTAACTTCTGTAAAAAGTGAGCAGGAAATATATGACAGAATTTCAAACAATAAGCAATTTATAGGGCACCAGATAAATTGATGTCTTTATATCTTTTCTTGTCCAAAGAGGTATCTTGTTTTACTGAGGTGAAGGAAATATAAAGTGGGTAAATAATCCTACAAAAGAAGCAAACAATAGGGCAGTAGTAGGTCCTGTGGGGGAATAGTAGTCAAAAAGCATTTTAAGAGGTATTAGCAGTTATGTCATTATGGGATGTTGGTATAATAGGCTGTTTGTCTGGGAGATATAGAGGACATGACGGTTTGTAAAATGAAGTGCAGGGCCCAACACTGGTCATCTTTGTATTCCTAGGACGTTGCACATTTGTGGCATGTAGTGCTTGTTCAATAATTGGTAATCTGCCAGTATTAGTATACCAGTAACTGGTAATAATGGTAATAAAGGTAATAGAAAGATTGGGTTTACTGGTAACTTCTTGACAAAGCCAATTTGAAAGATAAAGTTTAGAGGAAGATTTACCCACTTGATATCAACAGCATATACATCCTCCCAGGACTCTCACCTTCTTTGCCTTTCCTCTTCTATCCAGCCTGTTTCTGAGACTTCTAGTCTCCCCCCTCTGATTCCTTTGTACTCTAAGGCTTCCACCACCCAGACTCAGTACACTCATTATGATAATCGAACTTCTTAGCTCCTATACCCTGCAGGCTGAGGGTTGCTATAAATAACTGCCTAACCATAAACTCTTGTGGCCTTAAAAGTTAGCTGAGACTTTAGGGCAACTTGTAAAAATTTCACTTTTTTTTTTTTTTTCTTGCGCTGCTTCTTTCAACTCCCTCAGTAGCTTCCGAAGATCTCTCTTCTTCATTACTCTCCTTACGCTCTCTAATCAAATTCCATCCTCCACACTACAAATGAACACTTGCCCCGCAATGCGTGAGCTCTGCTTAGTTAACCATTACGCTTAGTTCCCATATTCTTCCTCACCTATGACAAATCATGTGTATATGTGTGTAAATCTTGGCCTAAAGTCATTTGTAGAAGAGTTTTATGTCCAAAAAAGCCACAATTTTTACTTCAAATGCATTCAAGAGTAATGAAAGTCTATGCTGAATTCCCCAGAGTAAGTACTAACAGGATTATACAAATAGCAAGATGTCATAAAACTTACCCAAATTTCGACTAATCATTATAGCTACTGTCCTAACATCTTTATTTTCTTATTCTCTAAAAATTTTTTGCCTGTTGCTTCCTTATCCAGATGTGTTAGGGTTTCCTCTCCCAGAGGAGTGCCATGTATTTCCTTACATAACTCAGTTTTGCTTGCAGAGACCTCTTCCAATCTGTCATCAAAGAGGCCATTTGGCGCTTCCCTGGTGGCACAGTGGTTCAGAATCTGCCTGCTAATGCAGGGGACATGGGTTCAAGCCCTGGTCCGGGAAGATCCCACATGTAGCGGAGCAACTAAGCCCGTGTGCCACAACTACTGAGTCTGTACTCTAGAGCCTGCGAGCCACAACTACTGAGCCTGCATGCCACAACTATGGAAGCCTGTGCTCCTAGACTCCATGCTCCGCAACAAGAGAAGCCACCACAAGAAGCCTCGCACTGCAATGAAGAGTAGCCCTGCTCGCCACAACTAGAGGAAGCCCACGGGCAGCAACCAAGACCCAACACAACCAAAAATAAATAAATAAAATTTTAAAAAATGTTTAAAGAAAAGGCTCTTTGTGGCAAGTCACAGAGTGAGCAAAGACTCCTTAGAATGCAATGAGAACCATGAGATGCTTTGAGTATATGTGTTTCTACATTCATGCTTGTCTTTGCTTTCTCTCCTTCAGTTCTCGAAGACAATTATGCCAGCTCTTTTCAGCTAACCCTGCTGTCTATTCCTTTGAGCACACACCTTTCTGTCTTCAAGAAATTATCCATCAGTATTTCTTTCTTCTATCCCTGTATCTAGAATATATTTAAAAAACACCTAACTAAGTAATAAGAAAAAATAGTTTAAAAACAGGCAAGGGACTTCCCTGGTGGCACAGTGGTTAAGAATCCGCCTGCCAATACAGGGGACACGGGTTCGAGCCCTGGTCCAGGAAGATCCCACATGTCTCAGAGCAGCTAAGCCCATGTGCCACAAATACTGAGCCTATGCACCACAACTACTGAAGCCTGCATATGCAGAGCCTGTGCTCTGCAACAAGAGAAGCCACTGCAATGAGAAGCTCGTGCACCGCAACAAAGAGTAGCCCCTGCTCGCCCAATTAGAGAAAGCTGGTGCACAGCAACGAACACCGAACGCAGACAAAAAATAAATAAATTTTAAAAAAGTAAAAACAGGCAAAATAACTGAACTGACTTTGTACTAAAGAGGGACCAATGACAAATAAGCAACATGAAAAGATGCTCAACATCAGTAGTCATTAGGGAAACACAAATTAAGACCACCGTAAAATACTACTATACAACTATTTGGCTAAAAGTAAAATGACTGACCATATCAAGTGTTGGTGAGAATATGGAAGGACTAGAACTCTCATACGTTGCTGGTAGCAACATACAATGGTACAGTTTGGTAGTTTCTTAAAAAAAATGAACGTAAACTTTTTGTATGATCAAGCCATTTAACACCTTGGCATTTACCCTAGAGAAATGTAAGTGTATATCCAAAGAAGATTTGTACAGAAATGTTCATAGAATCTTTATGTGTAATAGTCCAAACCCAAATGTCCATTAACAGGTGAATGGATAAACAAACTGTGGTACTCAGCACACACACAAAAAAAGGGATTAACAACTGATAATAACTACAGCATGAACAAATCCCAAAATACTACACTGAATGAAAGAAGCCAATCCAAAAAAAAAAAAATACAATATATAATACATGAGTCCATTCATAGAAAATTCTAGAAAATGAAAACTAATTTATAGTGACAGCAGATCAGTGGTTGCCTGTGGGGGTGACAGGGAGTGAAGACAAGGAGAGGTGGGAGTGACAAGTTACAAAGGGTCAGGAGAAAACTTTTGAGGGGCTGGATATGTTCATTAAATTGTGGTTATGATGTTACCAGTACACATAAAAACACTCCTGTGTTTCTCCTTCAGTCTCACAATAGTTTTTTACACCAGATATGTGATTTCTCCACATGTCAAGCAATTCTGCAACACTAACTGGGTGTCCTACGTTTCAATGCAGTCCTGACACTATCTACTTGGAGTTAGCATCAGATCCTACAGGTTAAGGGCTCAGTCCCACAAGACTGCCCCTACTTCAGATGTCATTCCCAAGTCCCAGGCTGTCACATGTACTTCTCATCAATGGGCTATAAATAGAGATTCTCATGACTCTTCTTTGTGATCAATAATTTGCTAGAATAGCTCAGGGAAACACTGAGTTACATTTATTGGTTTATTGTAAAGGATATAATAAAGGTAACAGATAAAAGATAGCAGCCAGATAAAGAGATGCATGGGGCAAGTTATGTGGGAAAGGGCATGGTCCCTCTGTGCTCTCTCTGGGAATGCCACTCTCCCAGCACTCCATGTGTTCACCAATCCAGAAGCTCTTCAAACCTATAATATTGGGATTTTTATGGCAGCTTCATCATTTAGTCATGGTTGAATATTAACTCCATTTTCAGCCCTTCTTTCCTCTCTGGAGAATGGGAGGGAGGCCTGCTGAAAGTTCCAAGCTTCTAATCATTGGTTGGGTCTTTCTGGCAGCCAACCCCCATCCAGGAGCCTACTGAGAGTTGCCTCATTAGAACAAAAGATACTTCTATCACCCAGGATATTCCAAGGAATTTAGGAGCTCTATGTCAGGAACCAGGATCAAAGACCAAAAATTAAAACAAAAGATGCTCCCAATTCTCTTATCATTTAGGAAATTGCAAGGGTTTTAGGAGTTCTGTGCCAGGAACTGGGAGCAGAGACTAGAATATATATACATATTTTTCCTATTATCTCATTATACGTATATATATATATATATATATATATATATATATATATATATATATACTTAACCAATTTTGCACTTTACTATGTACACTTTATTGTAAGTCAGTTATACCTCAATAAATCTATTAACATTTTCATACACTTGCTTTCCTATTTATGTCTTAACCCATTAAAATTTGGTTTCTATTCCTATCACTTTAGAGAAACAGCTTCAATAAGATCTTCATTGATATTTGAATTGCTATCATTTATCTATCTATCTATCTATCTATCTATCTATCTATTTTATCCTTATTTTACCAGATCTTTCTGGTACATTTGATAATTGTGGTAAGTTCCACTACTTGAATTCCTTTACTCCACTGGCTTCTGTGACACTGTAGTCCTTTTTTATTTTTTAATAAATTTTTAAAATTTTATTTATTTATTTATCTTTGGCTGTTTGGTCTTTGTTGCTGCGTGCCGGCTTTCTCTAGCTGTGGTGAGCAGGGGTTACTCTTCATTGCAGTGCTTGGGCTTCTCATTGTGGTGGCTTCTCTTGTTGCAGAGCCCCGGCTCGGCACGTGGGCTTCAGCAGTTGTGGCACTTAGGCTCAGTAGTTGTGGCGCACGGACTTAGTTGCTCTGCGGCATGTGGGATCTTCCTGGACCAGGGCTCGAACCCATGTCCCCTGCATTGGCAGGTGGATTCTTAACCACTGCAGCACCAGGGAAGTCCCTGTGACACTGTAGTCTTGTAGTGGTCATCATACCTTTCTGAGAGTTTTTGTCTTTTTTCTGTACGTACTCCTTTTTCTTTTCTGATTTCTAAACCGTGGTTGTATCCCAGGATTTCACTGACATCTCGTCTCAACCTAAATATTCTTCCTGAATATTCTCCTTGACTGTCATTGACCCAGCTGTCTCATAGATGCTGGTCACCCACATCTACATTGCTAGTGTGAGACCCACACTAATCTTCAGAGTATTATTTCCAAATGCTTGATGGACATCTCCACTTTTATTTCCCATAGAATAGTGGATACAACAAATGAAACACTGAAATCACCATCTTCACTCTTAAACAAAGTCATACTCCAGAACTAACAGCCTGGATTTTAAATATCATAAGCCCACCTATCACCCACGAATCACTCTTGCATTATCCTCTTAAATCACTTCCTCCTGATTTCTTGCTTGTATTACCTGAAACAGCCTCTCAAGTAACCCCTCTCTTCTAGTCAACTCCTCTTCAAGCCCATGTTTCCCGTAACGGCTGCCATTTCACACATCAGCTGTGATGCTTTATTAACCACAAGATGAAATGCAAACGCCTTATAGGACTAATCAGATACAGAATTTTCTAAGGTCTGGCCTTATCTATCTTGTTAGCAAACATGTACATTTACCTTCTGCTACCAACACTCTGCTCTGGCAGTAGTCAAACAGCTTTTAGTTCTGCACATACACTGTGCTACATATTGCTAACATGTCATTACTCCCACTGTCCTTCCTGCCTGAAATGCTCTTTCTTCTTCTGTTTTTTTCTGGATAACTGTGCTTGTCTGTCCAGATTTAGCAGAGGCTTTAACTACTCTAGGAAGCCTTGCTCAATCACTCACCAACTCAGTCACACCACAATTACTCCTGTTGCATCCAGAGCCTTTTTCAGTGCTCTCCAAATATGGTTTGATCTAAATCACTCTACTTATTAGTTATTTATGTAATAATCACATTTTACCAGAATAATTTAGTGTCATTCTATGCCTAATACATATCTAATATGTCTCAGGTACTGTGATAGTAACCTTACAAACAATTATTCCTCTAAATATTCCTTTGAATCAAACATCCCCATTTTTAGGGTATAATTTAAGAAATTGAGATGTAAAGAGATTAATTAACCAGTTCTTAGTGGGGAGATATGGGATTTGAACTCATCTATGTAACTACGGTAGCTTAAGCTCTTAATCACCACTATAACCAATTTTGTTCTCTCTCTCTCTCCTTCTTCTCCATCTCTTTCTCCTCCTTCTCTTTTCTCTTCTCTTCTCTGTTTCCACCTCCCTCTCCCTCTCTCTTTCTCTCACAGCAGAAATTGTGTGTTCACTTCAGAAATTGTGTGTTCTTAGGGAAGAATTGGACCTACACAGCTGGTGTTCAACATACATTTGCCCAGTGAAAAAAAGAATTCTGACAACTAAATCATTTTCTTTCCACTGCATCAAATTAAAATTGGAAAAAATAATAACTTTTAGTAGGAACAATTCTGAAAAGTCATCTGCTCTGATTTGATCACATTTTTTATACTGATAAATTAAATGTCTGGTAAATTTTATTTTCCAGTGACCCTATTCATTCCTCAATCTTAAAAGTGGAACAAATATGGATCTGAATATTATGAGATTTTTTTTTAAATCCCAAATAAAATGCATTCTGTAACTGGCAAGAGGCTGATAATATAATGAGCCTGTGGTAGAACTCATTTTACATATATTAGAAGACTGAGTTAGTTACAGAATTTTGGAATGGGTACAGAAAAGAAAAAAAAGACTGAGAAATGAAAAATTGGTTGAAATGTTGGCAAAGACTTAATAACTAAATGTCCTTAAAAATAATGATATGCCAAACTAAAGGAACTTAAAGAGGGACTTCCCTGGCAGTCCAGTGGTTAAGACTTTGCCTTCCAATGCAGGGGTGTGGGTTTGAGCCCCTGGTCAGGGAGCTAGGATTCCCACATGTCTTGTAGGCAAGGAAACCAAAACATTAAAAAAAAAAAAAAGCAATATTGTAACAAATTCAATAAAGACTTTAAAAAAATGGTCCTCATCAAAAAAATCTTTAAAGGAAGTTAAAGAAAAAACTTTAGCCAATATGAAGGAATGATGTGGGGTGAGTTCTAATGCCAAGAGTGCTTGTAAATCCTGAAGTGGTATGCCTTAATGAGCTCAGGGAGTTCAGAGATAAGGCATTGATTCCGTGGGTTTGTGTACTTTGTGTTATCTTCGGTTTGAAGGAAGTTTAATTTTAACATGCATTGAGGGCCCGCAAACTATCTGTAGCCATAGGAGGTATACTAGATATATTTGTTCAAAATGTGCCCAGTCCTTTGCAGAAGGCACAAATACAGAGCTAAAAAATAGTCAGCTAATAAGTTTTTTTTTTTTAAGTCAGGTTGCCTGTATCAGTGAAAGCGCCACAACTTCTAAGAGTCCTGGAAGATTTTTTGCTTTTTCTCAATTAATTTGTATTCTCATTTATGCATCTTGACTAATTTTTTATAAGGTTTTGACTAAGTTTGGGGCATATGTAAATGAATAAAACTTATTTTCTACCTACATGAAGCCTACAGTTAAGAAGATGAAAACAACCTTTAGTACCTGATATTCCCATATGATCTTCAGCTAAGTGTTAGATCCTAGGCTTGTTTAGGATGATATAGAAATGTACATATAGCAATATAATCAGTTATACAGATTAATCTCTTTTATAAATAGGGTGGTGATGTAGATTGCACTAGAATTATAAAAGGATGAGTAAAATTTTCTGTGTTAGGGACTGCCTTAGGGCTAGAAGTAGGTAATACTTCTAAATATGGTATACCTTAATCCTAAGAGAAAAGGGAGTATGCAGCAGAGATCGTTAGTGTTTTTATCTGGTATTCATTTTCCCTTTCTTGTTTACAAAACTGCAATTATAGTCTAAGCAAAGAACAATGTTTCATAACCTCTTTTGCAAATGGAATTGATAATGATAAGTAAAGGGGAAGATGTTGGATGGATCTTTTTGACCTTAAAGTGGTCTATCCCAGGCTAGAGGTTATCCTTTTATTTATTTATTTATTTATTTTGCGGTACGCGGGCCTCCCACTGCTGCAGCCTCTCCCGTTGCGGAGCACAGGCTCTGGACGCGCAGGCTCAGCGGCCATGGCTCACGGGCCCAGCCGCTCCGCGGCACGTCGGATCCTCCCGGACCGGGGCACGAACCCGTGTCCCCTGCATCGGCAGGCCGACCCTCAACCACTGCGCCACCAGGGAAGCCCGAGGTTATCCTTTTATCTTCCCTCCTCTCCACTTCCTCCTTTTTCTTGCTTCCAGCACAGACATCATTACAGGAACTCCAGCAACCACTGTAGACCATGAAGAGATCTTGATGAAAGCTACAGATTTCTGTTGAAGCAGAATGCTGGCAGGAACATGCCTCCCTGGTGATTGCAGTGTTACCATACTTCTAAGATTTTTTTATGGGTGAGGTAATTGAGTCTCTATTATGTCTAATGGTGAAGTTAATTTGAAGTTTTATTTTATATGTATCAAATTTAATCCAAAAAGCACCCATACAGAAATAGGATAAAAATAGTCAGCTAATAAGTTCAGGTAAGAGTCAAGAACTTGATCTGACCAGAATAGAGAGTAAGATCCCACTAATGTCACTGACAAGTATTAACACCACTTCTCTCGTATACAATTCGAATTTTCAGCCTCCCCTATACAATTATAACTCTTCATTTAAGATGGCTTCGGACTTGTTGAGTACATAACCTTCAAATGTAGCTCTATGTTATTGACATCTATAACAATCAACCCAAATTTTCCAAGGAGAACAACTAAAAATTGTGGATAATGTTCTTTTAAAAAAATCAAAGATATTAAACTGCTGTCAATGCAGCCTGGATTCAGGGACCAACATCTCCAAGAAGAGGAAAGTATATTGGGGTGAGCCTTGTGATTCACTACTTTTCCCTTAGAGACATTTGTCTCTGTGAGCCAAGTAGCTGATGTTGGTTTGCAACTTCCGGGATCCTCAGGTGAAATTGAAAGTGGCCCCCTTATACACAGGGCAAGGAGAGACTGAAGAAAGAGGCAAACCACCCCAGATTGGCAGGTAGCAGATTGAATAAGCAAGGGAACTTACATACAAGACTTGTCTTGGGTGGCTGCAAGATGAGATCTCTGCCAGAATCTGAAAAGTTTATACAGAGGCTTTAATGAGGTGCAGTTACATATTGTCCAGATGGTCTCAACAACACTTTACTCTCTGAAGATTGCATCCTTGAAACAGCTCAGGCTATGGGAATGGTGGGTGGAAGGTGCTTTCCAAGGACACTGGGGACGGTAAGGGGCCGCTGATTGGCCGGATCCAGTTCACAAGTCAACCAACGCTCAAGTCCTTTTGATGACCTCCAACAGCTGAATAGCCTAGCAGAAAGCAGGGACTAAAATGTTAAGTCGCAGAGCAGACTATCAGCAATCTCTGGTTGATAAGAAAACCATAATTGAAGTTCAGGGCTGGCCAAATATAAGGGTCCTGGTAACCATCCCAGGCATTCAGGTGGAGCCCTTGAAAAACTAAACCCTAGATGGCAAACTGGAAATTGTGCGCTCTCTCTAGATTAAAACTGAGTTTCAAATCAACTCATGCTAGACTTGATTAAGGTTGCCTAAGTCTAGACTAACTGCTTGCATTTTTGAGAAATTAAAGAATATTTAAATTAATGATGGGATATATCATATTCATGAATTGCAAGATTCAATATTAGAAAGGTGTCATTTCTGCCCCAAACTGATCTGTAGATTGAATGTGATCCCAATTAACAATCCAGCAGGCTTTTAGTGGGAAGCTACCACTGGTTGTAAAAGTTTTATGGAAATGTGAAAAATTAAGAATAGCCAAAACTTTTAAAAAAGAACAAA
Organism: Phocoena phocoena; assembly: GCF_963924675.1. Taxonomy (NCBI): domain Eukaryota; kingdom Metazoa; phylum Chordata; class Mammalia; order Artiodactyla; family Phocoenidae; genus Phocoena; species Phocoena phocoena. The sequence goes on along the minus strand of NC_089234.1, from coordinate 74,692,398 downwards.
ATTGAGCTACTAGAAATACAGTGATGAGAAAAGCAATGAGGTCGCTGCCACTATAGGGTGCACAGTCCTATGGGAACATCAGAATATGAGCATAAGTTTTTTTCAAAAGAAAAGCATAGGCTATAGGGGCAATCCAACCTAGTTTAGGGAGCCTTCCTGAGAAACTCATCTTTAAGCTGAGCTCTTGAGGATAAAGAGTCGTTATCTAGGAGAACAGTAGAGGTAAGAACCTTCTAGGAGAGGGAAGAGTTGGTGAGAATTCCCTGAGAAAGAGAGAGGGCTTATAAAATAGAGTGGAGGGTGGGACGTGGGGATTGGAATGAGGATTGGAAAAGGATAACTATAGATATGTAAGCAGGGACTAAAACTTGGTAGGGCTTACAGGGTGTGTGAAATAATTTGTACTTTATGCTAAAAGTCAATATTTTAAGGGACATCCTCCCCCAGGGAATACAGATATAGAATTTGCATTATCAAAAGACTTCAAAATATTATTCTATCTGCAGTGGGGAAGATCAAATAGAGAAGTTGGGAGAGAAACTAGCAGGGTCTTCCTAGAAAACTTCATTAGAGAAATGCAGTTGTTTAGAATAAGGTAGTAGAGGTAGAGAAGAGTAGATGCAATAAAAACTAAGACACACATATATGGTACTAATAAATGCTAGTACATCGTTGTTAAATGTTGGGAGAGAGACCTATTGATTTATGAACCTTGGAATACTGGGGAAGAAGGAAGGAGGAAAGGAAGATAGGAGGAATGGAGCGGGGGAGGGAGACAGGAAGAAGGGAGGGAGGAAAGGGAATTCAGAATCCCACAGTGTCTGGGAGGTATGGCAGCAAAAAGAAGGAGGGGGAATCAAAACTCCAAAATTCGGGCTTCCCTGGTGGCGCAGTGGTTGAGAGTCCGCCTGACGATGCAGGGGACACGGGTTCGTGCCCCGGTCCGGGAAGATCCCACATGCCGCAGAACGGCTGGGCCCGTGAGCCATGGCCGCTGAGCCTGCGCGTCCGGAGCCTGTGCTCCGCAACGGGAGAGGCCACAACAGTGAGAGGCCCGCGTACCGCAAAAAAAAAAAAAAAACTCCAAAACTCCAAATGAAAGGTTTATAGACAGAGATTGAAACAGTAATAGAAAGTTTTGTTACAAGTCAAAATACAGTCTTCACACTGTTTACACAAGATTGTGGGTCCTTTTAGCACAATCTACATGGTTAATAGCTCTGGAAGCACCAGTCAATATATTTGATGATAAGTAAATAAGTCTTAATTATAATCATTAATAATTCAACAGATAATCAAGAATAATGTATAGATGCCTTTTAACTTGGTTTTATGATATTTTTACAAGGACATTCAATTTCTAAATTATGTATTTCTTACTTTGGCAGCTGTTGTAATTATTTTGTGTTCCTGGGCACAGGCTCTCTAGAGCACACAAACTCCAAAGCTTGTAAGATGATGGGAAGGAAATTCATGAGTTAAAATTACACCATAGGTAATCCATGGTAAATGAGATACATGATAAAAAAAATTAAATTTATATATTATAAAAAACTATATGAGCAGAGTCATTTGAGTCATAATAAACAGCATAAAGTTTTATTTCATTTTGTTTTACTTAAGAACAACTGTTCCCATCACCAGAATAATTTTATTTGTAGGCAGAAATCACCACTGTGTGATTTTGAGCTTGATGGAAAACTAAATATGAATCCAGCTTCTGCCATCTATTAATTTTTGTCACATTTAATAAGACATTCATGCCTATTCTAGCCTGTTTTCACCCCTACAGAATGAGTTTCATCAAAAGATCAAAATAACAGAAATAAAAGTATTCAATGTATTAAAATATTACCTGTAATTATCATACACAATATTGTTCCCAGATATGACATTGCCTCAGCTACCAAGTTAAAGGTCATTTTCTTGCTTTAAAATTGTTCTCAATCTTGATATTACTCATTAACATTCTTATTTTTGAACCTCAATATATTTATAAGTTTATGAAATTTTTAAAGAATGAGTTCAATGACAATTAGTGATTTGTTTAATGTGTAAGGTGATGAGTCAAGGGAATATAGGACTGTTATGTAATAGACTGGAGAGGTCTGTCACTAGCTGACATGAAACATTCAGAAGCAAAAAAGGTTTGGAAATGGAGGAGAGGAGGGAAGATGAGTTCCACTGGGCAATGTTTAATATGTCATCATTAAATCTGAGCTAGTGGAAGTCTTGGCTATGGATGGGATGGCTCAAGTATAGAACACAGAGCAACAGGAAGAGGGCCAAGGGCTCCGGGGAACTAAGGGAGCACCGAGACACAGGGAGAGAAATAAACCAGAGCTCCAGTTAAACCACATTCCAACAAACAGTATTGTCAGAAGAAATAGAGGCAAAAGCAGAACAAGAGAAAAGGAAATATGTGATTACCAACATGTTTCTCACCAGCTAGTCATGGACCCCTTTTCTCTCACAGCTACTTTCTTGGGTCACTCCCTGTTAGCTGTCAAGGTGTCCTAGAGCAGAGGTCCAGCTGTCATCTCCGTTTTCCAAATTCTGCTGGAGAAACCCGTCATAAGCAGCTCCTTACCAGAGGCATTTATGACAAATTGGTAGAGGGTGACTAACTTGGAAGCGAATAAGCTCAAACTTCAGTCTCTCCTTGTATGAGCACTCTTCTAAGGCCTTGGGGCTATTTTAGTATTCATAAATGTATGTTATTTTCTCCTGAAGAAAACTCAGCCCCAAACCAGGGTCCATCCATGCATACTGGATAAATTCACACATCTTTGATTTGGAAAGGACTTTAAAGGTCATATGTGTCCTCCAACCTTACAGGAATCCCTCTGCCAACATTATTTAAAAATCATCATCTAGGGCTTCCCTGGTGGCACAGTGGTTGAGAGTCCGCCTGCCGATGCAGGGGACACGGGTTCGTGCCCCGGTCCGGGAGGATCCCACGTGCCGCGGAGTGGCTGGGCCCGTGAGCCATGGCCGCTGAGCCTGCACGTCTGGAGGCTGTGCTCGGCAACGGGAGAGGCCACGACAGTGAGAGGCCCACGTACCGAAAAAAAAAAAAAATCATCATCTAAAGGAGGTAAATGGCCAACTGTGTTTGGATTTTGCTCTGTCACTTGTCCAGTTTCCCCATCTCTAAAAGGGCAATAATATGAATTTCCTGAAAAGGAAGCTGTTGAAATAAATAAAAAGTTCATAGCACCTCATCTAGCTCAAAGGTGGGGTTCAAGAGTGATTGTTACTATTGTTCTGTATTGGAATGTTTCCAGAGATTAAAATCTCACCACTTCTTTAGGACAGATGGACACTTTATAAAGGTTAAGCTACGTCTTCCTTATCATGAGCTGGAGCCCATATCCCCATAACTTCCTCTAGAACTACACAATTTGTTTACCCTTTCTTCAAAAGTTTAAAAGAGCCATTCATGTCCTCTAAGTCTTCTAAGAAGAGCTACATTCTTTAACTATAACTTGACGTGTCTTGAAATCTAGAAAGCACAGCTTAGTGTCTGGCATTTAGCGAAATTCAATGAGTGATCTAAAGTAAGTGAATGAGTAAGGGGATACATGAAAAAATAAAATTAATCTCAATCATTCTATCCTTGGTTCTCACTACTTAAAATCTGGTGGACTAACTCTGAAGAATCAAAAGTATTCTGTCCAAAAGAGAGTGCTAAGGAATTATCTCCTTATGTAATCAAATTACTACTTTTATTCTCTTGACACAAAGAAAATTGTACATGTTTTTAAACAAGTTAATCCCAAGTTTTTGTTAATGAGCTTTAGACCAGCCAGGTATCCCCATTCTTGAGAGCAGGAATTCGGTGTCACTTAAGTTTGCATTCTCCACCTCGTCTTGGACCTAGTGCTTTGCCTCTAGTAGATACTCAACATATAATTTTTAAAATTTGAAATATGACATACACATAGAAATGTGCACACATTGTAAGTGTGCAGCTTGATAAATTTTTACGTATGTATTTACTTCGGTAACCACCATTCAGATCAAGATAGAACATTATCCGCACCCCACAAGTTTCTTCTTTTCCCTTCCTTGTAAATACTCCCCTCCAATCAAGTAACTACCTACCACCATAAATTCGTTTACTCTGTTCTTGATTTGATTGTTAAGTTAAAATAAATGTGTGAGTTTATTTATGGATTTTCCATTACTTTCTACTGTTTTTTAAATTTTATTTTTTTTAAGACTTGGTTTTTTTAGGCCAGTTTTAAGTTAACAGCTAAATTGAGGGGAAGATACAAAGATTTCCCATTACCACCTGTCTGCACACGTGCACGGCTTCCCCCATTATCAACATCCCTCACCAGAATGGTACATTTTCTACAACTCATAAGCCTACATTGGCACAGCATAATCACCCAAAGTCCATAGTTTACATTGCAGTTCACTCTCAGTGTTGTATTCTCTATAGACAAATTTATCATGGCATGTAGCCATCATTTTGGTATCAAACAGAGTATTTTCACTGCCCTAGAAATCCTCTGTGCTCCATCTATTCATCCTTTCCTCCCCTCCAATCCCTGGCAACCACCGATCTTTTTACTACCTCCATAGTTTTTCCTTTTACAGTATATCTCTTACAGTTGGAATCATACAATACATAGACTTTTCAGATTGGCTTCTTTCACTTGGTAATATTCATTTAAGGTTCTTCCATGTCTTTTCATGGCTTGATGGCCCATTTCATTTTAGTGCTGAATAATATTACATTGTCTGGATGTATCCGTTTATTAATCCATTCACCCACTGAAGGACATCTTGGTTACTTCTAAGTTTTGGCAATTATGAATAAAGCTACAATACACATTCATGTTCAGTTTTTGTTTGGACATGTTTCCCACTTCTTTGGGTAAATACTAAGGAGTGCACTTGTTGGATCATTATGGTGAGAGTATATCTTGTTTGTAAGAAACTGCCAAAATGTCTTCAAAATATCTGTATCATTTTGCATTCTTTCCGATAACGAACGAGAGTTCCTTTGCTCCATATCCTCGTCAGAATTTGGTGTTCCAGATTTGGGCCATTCTAATAGGTGTGTAGTGGTATCTCACAGTTGTTTTAATTTGCATTTCACTGATGTGAAGCATCTTTTCATACCCTTATTTGCCATCTACATATTTTCTTTAGTTAGGTGTCTGTTAAGGTCTTTGGCCCATTTTTTAATAGGATTGTTTGTTTTCTTATTGAGTTTTAAGAGTTCTTTGTATATTTTGCATAGTGGTCCTTTATCAGATGTGTCTTTTGCAAATATTTTCTCCCAGTCTGTGGCTTCTCTTCTCATTCTTTTGACATTGCCTTTCACAGAGCAGAAGATTTTAATCATAATGAAGTCCATCTTATCAATTATTTCTTTCGCAAATCATGTCTTTGGTGTTGTACCTAAAAAGTCATTGCCATACTCATGGGCACTGAGTTTTTCTCCTATGTTATCTTCTTGGAGCTTTATAGTTTTGCATTTGACGTTTAGATCCGTGATCCATTTCGAGTTAATTTTTGTGGAAAATGTAAGCTTTTTTCCTAGATTCAGTTTTTTTGCATGTGGATGGATGTACAGTTGTTCCAGCACCATTTATTGAAAAGACTATCTCTTTTCCATTGTACTGCCTTTGTTCCTTTACCAAAAATTAATTCACTATATTTTTCGAAGCCTGCCCCTGGGCTTTCTATTCTGTGCAATTGATCTATTTTTCTATTCTTTCGCAATTCCCACACTATCTTGATTGCAAAGCTTTTTAAAAACTTTTTATTTTTTATTGGAATATAGTTGGTTAACAATGTTGTGTTAGTTTCGGGTGTAAAGTGATTCAGTTATACATATACTGTATAGATATATGTAGATATACATGTATCTATTCTTTTTCATTCTTTTCCCATTTAGGTTGTTACATAATATTGAGCAGAGTTCCCTATACTATACAGTAGGTCCTTGTTGGTTATCCATTTAAAATATAGCAGTGTGTACATGTCAATCCCAAACTCCCTCACTATCTTGATTACATAGCTTCATAATAAGCCTCGAAGTTGGGTAATGTCAGCCCTCCAACTTCGTTCTTTTCCTTCAGTATTGAGCTGGCTATTCTGTGTCCACAGTGTCTTTGTACAAACTTTAGAACCTATATTTGTCTATTTTCTTTTCCTTCGGACAATACCATAATGTCCTGATTACTGTAACTTTATAATAATTTGAAAATCTGGTAGGACGCCTAAAAGTCCAATTTCTAAATTCTTCAGTACTGTTTTAACTACTCTAGTTCCCATGCATTTACCTAAAAATTGTAGAATCACCTTGTTAATTCATACACACATACAATGTAGGGATTTTGATTGGGATCACACTGGAACTATAGACCCATTTGAAGAGATTCAACATCTTAAAGTGTTTAATATTTCCATGGTAGAATTTTTCCATCTTTTTATTTTCGACCGTTCTATATTCTTACATTTAAAGTTTGTTTCTTGTAAACAACAAATAGTTGGGTAATTTTTGAACCCATTCTGAAAAATATTTGCCTTTTTAAAGGCCATTTATATTTGATATAATTAATAATACAGTTGGATTTTACGTTTTCTATCTTGCTATTGTTTTCTATTTGCCCCATCTGTTCTTTGTTCATTCATTCTTCCTTTCCTGCCTTCTTTCACAGCAATCAAATATGGTTGACAATTCAACTTTATCTTCTCTATTACCTTCTTTTTTTATACCTATAGGTATCATTCTTCCATTGGTTACACTAAAAAAGAATCATCCTTAATACTCTATACCTTAAATCATTACCAAATTCAAGAAGAGAATATTTAATCTTTCCACCTTAGTGTTATTGTTATTATACGTTTGACTTCAGTGAATGTTTTAAACCCCACAAGGGGGACTTCCTTGGTGGCACAGCGGTTAAGAACCTGCCTGCCAATACATGGGATGTAGGTTTGATCCCTGGTCCAGGAAGATCCCACATGCCACGGAGCAACTAAGCCTGTGCACCACAACTACTGAGCCTGTGCTCTAGAGCCTGTAAGCCACAACTACTGAGCCTGCAAGCCACAGCTACTGAGCCCGTGTGCTACAACTAATGAAGCCCACGCACCTAGAGCCCATGCTCCACAACAAGAGAAGCCACCCCAATGAGAAGCCCGTGCACTGCAGCGAAGACCCAATGCAGCCAAAAATAAACAAATTTATTTTTAAAAACCCCACAAAATAGTCCCATTATTTATGCTTTAAACAACAGTCTATTTTCTCATACATTTACCTTTTATGGAGCTGTTTATTTTTCCTTAAACTTCTCTGATTCAGACCAGGATCACCTTCCTTCACCTTAAAAAGAATATCCTTCAATAGATATTGTAGTTTATGGTTAGCTGACAATGAATCCTCTCAGCTTTTGTCTATCTGAGTGTATCTTTTCCCACCTGCAATTTTAGCTTTTTCTTCAATGGGCATAGAATTCTAGCTTGACAGGTTTCTTGTTCCTTTCAGTCCCCTAAATATGTCTTTTATTGTCTTCTGGCTTCCATGATTTTTCTGTTGAAGTCAGAAAAACACTGTTGAAGTCAGTGTTCATTCATATTTTCCTTCCAAAGGTGACATTTTTTTCTTCTAGCTGGTCTAAATATTTTCTTTTTATCTTTGCTTTTCAAGAGTTTGAATCTTACGGACCTCGTTGATGTTTTCTTTGCTTTGGGGTCATTGAACTCCTTGAATTTCTGGGTTGACACATTTCATCAGACGTGGCACGTTCTCATGCATTGTTTCTTTGAATGTTGCTTCTGGTCCTACTCGTCTTTCCAGATATTTCCTATGAGCTTGTATATGAGACCATCAGCCCCATCTCCTGTTTTGCCCCGGCGCCATCCATCTAGTTAGTTCTTGATTTAGCAGTCCAAAAAGCTCATTTTATTCTTTTTCATAGAATGTAATAATCTGCTGAAATTCTCTATCTTTGTATTCATTTCCAGGGTAGTTTACTTAATATATTATTTATGGTTATTCAAAAGTCCTTGACTATTAATTCCAGATCATTTCTTGGTCTCTATTAAATGTATTATTATTAATTTTTGTCATCAAATTTCTTTTTTCCTTCTTTTCTTCTTCTTTTCGTGTCTACTAAGTTTTTATTGCATACTGCATTTGTAAAAGTTCTAGCTTAGATTTTCTTCCTCTAATGAATTTTGAGTTGTGCTGTGGCAGAATAGTTAAAGCGTTGGTGGATCACCTTAATGCTGAAAAGGCCTCGTTTTTTGTCTTTGTTTTTTTTAATTAATTAATTTATTTATGGCTGTGTTGGGTCTTCGTTTCTGTGCGAGGGCTTTCTCTAGTTGTGGCAAGCGAGGGCCACTCTTCATCGCCATGTGCGGGCCTGTCACTATCGCTGCCTCTCTTGTTCTCTGTGGAGCACAGGCTCCAGACGCACAGGCTCTGTAATTGTGGCTCACGGGCCCAGTTGTTCCGCGGCATGTGCAATCTTCCCAGACCAGGGCTCGACCCCGTGTCCCCTGCATTGGCAGGCAGACTCTCAACTACTGCGCCACCAGGGAAGCCCTGAAAAGGTCTAGTTTTATTAGGGCGAATCTATTTTGGTTTTATTCATTTTCCTAGGGCGTTATTTGTACACCCAGAAAGTATCCTTCGGGGTGGTCTCAACCAAATGTCTAAGGTGTTCACCAAAGTCCCAACTTGAATATCTCCCCAGAATTGTGTGATTTTCAGGATCTGTACTCAGATTTCCACTTCTTAGCCACTATACTCTATCAGGCTTCCAGAATCTTGCCCTGGGACTACGCAGCGTAGGCATTCGGCTAAGGAATGCACAGGAATTTCCGCAGAGACTTCTGGGGTTTCCTTTCCATGCCCCTCTCTCGTGCCCTCCCAAATCTCAGTTACCTTTGCAGCTCCAAGCTCTTGAGCTATGTGTCCTCTGCCTGGTGAAACTCGCTGCTTAGTCTCAACTTTCCAGTACTTCTGCTGGAAAAAATGGCCCCTAGGGAAATATCTGTGTGAGTGGGCTCCTGACTCAAACATTGTAGCCCCGTGTTGGTTGCTTTTAATAACTGAAAATGTAGTTTTTTATATTTCGTCCAGGTTACGTAGTTATTTTATGGTAGAAGGCTAAACTATCTGTCTTGTCCATATCCAAAGTCTTGTCTAATAATTAAATGAATAAATCTTTTGCTTATCCTGTTCTTTTTAAAAACAAACCTAAAATGCAAGATTTCAAAATATATTTTAGTTCTAGTTTATCTCCTTTGTTTTAGATCAGCATCTGAAGTAATGTACTCTTTGGGTCTGATTTTGGCATCTCGCAAGTTAGTACTGCCCCTCCTTTGGCTCATCCTCAAATCTAATAAGTATCCCTTTTATATTTTTCTCTTAATTATAATTTGATAAATCTGCTGAGCAGTAGGGCAGTAAGCTCAGAATCAAACGCCTTACTCTGATCTAGCAAGAATCTACTTACTGGGACATTTGGGGCAACGCTGTCCAAACTGTTAGTTTTTAGTTTGTTTAATATTAACACAGTTTACATTTACCTTGTTCATAAAGATAATAGGAAGGTTGGCTGAAATTAGAAAATGCCGTATGTATCAGTTTAATGGCTACTTACAAAGAGAAATGAAGTTAACCTGGTAAGATATTTTTACTACATTGTAGTTGTTTCCTATTCTTTTCTGGCTACTGCCAAAAAATTCATTTCAGGATCTTCTATAGAATATTGCCAGGGAATCCATCTCAAACTTAATCACTGTGTAGATAACAGAATCTACTTAAAAAAATAGAACATATCTCTATGCCCATTCTTCTGGCCCCTTGTCTGTTACTTATGGATTTACCAAATATTATCAAAGTTACCCCTGTTCCCACAGGCAAATAGCAATTTCATACTCCTCTTACTAGCTATGTAACAGGCAATTTACTTAGACCTTTAAATTCCTGTGCTTTATTAAATGGGGATGAAATATTTGTGTGAAAGTTTGCTTTGAAGATTAGGGTAATATATGAAGACAACTATTGTTATTTCCTCTGAGTTATCCAAACAAGATGGCTTATATATTGATATCATTGTCATTCTAGTATTCTGCATGTAATTCACCTGAGCTTGGATATTTGAATTAATTTAAGTAGCCACACGTTTTCTCATTATCTTTTTTCCTGTTATGATCTTTAATCTCTGTAATCAATGTTTAGTCCCTTCTCTCCTAAAGATTGTTCTACCTAGAAGGGACTATATAGACTCAGAAAGGAAGGTGTATATTTATATTTCTCTCTTCCCTTAGCATTACTTACTTTCTCCAAGAAGAGGTTTACCTTTTTCTGTTTGTCTTGCTCCAAATAGAATTAACAAAATCATGGCGCCTCTTTTAATATTGTTAAAAAGTTTAATTTCATACTGTGCTTTTTTTTCTTGTTTTTTTCCCCAGTTACCACTGTTGATTATCTTTGTTCTTTGTGGGATTCTCTTATAATCTTTCCTTGCATACTCTTTAAAATACCCTCAGCCTTCTGTGGGGTAACCTCATTGGCATCTTTGCCACTTTGAGATCTTTCCACTAGTTAGCTGAAAGTATTTAGTAAGAAATTTATTTTTCCCTCCCTTCTTTCCTTTTCCCTCGTTTCTTTCCTTTTCCCCCCTTCCGTTCCTTCCTCCCTCCCTCCCTTTCTTCTTTCCCTTTTCTTTCCTTTTAGCTTCCCATTCCTCTTGAGTTATATATGAAACTTAAAAGCCTGGCTAGCAAGTCCTATCTTTTTTTTTTTTTTCTGATTAAAAAATAAAACAACTGTGTGTTTGTGTGTGTCCGCACACCTGTGTCTTTTCCACACACGTTTGTCTCATTTACTCCTAAGGCGTAAACTTCCAGAGAAGGAAAAGCCAAGAAGTCCTTTATTAGTACATTGCTCTGTATGAACAAACTCTCACTAAATGTCAAAAAATGAATGCATCAGGCTGCTCTCTGGGGAAAGGTTTTCAGCCGAGTCGTATACCGTAATTGAGCTGATGTTCTTTCATCAGTAAGTTGTGCCCAGGAATCTACGTCCTTCCAATCCTTCCAGGCAGTTCAAGCAAACCAATTTATAAGAGAACACGACGAAACTAATTGGCCAACAAAAGCCGTCCTTGAAGCACCAGGCGCACGATTAGGGGACACGTGTGCCCGGGCTGGGTGGGTGGGTGAGTCTTGCGTCTTCAGGGAGCCCGCCCGAGGAGGACGCTGGGCTCTCCCACAGCCGGGCGCCCTCGCCCCCGACCAGGCGCGACCGGCGGAGCCGAGCGAGCACGGGGGAGTCGAGCGCCACGCCGGCGGGGCAATTGGGCATGCTCAGAAGGCCGGCAGGTTTGGGTCTCACCCAGGCAGCTTGTGCATTACACCAGCACGCAGCCGGGGCGGGGGTTGGGGGGGAGGAGGGAGGAGCGGGGGAGGCAGAAGAGGAGGAGCGGCCAGCAGTAGCCACGACCGCCACCACCAGGCAGAGGAAGAGTTCGCGAGGAAGGAAAGACCCTCCTCGCACTTGAAGCGGCTGGCATTTGCTTTTGGAAAAAGAGAATACAAGATAAAGGAGGAGACGGGAAGAAGAAGCGGGGGAAAGAAGTAAGGGGGGAGATAGAGGAAAAAAGGACGTGAACCGAAAGGGTTAGATCGTGCAGGGAGCCCGAGGCGCGGGGGCGGCAGTGCGGAGCCAGGAGCGCCGCCGCTTGGGCAGGTGCCGCGGCTGCTGCCCGGAGGCGGCATGTGACGCGCGGCCGCAGCTGCCCGCGGGCGGAGCGCTCTCGGACCCGGGAGCGCACACCGCGGGGCAAGTCGGTACCATCCCGAATCCCCACGCTCCTCCTCAGTTCGCCGGGGCGGCAGCGGCGCTTCTGGAAAGACAGGCGATGAACCGAAGGGCGGCTCCGGGCATGGGCGCGCGGTCCTAGGACACTCGCTTCCTGAACGCCGAGCGAGAGGCGACCAACGGACGGTGGACCGGGCGCCTCCCGCGCTTTGGGGAAGCGCAGACGACCGGCGTGGGACGGCCACCTGGAGCGCAGCGGCCAGGTAAGGACTGCCCGCACCAAGCCGGCGCTGGGTAAAGCGGGTGGCGGTAGCGGTTGACCTAGTTTTTTGCCTTGTCGCGTTGCAAAAGGAGGAAAAAGTTTTCTGCGCGAGTAGGAAATGTCCTTGCTATGGGGAGTTTAAAGCGGGTACTGGGGAGGGAGGAGAGAGTTGGTCTGTCGATTTGGGGGGCCGGGCGGAGGCTTGAACCTGGAGAGAGCGGCATCTGGGGCGGAGTTGGAGTTCTGGGACCAAGGGTGCGAAACGCCGGGGTGACCATGTGCGGGGAAAGCGACGAGAATAATGCGAGCGGTGGCCGGGAAAGAACCTGGGATGCCCCACCCGGCGCTCCTTCGCTTGGATTCTCTGTCCCCCGAATGCGGAATCCGAGGCACGGAGTGTCCGGACAAGAGGAGCTTCTTGGGTCGGTGTGTGTGTGTGTGTGTGCGCGCATGTGTGTGTGGTGCGTGTGTAGGTCCCCCCATTTGATTTCCTAACGCTTTTAAGAAGGTTAAAGCAGACACCGGCCAACCTCGCAGTGGGGCCGCTACCTCGGATTGCATTTCAGGGACGAAAGAGGCAAATTTGGCACTTAGTGTAACACCTGGGCGAAGGTACTGAGCCCGGGTGCTCGTCTTCACTGACCCAGGCAGAGTTTGCGCTCGCGGAGCGGCAGCCGCTGGATTGCGGCGGATCTTTTCTCTGGAGCCCTCCCCCAGCGCAGCTTCCTTACAGCTGGGTTAATTTCTGTGTGATTTGAAGCGGTGGGGGTTAGGGGAGGGTTGACTCAAGCAGCAGAATTCACTTGTCTACTTGGCGCTTGTGCGTGCTGGCATGGTGATCCTGTTCGGCGTGTGTGCAACTCTCCTAGCACGCAGGTTGGAAGTGGTAGAGGAAGCAGAGGTTTGGGAATTGCATCCCATATGGATAGATTTCAAAACGCAAACATTCATTTGTCTGCAAGTGCTGTTTGAACCTGTTCGATGGCTGTAAGGATATGCTTCCCTCCCGGTGTCCGTGTTTGCAATGTGAAACGATGGCTCTCCTTAGGAGGTAATTTAAGTGTTTATGTTGTTAAGGACACTGATTATTTCACTGTATGCTTTGCACAGACCTATCATTTCTCTCTTGGCCTCTGAATGCCAGCAAGCCAGTAGTCCTCCATGTGGGGTCTTTTGGGGTTATGATTGGAAAAATAATCTTTGTAAAAAGTATATTGGCTGGTTATATAGTGCCAGATAATCTTATGTTGTGAGATCATTGTATTGTATGAAGCATTCATCACTATTTTCTGTGTTTAAAACAATGCCCCTGTATTTACTTAAGAGGCACTACACAAGAACATACACTTCAGAAAGGGGAGAGCTGACGCTGGAACAAATCCATGCATATAGACAGGGTTGTGGTAGTAGCTTATTAATTAAGAAGAAAAAGAAGAAAAAAAAAACCTGAGGTCTTTCTGTTCCAAATGTGGTGGGATAGATATGGTGGTGGGATAGATATGGCGTTGGGTGCACCCTCTTGTTATGGGAGCTGGTACTGTGGAGTATACGTAGAACACGCGTGCCTCTCCAGTGTGGATTCAGCATGCCACAGATACGTGGTTTTGATCATACACTCCTATCACTGAATAACCCATCTTTAGATTTTGTGTACATGGTTTTTTGCAATTAGCTTAATATGTAAATAGCTATTGTTGAGCTAGAAAGCACATTAATTTTGAAATGGGTTTCCATATGGAACTGTAACTTGAGCTTAAATTACTAATTTAAAATTAATTACATTGCAGGTCTGATTTAGACTGTTTCTGTAGGCTGGGGAGGGTGGTATAAGATTGAATTTAATATGAAAATAGTAGTATTGAAATACTGACTTTTAAATAACAACCCATATTCCAATGTGCTTGATATTTAAAAAAGAATATGAGATGAAAAGTAGATTTTGAAAAGGATCCTTGACAGTGTATACCTTTTGCGTGGAAAATTATGAGAAAAGTGTAATTTGGGGAAAAGTAAAGCAAGTTTATGGAATTGGTTAAGATTTACAGAATGATCCAGAGTGTTACAGTAATGAGTAGCTCTGCATTAAACCTGCATTTAAAGTTATTTAGGAAACTTTCCTTTAAAGTTTAGAGAAATGGGTGATTGTTTATTACCTCATTTGTCTTCCTGGGACAAAAGGTAAAAATATAACTTCAAAAATATTATTTATTTCTGAAGATTATTTAGGCATACTTAAAAGTTCTTTAGGGCGCACCCTTTCATTTTCTCATCCTTATAAAGACAGCTGATTTATTTCCTTACAAAAAGAAACTTTGTTATTTTAAGTTTGTAAAAACATGAACTTCTTTGCATGATATTTTAGCATTTGATTGCAGACAACCTGTTGAACATGAGTCTAGAAAAAAATACGAAATTTGCAGAACTAGAATTTCTTGAATCCATACCAGGAAACTGATTAGACAGAAAATTAAACCATATGATTAAAAGCAAAGCTGCCTTGTGTATTTGAACATAAGAAAGTAATTTTCTCTCGTTCCCGGAGCCAACATAGTGTTCTCTCCTAATAAAGTTGTTAACATTGGCAAAATTAGTTGCTTACCCCTAAATGGCCTGGACGTTGTCAGTGTAACTATTAAGAAACTGGGTCTTGTTTGCAGTGCAGGGAAGTTTATGTTGAGAACAGCTGTGATGTAGTGGCACTTCAGATAGGAGATGAATGAACTGTGACGCCTATGAAGCGTGAGCCTCTGATCGGGACGCAGAGAGATGCATCTGCCCTTCACTTATGGGACCTAATTTGATGTCATAATGTATTGTGACTAATAGCATTTTCCTCACGTTGTGGTTCTGAAGTATCAGTGAGTGACTGGAAATGTTTTATTTTACACAATAGGTTGGTGAATTTAAAACACGTTTTTCTTACAGAAGAGTATCAAAAAGGCATATATGGCTCCAGTAAAAAAAAAAAAAAAAAATCAAATCCCTCCACCATGATGATTTTTTAAAATTAATCAGGATAATAAAATGTGTCTCATGCTTAATCCTTGAATGCAGTGCTTTCCCAGGTGTGATGGCAGTGACGTGTTCCACAAGATTTTTCACCTTTCAATCTCATTTAGTCCAGAGGAATCCCTATCCTGGTTATTAGTCTTAACAGAACTTTGAGATAAAATTTCACCGTGAATGGAAAGTTTTAATTTTAGAGGGAGAATGTGAAGAGATCATTGAAGGAATTTGACAGGAGGCAAAGCTAGTCAAATTAGAAATTAATTTCAATTTCTCGAATCTGACAGTCTCTATCTTCTCCATTAAGGAAGTGGTCCTTGCTCCTATCAAATTCAAAGTAGCCGCTTTGAATCCTAAATCAGTTGTCCCTGTACTTCTTCCTCCATGGACGCTCCGCAGAAAGGCTGTGCAAATGCAAAGGTTCCCCCCCTTCCGTTGTGAACCAAGCGTCTCTAGAGAGCTCTGTTAGACATCTCCATTCCCTAAAAGTTGCATATCCTGTGCAGTACAGATCTGCATTAGCATTGTCTTCAAACAAAGAAATAAAGAGTTTTGATGCAGTGAAGCTACTGCAAATGTCGAATCACAGTGGGCCTTACAGGAAGACTGTTCCCTCTCCAGAGCATTTCTTTCCCAGTGCACAGATGGAGATGATCGGACAGTAGTTGCAGAGTGGGTTTAAGAGTTGAAAGGCATGATGCCTGTGCACACACTTTTTGATCAGTCTCTAAAGCACTGTAAAATGCCGTGCGCGATTTGGTTGCCCACCCACCTTTCTATTCCTTGGCGTGGAGCATGGAGAGCCAGTGTGTAGGTGTCCCTCTGGCTCAGTAGTTGGCTACTGTGTGTTCCTTTTTGTCCAGAAATTTGGGCAGCTTGCAGACTCCCCTGCCTCTGGCAGGCTCTCCCCTTCAGGCTGGCAGTTTTGTTCTCCCACCTGTTGGAACTTCCTGCTCATCAGCTCCCAAGGGCCAAGTTCTCTGGCTGGCGTGCACCTTCTCAGACTTCGTCTGCAGAGGTGCAGCCGTGGCTTGCCACGCTGACACAGGACCTGGGATCTACTGGTGATGACAGCAAGCCAACAGAAGGAATAGTTGAGCCACTGCCATCTTCTTCTCACCAGTTGTGCCAGCTCATCCTGAAGCCAGCTAGAATGTGAACACTTTGAGGAGGAACAATGGTGGAAAAAAACCACAGTAGCTGGCGGGTGCGCTGTGGGGTTTGAGCTCTTGCCTTCCCCAGCCCTGTTCTGGTGAGACTGGGGGTGGGGGGAGGGCTGGCCTTCCTGATTCATCAACTGGTGCAGAAACAGAAGAAGGGAGTCTGAGACGGGATTACCTGCCCTAACCCTAGTGAGCTCTACTAATTGCCATGCCCAGCTAGCCTCGGTTTCTGCAACCCTTGTCATATTTGCCATTTCATAGGACTAAACTTTTCTCATGTTTTCAGTTTGCATTTGCAGGACTGAAGTTGTGCCTAGAAAGACTTTAGCGTGACCTTGACAGTTAGTCTCACCCTTTCCAAGAACTTCTGTCCAGAAGCAAGAGTTTACTCCCTCCCTTGCCAGTCTCTGCTGCAGTCCTGAAGTGGACAAACCCCTAGCTAGGCCTGAGGCAGGGCCACCCTTGGGACAGTGTATCATTTCTGCCTGGAGACTTGTGCTGCCAGGTTCCACTTGACAAATCTCCTTGTGTGTCATTGTTGGCAGGATCAAATCTCTGTTCTCCACTCTCCTCCTGGCCACTGTAATTTGAGTTGTTGACTCTCCACTACGGAATTAATCCTTCATTAGGTCATTTGTTCTAGCCTAGCCCCAGCTTATTTCCTGTCCCCGGTGTTCCCTTGAAATCCGGCACACCAGCTGAGCCATGACATATTCTACCTTCAGTCACCTCTACTGCAGGAAGTGATGCTCGTCTAGACATCCTGGGTTGAGCAGGATATCCTCCAGTGACTGCTGTTTAGATAAAAGTCAGGTGAGGTTAAACCAGAGTAAAATACTACCAGCTGGTTTCAGAGAGGAGAGGGCTACCAAATGTCTACTGCAAAGGCTGTGCCTTTATGGTCGTGAGGTGTTTTGATGTTCTTCCACTGAAGCCTTCTAATTGATCACAAGTAGCTATGGCCATGGCATTAGATTCATACAAAACTATCCTGTCAGTAAGTAAGCTCTGGGAAAAGGCATCTGCTGACAGTCTGTGTCAGTATTTTTGTATTTATCACTTTGGAGTAGATTACCTCATTAGAATTGCCGGTGCGACCCAGTCTGGAGAGAAACCTAGTTATTGCTTAGCTAGGTACCACTTCTTGCCCACAGCCATTTGAAGTTTCATCCAGCCAGCTCTCACCTCCAGGGGACCCCAATCCAGTGGTATTGTGTAGACTCCAAGAATCCATATACATTTCAAGTATCATTGGGTTCTATGTATCTGTATCTGTGTGTCTATGTATCTATGTTTATCTCTATTTCTATTTCCATGTCTTTCTATCTGTATCTATCTGTGTACATTCATTTAAAAGTATTATTGAGCACAGTCATTTTTTTGGTGATTTTCAATTTTTTTTAGTTCAAAATAGTCTAAAAGCACAACGTCTCTCATGCAGAGATCCCTCAAATCAATTGCATTGGAAAGAAGTTCTCATACATGAAATGGAAGCAGAGAGCCTCCTGTCTTCCTTGCCTATGATTTCTCACATATGTGATAACACATGTCACATGCATTACCTCGTGGGAAGGGAGCCCTGCAGGGAAACTGGCATTGCCACAAGGTTCCTTTACATGGGGTCCTCCTTTCTTCCTTCTTTATCCCCAAACCCTTCTCATCACACAATAACCAGCCAACCTTTTTCAGCTTTCCTTGAGTGCGGCTATCACCCTGCTTTCCCTCTGATAAATTATTTTAAATCCCTCAATTCATTTAATAATAAGAAACTGAAAACGTATCTAAGCAGCTACAAGCCACATGTCCCTCATCTGAGTTCTGGTTGTTCTCACTATCTTTAATATTAAAGTCGACAGTCAAGGGTAACCCAGGTAGTATTTATGATTCTTTCTAAAGAAGTTAAGTTCATGAGAGTGTTTAATAAGTACATTTTAATAAATACTTGCTTGAGTAAAATGAGTCTATCTCTCTGTCTGTCAATCATCTGTCTACCTATCCAGCCATCTCTGCTTTTCACTTATACACAGGAGTGTATATCCCTGTGGTAACTAGTGTTATCTAATGTGCCAGGCACAGTGGACATTCTTTTTTTGGGTGCTCAGAAGGGTGAGTCCAGGGCTCGGCCTTTCAGGAGCACGAGATCAATAGGAGGTGAGAGCAGCTCCAGAAATCTCAGAATTGGAAGGTGATGTTAGACATTGTATTGGCTCCCTAGGGCTTAAAACAACAGAAATGTACCGTCTGGTAATTCCCACACTCCCTTCAAAGGCCCTAAGGGAGAACTCGTACTTGCCCCCTGCAGCTTCTGATGGCTGTGGCTGCATTCCCCGACCTGTGACTGCCTCTCACCACTGCCCGGAGTCAGATCGTCTCCTCCCTTTTCTGTCTGTGTGTTTCCTCCTTTGTGTGTCCATCTTATAAGGATACGTGTGATTGCATGCAGGGCTCACCCAGAAAATCCAGGACAAGCTCCTCCTTTCAAGGGCCTTAGCTCTCACACCCTTTTACCATATAAGGTAATATTCATGGGTTTGGGGGATTAGGACGTAGACAGACATATCTTTTGGGGGGGGGCGTCATTCGGCTCACAGCAGAAGTCATCAGTGAAGGGCATCCTACTTTGTGACTCCCCATTGATGATTGTCCAACTGTGTGGTTTGTACGATTTGAGAAATTAACGCCCGCAATGCGTCTCATTCCATTTCCAGAGAGCAGGGAGAGGCAGAGCCTCCTTACAGCTGAGGCAGAAATCCAATTCCTACTCACTGTGCCTGTTGGCCTTCCTAATCATTCTGAAAATTATGATGGGAATACTTCTGATCTTTCTTCCATAAGAAAATCTTTATCAAGTTCAATAGTTTCAAGTTAAGTCAACCTAGCCCTTTCCGCCTCTTCTAACTTTTCATGTTCATTCCTAACATCTTCATTTACACTCGGTGAGTAACATCCACATATCTCTAATTTTACCGACTTCTGACTTCCATCCTCAAGAGGTTCACAGAAACCGCTCGGCCAAAAACCACCTGTCCCCTCTTAGTCACAAACAAAAGGCCCTTTCCCGGGCATCCCCCTTCATCTCTTAGCAGCACCTTCAACCACCCTTCATTTTCAAAGCATTGTACTTCCCTGGCTGTCTTCCTCCTCTGGTTCCTCTTCCACCTTCCAGCCTCCCTGCACCATCTCCCGAGCTGCGTGAGGCTCTGCAGGTCTTTCTCCTCCGTTGACTCCCATGCCTTTCTTGCACCCTTTTCCTTTTGTGACTTCATCCATTGTCATGATTTCCACTACTTTTCAATGCGGGTCACGCATCTCATCATCTCCAAGCCTGGTGTGGCTTCTGGAAGGGGCATTTCCGTGAGCTTGCTGGGTAGCACCGCCTTCATTTGTTTCCTCCTCGCCCTGCTCCCCTGAGGTTTCCCGTTTACATGCCTAGGGTGGCCACCCTGTGGCTCGGAGTTTTCTGAGTAATCTTGATTTGCTCTCTTGCATAGCTTCCCACATTTAGTCAGATACCAAATTGTAATAATTCAACCAAGTAACAGCTCACTCAACCTCTTGGCTTCTTTTCTTTCCTACTACCAACACCTCCGCTCAGGGCTTTTCCAACTTCCATGTGTAGTCAGGTCACATGCGGATCTTGTGATAAAGGCAGACTCTGATTCAGGAGGGCTGGAGCGGGGCCTGGGGATCTGCATTTCTAACACCCCCCCAGGTGATGCTGATGCAATCAGACCTTTATACGTTTCTCTGAGTCTCCAGGCTTCCCAGCTGATTTCACTGATTATAGTCCCTTCTTCTAATCCACTTTAGAGATTACTTTTATTGAAGATCAAATCTGATCATTTTTTCCCTCCTATCCTCAAAACACTTCTCTGACATCCCCTTCTATTACCTACTGAATAACAATGAAATCTCTTACATCAGCATTCAGCTAGCATTCCATATGTTCCATGGTTTGGATTTACATTAAATTCAATCTCAAGTCTCAAGGTCACCTTTAACTTTACCCGCAGTACTTGCTGTTCTGTACACCCCCTCTGCCATTTTCATGATTTTCACATGTTCTCATGCTGCTTGGAATGCCCTTTCTTCCACATCCTCATGGGTCCAAATTTTAGCAATTTGTCAAGGACAAAGTGCTTGAAATGCCACTTTTCACTGTGAATTCATCTTTTAGTACTTTATCAGATTCTCAGTTTTATCACTGATCACATTCACTCTTATTTGTGTGTATGTGTGTGTGTGTATAAATTATTTCAAATACTAGAGTGTGAAGTGCTTGAATGATGATGCCATGTTTCACTTGTCTTTGATTGCCCTGAAGTACTTACGATGGAGTCATCCCCATAAAATGCTCAATATACATATCGACATATAAAGTATGTAAATATAGTGGTTTTGATGTTTTTCTCATTATAAAAATAATATGGATTACACAGAATTCAGTCATGAAAGAAATATATTATGTCAAAAGTAAAAGTCCATCATGACCCAGTGCCCGCAAAGATAACCGAGGTTAACAATTTGATGCAGAATCCTCTGATATTTTTCTGTACATATCCTAACATTCATGCAAAACTGGGATAATAATAGACTTTTGTGAGCTGACTTTAAATATAAATCTACCTCCTTAATTTTTAAATCTGCAGTGTGTTCTAAAAGATTGACTGATTTCACTGCATAAAAATCAATCCACTTAAAGTGGCCCAGCAATAAAGAAATCTGTTTGCTTTGAACTTCTGATTAGTTAAGCATGTCTATGTTCAGCACTTTCTCTGCCCCCAGGATCATACTAGACACTTCGGATTTGTAAGAGTAACACACAAACACTGCCCCAGAAGACACAAGCTGTTCTTATGCCTTCAGGCTAATGTCGGCCAGTGGACTAATGGAGGTGTAGTGGTCACTCATTTTTGATGCCAGATTAAAATCATCATGTTTGATGACATGCACTCTCAGATTGTTAACTTTTATGTTGAAATTGAAGCTTTTGCATTATTTAGATCCATAAAGTACAAGTGACTCATTTTGAATTCTGAATGTGGACATTTTAGTCTGTCTAACGCACACATATATATGTGTATTTGGTTTTGTTTCATGAATGAATATAAGTTTGGAATAAAAACAGAAAAACTTTAACAAAGACAACAGAATCTTGTATGTGCAATAAAACTACAATTTAGGGAGAAGTCTGGAGAAAAAACACCATAATGATCTGTGTCTTAGAATGCCAGTAAGTCAAGACACAATATGACACATCTGTTGAAAAGAGAATTCCTTTAGAATTTGTAATCAATATTCCCCTAAGAATTTTGAAGAGAGAAATCTTTTTTTTTTTTTTTTTGTGGTACGCAGGCCTCTCCCTGCCGCGGCCTGTCGCGCTGCGGAGCACAGGCCCAGGATGCACAGGCCCAGCGGCCATGGCCCACGGGCCCAGCCGCTCCGCAGCAGGTGGGAGGAGAGGAATCTTAATAATGATGAATGTTTGTTATTGCTACCCTATTTGTCATTTAGAAAAATGTTTGTGGTAGAATTCTGGAAGATAATTTTCCTGGATAGTGGGAGGGCAGGTATATGGTCAGGGAATCTAGAATTGTCAGCAAAATTGGCTGTCTTAAGAAGAAATACTTAAAACTAGAACGCCAAGACAGTAAGGGGAAAAAACTTTGAACCTGTATGAGATTTCTGCAGTGTGAGTTAGTGAAATTATATAAAGAATATTTCTGCGTCCTGTTGAGTGATTCACCCAGGGTCCCAAAATTCACAGGCCTGGATCTTTTGACTCTGCGTCTGGTTTTCTCTATCCTTTCATGCTAGATCTCTTCTCAGGACTCAACTCACCTCTTTCTCGCTTGACATCGTCTCTCGGTGATTTCAGCTGCGCTTAGGGCTTCAAGTGTCAGTAGACATAGTTTTGTAGACCATAGCTCTTCCCTTGAGTGCTAGATTTCCATGCTGGCACCCTGTTGGACATTTCCACAAAGAATATCAATCAGGCACCTCTCATGTACCATTTGGACTCTGGAACCCATCATCTTTCTCCAAAATATGCTGTTCCTCCTATTTTTTCCTGTATTAATTGACTGCATCACAGTCATCCTAGGAGCTCAGACTTGAAGCATCTCGAATCTGCATTTCCTTGATACCCTCCCTCCTCTCGTGCAGTCTCTAAATCCTACTGGATTTTCGTGAACCGTCTCATCAGTTCCTTCCTTCCTACTCCCACTCCCATTTTCTTGATACAGGCCTTCGCCAACCCCCCCCAACCCACCCCCGCACTGTCCCGATGGCCTTTGACTTGTCTTTTTGCTTTGTTTGCTTTTACCTATTCTACAGTGAGATCAAAGTCCATTACCATTTCACTCTCCATAACTTTCAGTCCCTTCTTCCTTTCCCCCCTCTGCTGTGGCGCTGTAGCCACGTCAGCCTGCTTTGAGGGTCCTGCGATGTGCCTCTAGGTAGACCCTCCACACTTCCTGAAATGTGCTCCCTAGCTTTGGCCTTAGCAGTCCTGCAAACAGGAGGAGGCCTACGTGCCTCCTCTAAGACAATTCGTCTCTTCATTCCCCATGCCCCTTGAGTGTATTATTCTTTGCCATACTTGTTTCCACTAGAATAAACGATGCAAATATCAAAGTTTTCCTCTGGATTTTGAGCTTCTTATCAGGAGCCACCCATTATTTATTTCTCTATACCCAGGACTTACACATTGTGAAATGGGGATGAGCAACTCACTATATTGAATGATGGTGTAGATCTCTGTCAGGGCAGAGATGTTTATGTTATGTTTTATTCACGATACAGTCCAAGGGTCTAAACAGTGCTTGGCAATAGTACTCGCATTAAGTATTTGTTCTTGAATGAATTCCTTCTTACTGTTCCTTTTGGGGTGGGGGAAGAAATCTGAGGTTTAGAAGTTTTCAGTGTATTTTGATAATGACAGGATAGTTTACATGTTAATAAACAGTAAGGAGTTCTTGATGAATATGATACAGAACATAATAAAATTATCCCAGGTCAGACTCAGAGTTTCACTTGTTTGAAGCGTTGTCTGCAAGGATATAATGGTTGCCCTGGTGACCCTAACATTTTGAGAGGCATTGTTCTCTCAGATAACATCTAACAAATTAGGGCTCTTCCCACCAACTTGTTCTAGTGGCCAGGACTTTTGAAGGAGTCATTTTTCATTGATCACCAGTTGCTATAAGTAGCCAGGTCTCCTAAGGGCTTTTCATAATCACTGAAAAGATTTCCATGACAGGGATTTAAGGTGATGTTTCTACCATTGTGGCCTAGGATCATTTGACCAAAATCACCTGGGGTAGTTGTTAAACTGTAGCCTTGGGGATTGAAACCAGATCAGCTGAATTAGAATGGGGGGAGGGACAGGGTCTGTCAATCTGCATTTTAAATAAATACCTTGAGTGATACTTCTGCCCGCTAAATTTTAAAATCCACTAATGGAAGAGAGAGACAGAATGTTTTGTTTGAGAGAACGATTGAATGAGCTAGAGAAACACTTTAGAAACACTTTGTATTTTTTTTAGGTAGATTAATAGCCTGGATTGGCAAGGGGTACATTATCTTAGGCTGTTCTCTGGTAAAATGAGCCATTCAATTTAGGGTGTTTCTCAGGCTCTGAGGAAGGGCAGAGTGTTCTTTTCCACTGAAATTTAAACACAATTGAGGAATGACTGAGGTCTCAGGTATAGAATTAAGGTGAAACCATTTCCATCACATGTACCCCTTGGTAACTAAATATATAGATTTTTAAAAATATGGATAACATTGTTCACAAGGTGCTATAAAAACAAATTATCTCAAATACATCTAGTCCTGAACGTTTTTTCTTTGTTTCTTGTGTTGTACCATGGAACTATATCAGAAGCGGACCACATTTTTGCATGTGTATAATGCTATATTTAGAGTCTAACTTTCTGAGCAAGTACATCACATATGTTATTGATGTGAACAACAGGATGTCAATAAAGGAATGACAAAATAGTCTATAAATGCTGCATATGTGCACAGTAGTTTAATTATTATGAATGGTTTTAGAAATGGACATAGATGAGTTTTGCTCAATTAAAGGGCATTTTATAATAGATCTTCTAGAGGTGAGTGTATTTTAAAAAGCATATACAGTACAATTAATACTTTCACACAGATTTAATGTAAACTATTACATAAATTTTAAGAGAATTAAACAAAATTGTCAATCACTCTGTTCCTTAGAACTTTAGAAATTCCTCTGGTAGGGGACCCACACAGTCTGGTCTATTTTCAGCTTTTCTCCCGGCCATTCACTTGTTCATTAAATTTAAGTTCCTGAATTGTTTCAGGCACTGTTCTAGATGCTAGAGATAATTAGATGAATAGTCATTCTGCTTTCATGGAACTTATGTCTTTGTGAATTCAAATCCATAAAACCTGGAATAATATTCCCAGGGTTTTCTAAACAGGCCTGTTCCTACTTAGTGTCAAGAAGAGAGGAGATGGGGGTATTAGGATAGTGTAACCAATTAGATGTGTGATCTTCCTTAGGCTTTACTTTCCCCTCACCTCTTAAACATGGGGTTTAGGTTAAATTTATCTCGGCAAAATACTGCTGCTTTTCTAGAAAAATTAGACTGCTGATACTAACTTTTGCCACTAGATGGCAAACGTCTGCATTTGTGTGTCCAATGAGTGAGTCAAGTTTTGAAAATTAAAATGAGGTTGAAAATGATTCACTTGATATGAAAAATAATGTTGTCAGTCTCACATGAATGAGAGGTAGCGGTTGCTACTATGTGCCATGGTTTCCATCCTTTAAACGTGACCATTTTAAAACTCCCTGGCATCTACTTTTCCATGTGGCTACCTGCTCTGTTTCTTTTCAAATGCAGGGCAACCCATTTTTGAAATGCTTTTTGAAAATCACATATATTGCTGAAGTTATGATATAACAGTGAGTCTTTAATGTACTTTTACCAGTGTTCTTTTTGTATGAAAATTAAAATAGTCTTTTCAAGCTGAGGCATAGATGAATACACTGGGTGGATCTAGAGAATGTGTTAACTCTATCAGATATAACATGAGAAACAAATGTTTCATTTTCCTGTGACAGAAGAAACAAAGATACTAGATAGTCTCTGCCTGACTACTTCATTTGATCTACTTTTGGCCACAAGAGTCCAAAGAAAATGAAACAGGAACAGAAGTTACGTCTGGCAAATCACATATATAAACCAAGATTAGCATCACTGTTACAGAACTGAAAGCTGGCCCAAAGCCTGGGGATGAAGAGCCCACCTGTATCCCCTTTTCAGCAAGGAAATAACTAACCAAAGCATGAATACAAGCATGTCTTTTGGAAGACCGAGGGTGCCATATCAAGTCCAAACAACACTAAGCTATGAAAAGTAGTGCCCACTGACTCTAAATTTCTGGGAAACCCATACCAACTACACATACTGCCTTTGACTTTCTAAGACAAGATTGTTTTGAGGCAGCTAGGTTCAGAAGGGGTTATACAAATTTGCAGCAAGTCTTGACCCTAGATATGTGTTTATAATCTACAAAGATGTTCACTTGTAAAACAGAGTTTTCTGGGCCAAGTTGTTCTTGGGATTCAAAGGGTGAAGAAGCCAGATCTTTTTGGAGGGTTACCAGGTACTTGGTGGTATAAAGGATTTCACTTGAGAGAGATACTGTAAAAGGACCAGTAAGGTTTAAATAGATGGAGACGCAAGGTAGAATATTTAGGCAAAACTTAACTTACATATGAAAACCCCTTGCCGTTTTTGGTCTATACCATGAACACTCCATCTCAGATCCTTTGCACTTACTGTTCTGTTTGGAACACTCTTTATCCAGAAACCTATACAGCTTGCTTCTGCACTTAAGATGTGTCCTCAAATATCACCTTGTCAGGCCAGCATTTTGTGATCACCTCATCTGAATCAGCATGCACCTCTTTCATCATTCACCATCTCCTTAATCTGTTGTTTTTCTCTTCTGAGCATTTATCACCACCTGATACAATACATATTAATTTTTTTTTGTTTCATTTATAGTCTGTTTACACCCACTACAGCATGAGCTCTCTGAGACCAAGGAATTAATCTTTTATTTTAATTGCTAAATATCCAGTTCCTAGAACACTGCCTGGCCCAGAGTAGGCTCCTGTCAAACCCTAAATGACTAAATGGATATGCAATGCGCTTTTCCTAGAGCCTGCAGGAGTGACGCCCTGCTGACTGTTTTTTTTCGTTTTATGGCTTCTGGCATCTTAGTTTCCTGACCAGTGACTGAACCCGGGCCTTCGGCAGTGAAAGCTTGCTGTCCTAACCACTGGACCACCAGGGAATTTGCAGTGCCATGTTTATTTTTCTTATTTATTTTGTTAACATCTTTATTGGAGTATAATTGCTTTACAATGGTGTGTTAGTTTCTGCTTTATAACAAAGTGAATCAGCTATATGTATTTATATATATCCCTTCCCTCTTGCGTCTCCCTCCCACCCTCCCTATCCCACCCCTCTAGGTGGTCACAAAGCACTGAGCTGATCTCCCCGTGTGATGCAGCTGCTTCCCACTAGCTATCTATTTTACATTTGGTAGTGTATATATGTCCATGCCACTCTCTCACTTAGTCCCAGCTTACCCTGCCCCCTCCCCATGTCCTCAAGTCCATTCTCTACGTCTGCATCATTATTCCTGTCCTGCCCCTAAGTTCCTTAAAAACTTTTTTTTTTTAAGATTCCATATGTATGTGTTAGCATACGGTATTTGTTTTTCTCTTTCTGACTTACTTCACTCTGTATGATAGACTCTAGGTCCATCCACCTCACTACAAATAACTCAGTTTCGTTTCTTTTTATGGCTGACATATTCCATTGTATATATGTGCTGCATCTTCTTTATCCATTCATCTGTCGATGGACACTTAGGTTGCTTCCATGTCCTGGCTATTGTAAATAGAGCTGCAGTGAACATTGTGGTACATGACTCCTGATGAATTATGGTTTTCTCAGGGTATATGCCCACTACTGGGATTGCTGGGTTGTATGGTAGTTCTACTTTTAGTTTTTTAAGGGACCTCCATACTGTTCTCCATAGTGGCTGTATCAATCTACATTCCCACCAACAGTGCAAGAGGGTTCCCTTTTCTCCACACCCGCTGCAGCATTTATTGTTTGTAGATTTTTTGATGATGGCCATTCTAACTGATGTGAGGTGATACCTCATTGTGGTTTTGATTTGGATTTCTCTGATGATTCATGATGTTGAGCATCCCTTCATATGTTTGTTAGCAGTCCGTATCTTTCTGGAGAAATGTCTATTTAGGTCTTCTGCCCATTTTTGGATTGAGTTGTTTGTTTTTTTGATACTGAGCTGCATGAGCTACTTGTATATTTTGGAGATTAATCCTTTGTCAGTTGCTTAATTTGCAAATATTTTCTCTCATTCTGAGGGTTGTCTTTTCGTCCTGTTTATGGTTTCCTTTGCTGTGCAAAAGCTTTTACGTTTCATTAGGTCCCATTTGTTTATTTTTCTTTTTATTTCCATTTCTCTAGGGTGTGGGTCAAAAAGGATCTTGCTGTGATTTATGTCATACAGTGTTCTGCCTATGTTTTTTTCTAAGAGTTTTATAGAGTCTGGCATTACATTTAGGTGTTTAATCCATTTTGAGTTTATATCTGTGTATGGTGTTAGGGAGTGTTCTAATTTCATTCTTTTACATGGAGCTGTCCAGTTTTCCCAGCACCACTTATTGAAGAGGCTGTCTTTTTTCCATCGTATACTCTTGCCTCCTTTATCAAAGATAAGGTGACCATATAACATGGGTTTGTCTCTGAGCTTTCTATCCTGTTCCATTGATCTATATTTCTGTTTTTGTGTCAGTTTTGTGTCTTGATGCCTGTAGCTTTGTAGTATAGTCTGAAGTCAGGGAGCCTGATTCTTCCAGCTCCGTTTTTCTTTCTCGAGATTGCTTTAGCTATTCGGGGTCTTTTGTGTTTCCATACAAATTGTGAAATTTTTTGTTCTAGTTCTGTGAAAAATGTCACTGGTAGTTTGATAGGGATTGCACTCAATCTGCAGATTGCTTTGGGTAGTATAGTCATTTTCGCAATGTTGATTGTTCCAATCCAAGGACATGGTATATCTCTCCATCTGTTGGTATTATCTTTAATTTCTTTCATCAGTGTCTTATAGTTTTCTTCATAGAGGTCTATTGTCTCCTTAGGTAGGTTTATTCCTAGGTATTTTATTCTTTTTGCTGCAGTGGTAAATGAGAGTGTTTCCTTAATTTCTCTTTCAGCTTTTTCATCATGAGTGTCTACGAATGCAAGAGATTTCTGTGCATCAATTTTGTATCTTGCTACTCTACCAAATTCATTGATTAGCTCTAGTTTCTGGTAGCATCTTTAGGTTTCTCTGTGTGTAGTATCATGTCATCAGCAAACAGTGAGTTTTACTTCCCTTTTTTCCTATATGGATTCCTTTTATTTCTTTTTCTTCTCTGATGGCTGTGGCTAAAACTTCCAAAACTATGTTGAATAATAGTGGTGAGAGTGGGCGACCTTGTCTTGTTCCTGAACTGAGAGGAGATGGTTTCAGGTTTTCACCATTGAGAACGATGTTGGCTGTGGGTGTGTCATATATGGCCTTTATAATGTTGAGGTAGGTTCTCTCTATGCCTACTTTCTGGAGAGTTTTTTCTATCAAAAATGGGTGTTGAATTTTGTCAAAAGCTTTTTCTGCATCTATTGAGATGATCATGTGGTTTTCCTCCTTCAATTTGTTATTATGGTGTATCACATTGATTGATTTGCATATATTGAAGAATCCTTGAATTCCTGGGATAAACACCACTTGATCATGGTGTATGATCTTTTTAATGTGCTGTTGGATTCTGTTTGCTAGTATTTTGTTGAGGGTTTTTACATCGATGTTCATCGGAGATATTGGCCTGTAGTTATCTTTTTTTGTGACACCTTTGTCTGGTTTTGGTATCAGGGTTATGGTGGCCTTGTAGAATGAGTTTGGGAGTGTTCCTCCCTTTGCTGTATTTTGGAGGAGTTTGAGAAGGATAGGTGTTAGCTGTTCTCTAAATGTTTGATAGAATTTGCTTGTGAAGCCATCTGGTCCTGGGCTTTTGTTTGTTGGAAGATTTTTAATCACAGTTTCCATTTCAGTGCTTGTGATTGGTCTGTTCATATTTTCTATTTCTTCCTGGTTCAGCCTTGGAAGGTTGTGCTTTTCTAAGAATTTGTCCATTTCTTCCAGGTTGTCCATTTTATTGGCATAGAGTTGCTTGTAGTAATCTCTCATGATCCTTTGTATTTTTGCGGTGTCAGTTGTTACTTCTCCTTTTTCATTTCTAATTCTATTGATTTGAGGCTTCCTTTTTTTCTTGATGAGTCTGGCTAATGATTTGTCAATTTTGTTTATCTTGTCAAAGAACCAGCTTTTAGTTTTATTGATCTTTGCTATAGTTTCCTTCATTTCTTTTTCACTAATTCTGATCTGATTTTATGATTTCTTTCCTTCTGCTAACTTTGGGGTTTTTTTTTTCTTCTTTCTCTAATTGCTTTACATGTAAGTTTAGGTTGTTTATTTGAGATGTTTCTTGTTTCTTAAGGTAGGATTGTATTGCTATAAACTTCCCTCTTAGAACTGCTTTTGCTGCATCCCATAGGTTTTGGGTCATTGTGTTTTCATTGTCATTTCTCTCTAGGTATTTTTTTATTTCCTCTTTGATCTCTTTAGTGATCTTTTGGTTATTTAGTAGTGTATGGTTTAGCTTCCATGTGTTTGTATTTTTTACAGTTTTTTTTCCTGCAGTTGATATCTAGTCTCATAACGTTGTGGTTGGAAAAGATATTTGATATTATTTCAGTTTTCTTAAATTAACCAGCACTTTATTTGTGACCGAAGATATGGTCTCTCCTGGAGAATGTTCCATGAGCATTTGACAAGAAATTGCATTGTGTCGTTTTTGGATGGAATGTCCTATAAATGTCAATTAAGTCCATCTTGTTTAATGTGTCATTTAAAGCCTGTGTTTTCTTATTTATTTTCATTTTGGATGATCTGTCCATTGGTGAAAGCGGGGTGTTAAAGACCCCTACTATGATTGTGTTTCTGTCCTTTTCCCCTTTTGTGGCTGTTAGTATTTGCCTTATGTATTGAGGTGCTCCTATGTTGGGTGCATAAATATTTACAATTGTTATATCTTCTTCTTGGGTTGATCCCTTGATCATTATGTAGTGTCCTTCTTTGTCTCTTGTAATAGCCTTTATTTGAAAGTCTATTTTTTCTGATATGAGAATTGCTACTCCAGCTTTCTTTTGATTTCCATTTGCATGGAATATCTTTTTCCATCCCCTCACTTTCAGTCTGTATGTGTCTCTAGGTCTGAAGTGGATCTCTTGTAGACAGCATATATACGGGTCTTGTTTTTGTATCCATTCAGCCAGTCTATTTCTTTTGGTTGGAGCTTTCAGTCCATTTACATTTGAGGTAATTATTGATATGTATGTTTCTATTACCATTTTCTTAATTGTTTGGGGCTTGTTTTTGTAGGTCTTTTTCTTCTCTTGTGTTTCCTGCCTAAGAAGTTCCTTTAGCATTTGTTGTAACGCTGGTTTGGTGGTGCTGAATTCTCTTAACTTTGGTTGTCTGTAAAGGTTTTAATTTCTCCATGGAATCTGAGTGAGATCCTTGCTGGGTAGAGTAATCTTGGTTTTAGGTTTTTCCCTTTCATCACTTGAAATATGTCCTGCCACTCCCTTCTGGCTTGCAGAGTTTCTGCTGAAAGATCGGCTGTTAACCTTCTGGGGATTCCCTTGTATGTTATTGGTTGTTTTTCTAACTTGCCGCTTTTAATATTTTCCCCGTATTTAATTTGTGATAGTTCGATTAATATGTGTCTCAGCGTGTTTCTCTTTGGGTTTATCCTGTATGGGTGTCTCTGCGTTTCCTGGACTTGATTATTTTGTTTCCCATGTTAGGGAAGTTTTAGACTATAATCTCTTCAAGTATTTTCTCAGACTCTTTCTTTTTCTCTTCCTCTTCTGGGACCCCTATAATTTGAGTGTTGGTGTGTTTAATGTTGTCCCACAGGTCTCTGAGACTGTCCTCAATTCTTTTCGTTCTTTTTTCTTTATTTGGCTCCCTGGCAGTTATTTCCACCATTTTACCTTCCAGCTCACTTATTCTTTCTTCTGCCTCAGTTATTCTGCTATTGATTCCTTCTAAAGTATTTTTAATTTCAGTTATTGTGTTGTTCATTATTTGCTCTTTAGTTCTTCTAGATCCTTGTTAAATGTTCCTTGTATTTTCTCCATTCTGTTTCCAAGAGTTTAACTCAGGTTAACTATCATTACTCTGAATTCTTTTTCAGGTAGGTTGCCTATTTCGTTTTCATTTATTTGGTCTTGTAGGTTTTCACCTTGCTCCTTCGTCTGTAACATTTTTTTTTTGTCATTTCTTTCTTTCTTTCTTTATTTTTTTGATGGGTGAAGCTGTATTCCTGTCTTACTGGCTGTTTGGCCTGAGGCATCCAGCACTGGAATTTGCAGGCAGTTGGATAGAGCCAGGTCTTGGTGCTGAGATGAGGACTTATGGGAGGTGTCACTCTGATTAATATTCCCTGGGGTCTGAGGTTCTCTGTTAGTCCAGCAGTTTGTACTTGGAGATCGCACCACAGGAGCTTGGGCCCGACCTCCCACCTGGGAACCAAGATCCTGCAAGCCGGTTGCTGGGGGTTCCTCCCGTCCCCTTAGGTGCCGTGCCCTATCGGTGCCTGGTAGGTGCCCTAGTTGTGCAGAGACACGAATTCTGCGTCCTCCTTTTCCACTGTCTTGGCTCCGCCCCTATTTTTCTTATTGCAGAAGGGAAAACTGACAAACCTATCCCATATTTTCCTTTCAACCAGGGCCTTTTCTTTTGAACATCCATGTTGAAATAGTCACTAATAGCATCATTTACAGTGAATAACAGATTACAGGTTAACAATTGTAG
The DNA here is from genome assembly GCF_963924675.1 of Phocoena phocoena. NCBI lineage: Eukaryota > Metazoa > Chordata > Mammalia > Artiodactyla > Phocoenidae > Phocoena > Phocoena phocoena. Next base: position 74,660,150 of record NC_089234.1, on the reverse strand, counting down.
GCTTGAAGAATAATGAAATAAACTAGCACATTCAATCAAATTGAATATGGCCAGCTTTCTTTTCAATAATGCTATTTGACCCTGTTTTTCTGTTAGAATTAGATAAGAGAGAAACAACTTGTTGCCTTCTTATTCTTTTCAATTCTATTTTTGTAAATGCCCACTGACTTAATTATGAACATATGCTTTAAAAAGGAAGTAAAGAAATTCTTCTCGTTGTAAAATGGAAGAGGAAGATGGAGTAGAGATTTTCTGTAGTTGGGATTCTGTGTCATACTTTAGGAGGTCAGCGGTTGAGTGCCTACCGTGTGCCACTGTGCAAAACATGATACACAATCAAGAGTATGTTGGCCTGGGATGCTCTTGACATGTCGTAATATACTTAATTTTCTACGTTACTTTGCTAACATGATTTACAGTCATGCTGAGTCTCTCTAAAATAATGAAATGGTATACTCTGTTAGCGTTTTCACAACCAAGTCCAGGTTTTGAAATATTGCTAAACATGCTTGAAGGTAATGTTTTCTGTCTTTCCATCCATCACACCTTTATTAAGCAGCCGCTAATGCCAGGATGCTGCTCCATGCTGGAGACAGAGTGATGAGGAAAGAAGACAGGGTCTTGCCCTAATGGAGTTTGAGGTTTGAGTGAATCAACTAATTTTTCTTTCTGTTGAGAAGTAGCTTTAAAAAGTAGTATAATGTAAGAGACAGTCTGGTTTGAAGGATGCTGATGTGGGCATAATCATGAGAAGATCCGCGTCCCTAATACTGTAAATTGTGTTCTGTTGGTGGTTGGGTAGAAGGCACTCCCTGGAGATACGGTTTCTTTGGAACCTGGATATCACCAAATCACACACACACTCAAGTTTAGAAACTGTCTTGACCTCAGTTGGGCCTGAATTTTTCCCATCTCAGATCTTGAAACCATATGTGTATGTGAAAACCTTTGATGGTCTGGGCTCTGAATCAAGGCAGAAAACCATATTTGTGTAGGTGTGGCTTCAAAGCAGATATTTGGAAAGTTAGGAAGATATCTTTCTGGGATCACATAGGTTAGTGGTCAAATAGAATTTGGGATGGTCGTGAGCTTGGCTCATTGATCTCTGAAAGGTAATGAGATGCTTGGGGTTGGTATCAAAGAATTCACTGAAGAGAGAATGTCTTTTGTTAAAACAAAATCAGTGATCTAGGTAATAGGGCAGTTTTGATTTGAGGGTATCTACTGTTCTCTTCTAACATTTTAAAGAAGCTTCTGGTGTATGGTATTAGATGTCTGATATTAACCTTAAAAATGGTTTCAATCACAAAATGCCCTCATGCTCCCAGAATTTGTAAGGTCCTTCTGAGTGTTTACCAATTTACATTCCCAAGTTCTCCAACCATTATTTCTTCTTTTACCTTTTCCTTTAATCCAGTGTTTCTCAAGTGGATTTTCCTCATTAATGCCCTCCCCATCCTAGGAGCCTTTTAGACTTTTTTTTTCCTTAATCATGAAAATTTTAATGCCATACATTTATTGTATATTTGTTTATAAAATGTGACCATTTAGAGAGTCAGAAACCATTGCAATCTCTAAGACATTTTCACCCTCTAAGAACTCATTTTCACCCCCTTTGGGGTGATATCACCCCCATAGAATGCATGCTTTAATCATTTATAGCAGGACGATATGAAGGCAGGAGTGATTCCATGCCCCACCGCACTCACAGTCCCTCAGTCCCCTTTCTCTCTCCTGTCCCCAGAAGTTCTGCAGTGTTGACATGATTCCCTCACTGAAGTCTGCAGGATCCCTTCTCACCCCCTTCCTCCATTGCCGTCTCTTAGTTGAATGCTCTGATCCTTCAGGACTGGTCCCTGTGAGACTCACCAGCTATCCCTAGAGAAGGATTTCCATTAAAACGTCGACAGGGATGTCCCTTATTACTTGGTTTCTGAGCAGTAGAAAAGATCAGTATATTTTTTTCGGAGGCAAAATGAGAAAATCCAAGCACGATTTCATGTATCTTCCTGCTTCTTATTGCTTTTTTTCAGCCCCATTGGCTCAGGGAGTCCTAAGCTGGTTGTGTTCTTCCTGGCAAATCTGCCTGTTCTCAGCACCCAAGTGCAGTTGAGATACAGGACTGCCTAGATACATCCACTCTGTTGTGTTTTTAATATGATTTTACACAGTCCTTGCATTCTTGTGCCACCAAAGAGTTTTCAAGCTTTTGTAGTACCCCAGGCCTTTAGAAAGTCGCAAAGTTCCCAAGGCTGCAATAAAATGATAGCATCCTCAGTGCCCACCCTTCCTGGATCCCCATTCATGAGAGGCAACCATTTTCATCTCTTTAGGCTCTTTTTTCTGTTATTTACTTCCGTATTTCTAAATAGCATGCCCAGACGGCTATGTTTTGCTTTTTGACTTTTAGAATTTACTTCTTACTATATAAAATGAGGGCCGTTACTTCTTACTATATAAAATGTTTTAGCCCGTTAGAAATCATTTTACTCCCAAGAGAATCATTAAAATTTTTGTTATATCAAATTCATTACAAGAATGTTTTGACTATATGTTTTACTCATTACTGAACCATTTAGAGACCTATGATATTTTCTTTTTTTTGTATTATTTTTTGGTTTTCTTGGAATTAATAGTGTCTCATACTCTCCCTTCCTCTCCTTCCTTCCTTCTCCCTCCCTTCCCTCCTCTCTTCCTTCGCTCCTTTCCTTCCTTCCTGTCTTTCATCTCCTCAGGAGTCTTCCAGCCTTTTGCTCTAGTCAGGACTGGCTGCTCTCTAGAACTGCCAGGTAGCTGTCCTCTAGGATTTTTCCGTCACTATACCCATCCCCATATTGTTTCTTTTCTTCAGAGTTCTTCAATTTTATTATCTGCAGAGTGAGAAGGATAATTACTATCCTGGCCTCTCCTGGTTCTCAGGAGCATTAAATGAGTGTATATGCAAGTACATATTAGAACTCGCATGTAGGACTTCCCTGGTGGCACAGTGGTTAAGAATCTGCCTGCCAGTGCAGGGGACACGGGTTCGAGCCCTGGTCCGGGAAAATCCCACGTGCCACGGAACAACTGATAAGCCCGTGTGCCCCGACTACTGAGCCTGCGCTCTAGAGCCTGTGCTTCACCACAAGAGAAGCCACCGTAATGAGAAGCCCACGCACCACGACGAAGAGTAGCCCCCGCTCGCCACTACTAGAGAAAGCCTGCGTGCATCAACAAAGACCCAGTGCAGCTGAAAAATAAATCAATAAAAAAAATAAAATTTAATTTAGAACTTGCATGTAGTACACACCCCAAAAAGGGAATAACAACTTACTGCTACTGTGTCTACTGTTGTATACTCATTTATTTTTCCGTTACATATCTTAAATGGAAAGTTTCTGTGGGACAATATGAGTAGAGTAGGAGCTTACCGTAGAATAAGTTAAGAGTCTTGTACAGTGGTAATGTAATCATACTTACTGGAATTACTATTAATGGTCTACCATACTGCAGACTTTTTTCAGGGATCAATCAGAGCAGATACCACTTGAAGGAGAGAAGGGTAGTTCTTTTCAGTGTGACTGAGGTTTGCTGGTTAGCCACTGCTGCCCTCACCTTCCTACACTCTGGCCCTGACAAGACAAGCCCATTTTCTATGAAGGTGGGAACGTTCTGTAATCTGAATGTAAGTTGTATGCTGTCTTTTAGGAGTGTTCTATATTTTATGAACCTCAATCATATTAAAATCAATATTATTTGAAGAAAACTGAATCATGAAAGAGTGAGTGTCTATGTTGGAATGGAGAACTCACTTGTCCAGGGTATTTAGCTAATTAATTAAATGGAAAGGCTGAAAATCAAGTATATTTAGATGTTTCTTTGCCACTAGTGAGGTTTGGAGATGTAGAGGATACACATATACATGTACAAACACATTTTTAACAAATAACCAAATGCCAGCTTGTTTCCCGTTGTTATTATTTCCATTGCAAATGTTTGCTTGGGTGCTTTAAAATCATATTGATGATATCAGAATAATATAAACCCAAGGGGGAGGTGTTTGTTGAAAAGAAACCAGGGTTCTTGACAAAAATAATTTGAATTTTAGGCTCTTCTAGGCTCTCATCATTAGTGGAGCCTCCACAGTAATTTTATAAGCAGCCCCTGTGTTGCCATTAGGAACAGGTGGTGTTTGTCAGCTGAATATCTAAACGTTCTGAATCTCTGGGCACAGGCACACCTCATCACTGCTATACTGTTTCATCTATTCCTTTGCTTGCTTTCTATTCATAATTAATTTTGTATTGAACCCACTGGCTTTGATGACAGTTAAATACTTGTTTTTGACATAATGAGAAGAATACTTCTTCAGTGAATCACACAAGTGGCCTACCTTTTTTAAAAAGGGTTAATCCCTTCCTTACTTTGATTTTTCGTAAACTTAAGTAATGTGAATATTCATTTAGGTTGCATCTACCTAAGGCAAGTGTTTACAACCATTTGATGTTATTTGGAACACACTATCTTCCATCCGGTCCCATTGGCTTCTGCTATGTGACATTACACAAGCATCAACCTCTACCTTATGTTTGCTCCAAAGCAGGTAGTAAAAAATCTGGAACAGAGCAAAACAGTTGAGATCACATAACAGACATTTCGAGACAATGGACTAGCATAGACAGTATGCCTAATTTTATATATTTCTTTAAATTCAGTCCAGCTGAGATTAAGGAGGATTAATTCAATGTATAGAGTAGAAGTTGAAAAGGTATTTTATTTTATGATCAGTTTATTGGGAGCTCCTGCCCTTAATGGAACCATGGCTCTTAGTGCAAATACAACTAGGTTATAGGAAACCACAGTTTGAGCCTTTCTAGAGAATGATTCACTGACAATAATATAAATATTAATATTTACAAAATATTGTGTGCTTACTCTGTGTTAGAACAGTGCTAGATACTTCCCTGTGTAATGTATCATTTAATTCTTGAAACGATATACAAGATAAGTACTCTCTCTTGTTTAATGGATGGATATAGTAAACCACAGATAGGTTAAATGACTTGTCCAGGTCAGGTTTCAAACACATGAGTGTTCAGTTCTGGTTAAAGACGTTTGCAACCTCTGGAATAAAAACATGAATCTCACAGACTGATCAGAGAAAAAGTTTTCTTTTTACAGAAGTTACTTCTTATATTCCTTTCTACGTGTCACAGTAACAGCTCATTAAATTAAAAAAATTAAGGCCACAATAAAAATATGAAAAGCAGGAAAATGAAAGTAACTGGAGGAAAAAATAAAGTTGTAAACAAGTAAGGGACCCAAATTTGGATAGGGAAAATTTTAATATATCTAAAAGTATAATTCTTTAGCTGCATTGCTGTGGCATACCCATGATAATTTTCATTACCAGTGAAGCTAAAACAAGAAAGATTAGTAACTGCTTAAGCAGCAGCTAGAGAGGAAAAAAAAATTTTTTTAAGTCAGACTTATAACCAGATTCCAGTAATATGTGATTTTATTCATTTAAGTAGGATCATCCAGGGCTCTGAGTATAATGTTCTCTGTGCAACTTGGAAACCGATTCAGTGGTCTTATGTAAACAGTGCATAACTGATATAAAAGATGACAAGTAGAAATCCTAAATTTCTATATTTGGTATAGATTTTCCAAGTAGATGAAAGGGAAGCAGAGCAGACTGTTCAAATATGAACATGGGCTAGTAGGACATTGCCATTGTACCTACCTTCCTTGATTATCAGTCTGTTGAGAGCAATAAAAGAAAGGCTCTTCAAGAACAGAATTAAGTATTGTGGGGAAACCATATTTGCTCTGAATTTCAAAATCTGTTTTTAAAAGGATAAAATCTTAGAGACCATATTTCATATGGTCATGGGTCTTCAGTGATTATAAGGCTTTTTTTAATTAAATGATAGTTTAGTTTTGTAGAATAATTTTTATCTACACTGACTTTCCTCTAAAGTTTAGATTCAAACAAATTACAACATGTTATCAATACATAAACTAACCATTGACATGTATGGTAAAGTAGAAGGATATTTCCCCTTCATAAAAGATTTTCTCTATAGAACACCCTCTCTGGGGTGGGGAGGAGAACCTCTGACAGGCATTTCATTCGCTTCCTAATGAGTCTCATTGTTTTGAAGGATAACTGTTCAGCAGTGTGTACTAGAATGAAATATTCTGGTATCTTTTTTCCAAGGAAAAATATCCACCTGCACTAATGACTGAGTTATCAGTAGTGGTGTAAACTATGTTCTCTTTTTGCTGCCAATTAATAGTTTTCTTCTTTTCAGAAAGTGATTTCATGGAGTGCTACTTTGTAAGTCAAAAGAAGAGGGGGAAAGTGTAAGTTAAAAAGTATAAGGTTTAGGGCTTCCCTGGTGGCGCAGTGGTTGAGAGTCCGCCTGCCGATGCAGGGGACGCGGGTTCGTGCCCCGGTCCGGGAGGATCCCACATGCTGCGGAGCGGCTGAGCCCGTGAGCCATGGCCGCTGAGCCTGCACGTCCGGAGCCTGTGCTCCGCAACGAGAGAGGCCACAGCAGTGAGAGGCCCGCGTACCGCAAAAAAAAAAAAAAAAAAAAAGTATGAGGTTTAACAAAGATTATGCTCTGACATATCAGACTCATTCCATGGTTGGTACGTTACAAGACTTCCAGAAGGGTACATCTATAACCCTTCTCCCCTCCAGCGGATATGGTTTGGCAGCCCAGATTACTGCCAGCTAGTAAGCTACCTCAGCTCTCCCTTTAGATACGAGGATGGACAGTTCAGAAAGATGAGGAACTGGGTCATGCCATTGTTGAGGGTGGAGGCAGGAGACCAGTAGGAAGGAAAGTGGTGCCAAAATCGCTTCTCCAGTTCGTGGATAAAGGGTATTGAACAAGGGGATAAATTATTACTATTTGAGGCTTTAAAGTTCATTTGTAGGATGAAGAAGAAAAAAACCTTGAAAAGGATGGAAACCCATGGTATCAGAGTCTACCTGATAACAGATTGACTAGGTGATTTTGCAGTCACCCTTACCTTCTGCTTCTGAGTTTCAGGAAGAAAGATGCATGTTAACATTTCATCATCCTCCTAAGATGTGAAGAAAACAACTTCAGCTGTGAATATGTGTTGCTCACACATGCTGTTTTCAAAAGAAAAAAAATGTGTCGATGGAGAAAGATTTTGTGAAATGAAATTCATAGGCTTCATGATTGAATAAAGAATATGGTATATTTTAGAACAAGCGGTCTGTGCTTCTGGGTAAACTTTGTGCTTGTTCCATTTAGTTCTTAAAAGAAAAAAGAAGTTATTCCTGGTTGCCCTTCTCAATCGCTGCATCCTACTGGCCAGTCATCGCATCTTTTGTTTCAGGAGATTGCCATAGATATCAAAAGGTTAACTTTGTAATGGGCAACAAATTATGAGTGCATGGTGGTATGTTTATTATCCTAGACAGTCATTGTAAATTTATGTTTTAAGCTGGCATATGAGATTGGAAAATTATTAAAATTAATGTTTTAATTTTTGCTTTCCATAATTTTACACATAATATGTATATCCCCTAGAATGTAATTTGGTATCAGAAATGACTTTTGACTGTCCAAAGACATCTGTTTTCGATATTCCTAAATTTAAATTTTAGAAGTTGACAAGGACTTATTAACTTTGAGTTCCATAGGTTTCCCTATAACTAAATACAAATTGAAAAGCACAAATCTTTAAGTCTAGACACATGAATACAATGAAGAAAAAAATAATCCAGGTCATGATTTTTGTTATAACTATTTAACAGCAGATAACCAATTGTAACAGATTTATTTTTCCTTTTCAACAGATTTTTAATTTACCTTTGCCAAATATTTGCTTCTGAGCTAAAACCTACACAAGATAGGATGCCTATACATCTTAATAAGAAATAAAGCAGACTAAGTATCAGATTTCCTAGATTGCTCTATTAGTTAAAAGTTTCATAAATGACTGCTAAAACATATATACGTTAGGGTGTTGAAGCAGGGATGCTAAACTCAGATGCCTACAGCAGTGAGGCAGTAGGCCAAGTGGATGTAAAGTGTAGCCCCTGGGAGAGGGTAGGGACTCAGGCCAAGTAGATGGTGCACACCATTGTGAAGGTGACCCACTGCTCACCTGAGCCTGTCTTTATAACACGACAGTGCTGACCCTCTGTTGTCAGATGTTCTATGCGTTTAATGGATGCTTAAAATCAAGTTTTTAACATGACTTTTACTAATGTTTAGATGTTGCTTTATATGCATATATTTATATGCCATAGATGTTTATATGTGTTATTTTTAAAATATTGCATAAGCAAACAAAAGATTTACCAGGATCAGATCTATCTGGGTGGCAGGCACTTTCAGTCTGCATTAAGGAACTCATTTGTGTGTGCACACAGTGTTCTATAAATTGTCTGAGAAGCATTTGTGATTTTTTTTTTAGTCCATTTGATATATTAGGGAGAAATTTGGTTTTTTCAGGTTATCTTTTTTTTCTTGAAAACCTTGAAAGGTTTAAAATTATTTTTATTTATCCTAACCATGTATAGGAAGAATGTCCTTTATTTTCTTCATAAAGAATAAGTAAAATATCAGAACTTTGTACTACTTGGTTATGGTCATATGTAATGTGTATTTTTGTTTTTTTAAGAAATTGCATCTACATCACTCTAGAATGGACTTGGTCATTATTAATCTATTATTAAATCCAATGTTAACATACATCATATACCAAAAGTCAGTGAACAAATGCATGAAAGAATGCCTACATGGATTTCTTTTCAATGTAGAAAAACACTGCAGGAAAGCCCCCCACAAAATGAAGTTATTTTGTGCTAGCCACTAGTGATAAAATGATGAGCAAGAAAATCTGTGTGCATAATAGAAAGTACGATAATGGTAGTTATCCAATTTGTAGCATGCCGAGTATCAATAGATAAAATCTGCTTGCTTTAAATGAAGGAACTGAAATTTTCAATGTATTCTTCCTTTTACCCTCAGTGCTTCTCAGGGAGAAATTATGTTGATATTGATACTGGAGTGGGACAAAGTGTAACACTTGAGAAGGAAAACATCTCCCATGACAATGAGTCATTTGGTTGGTTGGTTTCCTCATTGCGGTTTCATGGGACACCGGTGCAGTCACTCTGGGTGTCTGCACATTCTAGTCTAAGGGTTCTTGTATTTTTTACCTCTGTCTGTTAGATGTCTAGCTGACTTATGTTTTTGACGGTAGAGACATCTGTTCTCTCTCTAATCCACAGTATTGCCTCAGTGAATTTGACTTGATCTGACTCTATATGTCCAGCTCTCAAGAGGATTCTTTTAAGTATAGTCTACTTATTCAAGTCAAACAAATTTTAGTGCTGTGAGCTCCCACCCAACCTTTTCATATGGATTAACTTTTTTGGAAGAGTCAGGTTGGAAATGTTTTTTGGAAGAGTCAGCATAACATTTCCATGTGTAGGTATAATTTGTATTGACATTTAGATTTTTCTTTGCGTTTATAACAACATACAAGTTGGATTTAAGCTTTGATGTCAGGAAATCACAAGAGAAGAATATATAAGGGTATTTAATTCATCTACCTTTTATTTTGAAGGATGATAGTTTAAAGAAGGATCAGACTGTATATGATTAAAGTTTTCAGACTTGAGTCTGTAGTCCATATTGTTCATATATTCCAGCAATTCAATAAATTAAATGTTAACAATGTCCACATGTAATCGTCAGGATGCAAATGGGGAGCAATTTATTGTATTAAAAAGATTAAAATTGAAATAACTTCAGCCTTCTCACTCTGCTTTGCGTCATTTTTCCTGGTATTATTTTACACCACTTGAACTAGGGAGCCGTTACCTTGAACAAGCACAACTAGTGTGGTGCCAGTGAAAGCAATTGTATTTATATCTTTCTCCCATTGCTGCTTCATGTCATTTCAGTGGGACTGATCATTTACCTGCCCCAGAATGAAAATCTACAGTCCAGTGACTTTCTGGTCCTCCTGTCAGATGCACGGACTAAACTCAGTGGTTAGACTGTATACTCCATCTAATGGTCAGAGGTCTAACATGGTTTTAGGGAAGGTCTTTTCTTTATTCTCAGGCTCCCTGAAGATCAGGACCTTTAGTCAAAGGAAGAGAGTGAGAAGGCTTCTCATTGTTGAGGACTTGAACTCTCTCACAAAACCACATCTGGCTTAGGGGTTCCTTTTCATTGTTCCAGAGCACTCTGCTTGCCTCTATCTGAGGTAAACTTATCACACTTACCACAAACAACTGTTTCCCCTCTTTATCGACAGGACTTAATGTTTTCTGCATCTGTGCTTTCCACACGCTTTACATAGTAGGCACATAGGCTGGATGAATAAACTCAGAACTGGAATGCTCAGAGTTCTTGCAGAGCTTTTACGAAATTCAGATGCTCTGACTCTACCTGCGAGATTTGAGCCAGCAGATTTTTTAAAGTTTCGCAGAGGATCTTGATTTACAACAGAGTTGAAAGCCACTGAGCTTGATGTTTACGTTTTGGCAAACTTAATAGCGTCCACACAATTTAATTAAGGGAAATTTACACTTTTAACCTAAAAATGAGTTTCAGAATAAGGAATCTTATGAGGTCTTTCTAGTTTTTCCTCATTCTGAATAAAATTATTAAAAGTACCCTCTATCTTTTAAGATTGATAAGTAGGTATTGATTTCAGTATAAATCCTCTGGGACAGCTATGCCAACTTTCCCAGTTATTCTCTTTTAGTAAGTTTTATGCAGATGGTCAAAGTTTAAATGTATCTTTGACCTCAATATATCTTTATTTTTTAAGAACAAAGAAAGCAAAAGTTATATAAATGTATTATGATAGTAAAACATTGAAACATCAGGGCACCATGATACAAGTTGTTTCCCCTTCGCATATTGACATGTAGATCTAGTGGCTGTTTGATAACTTCATGTAATCTCTTACAAGTTATTCTACTTAAAAAAAAAATCATGTTTTTAATGGTGAAAAGAGGCAAAAGAGTCTAGAGGAAATGAGTAAAACCTCTAAGATAGGTGGCGTGTGGGTAGAGTTAGTTTTTTATTTTTTTAAAGGAAATGGATACTACAACATTCCAATTTACTGATTTTTTTAGACTACACCAAATTTCTTTAATAATTCAGCAGATATTTATTGTGAATCTATAAGGCACATTTGGTTGTCATGAAATGGCAAGATTATGCTGTATGTTTAGCATGCTTGTTAAAACAAATTCTTCCTGATTTTATTACTTTTTGATTTTCAGGTTTAGTAAGCAGTTACCTTGGAAACATGGTGTCTATTAGTGATAACTAGGAGCCTTATGTATGCTTTTCATTTTCTGACTGCCTTGTATGAAATGCCACAATGTTTTAAGTTCTTTATTTGGGGTCCTTGACCTTTTCATTAGAGTAGGATAACTTGGGCGGGGGATAAATTTGCATTGAGTTATATAAACTTAACTATCTTTTTGCTAATAAGTACTTATCATTTAATTACACTTAAATATTAAACTATCCTTTAAGACTGTAGTCCCCAACCTTTTTGGCACCAGGGACCGCTTTCGTGGAAGACAGTTTTTCCACGGACCAGGCGGTGGAGTGTTGGTTTCTGGATGATTCAGATGCATTATATTTATTGTGTACTTTATTCCTGTTATTATTACATTAGCTCCATCTCGGATAATCAGGCATTAGATCCGGAGGTTGGGGACCTCTGCTTTAAGATACCCTGTAAATAATGTCAGTTTTAAAACTTGCATTGATGCATTGCTTTTATATGTGTTAAATATGTGACTTTCTATTTATAAAAGTTTCTTTGCTCTCCAGAGATTGAGCTATCGTTCTTGATTTGACCTCCAGAACGTAGTTTAGGAAATATTAAGTGTTCTTAACTTTTTATTGAGAAATCCCAACCATCAGTGTGAGGCTTACCCTGTGGAATGCTTCACCTCTAATATATTCTTTATCTCTCCATTTCTCTATATTAGGCTAGTTTTACAGTGTCTAGTTTTCATTGCCAAACCACACCATACTGATGCCAGATTTTTTTTTACTGGACTAACGAATATGTTTAATTTTTTTTAACATGTGAAGAATTCAACTTATAATTTATATTACACCATGGAATGTGCAAAATACAATAACTTTAACATGTGTACAGGTAATTATGCTCTGTAGATGACATGTCACCATTGCTAAATTATAACACAGATAACATTACAGAAAAGTGAAGGCCATGTTGACACCTTAGCCAAGAGATAATAAATGAGGCAAGAAACAACTTACCTATTATGGCCAAAAAAGGGGGAGTTTATCTTCCTTTTATATTTTACAAAATGTTTTAATGCAAAAATTAGCAGTGGTCTCAATACTACCATAAGGAAGCTTTTGATTACAGTGTTTAGACATAGACTACGTTCTTTCTGTTGCAGACTTCAGCTGAGGGTTGTGAATTTTACTTTGTGCAGTAACTTCGTGTGTTAGACCCTGTAAATCCTGAGAAATGACTTGCCCAGTGCATGTATTTGGAGATTTTCTGGGAAGTCAGTAAACAGTCTTCTGTTTTATTTTCTTTTTTCTATTTTACTTTTTTTCTTCGGAACAAGTGTTAGAAAAATATGGATTGTGGTTGTACTGTGTTGAGCTCCACTTTTTTATTTTTATTTATTTATTTTTTTTGCGGTACGCGGGCCTCTCACTGTTGTGCCCTCTCCTGTTGCAGAGCACAGGCTCTGGATGCGCAGGCTCAGCGGCCATGGCTGACGGGCCCAGCCGCTCTGTGGCATGGGGCACGAACCCGTGTTCCCTGCATCGGCAGGCAGACGCTCAACCACTGCGCCACCAGGGAAGCCCCCACTTTTTTATTTTTAAAAGACAGTCTCATGCCATTGAGAAGGTTAAGTTTTTATAATGATAATGACTTGTTAAGTGGGAATAAAACCCATTTAACACATGAAAGCTGTGATCTTACAGAGCAAGTCATTGGGGAGATCATTTTGAGTTGAGAAAATGTGTGGTAAGAGAGGGTGAGCCTCAAGTTAAAATATTCTGGGTGCCAGTTCTGTTTGATCTTGGCCAAGTTTCGTAACTTTTGTTTGATCCTTTGTTTTCTTATCTGTAAAATGGAGGTAATAATACCAATCCCAAAGGGCTGTAGCTAGGACAAAATGAAGTAAAGCCTGTTAGTGTCACCTGCATGGTGCCTGTATCTAAGGAATTTGGGGGGAATTAATTGAAATTCCCAAGAAACTGTCTTTCTCATTCTTTTCTTGGTCTTTTTAGGACATTCATTAAAAAATATGAACAGCAGGTGTGCAATGTTGATCCTCATATTTTTGCCTTTAAAAGAAAATCATATGCAATTAGGAAGTTAAAATTCTCATGATGAAGATAACTTGTTTATGCAACACTTTTGACTGGCATAGAATCTCTACCACACATGCTCAAAGACCACCTGGATTCCATTTATCCAAAGGTATCTATTAATCAGTTACCCTGCATCTAGCACAGCACTGTGGAGGAGGATGAAGAGTGGGGATGAGGGAAAATACAATATCAGATTACAGTTTTTGAGCAGCATTTGGGAAAGCCAAGCCAAGTAAGTGAAACAATACAAATAACAATCGTGCAATGTATGTTTGGGTGGGATTTTGTTATGAAACCATGTCACTAAAATTTAGAGTCAGAAACTATTATGAGGTAGGATTAAATTAGGAAATTGTAAAAAGCTTCGATCAGAGTGACTGGTACAGAATAGAAGCCCAATAAGTAGTAGGTTTAAATGTACTTATAGGGCTTCCCTGGTGGCGTAGTGGTTGAGAGTCCGCCTGCCGATGCAGGGGACGTGGGTTCGTGGCCCGGTCCAGGAGGATCCCACATGCCACGGAGCGGCTGGGCCCGTGAGCCATGGCCACTGAGCCTGTGCGTCCGGAGCCTGTGCTCCGCAACTGGAGAGGCTGCAACGGTGAGAGGCCTGCGTATTGCAAAAAAAAAAAAAAAAAATGTACTTATATATGTCATTATCATATTTTTCCTAAGAAATAGAAAAACATTCAAGAAAAAAGCCGTAAAACTGCAGTCCGAATGCTTCTTCCTTTGTGATGCTATCTTGAATATCCAGAGAGTATTAATCTGTTTCTCCACTGTGCTTCCATAAATTCTAGTCATACCGATATTAGTGCTCCTTACACATAACGTGGCAATTAGTGGTGTATCCTCCTGGGTAGACCAGGCATCCTCAGGGGAGATGGTAAGAACTTATGCAGCCATATAGTCCCTGCCCCAACACAAAACCTGGAACAGAAGAATTTGTTAATATTCGTTGCATTAAATAATGGGTTTTTGAGCTGGGCATGGAAAGAAATGTTAGATTTGCATTCATGGCAGGACATGAAGGTGCAGGGTGGTAAGGTCACTCCAGGAATGAGAACAATCTTTCAAGATGTGGAGATTGCAATGAACATCTCATTTTGTTCATTCATTCAACAAATAGCTATTAAGCAGCTATTTTGTGCCAAACACTTGAGTGAAAGCAGATATCGCCTCTCCCTCTGGAACTTACGAACTAGTGGGAGAGATCAGCATTAATCAAACAGTTGTAAGACTTAAGTACACATTTATAACTGTGATAAATTCCACACAGGAGAGGTACATGGAGCTCTAAGGCAGCATCTGACCTGGTCAGAGAGGACAGAGTGTATGTGCAGTTGGGTGATGAGAGAAGGGGGAGGACTCCCAACAAAAGGAGCAGCACTGCAGGCACCACTGGATGGCCTAAGAGAAGGCAGTGGGGTCAGCACAAGGGGATCTATGGACAGGGTCGTGGGTATCAGCCTGAAGAAGGGACTGGGGCCGGAGCAGATAGGGCCTTGTAGGCCGCATTAAGGAGTATTGACTTTCTTATGAGTCAAACTTATCAGAACAGTCCAAACCACTGAAAGACCTTGAATCTCTTTTTTGAAATTTATTCAAGTATAGCTGATTTACAATGTTGTGTTAATTTCTGCTCTACAGCAGTGATTCTGTTATATACATATATACACATATATATACATTCGTTTTCATATTCTTTTCCATTATGGTTTATCACAGGATATTGAATATAGTTCCCTGTGCTATACAGTCTACAGTAGGACCTTGTTGTTTATCCATTCTACATCGGTGCTTTGTGACCACCTAGAGGGGTGGGAGGGGAGACACAAAAGGGAGGAGATATATGCATACGTATAGCTGATTCACTTTATTATAAAGCAGAAACTAACACGCCACTGGAAAGCAATTGTACTCCAATAAAGATGTTAAAAAAAAAAAAAGAAAGAAATAGCAGCCTTCACTTGTCTTCCCTCGCATAGAAACAGCCCAGGCCTCAAGCATTAAGTCATTCCACTTTACTTGTAAACCTTGGTCAGAGAGCTTCTTTTTCATGTTTGGCTTCTTCCACTGGAACAGAGACCCACAAAATATAGGCATATGGTAAATGATTATTCAAATGAGTCAAATGAAAGAAAACAAAGGTGGGAAATTTTTCATGGGGCAAAATTAAATTTTCTCCAAATGATGATCAGATTCCCATGATGCCTCTAGCTTTATGTACTATTTTTATTATTTTTCCTGTAGAATCTTAAGATACTCTATTCCTTGTAATTGTGTTCTTTCAGAAATCTCTGATGTATCTTTCAGTGGCATGCTGGAGCCAGCTCAGGAGAGCCAGATGTGCCCATCTTTTTCTAGCTCCTTCTTCAGTGATGTTGCTTTGGTAGCTTGAAATTGACAATGATGGCAGTGTTTTCACCATGGAAATTGGCACATGCTATAAATCAGAGATGTGGCTTTTTTTCTCAGAAAGCTGGTTATTAATTAACTTCTAGCACACCATTGCTATGAATTCAAAATACAAAGCAAAATTAAGTTTGGTGAATTAAATTAATTCTCAAACAGATGTGTGTGTGTGCATCGTGTGTGTGTGCATCGCTCGTGTGTGTGCATCGCATGTTTGTGCGTGTGCAAATTGAAGTGATCTGAAGCTGTTTGTAAGACGTGTGGAAAAAGTGAAATTCTATTATTCTAATCTTCATTTTGTACTTCACTCACTCAATCACTCATTCAACCAATGCACTTAACTGGTTGTCTCTTTCCTCAAATTGATTACAACCTAGTTGGTGAGAGACAGCAGGGATTCCTTCTCAATATAATGAAGATGGATTCTAAACTAAAGGAGAGGCCGTGCAGATGAAGAGGAGGAAATAGATTTAAGAACTATATAGGAGACAAAACCAAGAGCACTTGATAAACCAGCAAGAGAGTGAGCAACAGAAGATAATTGCCAATTTCCTAGATGGTGCAGGTGGTGGATGGTTGTTTTTCTCTAAAATGAGAATGCAGCCAGAGACATGGATTGAAGGGACATGTGGGTTGAAGGGAAGGCAGAGGTGGGTGAGAGAGATGAGTTTAGTTAGGGGCATGTTAACTTGATGTTATTTTAGAATACTTAGACGGTGCTTTGAAATATATATGTATTTGGAAATTGGAAAGAGATTGGGTTCTAGTGAATTAAAGTAATTACCATTGGGTTCTAGTGAATTAAAGTAATTACCATGTAGTGGTAATTAAAGCTGAGTGAGACTATGATGGAGTGTTAGTCAGGATCCCAGCAGGAAACAGATGTCATTCTCAAATGGGTAATGAAGGAGAATTTGATGAGAAGACTATTCATAAAGGTTATGGGAAGGATTAAGGAAACCAGCTGAGTTGGTGAAACACTGGGATTAGCAATAGCAGAGAGCTATTACCACTCTTAGGCCTGGGGGACCCAAAGGGAAGGAGATGGACAAGTGGAAGCTGAATCTGTAGAAGTGGCTGCAGGAGAGAGTTGCCCAGTAGTATCTATAGCCTTCAGTAGAGGAATGTAGCCACTGCCAGAACTTGGCCCAGCAAGAGAAGAGGTTGGGGGACACATCTGATGTCCTGCCTCTCTGCCCTTTGGCCTCCCATTAGCCAAATCCATAATAAGACCAAAGGGCAAGGAAACGCCTTGAGGCTCCATAGAGGTCATCTTCCTTGGGTGCAGAGCAGGGTAGAGAAAGGTAGAGAGTATGATAGTGGTTTTAGAATGGCAAGTGGAAAATAACCAATGAGATGATCTAGAGACTGAGCCAGGACAGAACCTTAAGAAGCACCAACACTGAAGAGACAGGTAGAAGAAGGAGCCTGAGAAACGGCATCCAGAAAGACTAGATGCAAACCA
Organism: Phocoena phocoena; assembly: GCF_963924675.1. NCBI lineage: Eukaryota > Metazoa > Chordata > Mammalia > Artiodactyla > Phocoenidae > Phocoena > Phocoena phocoena. Next base: position 74,642,888 of record NC_089234.1, on the reverse strand, counting down.
GGAGTGGGTAGTTATGCTGAAAGGAAGAGTGGTCTAAGAAAGAGGAAACAATTGTCACATGCAAGGGAACAATCTAATAACAGAAGTCCAAAGAATGCCCAGAAAATTAGCCATTTAGGGTCCTTGGTGACTATTTTTACTTCACATTGTGATTTTCAGACAAAGTTACGCAATTGGTGGTAGGCACAAAAACAGATTTGTAAAATCCAGTGTCAGTGTTCTTGAGTCAAATGTGAAGAGAGAGGTAGAAAGTGTGCCACCCTCAAAGGTGGACCCCTCCTCCCCCCACGGTATCTCCTGTTCCATGTGTGCTCCTGTGTCTGCAAGCACACATTGTGAAAGGTAGCTGAGGGGAGATGGGTAAGTATCACCTTGAGTCCACCATGACATTATCCAGGAGAGGAAGACAGTGGTAACTGCCAGCAACAATAAAGGAGGAGAACACTCCTTTCTGAAGTCTCTTGGAGTCTGACAGTAGCAGACACATGTGCAAGAGTTCAGTATTTTCCATTGCAAAACTGGTGGTGAAGTTATTGTTGAAAACTTCCCTAATATGGGAAAGGAAAGAGTCAGTGAAGTCCAGGAAGCGCAGAGAGTCCCATGCAGGATAAATCCAAGGAGAAACACACGAAGACACATATTAATCAAACTATCACAAATTATATACAAAGAAAAAATATTAAAAGCAGCAAGGGAAAAACAACAAATAACATACAAGGGAATCTTCATAAGGTTAACAGCTGATCTTTCAGCAGAAACTCTGCAAGCCAGAAGGGAGTGGCAGGACATATTTAAAGTGATGAAGGGGAAAAGCCTACAACCAAGATTACTCTACCCAGCAAGGATCTCATTCATATTCGATGGAAAAATTAAAAGCTTGACAAGCAAAAGCTAAGAGAATTCAGCACCACCAAACCAGCTTTACAACAAATGCTAAAGGAGTTTCTCTAGGCAGGAATCACAAGAGAAGGAAAAGACCTACAATAACAGACCCAAAACAATTAAGAAAATGGTAATAGAAACATACATATTGATAACTACCTTAAATGTAAATGGAGTCAGTGCTCCAACCAAAAGACATAGACTGGCTGAATGGATACAAAAACAAGACCCATATATATGCTGTCTACAAGAGACCCGCATCAGACCTAGGGACACATACAGACTGAAAGTGAGGGGATGGAAAAAGATATTCCATGCAAATGGAAATCAAAAGAAAGCTGGAGTAGCAATTCTCATATCAGACAAAATAGACTTTAAACCAAAGACTATTACAAGAGACAAAGAAGGACACTACATAATGATCAAGGGATCAACCCAAGAAGAAGATACAACAATTGTAAATATTTATGCACCCAACATAGGAGCACCTCAATAAATAAGGCAAATGCTAACAGCCATACAAGGGGAAATCAACAGTAACACAATCATAGTAGGGGACTTTAACACCCCACTTTCACCAATGGACAGATCATCCAAAATGAAAATAAATAAGGAAACACAAGCTTTAAATGATACATTAAACAAGATGGACTTAATTGATATTTATAGGACATTCCATCCAAAAACAACAGAATTCACCTTCTTTTTAAGTGCTCATGGAACATTCTCCAGGAGAAACCATATCTTGGGTGACAAATTAAGCCTTGGTAAATTTAAGAAAACTGAAGTCATATCAAGCATGTTTTCTGACCCCAACGCTATGAGACTGATATCAATTACAGGAAAATAATCTGGAAAAACTACAGACACATGGAGGCTAAATAATACACTACTGAATAACCAAGAGATCACTGAAGAAATCAAAGCGGAAATCAAAAAATACCTACAAACAAATGACAATGAAAACACGACCAGCCAAAACCTATGGGATACAGCAATTCTAAGAGGGAAGTTTATAGCAATACAATCCTACCCAAGAAACATCTCAAATAAACAACCTAACCTTACATGTACAGCAATTAGAGAAAGAAGAAAAAAAAAAAACCCCAAAATTAGCAGAAGGAAAGAAATCATAAAATCAGATCAGAAATAAATGAAAAAGAAATGAAGTAAACAATAGCAAAGATCAATAAAACTAAAAGCTGGTTCTTTGAGAAGCTAAACAAAATGGATAAACCGTTAGCCAGACTCATCAAGAAAAAAAGGGAGGAGATTCAAATCAATAGAATTAGAAATGAAAAAGGAGAAGTAACAACTGACACTGCAGAAATACAAAGGATCATGAGAGATTACTACAATCAACCCTATGCCAATAACATGGACAACCTGGAAGAAATGGACACATTCTTAGAAAAGCACAACGTTCCAAGACGGAACCAGGAAGAAACAGAAAATATAAACAGACCAATCACAAGCACTGAAATTGAGATCGTGATTAGAAAGCTTCCAACAAGTGAAAGCCCAGGGCCAGATGGCTTCATAGGCGAATTCTATCAAATATTTACAGAAGAGCTAACACCTATCCTTCTCAAACTCTTCCAAAATATAGTAGAGGGAGGAGCACTCCCAAACTCATTCTACGAGGCCACCATCACTGTGATAGCAAAACCAGACAAAGATGTCACAAAGAAAGAAAACTATAGGCCAATATCACTGATGAACATATGTGCAAAAATCCTCAACAAAATATTAGCAAACAGAATCCAACAGCACATTAAAAAGATCATACACCGTGATCAAGTGGGGTTTATCCCAGGATTGCAAGGATTCTTCAATATACGCAAATCAATCAATGTGATACACCATATTAACAATTTGAAAGAGAAAAACTGTATGATCATTTCAGTAGATGCAGAAAAAGCTTTTGACAAAATTCAACACCCATTTATGATTAAAAAAACCCTCCAGAAAGTAGGCATAGAGGGAACTTACCTCAACATAATAAAGGCCATATATGACAAACCCACAGCCAACATTGTTCTCAATGGTGAAAAACTGAAGCCATTTCCTCTAAGATCAGGACGAAGACAAGGTTGTCCACTCTCACCACTACTATTCAACATAGTTTTGGAAGTTTTACCCACAGCAATCAGAGAAGAAAAAGAAATAAAAGGAATCAAAATCGGAAAAGAAGAAGTAAAGCTGTCACTGTTTTAAGCTGTCACTGTTTGCAGATGATATGATACTATACATAGCGAATCCTAAAGATGCTAACAAAAAGCTGCTAGACCTAATCAATGAATTTGGTAAAGTAGCAGGGTACAAAATTAATGCACAGAAATCTCTTGCATTCCTATACACTAATGGGGAAAAATATGACAGAGAAATTAAGGAAACACTCCCATTTACCACTGCAATAAAAAGAATAAAATACCTTGGAATAAACTTACCTAAGGAGACAAAAGACCTGTATGCAGAAAACTATAGACACTGATGAAAGAAATTAAAGATGATACAAACAGATGGAGAGATATACTATGCTCTTGGAATGGAAGAATCAGCATTTTTTAAATGACTCTATTACCCAAAGCAATCTACAAATCCAATGCAATCCCTATCAAACTACCAATGGCGTTTTTCACAGAACTAGAACAAAAAATTGCACAATTTGTATGGAAACACAAAAGACCCCAAATAGCCAAAACAATCTTGAGAAAGAAAAATGGAGCTAGAAGAATCAGACTCCCTGACTTCAGACTATACTACAGAGCTACAGGCATCAAGACAATATGGTACTGGCACAGAAACAGAAGTATAGATCAATGGAACAGTATAGAAAGCCCAGAGGCAAACACACACACATATGGTCACCTTACTTTTGATAAAGGAGGCAAAAATATACAATGGAGATAAGACTGCCTCTTCAATAAGTGGTGCTGGGAAAGCTGAACAGCTACATGTAAAAGAATGAAATTAGAACACTCCCTAACACCATACACACAGAAAAACTCAGAATGGATTAAAGACCTAAATGTAAAGCCAGACTCTATAAAACTCTTAGAGGACAACATAGGCAGAACACTCTATGACATAAATCAGAGCAAGATCCTTTTTGACCCACCTCCTACAGAAATGGAAATAAAAACAAAAAGAAAGAAATGGGACCTAATGAAACTTCAAAGCTTTTGCACAGCAAAGGAAACCATGAAGATGAAAAAACAACCCTCAGAATGGGAGAAAATATTTGCAAATGAAGCAACTGACAAAGGATTAATCTCCAATATTTACAAGCAGCTCATGCAGCTCAATATCAGAAAAACAACCCAATCCAAAAATGGGCAGAAGACCTAAATAGACATTTCTTCAAAGAAGATATACAGATTGCCAACAAACACATGAAAGGATGCTAATCATCAGAGAAATGCAAATCAAAACTACAATGAGGTATCACTTCACACCAGTCAGAATGGCCATCATCAAAACATCTACAAACATAAATGCTGGAGAGGGTGTGGAGAAAAGGGAACCCTCTTGCACTGTTGGTGGGAGTGTAAATTGATACAGCCACTGTGGAGAACAGTATGGAGGTTCCTTAAAAAACTAAAAATAGAACTACCATATGACCCAGCAATCCCTCTACTGGGCATATACCCTGAGAAAACCGTAATTCAAAAAGAGTCATGTACCACAGTGTTCATTGCACCTCTATTTAGAATAGCCAGGACATAGAAGCAATGTAAGTGTCCATCGACAGATGACTGGAGAAAGAAGATGTGGTGCATATTCCATAAAAAGAAACGAAATTGTGTTGTTTTAGTGAGGTGGATGGATGTAGAGTCTGTCATACAGAGTGAAGTATGTCAGAAAGAGAAAAACAAATACTCTATGCTAACACATATATATGGAATCTAAGAAAAAAAAATTGATTCTGAAGAACCTAGGGGCAGGACAACAATAAAGATGCAGACGTAGAGAATGGACTTGAGGACACAGGAAGGGGGAAGGATAAGCTGGGACGAAGTGCAAGTGTCACAGACATATATACAGTACCAAATGTAAAATAGCTAGCTAGTGAGAAGCAGCCGCATAGCACAGGGAGATCAGCTCGGTGCTCTGTGACCACCTAGAAGGGTGGGATAGGGAGGGTGGGAGGGAGATGCAAGGGGGGGAGATATGGGGACATATGTATATGTATAGCTGATTCACTTTGTTATGAAGCAGAAACTTAACCACTGTAAAGCAGTTATACTCCAGTAAAGATGTTAAAAAAAAAAAACAACTGGTGGTGAATTATTTGACATAAATGTTTAATAGTACTAGGCTTGGTCTCCTACAGTTTGAGTAGGTAGTTCAGAATGCAAAGTATGACCTGGTTGTGAATTGGACAAGGAATCCCAAATCATTGCATGGAATAGTTTAGAGGAAAAAGATAAAAGACTTTGTATTTAGTAGGCAATGTCAGGAGACTAGCATTTTGAATTATGAATGAAATGCATATAGGGAAAGGAATAGTATATAGAAAACATTCCCTGAATGTTTGTTAAGTAAAACAAAATAAAACTTAGTTGCAGAAACATTTAGTCATGAAAATACTTGATAGGAGAATTGTTCTCTTCTTAAACTGTTGGTCATCTCACCAAAGGATCAGCAAAAGTAACATTTGCCCTATATGTTTCTAGTTGATTTTTTCCATTACAAAATATAACTTCAGTAACAAACCAACTACACCAAAAATTTTAATAGGCAAATGTAGCCATCCCTTTGATAAATTCCTTTCAAGGTCGTTATTCTCTCTGCCCTCTTTTTCTACATATTATATATGCAATAATGTATAGTTTTCCTTACTAGCTTTATATGATGGGCATTCTATTACTTTACAGCCATCACTTTTAGTGGCTGAATAATAGTCTGTCCGGAAGATGCAAGATGGTCTTCTTAGCTTTCTCCATGTTACTGGGAGTTTGTGTTTTTTCATGTTTTTCCCTATTATCAATATACTTGTCATGAGGTCTTTGTACCTAGAATTTTTCCCCCTGAGTATTTGGTTGTTTCCTTAGCAAATCTTTTGGAATTCCTGAAATCAATTTACTAGGGTCAAAAACATTGGTAGGGATCTTGATGCAATTTACAGCTAGTTGATATTACTGTTGCTTAAGCTCGCCTTTGAATAAATACAGTTTTAATTGCTTCAGCCCTTTGCATATCTAACAACTCCCTCAACCAGGTAAACCTGGTGGTTTTTAATCTTTAGGCCTGTAGAATGCAAATGGTAGTAGCTCTGGGTAAGAGGGAAATTAACAAACAGACTTAAAATCCATTATCCCTGAGTACGAAGTTAAAGATTAAGTCTGAATACATGATTCTTAAGTCATTATCTGTGATTTATTTCCATCTAATAATTATTTGCTGTAACACTTCAAACTAGATCAAAAAGGCTAGCTGTGATCTCTGTAGTCATACCCACTGTAACATATGCTGTAAAACCGTGATGTAACTGTTATTAACCAGTATTTGTTTAATGGGTTTAACTCTTGCCCCAGCAAACACCGCTAGAGCTCAAGCATGTGGCACATATTTTCTGTGCTTTGCTCTTTTACACTTCTGAGAATGTGTTGATTTTTCATATCTGGTGTTTTTACTTGGCTAGTCTGATTGCATTTTTCTTCTCTTTGCATTTAATTATTTTTTCCCTTCTGTCAGTATTTTCTGCCCGTCTTTATTATCATGAGTTTTTCTCACCATCTCACGGTAATTCTTTTGCATTTTCCAAAACTACCTACACAAGGATTCTGCCATCTTTATACTTCTTAAACGTATTAAACATGTGATTACAGTTAAATAAAATACATGTTCAAATTACAAAAAAGCATTTGATTAAGTAAATAAATGCCCAGACAGTCCTTTAAATATTTTTGCACTGTGCAATAATAGGTGAAATCTGTAATTTTACACATTTTTTGAATTTTCACTTCTGATTCCAAGTTAAGTCAGTAAATGCCCCAAATGCATAGTTTCATAAACTCTCACAAGCTACCACCATGCATCTGTCTAAGATAGGCTCAACATTGATAAGTTAATAGGTTAATTTTCATGTAACCACTGGATACTTTTTCATTCATTGGCCAAAGTGATCAGAAGAAAACCATGTTCAGCTGGATTTTGGGAAAATATTGACACAGATAAACTGGTAGACTCACTATTTTTTCTTGAGATTATTTTTAGAGCAGTTGTAGGTTAACAGAAAAGTTGCAGAGAGGATACAGAGATTTCCCATATACCCACTGCACCTGAACATGCATAGCTCTCCCCATTACTGTCAATATCCCCCACCAGAGCGGTGCATGTGTTGCAACTGATGAACTTAACACTGACACAATCACCCAAAGTCTGTACTTTACGTTAGAGTTCACTCTTGGCGTTTATTGTATATTCTGTCGATTTGGACAAATGTAAAATGACATGTGTGCATCAGTATAGTATCATACAGAATATTTTCACTACCCTAAAAATCCTCTAGGCTCTGCCTATTTCACCCCTTCCTATCGCCCCTACTCCTGGCAACCACTGATCTTTTAACTGTCTCTATAGTTTTGCCTTTTCCAGAATGTCATACAGGTGGAATCATACAGTATGTAGCCCCTTCTGATTGGCTTCTTTCCTTTAGTAATGTGCATTTAAGTTTCTTCCATGTATTTTTATGACTCGATAGCTCACTTCTCTTTAGAGCTGAATAATACTCCATTGTCTGGATGTACCACAGTTTATTGATCCACTCACTTACTGAAGAATATCTTGGGGCTTCCCTGATGGCACAGTGGTTAAGAATCCATGTGCCGGGCTTCCCTGGTGGCGCAGTGGTTGAGCGTCCGCCTGCCGATGGAGGGGACATGGGTTCGTGCCCCGGTCTGGGAAAATCCCACATGCCGCGGAGCGGCTAGGCCCGTGAGCCATGGCCGCTGAGCCTGCGCATCTGGAGCCTGTGCTCCGCAATGCGAGAGGCCACAACAGTGAGAGGCCCGCATACCGCAAAAAAAAAAAAAAAAGAATCCGCCTGCCAATGCAGGGGACACGGGTTCGAGCCCTGGTCTGGGAAGATCCCACATGCTGCGGAGCAACTAAGCCCGTGTGCCACAACTACTGAGCCTGCGCTCTAGAGACCATGAGCCACAACTACTGAAGCCCACGCACCTAGAGCCCATGCTCTGCAACAAGAGAAGCCACCGCGATGAGAAGTCTGCGCACCGCAACGAAGAGTAGCCCCCGCTCGCCGCAACTAGAGAAAGCCCGCGTGCAGCAACGAAGACCCAACACAGCCAAAAATAAATAAATAAGTTTATTTTATTAAAAAAGAATGTCTTGGTTGCTTCCGAGTTTTGGCAATTATGAATAAAGCTGATATAAACATCCATGTGCAGGTTTTTGTGTGGACATAAGTTTTCAGCTCCTTTGGGTAAATACCAAAGAGCATGACTGCTGGATTGTAGGGTAGCGTATGCTCAGTTTCTTGAGAAACTGCCGAACCGTCTTCCGAAGTAGCTGTACCATTTTGCATTCCCACCAGCAATGAATGAGAGTTCATCTTGTTCCGCACCTTCACCAGGATTTGGTATTGTCAGCGTTTAAGATTTTGGCCATTCTAATGGGTATGCTGATATTTTGCTTGTTTTAATTTGCATTTCCCTGATGACATATGATCTGTGGGGAAGACTGAATTTTAGAAAAACACTTTCCATACCTAAAAATAAGGTTTTTTTACCTTCCAGATACAAGTATGTGTGTATATATGTATATCTTCAAATATCTAAGTAAGGATATCTTAGTTACTTTTAATATTCAGTGAATAATAGAAAAGCATTTTCAACATACCGAACATCATAACATCTGTTCCTCTTAGTGGACATCAGAGTTCCTTTTAAACGAGTCTCTGCTTCTGATCCATACGTTACAGTACTGAGCCAAAGTTTTCACCGTGACTGATAGAATAAGCCTTTCATAACCCTTACATATTGAAAAGTCTAATGATATTAACTCATTTATTCACTTGTTCATGAAATATTTATAGGTACCTACTATGCTTATAAAATGCTCTGGGGTACAATAGGAGTAAAATTAATTTCCATAATAAATCTATGCAACCTAGCTTATTTACCCCCTAAGGTAAATTTATAGGTTCATAAGGGTCATATAACAGGTTTTTGTTCAGTCAGTCCTCCACAGATGATCAAGTCCGCCTCATTGATTTTCATTTCCAGGAAAAGGATTTTTAAAGCCTATAAAATAGTAATTAAATTGCCTGAGGATAGAACTAGGCTTGCCAAATAATGAAATTAACAAGGTTCAGTGGCTCTACAAGACACAATAGCCTCTTTACCAACAAGGAAATAAATAGTATCAACAAAAGGTACTGTGTGTGGACTTAGGTTGGAGCAAAAATAAACTTGGAGTTGAAGGTCAGGCCCTGCTTTTCGAAGTGAAAGACTTACTGTCTGTTAGTGTGAAGTTCCCTGAGGTTGCTTGCCTTTCCCATGCGCTGTAATTGAAAGTCAAGGGATAGCATCAGTTACCACTTGAGTGTATAATGATTCATTTCCTTCTTTAGTGCTTATTAAGTACTATGAGAGATACAAATAGATAGTGTTTGGTGCCCTTTGAAGAAATTAAGCTAACAGGGATACCTTTTTCCTACCTTGTGGGATTTTGAAATGCTGTTTAACTAACTAAACTTCTGGGCCATGATCCTAAACTACTTTCATTTCCATTTTACTGTATCCAGATACTTTTTCCCAAGGGTCAGGGATTCTTCTGCTGAGGGTACATCTCCAGGAGTGCTAGAAGCTGTAACTGTTTATTAACTGAGTTAATAAACACTCAGCAAGCCCCTGCCCTGGGGGGAGAGTGGGGACCATGGCTCCCCTTGGTCCTCACTCAACCCAACACAAACTTTTTGTAACCATCTCTCTCATCCTCAAAGAATGTGGATTTGAAGGGAACTAAGATGGTTTCTAGATGCTGTCAAGGGGGTCTAGAGGGGGAAGGGGAGAAAGACAAGTGAGAAGTTCAAATTCAAAATCCCATCTGGAGGTGGTCTGTTAGGTGATGACCTTACTCAGTCATTCCATAAGCAGTTTTGTTATCTTCTGGGAAAATTCTGGGAACATCTTGTTGTTGGTTGTTAACTTCTCAGGGGCATTAAATCAGCCGGTCTGTGCTTCAGTGATTTGACATGATAGATTTGAAAATGCATTCATCTTCTATATTTATAATGAAACACATTAATCCTCTTCTTTAGTCATCTAGGTTTCATTTGCGTTTAATCTTACCTAATTAGCTGCCGCTATGCTGCCGCTGTTTGCTACAAGGGGAGTTACTGGGGAAAATGCTCTGTATGTAGGTTGTAAGCAGAGCTGCTTTTGCAAAGGTGAACTAATTTTGGCCTATCCGGACCCCGTGGTACGCCATTTATAAGTGCTATGCTAGGATATCTACTTTGTTTACTTTGAAAAGTTGGTTTTGATGCTCATTTATGAATATATGGTATGATAAACAGCAGGATATGTATGAAAATGGAGTGTATGAAAGCCAATTATGGTATCATTTAATAATCTAATTTAGAAAGAAGATGAGTTTTCTTTGGTACCACAGACTTGAAAGAGAAACTCAAATTCCATTTAATGCATTTTCTACCCAAAGACAGTCTGTTAAATAATACACAAATATCACTGTCTAAGCTGCTTTCATAGGCTCTTTTATTTTTGAGCACTGGGGCGTCCCAGGATATTATCCTGGGTCCTTTTATTCAACAATTTTTTATTAAGTTCTGTCCTCTTCGTTATCCTCTCCCACCGCACTCTGGGTTACCTTAACCCCAAACATGACTTTATCAGTTAAGGCTTTTCAGCCAGCCCAGTGCTCTGTCTTCATCTCTACCAGTGTTATTAACTGTCTGATCCATGGCTCCATCAGTTGCCCCAAACCTCCACTTCAAACCCAGGACCCAAACTTATCTCTCCCCAAATATCAGAACCTCTACAGCCACCTTTATCCATGGTCTCAGTGAATGGAACTCAGAGGCTCTCAGTTGTTCAATTCAGAAAGCTCAGATCAGCCTAAATTCCCCTGCTCTCACCGTGAGTCATTTAGTCATGACAATCCCATTTCCTAAATATCTCTCTTATCCATTCTCTTTCTTTTAAAAGCACCTCTATGGCCTGGGTTCAGGCTCTTCTCATTTTTTGCCTCAACAAATGCACTTAATCCTTAGGCTTCAGTCTTGTCTTTTCTTTTTTTTTTTTATTTTATTTTATTTTTTTTAACATCTTTATTGGGGTATAATTGCTTTACAATAGTGTGTTAGTTTCTGCTTTATAACAAAGTGAATCAGCTATACATATACATATGCTCCTATGTGTCTTCCCTCTTGCGTCTCCCTCCCTCCCACTCTCCCCATCCCACCCCTCCAGGCTGTCCCAAAGCCCCGAGCTAATATCCCTGTGCCTTGCAGCTGCTTCCCCCTAGCTATCTACCTTACTACGTTTGTTAGTGTGTATAGTCTTGTCTTTTCTACCTCTCCTCCTCCCCCTACCTCAGAACTTGCTTTTGAAGATCACAGTCTGATCAAATCACTTCTTTGTTTAAACTTTTTCTTTGGTTTCCCGTCAGTTACACTTGAACCTTGATAATGCCTGGTCACTTCTGCACCGTCATCTCTAAACAAGCCTCTCAGTAGCTGGGCAGGCAGTATGTTGTGATCCCATACTCCAAGTCTTTACATTGTCCTATTTTGTCTACCTGGAGGGCCATTTCTTGCCTTGTCTGTATAGCTAATTCCTGTTCCTCTTCAGAGAAACATCTCTTGGATATTTCCTAAGACCCCCCATCTATATAGGAGTAGAGTTACTATGCTGCCCTTCTGTATTCCAGGAACCTTTTGTTCATGACTCTTATAATTTACCACATAGCACGTGTGTTTATATGATAATCTGGTCTGTTTCCTCAAATATGTAGTGACTGCTTTGAGAGCAGGAACTGTGTCTTATTTACCACTGTTTTCATAGGAATGGGCATATTCAGTGGGAGTCAACAGATATTGAGCACCTACTATCTGCTGGGCACTAAGTGTTTATAACACATCAGCGAGTGAAACAGTGAATGAAAAATCCCTGCATACATGAATTTATGTTCTAGCATAAATAATATTTGGTTGGTATTGAGAGAGAAAGAAGGAAGCAGGAGGACAGAGAAAGAAGGAAGGAAGGATACCTTGAGATGAAATGATGGAATTGTAATTGCTTTGACAGGAAACAGGAATGGGTATTTTGGTTGAGAATTTGAGATTTCCAAATATCAGTCTGTAGAAAGCGAAGCAGACCTCTTGAGATCTTGTGTTTTTTTCTCATGCTGGCTGCCACCTTAGGACTTCATTGTAGGACTTTACTGCCTGTGGAGGGCAGTATTGTTCCCATGTATTTCCAATTAATAAATGTTTTATAAAACTTAAAGAAAATTATATGAACATTTATTTAACTTTTTTTAGAAATTTAAAAGAAAACTAGTAATGTTCGATGCTTTCAAGGAGGGCATAAAAAGTTTCCCCACTATTGCTGGTGGGATTTTCTTATCCCAAGGAAATCCTGAGTAAATAAGTGAATGAATGTTTGCATTGATACCTATAGCTTTCCTACAGATCAGTATCTGAGGTAGGCATTTGGAAGTTTCATATTTATTTTTGGCAAATGTCCATAGTTTTAAAAAGATGCTCTGCTGTTTTTCATGCTTTACAGATAAAGTCTAGAAGGTGAGTTCCAACATGTTTCTTCAGTGCCTAGATTTAATCTTGAACTCAAATGGACCTTTGCTTTTCCTAGAAATAATTTTATAGCCTTATTTTTTTAAAATTATGTGCTATATATTATAACTTAGGCTGAAAGTCTAAGCTTTTCATAAATTTATTTATGTATTTATTTTTAGCTGCGTTAGGTCTTCGTTGCTGCACGCTGGGCTTTCTCTAGTTGCGGTGAGCGGGGGCTGCTCTTCGTTGCAGTGCGCGGGCTTCTCATCGCAGTAGCTTCTCTTGTAGCAAAGCATGGGCTCTAGGCGCATGGGCTCAGTCGTTGTGGTGCACGGGCTTAGTTGCTGGGCGGCATGTGGGATCTTTCTGGACCAGTGCTTGAACCCGTGTCCCCTGCATTGGCAGGCAGATTCTTAACCACTGTACCACCAGGGAAGTCCTACCTTTTTTTTCAGCATTTCCATAGTGTGATGTTTTGCACTGCTAGGGCTTTATGTAAGGCATTGTTAGGAGGATCACATTTCTCTTTTGAGAATTAAAGATATGTGGTACTTTCTGAAAATAAGTTTGAAAGATACTGTAAATAATAATGAGACAATTTTTAAAAAAAAAATCTGTATATGCACATGTGTGCATGTGTGCGCTCATGGGCATGTAAGAAAGAGAGGGAGCGAAATCTTGGCTATTTAGCTTAGTATTTTAAAAGACAGTAGGATTGGTTTGGAAGAGTTTTCTTGAAGTTTTCCAGCAGATTGTAAACACGTTAATTTAAAAGAGACCACTTTCACTAGTCAAGGCGTCTTTGAACTGGCTAGTTTGAGGGACACCAGCCATTTGGAACTTGGAGGTTCCCAAGGGACCGTTGGTCCTGAGCGTTCGGGGGTAGAGGCACCAGGATGAGCACGTGCTTCCCCACGGCAAACAGAGCTGTGGGTCCTGAGCAGCTCTCGCGAGACCACCATGAACTGAGCGGGCAGGTGGCCCCTGCCCCGTGGCATTTTCCTGTGGGCAGCCCGGCGGTGTGTGGGGATGACACAGCTTTCTTTGCTCCTGTGTCTGCTGCTGTACTCTTTCCTCTGTTTCACCCACCTGTCCGAACCAGCCAGGGAAAAGTCGCTGGTCCTTGTTTTGTTTGAAAGTGAAAGAGCTTTATGAATTTCTCTCACTTCATTAATTGCACTCAGATACTTTTTCTATATGGGATTTCTTGTAACCTCTTTTTCAAATGTTATGCAAATGAAAAACGTCAAAGAAATGGTTACTTTTTCTAGGGCAGACATATTAAGTTTAGTAGTAAGGTAGGCTTCTGTCTTTATGCCTTGTTGTTTTCTCCAGCACCTTCTCAGATAAAACCCAGACTTGAGTGTTACTCTTACTCCATCTTTATTGGGAGGTATGCTTTTGCCTACCCAGTTTTTTGTTTGACCTTATCACTGAAGGAAGCCCCCATGAAGTGACCTCTCATGGGATTTCCAGTTCTAGACCATGTGAATGACTCACCAGATACAACATAGCTCACACAGGAAGTCTTTTTTTCTCTTAAATAAGTGGCCTCACATAGTCTGTAGTCTACTGAGTAATGCAAACTTGAACTTCTGTCCCAGTTAAACAATTCTTGATGCCTTTGTCATGCTTCGTTCAGAGCTTTGAAATAATACTACCATCTCTGCTCTGGGACACTGTCTTCTCCCCCACCCCCAGTGGTCTTGGGGACCTTGGGGATTGTGGTGGCATGGAGAGCCTTTCTGATTGGACCGTTGAAGTGGCAGAAGACGAAACAGTGACCAAATAGAAATGAGTCCAAAAGGTTCACCAGAAGAGCTCAGGGAATCTGAGACTGGAATCTGAAACTAGAGAGCATGGACAGCATTTGATCGCTGCTGCTAAAAGTACAAAGCATTTCATCTGTTTAAGATGAAAACTAGAAGGATTTTGGAATTATTCTTGCAGATTTCTAAGGACTTATTGTCTTCCTAGTGCTTTGCTTCCTGAATAACTGTGCTCCCCACTGGGGTCATTGAAGTAGAGAATGGAGGAATCACATGATGTAGGTCACAAGGAATAGAAATGGCAGATGTAACCACGGATCTAAAGCTCGTTAACGGCTCCTTATGCACTGTATTTCTTCTTCAGCCATAAGCATGTTGCATTTTAAAATATACCAAAACACATTCTCACCTAAACCGTCTTGCATGATATTATAAGTACATTAACATTTATTTCTACCCCGGGATGTTTCTTAATAGTTAAAAAAGATGTAATCTCTCAAATGATAGCTAAAGTGTAATTGAGATGTAAAACTTACATAAATTATAAATAGTGCAGATTTTCAACACATGCATAAACACAGACATATTCAAGTAAAGCCAACTCTGTGATTTCAAATTCATATCCAGCTGAAAATGGAGCTGCCCTTTATAAACTAACTAATAAAGAACAAGATTCTGCTTTGATTGGCTCAAGCTGAACAAGGCATTATGCTGTTTATCTTAGAGTGCTGACCCTGGTGGAGTCTGGAGTCTGATTTTTTATATTTTCCTGTGATACACCAAAGTTTGTCATATAAGCTCCTTCCTGTAGATTATCTGTATGACATGGAGTCATAGTGAACCTGCAGTTACTATGAAATTGATAGAACTGTTTTGTCAGTCCCAGCAGTGACTCAATATTTGAGTTATGAGAAGCTTTTCTGAGCTACAGAAGGTTTAAGGGATCTATATGTTAGAAGAGATAATGGATCTTTTTATCAAGTTATGTATCTCTTATAAAGAGCATCGAGGCTTTCTGATTGTGTGCAATCTAAGAAAACATAGTTATTTCACAGTGTAATATTTTTCAGTAGTGATGGGCTTCTGAAACCTATTCCAGAATTCTGAAAGGGCCTAAGCAAAAGGTTGCCCAAATATGCACCACTCATCAAAGAATAAAAAACCAAATCAACAGAACTTAGGGACTCTGGAAACAAAGAATGTCTCCTGTGGAACCAAAATACAACTCTGATTGTAATGAACAATAATCACCCTCCTTCTAAAGAGTTGTGTAAGTTGAGCCTAGCTTATTATCCAGTTTCTTAAATAGTTGCAGGAGTATCTTCTCTTGGAGTACTTAGTGTGAAAATCTAGACTCAGACACATTAGTGGCAGTTACTGAAAAGGGCACATGGCCCTGGGTAGCCCAGCAATTCCATTGAAGTCCACTAGATAATGGTTAGTAACAAATACAGTTTCAAAACATGTGCCTTGGGTCTGTGTTGGATTGGAACTCCTGGGTTATCGTAGGTGGTCAGGTCAAGATGTGGCTGTCTTTTGAGACCTAAATCCAAATGGCTCTACGGACTTTAATAATAACGCTAGCACTTTGTAGCTTTTGTATTTAGTCACTTGTGGGAAAAGGTAAATTTATGGAGGAAGGAGAAGTAGAATTAGAATTTGTGGTGCTTCTGAGGACAGTAGCTTCTGGGGGGGCTGGGGTCAGAGCTTTGGATGCAAGTGGCCAGCACCAGGACACTGGATACCTGGAAGTTTGTAAGGACAGGAAAGGGGGAAATTGAAGTAGGGTACAAAGAAAGATAAGAGAGGGCTTGTGCACAAATTCTAATTATTTGTGTTTTTTAGAATAATGGAGAAGGCAGTCAACCAACATACTGTATGAAGTTGATCTTAAAGATGTCCAGGTTGTTAAAATTCCTTTAAACTTAGGTTTCATTGGGGTATTAGGATCTATTATAGTCACTTCGAGATTGTTATGCCTAAGCCTTTGCACCTGAATGGTGCAAGCTGGGCATGTCTAGGACGCTGGGGCTGTCAGTACAGAGAAGGTTTGCTAGGGAGCAAAAGGCAGTCATGTCTTCAGTTAGGACAAGGCATCTGCCCATTAGATCTTAGAAAATAATGTGCTTGAAGATGGTGTCAGGAAGTTTAAAAGACCTCACTACAAGGCCAGGAGGCCAGTAGGTTTAGACGTGAGTGAAAAGTGAAGAAGCTAGTACTTGAAAATGAGTCACAGGGGAAAAGAAGAGAGGACAGGAGACCAGCAAATCTTGGTCTGCTGGTCTCAGACAATGTGTGTGTCCTGTTTAGGAGAAATACTGGCATTAAGGGCAGGACTAACTCTATATGCATGTGTTAGGTCATTCCAACTTGGAGGAACATAAGGCATTTTTATCATTAAAGTGATGTTAAAAGGGTCAAAGTATTCCTATCTCATAGTCATATCAGTACTTACTGAATGTAATATTTTTTGCCGGAGAACAGGTCTCAGTGCTCTGTTGTTCTTTAGCCAATTAACAAATGTATCCTTTCGCATAGTGCTAAAATGGCACGTCACCCAAACTGTACCTAATTAAGTAATTTCTTAATCCTTGCCTGGAAACCTGTAATATTAGCTCTGACATCTTTATGGTTAAACTCCGTAAAGAGTTCAGTCTCCCCTGGGTGATTGAATTTGCATTTACTCTTTGTAAGGCAGACGGTACTCTCTTTGACAGTCATCCCGTTGCTTGGTCCTCTGAGTATTGACAGCTAAATTTATAAATCAGCAGATTGAGGACAGAAATGGAATAAAAGCAGAAATAAATTCTCCTGATAGTGGTGATTAACTAGAGGAAAGGTTTATAAAGTTTCCCCAAATTATTGGTTATTATTTTAAGCATGCATCATCATTTGCTGATGAATAGATCTGAAGTGGAAACAAAATGTGAAAGAACATTTATAATTGGAAAAATTATTAGAGCTCTTGGTTCCTAGCCGAGTTAAGCAGAAGTAAGACAAAACAAAAAAGGAAGCAAAACCATGACCATTACCTAAATCGGAGCTAGTTTTCATGCTTTCCTGTGTCGTTCTGAGTAAGGCTTTGGACACTTGTGCGTTTCATCAGTATCTCTAAGATGTTTTAAAGTCTCTTTTCCCTATAAAAAGGTAGAGGGGCAAGTTGACATTTCTTTTGCTTCATTTTTCATTCAGAGCTCCCAGTATTTCTCTACATTTGAGCAGAATGGAATCTACAAATGGAGGGTATAAGAATTAGTAGATTTAGAGCTGGGCATATCTGTCTGCAAACCAATAATAGGCTGGTTTTCAAATGTTGGGGAGGGGGATGGACACTAAATGGACCAAACCAAGTGCCAGGACATTTTGAAAAGGTCCTTAGACGGTGGAAATGCTTGTGACCTGTGATAAAATAAAGCAGTGAAAATCCTTACAAGTGAGTTCTTGAGAGAGATTAGGAAAGGCTTTCCCAGGTTGTTAAAGCTCTTCCTTATTTTTCGTAGTTGTAATTAATAATTTTAAATAAGACAAAATTCTTAATTCTTGCCCTGACCAGTTTATTTTATAAAGCTGTTTGTGTGTGTAAGAATCCGTACCCTTCTCATTAGCCGAACTCAAGTTACCACGCACAGGTGAAGAATCTTAAAGTCCTTGAGAACAGACACCTAAGAGAAATGAAGATACGACTCCAAATACATCATTTATGTCTTTAGCATACGGTGCTATTTGAATTTCATTGTATACCTAGAGAAGAGGCGGCCCATATATTAATTGTCAAAGTGTATATAATTGTGTGTTTTCTCAAATGCTTCCTTTCACATAGCGGGGCTGAATATCAGGTCCTGTCAGATTGTATGTCGTTTAGCATTGAAGACATCAAATGCATGTTAGTTCTTGATGCGGCGTAGATAGACACGACGTTTTTCTTTCTTTCTGTGTTCTTGAGGTTAATGAATTTTTCAGGTTGAGAGGTATGGACTATCTCTGGAAACAAATGTGTGCAGCAAGAACTGGCCTGGGAGAGAAAATCAGAATACTCATTTCCTACTTAGAACCTGTGTAGTTTCTTTTCTGGTGAATTCTTTGTGCTGGTTTCCTCTCTCTACCCAACAGTGGGCGTGCCAGTTGTTAATATGCACAAGGCCTTCGGCTACATTTTACCCAAGGCTGAGGTTTAAAAAAATGTATTTACAAATAAGGATAAAATGTCAATTTAATAGATGCACCTATCTTTAACATTTTGTGTTTAATTTATTGTGAGATAACAAAGCTTACTTTATTCCATTTACTAGTGAATTTCAAAAGTCTGAGGTAACTGTTCTCACTTATAAAAATATTTGAAGTGAATTTACAGTATTTTTCTCCTCCCATATGTGACTTGCAACTTTTGGTGTTCGTAGGGGATGAAAGTCATTTATAGAAGAGTCATGTATTTGAGGAATAATCTGATGGTTGCATAATTTCTCATGAGTCATATAGTCTCCTAATATGGTATCAAAGTGAATATTTCTTACTGAAGTCTTCGGCAGCTAAGGAGAACTTTTTTTGTAGTGTTACGGGTATAAAATTGATACCAGTTCTTCTAAATTAATAATTATGAGAACATCAAGTCTGGAAAAAATTGCAGTAAACTATTACATTTACATAAGCACAAATGAAGTTGGAATTGCAAAGATCACATCAAAGTGTCTGTGGGGAAGAACAGATGCTAGGATGAGATTTTGGGGACTTTTTTTAAGTTGACTGTGACATCAAAAGTTGTATATAATAAGTACAGAGTACTTTGTTGGAAACTATTTACTTTAATGAAGATTCTAAGAAATGGTTAGGAAGTGAAAATTTAAAGAAAATTATTTTTTTTTTCGTTTAAACATTAGTCATATAATATTTTGACTTGTCAAAGGCTAGGTATGCCTCAAGTTGGTTGAGTGGAAACTTGAGTCATCACAGAGAATTTGAGAGAGACTGAAAGAAGAATCAATTAAACATTTGTTGAGGTCTTCCTTTTCTCCTAATTGTATTATTTGAGCTCTTTCGTATAAAATGTGTTTCATATTTTATAGTTAACAAAATCTTTCTACACTTACTGTGTTATGCAACGCCTACCAAAAAAAGAGCTTGTGAGACATTCACTTTTAATACTTGCAATCATGACCTTTTTGTACTAAGAACCAAGCATGCCAGGTACATCATGTATATGTCTTCTTCGATTCTTACAAGAAGCCTTCAGCTTAGTTATTAGTATTCTTGCTTTAGAGATGGGCTAAAAGAAAAAAAAAAAGAAAAAAAAAAGCCTTAAGCTGGTTGTGGGTCTTCCCTCAAGAGTCACACAATTCCTATGTACCAGAGAAAATATGAAAGCCCATCATATTTTAACTCCATCTGACTTCTCTCTATATATTTTTAATTGCTCTCTCTTTGAAAAAAGAAGAAAATAAGATGAAAAGAGTTAAGTAACACACACACACACACACACACACACACACACACACAGATTCTACTGGATACAACCAGTCCTACAAAGGTAAGCAAGACATTTTGCCTTATAATAGGAGAGAGAGGCATTTCATATACAACTGTAATAAAAAGAGTGCTTTGAATAAATTGAGGAGGATATAAAATACTAGGGATTTATAAAAGAGGAAGCAATTAATTCGTATTGGAGGGAATAAGAAGGACTTCATTAGAGGCCCTGATGGGCGAGCTTGGATCTGAAAGGTGGGTAGATCTTTGTTAAGGAGAGACGTCAAGTGTGAGGAGTAGATAGGGATGGAGATGGAAGACTGCAAGGCAGGGGGTAGGGGGTGGGGTGGAACTAGATCAGGGAACACCTGGAATGTCACGCTGAAAAGTCTGTTCAATTCAGTTGATCTCAGAGAATTTAGGGGGGAAAGTCAACTGAATGTTAGAATGATAACTCTGATGAAAGAATATAGCATGTTTTAGTTGAAGAAAAAGAGAATTAAAAGAGAACAGAGAATGTTGCATATGTCCTAGTGGCATACAGGAGGGACCTGAAATAAGAGAGTTGGAGTGGAAAGGATGGAGAGCCTCTCTAAGGTAGAAGGATTGGATTGGATGATTTTTCGTTTGATGATGATTTACTTGTAGGGGCACATGGAAAGAGAAAGGACTAGGATGGTACCAAGGTCTCTGGCATTAGTGACAGGGAGGATGGAAGGTTTGGAAGGTTTAGGGGGATGGATGATGATTTCATTTTGTGCAATAGGCCAGCAGATTTAGCACTGAGGAGATGATTGACACTGGAGGTGGTTATCTTCATGAAGCGTAGTCCGATTGTAATGTGGAAGAATATGTGAAAGTTGGGGAAGTTGAACCATACAGATATGAAATAATAATTTTTCAGAAACTTGTCTAGCTTGGCAAAGGAGAAAGAATGAAGACACAGGTGATGCTAGCTTGTCTAATAAAAATGATGCTGGTGATCATAGCTGAGAGTTTTTGAGCTCTTCCAAGGGTCAGGCATTGCCCTAAGTATTTCCCCATTTACTCCTCATTGCACCCTTATGAAAGAGATTGTATTATTATTTTCTTTCTACTGATGAAGGAAAAAACACACATAGAACGTAATGGAAAGTGACTACGCATATAACAGACACGTTTCAAGACTAAGGCATCTGAGTTTAGGAGTGAGAAAATGGATTCACAACAGGAGCTGGAATGTCATTAATGTTTCATGGCACTCTGCGTACTCCTTTATTTTACAGTTGCTGGTGGATAGTGTGGCCACCCTCTAAGGCATAGGGTGGAGGCATAAGTTTGATGTTTATTCTCTAATGCCCCTTCATTAGAAAAGCAGGCTGTTTAACATGGATCTGTGACTCTTTCCAAGATCATTATGTAGGTATGATTAAGAATAGAAACCTCAGTGCGTCAAGTTAATGTTTATAAAAGTGATTAGAACAGTGCTTAATAAGAAGTCAAATAATATTAGCCATTATTATTAGCATCATCATCCATCTTTTCATCCATCCATAGAGCCAGTAAATATGGAGTGCTATTTACTAAGCACTGGGGATTTGAGATGAAAGACAGAGCCTGCCATTAAGGAACAGTCCAAGGGGGAGGAAAGCAAAGCAGCCAACTACAGAGGGTACTGATCCCTTAAAAATAAAAGATTGAGTTAATTATCGAACATCTCAAGTGGTGTGTGCTTTCTAAGCCTTGAAGACAGAAGATATAACAAATAGAACTGAATGCATTTTTATTTATAACTTTTATACCAAATGAAAAATCAAATTAGGAGCTTATTAACCTGTGAATATAACTTGTAGCAAAATAAAGGGAAACTGTCTTTAGTATATAATGGTATCGATTAAACTGTTAAGAAATTAGTAAACATCTGAGATTAACGATCAACGTATGTGACTAACCATTTGCCAAAGAGTGATCAACATGTCTAAACAAGAACAAAAACACTGCAACTTAAACAGTAATCAGAAAAATATAAATTAAAACCATTATGAGCTAACTTTTCCTTTGTAGATTAGACACACATTTTTAAGACATTTTCATTGATAATGTGCAGTGAAATGGGCTAACTCATGAATTACCAACAGCAGTATAAATAGTACAATTCTTGAAAAAACAACTTAGTAATATGTGTGATACTGTATGGCCTGTTCTACAGCAATACTGTTATGTGTGGTGAAAGCGATGTGCATTTCCATTTCAGCCCTATTTAAGCAGGAGAAATTGGAGTAATCTAAATGTTCATTTAGAAGTGGGGAATGATTAAGTAAGCAGCGACTCTATAAGGGATCTTTTAGAAGGGCGTTAGTAATATTATTCAATACCATGGAAATTGCCCATATAATATTAAATAAATAAAGCAGGATACAAAAATTATGTATGTAAAAATACAGGCATTAATAAAAAGAGAGGACATATATATTGTTTTTTTAAAAGTAGATAATCTTTTTAAAGGTTTTTAAAGTCTTTATTGAATTTGTTACAATATTGCCTCTGTCTTATGTTTTGGCTATTTGGCCGTGAGGCATATGGGATCTCAGCTCCCCAACCAGGGATTGAACCCGCACCCCCTGCATTGGAAGGCGAAGTCTTAACCATTGGACCACCAGGGAAGCCCCGAGAGGATATATTTTGCTATTGTATTGGGTTTGGGAGTAGCAGGTCTATAAGTGACTTTTTTGGTTTTTCCACATTTTACAAATTTTATTTAATTAGAATCTATTCATGAATATGTGTGTACGTAATCAGTTTCATCACCAACTTAAAATTGATTAAGATTTTAAAATATTTACTAAATGACTTCACTTTGATTTTTCAGAATAGCTTGTAAGATAGGACTGGTAATGTATTTTTCTTTTTAGAGATAAAGAGGGATTCATGACTTCCCAATATTAAAAATATTATGTTAGAAAATGTCTTAAGAATCTTTATACAAAAAAAGATGTAGGAAGACAGGATTAAGTGAAAGTGGCTTTTCTAAGTTAGTTTCTATGCGTATTTTCTTAGAATATTCCAAGAATTTGGGGAGAGAGAGAGGGAAGGGCAGAAAGGAAAGTTCTGGAGGAAAAAAAAAATGCATGCATTTTTTTCAAGAGCAACTGAGTGCCAGAAAAGCAAACAGAACATTTACAAATTCTTAATACTATAGTAGGAGCTTTTGGTTCAAACAGGAAAAAGAGAGCCTTCAAGTTGGAATCAACTTATCAAGAAGGCATCTTTGGAGTTGACATTATGAATTAGAGTGTTTTTCTTGGCCTCTACACTCTTTTTAGTATCTTCTCAGTTTTGGGCTGGGTTTGGTGTGTCATCATTCAATGCTAGATGCATCCCAGCCACACTACAGGGTGTAAACCCCACCCAACACTTTGTCCTTGAGAAAACACACACTTCAGGTCAGACAGACCTGGATTCCAGTCTGGATTCTGCCACTTCACCATCACAAGGTCTTGGGGGAATTATTCCAACTCTCTAAGCCTTGTTTTTATACTAAAGGCACCTTGTAAAGTGATTTGGTGGGATTAAATGAAACAACATAGGAAAAGATTTAGCAAAGCGTCCAACACATCATAAATGCTCAAGAAATGTTTCTTTCCTAAATCAGCCACTGTCAGGGTGTTGTTTACTCTGCTCTTGGTTCTGAAAGGTGGACACAGTGTTCCTATATAATTCACTTTCTATCAGAGTCTTAGCCAAATTATTAACTTTATTTTTTAAATAATTATACATGAAATAACATACTTGGCAAGTTATTAATACATTAGGTTGGAGCCTAGCATATATTTCATTAAAAGATATCTCAAATATAGTGAATTATTTTGCCAAGAAATGATATGTAGTATTTGTTACAAACTTGAGGTAAAAATACTTGTTTTTTTAGAACATGAACACTTTATCAAGTTTGTAACAGATATTTAGCCCAATTTTACCTCAGAAGAGAAGAGATGACCTAAGCTGCCTAAAAATTGAAATAAATGTTCTTTCGTAAACATTCAAAATGATGTTTCAACAGACTTATTTATCAGGACTAAAATATTGCTGTTGTTATAAGATAATTTTAAAGGAAGTATTGGTAATAATCTTCCCATAAAACACCAAGTAATTTTACTTCAGGCAAATAGTTAATTTTTTTCAATGTGGTTGTAAATCATCTAAACCATGAAAAAGGATACTAGAGGATGGACTAGAAATAACAAACTTAGACCAAAATTCTCCGTGGGTCAATATTAGGAATTGAGAGCCTTTCTACTTTTAAAATACTCTGTTCTGTGGGTCTTCGGTATCACAAAGTATAAAGTTGAGGAATATCAGATTCTTTTCAACTAGAGGATGAACACTGAGCCTTCCATTTGATTTTTAACACAACGGCTCTGTTTATCATAACCGTTTGTTACCATAAAAGTATAAACTGAAAGGTAGCAATGATGGGTGAGTGTAATATATTACGTTAAATAAACTTGTCCTGCGCGCAGTGCAGGGAAAGCTCTGTTTACATTACAGTAAGCTGTTTTCTGCTACATTTACAATTTTGCTGGGCAAGGAAATTAAGAGGGCTTATGACAGCTCAATTTAGTTTATCTGGTCAACCCCCCAAGACATTATTAGTATAATTTTAGCATATTTAACTCTATTTAGGTATTTAGCAATGCAATACCAACAAAGTCTTTTTTATTTTTAAAGGAAAGAATGTTTTAGCTTTATCATTTAGAAAAAAGAACAAAAGAAAATTACTGGGCCAAAACCTGAACAATACAATCCAACATCGTCAAACTTGCAAAGAAGGTGATTATAAAGATCACTGTGTGAGGCTGAAGGAGACTTGAAAAACGGAAGGATGTTTAACATATAAAAATAATTTTTCATACTCCTTCCCACAAATTGATTCTGGTTTCAACTTTGGTTTGATCCCAGGGTAAAAATGGAGGAGTTGAAAAGAGGTGTGGAATTTGCAGATAGTTCTAAATTCTATTCTGTATTAAGTAGAATAGATACCAAGACAAGAAATTTACTTAATGACAGTGTTTTTTTCCCCAGACTTCATTTTCTCATCTTTCTATTATTTAGGATGACTTGTCACTTTCTGCTGTGTGTGTGTGTGTATGTGTGTGTGTGTGTGTGTGTGTGTGTGTAGTTGTAGCATAAAGTGGCAGGGCAGCGACGTGCAGTGGAAGGAGACAT
Source organism: Phocoena phocoena (assembly GCF_963924675.1). Taxonomy (NCBI): domain Eukaryota; kingdom Metazoa; phylum Chordata; class Mammalia; order Artiodactyla; family Phocoenidae; genus Phocoena; species Phocoena phocoena. Next base: position 74,617,784 of record NC_089234.1, on the reverse strand, counting down.
GGGTTTGGGATTAGAGCACCCAAATTCAAGTCCCTGCTCAGCCATGTGTCAGGTAGGTGCCCACTTACACTAAGTAAATTGTTGGAGGCTTAGTTAAGGCTCTCAAATTCTGGAAACTCAAAATTATATGATAAATATGGGTTCCCTGTTCCTGTTAATCATATAGGGACCTTTGCAAGTTACACATTTTGTGCCTTTCAAGCCACTGTTCTTTACCTTTTCCTCCAGCCGAATAGATCCCACTTCTCTTAAGCGTCTCATGGCTCTGCATTTGCACATGCTGTTCCCTTTGTCAAGAATGCTTTTCCCCTCCTCCTCCAGGTGAGAGTTTTATCATACTTCTGTGCCCATCTCAAATTCCCCCTCTACTCTAAAGCTTTTCTCTGAGGTACCTTTAGTTATCTCTTGTTTTAAAAATATATACTGCTTCCAACAGACTCACAGACATAGGAAACAAAATTATGGTTACCAGAGGGGAGAGGGAGGGAAGGAGAGACGAATTAGGAGTATGTGATTAACAGATACAAACTACTATACATAAAATGGATAAGCAACGAGGATTTACTGTATAGAACAGGAAATTATATTCAATACCCTGTAACAACCTATAATGTGATATAACCTGAAAAAAATATAACTGAATTACTGTGTTATACACCTGAAACTAACACAATATTGTAAGTCAATTTTATTTCAATTTAAAAAAATATATATACTGCTTCTAAAATTAATATAAATACATTCTATAAAAATATAGAAATAAAAAGGTAAAAATATCAACCATAAAATATCAACCATCTAGACATATCTCCATGTCTGGAGATAAATATCATTAGTATTTTAGTGTAGTTTCTTCCAATTTGTTTATGCACACCCATTCTCCTCCTCCGAAAAGCAAGCAGTTACAACAACAAAATCAACTCAGGAACTGATATGTATATACCTCTGTATTCTGTTTTCCACTTAATATTAGGTCATGTGCATTTTTTTTTTTTTTTTTTTTTTTTTTGCAGTATGTGGGCCTCTCACTGTTGTGGCCTCTCCCGTTGCGGAGCACAGGCTCCGGACACGCAGGCTCAGCGGCCATGGCTCACGGACCCAGCTGCTCCGCGGCATGTGGGATCTTCCCGGACTGGGGCACGAACCCGTGTCCCCTGTATTGGCAGGCGGAATCTCAACCACTGCACCACCAGGGAAGCCCAGATCATGTGCATTTTTAAAAGCTTTAAGTTTTCTTAGAAAACATTATTTTAATATTTTCATAACAGACCATCACACAGGTAGAGTGTAACTAATGTAAGAGTTCCTCTCTTGTTGGCCATCGAGGCTATTTAACATACTTTTCTTTTATAAACAAAGGATTCTTGTGCACATCTAATACTATATCTGTAGGACAAATTCCTAGAAGAAGAATTCCTGGGCATGTGCATTTCTAATACTTTTGAAATATACTGCCAAATGGGCCCCTAGTGAGGTTGCATCATTTTTCACTTCTGCTAGCCTAGTGCAGTAGTGCCTGTTTTCACTGAGCTCTTCCTGCAAGGGCAGCACTCATCACACCGTATTTTAATGATTTATTACTTGTCTGTCTTGCTCCCTAGACTACATACTTCTAGGTGGCAGGGGCTGTATCTTATTCATTTTGAATCCTAGGGTCTAGCGCAGAGCCTGCTCTGGAAAATAAGTGCCGAGTTAAAATCTACAGAATGAATTATACTTTACCACTTTTTGTTTCTAATCTATTTGTCATGTATTTCTATAAGTTGATTCTTAATTGTTGATGATATTAAAAAAATATGAAATTCTGCCATTTCTGTCACTTCGTTGAACAACCCTGTCATTTCAGTATGTTAATTTTAGGACTGGCCTCGTTCTAGCCTATGACAGATTTCCTCTCTCACACAGTGTTAGCTGTGTAGAGGATAAATATGGTCATGAAAACTGAGTTTGTAGCTATCCCACTTTTGCTTATGAGTGTTTAGAAAAAAATCATGAAGCTAGGTGTAAAAACGTCCTTTAAAAAAGGATATAGACTTTTTTCACAATGCTTGGGAGTTCCTTGCTGCTGGTATAATTTTCCTTGGTTACTCAGGCTCGTAAATGCCTGCAGTGGTAATATATTCATTTTGTATCGTGTGGCATTACAAGATGTTGATAATTTATCCTTGGTTAGGTGTCTCTCCTTAAATCCCTTAATCATTCTTCTCAAGCCGGTATTGAGGTATTACTTATAAAATAGAACATTTGTGGATCTGATCCTAAGAATCGCATTATAGTGGTGAAGTGATAGATGGAATGTGTCGGTGCTGAATGGCACTGTATATTATCAGCCCAGTAAGTGCTCAGTGAGTGGAGAAAGCACACCCTAGCCATCTGAATTTGAGGTAAAACAGCCTATATTTTATAATCCGGCAGAATTAAATTTGTAAGTCATACCGGACAACACCAAGATTACTGCCAAGGATACATATTGAGGTAAGAAGAGACTGTTAAGTCACAAACGTGGCCTCTCATGGTATTGAGGGCACAGAATGGGGATTTGGATGCTGGCTTAGATGTGGCCGTGGGCAGCTTACCCCAGCTCTGGCGCCTTCCTTTCCTTCCGGCATACCAAGGATAGGAATGGTACAGACTCACTTCACAGATGTCGTGCAGATTAAACGAATTCAGCGCCTGTGGAGCACTTTAAACAGTGCCTAGAACATATTTTTTTAATCAGATTTTCTAATCAGGGTTGCAAACTTCAGTAAGATCGTTTTAATGATTTTAACCTGGTAGCCAATAAAAAAAAATCCAGCCAAGGGATGGGAAAAAATAAAAGAAAATATATTGTACAATGCAGTATTACTGAATGTAAAATAGATGAATAAGGTAGTCAAAATGAACATAATACATAAAATATTTGATCTTTGTTTCCTAAATCCTATTGCCTTTTTAAATTGAATACTATATTTTAATACAACTTTTTAATTAGATTCTAGAAATAAAATTATCAACTGATTAAATGCCATATACTTAAAAATTAAGCAAAGTGTGAAATTTAAACAGACTGGCCTGTATTGTTATTACATTATACAACATTCTTGCATAAATATACTTTCCATAAAACAATATGCCCATCCTTTAAAAGGTGGTGTTTATCCATTTCCCATAACTATGTAATACAAATTGATGCCCACACGTTATAAATCAAAGTCCCATTTTACCCAGATTTTGGACACATGAAACAAAAATTCACAAGTTAAAATAATTGTGAATACATGTGTCTTAGTTTTTAACCTGAGTTTGGATTCCATAAATGTAGCAGAAATCACTGGCCGTTTATTCAAGCTAATCGGAATATGTTTCTTTAAAAAGTTTATATAGTTTATTATTAAACAGTTAACAGTACTCTCATTACCCAGCCACGAAGAGCTACAGCGATAAGTGATGATGACAGTTCCACGGGGTTGCGACTAGAGTGAGAAAAAGACCAGGAATTCTAGAAATTAATTGCTTCATTAAGCCCAGATTTTAAAAACAGTTTCCTGTTTTAAAATATCTCTGCCTGAAAAACCACTGAACTGCTGAATATGTTCCAGTATTTCCAGTATCAATTTTCACTGTAGCCAAGATATTTCACCAAGATGTAAGTTCACTGTAATAATGTTGGATCAATCAGAGTCTATTGCCTGATGTCAGCAAACAAAGAAATAATGGAAGTGTCAAAATGCATTACCCAAAGGGAGTATAAATTGTAAGAAAACTCTAGATTAATATCTGACAGTTACATTTGAAAAGAGTGTCGTTTCTATTCCAGAACGCAGTGAAAGTTGGAAGGATGAAACAGACTCTTGATTTAGCCTTGCTTCTAATTAAACGATGGTGGGGAGAAGGATGGTAAGAGAGACGAGGAGGACAGGAAGTCTCCTCAGAAGCCCCGAAGTTCAAGCTCAGTGTACTGTCATGAACATAATTTAACTTCTCCATCTTATTTCAGCCCTACTTCCAAGAAATAAGAAAGAGGAAGTCTTTTCGCTGTTAATCTTTCATTCCTACCTCACAGTGTTTATCATTGTGAACATAGAGCTAATTCAGAATAATAAATGGAAATGACTTTGTTGCTATCCCATGTGTTGTAGCAAAAGCTAAGCTAAAATGCCTACTTTTAGAAACAGATTTAATTTTTTAATGTGGTTTCACCTAAATATATGCGAATGTCTACAACAACATCCATGTTCTCATCTTAAATGGCAAAGCTACATCTCTGTACAGTTGTGCAAACTGTCGCATGACCACATTTCATATCACATTAGAAACGAGATGTTGCCCACTTATATTTCCGCACACTGAGCACAGACACGTTCCAAAATGAAACAAGTTTAGCTGCTAAAAAAAGGATGCCCATAGATGTAAAATACACCTTCTACTAGACAAGACATTAATTATGCATCCTATTAGACAATCTTAGATACTGCAAAGATTCTGAAACAAAGTATTCTTATTCTCATGAGCACATCTAACTCTGTCAGTTCAGAAACAGGCACCAAAATGGATGCACCGGGGATTTCTTGGGGGAGGTGTCTGTGAAGGCTGAAGAGGAAGGGTATGGGGCTAGGCAGGAGGACCTTCAAACCACACTGCAGGTCTGGCATCTCTGAAGGGGGAGGGAAGTAATAGGATGGGAGAGTCTCAGACTACAGTGCAGTTTGGAGAAAAGCTTGGCCAGGTTGATAGGAAGTCTCCGAGGCACAGAGATGGGCAGAAGTAGCCTGATTCTAGGACCTGCCCTTGCTTGGCCACTGGCTAGGAGTGCCTGGAGGTGGGGCGGGGACAGGGGTCCTGGGCCTGATGGAGGGCACGTGGCCTGCTGTGAACACCACAGCGGATCAAAAAATACATTAACTCCGGGCTGAGGCAACGACCCTTCCCAAAGCAGGTTCTATCAATGGGAGCTCTGAGCAGGCAACGTTGTGGCCACCTTAATGACTAATACGTAAGAGGTAAAAATTCATCTTTTACAAATGAGCGGCATTTGAAAGTGTATCTACCTCTGACCTGTTTTATTGTTCATAGATGTTACATGTATTTTGTGGTTTGGTTTCTAAGTGTCAGCCCTCCTGTTTCTGAGTGCCAGCAGTGAAGTAAGCAGCCTGCTACTGTCACTCCACAGGAATCCCCTGCTTCTTGCATCTTTGACGTTCGTATGATCCTTTCCCGGTTCTAACCAGGGCAGTCAGCGGGAGTTCGGATTCAGCCCTCCACCTGGCTTCTTTGTATGATCTTAGGAGGGTTACTGAACTTTTTAATCCTCAGTTTTCTCGACTTGTAAAATGGTAAGAATAAAATAAAAGATGGAAAGTGAGGATTAATGAGAGAACACATATACACCTCTTGATATGATGCTCGGCATGCGGTAAGCACCTTAAAACTTGAGCAGTTTTTATTGTGACTGTAACTTTTGAGTATTCTTCTATTATCTATCCATTTCATACTCTTATCCAGAAATATCTGGGTTACTGTATATGTTATATTGCTTCCATTTGAGCTGAGGAGCTTTGCTTTGAAAGCTCCAACTGAGTCTTTCAACTTAATATTTAATAGAGAATAAGTGATGTCAGAGGTCCATAAAGTACCAAATTAGGCCCGTGTCTAGTGCTGTAGATTTTAAATGTGACATTGTGCCTATTTGCAAGCAAAATGCAAGTTTCATGAAGTGTACTAAGCTTTCATACTTCTGAGAACAAAAATAAATGTCAAGGACCCTGAGGTTTATGGATAAAAGGAAGCGTGTTACCTGTCTGGATGGAGGCCAGGACACCTGCAGTTCAGAGACCTGGTTTACTAATCAAGAAATGATACACATTTTGTTACTTTTGTTGCTTTGTGAGAAATGCTCACCATAAAGTGATAAACTGCTTGAGAATGTGCATGATGGATAGTTTAAAAAGTAAAGGATTTCCCTGGTGGCGCAGTAGTTAAGACACGGGTTCGAGCCCTGGGCCGTGAAGATCCCACATGCTGTGGAGCAACTAAGCCCGTGTGCCACAACTACTGAGCCTGTGCTCTAGATCCTGCGAGCCACAACTACTGAGCCCACGTGCCACAACTACTTAAGCCCACACACCTGAAGCCCGTGCTCTGCAACAAGAGAAGCCACGGCAATGAGAAGCCCGCACACCACAAGGAAGAGGAGCCCCCGCTCACCGCAATTAGATAAAGCCCATGTGCAGCAACAAAGACCCAATGCAGCCAAAAATTAATTTTTTAAAAAAGTAAAGTATTTTGAGAATTATAAACAGTGGGATTCAATACAGTATTGTGTGGACCCAAACCAAGTGATTTGTGAAACTGTTTTATCACTCGCCCCTGCCAGTGATGGAAGTTGCTCCTCGTGTGAAAGTATAAATTTGTGGGTTTCAGTTGTGCTGCCCTTGTGTTTTGTCCAGGAAGTTACATACCACAGAGACAGATGGGTATTAGTAGCTTGCATATAGTCGGGAGGAAAAAGAATAGAATATATATTCTAAGAAACTATATAAAGAAAGGGTAGAGGGCTTCCCTGGTGGCATGTTGATTAAGAATTCGCCTGCCAATGCAGGGGACACGGGTTCGAGCCCTGGTCCAGGAAGATCCCACATGCCGCGGAGCAACTAAGCCCGTGCGCCACAACTACTGAGCCTGCGCTCTAGAGCCCGTGAGCTACAACTACTGAAGCCTGTGCGCCTAGAGCCCGTGCTCTGCAACAAGAGAAGCCACCGCAATGAGAAGCCCACGCACTGCAGCTAAGGGTAGCCCCCGCTCGCCCCAACTAGAGAAAGCCCGTGCACAGCAACGAAGACCCAGTGCAGCCAAAAATTAATAAATAAAATAAATAAAAAATTTTTAATTAAAAAAAAGAAAAGGTAGAATATATAGTATGTTGAGTGCTGATAAATCTATGGAGAAAAATAAAACTGAAATGAAGGCTTTGGTTTTGAGTGACGAGGGTTACCGTAAACTGTGACTGTTTTTCCAAAGGCCCATATTTTAAGATACTGGCTGGGTTTAGGGGTGTAGTGTGTGGCTGGGAAGCAGAGCTGAATGCATGGTCTGGGTGATGTTGGGATGGTTCTTACTAAAAGAGCACTAACTGTGTGTCACACACTATTCAGGGACTTTACACATATTCATTGAGATCAATTCTCGGAGCAGCCCTATGAGGAAGGTACTTCTGTCTCCATTATACAGATGGAGAAATTGAGACACGGCATGGTTATATAACTTGGCTGAAGTCACGAAGTTAGTCAGTGGTGGAGTTGAATTCAGACCCACGGAGTCTGGCTCCAGAATATGTTCTGAAAAGGAAAATGTGTCTGGGAAAGAAGGGCTGGCTCCTGTTTCTCCATTAGCTTGTAAGGAAGTATAAGGAGTAAGTATTAGGGAAGAATGGAAAGGTAAAAGAAAAAAATGGCTCAGGGAAGAAGTGGATCCATATATGCTTTTTCTCCTTCTCTGTTCTCTCTCGGGCATGGGCTTCCAACTCCCATTTTTTTCCCATCATAACTGAAGGGTTGATGCTTACTGGGGAAATGCTCCAGTGTATTAAGAGAGCTGTACCTTAATTCATCTTTTCCGTGGTGAAAACCAATGAACTCATTTCGTATTAGGGGATGGGTTTGCCCAACACAGACCATTTGAGAATGATTTGTAACTAGGGAAGCTAGTGGTTGATTTCAACCGAAGGCTGCATATCGTATTGTCTTTTTTCTTCTTCATTAATGCTTTGGGCAATTATCCTCCATCTTTATATATTATTGATCCTTGCATCTAAGTAAAACATCTTTCCTTAACCTAAATTCCTTTACATCAAAAAAAAAGATTCTATACACCTTTTTCCAAAAAAGATTTAAGGCAATTTTCAAAAATACTTCAAATATAACACAATAAAATGAAATAAAGGAGATAAGGAAAATAATGATAGGAAAAAAAAAGAACTGGCAATAAGTTAACATCAATTCATGTGTACTTAAAAGTGATGGGAAACAAATAGGATTATAGACTCCTGGTAATCCACACAGAAAGGAAAATATAAAGTAAAATGCAGTGCTCTTTGGGTTTGAAAAGATTAATAGAAGTGTAGTTATCTGTGTACCACAGAGAGAAACTTCCATAGTTCCTTATATAGAGATATTGTGTGAAGTAATGAATATCATCTGTGATACTGATGGTAAATTAAAAAGTGTATACAAAAGATACATTGGGGGCTTCCCTGGTGGCGCAGTGGTTGAGAGTCCGCCTGCCGATGCAGGGGACACGGGTTTGTACCCCAGTCTGGGGAGATCCCACATGCCGCGAAGCGGCTGGGCCCCGTGAGCCATGGCCGCTGAGCCTGCACGTCTGGAGCCTGTGCTCCGCAACGGGAGAGACCACAACAGTGAGAGATACGCATACCGCAAAAAAAAAAAAAAAAAAAAAAGATACATTGGACTGTTTCTTAAAATGACCTTTATTGAGGTCTATAACATAATATCCAAGAAAAATTCAGCCAAAACAGTTCTGCTACGGTCAAACATGACATGGTTCCCATGTGCATGTCCTGATTATTCTGGCTTGATTCAAGGATCAAATTCAGTGTGTTTGCAGAAGAAAGTTCAAGATTATATTCTCTGACAAATGCTTTAAATTTAGATATGATGTGCCAATAAAGAAAGACAGACTTATATGAGTTATAGTTTCTGATCATGTTTATTTTAAAAATTAAATTGTTTTTCTTTTATTGTATAATGAAAGCATTCAAATTTAGAAATTGTGTATGACTTCCTCTGAGAGGAGATGTAAACTGATGCATTTTCTGTTCAATATACATAGATGATAATGACGTTTGAGTCTCAGACCATCTCAGGGAGAAATAAAGATGACAGAAGTTGCAAAAGCTTATGTTATTCTTTTTTCCCCCCTGCGGTATGCGGGCCTCTCACTGCTGTGGCCTCTCCCATTGCGGAGCACAGGCTCCGGATGCGCAGGCTCAGCGGCCATGGCTCAGTGGCCATGGCTCACGGGCCCAGCCGCTCCGCGGCATGTGGGATGTTCCTGGACCGGGGCACGAACCCATGTCCCCTGCAACGGCGGGCAGACTCTCAACCACTGCGCCACCAGGGAAGCCCTTCCGGACGTGAAGGCTCAGCGGCCATGGCTCACGAGCCCAGCCGCTCCGCGGCATGTGGGATCCTCCCGGACCGGGGCACGAACCCATGTCCCCTGCAACGGCAGGCGAACCCCCAACCACTACGCCACCAGGGAAGCCTGCTTATGTTATTTATTTATTTATTTATTTATCTATCTATCGATCTATTTATTTATTTATTTATTTTTAAACAAATTACATTGTGGGAGAATTGGCTTCCTTTACACCTTCACGGTTCCTTTACATCTGTTTTTCTTTGGTGTATGCTTAGCAAACATTCTACACAAGCAAACCTTAGAGAATGTGCTTGTCTCTCTATATATTGATACAATACATATATATATGTATGTGTATATGTATACACATATGTACATATGTGTATGAAAGTCCCTTGACAGGATGGGCTCTTCAGGTGGTATTTCAGTTTGATTTACCATGTGGTTTCATCCAACACATGCAAACATAGACCCTTTCCCTTGGAAGATCACTAGTAACCGTTTTCTACCCTAATTCTCTCCCCACTTCCTACCACGGCCCATCCCCAGCCTATCCCAGCCCCTCCCAGCTCCTCTGGGGACATCTTTGCCAATTACAGGTTGCCTACTTTTCTTCACTGTTTCCCTTCCTACCAGGTCTTTCTACTTCACATTCTCAATTCCTTCCCCTTTCAAAAGTAAATAAGTAAAATGACAGGAAAAACCAACCTTTTGTCGAACCATCCTTGGGCCCCTCCACCCCCAGATAATACCATGTCTATTCAAAGGTAAGTAGAAATATTAATTTTTAAAATTATATTTGATTTAGCTATGAGTTGAGTTTCTGTTTCCTGCATCCATTTAACTAGTAAATAATTGTGAAACTTTTTTTGTCCTTTTCTCTGAAACACAAAAAGCGTAAGTGCTGAATTTATTTAAAGTGGAAAATGAGATTTAGGGGCATATACTAAATTTGAGAACTCAGGAGGCATTCCTTTTATTTTTCCACAAACCGTTTCCTCTGAGCAGAAGTGTTTACTGGTTTGTTATTGTTATTTTGTTTTTCACTGGGAAAATAAATAATGTATTTTGGGTTATACAAGGTTAGTCATATTAACAAGAACCAGTTTTTGTTACCTGAAGTTATTTGTTTCAACAGTTGTGATTCTGAAAGCCCATTGTCATCAAAAGAAAAAAAAAAGTCTTTCGTATTTATGTTTGTTCCAGATCATAAATACTTTTGTTTTTTATAATATAATGCATCCCAGGGATACAAAAAGCAGTCAGCATTTCATTTTGTACATTCACACTTTTACAGCTGCTTGCAGGGTACGTGTAAAAGTAACTGGACTACAAGTTCACTTTTCTGGCAGATTAGGATAACAACATAGATGATTGATATTAAACTACTCAGAAATGCTCTAATAGAGATAACTTTAAAATGTGTAAGATAAAGTCTTAGATTAACTTTATGTACATAGTGTGTTGGCAGCTAAAAATCATTTGATAAAGTTTTGAACTTATATCTCAAGTTTAGTTGACAACTATTTCTGCAGCTTTTTTCTTAATTACATTAACCTAAAGTTTTAAAATCCCATAGTGTGAACTAAACTTAATTTGTACATTTTATGGAATCCGTTTTGGACATTTGGTATAATATCTCTCATACTTTGACAGAATTTTCTGATCACTGTTCGGCAAGTATATGACAAGAGGAAAAGAGAAAATCAATGAGTCATGATTCCTAGAAAAAGCAGTTTATTTTATGTAGCTAATATACATGACTGCATTTTGATATTATTCCAGACTATGCATAATTACTTCATTAATTGGGCAACATAGATGGCCAAGTGGAGGATATTAACATCTTCTTGTAGTGGTTGTGATGATGACATGAAATAATACTAAGCTCCTGGCACAGAGTCTTGTATGTAATAAATAATGATAGTAACTAGTAAGCAAATAAATGAAGTGAATAAGTAAAAAAATACAATCGGATTATATTAGTGTTGCAATGATATGAGACCTTATTTTCAACCAAGGAGAGAATTTTTTTCCATATATAAGCTAATTTTCGTAAATTTTCTTGGCAAGGTCTGAAAGCCTTCCAAGGCTTTCATGACAGTGTTCCATTCTGCCTCTCCTTATTCCTCCTTGCACATTCCTTTGCTCTTTTCCTAGAAGAACTGCGCTTCTCTGCCATCCTATTTGATGTTAGCAGCCTAGCTGACTTTTCAGAATCAGGCTCTCCCAGTTGTGATCTATCACTGCCATATTCATTTTTCTTAAATAGTACTTTCACAAGACCTCTTCTCAGCAAGTAAATGTTCAGCTATCTCCCATTTGGCCTTAGAATTAGAATCTAAAAGCCAAGTATCTTACCTTTCCACCTCTCATCGGCATGCGTTCCCTGTATTTGCCTGGTGTTTCTTCTTCCTGTGGTGGACTTTACTTCCCATTCCTGCCAACTCCTTATAGCCTCCACTGCCGTGGGGGAACTTCTCCCCTTGTGTGGACAGTGCTCTTTTCTCATCCCCAAAGCCAATGTAACACTTGACTCTGCCATAATAGAAGTATACCTGCAGTTTCATGTTTATTCTGGGTGTGATGGATTAAAGATGACCACAAATTATTTGACTTTCTTACCATGGAGGTGTGATATCTGTGTGCCCTTCCCTTGGCCATGGACAAGCTCTGTGATGCTCTGACCGACACAATATGGCAGAGGGACACTCTGCCAATTTCCAGTCCTGGGCCTTAAGAGATGGGCAGCTTCGGCTGCTTTTGTCTTCCTAGAGCGCTCGTTCCCCAAGCTTCCGTGTAGAAAATCTGACTGCCCTGAGGTGGTCCTGTTTCTTTTATGAAAGAAAGGACTGTAATGGGTTCCTGACTCTGACTTATGTTTTATATATATATATATATAAATTTATTTTATTTATGTGTTTATTTATTTTTGGCTGCATTGGGTCTTTGTTGCTGCGCGCAGGCTTTCTCTAGTTGCGGCACGTGGGGGCTCTTCGTTGCGGTGTGCGGTCTTCTCATTGCGGTGGCTTCTCTTGTTGCGGAGCATGGGCTCTAGGGCACGCGGGCTTCAGTAGTTGTGGCGCACAGGCTCAGTAGTTGTGGTGCACGGACTTAGTTGCTCCGTGGCTTGTGGGATCTTCCCGGCCCAGGGCTGGAACCCGTGTCCCCTGCATTGACAGGCGGATTCTTAACCACTGCACCACCAGGGAAGCCCTAACTTATGTTTTAATTTGAAACTTTCCCCAAAAGAGTAGTCTCCAAAGTACAGTGTGAAAGACAGTGTGTTTAGGTGTAGGAAGTAAATATTATAAATTGCATTGCTAAGTATTTTTGTTGAATATTTTAAAATTTCCATTGGGTGTATCATTTATATTTTAGTAATGTGTGGTATGGAATACATGGTTTTGATTTATGTATGAATATACATCTACTTGAGGTATAATATATATTTTAATGAAAAATTGCATTGTTAAAGTGTTCAAAGTTCCAGGAGTCTGTAAAAATAATCCTGGACCTCTGTGTGTATATGTACCTACCTGTGCCTCCTAGAAAAAGAGCAGTAATTAACTTCTGATGCAGAGTTACAAGTCCCTGAAATGTGGAGAACGCACGTATAAAAGAGACGTGAGCCAAAGGCTCTCCTTGCAGATTTCCAGATCTATGCCTCTAATTTGATTTATTCTTCCCAAACCAGTTCCATTTCTTTAGGTGCCTACATAATTTCTCTACACGTTTCATAATATCAAAATGTAAAATGGAGATTTTATATTTTCTGAATTTTCTTTATTTATACAGCAAGCAAATCAATCTTGAACACCCATGATAGCTACATGGCGCTGGGCTAGGTGCCGACGTGGCAGAGATGTGGAAATTGTGGTCCCATCTCTCAGCTCACAGAACGTTAGTGAAAGCTATGCCCTGGGCTGTCTAGAGAGGAGTGAGGTAACAGAGAACTTTCCAGGCTTGTGAGAAGGCGTAAGGGAAAGGAAAACTCTGGAAATGACGCAAGACATTTAGAGGCCAGTGAGCTGTCCATTTTGGTTACAGCATAGGATATGTGTCCAGTAAAACTGGACTGAAGTTGGAAGGATGAGATAGGAGTAGAGAGTCTTGAATGACGGGGTGAGGACCTTGACGACCCCTCCATAGGTGTGAGATACAGCCCAGCAGGTGGTTGAGCAGGCTCCAGATGGAGTAGTGAAGGTGCTTTGCTTATCAGTTTCCCCCTGTGGTGATTGTACTTTTGTTCACCATTTGTGGCTCCTGTTCCACAGCCAAGCTAGGAGGTGTGCAAGGTTAAGGGTCATTGTTTTGCTCTTCCGTGTCACTACAGCCACGTTGATGACCAGGTAGCTTAGATTCAGATGATGCTTAGTTGGACTACATAATTCCAAACCTTCAAATCTGAGTAGTGAAATGTATTTCTGAGAAGGAAGATTCTTCACTTTCATTTCATTATTATGTAGCATTTATTATTTTAAATTATAAATTACACTTCTATTCCAATTTGGAAGATCCACCAAAAATCCCATAATGTGGACAGGATGATGATATTATCTGTAGTTAACAAATGAAGAAACTGGGTCCAAGAGGTTTCAATCAGCTTCTCATGGTCACTTCTCTGATTAAGTGCAAGACTAGGAATAAAGTTCACATGTTTGGAATTCCGTCTCTATGCTGTCTCTAGTTACTCTAAAGATATTATAATCCTGGAGAAAGAGAAATTGAGCTTTTAAAATAATAAAGAAACATTGTGCTGTTGCCCTCTTTAAATGGAGCGGCTGGGCCCGTGAGCCATGGCCGCTGAGCCTGTGTGTCCGGAGCCTGTGCTCCGCAACAGGAGAGGCCGCAACACTGAGAGGCCCGCGTACCGCAAAAAAAAAAAAAAAAAAAAGTGATAAAGTATACTGAATTTTTTCCTCTGGTAATTTAGTATTTTTTCTTTAACAAGGTACAGTTGGCAATTAGGAAAGTGATCCTGTCACTTTAAGAACTCCATCCATGGGAGCTGCATGCCTTGAAAATAAGTGCTTGTTTTTCTTTTATTTAAAAAAAAAAAAATTCTCTGTGATGAACAAGTCCCAGAGATAGGCAAATGCATACAGGTTGTTGAGTTAAATGCCTTTAGATCTTGAGTAAGAACACACAGACATTAAGAAAAAACATATCTGGGGAAAATTATTGCTGTGACACTGGGTATATTCTATAAGCTTTACTTATTGACTTTATTTAAAAAGCATAACACTTTTGCTGAGATAGTTTGAATCTTGAGTTGAAGGGAATTATGATGAATGTCATGCTCTTCTTTGGCTCAGGGGGTTAGATCAGTTCTATTTTAAGGATGACACTCAGGGAAATAAAGAAAATAAAACTGATCATTTTCTCCACCAATTATGCTAAAAGCACATGGCCCCTTATAATTTTCTTCTTTAAAGAGCTCCAAAACTTAGGCTTAGTAATGGAATAGGCTTTCCTATTCTTGTGTAAGGCTTAAAGAAATCTCTGCTTCTCCCTATTCTGACTCACTGCTGTTTTCCCAGAGTGCGTGTCCATTTTGGATTAGCAGTTGAGAAATGATGATTTAATAGACTCTCACTGCCACTTCTGAAGTGACCATGATTCTTAATTTTATTGAGAAGGGAAATAAAGTTTAGCAGATTATGAGAGTAATACTGAGTTTTCTCTGAAGCTTCGGAGTCTTCAGCTGTCTTTATCATTAGAGTGTGTTTCTACCATTACATAAATGATAAATATATTTTTTCTATAAATAATGACTCAGTAGCACTAATTTTAAAGTATAGTTTTTCAACAAAAATTAATTTTGTTGAAGTCAATATCTGGCATTATGTTTCTGGCAATGTGAGGGTGACAGTTGCCAGTCCTCTATGAATGAAATTTGCTGTTTTAGGAGGAAATGAAATTTGCTGCTTTGTTAGCTCCTAGACACAGCAGTAAGATCTTTAAATTCTTTGCTTTAGATGGTACACTCAAGTATTTGGAACGATGCCATTTTACTATTTAGCATTTGACATACTGAAAATAAAAACAGTGAAAATTGAATGTCATTCCTATGACTCTATCTTCAAATTTAGTGTCACAAATATGCTTTAAATGGTTAATGTGTAATAACTATGTAGTCTCATGTGCAAAAAAACGTTGAAAAGACTTAGTATGACCCTGTCACTTTGAGAACTCCATTCCTGGGAAATTCAAACACAGATTGCGAACTATGAAACTCCGGTACCTACTATGTGGATCCTTAGGTCCACTCTCTTAGCCAGATTAGGAAAGATAGGACCAGAAGCCCAAGTAAAGCAGGAGACAACTGTACACAAGTCCAGCAGATTCATTAGCAGACCATTATTAGTAAACAGTATCAACTTACTAATACGTTCCTACAGAAAGAAAAATGATACTGGGATTATAAAAGCCAGAATTAATAACGGAAGACCAGAGGTGGTTAATTCATGTGAAAGGCAAGTGTAAAGAGAACAGTAAATCTGACTAGGAGTCAAAGGTGCTAGTTGTAGTCTGTAATTGACATCTATCCAACAGGGAAATCTGGGTAATTTATTCAACCTGGGTTTCAGGGTCTCCTCCTCTAAAGCTAGCACTTATCACAGAATTGTTATGAAGGGTCAGATGATACCCTTCATAAGGGTATCATCTTTCCACGTAGAATAGATCATACTTGTGTCTTTGTCTCCCTTCCTCCCATACCTTGTCCTTGCAGTTTATTCTATTCTTTTATTTCACATGTCCCTCTCTGCCTGTTAGACTGTCAGCTCATTAAGGTTTGGTTCTGAATCATCTTATCTCCAGCTTCTAGCACATTGAAAGTTCTTAATAAATGTGTGATTAACGTTATTTTCCTAATCATTACTATCACATAAGATCTTCACACTAACTTTAAATAAGTAAATAAATTTGGGGTATCTTCTGGATACAAACCTTGAGTACTTTCTCAGATTCCTTTCATGGCCTCCTTTCCAAAAGCACCACCTGTTTCTGGGACTGTGTCCACCCCTGACCTTGCCAAGTTTCCTGAACAGGCTGGAGTCTGCAGTGAAACCCCAGGGCTGTGTGGCCCTTGCACCCCACCCACTAAGCTCTATCTGTGCCATTCACCTTGTGAGGGATTGAATAGTGGTCCTCAGAAATGTATGACCAAGTCCTAACCCCTGGCACCTGTGATGGTGACCTTATTTGGCAATAGGGTCTTTCAGATGGCATTAAGGATATTAAGATGATCTCTCTGAGTCCCATAACTGCTATCCTTATAAAGGAGAGAAGAGGGCGATCTGAGCTACAAAGACACAGATAAGAAACACGGGGAGAAAGTGATGTGAAGATGGAGGCAGAGGGTGGAGGGATACAGCAAGAGCTGCCGGCAGCCACCAAAAGCTAGGAGAGATCCACGGAAAAGATTCTTGCTCACAGCCTCCCCAGGGAACCAACCTTGCCAGCACCTTGGTTACTGAGTTTTGACCAACTGAAAACCGAAGCAACCAGCCAGAAAACATCCCTGTTCTTCCTTCCTTCCTTAGACTGTGCCACGATGTGGTTTCTTCTTGCACTCTTTCCAGGGAAGCCTCAGTGTCTACCTGTCACACTTGCCAAGCTCCCTGCATTATCTCTTCCCAGTTCATTGTGGAGGCCAGCACTATAATAACACCATAGGGCATTGTTTCATGTTTTCACAATTAGATATAAAGTCTATACATTTTTATAATCTCTTAAACAGTCCTAAGAAATGGGCGTCCATTCACTACACTGGTATTACACTGATTATATGAGATAACTCAATGGCTCATTAATTGTACTTTGAAGAATTTCAAAATAACTTCTGCATTAATGAGACTAAATTTTAGTTGGTATTTCATTGTTGCTGGACTCTCTTCTTTTTTTGGTCAAAGAGTGGCTTCAGGAGCTCAGCTGAGCTGGGAGAGGGCTGAGCTGCCAAGTGTGGCATTGCCGGAACACTCCATTAAAGCGCCAAGCCCAAACTGAAAGAGTTAAGCCTTTAATCACTTTCCGAGATGACGCAAGCAACAGGCTAAAGTGGGAGAAAGTGCTGACTGCCCCTGACCCATTTTCCCCTACAGAACGGCGCACTGGTGGGTGTCAGGTGGGTCAGCCCAGATGGCTCACTGTGGAGCCAGCCCGGAACTATAGGCTCCAGCAGATTTATGGACCCTGGAGTGGGGAAAGGGGAGCCAAAGGGATAAAGGAGTGGAAGAGTACTGGGTCCTGAGTCAGCGTTGAGAAAGGTGTCTTCAAGGTTTTGCTCTCCTCCTCCACGAGGAGGTTTTGGCAAAGACTCTTGAAGAAAACAATTGCCCAAAGCCTCCGATAAAGAGACCTAGGAATGAAGGCACCAGGGCTAGTTACGCAAAGCTGTGTAAGAGCACGACCAGCCAGAGGAGGGGGTACGTCTTGACTGCAACTCCTTTCTTATAAATTGATAAAAGTCTACAACTTTATGCCGTATTTACATCAAAAAGTTAAATTTAAATAAAAATGATAAGTTGGTAATACTTACACTATGCTATTGTATTTGGGGCTATAAGCAGAGCCAGTGATACTGCCTACTCACAAGAATAGAGTTAAACTATATTTCTACTTTTGTATTAGCTTTGGGGCACCAGAGTACCAGACAGATATATACAATTAAGAGGAGGTTCTGCGAAGAACAACAAAACTGTTAGGAACATGGGATGATTTATTTACTAAGTAAAATTAAGTTGACAAAATACCTGAGAACTGTGGGATAATATCAAACATTCTTCTGTTAGTGTAAGTGCAGTCCCTTTAAGAGAGGGGAAACACATGAGGCAGAAGAAATATTTGAATAAATAATATCTTTTTTTCCCCAAATTAAACAAAGACAGCAATCTACAAACCCAGTAAGTTTAGTAAACTCAAGCAAACGGATACAAAGAAAACCATACTGATATGCAGTATAGTCAGACTGCTGCAACCAAAGATAGGAGGGAAATCTTTTTTTTTTTGCGGTACGCAGGCCTCTCACTGTTGTGGCCTCTCCTGCTGCAGAGCACAGGCTCCGGACGCGCAGGCTTAGCGGCCGTGGCTCATGGGCCCAGCCGCTCCGCGGCATGTGGGATCCTCCTGGACCAGGGCACGAACCCATGTCCCCTGCTTTGGCAGGCGGACTCTCAACCACTGCACCACCAGGGAAGCCCAGGAGGGAAATCTTAAAACATCCAGAATAGAAGGTGCATAACCTACAGGAGAACAAAGATAAGAAGAACAGCTAACTTCTCATCAGATACGACGGAGGCCAAAAAGATGATGGAGTGTTTTCAGAGTGATGAGGAAATACCTGTCTACTTAGAATTCCACATCTAGAAATCAATATTGTTCTAACATGAGGACTCAGTAAAACATTTCAGGCAGACAAAAGCTAAGGCACTGTGTTGACACCTTATTTGCACTAAAGGAAATACTGAAAATAAAAGAAATGATTTAGGCTGAAAGGTAATACCAGATGAAAACTCAGATCTGTAGAAAAGAATGAAGAACAGCAAAAGAATGAAGATAAAACAAAGGGCTCTTTTTGGTGTATGTCTGTCTGTCTGTTCTTATGTCATATATTTATTTATCTGTAAAGCTTAACTATTCAGAGCTTATATATAGCAATGCACTGGGAGATGTAGAGCACATGAGCGCATCTCACAGTACTTCATACAGTCTTACAGAAATAAGAGAGATGATTTATTGAGTGCCTCCTGTGTGCCTGGTTACCATTCTTTGTACATATAGCTCAAGTTTATAGCCCTTACTTTATGGACTAGGAAACCAAGGCTCAGATAAGTGAAGTCACTTATCTACAGCCTCTAAGTTGCAAAACAAAAATGTCAGCCCTTGCTCTCATATACTCCAAAATGGATGAACAAGGTTTTAACATTGTTTGTATGAATAGGAGACTGAAAATAACTTGATTCTATACATAGGAAACTTTAATAAATTATTGTGTTTTTATTTGGTGGAATATTATGCAGCTGTTGGAGTCAGAGACCTAAGTGGGCTAACCTAGAGCAATATCCACGACATCATTTTAAGTGGAAAAAGTCCAGATTGAATATAATGAGAATAGTGTATTTATGTCTGTGTGTGTATGCATGTGTGTGTGTGTATATATATATATATAAATATGCATATTTTGATGATTTTATGCACAAACACACATTCAATACATATACACATAGAGAGAGACCAGCTCTTAACAATGCATAAGAACTGCTAAGAGATTTTGAATCTAAGGAGAAGTGCTTTAGAACTTGAGGGTCAGGATTGAAAGAGAGACCTCCTTTTTTACAGCACTCACTTTTGGTGTTTTTAAAATTTTTACTACATACTAGGATTTTTTCCCCTGATTTTAAAAAGCCTAGTTTTTAAATAAATAAGTGTTTTGCTCATTTCACTACACTAAATTAATGGAGGACTCACACATAAGCTTATTAGGGGCAGAGGCTGTTACTTCTTTCCTTTTTACCCAGCTTAATGTGCTGGTATATAGGCATTAATATTCATTGACCTTAAATTAAAAGGGTGTTGGTAATATTAAATAGTAAAATTTCTTTTAAATACTGGTATAGGGCTTCCCTATACCAGTAGTGGCACAGTGGTTAAGAATCCGCCTGCCAATGCAGGGGACACGGGTTTGAGCTCTGGTCCGGGAAGATCCCACATGCCACAGAGCAGCTGAGCCTGTGCACCACAACTACTGAGCCCATGTGCCACAACTACTGAAGCCCGTGTGCTACAACTACTGAAGTCCGCGTGCCTAGAGCCCGTGCTCCGTAACAAGAGAAGCCACCGCAATGAGAAGCCCGCGCACCGCAACGAAGAGTAGTCCCCGCCCACTGCAACTAGAGAAAGCCCACACGCAGCAATGAAGACCCAATGCAGCCAAAAAATAATAATAATAAAAAATAAATAAATAAATTCTAGTGTAAGAGACAAACACAGAAATAAATAGGACTGTTTAGAATAATACATAATGCAGGAAGTAATATTTGAACAGATGCTGAATGGGTAGTGTTTTGGGGGCTGAGCTATGAAATATATCACTTTAGGCAAGAATGATACACAGATGGGGAGGCAGAAAAGTGTAGATATGTGTTGGCGAAATGGAGTCTTTTTTTGGAAAATGATGAGCTGATGAAGGTAGGTTGGTGCCCTATGTGGAGTGAAGGGGGTTCCATTGACGGGTTTTGAACAGGGTGTCCCTCAGACTTAAGAGTATTTCAGAAAGATTAATCGGCAAGGAGTTCTTTCTCTGAAGCAGAGTTTTAAGTCAGTCCTCTTTGCCATTATAAGGACCCCCTTCGTTTTCTCTTCTCCTTTCCTACTCTTCCAGCCTCCCCTCCCATGTTTTGACTCCACTTCCTTTTCCTCTGCTCTCTTTTTCTGGCACTTCTTCCCCTGCCTGGGCATGGCAGTGACAGCCCAGTGACACCCTCCTGCTTTTCTGAGCGGCTCTGCTTACTCATGGAACCAGTATTCTCTCACACCACTGTTGAATATACCATTTCTTTTTGTTTTTTCATTTCTCTTTTCTGCATGTCTTTTTTTTTTTAAACTTCTGTCCACATGGACATGAAACTGTGATGGGAAACAGTATGGATCTTTCAGGGAGAAATACCCCCACAGGCCTTGAAGCCAACAAAAGGGACAGTTTTCATATTTCTGCTCCACAGAGTAGCAGGTTGGAGCTTGGAGTAGCACATACCCTACAAGACTACAGTTTCTTTTCTCTGCAAAAAAAAAAAAAGATAACATTTTTTGCCTAGAATACCTTTCTCATCCCCACTCTGCCCAGCACCCTCAGTTCACCTGGCTAACCCATGCTCATCCTTCAGTTCTCAAAATGGATTCACTTCCTCTAGGGAGGCTTCCCTGACATCTCACACCCAGGTTGCATCTACACAACCCTGAACTATACATTTCTGTTATTACACTGAATTCTCCACTGAGCTATAAATTTCATTCAGTTTTGTTTCATATCTGTCATATTCATCTTTTATGACCACTTCCTGGCTTAGATGCTGGAATTTAGTAGACTCTCAGCAAATATTTGTTAAATGAATGAATGAATGACGTGATATAAAAATATAGCGAGGTATTTCCATATTGTTTTCTTGAAACTAAATTCCTGAGAACTTTTTTCGTGTCTAGCATTTTTTGTATTCATGCAATTGTAAAGCATTGCTTTTTCCCCCGGAAGACACTACAGTATATCTGTGCTGACTTCATAATCATGTTTGTAAGAGGCACTATTTGAATCAAATGAATTCTTTAGTTTTGGTTTATTGCCTTCTGAAGGTAAATTTGAGAGGGGTAAGGAGAATATTTTGAGGATACTAGTGTGAACTTAGCAATAATTAACAGATTTGTTCAAGTGTTTGAAAAGACTACTTCACAGAAAGTCAGTATTACAGGTCTTCCAGCTATTACATGTCTGTTCTACATCTTTTACATTCTAATTATTCTACCCTTTATTATACAGGAAGGCATTAAGGATTTGCTGACTAAAATGAGGCTTAAGAATATTGCACCAGTAGAAAAATGCTCCTTTCCAGAAGCTGTTAAGAAGCTCTCACTGTCATAAGCTCTCATTGTAATTCTAATCTGCTCTTCTGTGCTTCTGTGAAATTAGCTAATCATACCCTGCCTGGGTTCCCAGTGTGGTCTTTCATATCCTGCACGCCACCGTAAAAGAGGCCGTTCACTGTTGGACTTCCCAATCAGATGGAGCCCAAGTAGTTGAATATGGTCGCCCCGCAAAAGAGTGGACGGGGGAGGCACAAACTTGGGTTTGCAGGAGCAAATGGGAGTGGTTTGCCCTCCTTTTGCAAAGCTTCTTCAGCTGGGAAGTCGTTTTTGACAAGATACTTTGTCACATGCTTGACATCTTTTTTCTTTTTTTTAATGAGGGAGTGA
Source organism: Phocoena phocoena (assembly GCF_963924675.1). Lineage (NCBI taxonomy): Eukaryota > Metazoa > Chordata > Mammalia > Artiodactyla > Phocoenidae > Phocoena > Phocoena phocoena. The sequence goes on along the minus strand of NC_089234.1, from coordinate 74,595,674 downwards.
CTGGAAGATAATTTAATCTGAAATGCTGACACCTACCTAGCTACAGATTAATGGGATACTGTCTGAAAACTTATTTCAGCACCAGAGACAGAGTCTATATAAACAGAAGATGGTATGAATAAAGTAGCGGCACATCGTGCCCCTTTCTTGGCTATTTAACTAGGCTGTGGGTAAACCATTGCCCTTGCTTTGTGTCTACCCTCACATTGGCTGAAAAGATAATTTGGTATCACGGCAAATGTGGACCTTATAAGACCAGGATATTGCCTACTTGTAACACAGTTATTAATTTAGCGACCTATCTTTTGGATGCTTATTTTATATAGGAATGAAAACAATAATTCCACTGCAGTGGACGTTGTTGAATCACGTAAGGTTATTAACAAAATGTGTAATCTTCTCAGCTTTGAAACATTCCTTCAGGATCTCCAAAAGATCTTTATTTATTTATTTATTTATTTTTGCGGTACGCGGGCCTCTCACTGCTGTGGCCTCTCCTGTTGCGGAGCACAGGCTCCGGACGCGCAGGGTCAGCGGCCATGGCTCACGGGACCAGCCGCTCCGCGGCATGTGGGATCTTCCCAGACCAGGGCTCGAACCCGTGTCCCCTGCATCGGCAGGCGGACTCCCAACCACCGCGCCACCAGGGGAGCCCAAGGTCTTTATTTTTAGAGTGTTTCTAGGATCTCACTCCGGCAAGAACAACACAGTTACAAGCATGGAAGGGAGTCCGACATGGGGACGGGGGCAGGAGTGGACGTGTTGTAAGGGCTGGGCATCCTGCCTCGACCGAGGCAGTGACATGGTACGAAGCTCACAGTGTGAAGCTTAGACCCTCAGGTTGCTGTGTTCTGAGAAAGCAAAGTTAAGATCTAAAAGGAATCTTATGGCAAAACCTTCTGTAAAATAAAACCTCATATAAGAGAAAATAATGTAAGTGAACTTCAATGCATACGTTTTCGTAAACCTGTATGTTCACCTGTCCGATCTTGCTGGGAAGGGGAAGATAGTGCACAACTCCATTATGGCAATCTTGAAGTCAACTTGATTTTGGCTAAACATTTCCCCGTTCATTATGACATAAGGTCATAATTAATATTCTGAAACGGAGCATTATTAATTTTTATCTATTGTGTTTATCTATTTTATCCCGCTATGAAAACATTACTTTATGGACAAATTTCATTATCTTAGGGTGCCTGGGAACACAGCTGTCACCTGTGTCTTCGCTGTGTCTCAGATTCATAGGATTAGGGCACAAAGCTTACCTGTCCACAGGAGTCAGAGAGCAGGCCGGGAGTTTGCTGTTAAATGGGCAAGGCTAGTCTTTTCATTCTCGGACCATATGCCACCTCCCATCTCTTTTCTGAAACATGCACCAATCTTGGTCTGCCTTTTCCTTCTCTCTCTTTTTTTGTTTTTTGCGGTACGCGGGCCTCTCACTGTTGTGGCCTCTCCCATTGCGGAGCACAGGCTCCAGATGCGCAGGCTCAGCGGCCATGGCTCACAGGCCCAGCCGCTCTGCAGCATGTGGGATCTTCCCGGACCGGGGCATGAACCCGTGTCCCCTGCATCGGCAGGCGGACTCTCAACCACTGCGCCACCAGGGAAGCCCTCCTTCTCTCTTTTGATAAGAGATGTGGGAATAGAGAAGTATATCTCCACTAGGGAAAGATATAAATTCCAGCTCAATGATAAATTGCAAATGAGATTCGGCCTCAGTGTTGGGAAGCATCAAGGGATGGCAGGGCTGTGGCCCCCTGGGGACCCATCCCGTCCTGAGCAATAGTCCCTACATAACTCCTACTCGTCCCTGCCATGCATGATCAGGGCACAGTGTGGACCAATTTCCCGATTATTTCAAGAGAAAGCAGGTATTAGGTTTTCATTTTAAAACTTCTTGATTTTAAAAGATTGCTCCCCAAAAGCACGTGTGTCACCAGTGAAGCTTCCTTACTAAGATCCTTGACTGCAAACTCTAGCCCTGCATTTGCAGATGTGAGATGGACATTTTCACTGAGCCGTCTTTGCTTTCACCTCGAGTTTGGTTTCACTAATGCTAAAGGGACTCCCTCCTGTTAAAGCTAGAAAATTTGCTCCTCTGCTTAATATTTTATTTCAGTTAATGACCCCACCCCTCCCCAGTGCTCCTTTTAATGTTATTTTTAAGTTCCTCGCACTGTTAGGCAAAGTCTATATTTTTTTCTTCATAATCCTCTCAAAATTATCTTTCCCTGTTCATCTCCACTAAGCACCTACTCGGGTTATCATTAACTTATTCCTGAACAAATGCAATAACTTGGCTACTTTTCTTCATTCAAGGAGAGAAATTTATTAGTCGGTGGGTGTTGAACATTGTGTGATGTGCTTGGGACACAGCGCTGAATAAGCCACGTTCCCCGACTGCTGTGATGGTTCTCATTCAGCTGTCTTTTTTTTTTGCAACATCTCCTGTACAGACGTCAGGTGTATCTTTCTTAGTTTCTATACTGATCATGCCCCGCCCTCTAGAACATCTATAAATCCCTCCTGCGACCAAATGGATTCTAAACTGCTTAGGGTTGAAGGCTTTTCTTAGTCTAGCTGTGGTCTGCCCTGTATTCCAGCCTTCATTTATCACAGTGCCTTCTGCGGACATGACAGTCTTGTATCTTAACTCCCAGCTTACTTCTCCACAAACCCCATCTGCTCTCCATCCTGTTACCCTTCAACTGTCCCCCACAAACAATGGAAAATATCTAGTCCTTTTCTATCTATAGGAACTTGATCATGACATGGTTTAGAACAAGCGTTGGCAAACTTTTTCTGTAAAGGATCAGGGAGTAAATACTTAGGGCTTTGCAGCCCACATGGTTTCTGTTGAAACTACTAAGTCTGTAGTTGTAGCCTGAAACCAGCCAGAGAAGATGTAAAGGAAAAAGCATGTTCCAGTAAAACTTTATTTACAAAACAGATGGCTGACAGGCTGTAGTTTACTGACTCCTGACTTAGAATGTCCTCCTCTATGTCTGTGTTGCCGAATTTTCTGTTCTCTGATGCTTTCTCATCGTCACCACCAGGAAAGAATTCTTGTTTTGATTTGTGGCACTCACCTCTATCATATCTACTGTAACAAAGTGGTTACCTCCTCAGCAAGATGGCAGATTCCTGGGTGACAGGGTCAAGTGTCATTCTTCTTTATATCTCCTGTATTCAGTGTTGAGTGAATGAAAATATGAAGACATGAAAATTATATAATGTAATAAATCAGCATTACCTCAATAAAAAATAGATCTAAAATTTTAGAAATAAACATTTGCTCTATTTCACTGAAATTTCTGGATTTTGACATGTATCACAATTCCAAATGTTTAGATAGAACTTAGTGGAAAAAAAGCAGTAAAAACCAATGCAGGGAAGACCAAATTCTTGTTATAGTTATACTACTCTTTCTTCCTTTCAAATATGGAAACCAATAAGGAAAATTGAAACCATACATGTGTTGAATTTTGTAGCATCAGTCAACTCCAATTAAGTGTAAGGAAAAAAGCTCTCATTTAAAACATTAAAGTATGATAGAAAGACAAAGCTATTTTCTGTGATTTTTTGTGCATGATAGTTTAGGTAAAGAACATTCAAAATCCCAATTAAAATCTCATTAGCCTTTCAAATTAACTATAAAATTATCATTAATAGTATCTATGATAAGCCTGAAAATCTCAGTGAAAACAAATTTTAAAAAAGAAGAGAAGTAGTGTCTAATTTTTAAAAGTATTGTAGGAAACTTAGTATAAACTTTTTTTTCATAAACACAACAAATAAATACTTAGATTTTGGAAGAAGAGCCCTCATGTATAATATCAATAAAAAGGATAACATATCTGGGAAGAAATTCAGTAATAAGTATGTAGGAACCACATGAAAAACTTCAAACCTCCACTATTGGCCTAAATGAATGACTGAATACATGGAAACACATGGCATGATTTTAGGTGGGAAGGTTTGGTATCGTGAAAATATCAAGTCTCCATAAATTAATCTCTAACTACATTGCATTCCCAATCAAAATAACAAAGTACTGTTTTAGGAACACTTACAAAGATGCTAGAAAAATAAACCTAAGATAATATCAAATTTATCAATCATATCAAATTTATAAATCTTAATCTATAAAGGAAAAATATTTTCCTTTCAGAAGATCCATACTACTATATATACAAAGTCAAATGACAAACATGCTTGTATAATAGTTGCAAAAACAATAAGAACAACAACAACAGATAGACAGAAGAGAAATATCCTTAAAATACAAAGAGAGGAATACAAACCACGAAATAGAAAATTAAGCGTAGAGCAACTCACAGTTAAAGAAATTTGAATAAGTAGACAGTAACCATATGGGAATAAAGCTCAGCCTCATTACTAAGTAAAGAAATGCACATTAAAATGAGGTACTTTTTTTAACTACCAGATTGGCAAAGATGAAAAGGTTTGTTAATTCTCAGTATAGTAAGGGTATCGGTGAACGGGCACTCTTCACAGCCTCTTGATTGAGAGTGTAAATCGGTATAGAGCTGTTGATAGGCAGTTTGGCTAACTTTGAAGTGTGAAATGCACATCTCCTTCAACTCTTCCCAAGAGTCAAATTCCCCCCTTAGGAAGATTTCCTACTTGTGTAATTTTGAAAGATGTTATTGAAATTACAGTGGTCACACCTAAATGTTCATTAATAGGAGACCCACTGAATTATGGTAGATCAGTACTTTGGACTACTAGATAGTTATTAAAACGAATTAGACAGTTTTATAGGTATTGAGATAGGACAGTCTTCAAAATATAGAGAGAAGAAAGCAAGATGTAGACTGTTCTATGCATGTTACAATTTCTTCTATATAAATTGTTTTACACTTGATATGCATAAAAATTTCAGAAGAGTTGGTAAGAAATTAGTGTTGTAGCATAGTGTCTATAGTAGGTCAGGAGATGGTGTGGAAATTGATTTTAGATATATCAAAATTTATATCTATTTTCAATTTAATCATATTCTATTTTTATAACAATAGTCTTGTTGCAAATAAAGATTACCAAGCTTTGCCTAGATACTTTGCACCAGAGAAAGGCAGGATGCAATTTTTGAGTATGAAAAATACTTAGTAGGTTAGTAACAACACAGCTTCTCATACTAAGTATCACTTATATCACTGTAATGAATGTAATCTAAACCTTAACATATTTTCGGGACCTCCTGCCTCATAGCTGGGTATGGCAGGAATCACAGTTGAATTTGTTAAACTTTTTGTTTTTCCTCTACTCCTGATTTCCTGGAAGGTATTTTTGCCCAAACGCACTTGGTCTCAGTGTACTCTCTCACTCTTTCCTCTACCCTGCCCCCGGGAAAATGAGTTAGCAGAAATGTGGGCAGAATAACCTGGTGGGGTGTTTGCTGCTCTGGGCCAGGCTGTGAACTGGGGGGTAAAGCCCCCACCTTGGCAGAGGGGGCCCGCCCGGTCCAGAGCTGTCAGCAACAAGGTACGTGAAGTCAACCTCAATCAGCCTGTTCTCCAGGACAGATATTATCAGGGTGATGAAGACCTCCATATTCTGACTCTTTGGTCTTACTGTTCATTTGTCCAAAACTCATCTGACAAGACAGATGGTACTTACTGAGTCTCCTCAAAACTCCATTGTTACACTATTCAAGACCTGAAATAGTCCTGAGAACTCACCATTGCGAGCCTCTCAGTGTATAGGTGAAGAAACTGAGGTTCAAAGCAATGAAGAAACTTGTACAATTTGAGACAGCAGCTGAACTGAAACTAAGGCACAGATTTAGTTCTCTTCCAGTAATTAAAAGAGTTTGGGGGCTTCCCTGGTGGCTCAGTGGTTGAGAGTCCGCCTGCCGATGCAGGGGACACAGGTTCGTGCCCTGGTCCAGGAAGATGCCACATGCCGCAGAGCGGCTGGGCCCGTGATCCATGGCCGCTGAGCCTGCGCGTCCGGAGCCTGTGCTCCGCAATGGGAGAGGCCACAACAGTGAGAGGCCCGTGTACCACAAAAAAAGAAAAAAAAGAGTTTGCAAGGAACCACTAATATTAAAAACAAAACACTCTTGGGAATTGTGTTTCATGTAATTAAATATTAGAAATCTACAACTGATGGACTTATACATTGCTGATGTATTAATGGTTTTCATGTAGACTCATGCAAGATGACCAATACAATTTCTCAGTAAGAAATCTGGATCCGCCTGAAAGATCCCCAGTTACTATTTGGAGAACTGTGTTTTTGTTGCTAAACTAGACACAATAAGCCAGGCTTTATTTGGCAGGTTATTACCTTGAACCACAACCCAATTATTACATGGGTTTTATAAAAAATCCTGTCCATCCTGTACTGAAAATATCTCAGCTAAATTAATCTCTGTGGGAAGTTGCTCTTACCACATATTTATAAGCTGGAAGTTTATTTATAGTTGAAGTTTCTTGAAAACTTTGTTTAAAAAAAGTAGCTTTAAAAATTATTTGGATAGACTTCCAAACACACAGTAGGGATTTGAAAAGCACTAAGGCTAATAAGGGTTTTGTATTTAGTTAATAGGTTCCTACTGAGCAGAAGATCAAAATCCCCAGCTTGCAATGTGATTTAACTCTAAAGTCAACTAATCCAGGTTCTGCTGTTTAATAGTGTCCAGTAGGGTCCTTAAATACAGACTGTGTACTAAGGATAAAAGCACTAGTTGAGCCTGGCTGAATTCATGTTATGTTCACTTCAGTAGACTATTAACCTGATATTGAACATACATATGTGGATATTTGCACATATGACACCTAAATAGGTTACCAAAAATATTTGCATATTTTCAGCTTTTTACTTCATCTCCTCCCTAGGGAAAATGTTTCTTCCAAGCAGATACAAATAATTTCTTTGCCCCCGGGTCTTCTTTTTTAATCATCTTGATATTAAAGCATTCATTGCCGTTGTTCACTATTCCATTTTTCCATGTCTGTCTGGGGCAGTCGGTTCCTCATATCACAGCTTCTATTCTAATGACATACAAAATTCTTAGTGGCTCTACCTGCAGTTTTGCAAAATTCACATAATAGGTACAGGACTCAGCAGTATTTATGTTGCTTCACGTATTGTTACTGAGTTTGTCTGCCAACTGTACTACAAGAAGGAGGGTTACATCAGTGTCCTTAGAATTAAACTCATTGGAATCCATGTAGATATTTGCATTTTCTGTGCATTAAACCATCAGCTCCTAGACAAAAACCCAGACCAAGAGAGCAGCTCAAGAAACAGGCAGGCAGTGGACTTTACCCCTATCTCTCTTCCCTCTAATTTACCTTCCTTTTAGCTGAAGCCCTCCTTAACCACTCGCTCCAGTGTGCAAATTTGACTCTTTTCTGTGAACCACCCACTCCTTCCCACCTCTGAAATACTTCTGTTTATCCTGAGCTGGTCTGTGGTAGGACTTACATTCTCTGTGGGCACAGTGGAATGGGGGTTACGGCTGCCTAAGTAGCAGACAGATCCCGCTTGGGTGTCAGCCTTACCTCCCTTTGAATCCAGTTCTGCTCTTTGCCAGTTGTGAGCCCTCAGACTAGTCACACTCAGCTTCAGATCCCTCGTGTGTAAAATGGGGACGATAGTAATAATTGCTGTTGCAGAATACTGAAGAGTCAATCAACAAATCCATGTAAAGTCCCCAGCACATAGTAAGCATTCACTAGGTATTAGCTATTATTGTTCATGATGACTGTGCCACTGCTCTTGTTTTTGTTCATTCCTGCACACCCTGTCTTGGATTTCCCTTCTCCTACCCAAATTCAACCTATAAAATAACTAGGATTACAAGGGCAAAGGGGTAGAGAGTATATCTGCTATTATTGGGTTGTCAGAGGGACCAGGGGTCCTGGAGCAATATTTCCTGATACCGCCAGTGCCTAGTTCTGTGCTGTGCTGGAACCTAAGGACATTCATCATCTTTCATGCATTCTCTAAAATGATGCCTCCACCATGCCTTATTTTCTTATGTGTCTCTATATTTCACTTTTTCTTGGGGATGTAGATGCAGAAATCATTCAAGGCCAAACCAGATGAAAATAGCATAATGGTGTCATCTGAGGGTAGGCTAGCAGGAACTGGCCTTCCGCAGTACAGATACTATTATTTCCATTCTATGTGTTAGAATTGCAAGGCTTGGAGAGACTGAACCAATTATCTACATTCAAATTACAGCCCTACACTTGCTAGTTTTATGAGTTTATTTTTATCTTACTAAGCCTGTTTCTTTCTTTGTAAAATATGTATAATATCTACCATGTGGATTATGTTAGAGATTGAAGAAGATGATATCTGAATAATGGCTGACATAATCTATCATATATTATATATGTGTATATGTATATACACATATATACATATATATAACACATATGGAGATAATAAATATTTTTCCTGCAGTGATAACTCTTGTCTCTTTTTTCTCCAGATTTTACTACAAATTAATTAATTATTATTATTATTTTTTTTTTGCGGTATGCGGGCCTCTCACTGTTGTGGCCTCTCCCGTTGCGGAGCACAGGCTCTGGACGTGCAGGCTCAGCGGCCATGGCTCACGGGCCTAGCCGCTCCGCGGCATGTGGGATCTTCCCAGACTGGGGCACGAACCCGTGTCCCCTGCATCGGCAGGCGGACTCCCAACCACTGCGCCACCAGGGAAACCCACTACAAATTAATTTTAAGCAGCTCCTTGTCTTGATACTTACAATTATCCAACACAGGTGAGGCATTTTTAACATCACACAGTTTTTATGTGGGAACCATAATTACACACACTGAAGTTTGGTTTAAATTTTATTTTTTTTTAACCTTCTGCAGTCAGGGTCCTTTTTTTAGCAGACAATTATTGAGATATAGTTTATTCACATGTTCAGCTTTATAAGACAATACAGATTGTTTTTCAGAGTGGGTTAAACCAGTTCACACCCACGCACAGGGCATACAATTTCCATGAATGCACATTCTCAACAATAACTTTTGTTGTTTGATGTGTTTTTTAAAAACCCATTTCTCAGGTGTGAAATACCATTTCATTATGATCTTAAGTTCCATTTGAGTCTGGGTTTTGTTTTGATGAATCCCTGATGTTCTCTGCTGAAGAAAAGCTACTACTAAATCCATTCTGTCTGCTTCACCATTGCTTTTGAAAATCCACTTTCCCTGGCCAGTCCTCTTATCTGTATGTGTACGTACGTTTGCTGAACTCCACCTCTTATGCTTTTAGTGAGGAGTATTTTGGTTTGGGTGTATGCTAAAATACCTAGGCAGACCCAGAAAACACAGTTGCACTGAAAGTTCCCAAATATGGCCTATTGAAAAGAGTAACCAGGATCTTGTTTTTGGAGAGTAAATTTAGAGAGAAATGTTATCCCAAGGAATGTGAAACGGTGATAACTTTTTGGAAGACGGTTGGTGATGATGATGAGGGTCAGTCTGGTCATTCCTTTTATGCTTTGGAATAGGGGCTCAAGGCCCTGCTTTTGCAATTACTTTTCATTTTATCCAGTGTTCTCTAGGGATTGTAAAAAGGCTGATTAATATACATTCCAGTTAAACAGACTTTGGAAAAAATATGTCAACAAAGACATTATTACGTAGTGTTCCATGCGGTAGTAATGATGGCAAGTAGTGACGGAGCAGGGCAGCGCCAGAGACTGTCACTAAGCCCTGCAACACACTGAGGGTGTCGGTTGAATGTCTATTTGTGCTTCTTTCATTGTCTTAGTACTTTGCTTGTTCATGAACTATTTCCCCAACACATTACTTGGATGAGGAAGAAGTAGATCACAGTGCTGTTCCGAGGTCTTCCTTTCCTTATCTGGAAGTTGCTGTCTTTAAAGAATAATAGAAAGTGGAGAGACTCTCTAAGGCTGTAATACTCTACATCTATAATACTCGCTTTTTGTCCTTGCTTTCTTTTTCCTGAGGTGATAGGAGAGAGGTAAAACGGCAGTATGAGTGAGGCCAGAGCAAAGTAATGGTGATGGACCTAGCAAGGAATGAGGCCATTGCCAATGCTTGGAGAAAATCGGGAGGAGAAACTGGGTATGAGTGAGATGTAAACCATTTAAAACAACTGGAATAATAGAGACGGCAACCGGTCAGAAGGGATGTGGCCATGGTGCTGGAGCGGGGAGCCCACCATGCCACTCACTAGGTCTCCAGTGGAAAAGTTCTAGAGTGTCTTGGGTTATGAACCAGGCCTGTCCGGGCAGCATGGGAACAACTGGGGTACAGCTATTTACTAACTGATATAAACATGTCTTAATAACTCACTAACTGCTATGACTATCTGTCATAGGGCTGCAAATGGAGCAAGATTGAGGTCCCAGTGATGAGAACTGCTAGTCAGATATGGACATTGAGCACTGTTGATTCGGGGAATTACATATTTGCTTTATTCAGCCTTTTTTTAATCATATATAAGTCCATATCAAGACATTTGCCTGGTGGAACGAAAGATCTTGCAAGCATCAAGTTTTACTATAAACAATAAGAATTAAACTTATGCTAGGGATTTAGAGATTTTGAAATACCTAGCACTTTAAATTTGATTATTAGTCACACGCATTCTTGGCTTTTATAGTCACTGTATTTATTATTCAAGATAACCTAGTAATTACAAAAATAGATTGCAGGATATAGTTTGTTCCGTGAAAAATATATTTAATTTAAATAAAATTAAACTTCCACTGCATGAATTCTACAGCTTTTTGTGTGTGTGCAATCTAAGTTTCCTAAAGAGCAGGTAGACCCAAAGGAGACCAAAGGTTGCTTTATTAATAAGCCAAATAGAGGAACATACACCATGAGTATAGACTTCCAGAGAATTTTAAGAAAACTGTCTCTGATGAATAAATTATTCATCAATGTTGCAATAGACAACACCCTAATATCATGAGCTGAAAGGTAGGTGTCTGGCAAAACCTGATGTATTTTGTGTGTAAACTAATAAAGAGTTGCATGTAAAATGTATCTTTTTCCTCTTGTCCTGCTGGAGAACAGATAGTTAATAAAACTGAGAGATCAGCTCCAGCTTCTAGGTATTTACAAGCTACTGTTCAATTACATTTTAGACGTACCTGCCACCTCCATAGTATGCTATGCCTATTTCAATTTATTTCGCACAATCTCTTATGGAAATCCACATTCCCTAGTAAACGTAAACATGCTTGCATTCAAGAACTTTTATCTTTATAACCTCTTCAGTGCCAAGCAATGTGGAAGACTGTTAGGAACTATTTGACCTGAATTTCATTCGTGGCTGGGATTGTAAAATGGAAGGCCACCTTGGGGAATGGCTAGAAACAAAGGGGGAACTTCTCCAACTTGGTCTGTTACCTCTGATGGTCCCATGATTTAGAAAAGATTTGGCTTCTGGATTTAGGAGATCACTCGCTAGTATCACAAGCTTTTAAGGAGGTACAAATAAAGGACTTTTGTAGTTCAGACTGAGAGATTATTTCTAGCAGGGACATCAGGATTGACCTTTCAGAGGAGATAGGATTCAAGATCGGGTTTAAAAGGTAGATATTTTAGGCAGAAGGATGAGTTACTCATGACTTCATTCAGTAAGCATCTATTGGATACTTGTTATATGTTAGGCAAAGGAAACAATGTTGAGATATGTATGGCTACAACAAGGAACTTTCAGTGGCTTTGGAGGGTAGGAGTTAAGCGTGGGAAGGTGTAGGGCTGGCCAAAAACTTCGTTCGGGTTTTCCTGTAAGATGGTATGGAAAAACCCGAACAAACTTTTTGGCCAACCCAATAAATTGGGACCTTAATGTGCAAGGCTGGGTGAAAGATTGTGTTTTATTTTGTTTTTAAAATAAATTTATTTATTTATCTTTGGCTGTGTTGGGTCTTCGTTGCTGCGCACGGGCTTTCTCTAGTTGTGGCGAGAGAGGGCTACTCTTCGTTGTGGTGCGCGGGCTTCTCATTGTGGTGGCTTCTCTTGTTGCGGAGCATGGGCTCTAGGCATGCGGGCTTCGGTAGTTGTGACACGCAGGCTCAGTAGTTGTGGCTCACGGGCTCAGTAGTTGTGGCTCACAGGCTCTAGAGCACAGGCTCAGTAGTTGTGGCACACGGGCTTAGTTGCTCCGCGGCATGTGGGATCTTCCCGGACCAGGGATCAAACCCGTATCCCCTGCATTGGCAGATGGATTCTTAACCACTGAGCCACCAGGGAAGTGCCAAAGATTGTGTTTTTGTTTTTTTATTTTTATTTTTTTTATTAATTTGTTTATTTAATTTATCTTTGGCTACGTTCGGTCTTCGTTGCCGCAGGCGGGTTTTCTCTAGTTCCAGCGAGCTGGGGCTACTCTTTGTTGCTGTGCACGGGCCTCTCCTTGTGGTGGTTTCTCTTGTTGCAGAGCATGGGCTCCAGGTGCGCGGGCTTCAGTAGTTGTGGCGCATGGGCTTAGTTGCTCCGTGGCATGTGGGATCTTCCCAGACCAGGGCTTGAATCCATGTCCCCTGCATTGGCAGGCAGATTCTTAATCACTGTGCCACCGGGGAAGCCCCAAAGATTGTGTTTTTAAAAAAGAGATGGAACCATGTCTCCCATCCCATGAGCTCTTCTTGGACTCTGCCACCACCACCACCACCATCAAGGGGTAGAGTTTGTGTCTCTTTCCCTTGAACCTGAGGAGATCTTCTGTCACTGCTTTGACCAGTAGATAAAGTGGAGGTAACTTCGGACACCAAGTCATAAAAATGACATGCACTGCCACCTTGTTCTCTTGAAATGCTCATGCTAGAAACCCACCTACCATACTGTGAAGAAGCCCCAGAGCAGACTAAGACGAAACCCACATGGAGAGGAACCGAGACCCCTTGCCCTCAGCACCCACTGGGCTCACAGCTGGCAGCTAGCAACCAGTATGCTCGCCCTGTGAGTGAGACACCTTGAACATGGCTCCTCCAGTCCTCGGTTGAGCTGCTCCAGGTGGAGAGGAGCCATTCCCACTGAGCCCTGCCCAAGCTAAAAGAATGGATTGTTACTGTTCAATAACTCCATATTATAATGGAGTTTAATGATAATTAAATAGATTTAAGCCTTATTAATTAATTATATCATCAATCTATATTATTACTCATCTACATTCATATATAATTTTAGTATTTATTATATAGCGTTAATTATTAATATATAGTTAATACTTGCAGTATAGTTAATACGATAGTATACTATAATTGATGATATTAATAAATCATAGTTTAATAATAACTAGAGACATAGTTTAATAATAACTAAACAGACCTGTTTACCAGCTCTGTATTTTGGGAAAGTTCTTGATCTCTTGAAAATTCTTGGCCTTGGTTTCTTCAACTTTAGAAGTGGGGATCATACTAGTACTTGCCTCTTAATGGTGCGGTAAATAAGTGGAGTTAATGAGGAAAGCGCCTGGGATGTAGTAAGTACTCGCTGTCTGTTCGTCGTGATGATGATGACAGTGATCATGATGATGTTGATGAGGGGGATGAAAGCAAAGCGATCACCTTTACATGGGCTACTTGCTTCCTCTGTTATATTTTCAATGTTATTTTTATGGACTGGTTTATGTGAATTGACTAAAACTCACGGAATTCAGGGAATTGGTCTCATTTATTATTATTTAGTTAGTTAGTTTGCTGTACGCGGGCCTCTCACTGTCGTGGCCTCTCCCGTTGCGGAGCACAGGCTCCGGACGCGCAGGCTCAGCGGCCATGGCTCACGGGCCCAGCCGCTCCACGGCACGTGGGATCTTCCCGGGCCGGGGCACGAACCCGTGTCCCCTGCATCGGCAGGCGGACTCTCAACCACTGCGCCACCAGGGAAGCCCTGTCTCATTTATTTTTGTATGTCGAGCACAGCTGTGCTTGTTGGACTGTCGAAGAACAGGCATTAGAGTGAGAAAGATAAATTCTGTTTTGGACTTCTGGGGTTTAGGATGTGAGGGGCATATCCCTATAATTTATATAAAAGTCCCTGAAAATATGAGCTTTGTGCTTATGAGAAGAGCAGACATTTGACAGATAATTGAAGACACAGTTGAGAAGACCTCCATGGTATATGACTGATAAGAGTACAAGGCAGAGTGCAGTAATTATTTCAAGCACAAGCTACGGAACCTGCAGCTTCCTCTGACTGGGGAGACAGAGAAGAATTCCCAGAAAAGGTGATACTAGAGAAGCTTCTTCTTTAAATCTTGGAGAGTCACTGGACATGACTATCAATTTTATTCAAATTTAGTTTCCAAAGCAAAGAATTAGATCCGCTCTCGCCGGGTTAGTATTCAGAGAAAAATGGGAAGTGAAGCTACACATTTTCAGTTTTAGAGTTGTTGGTAGTTGAATATGGAAGGGCTGTTATGAAGTTGGGCACTTCTGTACAGTGAAATGGGGTCTCAAACTGTGTCCCTCAATATTTTCTAGAATTTGAGTGAATTATCATGAATGTCAGAAGTTCTCATTAAAATATAAAAAACATGTTTAAGCACCAAATACGGACACAAATGAATTCCTTGTGTTGTTTTTGTTATTATTGTTTGTTTATTTTTTTAACTTCACCACCTCTACTTTGGCCGTGTTTTAATTACTTTTGCTTTTGCTGTTCTCAGTTTAATACTTGTAGTATTCTTTCCTCTTCTAAGTTTTAGGGTAAAAGTGGTCTCTGTTCTCTTTCTCAGCTCACCAAAGTCTGGTTTCTGATTTTCCTTATGATTGACTTATGATCTGGCCTTCTGTTTTTACTTCAAGTATAATCACCCATAACCTCCTATTTATAATTCCAGTTGGCACATTCTTATGGAAAAGAGTAGAAGCTTACAAAGAGGACCAGAATGTTTCCCGTATTTTTGCCTATTTTTAGAGCATGAAAGTTAAAGTGTTATGGGTCCTCTTATGAACAAAGGCAACAAGAATTATGTTAATCATGTTCTACAGTCATCTGTCTCCTGTGCATACTGTCATTCCACAAACATTTATTAAATACTTTAGTGTACATGCCAACACAATTTTTATACAGTGGGATATAACACTTGACAAAGTAGGACGAGGTCCTTATTGTCTTGGAATTAACATTTGGGTACTCTAAAATTTGATGTTTATTAAAGACACCTGTTCTGCTTGTTTAAAATTCAGATTTCTAAGCTTCATTCCAGATCTCCTGAATCATAACCTTGTGTTGAGGCCAATAAGTGTAACAGGCAATTCTAACATTGGAGGTCCAGAAACTTAGCCCCATACTAAGCTTTTGAGTGTGCCCTTCCTCTTTCTTAGTATAACCAGCCCAGACCTCCCTCTTACCTATATATGTATTATCCTTCTTAATATACCTCTCTGGAGTTCTTCTTCCTGTAAACTTAATTCTCTCCTCCGTAGCTCTTTCCTCCTCTAAGTTGTTAGTAGCTAAGAACTTCCAAAACCATCCGGCAAGTTAATCCTGTATGAACTTGAGCTGGCTCTTTGTCTTCAGTATTCAGTATTTGTCTTCAAATATTTTTCTTCTGTTTGTATTCCCTTTGGATCTGCATTGTAAGTTCCATAAATACACAAACATGTGTATGATGCTTCTGTAATCACTCCTAAAGCTTAGCCGGGTGTTTTTGACGTAGTACATCTTCACCGTATAATTACTGATCAAATGAACCATGAATCAGGTATCAAATAAGCTCTGTTATGATTCCAGTGCTCTGTGACTAGTGATATAGGACAACTCATCAATCTCCTTCAACTCTGGCTTTGTCATCTGTTGAACTGTGTACTCCTGAGGGCCCTTTCAGTTCTATGTTGTGAGATGATGATTTGAAGAATGTGATAAAAGTCAGCTTTGCCTGAATTGTCAACAGTGCATAAGACTAGAAGAAGCAGGATTTTTTTTCAAAAGAAACAATCCCAAATAAATATACTGGATAAACTGTTAAAGGACTAGGTCTTAATCTCACGCTGTATAAATTGCTCTAGTGTAATAAACACTTATAACGCTCTCTGAACCAGGTATTTTAGTGATAAGGAACTTGTCACGTTAGTTCCAACACAAGTTCTTCAGAATCAAGCTACTATTTTACTTTCTTGATTTAACTAAACCATCCAGTGAAAATGTACAGGGGAAGAATAAATATATTTGATTAATATTATTTCTTGAAAAATATTCTTTCTTGTTACATCTCTTCCTGGACATGTTACAGCTAGAAGATTTTTTTTTTAACTCTTGAGTAATTACATATCCTATTGTGGTCTTGAAATTATTTTAATAAATTCCACTAATGGGAATACGCAGTTATAGGCTATTTTCATTTATATAAAGAAGAAATTAACCTAGAATTTTCTTCCAGCAACCATGCTTTTGACTCTGGGAAAATCTGTGTGCAAGATACTTGCAAATGTTTCCCTTAAGGTGCAGCTGGAGTTGGTTTCCAGTGATCACTCCAGCCAGAAATCCCCAAGATTCTGGGATCACGTGAAACCATTCCTGTTAACAGAGAAATGTTGATACTGTAGGTAGCAGATAGAAACAGTGTTTTTTTTTTTTTTTTTAAGAATGTCATGCTGGGGCTTCCCTGGTGGCGCAGTGGTTGGGAGTCCGCCTGCCGATGCAGGGGACACGGGTCCGTGCCCCGGTCCGGGAGGATCCCACATGCTGCGGAGCAGCCGGACCTGTGAGCCATGGCCGCTGGGCCTGCGCGTCCGGAGCCTGTGCTCCGCGGCGGGAGAGGCCGCAGCAGTGAGGGGCCCGTGTACTGCAAAAAAAAAAAAAAAAAAAAAGAATGGCATGCTGTTCTGAACTTTATTTATGCCATTGTAATATCTATAAGAATAACATTATTTTTATGTTTTAGAATAAATTCAGTGCATAAAAATATGTGTCTGTGCATTTCTGAGCATGCATTTTGCTTTGGAATTATGTCTTGATGAGTTTTATTTGCTTAGTCAACACTTGAAAACTTTTAAGAAGTAAAAGCTATTTATCCTGTGTAAGAATTCTGAGATACCATAGAAAAAGCTGTAGTTTTCACTGAGGTTGATTTGTCAAAATATATCCTACTTCCAGATTATTAGGGTAAGCCAAACAAGGTAACTCTATTTTTCCTACCAAATACTGGTTTAGAGAAGAGTAGGTGCAGTAATCCAGGCCTACGAGACATGAGCAGAGTCAGCTGGAGACTTCTGCCAAGTTTTTTTGTTCATTAGAAAGAGACGTAAGAAAAGTTGTTCCCTCTTCTTTCTCTGGGTGTTAAGAAATACAGATGCTGCAGCCATCCTGTTACCATCACTGAGAAGGTACCGGCACAGCTGAGAGAGGGGGACAGCCTGCATCTTTAGTGGCATCATTGGATTGGATCGTGCCTGGAGCCCTTGCTGACACCCTAGGCTTATTGTAACGTGAGATAATAAATTTCAGCTGCAATGAAATGACAATTTCATTGAAATTGTAATTAAATTACATTAAATTTCAGTGTCGTTGAAAACCTCCTAACAGATAAAGAATAGATAATGAAATCTTAGGGGTGAGATAGAATAGTCCAGAAGAACAAAATGAAACTACAGCAACAAAGATAGAATATTAAAGAGGGAAACAATTCTATATGAGGAGTGAAATGTCCAAAGGCGAATCAAAGAAAAGTACCAGATGCAATTAATTGAACAGTATTCCGTGTTGATCATCACATGGTCGGTGTTTATAGCTTATGCACTCCGATGCAGGAGGTTGGAGAGAGGTGTTCATCAAATTAATTCCATGCAGTTTTATTTTATTAACAACTATGAGGGCAGTCTAGAACCATGGATATTACTTTCCAGTACTGTGGATAATATGTTTGAAAAATGAATTACACATGGAATAAATCAGTCATCTACAGCTGTGAGGTTACTGGTTCCTGTTTCCATTTTTTTCATAGTTGTTATCTTGCAGATGTATTTAAGATCAAATCATTATAAAGGTGAGATTTATAATTTGCCCTTGTAATTTTGTTACTCCGTAACTGAAAATGAATTCATTTTCTTCTGGTGAGATTTAAGTGTTTTAAAGGGTTCAAAAATGAAAGTGTCAAGTCTGATTTCTATGGTTATTTTTCTCCTTAAAAAATAAATTTCTAAAAAGATTAGATATGTCTCTTGCATTTTTGTCTTTACTTTGTTAAATGATTTCAACTATGGGGGAATCATAGCTGAAATCATTTAAAAATAAATAAATAAATCAGGTTCAATTGATTTAGGAGTTGGACCAGGTTATGTTGGGAGAAGAGTTTGGAGAACTTTTGCCTGGCAGATAACCGATCAAATATTTTGATTAAATTGAATTCCATAAAGTACAGACTGATACTTTCATATTTACTTCTTGATTGGAATGAAATGTGTTTCATGGGAAGTTCAGAAGGAGAGGACAAAAGTTAAAATCCTGCCACTGCCAAATCCGTAGATCAGGGAAACAAAATAAGCTTTTTGTAAGGTAATCAAAACTGTAATAAATGATATCTTTGAATTTTTATTGCAAGTACATTTTTAATTCACTTATTTAAAGAGAGGAATGTTATAGGATTACCAACTGGTTATGATATGTGTACGTGGATTGGAGGGTTAAGACTAAGAGAAGAAAGATGGAACGAGGGACTTGTTTTGGATGAGGTTTTGGGCTAGGACACTGACATGGCAACTGGATGGAAGGAACCAGCATGAGGTGAAAGACTGACTTCACAGGTGAGCAGGAGACTGAGTTGAGTGAGAAACAGGAATCCAGAAGGGCGATCCAATCTGGAGAGGGTGTGGTTTTGGTGGAAACCCCAGTTCACTCTCGGACCGTCATGATGCAAAACATGGGATGCCCACGTCCAGGTTTTCAAGCCGCAGGTAGCATTCAGGGCTCCAGTCAGGTGCATGGAGATGTGGGGGCCTTCTGAGTTCAGGTGATAGCTAAAGGATTTCAGTTCAACTCAGCAGATTTTGCTTGAATGAATGCCTAGTCTGTCTGGGAGATCTCATGGGAAAGTGGCTAAAAGTGAAAGCACAGGAAGTAGCAGAGGCCTGAGCTTCAGGACTGTGTCCTTGACCCCCACCCCCTCCTCAGTCTCTTGTTGACTCCACTACTGTTTGACAAGCACTTCAGGGTGTTTATTCTCTTTAGAGGCTCGTTGTCACCTCCCTCCTTCTCTCCCTCCCTCCCTCTCTCCTTCTCTCCCTCTCTCCCTCCCTCCCTCCCTCCCTCCCTCCCTCCCTCCTCCCCCCTCTTCCTCTTCTACTTCCATATCCTTTTGCTGATGGACATTCATTTTCTGGTGCCCCATTTTCTTGAAGGTGTATCCAGTCCTCTAAGGGACTTAGCTTAATGTGGAGGTGTCAGTTCCATACCTTGTATGAGTCCAAGGCTTAACCTCTTTACCCAAGAAGAACTACTAGAATCGAGACTCCTGGTTGAGCCGTGAGGCAGGGATGTGTCTCTGAGTATCTGTGGTTCTGCAGCAGCCCAACAGCCCAGCTGTCAGAGTCCCCCTTCCACCCCAGGCTCTGGTGATTTTTCTCATGTTGCTGTGAGGTAAGCCATGCAGTTGAGCGATGCACGTTCTCATGCCCTTTCCAGCATAGGTAGGTATTTTATATTGAAAAAGATTTTACATTTTAGGTCACATTTCTGATATTAGAAATCTGTATTTGGGAAGTTAGTCCAATGCCAGCTGATTTTCCAGTGATATGTTTTAAATGTTTTAATAGGTATTGTAAAAAATACAATAGAAGATAACAAAAAGAGCATACAGTTATGAGCCTTTTGGTATCTTAACCTGACGCTTTCTTTTTTTTCGGATTTTGATTAAATTAACTTAAATCTGTATATTTTAATTTTGTCTCTGTTTTTCTGAAAAGGATAACTTATTTATTTAAATATCCATCGATGCTGGGTTTTTTTCCTATTTTCTACAAACTTTATAAACTTTCTAACAATTGGAAATAGAACATTTTCTGTAAAGTAGATATTCAAAATTCTAAATTTTTAAATGATCTTTTTATAAGTCATTTACTCGTATTATTTAAGATATTAATTAACCAATCCGATCAATTAGCCATTTAACAAATATTCACGGCAGTGGACAGTTACTGTTCTGGGCACTAGAGATTCAGTTGTTAATAAACTTTCCGATATCACAGCATTTACAATCTTCTGGAGCAAACACATTATTTACTTATTTCAGTTAGAATTTCTTTTGTGAATGAAAATAAAGATACCTTTGGAAATTGTGCCTTAAAGTACAGCTTACTTTGAGGTGCATGTTTGTTTTTATACTGGGCTTTATTTTTTAGAGCACTTTTAGGTTCGCAGCAAAATTGAGGGGAAAGTACAGTGGGTGCCCCTATACCCCACACCCTCCACCCATACTCTCAGTATCACGAGAGTGATATATTGTTTGCAATCGATGAACCTACATGGGCACTATATCATCACCCAAAGTCCTTAGTTTACATTTGGGTTTACTCTTGGGATTATACATTCGGTGGGTGTTGACAAATGTATAATTCACCCACCATTATATAATAGTATCCTAGAGAGTAGTTACACTGCCCTAAAAATCCTCTGTGCTCGGCCTGTTCATCCTTCACTCCCTCCTAAACCCAAACAACCATTAATATTTTTAATGACTCTACAGTTTTACTGTTTCAAGAATGTCATATAGTTGGAATCATATAGTATGTAGCCTTTTCAGACTGCTTCCTTCACTGAATAATATGCATTTAAGATTCCCCCATGTCTTTTCCCGGCTTGATAGTTCATTTCTTTTTAGCACTGAATAATATTGCATTGTCTGATATACCATAATTTATTGATCCATTCACCTACTGAAGGCATTTTGGTTGCTTCCAAGTTTTGACAATTATGAATAAAGCTGCTATAAACATTCATGTATGGATTTTTGCGTGGACGTAAGTTTTCAACTAATTGGGATAACGACCAAGGAGAGTGAGTGCTGGATCACATTGTAAGAGTATGTTTAGTTTTGTAAGAAACTGCTAAACCGTCTTCCAAGGCAGTGGTACCATCTTGCATTCTCACCAACAATGGATGAGAGTTTCTGTCACTCTGCATCCTTGCCAGCATTTAGTGTTGTCAGTGTTTTTGGATTCTGCCTATTTTATTAGGTGTCTATCTTGTTTTAATTTGCAATTCCGTAATCACATGGAATGTTGAGCATCTCCCCACATGCTTATATTCCATCTGTATATCATCTTTGGTGAGGAGTTTGTTCAGGTCTTTTGCCTATTTTTTTTCATTGCATTGTTCATTTTCTTATTTGAAGTCACGCTTATCAATTATTTCTTTCATGGATTACACCATTGGTGTTGTATCTAAAAAGTCATTGCCATACCTGAAGTCATTCTAGATTTTCTCCTATGTTATCTTCTAGGAGTTTTACAGTTTTGCATATTAAATTTAGGTCTGTGACCCATTTTGTGTTTGTGAAGGGTGTGAAATCTCTGTCTAGTTTTTTTGTTGTTGTTGTTTTGTTTGTTTGTTTTTGCATGTGGATGCCCAGTTGTTCCAGCACTGTTTATTGACAAGACAGTCTTTGCTCCATTGATTTCCTTTACTCCTCTGTCCAAGATCAGTTAACTATATGTGAGTCTAATTCTTGGCTCACTGATCTATTTATTCTTTCTTTCTCAGGTACCACCCTGTCTTGATTACTTTGGCTTTATAGTAAGTCTCGAAGTCAGGTAGTGTCAGTTCTCCAACTTTGTTCTTCAATATTCAGCTGTCTATTGTGTGTCTTTTGCCTCTCCATGTGTAAACTTTAGAATCCCTTTGATAATACCTGTAAGATAATTTGCTGGCATTTTGGTTGGGATTGTGTTGCGCCTATAGATCAAGTTGGAAGGGCTGACACCATGACAGTATTGGTTCTTCCTTTCCATGGACATGAAATATCTATTTGTTTAGTTCTTCTTATTTTATTCACCCAGAGTTTTGGGTTTTCTCAGGTAGAACTTGTTTTATTTTTTGTAAATTTATAACAAAATGTTTCATTTCTGGCTGCTAATGTAAATTTTATTTGTACTTTCAAATTCTACTTGTTCATTGCTGGTATATAGAAAGGTGACTGACTTTTGTGTATTAACCTTGAACTTGCAACCTTGCTACACTCACGTATTATTAGTTCAGGAGTTAAATTATTTTATTGGACATTCTCTATATAGACAGTCATGTCATATGTAAACCAAGTTTTATTTCTTCCTGCCCCATCCATATTCCTTTTATTTCCTTTTCTTTAAAGTGCATTAGCTAGGACTTCCAGTGGAATGTTGAAAAGCAGTGACCTGATCGGAGGAAACATCCTTGGCCTGTTGACGATCTTACCGGGAAGGTGGCTAGTTTCTCATGAGGTCCCTTTTTTCAGCTAACTGGTTTTGAGCGTTTTCTATGCGCAGAACTTAAGTGTTTTACTTGCATTACTTAGTTCAATTCTCAAACCTGACTGCTGTCTGCTGAACTTGATCAAGAAGAAAATTTGCAGGGGGAAGTGTTCCATTATTTGGTGTTGGACCATGACACAAATAAAATTTTGAAATTTGCAAGACTCAGTTCATAAAGTCCTCTCTAAACCCAAATATCACCCAAAAAATGAAGATTAAAATTATCCCATTGAATTTTTGAGAACTTACAAATATTTTCCTTTGTCAACATCATCTATTTTTAAATAAATAACAGAAATGTGAGTAAATATAATGCTCATGGAAATACAGTGGTTTTCTCTATCAGTATGTGTATTCACTGGCCATATTTTAATGCTTAAAATGTTGCCAGTGTTTGATAATTGTATATATTTTCCTACAAATACACTAAATATTCAAATCAAAAGTTCTTTAAAATTCTTATTAAAAAATAAATTAAAATTTTATCTAAAAATTGGGAAGACTTCAGGTGGCTTCTGAATCATATATTGACTTTATGAATAAACAATAAGATTAAAAAGTACATACGAATCAAAAGGCAGAAAATGTGTCATATCATTGTAACTTTTAATGGAACATCTAGAATAATTTGTAATTGTGCACTTTTTAAAAAATTCTGGGATAAGGATGGGGTAGGGGCAATACGTTTTCTTAGCTTAAAGAATTTCACAATATTTATACTTCATGAAAAGCAATGTCTGTTGCAAACCTGGTTTTCTGCCATAAACAAAGGGAGAGTTATTTCTCTGGATTTAACTTTTTATTTTTCTAAAGCATTCTGCATGGTTTCAGAAGCATTGCAGACAAACAAATATTGTGAGAAATGAGAAGTGACAATGTATTTAACTCCTTGCATCAGACTTTTAAGCAGGCGGAAGTCTGTATATGAATAAAATGTGAATACACTGAACTCCGTCATCGTTGCCAAGATAGTACAAAATGATTTTGACGTATTCACTTCACAATGAATAAAAGTGTAATACCATTAATAACCAGTTAGATATCTAAAACATGTTATATTTTAAATTTTTATGACTTTTATGTTTATTAAGATAAAAGCTCATTAAAAGCCTCTGGACATTTTAGGAACATGAACTATGAAATTAAGACTGCTATTCTTTGGGCTGGTTATTGAATGGAGCCATAGGGCACCTTCTTCCTGATAACCTCCTTATAATGGTATTAAGAGCTAGATAACTCATTGCTTCCCCCCTGCCCGTTTTTTTTTTGTTTTTGTTTTTGTTTTTTTTTTTTTGGTCTAGATTTGCAGAAAGCTCAGAGTTAATTTTTGCTTATGTTTTTGCTAATGTTTTGCTTATTTGCAGCAACCATTTGTAGGCTAGTCCTTCTAGTATGATATCTCGTTCTCTTTCTAGAGGGAATCCACCATATGTAAGAGGGCCTTCCTAGCAGGAAGAATATTGTAAGCAATTATGAAAACATATTAAGTAAAGGGATATAGCTAAGAAATATGCTAAGAGATTTATTTGCAAGTAGTTTCTCTGCAAGCTTGAAAATAACACAAGCTCCAGCCTTCAATTCCCTTTTCTGTAAAATGGGCATCAAACTTACCTTGCAAGGCTATTGTGAGAATTAGGGCAGATGTTGCCTGTAAAGATGTTTTTGCACATACATAGCCTGATAAATATTAATGACAGCTACATCTGAGTATTTTCTGAGCTCTTATTCTCATGTCAGAGACTTTGGTAATCCTATTATCAAAGACTCTGGTTAAGCCCATATTGATTTCTACTAGAGTGTGAGATGCTAGAAAATCTATAACCTCTTAAAGCTTCAGTTCCCTTCCTCTGAATTGGGGAAAACCAGTGCATCAACCTCCAAGGCTTTCTGAGAGAATTAAAGGAGAAAATGTATGTAAACCTTGGCACGTTATAAGTGCTTGAAAAATGCTAGCTATTGTTATCACTGACTACAGTATTTCAGTAAAACCTTGACGCTTAGGTTAGGATGGTTATTTCTCTCAATTCACAGATTTAAGAGCTGAAGTAAAAACAGACTAAGTTGCCTGACTTCACTCAGTTAATAAGTTAACTAAGCAAAGTGTTAGTTTCCTTAGTTCCAAAATCTTAGCTTTCCCATTTATGTTACATCTGTGAACATTGCTGTGTTTTTCATTTAGACCATGGACAAATGAACAACGTGAGTTTACCATAAACATAATATATACCTTATAAAGTTGCTCCAGAGTTTAGTGAAGTGTGATACATGGGGTGTTCAGTTATCAGTTGATATTAATGAAACTCAGGCAAAGAGTGTCCTTCAGACTTTCTAGGAGTTATATAATGGAGTTAAGAAAATTTTATCATCTGAATTATTTTTGGTTTTTCTCCAGGGACTGCTTTTGTCTTAAGGAATAAGCATTTTGGAAGGACACATTTTAGAAAGCACTGTTTTGATTGTCTTATATATTCTACTTTACAATTAACTAAAGCAAACCGGGGATAAATAATCAGTGTATCTGATGAGATAAAGACAGTTTCCACATGTTTTAATTTAATTGCTTTTTAAAGAGCATGAGGGAAGACTAAATAGTCAAATCAATTTTCTAGGCCAACTGTAATACGCAAAAACAATAAGCTCATTCAATATATGCAGTGGAATAGTAAATACAGATGAAGCATTGCAACCATTTATAAAAGAGAATCAAGTAAATGTGGATTTGACCCTATCTAAGTCCAATCATCATTTAACCCCACTGCACCCCTTTTGTCAACCCAAATCGTTCTCAACTTTACAACTGGATTGGGGTTGCATAATATAAGCACAAGGGTAGTTAATTGGTTTCAGTGACATATGCTGTACAATCTCCCAAACTGAGGTCCACAAAAGACACATCCCATGAGGTGCTCTCGGTGGAAGGTGGAGAAAGCAGATGTGGCCAGATGTGGACAGTTGTTAATCTGGGTGAAGACCGTTACAATTTTCTGCAGGTTGGAAATTTTTCAAAATCAGAAGTTTGGGGGGAAAGAAACAGAAGCTAGTTCCAGAAAGTTAACCGGTGCTCGAAGTTGACCTTTAAATGCAGTGAAGACAATAGCATGATTTAGGGTCATTATGAGAAATTGTGTACACCAGTACTTAGGAGGAGGAAGTTTATGTGTAATTGTTGCAGATGAATCCCCTTGCTTAAAAGGCCGAGGGACAGTGGTTGGGCTGCCGAAGACGGGAAGACAGCGTGCCTTCCTGTCTAGCGTGATCTCATCCCTCTTCTGAGTTTAGCCCAGTCTGTATTTGATACAGAGGCTACTATAGACACAGAATGATGGACTAATGGTATTTGCATTAGAATGATTTGCCTCTCAGAAGTCATAAACCTATATTTTTGTTTGACTGTAATTTAGGGATAATTGGAATGTAATTTCTTCAATGTAAATAATATAAAAATTTAGTGTGTGGTGCACACTTATCTAGATAAATAAAAATTTGTACAGATTTTTCTCTGTAGTAATTTAAACTCAAATTTTATGATTACATATTCTAGTTTAAAAATGCATCTGTTATGAGGCAGTCTTAACAAATATAGCATCTTCCCATATGTTTTAAGACCTACCAAAATTAACTTGCAAAGTTTTTTTGTAGTTCTTTCACTGATATTAGAAATCTGGTTTTCTGTGTTTGGCACTTGAGTTGTTAGGGATTCATATGTTAAACAGTTCATTAATTGGGTGAAGGTAGGCATAAGTATTCTTTTTATCATCAAAGCAAGACCTATTCTGAAATAACTCTAAACTATTATTAGCAGAGAGATTTTTTTTTAAGAGTTTTAGAAATTTTTATTTATTTAATTTAGTTATTTTTGGCTGCTTTGGGTCTTCGTTGCTGTGCGCGGACTTTCTCTAGTTGTGGTGAGCGGGGGCTACTCTTCATTGCGGTACATGGGCTTCTCATTGCGGTGGCTTCTCTTGTTGCGGAGCACGGGCTCCAGGCGTGTGGGCTCAGTAGTTGTGGCTCACGGGCTTCAGTAGTTGTGGCGCATGGGCTCAGTAGTTGTGGTTCACGGGCTCTAGAGCGCAGGCTCAGCAGTTGTGGCACGTGGGCTTAGTTGTTCCGCGGCATGAGGGATCTTCCCGGACCAGGGCTCGAACCTGTGTCCCCTGCATTGGCAGGCGGATTCTTAGCCACTGCGCCACCAGGGAAGCCCCAGCAGAGAGGTTCTTAACAGAGAATATTCAATGTTCATCAGATTTATTTTGACATCTCAAATATTTATCTGTAAGAATTGCTCTCCCAGTTTCCTTGCCATTTAAATTTACTTTGTCATTTTCTCCTGCTTAAAAGCTAGCTCCTTGTTCTTATTCTTTTCCTTTCTCCATCTCTTAAGGTTCAAAGTGTATTGTCTCACATGTCAAATACCAAATGTTTAACTGTAAATGTGCTCAATTATTCCTGAGGAAAAAAACATTTTAATTCTCATAGTGTATTAGTATTCTTGTATCCAAGAAATGCACACAAAAAATTAAGTTGAAATCAGGACAGTTTGAGGATAGAAATGTTTTATGGTCATCAAGTACTCTAGTGTTTAAGAGTAGAGCAGATCTGTCATAATTTAAGTCAAATCAATAACTAAAATAGCAACCTTCCCAGGTTCTTCCAGGCCTTGCAGCAGTAAGCTCCCTTGAGCAGATCTAATACTGACCCTGTTTTAGGGAAGCTTTCAGGTATTTGTCAAGGCATTTGTTGACTTTCAAAAGGCAGCTACAATGCAAAGCATTTTGTACGTACATGACATACTGTTAGTACAGACTTATGAAGAGTTTCAAGTGCACCTTGGTAAAAATACTGTCTGTTTGGAGTTACATAATAATAAAGCACAGAAAAGACAGTGATCTGACCCAGTATGAACTTGAAGGAATCAGGGTTGGCAGTGAGAGTGCAAAAATAGACATATGCAGGAAATCCTTTAGAATGTATTTGATTATTCTGATTTCTATTAAAATAACTGGATTAGATGGTCCTCCCACATTGTAGCAGCATCCAGAAATCTATTAGCTTTACTTCCAAGCACAGCCATAAACTAGACTTTGTCTATCAGCCGAAGACCAAAGATCTTCTTTTGTAGTAATCAATACACAGACCAGTTTGAAGCTCTCCCGTGGTCGACAGATGGTCATTGCTAAGCGCAGTGTTGCCCTGTTCCCACCTCTCTTATGACATGAAAACTATTTTCCTGGACACAGGCCTTCAGGGTTATGGCTCCAGTAAAGCCAGAGGACTACAGGTGGCTTTGTGAAGACAGTGGGTCTCTGAATAACACAAGAAAACAGTGGATCTTCTTCAGCCTCCTGGAAGACAGCTTCCTTCCAGGATTATTCACTGAAAACTTGTGCTTCGCATAAATCTATAAAATTCTCCAGTGTTGACATAGTAATAATCGTTCCCATAAATAGAATGAATATATACTATGCATTTTTCGGTTATTCACTAAATGTTTGAAGTAATTTCTAATATTGAAATAATATACCATGTGAATTCTGCTAAACTGTCAAAGGATCTCTTCAATGCATTAATTTTATGAAAAGATAGTGAACTTTTTTTGCACAGCTGGACATACATATTTACCCTCTGTTGTGTATGTGGGAAGGTTGTATATTGTTTTGGCCATAGTACTGTTCTTACAGCGTGATGCTGGTAACTCTCTGTCAAAAGATGGGAATCTGTTCTCTTTCCTTGAACATGGGCAGACTGTTATTACTGCCCCAATTCTTAGAATAAGAGGTTTTGATTTCCATGCCATCGAAGACGTTACAGGGTCCATCTTGCTCTCCTGGATTGTTGTAATTACGGGGCCAGGTGTCATGTCAGGAGGACCTTGAAGCATCCTGTGGAGCAAGAGGGCCGTGCAGAGGGTCTGATGCCTTAGGCCATCAGCCGGCACCAACTTACCAGCCATGTGAATGAGCCTCCTGGGAAGCTGATGCCCCAGCTCCAATCGAGCCCTTAGTTGGGCCTCCAGGCTCGACCAACACATGACTACACTGCATGGAAGACCCTAAGTAGACATCCCCAGTCAAACTCTTCTCCAGATCCTGTCCAACAAATACTATGAAGAATAATAAAGCATTATTATTGTTTTGAGCCACTATGTTTTTGATTACTTTCTGCAGTAAGTGATGGCAGACACTGATCTTTGTTGGGCATATGTATTAATTATATGTTCTCCTTTTGTGCCTGTAGGGAAGTGGGCTTTCTGGCCACTGAAAATCAGGAGGTAGAGACATTGTTCGGATAAAGGCCTTTGAGTCCATTTTCTCCTTCCAAGAGGTATGTGGCCTTGCAGATGCTGAGCTTAGTTTAAGAACAAGGCACTCGCAGTGTTTCTAATCATTCCCCTACGAAAGTTGATACATCCATCGTTAGTTTAAATGCTTCTGGAAAGGTTATATAACCTCACAGAAGAAAAGGTGGCCTTCTAGCAGAAACTTGAACTTTTCAGACCTGGTACAATCCTTTCTTGGGTCCGCAATGTCAGCTACATCTGGGGGCGTCCATATGGACTCCAGGGCCCAGGAAGGCTCTGCTGTAGGAGGCTGAGTCAGCTCCAGCCTTGCCTCATAAGATCAGACATCGTGATTAACGGAAGCAGAGAATTAATCTAGCCCCCAGGGGGTGGTGTCGTGTGGTCTCTTCCCACCTGTCTAACCCACGTGAAAAGCAGCACTGGAAAAGCCGAAAATGACAAAAGTCAAGCTGATTGCATATGTAGATGGGTTAGTCAGGATTCTCCAGAGAAGTAGAAGCAACATATATAGTTGACCTTCGAATAACGCCAAGGTTAAGGGAACCAACCCTCCCCGCCCCCACAGAATTTTAAGTGGGCCCTCTGTATCTGTGGTTCCACATCTGCAGATTCAAGCTGTAGTACTGTAGTTCACATTTATTGAAAAAAATCCACATATAAGTGGACCCGAGAAGTTCAAACCTATGTTGTTCAAGGGTCAACTATGTGTATGTATTTATCATAAAAAGTTGACTCACCCAGTTATGGAGGCCGAGAAGTCCTAAGAGCTGCAGCGGGCAAGCTGGTGTCCCAGGAGAGCCCATGGTGTATTCCAGTCTAAGTGCAGGCCTGAGAACCAAGAGAGCCAGTGGTGCCAGTTCCAGTCTGCGTCCAAAGACAGGAGAAGACAATTAATTGTCCCAGTTCAAGACCTTCAGGCAGAGAGAGTAAGTTCTCACTTTTGCTCTAGTCAAGTCCCACACTGGGGAGAGGGCAGTTTCCTTTATGCAGTCTGCCAATTCAGATGTTAATCTCATCTTGAAACACCCTCACAGACACACCCAGGATAATGTTTAACCAAGTATCGGACACCCTGTGACCCAGTCGAGTTGACACAAAATTCATTATCACAGTAGGTAATGTATGTTATATGTACATGCATGTAGAAACATATTTATGACTATATATGTACATATGCACACGTACACATACATACATATATTCTAACCATTTACCGGCCACTTACAATGCACCATAAATAACCATTTCCAGTGTGTCAAGGCAGAGATGTCACCTCATAAAATTTTCTCAAAAATCTTCATAACCACTATTTACATATTTTATAGATGAAGAAACTTAAGCTGAACAAGTTATCTGCACTAGGCCCACCCCAGAACTAACTTCAGAGCGATAATTTGAAACAACTCTGATTTTAAAATCTTCCCACTATGCCTCAAAAATGTATCATCACTCAGCATCAAGAAATAATTGTGTTAATTAGTCTCCTCTAATAAATTAAAGAACTCTAGTGTAATCGTGCCAGGTACACGACAGGCATCCACAGAACACCTGTGGAGGGGTTGACTGCATTTCAAAACACGCGTAATGGAAAGCTGTGCAACAGAATCACCCCAAAACCTAGGCTTAACTTTTACTTTTTTTCTTTTTGGCCCTGCTGCACAGCAGCTTGTGGGATTCTAGTTCCCGGACCAGGGATCGAACCAGGGCCCTTGGCACTGAGAGCATGGAGTCCTAACCACTGGACAGCCAGGGAGTTCCCTAGGCTTAACTTTTAGAGAGTAAATCACAGACAGCATCTTATTCCACAGCCATGCCTGTTAACTGAGCAAACATTGATAATGATATTCTTAATGCTGACCCGAGGTTCTTTCAGAATCATCAAAGGATTTGTGCCATTTAGTTTTACTGTTTCCTGCACTCGAGTTTTACAAATTATTGGAAAAGAGAATATCTGTCTATACCAACTTGCTATTAATGAATTATTTTATCAAAAACATTCCTCTAGTGATTTCAGATAGGAGTAAGTATTGTCAAAAATGGTGTATCAAAAATATGGACGGTGTCCACACAGTGCAATTCAAAACTGCCCCCAAATTTTCCAAAGCAGTCTCTCATGCATTCCAAGGTGGAATAAATGGGATATTATTGAGTGAAAACGCCGTGCCGTTTTCATTTGCACATCATCATTGCTGCCATCCAGCAGTTTCAGCCTGCTCTAGGAGTTCTCATATTTTGCCTTCCACAAATATGTTAAAAGATAACTTTTAGAAAAGTTAAACGTTGTATGTTACATTTGGAATGTTTCACTAAATTCAGCATTTCAAAATGAGATCAACTTAATTCTAAGAAATTGAATACAATTCTTCTGATGTAGTTAATTTTCTTTATTGCCTGCATTTCTGAACCTTTCATTTGGGGGCCTTTCATGAGATTGGGCAGTTAAATGACAGTGCGTGAATATAGCACCATAGAGACAGGCACACATGTGTGTACTTGTCCAAGTTTCCTTTTCGTGGAAAGCTTTTCCTCCACCTCTGCACATGACTAGTTCACTAACATCCTTCCGGATCCTGCCCAAAGTCACTCTCTTAGAAAAGAAGTCATCCTGTCCCCCACTGCTTCATTGCTCTCTGTTTATTTTCTTCCTAGCAGTTGTCACAGTGTAATTACCTGTTGAGGTATTTGTTTACTTGGGTATCATCTATCTTCCCCACTGGCATGTCAGCTCTACAAAATCAGGAACAGGTAAATTTTATTCCATGATATACTCCTAGCTCCTAGCAGAGGGCTTGGCACACAGTAGGTACCCATTAAATATTTGGCGAATTGTTGAATAGTTGGCTTTTATTTCAGCTGGTTATCTCAGAATATACTATAGTAAACAAGTCAGTTCTGTATATTGGTCTGTTCCTTCTTACTAAGGAAGGGGCAACATAGTAAGAATCCTTGAAACTTACACTCTTGAAGTTTGAAGTAGCCTTATGATCTCTTTAGTCCTGCTTGGTCATTTAATGGTGGAGTTAGAAGTCTTAAATGTAAAGATAATGCCCAGGATTACACATCATTAGTAAGTAACATATGTCCAAGCAAGATGCCTGGCTCACAACTCTCTACTCTAGATGCTAGCACTGCAATAGGAAATTAATTTCTCAGTAGTGATGTTTTGCAAATGAAAATATCATTTCACAGTTCCAGATAAGCTGATGAATGCAAATAATCAGAGTGACACATGTGGTTTAAGATAAAAAAAAAAATCTGAATCCATTGTCCCCCATATGTGAAAATGTTTTATCTTAATTTTTTTTATATTCTTACTTTATGTCTCTGTTATTGTCATATTGTAATTCTGAAATTCTTATTTCAGTTTATTTTCTTGATCAAAATAGAACCAGGAACATAAAAGGTACCATAGAGGCATCCAGTAACTATTAGCAAGAAACTATTCACTCTTTGGTAGAACAGTGTTTCAGAAGGGCCAAAAGTATAGCTGAAGTGATAGAGGTAGAATGAAATTAATGGGAAGAAACAGTGTAATGGTGTCACATAAAACCTTGCTGTTACGATTTTTGTGATTTAGTACAAAAGTTACAATCAGAAAAAGAGTGGTCAGATCAAGAAATTGAATAAATAAAAGAATAAATTAATAAATGAGACATTCATGATGAGTATATTAAATCAGTTAAGTTTGTTAGAAAGTAGGATCTATAGGGTGGAACTGATAACAGAAGGGCCTGAGTTGTGGAATGCCTGTATAATTTCAAGGCACATCTCTCAGCTTTTAAGTGTTAAAACCACCCAAATCGTTAAGCCTGCACCCTACCCTTCAACAGTTTTGAAAATCCAATAACCCCACCTGTTATAATTCTGGATTCCTACTGATTTAAATAAAAAATATATATACCCGTTTTGCATATTATTATTTGCTATTTTTTTCCCAAAAGCAGGCCTTCTATGACTTTCAAACTAAGTGCAAATTTTATTGACAGCGTATGTTTTTATCTTCTCAAGAAGACAGCTCCTTGTCATTGTTGTTTCCAGCAATTTGGCATTTGATTTCAGTCACTTCCTCTCCTGTTTGTAATACTTGAGCCATCATCCCAGCAACATTGCTCTGTATCTATATAGAGGTGTAGTTTTTTGAAAACATGGACAAAGAACTCAGTTATTTGTTGCCAAGTCCATCCTTTGGGTTGGCTATTATCCAGCTAAAATTTCATAAATGTAACCAAGAAAATTGTTATCATAGGGGTTTTTCTGTTAAATATAATCAGTGAATTACTCAGACTGAAGTCATAACCTGAGCATGAAAATCAAGTTTCCTTTCCAGTTTTAAATTTCATTTTGTTTTTTAATAATTATTTTTTTTTACTTGGAGTACAGTTGATTTACAATGTTGTGTTAATTTCAAGTGTATAGCAAAGTGATTCAGTTATATATAATATATATTTTTTCTTTTCCATTATAGTGTATTACAAGGTATTGAATACAGTTTCCTGTGCTATACAGTAGGACCTTGTTGTTTATCTATTTTATATACAGTAGTATGTATCTGTTAATCCCAAGCTCCTAATTTATCCCTCCTCACAATTTCCCTTTGGTAACCATAAGTTTGTTTTCTATGTCTATGAGTCTGTTTCTGTTTCGTAAACAAGTTCATTTCTATCATTTTTTTAGATACCACATATATATATATGATATAATATGATATTTGTCTTTCTCAGTCTGACTTACTTCACTTGGTATGATAATCTCTAGGTTTATCCATGTTGTTCCAAATAGCATTAGTTCATTATTTTATATGACTGGGTAATATTCCATTGTATATATACCACATCTTCTGTATCCATTCATCTGTTAATGGACATTTATGTTGCTTTTATGTCTTGGCTATTAAATTTTAATCAGAGTGAACCACGTCTTACCTCCACAGTAAAAATAAATAAAATTAAATGATTAAACAAACATAAAATTTTGAAAAAAGAAAATGATAAAATGTAAGTAGATTATTTGAGCGGCAGCTTCTTTAGCGTTCTTCCCAGTCGCCTGGCTTAGTTCAGAGGCCTGATCAAGAAAAATTGCTTCCATCACTATTCTTTGATTTTTCTCAAATCTATCATTTTTTTAGGGAAAAAAATCTAATCCCTTATTTTAATACTTGGATAAATGAAGAAGTTTTTTTTTTGTTTGTTTGTTTGTTTTTTTTTTTAAATTTGTTTGTTTATTTATTTTAGGCTGTCTTGGGTCTTCGTTTCTGTGCGAGGGCTTTCTCCAGTTGCGGCGAGCGGGGACCACTCTTCATCGCGGTGCGCGGGCCTCTCACTGTCGCGGCCTCTCTTGTTGAGGAGCACAGGCTCCAGGCGCGCAGGCTCAGTAGTTGTGGCTCACGGGCCTAGTTGCTCCGCGGCATATGGGATCTTCCCAGACCAGGGCTCGAACCCGTGTCCCCTGCATTAGCAGGCAGATTATCAACCACTGCGCCACCAGGGAAGCCCGAAGAAGTTTTTTTATGTTGAGTTTTGTAAAATGAAAATAAGAGCAAGTTCAAGCATTCCAGTCTGTCGACACAACATCCTTTACAAAATACTAACCAGCATACATTATTGTGCATTTTTGGCTTCATTTTTCTTATACAGATATCCACGTATTAAGATAGCCAACCTAATGTTTACTTTCCTAGCCATATGATGTTGTATTGCTGTACCCTAGTTTGATTACCGGTTATTATATTGTTAGGCATTTTGGTTTTCTCTCTTTTTAAAAAAACTTTTAATCATGTATAGTATTAACAATCCTGTACAGATTCAGTTATTTATTTGGGTTTAATTCAAAGGCTCAATTTAAGTTGAATAATGCGAATCATAACATATTCCCAGGTTGTTCTTTAGAGAAAATAAATGAATTAACTGGCAATATACGTATATGTACCACTTCACCTTCCCTCAACCCACTATCTCATGACAGCGTATATTTTTTTATTTTAATGCCTGAAAGTAGATTAAATTTGTGGCTCTTTACTCACTCTCAGGGTGGTGCATTTTTCAACAGGACAACTTTCTGTCTGTTTTATCATTATTTGGAATAATGGCAAGTAGGCAGGAAATGAGGTACTATGCATAACATATCGTCCACCCCAGCGGTTCTCCACCTTGGCTCCATGTTACCATCAACCCAGGGACCTTTTAGAAACCCAGTGCTCAAGACACCCCAATTCCACTCAAGTCAGAGTCCCTAGGAGTGGTAATCAGGTATCAGTACTTATTAAATCTTCTCAGATGATATTCCACTGGGCAGCCAGGTTTAGGAAGCACTGATTGGGAGTTTCAGCTTGGTTGGATGGGGGATTGGAAGGAGAGAAGTAGTCGTAGCTCCGTCTTATGGGGCAATCAAAATTAAGTGGTATTGCCTGCCTTACTCGAATCTCTTGTGCTGAAGCAAACTCTGCCTCGCCCCTGACTCTTCTCCTGTTGTCCACGTCCTCACCCATCTAGTCTCCACGTTGGAATAACCCATAAGACAGGGCTCCTTACCCAGTAGTCCCTCTTCCTCTATAGTCAGTATGATCAATGTCTATCTTCTTGTGAACTTTTTTCTGTTCCTTTTCTTTGCAGAGCTAAATCTTGCTTCCTGAACCTCCAAATTATGGCTCAAGTTGTACTCTCAATGAATAACTGGTATTTTTACATTAGAGTCCCAACAACTCTACTTCGTCCCAGTGTTTTTACAGGTACCAAGGCACACCCTGCCCATTGGATTTGACCTCTGTGTTGAATATGGAGGCTGGCCTGGGTACCAGTGATTGCTAGTGGCCCCTGGTTGGGTTGGGCTCCCATAGCGTTAATAAGCAAGACATTTTCTGGCCTCAGCAAACACATTCCTGCTCTGATTCCTTTGCTGCAGTTAAGTGCAAGTGAAATGTTGATGCTATATTTGAGGACCGACTCCTATCAGATAGTAGGGAGCAGGGGAAAGGGACCCCTTTTCATTTATTAGATT
This sequence comes from Phocoena phocoena, assembly GCF_963924675.1. NCBI lineage: Eukaryota > Metazoa > Chordata > Mammalia > Artiodactyla > Phocoenidae > Phocoena > Phocoena phocoena. The sequence goes on along the minus strand of NC_089234.1, from coordinate 74,559,959 downwards.
TTTCCTTTTTTCCTTTTATTTTCTACCTGCTGCAAACTAAGTCTGTCTCATCCATAATGATAATAAGCATATAAATAATGATGAGAATAACTTTCATTGGATTCTTTTTACATTTACATACCAAAATGTCTTCTACAAGTGCTATATCTCATTTACTGCTGTAACAACCTACAAAATAGTTACTATACTTATTCCCATTTTACAGATGAAGAAACAGTGGGTTACATAAAGTTTCTTAGTCAAGGTAACATATTTAATAAATGATAGAGCTAAGAGGATTCCAACCTAGAATTATTTTATTCCCAGAGCCTGAATTGTTAACCATTGTGTTGTTCAAACTGGGCTTCTTAAAAAATATGCAAGGCCCTCAAACAGCCTACTCCCAAACTCCATTTTATATCCTTCTGTGTTCTCACTCACTGCCACTCTCACCCACCCTTTCCTCAAGCACTACTGACCTACTGGTTATTCCCTGAACCTGTGACAACTGCATATCTTTCCCTGTGCTGTTCCTTAGGTCTGAAATTTTTCCTCTCTCCTTCCAGGTGAACTCCCACTCACAAATTTCAAGCCTCAGTTCAAATGTCAAACTATTCTCTTTGAAGCTTTAACTGAGCATCCAAGTTGGTTAATTGCTCTTTTCCCTGTGTTCTTACAGCATCCGGTAAATATCTCAATCATAGCATTCATCACTTACTACCTGAAAACTTCTGACAATTTAATTAACCTCTGTAAGCCGCAGTTTCCTCATCTGTGAAATTAATCAAAGAACCTATCTCAGAGGCTTATGAATATTAAAAGATAGATAATGAAAGATACATAACTGCATATTATTTAGAAAGCATTTTTAGAATATTAACTATTTTTATTACCATCTCACTGTAGACGGTTTTTTAAAAATCTGTTTTCTCATACTGTACAGTTAATTTCTATAAGGATGGGTGTGATGACATGTATTTTGTACTTTTGTATTTTGCTAAGTGCTCAGCACAAAATGGAAACCTGTGAGCTCTTGCAAGTTCCTTAACTTCTCTATCTCCAAAGTGAAAACGCTCATAGAGTTGATATGAGGATTAAGAGAAAATGTAAAACTGATTAGCATAGAAGGCCTTTAAGAAATGTCAGTAGCTCTCATTATTTAATAAATGAGTAAATGGATGGATGAATTCAAGAGGGAGTAAAACCCTTTCATGTTGCTGCTTTCTTTGTCTTATACTGAGATGATGGCAGATCACAGCTGTCCATGTCAGCCATCTCTTAGCTAGACCTCGTTGTGTGATGGGATATGACAAGTCTTGAGATTCTGTCTCATTAATACTCAGCAGAACTGATTCCTGCTGTCGTGCAGGGAGTATGTGATGTATTGATCAGTGAGAGGCTTGGCACATCTTGTTGAATGTCTCTTGTGACAACAGGATAAACACTTTCTGTAGATCCTTTCTGTTCTGCACTGGGCTTTTGGCTGGCCATCTGTTGGAAGGTGCAGGTCATCAGGATGACAGAGTAAACAAGGTGTCCTCTAAATTCTAGTTGCTCCAGCTACAGTAAATGCCAAAACATGACTTGAAAAGTGTAGTTGACAATCTTTGGTACAAATAGGACCTGTAGATCCTGGAACAGCAGAGGTTAGAGATGGAAATAAAAGAGCCTCCACTTAGCTTGGGATGGAGACCAGTCGTAACAACATATTTTCTTCTGGACTAACTCAAAAAACCATTATGGATATTCCCCTTCTTATTCAGGCTTAAAAGACTAGTCTACACTAGCTGGATCTTCTTCCTCCTCTTCCATTCACTTTTCAACCCACTGATGTCTTTTTCTAGTACTTGAAGTGTTTCAGCAATGGTTCCCTTTGAGGAAAGAAAACAAGATTTTAAAAATTGTTACTGAAGAAATACTTGCAAATCTTACCCTGTTTCCAGGGATAATACATCATGGAATATAGCATATCTTCAGTTTAGTGAGTACCATCTGCTCTGATATGAAGTGAGAAGTGAGTATAGAAAGCCCTAATTTAAAATGCCTTTCATTTTGAAGCTTAGATAGCTGATAGTTATGAGGTGTCTTGTTAATTTTCTGTTACTTTCACTGACGATGTATTTCCTACCTCAGTCCATTTATTATTCACCTTTACATCAACCCTATAGTCCTCCATCTTCAGAAGTTACCTGATGCAGACTCAGTACTAGCTTCAGGTGCTAGTCTCAATCCTTTTCTTCTACCAAAAATAGCAAACCAAATCAATGTATAAATTAACCAATATGTATAAATTAACTAAGTGTAAGTTGTTGTTTGAATGCAAAATTGGTTTAATAGGAAAAAAAATCAATTAATGTAACGTACCAAATTCATGGAATAAAGGGAGAAAACACACTGTCATTTTAGTAGATGCAAAAAAGCATTTGACACAATCCAACATCCATTCCTGATTTAAAAACAAAAACAAAAAACTTTCAGCAAACTAAGAATAGAAGGACACTTTCTTAGCCTGTGAAAAACGGTATCTACAAAAAACCCTACAGCTAACATTATACTAAGAATGAGAGAGGAGCTTCAAGATGGCGGAAGAGTAAGATGCTGAGATCACCTTCCTCCCCACAAATACATCAGAAATACATCTACACGTGGAACAACTCCTACAGGACACCTACTGAACGCTGGCAGGAGACCTCAGACCTCCCAAAAGGCAAGAAACCCCCCAGGTACCTGGGTAGGGCAAAAGAAAAAAGAATAAACAGAGACAAAAGAATAGGGACGGGACCCGCACCAGTGGGAGGGAGCTGTGAAGGAGGAAAGGTTTCCACACACTAGGACCCCCTTCACGGGCAGAGACTGCGGGTGGCGGAGCGGGGAGGCCATGGATCCGCGGAGGAGAGCACAGCAACAGGGGTGCGGAGGTAAAAGCGGAGAGATTCCCGCACAGAGGATCGGGGCCGACCGGCACTCACCACCCCAAGAGGCTTGTCTGCTCACCTGCCGGGACAGGTGGGGCTGGGAGCTAAGGCTCAGGCTTCGGTCAGAGCTCAGGGAGAGGACTGGGGTTGGCGGCCTGAACACAGCCTGCAGAGGGTTAGTGCACCGTGGCTAGCCGGGAGGGAGTCCGGGGAAAAGACTGGACCTGCCGAAGAGACTTTTTCTTGCCTCTTTGTTTCCTGGTGCGCGAGGAGAGGGGATTAAGAGCGCCGCTTAAAGGAGCTCCAGAGACAGGTGCGAGCCGTGGCTAACAGCGTGGACCCCAGAGACGGGCATGAGATGCTAAGGCTGCTGCTGCCGCCACCAAGAAGCCTGTGTTCGAGCATGGGTCACTCTCCACACCTCCCTTCCGCGGAGCCTGTGTAGCCCGCCACTGCCAGGGTCCCAGGATCCAGGGACAACTTCCCCGGTGTTAACTTCATTAACAACTGAAGAGGAAATAGACAGTCTACCTGAAAAAGAATTCAGAATATTGATAGTAAACATGATCCAAATTCTTGGAAATAGAATGGAGAAAATACAAGCAACGTTTAACAAGGACCTAGAAGAACTAAAGGGCAAACAACAGTGATGAACAGCACAATAAATGAAATAAAAAATTCTCTAGAAGGGATCAATAGCAGAGTAACTGAGGCAGAAGAACGGATAAGTGACCTGGATGATAAAATAGTGGAAATGCAGAGCAGGATAAAGAAAGAAGAATGAAAAAAATTGAGGACAGTCTCAGAGACCTCTCGGACAACATTGAAAGCACCACCATTCGAATTATAGGGGTCCCAGAAGAAGAAGAGAAAAAGAAAGGGACTGAGAAAATATTTGAAGAGATGATAGTTGAAAACTTCCCTAATATGGGAAAGGAAATAGTTAACCAAGTCCAGGAAGCACAGAGAGTCCCATACAGGATAAATCCAAGGAGAAACACGCCAAGACACATATCAATCAAACTATCAAAAATTAAATACAAAGAAAAATTATTAAAAGTAACAAGGGAAAAACAACAAATAACACACAAAGGAATCCCCATAAGGTTAACAGCTGATCTCTCAGCAGAAACTCTGCAAGCCAGAAGGGAGCGGCAGGACATATTTAAAGTGATGAAGGAGAAAAACCTACAACCAAGATTACTCTACCCAGCAAGGATCTCATTCAGATTCAATGGAGAAATTAAAACCTTTACAGACAAGCAAAAGCTAAGAGAATTCAGCATCACTAAACCAGCTTTACAACAAATGCTAAAGGAACTTCTCTAGGCAGGAAACACAAGAGAAGGAAAAGACCAACAATAACAAACCCAAAACAATTAAGAAAATGGTAATAGAAACATACATGGGCTTCCCTGGTGGCACAGTGGTTGAGAGTCCGCCTGCAGATGCAGGGGACACGGGTTCATGCCCCGGTCCGGGAGGATCACACATGCCACGGAGTGAGAGAGTGGCACGGACATATACACTACCAAACTTAAAATAGATAGCTAGTAGGAAGCAGCCGCATTGCACAGGGAGATCAGCTCGGTGCTTTGTGACCACCTAGAGGGGTGGGATGGGGAGGTGGGAAGGAGGGAGACGCAAGAGGGAAGAGATATTGGGAACATATGTATATGTATAACTGATTCACTTTGTTATAAAGCAGAAGCTAACACACCATTGTAAAGCAATTATACTCCAATAAAGATGTTGCAAAAAAAAGAATGAGAGACAATCTTTTTTTCCCTATGACAGAAAAAAAGACAAGGCGCTCAATTTAAAACTCAAAGTTGTACAGGACATTCTGGCAACTGCAATAAGGCCAAAATTAAATATAGGGATAAGTAATTAAAGACATCCAGATTAGAAGAGAAGTAAATTATGCTTATTGGCAGTTGTAGAAAACCCTGTGCAATCCATGAAAGTAGTATTAGAACTAGTGAAGTGTTCAGTAAAACCAGAAAATATAAGACAACGTGCAGTCAGCTGTATTTCTATATACTATCAATGAACTTTCTGAAAATGAAATTAAAATAATTTTATTCACAAAAAATATGTAGGATTAGATTTAGCAAAAGGGGTACAATACCTATACAACAAAAATTATGAAACATTTCTGAGGGAACTTTCTGAAGGATGAACATGTTATCTTAAAGAAGTTAACGAAGATTTGAATAAATGCAGAGCCATCGCGTGATCGTGGATTGAAAGGCTTAATATTGTTAAGATGGCAGTTCTTTCCGAGTTTATCAGTCGATTCAGTTAAAATCTATTAATATGCACTCAGATTTTTTGCAGAAGTTGATGAGTTGATCCAGACATTTATGTGGGAATTCACAGGACCCAAAATAATCAAAAGTTTTTTAAAAAGACAGATATACAGATCAATGGAACATAATTCAGAATCTAGAGATAAACCCGTACAATTATGAGTCTTCCACATATTAACATATGCTCAATAAAAGAAACCAGACACAAAAGGGTTTAATTTGTAAGGCATTCTGGAAAAACTTCAAGAGTAGAAAGCAGAGCAGTGGTTGCCGGGGCTGGGGAGGTGGCAGGGTACTAACTACAAAGCACACAGGTAACTTCCTAGGGCAGTGGAGATGTGTATCTTGATTGTGGGCATGGATACGCTACAGTGAACATTTATGAAAACTCAACAAGCCGTATACTAAAAAAGGGTGAATTCCACCGTAATTTTGTATTTTCTTCATGCTTTATCTTAAAATATAGAAAACAAGAATTGAAAATTGAGGGATTTTTTTTAAAATTTGTCTTTTCTGTTTTTGCCATTTCAAAGACAAAGGCTTGAAAGGAGCACATTTATTTGCCCTTTGCTTATCCTGTTGACCAAACCTTATTCTCCAATGCAGGCAACCTAGTTTTCTACACTAGAATAGCTGACTTGCCATCACTAACAAAACCTCTGTCCCATGTACAGCTCCGTCTGTCCTTTTCTCGAATTTTTCTGCTCTCATCGAGTCCAAGTTCAAATAGATGTATTTTGGGAAGCTTTCCTCAATCAACCCAATTTGATGTGCATATCATCTCATTCTCTTCAGTAGCCCCCTCATTCAAATGTATGGAAATTTGTATGCATGTGATTTCTTTTATACATTGAATTATTTGTCTCATGTGTCACTTCATAAAGTTATATCAAAATGTATCTCATTCCACTGCTTGGTATACTTTTAGAAGAACAAGATTTCCCCTACCCAAGCCATATGAGCCTCATGGTGACTAGAGTCAAGCTTTGTACCAGGACCACTCTGTTGATGAGTTTGATGGTAATGATAAAAGAATAAATAGGACTCATTTCAGACTTTGTTTCTCATTATTGTATTTGGCCATTATTTTTTAAAAGCTTTGGGGCCAAAAACAGGAAAAAACTACATATTTGATAGAGATGATGAATTTAGATGAGGGAAATTACATTTTCCCCCCAGTTTTATGGAGAAATAATTGAATACATCACTGTGTAAGTTTAAGGTGTACAGGAAAATTATATTTTAAAATGTTAGAGGATCATGAGAACTTCTGATAAGAAACTTAAAAAATAGTTTAATGGAACCAATGATTTTATTTAGGGATTGAGTATAGCTCATATAGTTTGATCATGTCAGGTGTCATAAAATGTTAGAAGCATTTTCTGTGACTCTACTTAAAATAGAATTTTTGTGGATTAAGTGTTACAAGATACCATGCACTTAATTAATTCTAAGGAAAATATGTCTCCTTTTTACTTTGTCTTGTAGAAAAGAATGTCTCTAGAATGGGCTTCTAAGATGAATTTTTCTTACAAGATATGTAGGAGTTCACTCTACCTGATAAAGTTTAACGTTAAGATCCTAGAAAAAAAACAAAAAAAGCAAAGTGTAATGAAAATTGGGAGGTTAAGTATGAAAGTAATCAGGAATATACTGGAAAAATGTAAGAGAAAGGATCGCCTGGTAGTTTAATATAATTTTGCTCTAAATGTATGCAGAATCACCTCTAACGAAATGAGAACAAAAAGGATGCAAGCAGATTCAGCTGAGATATTATTTATGTCTTTTAGATTTTCACTCTATTAGTTGCATGAAACAAAAGATTTATTTTTGCAAAATGCCCCCTTAATTAAAGCCTTAAATAGTAATATATTTGGGAACATTTTCATTCTCCTTTAGGGGGAAAAAAGGCCAAATCACTCTGTTTTTAGAAAAGAAAAGCATTCTGTTCTTCCTATTCGTCAAATTTTATGTGAATATGATAATAAAACCTACTGAATAAAACCTCCATAATTAAGCTCAGTCTTCCATGATGGTAGACTACTACATTAGCAGTGAGGCTAATCTGCCTGCCACCTCTGTTGCCCCATTGAGTATAGGCTGACTTGGCAGTTCTGGCTGATTAGCTGGTTGTCCCCTGCTACTTTCCCTCATCATTACATGAGTGTCAGAACGGAAATGTTCATTAGAGAACACACACACTGATATACGCTTCTACATCCTTAATTTTCAGAGCATTTTCACGTGTTTATTAACTTATTTGATCCCATTTCATAGATGGGGAAGTGAATCCCTGGCTAGATTACTTTCATATAACAACATCATCGTGATGCCAGAATTTGCTGCCACCTCTCACCTCCAGAAGTCTACCTATTATTTCTGATTTCAGGAACATTCTCTGTGACAGAAGATAGAGAACTTATTGTATGGTGGAAAGTGAATGAAATTTGGCAAAATTCAACCTAAGTTTGAATCATCAGTTTCTTAATCTGTTAAATGAGGCTAATATATATTTTCAAGGTTGTGATAAGGATTAAATGATACAGTCCATATTTGGAACAGCTAGCATTTTACCTAGTTGGTGGGAGAAGATGACTAAATGATACAGAATAATAAAAGTAATAATCTGTGCTGTAGTACAGCTGTCATTGATTGAAGGGTGTAATACCACTGCTAGAAGCTGCTAAACTTCAGTGAAGACTTACTTAGGAGATGCTGTCTTTCTATAAGCATGCTCATCCATCCAAAGATATTCCACTACCTTCCAGGCAACTGTGCTACATGCTGTAGATGCAGCAGTGAGCGAGTTTCTGCTCTCATGCAGCTTACGTTCTAGGTGGATCTTTAGCATTTGCAGCCTGGGCTGCTTTTACAACTTTCTTCCACCAAATGATTATACTTTTATCAGAGCCTGAGTAGTAGAATTAATTCAGCACCAAATCTTTGTTGAGGGAAGGAAGATAGATTAAAACTTGGAAGAAATCTTTCTGTTAGTTAATATTGGTATCATGCACTCAGCATATCTGGGGCAAAAAGATCTCAATCTATCTGTCTCTTCTCTCCTAAAAGGGAAGTTCATCACGTTGCTGTCATATTACCAACTTTCGGTGGAACCCCAGTCACCAGGTCTTACTTGAGACCTTTCTTTCCTATCTAGTATATTTTAAGTCCTTTGCATTTCTTTTTTTCCCTCTTAGGCCCTGTGTTTCTAGAACCCCAGACTCACATTGAGTGTGGGATCTACCTTGTGAAAACACTTTCACACTCTTGTCAGCAAATTCTTCAGGCTCCTTGTGTTGCGCTTGGGTTTTGCTTAGGCCTAAGAATCCTGTCCTATTGGGAAGATCTTTTTTCCCCTCATCCCTACATTTGTTTTTTTGTTTGGGAATCTCAGCAGTTTTCCTGGCCTGGACCTGTTGTTGGTACTTCTGAAGCTTGTTCCCTAGAATCAAGGAGTCAGCCTCATGGAGGTCAGTGGCTTTTGAGGGCAGGGCCATCGGTTAGGCTGGAGTAGAGGCAAAAGCTGTGAAAGAGGCTGTCATCCGGGCCTTTGGGTACAGGCTGTTGCAGCTTGACCTTGAACCAGAGGGATGAAGCCTCACCTGGAATTGCTGACGAGGCTGAGGCAGATTAGGTATCTTGAACAGCATGCACTGTTTTCAAGTTGCAAGCCTGCCGCGTGTATGAGAAAGCATGCTTTAGACTTCAGCAATGCATTGCTAGTTCCAAGCCTGTGAGGCGTCTTAAGTCTGTCGCTCCCGACTCCATTCTGTATTTGGAGTCCAGGAGGCAGGAATAACATTTGCTTTAGGGTTATGTGACTATCCTTATGGTGTCACGTTTCCTTCCTTGGATGAATTTACCTAAATTCTAACCTTGGCTTTGGTTTTCCAGTTCCCAAAATGCCCAGAGGAGAACGTGGTTTGACTACTCCCCATTCTATCTCAGTAATTTATTTCTAGCTGAATAATGTACTTCTAGTCCTAGCTGGAGGACATGGTTACTAGCATTCTCTTGGCTAAAGGCATTCTCCTCCAATGGCAAACAGTCTCTACTGGGATGGGGAACATAGCTTCAAGATTAATACTCATGAGCTGTGACTGAGGAAGAAGGGAAACTTTGTGAAGAGTGCGTTCTACTAACTGGCTTAGAGTTTACTGGTGGGGCTGCCAGCCCGTGTTCTTATGTCCATCAGGAAGTTGGAGGCTTATGGAATTCAGCGGGTAACTGCCAGGAAGGTCAGTAATCTTAATGGTTGGCCTCACTGTATAAATGCATAGTTTAAGAACAATCTGTGTATATACACATATGGTAGAGGAGTTCCTATCCAAAGCCTTTATCGTGCCCTCTACTTTAGGATTATTGCTTGTTCTTTGTTTCTTAATAATATCCTTGATATCAATTTGTAAGTAACCTAAAACGTACTTTCTCTAATATATAAGTGAGAAGGCCCTCTTTTTATCCTTATTTAAAATGATACTTCCCTTGCTTAAATGTAGAGGTTAGAGGAGACTTGGGCTAAGAGAGACAGCGGTATGAAATGATGCATCTGAAGTACTGAATGCAAAAGCCACACTTGCTGCCATCCTAAGTGATGAGGTTGTCCTCTTTCTGCCCTAAGCACACAGTATCCTGTTGCCCTGTTTACTTGCAGTCTTTCTCACTTAGTCAAGAGAGATCTGAATATTAGTACTAAGGAATGCTTACCGCATTTGTCTTTTAACTGTGCCCTGGGATTAAAGGAAGTGCGATCACTTCCAAAGACTAAATAGCATTTGTGAAATTTGTAAATATTTTAACTCCAAAACATACCCGAGGCATCTCTATACCCAAGATACTGGGAAGCCCTCAACTTTTTGAAAATCGTCATATCCACTTGAGCTAACTATGATTTCTGAATCATAAATCATTTCATTTCAAGACAAAACTAGGAAAGTATCCAAAGACATGCACGAAGATAGCCATCTAAAAGTCCAGGCTGGTAATGTGAAAAGAGAAAACCCCAACCTGAATATTTTCTATGCTTTTTTGGCTGTCTTCCTTCATACTGTGCTTCCAGGAAACCAAAGGCCTTTTCAGGTTTCAGAATCAAGAGTGCACTGGCTTCTCAAGTACTTGAAAGTAATTATGCATTCTAGCAGACAGCTTAGAAGTTGTAAGGGTGCCATTTCCATCTCAATGTAAATGCATATTTTGCCTCTGTGGATGTATTCCTGTAGAAAGCTTCCTCATTCCAATAGTGGGTCCTATGAGGTCTTAAGGTAATAATTAAGCTTGCTTTTCTTTCTTTGTTTCTTCTGTTCTTTCATTTCTTAGGTTTCAAAGGTGACTTTTAAGTTTGCTTTTCTTGGGTTCCATCTCTAATATCCCTAGCATATTTCAGGTGGCCGAGGTAGTCATAGACTGCTAATTTTGTTGCAGTTTGGTAAAGAAATACCCCTTTAACTACCCTGCCTGTTTACATATCTGTTGGTCTAGTAACAATTGTCTGTCTTTGTTTTAACTGGTACATTGACCCTATTGTCCCTCCTAACATTAAGGTTCAGAAATTACTTTCATTTGTTCCTAAACTTATCTGTTGCTGTTATTTGAGAATGTTTAAGTGAATAGCTCTCTGATATGGAATTGTGTTTTGAAGGATAACTTAGTTCAGCTCCCAGATTCCACCACCCTACCTAACATCCTAATACCTTAGATGCTCAGGGTCTGTGATGTTCTGCTAAATTCTGCATTTGCAAAGAGTTCTATTCCCAGGAACCTTTCTTTTACTAATAAAAGAATTAGATTGAATCAGATTTGATTCCTACATTTGCTCACTCACTGGCTATTTGGCTGTAAAATTCACTTGATAAGAACTGCAGCTTTTTAAAAGACGGATAGTAATAGCAATTCTGGAAGACATTGAAAAGAAAACAGATACGCGTGTAAAGCCCCCATCAAAGTGTTGTGCACAGGGGAAGGCACATAAGTAACACTGATTATGATGATGCTCCTGCTAAAAAAGGACAGGTAGAGGGCTTCCCTGGTGGCGCAGTGGTAGAGAGTCCGCCTGCCGATGCAGGGGACACGGGTTCGTGCCCCAGTCCGGGAAGATCCCACATGCCGCGGAGCGGCTGGGCCCGTGAGCCACGGCCGCTGAGCCTGCACGTCCGGAGCCTGTGCTCCGCAACGGGAGAGGCCACAACAGTGAGAGGCCCGCGTACTGCAAAAAAAGAATAAAATAAAATAAATAAAAATAAAAAAGGACAGGTAGAAGAGGAAAAGGAAGAGAAGCGAGGGTTGGGGAGAAGCAGAAGAGAAAAAAGAAAGGGGAGAGCAGGAGCATATAGTGGCTGAAATAATGAGATTGTACCATTTGGGGAGGGCTTTCCAAATATCTCTTTCTTTCGTGTACATAGTTCTCACCTACAGTGCAATTACAAAGCATGATGAGAGACTCTGAGAGGTTGTTTTTCCTCTTTTTTTTTTTTTTTTTTAAAGGAGAAGCCAATAGAAACTGCTTTCCACTTTCTCTGTGTTGGCTTTGCCCTAACTTTTGACCTTCTTTCTGCATTAGCTCACCTCCCCAATGCCACTGCGTCTGACAGTTTAACCACTTCTGTACCATCGCGACAGCACTGATTCATAAGAGAGCCCTTTATCCACAGTCTGTCTAATGGTTGTGTCAACCCAATTAGATAATGTTGGAGCTTGATTTAAAATTTAAATAGAGTTGGAGGCCGGCTGTCTCTGTTTTGTAAACTACATATGAAAAATAATCCACTGATTTTTGTCTAGTTAATTTAACTGTACTTTAGTTAAATTGAAGAGAGAAGAGTGATTGGAACACTAGGAGAGCAAATGTAGACTAAACACAGAAGTTAATTTTCAGTACAACTATTCTTTAAACTCTAATAGCCAATAAACGTAAGCATGAAGTGACAGTTGCCTCATTACAAATGTAAACACACATATAAACCCGCCCGGTAGCAACTTAAACCAGACTTAGAGATATACGTCCTACTTTGCTTATGCCTGAGCCTTTCTCACCGAGGTTGTCATTCTTTTTGGTTTATTATTTTCTACCTTACCACTGTGGCTATCAAATGCAGTTACTAAAATAGTTAAGCCTAGTGAAAAATAATTTTAGAGTCAACGAAGAAAGAAAAAATACTCTTCAAATAGTCTTCAAGTTATGGAAAACCTAGCTAAAATGTATAGTTTCATCCGGAATATCACTATTTGCCTCAGACCTAACCATTAGTTTGCTCAAACCATGGATAAATCAGGCGTTAAACTCTTGACATAATCATCATAGGGAAGAGAAGCCACCCACTCACACAGGAGGAGACGCTTCTGATTCCTAGATGAGTAGGTTTCATAGCTTTGCAATCAAGGTCACTTTCCTGCACCTTCACTGGTAAAAGGTGCTTTTGATCAAACAGAATTCTTTGAATTTTTGTACCTTTGTGCTCTTATAATGTGATGAGAATAAAAGAACATTATATGCTTCGTGAGTGGGTGACACTGATTAGAACTGCCTTCAGAGGAAAGTCTGAACCTAAAAAGAGCAGTGAGCTGGATAGCCTCTGGTGGGGTTAGTTTTCAGATAGCTGTCTGAGCACAAATCCACATGTTTTTGAGCCTCAACTGTTGCTCTTGTCAAATATTCTCACCCTTTTTTGGATAATAACTTTTGACACTGTTCTTTTTGAGGTTCTGCTGAAACAGCTCTCTCTTTTTCTCATATATATGTGTGTGTATATGTATCACATATATATAATATATACATATGAAACCTTTGTGTATAGGAGTTAGCATCATCATATGTTGATTTCTTATGCTAATTGGGAAATATTAAAGTAAACTATGTCTGTTTTAATTAGAGTAGATGGTTTAAATGATTCCATTTCAAAGAAAACTTCAGTCATTCTTATTTTTTAAATCAGCCCCTAAACGTTTCCACTCCTAACAGCAAAATAAATAAATGGACAAACAAACAGCTCTTTACTGAAACAAGAGTAATATATTATCTTGCTCGGAGAAAAAAATGAGCTTTCAAATGCGGAGAAGGTCTAGGATGTTATCACCACTTTTAGAAATGTATATACATATCTGTTTTTTTAAACATAAATTTGAACTCAAGCAAATTTTCACTTGCTCAAATAAATTGGTGAACTTCAAATAAGTTACCTATAATCGAAAGTTTTATTATATGTATCACACTGTCTTCTAATTTTTGTTAAGCTACCCTATGTGGAACTGCCTGTAATTTTAATGAATCTATATGTAATATTTTGTATTCTGCATTTATGTACACATTTCCTTATATCAGCGTAACTTTCCTACTTATTATAGCAATAAAGCATCGTATACGTTTAACAGTGTAACATTCCATAGTGTTGAACTGATTCCCCTTTGTTGGGTTATGGTATTAATAATAGTAGTAATAACAGCTACCATTTATCAACTGTTTACACAATTAGTGTTCTGTTAAGAACATCTTTTTACAATGTAGAGACCAAGCTTAGTTTCTTGTATGGCAATGCCTAGACTTTAGAATTTGATATACTTAAGTCTCTACTACCTGTGTGATACTAGTCAAGAAAAAATTCTCTTGTTTCCTCACCTTCAATTTTCTCCTCTAAAAAAAAAAAAGAAGAAGAAGAACAGCTACGTAGAGGTTGTACCTACCAGAGTCTGGCACATGGTAGATGTTCAAGATATGGGAGAAGTTTGTCACTGGGGACTACTTCTAAAGATGATTTAATAACCAAGTGTGTAAAATGAAGACATTTGTACGATTTTGTGCATATTTCCAAATGGTGTTCCAGGATAATTAAGTGGTCAGGGTCACCAACAGTGTTCTAAATGTCCATTTTTTATGTATCAAATCCTCACCAACTTTACCTTTCCATCATTCTTTATTTATTCCTTAAGAAAATAATAGAGCCTGTTGTTCACCAAGCATTGATGAAGTCACTCTTTGACTCCAGGTTGCATCTTGCATGAAGGAGGTGCTGTCCATTCAGTAAGGATCAAAAGACTTGGGGGCAGTGTCCACTGCGAGGTCAGTGAATAGGCAGAAATGTAGGCCAAGTGTGTGTGTGTGTGTGTGTGTGTGTGTGTGTTTCCATTGCCATGTCTGTCTTCCCCATGAGACCATAGTTTTTCGTCTTGATGTATCCTATCAATGCACTTGACCAAGATATAGCCTCCTGGGAAAGACACATGTAAATAAATAATAATACACTATTAATCATAAAAATAGATTTAATGCGTAAAATCTTGTGGCTGTATATTTCTGCCTAAGGGATTAAGGATGGCTAAAGAATTCCCTTCTGAATTAAATTCTTTTTCAAGTGAATACTGTCTTACCAGTTAAATAGAGAAGAGCCCAAAGTTAAAAGGTGTAGTCCACCTAGAGAAAATACGGTGCAAAGTCAAATGTGACAGCATAGATGAGACCTACATGTCCGGCAGCTATTTTCCTACAGCTGTAATGATCGCGGTAGTTGATTGCTGTTAAAACAAGAGGCTGAGAAAGTTAGCAGGGCCAGAAAGAACATACGAAGCTGGTAAGTATCCTGGGCCTCCCATGTGACAGGCAGTATGCTGGATTTCTTATGCATATTTTGTCCTACAACTCTCAGAATAACCCTGTTGAAGAGGTGATGGGAATAAGACTTTGAATAGAAAGTAAGTTGTCCAAGGTCGTACAGCAAGAAAATAAGTGGAATTGATGTTCAGACCCAAGTCTCTGAGATCAAAACCCCTCTTCTCTTCACCAAGATGCAATTAAAATTTAAATGGGAAACCACTTAAGTGTCATTCCATTTATTTGGGTGTAATTAACTTCTCTAAAGATAAATCTTTGGGATTTTATTCTATGTTGTCTCAAACTTCATCAAAAGCACAAAGCGGATGTGCTACAAAACATTATTTTAACTTTCTTTGATATCTTTCAAATGCAAATACTTCATCTATGGTTTCCTTGTGTTACGTAGCAGATTCTTTTTTATATAGTCTTTGTGCTTTGTTTTGTTTTGCTTCGTCACCTGTTTATCCATCCTTAGATATGGCCCACCATTTGCCCTTCTATGGGATAGATGGAGTGTCTTTTACCTGCTTGGGGTTTCTCCGTTTGCTCTTGTAATCTTCTTCTTCAGACCTTCAGCAAAAAAACAAAACAAAACAAAACTGGTTATCTAAGTTATCTGCCTTTCTTGAGGCTGGCACATATGGGAAGAGAATCAGAGCCCTGGAGGTTTGATTTCCTTCATAAGAACTTCATTCTGCTATATTGAAAAATGACATCCTGGTAGCCAGATTTCTCCATCCATCCTCATTGGCCCAGCTTGTGTGCCAGATTGAGTGTGGCTGAATTTACCTTCCTTTCTGGTGCTTCCTCCAGGGAAGAACCCCACTGCCCCCAGAAAAACTCCTGCTATATTCATAATATTGCATCGTCCATGGGTCTTTGTACGGAAGTGGATTCCCACCTCCTGCTTCCAATCTGCCCTGAAGCAGCCCCTTTCTCTAGTATCATCCCCTCCAAATTGAGAACTAACAGTTTTCTAGACCAGAAATCAGCCAATGATTTCTGTAAAGGGTCAAATAGTAAATATATTTTAGACTTTGCAAGTCATACTATTTTTTTCACAACCTCTCAACTCTACTGTTGTAGCATGAAAGTAACCAGAGACAATATGTACGTGAGTGGTTGTGGCTGTATTCTCATAAAACTTTATTTATAGACTCTGAAATTTGGATTTCAAATAATTTACACTTATATGATTCTTTTAACTTCCTCCAACGATTTAAATGTGCAAAAACCATTCTCAGCTCACGGGCTACCCCAAAACAGGCAGCAGGCTATGGTTTGCCAGGCCCTGCCCTACATAGGCAGGGTGCTGAGACGCTGTTTGTCTGCAGGGTAAATTAGGGTCTGACCATCAGAGTCTCCAGTCTGGCTGCTTCTCTACAGCATCTCCAATCCAAAGCAGCACTTCTTAGTTTCTTGTGATCATGAAGTTTCTACCTGGAGTCTTTAGTCATTTCAGTTTTCTCCTCTGTTGGGATCTGACCACAGGAAAGGTGATTAGGTTTTGTTAGCCAGCTGATGGCCGACCTAGAAGTGAAAGGTGGATTTTTTCTTTTCTCCCTCTCTGGAAAATTTTTCTTATTTTACCTTTTGCTGTTCTTCAGAAACCTCTCCAATTGAACTAAATTAAACTGACTACTGACTAGTTTGTAATTCTTTGAATGATTATATTTGAACTCCGTTCACATGATTTTTACATGTTTCTTCCTACTTTTTCCTGAGATTGCGTGGCAAACAGGAAGACAAGTTTGGCAAGTAAGTGAAAGGACTGACAAAGCGAAAAGTGTGACTTGAGACAAAAGATATATGCCAATTCCTACTTCTGTTGTTGCTGTTACTCATTTATTTACTCAGCAGATATCAGTGTGTGCCAGGTACTGTGTCCCAAAACAAGATCTCGCTTTACATTTTGACATACAAAGATGAGCAGAATAACAGTGCTTGTCTTCTAGGGAACTACAGGGGAAACAAAGATACGTCTTTATGTAATCCTCCTGGTATCTACTTTTTATATCGCAATTTACATGGAGCGCAAGTAAGCGTAGGAAAAAGTGTGTGCGTGGCACACTCCACACGATATGGAGAAGAAGCGTAAGCTATAGAATAGGGACTTGGACCCACTGCCCTGCTCCTCTAAGCCTTAAATGTTGTCAAGTGAGGAGATTACCTACATTGCAGTTTTGTTGTCAAGACTAAATGAAATTTCATACAGAGATGTGCTATAAATGCTCAGCACATAGCCCCGCCCCCCACAAAAATTTACATCAGAGTATGTTAATTTTTTGGGTTTAGTTTGTTATTGATAAGTTTATAGCCTCCAGTAATGTGATACCAGTTTACTACTAAATTTATTACTTCCTAATTGCTACATAATCACTAAATTTATTACTTCTTTACTGACTGTACAGTGTGTTTCCACTGCTATATTACTCATAATATGGAAAACAGAGGTGTGTAAATTAAAGCCCTTTCATTGGATTGCTTGTCAGACTTTTTTTTTTTTTTAATGCTGCAGGTTGGAAAGCTGCTCTTGGGCAAATGGTGTGAAATGGTGTTTACTGACTGTCATCTCTTTGTGTGCCTGTTTAGGTCTGAACAGTGATGGCGCTTGTTTCAGTTAGGAGTCGCTCAGTGGACTGTGGATTGACTGAACTGTGCCCATTCCCATCATGATGTACACCACCAAGGCTCCTCACTAGTAAGTATTCTCTATTCAGTATCATTTACATGGTTATATATTGAGGTCTTCAACACAGTATGCACTTACCTTGCAAGAAGTGTACAAAATACTTGCGTTTGTTTTGCTGTTATGAAATTGGCTAGACTTAGTCTATGTACCAACCAAATGCAAAAGGAAAAAATAGGTTCAGATGTATCTGTTATGTATATGTGTGCATATTGATATGGTAATACATATGTATCTAAATAGAGTTTAGAAGTGTAGAATTTTACCTCTCTTTTAACTGAATAAAAAGTTTCAGTGTCTTTTGGTTCTTTAATATCATATAAATCAGTGTAAGCCTGCAAATTTTACTTAGTTTAATATTGTGAAACAGTTCAATTTTATTGCAGTTTTATCTAACAGGGTATCTAATACACTTTCACTTACACAAGTATCATACGGGTAATTGACATAGGTTGTTTATGGTGTCACTGAAAGGAAATTCTACTCAATTCCCTTAATTTTAGTTCCAGCTCCGACATTTATCATCTGACTAGTCCCTTAAATATGTAGGGCTCAGTTTCTTCATCTGCAAAATGAGAGGAAGAATTTCTGCTTTACCTAATTCACAAGATTAAAGGACAAATAAGATAATGAATTGAAATTATTAACAGTAAAACCCCATAAAAATAGATATCGTCTGTGGCTGACTATTATTACAAGTAGGGAGCTGGAAATAAAGTTGCGACCACAGTGTTCTTTTTAAATTGGTTAATAGAGTCTAACATTTTATTTGTTATTCACCTAAGAGATAAATGATAAAATTACACTTAACGTTAACTCATGGCCCCAATTATTTTTTGTATTTCAGAAAGTTATGTTTAAATGAAATATGAAAAAACACATGTTTCTTACACACACTGCACACACAAATCCCCACCAACCATAATAATTAGGTTTCTACTTCTGATCTCCAGGATGTTTACTCTATTATAGTTTATTTTTAGGTGTTTTATTCTTGGAGGAGACAAGATACACTAGATACTTATTATGTATCATTTAATTTCAGGATCCCAAGGGAGCAACATAGAAATTCGATCAAATATTACTCCTTCAGTTTAATGTGTTAATTTTTTTGTTTACTGAAATCTCTTTAACACCTCATCTGACCATTCTCTTTAGCCAACAGAATACAGCTAGCCTGTTTAAAATAAAAGACTGTAAATGAAAATCTTGACAACTATATTTAGTAATATTGAGAAAGACTTTTCCACTAAAATTAAACAAATTATTACGTAACCGAGTCAGTGCAATAAAACTGGTTTGGAAATTCTTTTCCAGAAATTAGTTATGATTACCATTGAAGAGGCCATGGTTTATTACACAAATAAAATTTTTACATATAAGTGAAACAAAAATCTTAAAAATAGGTAACATACATTCACTTGCTGATATTGTAGTGTAGTCCTTAAGTATGGTGGTGGGGCCAGGGGTGGGGCAGGGAGTGGTAGAGTCAGATTGCCTGGGGTTACAACCCAGTTTCATCATTTTCCTGCTTTGCAGTGTTGAACAAGTCACTCAACCTCTCTGTGCCTTAGTGTGCTCATCTGTAAAATGGGTCTAATAATAAGAGTATTTATCCCATAGGGTTGTTGTGTGAATTACATGAGTTAATGTGGTCAAGCTCTTAGGAGCGCTGTGTGACAGTAAGTAACCAATCAGCATTAGTGATTATTATTCACTGGATGAGCATGGGATTTTGGTGCTGACTATGTACTTTGGAATCAGAAAGTCCTAGGTTCAAAACCATTTATGAATTAATGGTGAAATCCAAAGTAGTTACTGAACTTTTTGAAGCCTCGGTTTATGAGAAATAAAATGGAAATAATTACAATATACTCCATAATGCTTTTGTTAGGATGGTGGAACACAACATCTGGCAAGAAAGGGTGGGCTATCACCATTGGGAATTGTGAAGGTATAATTGCAAATTACTGTGTAATGCAATTATAAAGTAACGTAAATGAGAGATTCTCTGATTCTGAAAGTGTCTTTGCAATACGTTTTATTTAGGGGACTTTTAGAAATGTGTTCAATTATAGGATTTGCTTTGTTAGATCCAGAATTTCAAAAAAGACAATAATTTAAATCAAATTACAAGTACAAACATAACAAATACGGCATCCTGATTTGAAAAATAAAGGTGACAAAAATCCATTGGCCTTTTTTAGGCCTAACAGAGGACATCAGCTCATTATTTAATTTGTTAGGAAGATTGGGCTGTTACCACATTTAAAATGACTTTCTGGAAAGAAAAGGAAGAAGGAGGAAAGGAGATGGAAATGTAGAATATGTGTCACAAAACAATGGAGAGGGAGGGTTTGAACTTCCACTTTCATAAGCCTAGGCTCTAAGACAGACTCTCTACTTGTTCTTGTTATGAAGAAATTTAAAGTATTGTCTTTTGGGTTTGTATTGGACAAAATTCAGTGGTTGGAATGGGTGGCATTTTTCGAATGAGTCATGATTTGTTTCCAAGGTGGAAAATACTGATAAGCTGGGGCCGTCATCCAAGAGTGGATTGTCTGGCTGCTATGTATCAGTCAGAACAGAAAGCTCAGTCTCTTTCTCTCACATGTTAATTATACACCATCTGAAACAATGGCGGTGTTGGGTCTGGTCCATCTCTGTATCCATCTAAATCAGCAGCCAGAGAGTCTTTTGCATGTAAATGGGATGTGACTTGTCTGTAACTCAGATTATAACATTATTGAACGCTTCTGTGTGCACTCCCTTTTATTCTTGTTGCTTATTTTTGCAATACCTTTAGCCTTTATAGAGTTTGTGCCTGACATGGAAAATCATGTTTCTGGAGGAGGCTTTTGAGCGTAAAGGTTTTGGAGGTGGATTCCTGGGTAGGAGCCCACAAACCATGGATGTGGTGTTAGGCTGAACGGCTGCTTTGCTGACCCTGCTCGGGGCCCTGGGTGAGAGATGACCATGGTGCTTATTCTGTCCTGCTTCTCCTGGGCCCTGCCTCATTCCATACTTGCAGTCCTTAAATGTGGCCAGCGTTCACATTTTGACCTCTCATATTAGGATTTAGGATGTAATAAAATGAAAAAGCAGGGTCATGATGTTGGAACACAGTCGTACTGAGCAGATAGATGCTCATGTGTCCTTATTTCCATGACCATTATGGATTTGTGATGTTAATCTTAAAAACTGTTCGTGACTTTAGATGTCTCCTTCTAAAGGAGTCTGACTTAGATGTCAGTCTAGTACTTCATAAAACAATATCTCTAAAAACTAGAGAGAAGTACCAGAGTTTGGAGGAGACCTCGGGTATTCAGAACTGAGGTCTCCTGTAATTTGGAGATAGAGATAGATGAAGTGTCTCTATCAGTGGGACTTTAACAAAAGGCACACTTTGTCAGGCTATAAGTCTAAGCGTAGCATCATCGTGATAAAGGGAACAGTTTAAGCCTCCCATTCACAGTTGTGAATGAGCGGGAGGTATTCGAGGACAAGCGGAAGATGAGTCCATTAAAGTTGAATGTCTGCTGCAAAGTCACCGGAAGTGGAATCAGATGAGTTGTGAGTGCTCTGGGGGGGCTTTCTGTGGCCCTCTCTTGTTTTCCTGCTGCAGATCCCCTCCACCTGTTTGCTGACCACCTGTTTGCTGACCAAGCCCTACCTAGAAGCACCCCAGCCTTACCTGTGTGACACCGCAAGCCTCCTAATGTTTGCAGATACTGCCCATCAGACTCTGATGCTTCCTTCCAAACTCATTTTACCTGCTCTGCCACCTATGAAAACTTCCTTAATCCTCTTAAAATTGACTGTTGCCTCCTTTTCTTTAACCTCTGTACTGTATAGATGCCTCTTTGATAGAACACATTCACTTCTTTTGCAATAATTGGTTGACATTTCTGTCTTTGTCTCTTTGGGCTGCTAAAACAGCACCATTAACTGAGTAGCTTATAAACAACAGAAATTTAATCACAATTCTAGAAACTGGGAAAACCAAGATCGAGTCACGGGGAGATTTTATGTATGGTAAGGACCTGTTTCCTAGAAAGCCATCTTTCTGCTGTGTCCACACCTGGTGGAAGTGGCAAAGGTGCTTTCCTGAGCCTCTTTTATGTTTCATAAGCGCACTAATCCCATTCATGAGAGCTCCGCACTCATCATCTGATAATCACCTCCCAGAGGCCCTACCTCCAAATACTCTCACATTGGGCATTAGGATTTAACATGAATTTGGTGGGGCGTTCAGTCTATAGCAGTATCCATCTTTCCTGTTACATTCTTGGTTTATTGAGGGCACTCCTTGTCTTATTCAGTAAAATTGTTATTAATGTAAGTCAGTAAAAAGTATAAACAGAAAAATGAAAAGTGGCCACTTTCAGCATACCATGAAGGTTGTATCATTTAAACATTTTTAGCCAAAGGTAACAGGAATTTTGAAAATATATAACTCACCCTACCGACTTCCTTAGTAGTTTATCATTAAGCATATTGTTTTTAGAACAACATTTCAACAATGATGAGAATTATTTGACCTCACCTTGACTGAAGTTAGCATGATTTCCTCCATGTAAATTAATAAGACAACAATAAAACAGTTCTTAGGGTTTTATATTATTATATTAATTGTATATAATACATTATTACATATATGTATATATATATACACACATATATATTTCATGTTCATAGAAGGTGTCAACTACTAATTTTATCTGAGAGAGGAGGAATATATCAAGTGTAATCAAAGGTTCCTATAGGTTCAAGCTGTTTTTTAAAAAAACTTAGAGGGAAACATAACCAAATCCCCAAAACCCCTCTAAGTCAATAAACAAAACCTTTGTTATAGAGCCAACTGAAATTTTATCTGAAATTTATTTCAGTAACTGTATATCACTCAGAGGAGGACTTAAAATTGTTTAGGTTAAATATTCTTGAGTAGTACTATTTTAACAGGAAAGCCCATTAAGTCCACCAAATCAGTATGGAAACACTCTGACTCTCATCTTTGTTACTTAGTGTACATCAGTCATACACAGAGGAGTCAATATGGGCTGACTAGGAAGAGTTGTAAGTAGCACAGGGTATCTCAAGCCATTCAGCTTTCACAGATGGCTGTAGACAGATAAGTGGAAAGCATTAAGCTAATAAAGACATCTTTAAGAGAGGAAAATGGGCTGACAGGGTACTCCAGTTTTCAGTGCATGAGCTATTTTAGCTTGACATGCTTTAAGCAAAAAGGCATAATGTTTGAATGAATCCTTTATTAAGAATATTCATCCAGTTGTGTAAGCAGAAGTATAGTGGAGTAATGTAGGTATTATCACAGTATGCAAGCTTTGATATGCTCAAGTAAGTAGAGCAATGCAGCAAGAATAATAGTCTTCAAAGACCTGGGAATTTTAAAAATTGTGCCCAAAGGTAACATTTGATAGAATTCCAGGTTGTTTCCTGATAACTTTGTTAGTCTCTATTTTATGTATTAGTCTTGAAACTACAGTAACTTGGTGACCATTTTCTGACATTCTTTTTAGCTAAAGGACCTAGAGTTGCATGTTGAAATTTAATGATAATGCTGATAATGGCCACCATCTACTAAGGTAGTAACTATGCAGTGGGCTTTCACTGCACAGCATCCTTTAATATTCACAACAGCTCTGCAAGGATGGCTTTATCTTCTCTTTACAAAGGAGTTGTATAATGTGCAGGGTACCCTACTAATTTATATGCATAGTTATATAACCTAAATTTGTGACAGCTTCACCACTATAGAATGATACATAAATATGGACGCACATAATATTTTATATGTGGAACTAGAAAACTAATTTTACTTTTAAAATAAAATTAATTTTGAAAATATAATATGCTTCAGGTTTTAAGTCATGCTTATTTAATATTCTGAAGAATAAATAGCTTATAACATTATAATTAAAGATTTCCCCTTTTATCCTTCTCCAGCAATTGATATGGATAAAAATGAGAATCTGTATCTGTTAGAGACATGTCCTCAAGCAGATACAGGCAGGTGTCTTTCAGGAGAACGCATTAACCATTTTCAAGATTGAACCGTTTATCCTTGAAGTCGGATAATATCTTCATTTAACAAGTTTTATTCCATTTTATTTTTTTCACATTAATGGTCAGTGTCAATACCATGGTATGAGCATGTGTGGAAGCATTAATTGATTGATTCCACAAGATGAAGACTAATATTCTTGGTCTCAATAAGTATCTTATATCCACTAACATCCCACCAAATGCTTTCACATGAACTCTTTCTTTTCAGCTCAATTAGTTGAAAAGAATTCTGTTGATTCACCTCACATTTTGCTTCTCTGTATGATGGACAGAGACCACCAGGGTTTTACTGTCCCTTAGATGTGCCACTCAACTGCTCTATTTACCCAAACAAAGAAAATATAAATGTAATACCAAATATGCCTAGGAAGCAGAGATAGTTTTGAAGAAGCAGTGTTTTTTTTTTTTAAATTAAACAGCAGATGCTTTTTAAATGAAGCACCTGCTGGGGCTTCCCTGGTGGTGCAGTGGTTGAGAGTCCGCCTGCCGATGCAGGGGACACGGGTTCGTGCCCCGGTCCGGGAAGATCCCACATGCCGCGGAACGGCTGGGCCCGTGAGCCATGGCCGCTGAGCCTGCGCGTCCGGAGCCTGTGCTTCGCAACGGGAGAGGCCACAACAGTGAGAGGCCCGCATACCGCAAAAAAAAAAAAAAAAAAAGAAGCACCTGCTTTTTAATAAAGAAGATAATTATAATATTTGGAAGTCATTTGAAATTTAAGGGGATTACATTACCTGAAAAGAAAGTCATGTTTTAAATTATGTTAGTTACATATATGAAACTGGAGAACTTAGGTATCCCATGTATTCATTCAACAAATATTCATGGACTTACTTCTATGTAGTAGGCCCTGGGCTATGAACAATAAACAAAGTTCCTGTCCTCATGGAGTTTATATTTCTAGGTAGCCACTGGGGAGTGAGGGGACTGGTGGTGGAAAGAAAGGAAGTAGAATAGAATATGTGTGCGTTTATGCATATATATATATATATATACGCACACACACGTATACACATATATTTATATAGAGTGATATATATCACTAAATACATGTATATACAAATAGTAATAAATTTAATTTTAAATAAAAGCCACTTCTTTTATAGCAAAAAGAATTCTTGTTTTGAACTTTTTCTAAAACATTTCTGTAGCAAAAAGAATTCTTGTTTTGAACTTTTTCTAAGTTTCAGATTACAGAGTTTGAAATTCTTACTCACCAAAATTTCATATTTTAATCATTTCCAGAAAGGGAAATTCTGATAACATATCTCAGTCATTATTTTTAAATAGTTCATATGTTTGCTATCTTATTTTCTTTATTCATTTTAAGAATATTTGTAGGTGTTCCAGAATCTAAAGGAGAAATCCCCGAGACTATTTTGTACATCACCAGGTTGCACTGAGAGTGCAGTCGGCTGATGGGGGACAGAAAACTTGAACCCTGTGAGACCCAAAGGGGGAAAAATGACACTGAAGGAAGAGAAGCGATTTCTAAATTTTTTTTTGTTCTTTAATGGAAGTTCAAGTCCTCTCTGTGTTGAAACACGGAATAATGCGGGCATGTTGTGCTTGTATTACCTAATTGCACAAAAGTTGGTTATGGAACCAGATTCGTTTCATATAGGTTATTTAATAAGAAGTGTGATATCACACGTGCACCTAGTGCTTGTGACAAAAGGAACAATTCAAAAATTGGAAAAACAAAGCGTCAGCCGTGCATTCACTGTTATGAGCCAGTTTTCCAACTGGACAGTGAGTCAATCATTTTTAGTGGTTTTGGATACAATATAATGACCTCTTTATTAAGCTCAGCAAGTAAGTGGATATTAAACTCTGTTTACTTTGATTGCAATGATAGATAAAGTAGACCATTCCTTTGGGGGAAGACGAAAAACCTTATAACAGTGCAGTCATTTAAAAAATATTTCTTTCTTTCCATGAATCACAGGTTCATGTTTGAAAACTTACCTACTTTTTAACTCTGAATACACGGTTTTGGTGACTTTCTCAAATCAAGATAATTTAACTTTAATGCCACTGATGTAAAAATCAGTGCTTGATACACAAATGTGCCACAAAAGATTTCGTAGCTGTTCTTACTTCATTTTTGAATTTAGTTTTTAAAAAAAATCTAGGTTAGAAAATAATGTCAAATGATTAGGTCTAATGGCTTTTTGATGATGGGGTAAAAAGAGTGTTGAGGTGAAGTAATGCCAATAGTGCCTCAGTGCTAATTTTGCTGTTTTTCATTACTCCATTTAGGGAGCAAAAATAAAGAAATGTCTGCCAAAGTAAAAATTGTTGACAAATTGGGTCCCTACCCTAGGTACTAACAACCTGCAAAATGTAGCACTTGAATAATAGAGTAATTAAAACTGAATTTTTTTGAGTGTCAAAACTGTATAATCATATCAAATAATGCAGAAAAATAAATCGACTGAAATACTCTGAATATTAAGCCTATTAAAATACATTAAACAGATTATGGTAATGTCAGAGGCTTCCTTACTTAGGTTAGGGTTGCATCTGTACCTTTCACAAGGAAGAGGCACGTAAGTTGCAAGGTAGAGGTGGTAAATTTAAGGCAAAGAAAAACCCTTGTATATATAAAGAGTTCTAGGTTGTTTATTTCATTTTTTTTATAGCTCTCCCTGGAAAATTAACACAAAGCAGGGCACATAGGAGAAGGAAATAAATGTTAGATGAATTGAATGATGCTCCTGTTTATTAATTTGAGAGATCAGCTACAAGTTTAGAATACATTAATAAAAGTGTTTATTTTTTTTAATCTTAAAAAGTAACTGGGTCATGGACTTTAATCTCATTCTTTCCTTCATGTGTTGGGCTAGGGGGCCCTCAAGGGCTGTGCAGAGTAAGGAAAAGATAATTAAGAGAGAGAATCCTCTTCCTTTGTTCAGACTCTCTTCTTCCTGCTAATGAGAAAGGTGAGAAAGGCGACTTGATCACATTGTTCCTGACACCCACACTTCTTTGTTTTGCTGGCTGCTGAACAAAATTAGTCCTGCCATCTAAATTCTCTGTCAGTGTTGTTCAAACTTCAGGGATGACCTGAGAATCAATCATAAAATCAATTTAGTATGTTATCATCAGCATTTTAAAATGAAATATAATAAAATAAAGACTATATTCCATAATTATTTTTAATAACTTGTATATACATGTGTGCCTGACTTACATGGTAAAATGTGTTTTTTACTGAGGGTCACAGTCAAAACAGAAAACCAGTGTTATTAATCTAATCCCCTTAAATTCTTCTCAGCCTTTTCTGTTGGGTAATTTGTCCTGTGTAACTCACACATTTTCAAAATCTTCACCTCATTTACTTTTTTCTGTCAGTTTAGATAGTAGCTCTTTAGTTTCTCAGTGTCTTCATCTTTATAGCCAGCTCTTAGTATAGTGAGAACTGGAAGAAGTGCTCACTAGATGTTTGTTGTTTGAAGAAATGAATTAATGGTATTCTAAAAAGAACCACAATTTTGTGAGTGCAAATGCCAATTTATTTATTAACGTCACCCTTTTTCTCTTCCCTTAAACCCTATTATGATTACTGGCAATTGCCACCATGCAGTTACACTTTGGAATTTGAGTCATTTTCTCAGTTCCTTGGCCTCTTTAATCAAGATGAGTGACCAATCCAGGTGACTCTATCACTTAATAGCCTTTACAACAATCTTCTTCTTTACTTTGCCATGACTACTATGTGGCCCTGCAGTTTATACCTAGATTGTGGCCATAAACCTTTTAATATCTATCTGACTCCAGCACTACTCCCTACTAGCATGTCATTGCCCTTGCCGTTGGGATTCTTTCGGACACACAAATCTGAATATTTTACTCTTTGGGTAAATATCTCCTGTAGCCATACTCCCTTTGCCTTAAAATTTACAATCCAGACATATTTGAATGAGAATAAAATGCCCTACAATATCTGATTTCAAGATATACTCCAAATGTATCCAGCCACACCCTATCATGCACCAAACATTTGAACTTGGGTTGGCATTCTAAACTATTACCTGAGTTACAGTCTTTTGTGTAACTCGGCCAGTGGACTAACGCATGTTCTCCTCTTTGCCTAGAATGACGTCACCTTTTCTTTTTTCTTTTTTTTTTTTTTTTCCTCTGTGGTACGCGGGCCTCTCACTGTTGTGGCCTCTCCCGTTGCGGAGCATAGGCTCCGGACGCGCAGGCTTAGCGGCCATGGCTCACGGGCCCAGCCGCTCCGTGGCATGTGGGATCTTCCCGGACCGGGGCACGAACCCGTGTCCCCTGCATCGGCAGGCGGACTCTCAACCACTGCGCCACCAGGGAAGCCCAACGTCACCTTTTCTTATGCCTGGAAAATGACTACACATCCGTCAACATATGGGTCAAGGTTTTGCCTCATGTCAGAATACTGAGTCACCTGAGTCATCTCCTCTGCTGTTACTACTAAGTATGTAGGGAACTGATAATCCTTCGCTGTCTGTATGTTCATCCTCCTGTCCCTAATTGGACTCTGAGCTTCTCCTGCAGAAGTATTTTCAGTTCTCCATTGTAACCCTAGATAGAACCTATCACAGTGCTGGACACTTGGAGGATGCTCAGTAAACATGGGCTGAATGAATTCTTGTCTCAGAAACATCTAAGAACAGTCACAGCCATTCCCCATCACTTTTCCTTTTACTTTCTTTCCCTAAGACTGTGAGTTTTATAACCTGTGAAAAGATCAGATAAGCAAAGCAATTTCTCTACGTTGTTGTCTGCAGAAAGCCACTGATAACCAGTGAAAGCCCTGAACTTGGGTTATGATCTTTTTATATGGATTCACCAATTCATAGGTCTGGTAAGAGTATCCCTACGGTGTATTTCCTAAAGGAATGTTCTAATATGAGCTTGAATACTTATCTAAACACATAAATTTAAAATCAAATCTTGGGTTTCAGCTTAACTTTGACCTTAACCTTGACATTGAATACCATTATATAACACATTTTCCCTAATTTCTTCATTACACTCAAACATTTTTAACTAAATGCCAACAACTGACGTATTAAACTATTGCATCAGATTTTAACACCAAATTCATAGGGGTTGATTTTTATAAATATAAGATTTCCTTCATAAGATTTCAGGAAAAATTAGGTAGAATTTCAAGACAGCACAGTGATTGGGTTAATTTGGTAAATAAGACATTACTGTTAGTGCAGGAAGCTAATTAACATTTATTGTGCCTGAGTTAATTATATTGTTACATTTCACTGGATGATCATGGGAATGTATATTTTATAAAGGAAGATATTTCATTAACTCCTTAACTGCATATATATGTAACACCAGTCCAGTGACTATGATATACCTTACCCACTCTTTCCCCCTTTCTGTCCTTGCAGAGCCAGTTTTCACACAATTGATCATTCCCAATGTGGCATGCAAATCAGCCATTAAGGGGAAATAAAACATTTCATGTCCCTAGTCTGTTTGTTTTGGAATTAACAGCAGTGGATGTCACATTGCATTTTTCCAAGTAAATTTAAGAGTGATGGATGAACTAACTATGTACCACTTATTCATAATAAAAGGTACAAATGGTGAAGTATGGCACATTGTATGCAGAATTCTCTGGGACCAAACATTTATGTATGCAAAGAACAGGAACAAAACATAGAAAATTTTTGTTTTGTAAAAATTGTTAAGTGATATACAAGCAAATTAATTAGAATATGTATCAATACTTCTTAGTTAATAAATTTACAGTAATGTTTACAAAATGAAATATTGTTAAACTATTTTTGCTAAATGTCTTTTAGTACCTTCAGCTGTTTTATTATAACTCATAAGCTAACTGATATTTTTAAAGACATTTGTTTCTATGATCATTAATTTTCCATATTTTTATAAACTTGAAAATACAAAAAGTAACACAAACACCTCTAATCTTAGCCATGAAAAACTCCAAAGTAAGTTTTTTCTTTTTTTTTTTTACATCTTTATTGGAGTATAATTGCTTTACAATGGTGTGTTAGTTTCTGCTTTATAACAAAGTGAATCAGTTATACATATACATATGTTCCCATATCTCTTCCCTCTTGCGTCTCCCTCCCTCCCACCCTCCCTATCCCACCCCTCTAGGTGGTCACAAAGCACCGAGCTGATCTCCCTGTGCTATGCGGCTGCTTCCCACTAGCTGTCTATTATACGTTTGGTAGTGTATATATGTCCATGCCAATCTCTCACTTTGTCAAAGCTTACCCTTCCCCCTCCCCATATCCTCAAATTGATACTCTACTAGGTCTGTGTCTTTATTCCTGTCTTACCCCTAGGTTCTTCATGACATTTTTTTCCCTTAAATTCCATATATATGTCTTAGCATACGGTATTTGTCTTTCTCTTTCTGACTTACTTCACTCTGTGTGACAGACTCTAGGTCCATCCACTTCATTAAAAATAGCTCAATTTCGTTTCTTTATATGGTTGAGTAATATTCCATTGTATATATGTGCCACATCTTCTTTATCCATTCATCCGATGATGGGCACTTAGGTTGTTTCCATCTCCTGGATATTGTAAATAGAGCTGCAATGAACATTTTGGTACATGATTCTTTTTGAATTACCGTTTTCTCAGGGTATATGCCCAGTAGTGGGATTGCTGGGTCATATGGTAGTTCTATTTGTAGTTTTTTAAAGAATCTCCATACTGTTCTCCATAGTGGCTGCACCAATTCACATTCCCACCAGCAGTACAAGAGTTTTCCCTTTTCTCCACACCCTCTCCAGCATTTATTGTTTCTAGATTTTTTGATGATGGCCATTCTGACTGGTGTGAGATGATATCTCATTGTAGTTTTGCTTTGCATTTCTCTAATGATTAATGATGTTGAGCATTCTTTCATGTGTTTGTTGGCAGTCTGTATATCTTCTTTGGAGAAATGTCTGTTTAGCTCTTCTGCCCATTTTTGGATTGGGTTTTTTGCTTTTTTTGTTATTGAGCTGCATTAGCTGGTTGTAAATTTTGGAGATTAATCCTTTGTCAGTTGCTTCATTTGCAAATACTTTCTCCCATTCTGAGGCTTGTCTTTTGGTCTTGTTTATGGTTTCCTTTGCTGTGAAAAGCTTTGCAGTTTCATTAGGTCCCATTTGTGTATTTTTGTTTTTATTTCCATTTCTCTAGGAGGTGGGTCAAAAAGGATCTTGCTGTGATTTATGTCATAGAGTGTTCTGCCTATGTTTTCCTCTAAGAGTTTGATAGTTTCTGGCCTTACATTTAGGTCTTTAATCCATTTTGAGTTTATTTTCGTGTATGTTGTTAGGGAGTGATCTAATCTCATACTTTTACATGTAGCTGTCCAGTTTTCCCAGCACCACTTATTAAAGAGGCTGTCCTTTCTGCACTGTACATTCCTGGCTCCTTTTTCAAAGATAAGGTGACCATATGTGTGTGGGTTTATCTCTGGGCTTTCTATCCTGTTCCATTGATCTATCTTTCTGTTTTTGTGCCAGTACCATACTGTCTTGATGACTGTAGCTTTGTAGTATAGTCTGAAGTCAGGCAGCCTCATTCCTCCATCTGTGTTTTTCGTTCTCAAGATTGCTTTGATTATTCGGGGCCTTTTGTGTTTCCATACAAGTTGTGAAGTTTTTTGTTCTAGTTCTGTGAAAAATGCCAGTGGTAGTTTGATAGGGATTGCATTGAATCTGTAGATTGCTTTGGGTAGTAGAGTCATTTTCACCATGTTGATTATTCCAATCCAAGAACATGGTATATCTCTCCATCTATTTGTATCATCCTTAATTTCTTTCATCCGTGTCTTATAGTTTTCTGCATATAGGTCTTTTGTCTCCTTAGGTAGGTTTATTCCTAGATATTTTATTCTTTTTGTTACAATGGTAAACGGGAGTGTTTTCTTGATTTCACTTTCAGATTTTTCATTAGTGTATCGGAATGCCAGAGATTTCTGTGCATTAATTTTGTATCCTGCTACTTTACCAAATTGATTGATTAGCTCTAGTAGTTTTCTGGTAGCGTCTTTAGGATTCTCTATGTATAGTATCATGTCATCTGCAAACAGTAACAGCTTTACTTCTTCTTTTCTGATTTGGATTCCTTTTATTCCTTTTCTTTATTCCTTTTATTTGGATTCCTTTTATTCCTTTTCTTCTCTGATTGCTGTGGTTAAAACTTAGAAACTATGTTGAATAAGAATGGTGAGAGTGGGAAACCTTGTCTTGTTCCTGATCTTAGTGGAAATGCTTTCGGTTTTCCACCATTGAGGACGATGTTGGCTGTGGGTTTGTCATACATGGCCTTTATTATGTTGAGGAAAGTTCCCTTTATGCCTACTATCTGGAGGGTTTTTATCATAAATGGGTGTTGATTATTGTCGAAAGCTTTTACTGCATCTATTGAGACGACCATATGGTTTTTCTCCTTCAATTTGTTAATATGGTGTATCACATTGATTGATTTGCGTATATTGAAGAATCCTTGCATTCCTGGAATAAGTCCCAATTGATCATGGTGTATGATCCTTTGAATGTGCTGTTGGGTTCTGTTTGCTAGTATTTTGTTGAGGATTTTTGCATATATGTTCATCAGTGATATTGGCCTGTAGTTTTCTTTCTTTGTGACATCCTTGTCTGGTTTCAGTATCAGGGTGATGGTGGCCTCGTAGAATGAGTTTGGGAGTGGTCCTCCCTCTGCTATATTTTGGAACAGTTTGAGAAGGATAGGTGTTAGCTCTTCTCTAAATGTTTGATAGAATTCGCCTGTGAAGCCATCTGGTCCTGGGCTTTTGTTTGTTGGAAGATTTTTAATCACAGTTTCAATTTCAGTGCTTTTGATTGGTCTGTTCATATTTTCTATTTCTTCCTGATTCAGTCTTGGCAGGTTGTGTATTTCTAAGAATTTGTCCATTTCTTCCAGGTTGTCCATTTTATTGGCATATAGTTGCTTGTAGTAATCTCTCATGATCCTTTGTATTTCGCAGTGTCAGTTGTTACTTCTCCTTTCTCATTTCCAGTTCTATTGATTTGAGTCTTCTCCCTTTTATTCTTGTTGAGTCTGGCTAATGGTTTATCAATTTTGTTTATCTTCTCAAAGAACCAGCTTCTAGTTTTATTGATCTTTGCTATCGTTTCCTTCATTTCTTTTTCATTTACTTCTGATCTGATCTTTATGATTTCTTTCCTTCTGCTAACTTTGGGGTTTTTTTGTTCTTCTTTCTCTAATTGCTTTAGGAGCAAGTTTAGGTTGTTTATTCAAGATGTTTCCTGTTTCTTAAGGTAGGATTGTATTGCTATAAAGTTCCCTCTTAGAACTGCTTTTGCTGCATCCCATAGTTTTTGGGTCGTCATGTCTCCATTGTCATTTGTTTCTAGGTATTTTTTGATTTCCTCTTTGACTTCTTCAGTGATCACTTCGTTATTAAGTAGTGTATTGTTTAGCCTCCATGCGTTTGTATTTTTTTACAGATCTTTTCCTGTAATTGATATCTAGTCTCATAACGTTGTGGTTGGAAGAGATACTTGATACAATTTCAATTTTCTTAAATTTACCAAGGCTTGATTTGTGGCCCAAGATATGGTCTATCCTGGAGGATGTTCCATGAGCACTTGAGAAAATTGTGTATTCTGTTGCTTTTGTATGTAATATTCTATAAATATCAATTAAGTCTATCTTGTTTAATGTATCGTTTAAACCTTGTGTTTCCTTATTTATTTTCATTTTGGATGATCTGTCCATTGGTGAAAGTGGGCTGTTAACGTCCTCTACTATGAATGTGTTACTGTCGATTTCCCCTTTAATGGCTGTTAGTATTTGCCTTATGTACTGAGGTGCTCCTGTGTTGGGTGCATAAATATTTACAATTGTTATATCTTCTTGGATCAGTCCCTTGATCATTATGTAGTGTCCTTCTTTGTCTCTTCTAATATCCTTTATTTTAAAGTCTGTTTTCTCTGATATGAGAATTGCTACTCCAGCTTTCTTTTGGTTTCCATTTGCATGGGATATCTTTTTCCATCCCCTCACTTTCAGTCTGTATGTGTCTCTAGGTCTGAAGTGGGTCTCTTGTAGACAGCATATATACGGGTCTTGTTTTTGTATCCATTCAGTCA
This sequence comes from Phocoena phocoena, assembly GCF_963924675.1. Classification (NCBI taxonomy): domain Eukaryota; kingdom Metazoa; phylum Chordata; class Mammalia; order Artiodactyla; family Phocoenidae; genus Phocoena; species Phocoena phocoena. The sequence goes on along the minus strand of NC_089234.1, from coordinate 74,526,279 downwards.
GTCTGTGTCTTTTGGTGGGAGCATTTAGTCCATTTACATTTAAGGTAATTATCGATATGTATGTTCCTATTCCCATTTTCTTAACTGTTTTGGGTTTGTTATTATAGGTCTTTTCCTTCTGTTGTGTTTCTTGCCTAGAGAAGATCGTTTAGCATTTGTTGTAAAGCTGGTTTGGTGGTGCTAAACTCTCTCAGCTTTTGCTTGTCTGTAAAGATTTTAATTTCTCCGTCAAATCTGAATGAGGTCCTTGCTAGGTAGAGTAATCTTGGTTGTAGGTTTTTCTCCTTCATCACTTTAAATATGTCCTGCCAGTCCCTTCTGGCTTGTAGAGTTTCTGCTGAAAGATAAGCTGTTAACCTTATGGGGATTCTCTTGTGTGTTATTTGTTGTTTTTACCTTGCTGCTTTTAATATGTTTTCTTTGTATTTAATTTTTGACAGTTTGATTAATATGTGTCTTGTGTTTCTCCTTGGATTTATCCTGTAAAGGACTCTCTGTGATTAACTTGATTAACTATTGGACTTGATTAACTATTTCCTTTCCCATATTAAGGAAGTTTTCAACTATAATCTCTTCAAATATTTTCTCAGTCCCTTTCTTTTTCTCTCCTTCTTCTGAAACCCCTATAATTCGAATGTTGGTGTGTTTAATGTTGTCCCAGAGGTCTCTGAGACTGTCCTCAGTTCTTTTCATTCTTTTTACTTTATTCTGCTCTGCAGTAGTTATTTCCACTATTTTATCTTCCAGGTCGCTTATCCGTTCTTCTGCCTCAGTTATTTTGCTATTGATCCCTTCTAGAGTATTTTTAATTTCATTTATTGTGTTGTTCATCGTTGCTTGTTTCATCTTTAGTTCTTCTAGGTCCTTGTTAAATGTTTCTTGCATTTTCACTATTCTATTTCCAAGATTTTGGATCATGTTTACTATCATTATTCTGAATTCTTTTTCAGGTAGACTTCCTTTTTCCTCTTCATTTGTTAGGTCTGGTGGGTTTTTATCTTGCTCCTTCATCTGTTGTGTGCTTTTCTGTCTTCTCATTTTGCTTATCTTACTGTGTTTGGGGTCTCCTTTTTGCAGGCTGCAGGTTCGTAGTTCTCCTTGTTTTTGGTGTCTGTCCCCAGTGGCTAAAGTTGGTTCAATGGGTTGTGTAGGCTTCCTGGTGGAGGGGACTAGTGCCTGTGTTCTGGTGGATGAGGCTGGATCTTGTCTTTCTGGTGGGCAGGTCCACGTCTGGTGGTGTGTTTTGGGGTGTCTGTGGATTTATTATGATTTTAGGCTGCCTCTCTGCTAATGGGTGGGGTTGTGTTCCTGTCTTGCCAGTTGTTTGGCATAGGGTGTCCAGCACTGTAGCTTGCTGGTCGTTGAGTGAAGCTGGGTGTTGGTGTTGAGATGGTGATCTATGGGAGATTTTCACTGTTTGATATTTCGTGGAGTTGGGAGGTCTCTTGTGGACCAGTGTCCTGAAGTTGGCTCTCCCACCTCAGAGGCACAGCCGTGACTCCTCGCTGCAGCACCAAGAGCCTTTCATCCACGCGGCTCAGAGTACAAGGGAGAAAAAGTAGAAAGAAAGAAAGAGGATAAAAGAAAAGAAAATAAAGTAAGGTAAAATAAAAGTTATTAAAATAAAAAAATATTAAGAAAAAAATTTTTGTAAAAAGTAAAAAAAAAAAAAAGGACGGATAGAACCCTAGGACAAATGGTGAAAGCACAACTATACAGACAAAATCTCACACAGAAGCATACACATACACACTCACAGAAAGAGGAAAAGGGGAAAAAATAATAAATCTTGCTCTCAAAGTCCACCTGCTCAATTTAGGATGATTCGTTGCCTCTTCAGGTATTCGACAGATGCAGGGTACATCAAGTTGACTGTGGAGATTTAATCCGCTGTTCCTGAGGCTGCTGGGAGAGATTTCCCTTTCTCTTCTTTGTTCGCACAGCTCCCAGGGTTCAGCTTTGGATTTGGCCGTGTGCTGAGTGTAGGCCGCCAGAGGGCGTCTGTTCTTTTCTCAGACAGGACGGGGTTAAAGGAGCCACTGATTCGGGGGCTCCGGCTCACTAAGGCCGGGGGGATGGAGGGGTACGGATGTGGGGTGAGCCTGCAGCAGCAGAGGCCGGAGTGACGTTGCACCAGCCTGAGGCTCGCCGTGCATTCTCCCGAGGGAGTTGTCCCTGGATCCCGGGACCCTGGCAGTGGCGGGCTGCACAGGCTTCCCGGAAGGGAGGTATGGATAGTGACCTGTGCTCGCACACAGGCTTCTTGGTGGCGGCAGCAGCAGCAGCCTTAACGTCTCATGCCCGTCTCTGGGGTCCGCGCTGTTAGCCGCTGCTCGCTCCCATCTCTGGAGCTCCTTTAAGCAGTGCTCTTAATTCCTTCTGCTCGCGCACCGGGAAACAAAGAGGGAAGAAAAAGTGTCTTGCCTCTTCGGCAGGTCCAGACTTTTCCTGGACTCCCTCCTGTCTAGCCGTGGTGCACTAACCCCCTGCAGGCTGTGTTCACGCCACCAACCCCAGTCCTCTCCCTGCGCTCCGACCGAAGCCCGAGCCTCAGCTCCCAGCCCTGCCCGCCCCGGCGGGTGAGCAGACAAGCCTCTTGGACTAGTGAGTGCTGGTCGGCCCCGATCCTCTGTGTGGGAATCTCTCCGCTTTGCCCTCTGCACCCCTGTTGCTGGGCTCTCCTCCGCGGCTCCGAAGCTTTCCCCCTCCGCCACCCGCAGCCTCCACCCGCGAAGGGGCTTCCAGTGTGTGGAAACCTTTCCTCCTTCATTGCTCCCTCCCACTGGTGCAGCTCCCGTCCGTATCCTTTTGTCTCTGTTTATTCTTTTTTCTTCTGCCCTACCCAGGTACGTGGGGAGTTTCTTGCCTTTTGGGAGGTCTGAGGTCTCCTGCCAGCATTCAGTAGGTGTTCTGTAGGAGTTGTTCCACGTGTAGATGTATTTCTGATGTATGCAAACTGAAAGACAGTCTCGCTCTAGACACTGAAACTAGTGAAGGCAGGCCGGAGAACCCGAAGCTCTCAGGAAGGAGCACAGCTGCCACCTCAGTCGCGGTCAGCCGAAGTCTCTCTTCAAATAGTTTTATATTCTTGTCTTCTAAAATTTATATATATGTATACAAATGTGGGATCACAGTACTTGTACCTTTTTCGTCTTAAAAGTATAATAGTGCATTCCCATTTTGCATTCCTCTAAATATTATTCTAGAAGATAAGGGCTACTTAACATATTGTATGGATATATCATAATTTATGGTGTGTTATGGTGATACTTTAGTTTGTTTTCAATCATTCTGTATTACAACTTTCTTTAACATCCTTGCATACTTTTTTTTTTTTTTTTTTGCGGTACATGGGCCTCTCACTGTTGTGGCCTCTCCCGTTGCGGAGCACAGCCTCTGCACAGGCTCAGTGGCCATGGCTCATGGGCCCAGCCACTCCGCTGCATGTGGGATCTTCCCGGACTGGGACACGAACCCATAACATAAGCCCCTTGCATATGTTTTTTGATTGTGTCTAGGTTCAGATGACAGTTCCAGTTCTGATCCCTTCTCTGACAATAAGATTCCATGCAACAAAGATGGTGTCTTTACTTGAATGCCTAAATTAACTTGTCCAAAACAGACTCAGAAAGCAAACTTGTGGTTACAAGGGGAAAGGTCGGGTGAGAGATAAATTAGGAGGTTGGGATTAACATATGCACACTACTATATATAAAATAGATAATCAACGACGACCTACTGTATAACACAGGGAACTCTACTCAATACTCTGCAATAGGGCTTCCCTGGTGGCGCCGTGGTTGAGAGTCCGCCTGCCGATGCAGAGGACACGGGTTCGTGCCCCGGTTCAGGAGGATTCTGCATGCCGCGGAGTGGCTGGGCCTGTGAGCCATGGCCGCTGAGCCTGTGCGTCCGGAGTCTGTGCTCCGCAACGGGAGAGGCCACAACAGTGAGAGGCCCGTGTACGGCCAAAACAAAAAAAAACAAAAAACAAAACAAACAAAAACAACCTCTGCAATAACCTATATGGGAAAAGAATCTGAAAAAGAATAGATATATGTATTATAACTGAATTACTTTGTTGTACATCTGAAACTAACACAGCATTGTAAATCAATTATAGTCCAATATAAAATAAAAATTAAAAAAAAAAAACTTGTCCAAAAAATTCTGTAGATTTTGCCCACTTAACCCCAAACTTGCTTCTCCCCCATCTGTCTAATCTCCCTTTTCCAGACTTTATTCCCAGGGGATCCAGACCAAAGGCTAGATGTTTTTCTTCTTTTCTCATTCCCCATGTTCAGTTCATCCATAACTTTATTGACTCAGTCTTCAAAACACATTGTGAATCTGCCCTCTTTCTTCCAACTCTGCCAGTTCCATCTAGTCCATCAGTCTTGCCTGGACCCTTCCAGGTGGTCCCTTCTCTCCTGCTCTCCCATGACCACTCTTGTGTCAGTCATATCACTCACTTGTTCACAGTGCTGCAGGGGCTTTCAGAATACCTGAATACAATCTAAACTTTTCTATGGCTGTCACGGCTCCCTATGATCATGACCTGCCCGTTTCTCATCTCCTCCCACCATCCTCCACTTTCCCTCTTTATCTACCAAGCTGGCAACTTTCTGTCTTTGTGGGCTGGAATGCTGTCCCCTCACACTCCAGATGCCTCTTCCCTTTTGTTAAGGATTCAATGGATGTCATCTCTCTCAGTGGCTTCCTGCCTATTGAGTGCAAAAGGAGCACTCCAACCACTCTGAACAGACCTCCACATTGTGTTTCCTTCATATATGTACCATTTCTTAAACACTCATGCATTGGCTTATTATACAGTACATCTGTTCATCAGAATGTAAGCTCCATGGAAGCAGAGAAAGAACCTGGTCTTGTTCACTCACAGCTCTATCCCTAGAACCTAGAATAGAGCTTACTGTGTGGTAGACACTAATTAATTACTAAACAAATGAATAAATCCATGAAGATTTACTACTATAAATTGTGTAAATAGAATTTCTCAGTCAAAAAGAAATTTTTAATTGAAGTATAGTTAACGATGTTGTGTTAGTTTCTATTGTACACCTAAGTGATTCAGCTAGACTTCTCTGGTGGCTCAGCAGTTAAGAATCCACCTGCCAATGCAGGGAACACGGGCTCGAGCCCTGGTCCGAGAAGATCCCACCTGCCGCGCAGCAACGAAGCCTGTGCGCCACAACTACTGAGCCTGTGCTCTACAGCCCGTGAGCCACAACTACTGAAGCCCGCGTGCCTAGAGCTCACACTCAGCAACAAGAGAAGCCACCGCAATGAGAAGCCCGCGCACCCCAGTGAAGAGTATCTCCCGTGCACTGCAACGAGAGAAAGCCCGTGCACAGCAACGAAGACACAGTGCAGCCAAAAATAAATTAATTTAAAAAAAAACTAATTCTAAGTGATTCAGCTATGTGTATATATATACAATATATATGTATATACTTTTTCAGATTCTTTTCCATTATAGTTTATTATAAGATATTGAATATAGTTCCCTGTGTTATATAGTAGGACCTTGTTGTTTATCTATTTTATATATAGTAATTTGTATCTGCTAACCTCAAACTCCAAATTTATCCCTCCCCTGGCTTCCCCTTTGGTCACCATAAATTTATTTTCTATGTCTGTCAGTCTGTGAGGCTCTGTGTTGTAAATAAGTTCATTTGTGTCATATTCTAGGTTCCACATATAAGTGCTATCATATATTGGTCTTTGTCTGTCTGTCTTCACTTAGTATGATAATCTCTAGGTCCATCCATGTTACTGCAAATGGCATTATTCTTTTTTATGGCTGAGTAATATCCCATTATACATATACATATCTATCCATCTTTATCTGTTCATCTGTCCATGGACATTGAGGTTGCTTCCATATCTTGGCTATTGTAAATAGTGCTGCTGTGAACATTGGTGGTGCATGTATATTTTTGAACTAGAGTTTTCATCTTTTCGGGATATATGCCCAGGAGTGGGATTGCTGGATCATATTTTAATTCTATTTTTATTTTTTTAAAGGAACCTCCGTACTCTTTTCCATAGTGGCTGCACCAATTTACGTTTTCACCAACAGTATAGGAGGGTTGCCTTTTCTCCACACCCTATCCAGCATTTATTATTTGTAGACTTTATGATGATGGCCATTCTGGCTGGTGTGAGCTGATACCTCATTGTAGTTTTGATTTGCATTTCTCTAATAATTAGCAATGTTGAGCATCTTTTCATGTGCCTGTTGGCCACCTGTATGTCTTCTTTGGAGAAATGTCTATTTATGTCATCTGCCCGTTTGATTGGGTTGTCAACCTCTTTGATATTGATGTGTATGAGCTGTTTTTATATTTTTTGAAATTACTCCCTTGTTGGTCACATCATTTGCAATTATTTTGTCCCATTCCATAGGTTGTCTTTTTGTTTTGTTGATGGTTTCCTTTGCTGTGCAAAAGCTTATCAGTTTGATTAGGTCTCATTTGTTTATTTTTGCTTGTATACCTTTGGCCTTGGGAGAAATGTTTTGCCTATTAATCCATAGTCCCCATACCCCAAAATGCCAGTTTTCCTTCCCACCAACCCTTGTACAGCAGGACTAACTTTACTGCACTCCCTGCCCAACACTGCATACATAAATTCGTTTTGCGAGTTCACTGTACCATGTTTAAGCAATTGTTTTAATTTCCATATTAGTGTCTACATATGGGGTCAAAACATTTGGAAGTTTGAAAATCTTTTTCATTAGAAGCTGCAGTCACTTCTGACCCAGTCCCTGTAGGCCACATGCATCTGATGACTTCTGCAAGAAAAGTATAAAGAAAGTGGGGACCCGTTTAGTGAGATAAAATGTTAGGGACCATCCTCATTATTAGTTTTTCATTTACATATTTACATTTAAGTCATTTGATCCTCCTAACAATAGGATAGATACTATTCCCCTTTGTCAGATGAAGAGACAGCCTTTGAGATTATGGTTTGTGAAGCTAATATGTCATAGAACTGAAATCTATACCCAAGGTTGCTGGTGCCCAAACCCAAAAACTGTTAGTACAACATCATAAGAAGAAAAGGTTTGTGTCTGTTACCCAAACTTCCTGAGACTTAATGACTAAATTTCATGTAGATTCTGGATGTTAGTGTTCTATTCAGAGCATTTTTAAAGGAGACAAGTGTCATTCCTTTAGAAGATTTCCACAGACTCAAATATTTGTTTTACTATGTAAAGTTACACAGGTAGTGAAATGGAAGAGACTGGAATTCATCATTTATATGGACAAAGAAACAATAAATTACTTTTGAAAATTTCAACGGATGTTTTATTTATGCCATTAATATAATCACATCATTATAATTTGCACTGAAGGAATTTATGTTATCTTCTAGAAATGCTTACAACCTCAGAGACTTACCTACCTTCTCAAGAAGGGTAATGTTTTCCTTATTCCAGGGTGGATGTGGAGCAAAAAGAAAAGAGACTGTAAAAAGGTCTATCCAGGTGCAAGTTCTCTCTTTCAGTTTATATAATCAAAATTATGAGTATTTATTTGTTTCCAAGAATAAGTAGATCATCACAGACATAGCTTACCTCAAATCAGGAAGGTAAGTATGCATCAAACTGTTAGTTTCTCAGATAGCTAACTTAATACAGAGTCATCAGAATGTCATTAAAATAACCAATATTGGGGAAAATAGGAAAGGTAAGAGATAAGAATGGCTTAAGCTAAAAAACTAGAAATAAATCTGAATTACTTTTATACTAGTTCTCCAGATATTTGAATGACTTTTCATGATTGCTGTTTTTTAATCCAAAGCATTTAACAGTGTAGTAACTCAATAATCATGCAGAATTCCAAATGGGTTCATAGAATTTTGATTTTTTTATATTATAGCAGTGATCTGTTTTAAGACACGGAGGCAAAATGTCAGTGAAAAAGTTGTGTTTTGTGACTTTATAATTAAAGGGAGATGGGTGTAGTGAATTGGAGGGTCTCTTTATTTATGGTAACTGTGTGGATAGCTAGGTATGCATTTGACAAGAGGCTGTTTGTAGGAAGCTAATTTAAAGTGGAAACAAATAGTTGTGAAAAATGAGGAAATCCTGCTGGAGAAAAAAGTGTGGCAGGATCACCCCAAATAGGAGTGTTAGAATAATTTACTATTGTAGGAAATCCAGCAGCTGGTTTATCTAAAGCATTCCTCTTTTTCATGAGCACGGGAACAAGAACAGGAAATGGTTCAAAAAGCACGCTGACGTTCCGGTCACAGATTTCTGTAAACATTTAATAGCAAAAAGTGATTTTTAGAAGCTCAGTGCTTAGCCATGTCAGGGAGTCATTAATGAGATAATGCATATATTTCTAACCTTGGTTACTTAGAAATGATTCTAGAATGAAGAACTTCAAGTGGAATAAAGAGGAAACAAATTTCGGCTTATGTCATTCATAAAAAGTACACTGTATTTAACTCAACACTTAGAATTGGTTTTACAGAATAATGAAGATTAACTAAACATTGAAAAAATTATCCAGAGACCTAATGTAAAGTAGAATATGAGTAACATTTTATAAAACAACACTTAATTGTTCCAAATAAGGAAATAGAAGGACTGGTATAAAAAGTAGTTAAAAATCCCCAAAGATACAAGAATTAGAATAGACAAAGGAAACATGTGTAGATCACATGCCATAAAACATATCTAGGTCATTGCAAAGCACCGAGTCGATCTCCCTGTGCTATGCTGCTGCTTCCCACCAGCCAACTATTTTACATTCGGTAGTGTATACATGTCGGTGCTACTCTCACTTCGCCCCAGCTTCGCCCTCCCACCCCATGTCTTCAAGTCCATTCTCTATGTCTACCTCTTTATTCCTGCCCTGAAACTAGGTTCATCAGCACCTTTTTTTTTCTAGATTCCATATATATGTGTTAGCATGTGGTATTTATTTTTCTTTCTGACTTACTTCACTCTGTATGACAGACTCTAGGTCCATCCACCTCACTACAAATAACTCAGTTTTGTTTCTTTTTATGGCTGAATAATATTCCATTGTATACATGTGCCACATCTTCTTTATCCATTCATCTGTTGAGGGACATTTAGGTTGCTTCCATGTCCTGGATATAGTAAATAGAGCTGCAATGAACATTGTGGTACATGACTCTTTTTGAATTATGGTTTTCTCAGGGTATATGCCCAGTAGTGGGATTGCTGGGTCATATGGTACTTCTATTTTTAGTTTTTTAAGGAACCTCCATACTGTTTTCCATACTGGTTATATCAATTTACATTCCCACCAACAGTGTAGGAGGTTTCCCTTTTCACCACACCCTTTCCAGCATTTATTGTTTCTAGCTTTTTTGATAATGGCCATTCTGACCAGTGTGAGGTGATATCTCATTGTAGTTTTGATTTGCATTTCTGTAATAATTAGTGATGTTGAGCATCTTTTCATGTGCCTCTTGGCCATCTGTATGTCTTCCTTGGTGAAAAGTCTATTAGGTCTTCCACCCTTTTTTTTTTCTTTTGCGGTACGCGAGCCTCTCACTGTTGTGGCCTCTCCCGTTGCGGAGCACAGGCTCTGGACGTGCAGGCTCAGCGGCCATGGCTCACGGGCCCAGCCACTCCGCCACATGTGGGATCTTCCCAGACCGGGGCACGAACCCGTGTCCCCTGCATCGGCAGGCGGACTCTCAACCACGGCGCCACCAGGGAAGCCCTTCCACCCATTTTTTAACTGGATTGTTTGTTTTCTTGATATTGAGCTCCATGAGCTGTTTGTATATTTTGGAAATTAATCCTTTGTTTTTTCATTTGCACATATTTTCTCCCGTTCTGAGGGTTGTATTTTTGTCTTTTTTATGGTTTCCTTTGTTGTGCAAAAGGTTTTAAGTTTAATTAAGTCCCATTTGTTTATTTTTGTTTTTATTTCTGTTACTCTAGGAGGTGGGTCAAAAAAGATCTTGCTTTGGTTTATGTCAAAGAGTGTTTTTCCTATGTTTTCCTCTAGAAGTTTTATAGTGTCTGGTTTTACATTTAAGTCTTTAATCCATTTGGAGTTTATTTTTGTGTATGGTGTTAGGTAGTGTTCTAATTTTGTTCTTTTACATGTAGCATCCAGTTTTCCCAGCACCACTTATTGAAGAGGCTGTCTTTTCTCCATTGTATGTTCTTGCCTCCTTTGTTGTAAATTAGGTGCCCATATGTGCATTGGTTTATCTCTGGGCATTCTATCCTGTACCATTGATCTATATTTCTGTTTTTGGTCCAGTACCGTACTGTCTTGATTACTGTAGCTTTGTGATATAGTTTGAAGTCGGGGAGCCTGATTCCTCGAACTCCATTTTTCTTTCTCAAGATTGCTTTGGCTATTTGGGGTCTTTTGTGTTTCCATAGGAACTGTAAGATTTTTTTGTTCTAATTCTGTGAAGAATGCCATTGGTAGTTTGATAGGGATTACACTGAATCTGTAGATTGCTTTGGGTGGTATAGTCATTTTCACAATATTGATTCTTCCAATCCAAGAACATGGTATATTTCTCCATCTGTTTATGTCATCTTTGATTTCTTTCATCAATGTTTTATAGTTTTCTGAATACAAGTCTTTCGCCTCCTTAGGCAGGTTTATTCCTAGGTATTTTATTCTTTTTTTTGCAATGGTAAATGGGAGTGTTTCCTTAATTTCTCTTTCTGATTTTTCATTGTTGGTGTGTAGGAATGCAAGAGATTTCTGTGCATTAATTTTCTACCCTGCTACTCTACCAGATTCATTGATTAACTCTAGTAAGTTTTCTGGTAGCATCTTTAGGATTCTCTATGTATAGTATAATGTCATCTGCAAACAGTGACAGTTTTACTTCTTCTAGAGGGGTGGGATAGAAACGATGGGAGGGAGGCTCAAGAGAGAGGGAATATGGAGACGTGTATGCATATGGCTGATTTGCTTTGTTACACAACAGAAACTAAGACAGTATTGTGAAGCAAGTATACTCCAATAAAGATCTATTAAAAAATTAATGTAGAAAAGCAAACTAGTCTACCATCAGTTAAAAGGAAAGCATATTTGTTATGTGGTTCAATAGCCTTAATGTAAAATAGAAAATTGATTTTCATTAAGTATTCAGAAAAGTCACATTTCTATGGCCCAAAGAATAAAGAATGTTCAATAGAAAGAAAAAAAAAAACATATCTAGAGGAAACCTGGAAAAATACTTTAATGGAACTCATTCCCTGTAAGGACTATTATTATTACTTTTAAAAATCATCCCAAGAAATTTAAATGTAATCTCTTTATAAAGACCTCATAAAGAAAGAGATTTCCATTACAGGGGCTAGAGGGTGGGGGAAATGCAGAGATGTTTGTCAAAGGGTACAAATAATTCAGTTATAAAATTGAATATGTTCTGAGGGTCTAATGTACAGCATTAAGTAATATTGTATTGCCTATTTAAAATTTGCTGAGAGTAGAAGTGTTTTCATCACACACACAAAAGTTTTACTTTTCTTTCCATTTTACATAGTGAAACAGAAATTAATTCTTTATTCCCTTCAAAATATTACCTAAATATTTAAAACCATTTTTGTTCTCATGGTTGCCAATAGAATCATATTTCCTAAAATATCTATTGCAGTGGTTAGCCACTGCAACTAACTATATTTTTAACAGAAATACATGTGCATTGGAAGTTTTGCCTTTTTCTTGTTTAGGGTCATTAAGAAGACACAGCTAGGCAAAAAATATGTTATGACACGTTTTAAATGATACACATGTCTTAGTATACGGGTCTCCTTGATTCTAAATTTTATTTGGATTGAGAGGAACAAAAATCAAATGCTGTGTATTAGTTTTCTATTGCCACTACTAAAAAGCAGAACAAAACAAAATCTTTGTGGCTTAAACAATAGAAATTTATTCTCTCACAGCTGTGGAGGACAGAAGTCCAAAATCAAGATGTTGACAGGGTCTCACTCCCCCTGAAAATTATAGGGAAGAATCTGTTCCCTGACTCTTCCAGCTGCTGGTGACTGCCTTTATTCCTTGGTTTCTGGCCACAGCACTACTATCTCTGTCTCCATCTTCACATCACCTCCTCCTCTGTATAGGTCAACTCTCCCTTTGCCTTCTTCTTATACATAAGTAATACCTTTAGGGCCCACCTAGATAATCCAGGAAAATCTCCTTACTTCAGGATCCTTAATCACACTGGCAAAGACCCTTTTTCCAAATAAGGTAACATTTACAGATTCCAGAGATTAGGGATTTCATCCTAATCCAGGGATTAAGATATCTTTGGGGGGCATCATTCATCCTACTGAATGCTGCAACATGTAGTTTTCTATTCTCTAGTAGCTTTACATCTGACGCAGTTTGGGAATATATTAGAATGTAGGTGTTAACTAGAGCTTTTAGTTAACTAAAACTAATGAAAGTTACCATAACTGTAAATAGTGCAAGGTGGAAAGTGTTTGGGGTGAAAATATCTTTGTATCCAAATTACTTTTCACCCCAAATATTTAATCTGTTTTCAATTACTGAGGTCATGCTATAAAGCTATCTATTGTTCTGTGCCAGCTAAGTGCTGTAGAAATCAAGTTTTAAATGTTTCAATAAAAAGTGATTTGATTTACTATAAATTATTTTTACAAGGTTTCTTGTAAAGAAACCTTGCTTGAATGGTTTGCCTAAATGTCTAAATTCCTAAAAAGAATTTCTTGCCTAAATGTTCCTCATGGTGTTTATTGGAAGTAGATTGGAATACTTGCTATTAGGTGTTTCTAAATTTCCACAATCAGGTGAAAAACTCTCTTGTTTTTGTTTTGTTTTCTGGTGATAATTTTCCTCACATTCAGGCAATTTGTTATCATGGTTAACAAAATTAAGGAGATAAGATAACAAACTCTGATCTGGCTTTGTATTATAGCATGTCCAACTGAGAAAATGATATATGTTAAAACACCACATGGGTCTTTAGAGAATGGACTTGAGGACACGGGGAGGGGGAAGGGTAAACTGGGGCAAAGTGAGAGGGTGGCACTGACATATATACACTACCAAATGTAAAATAGCTAGCTAGTGGGAAGCAGCTGCATAGCACAGGGAGATCAGCTAGGTGCTTTGTGACCACGTAGAGGGGTGGGGTAGGGAGGGTGGGAGGGAGACGCAAGAGGGAGGGGATATGGGGATATATGGATACATATAGCTGATTCTCTTTGTTATACAGCAGAAACTAACACAACATTGTAAAGCAGTTATACTCCAATAAAGATGTTAAAAAAACAAACAAACGAAAAAAACACCGCATGGGTAAAACACTGTTTTCATTTCAAGCATCTCTAATTTTGATTCAGCTACACATCCCCAAGAGCAAGCTGAGCTCTAGATATTAATGTGAATCCGGAGATTATGTCATTGTGTCTGTTATTATGTTAATCAGTTGAAGTGAATTACCAGTGTCCAGCAAGACATTACTCACTTTGCAATGCATTCCACTAGCAATTTATCTTAGTAATAAGAGGTAAAAGAGACATATTAGTTGCTTAAGTGGCAGCAGTTGTACCTGCTAATGGAAAGGGAGGCTGTAGTTATTAAAACACATTATATCTTTTGTATCTGAGTTATTCATCTTTACTTAGATGCCTAATTTCCATTCCCTTTGATTCAGATTCTTCTGTATATGTTTATTACCTTTGAAGAATTCTTTGGATCCAGGCTAATCATTTACTTTCTATCCTAAATTGCTGTGAAATATGATGGGACACTAATTCCCTTTGGGACGTGAAGATATCTCCTAGAAATGTAGATTGGAAGGGAACTTTGAGGAAGAGTCCTTGCTCTCCTTTAGGTCAAATGTTTGTAATTCAGTATTGAGTTTTAAGCTCATCAGCACTGCCAGGCTCTTAGCCTATGGAACAGTAGGTCCAGTGGCAGAGCAGTGGCCCCAAAATGAAGGGTTACCCACAAAGTACAGCTTTCTCCAGGTAAACAAATATGATTCCTTTCCCTAATCACAAATACATATAATGTGTCCGGGTACAAGTGTATTCTCAATGATAGACTAAAAATTCTTTGCAGAAATGTACCACATTTGTATAGAGTTAAATTAACTAGCTCAAGATCTTTATTCCAGAATGACTAGAAGACCTTATTCTAAGAAAAGCATCATTGTATTAGAATGATTGGCTGGAGTAATCATTTATTTCATAAATATCTCAGAAAGTTAAATTTAATTCTTTGCTGAAATTTCAGCAAAGAATTGGCCCTTCTCAACAGTAAACAAAGTTGTAACTATCCCATCAAAGAAGTATTTAAGAATTACTGTTAGGGACTACTTAAGCTATCTATGACCTCATTAAAACTGATAAGCTCTCTTTATGTACATGCTAGTTTAAAAAAGAATTCTTTATGATGTACTCAAGATTTTCGTTCTCTCTACAACACAGATATGCAGATAAAATTCATTCCGTCTATGGTAACTGTAAACTGGTTAAAACACTTGGAGAATTTATTTTGAAGCAATTATTTAAACAGTGCCTTAGATACTGCACATTCTCTGATGGAAATGATCAGCCTCAGGCCACCTACCACCCCCACAGGTGAAGACTGCTTCTGTGAGTGGAGGTGAGTGTATGGCTTCCATTATATCGTAGAGGATGTGATGCACATCACTGGGGACCAGGGCCCTCTGGCTGTCTCCATCGGGCTCCAGGATGCTGCCCTCCTTACCTCTGCTTTGCTTGCCCTGTTGGCATGTAAGGATGAAAGGCGGATTAGTGGAAACATGGAGACTGCTCTGTTTTGGCACCGAGCCTGGTGGCTTTCCCTGCCTGACTCCCCCTCTCCGTGGCACCCGCTGGTGGGTTCTCTCTAGGCCCCCACGGGGTCTTCACTTTATCCCATTGGGCTCCAACTGGGCTGGCACTCAGCAGCCCCTTCCCCCTGCTATGACGACCTGCCCTAGTCTGCAGGCAGCCTCTCAGCTAATTCCGAGCCCATCTGCACCTCACGTGAACAGGGGGAGGCCAGGAAATGGAACTTGCATCGTCTCCCATGCTCAGTCCTGCAGGGCGGCCACACTCCGTTTCTCATGGCTGTACCCCAGACTTGTGTGGGCAGCCTCTTTCCTGAGTCCAAGGTAGGGAAGTGAGACAAAAGCCCTGCTGGGCATGCTTTTTTCCCTCTTCCTTAACACACCCTCCCATCCCGTGGACAATGCAGGAAGAAGGGCAAAGTAGAGAACACCTACCTCGCACCCTTGTGTGGGTCCTGGAGAAGAACAGACGCCCAGGACCCACACAAGGGCAGCTTTTCCTGGATGATATGCTGCTTCTTCTGGATACAAGCCTAATAATTGGTCCCAGAGAGAGAATAGGGGCATGGTCTCTGCGCACTGGGACATCTGCAACTTAAGTGTCTGGGCTTAGCTCTTGAGAAATTAAAGGAGAGAGACTGGAATTCAGCAAGTCTTTTCTCTGTGTATCATGCCTGGCTCTCATGTCTCCTGCTAAATTAGACAGTCAATTTCTTTTCATTTTGTGTCCAGAAAAGGAAAGGCTACACTGGAACATAATTAAAGGAGAAAAAGTAGATTACGTTGGTCTAATATTTACAGTCGTATTATCTCTAATATTTAAGTATATATGTGATGCATGTGCGTACCTACGTATGTAAATACAATAATCTTGTCATCTGTTAGCTACACAGCAGTAAGAAAGTTGCTTCATTTTGTAAACTTTCATTTGCTCTGTGGATATAAAAGTACATACATCACAGGATTGTTTTTTGTTTTGTTTTTTGTGGTACACGGGCCTCTCACCGTCGTGGCCTCTCCCGTTGCGGAGCACAGGCTCCGGACGCGCAGGCTCAGCAGCCATGGCTCACGGGCCCAGCCGCTTCGCGGCATGTGGGATCTTCCCGGACTGGGGCACGAACCCGCGTCCCCTGCATCGGCAGGCGGACTCCCAATCACTGCGCCACCAGGGAAGCCCAGGATTGTTTTTTTTTTAATGGTAAGCAGAGCTTAGTAGGTGAAATGACAGATAAAGGCTTCAAGAGCTTTAACGATCTCGTAGTGATCCTTTTTGACCCTTGTTCCCACGGTAACCTTCCCTGTGGCCCCTCCAGCTTTGTGCAGTGTCACACACTGCTTTGCACTTCTTTTCCTCTCAGTGATCTCTGTCCCACACTTCGTTACTCTCTCCTGCTCTGTCAGGGCAATTGCAGCCCATCAGCAAGGTCCCTAATGTGCCCAACCCCAAGTGGAAATGGTCAAAGATCCAGCTCCTTTTCTCTTAAAAGTGTTCTTTGTACTAATTTGTAAGTGCAAATAGATACGTGGGCATTGGGCACGTGCCTCTTTCTTCCCACTCAGATTCAACCTCTTGATGCTGGTCAGTGCGTTGGAACAGGGCTGACTTCCTTGATTTCTTTTCCCAAGGATAAAAGCTCAGCCAGTATGTCCTGTCTCGCCATGTGTCAGATGCCTCGCTAAGTAATGTACATATAATGTCTAAATTACCTTTACAAGCATCCTGTGGGAAAGTTGCAGTGCTCCCCATTCTAAATTGGATTTGACCTAAAGCTGCATTTATTAGCTAGTTTAGCAACTCCTATGAGTTACCAGCTAGGACTTACACATGTGCACAGGATTATAGATGCAGGAGCTGGGGGAAGTATTCCTTTACCCAGAATGATTTTTGAGCCCCGGGGGGGTTTCCATAGTGACTGCTGAAGAATTCCTGGGCCACCTTGATGAGGTGGAGAAGAGATTTCAATGGATCACTTTTTCACAAATTCAGTCCTCTTTTTCAGGCAGTTATGTGGATACCAGATACTGCTAATTTTCCGGTCCGAAAATGAGAAGCTTTAGTTATTTCTAGGCCATATGTCAGTGAATTACTGCTAGAATTCTGATATTGTTGGGGGTCATGTTGGATGAGGTTTCCTAATTCAGTATAAACTGGCATCAGGATAATGCACATGTTTTCCAGCCAGTATTCATCATAAAGAATAACCATCAGCAATGAGCAACTTCATAAATTTGTATTTGTCTCCACTGCTCTTTTAAACCATTTTATTTAAATGATGGCTTCTATTTCCATTAGGTACTTAATATGTCAAATCTTTGTTCTCAAGAATTACTGGATTTCATACATCATTTTGAGGCAACGATGTTCCCCTGGTCAAATAATTAAGTTATGTGATCTGGTACATGTATTATATATACGTAGCCATTGTTTCAAATTTCTTTCAAAGTGATTGGTTTCTTTCAAAGAACAAAGTCATGTTATTAAGGATTCCACAAAACATTTCAAAGTAAAGAGAGAGAAAAATAAGCCTGTATACTTGATATATAGCCTTCTCTTGCTTGTGATTATTTATAACCCTTTTTGAATTTGCCTCTCAAGCCCAGCACTCTTTCTTCTCTAAAACATTCTTCTGATTCACTGAATAGGTATCGTATTCTCTCCCATTTCACCCAAGCTTCCAGGGGTTCTTTGGCATATGTGACCCTTGAACTACCATATGGAGTATACACCATATATACGTGTGTGTGTGTGTGTGTGTGTATGTGTGTGTGTATATATATATATATATATATATATGGAAGACATAGCGCACAAAGGCCTTATATCTTTTCTTCATTCCCTACGCCTTTCCATTACAAGGCTCATCTTCTTTTCCAGCATCCTTTCTCCTACTGCTATTCAGACCCGTTTTTTCCCCCCTTTAGCCATCACCTTCCCTTTTCGTCTCTGATCTCTGGCTCTACCCTTCCAGTGCTCTGCTGATTAGCTAACCAGACAGTTTGACAGTGCCCTCTAGGTGATGGAGATCAAAGAGATGAAGATGCTGAGCAATATTACCTTGATACACAACAAGAGATTCTCTGTAGGAAGTTTCTTTGATCAATTTAACATGGATACATCTCAGGGCCAGAATTTGGCCCTGGTTCCCTGGCAAGTCCCAGGAAATTCTCTTCTCCAAGCCATATTCTTCCCAAGGTGATCGCTAAAGTTCTTTAATGATTTCACTACATAGCGTAAGAACAAAATTGTATTAAATGCACATAACCTGTATTAAAGAACTTGTACGAATGTACATAATACTGTATAACAATGCAGCATAGGTCCCCATAAACCATGCTCTTAATCCCCTTCAGCTCTCTTGCTGGTAGTAGCCATTTTGGCCAAGATCTCCTTTAGGTGACCCTCAGGTTCCGCAGTCAAATCTCTTTACAATTGTCCTGTTCTCTTCTGAGTTTTGTTCAGATCATCTCTCTGAGCTGAAATCCCCATTTTATAACTCTGTTAGTCTTGTATTTCTTTTAAGTCTTTCGTTTCTGGCCCACAGTTTTCATATAATTCTATCCCCATAGCTTTATCATCCTGGACCTTGTCTTTCACACGAGGTCACCGTCATGCCCTAGAGAGACTCCTAGTTAGTTATGCAGTTAGTGGTAGAGGTTGGATCTGATCTCTTGTCTCCTGATCTAGTGCTCTTCGCACTGTACCAAGGCAGCCTTGATAGCATCACACCTACAAGCAATCCACACTGACCTACCCTGACAGCCCCTGAGAGTCGTTCTTTTATCTGCACACAACTGTTGTTAGGTGGAAGAGAGATTCGATCTGCCTACTCCTTGCCCCATTTTCGCTTACTCTTGGCAGAGCAGCCACAGTGGCCCTTGTAAAATATACACCACAGCGTACTGCCTTTCTGCCATATCCCTACCAGGGCTCCCCATTGCACACAGTGTCAAAGCTAGAGGCCTCACATAGTCCTGAAGCTCAGCGTGGTTTGGGTGTCCATGTGCTGTCAAGCCTCCTCTCCTACTTCTGCTCTTCACTCCTCTCCAGCCCATCATCCTTGCTGGTCCTCATACCTGCCACACATGCTTCCACTGTGGCCTGGAGCCCTCAGCTCCCAGATGCACTAGGACACGCCCTTCAGTTCCTTCAGGTCTTCAGTGAGATCTAACTTCCTGTACCAGGCTTACCTGGACTGCCTTGTGTAACAGAGCCAGCTGCCCTTCCTTTCTCCCCACTGAACCCTAGGCATTTCCCGCCACTCTTGGCTTTCTCTACGTATTCATTTTTGCCATGTTCTTATCACCTTCTGATGTTGTATATAATTTACTTTTTTATTGGATTTATTGCTTATTGTCTTATTTCCTCTGCCATAATTTATATTCAATAATGGCAATGATTTTCATCTGTATTATTATTACCATCATCAGCATCACCTAGATTAACAATGCCCAGCATATATTTGGTATTCAAGAAATATTTATTGGATGGAAGTATTCATCTTAACCGACCGATGATTTGACCCTAATATTACCCATAGAACAGAAGACGCCATTCCAGAATTTTAAAGTGCCGATTTTATAGTGGCAGAAACTATGCCTTGATTCTTATGTAAAATATATATGTCAGTGTAATGAAACTCTTTAAACTTTGTATGTCCTAAAATAAGAATGGAAGGATTTAAGTTAAGGAGTTTTTTGTTTTCCAGCTGGGATATTACTTTTGCGGTGAAGTTTCTCCTTTAGGACAATAGATTTTAAAGAAAGATTCTTCATATTTATTAGCACTCAGCCCTTAAAATTCTCTGAGTAAAGTAGAACAGAAGGTGGTGATGGTTCCTCGTTTTGCTGAGTAGGCTTAAGAGTCTTGGGGGGTGTTTTTCATTCACTTCTGATTAACCAAGGTCATCAGTCTATCATGAAGGCAGAGAGAGAAACTCCAAGTCCTAGGAAAGCCCAGGGACAACCAAAATAGCTCCCATTATTTTATTCCTAATATCTTACAAGAATCTCCAAGGAGGAACCAGAGTACTTTCTGACTTACTGTGCTTTGAATTGGTTGCGTCTCACCACTTCTCACTTCGCAGAGAAAGTAGAACACCTTTGAGAGTGAGGATGGGCCTGACATCATGCCCAGGACACAGAGTCAATTCTGGCTCCTGGTTTAGGTCTCTGTCACCAGAGATAGGTGTGGGCTGAAAGTCCTGGATGTTTCGTGGTATCTGGCAAAGGGCTTCATGTTTTCCCCTAGGTCAAGCCAGTCATTTAGATTCTCTGCTAAAATAAGATTCCCTTCTAGAGGTTGGGAAATCTATGGGATATCAGAGCCAGGAAGGTGTCACCTCTGGTCAGTTACGGCCATATGCAGCCATCCGTCAGGACTTGAGCAGGACAGCTATGTGATGACAAGCTGGGTCTGAACATGTGCATGCGTGCCCTTCCATGGGCTGTGTACAATTTTAATATTTTGAACACACACACGCATATTTAATTATTTTTTTATTGTGGCAAAAAAAGCAAAACCATGGCATTAAATTTACCATCTTAACCATTTCTAAGTATACAGTTCAGTTGTGTTAAGTATATTCACATTGTTAAGTGCAGTGAATCTCCAGAACTTCTTCATCTTGCAAAACAGACTCTCCTCATTAAACACTAACTTCCCGTCCCCTCCTCTCCCAGCCGCTGGCAACCATCGCTTGGCTTTCTATCTCTATGAATCTGACTACTCTAGGTGCCTCATATGAGTAGAATCAGACTTTTTGCCTTTTTGTCTTATTCTGTCTTTGTCTTCTTGGTGACTGGTTTATTTTACTTAGCTAATGTCCTTAATGACCATCCATGTTGTAGGCTGTGTCAAGAATATCCTTTCTAAGACCAATTAATATCCCATTGTGTGCACGTACCACTTCTTGTTTCTATTCATCTTGTGAGACTAGACCTCTCCCCGCTCCGTGCCCTTCCTCTCAGGGTCACAGTTAATAGCATTTGTAAATGAAATTATAGTGGTTATAGGATGTGCTTGAGATGATTCAGAAAGTGGCCTCAGAGAGTATTAGAACAGCTTCTATTTTTAAGCGAGGAATAGAGGAGTAACTCGTGAGCAGTTTGGTTCATGATGAGGAAATATGAAAGTTCACCATTTCTGCAGTGACCATGGCCTACAGGTGTTTTATCACAGCAAAGAGACCCACGGCTCCTTTTGTGTCACTCAGAAAGACATGCATTGTGCACGCAAACATGCACAAGCCCAATCCTCCGTGAAGATCAAACACATAGAGATTTTAGGTGTAAAGCTTGACTACTTACTTCTCCATATAAAAAACATTTCCAAAGGCAAAAAAAATGATCAAAAACAGTTGAGAATTTTCAAGACCATTTGAAGACTTTAAGTTGAAAGTGAAACATTAGAAACTTCATCTGTTTGTAATTGCTCCTCTGACATGTGTAAAGGACTTCTAATGGATCTCTGACTAGGATCCAGAGGCTTCTGATGGATCTCTGACTAGGGGTTATTCTTGTCTAACCTTTCCTCCCTCCCGCCCTCTCTTTCTTTTCTTTCTTTCTTTTGGTGTTTATTCACTGATAAAGTTATGCTATGACCCTTGTCCTTGTAATTTCAAAATGAGAAGTATATTTCTCATTTATATTTCTTCAAATACATTTTGAAAAACATAATGGACAATAAGCTGGTCAGAGAAAATTCATAATGAATGCAGCTCTTCACCTGAGATGAGAATGGCCGACTTGGTTGGGATTGACATGTGATCTTCTCCTGCACGGGAGCCAAACAGCACGTGTTCACACGACACCGTGCACACCGCGCATCGTCCCCTCCCCTTCCTTGCCGTTCCAGAGTGATCAGTTATATAAATCCTTACAACTGTTAAAACATGCACTTGGGTTTCAGAATGATTGCTTCTGAGTATGAACTGCTTCCTAATTTTGCATTGGTACCTATTCCATTGTAAAATTCTGCAACGAATTGGTCACATTTGAATGTAATATCCTAAATTTTTTCCTAATCTTATTTCCTGTCAGATTTATGTGTTGGTTGCTATGTCACATATGCCCAAGCCATGCATTATCTTGAAGGAGTCAAGTCCTCTTTGCAGCATCCTCACTTCCCCTTTTGTTTGCGTTCCCTTAAAGTGACCATCACAGGCATTGGGATCCCTCGTGAGAATAATTAGCTTCTAACAAAACCTGGTTCCTGAAGGAAATGATAGACTTATTGGTGTGAAGACATTAATGTCTGACAGGGCTTATTATGTCATTCTTCCCAAAGGTATGTGCATTTTTGTAACAGTCAATGCTGTAAGCCTGAGGAACAGAACACTAATGGTTAGGTTTTAAATGCATGCAGTGGACCAAGGAAATGAGTGTTTGGTGTTTTTTTGTAAGATGTATGCTCCTGAGTACCCCTGAAGTCCTGTCACACAGATGATTGTCTTTATGGGAGGCCAGCTAGGTCTTTTGGCACCTTCCAGTCATTTTTAGCCCCATCTATGTGTGCAATTATGGTAAATACATTCATGAATTTGTGTCTTGTGCCTTTTCAGTTTCTTGTACAAGAAAAGTTTGCGTATATTTTAAGATTTTGTATATTACGTTTCATATTTTATGTTTACCAAAACTATTTAAGTTTTACAAAGATGTATTACATATATCTCAGTGATAACACTTTCTTCGGGAAAATTATTGACAAGTTGATTATGCACTTTATTAATATTATTTAGCTCTGAAAAACTGGAAAATTTCCAAAAATCAAATCTATCCATAATGGTCAAAATTTACTACCATGGTCAGCATTCAAAATATCACACTGCAGGGCTTCCCTGGTGGCGCAGTGGTTGAGAGTCCGCCTGCTGATGCAGGGGACACGGGTTCGTGCCCCGGTCTGGGAAGATCCCACATGCCGCGGAGCGGCTGGGCCCGTGAGCCATGGCCGCTGAGCCTGCGCGTCCGGAGCCTGTCCTCCGCAACGGGAGAGGCCACAATAGTGAGAGGCCCGCGTAACGCATAAAAAAAAAAAAAAAAAAATATCACACTGCAGAATCTGAAGGGCATTCCAAAAGAGGCACTCTATCATGTTTTAATCAATGATATTTTCTTTGTCGTTAGTATATAATCTCTTACGTGACTATTGTGAAGATGACCTGACTTACTAGAAAGTATAGATTGGAATGTGTTGGATTTTATAAAATGAATATGATTATCCCAGGTTGAGTTCTTCATTAAATGCTGTCTTTTCAGCGGTTCCCAAGCCTAGATGAATATCAAAACCACCTGAAGGGCTTCCCTGGTGGCGCAGTGGTTGAGAGTCCGCCTGCCGATGCAGGGGACGCGGGTTCGTGCCCCGGTCCGGGAAGATCCCACATGCCACGCGCGGAGCGGCTGGGCCCGTGAGCCATGGCCGCTGAGCCTGCGTGTCTGGAGCCTGTGCTCTGCAATGGGAGAGGCCACAACAGTGAGAGGCCCGCATACCGCAAAAAATAAATTAATTAATTAATTAAAAAAAAAAAGAACACCTGAAAAGCAAGTTACACCAGGACTCTGCCCAGTCCCCTGACCCAGCGTCTCCAGGTCTCCTACCCAGGATGCACAGATGTAATTGGCTTCCCCAAGTGATTCTTACGTAGCCAGGTTGACACCTTTCGATGGACCATTGGGAATCATTGATCTCTGTGGCCCTAGTTCAGAAAACTTGGAGCAACCTCAGAGTTTCTCATCCCCCTTCTATTAAGTAACAAGATCCTATTGACTTTATTTTTTTATAAATTTATTTATTTTATTTTTTGCTGCGTTGGGTCTTTGTTGCTGCTCGCGGACTTTCTCTAGTTGCGGCGAGAGGGGTCTACTCTTCGTTGTGGTGTGCGGGCTTCTCATCGCGGTGGCTTCTCTTGTTGCGGAGCACGGGCTCTAGGCGCGCGAGCTTCAGTAGTTGTGGCACATGGGCTCAGTAGTTGTGACATGAGGGATCTAGAGCGCAGGCTCAGTAGTTGTGGCACACAGGATTAGTTGCTCTGTGGCATGTGGGATCTTCCCGGGCCAGGGCTTGAACCCATGTCCCCTGCATTGGCAGGTGGATTCTTAACCACTGCACCACCAGGGAAGCCCCATGATCCTATTGACTTTATAGTTTAAATATCTCTCTGTCCAGCTTTTACATGTATTAACATAAATGTCTCACCATTTCTCTCAAATAGAGGAATTAGATTCTATTCTGGCATAATTTTAGCATGTACTAAATATCTGTTGAATGCATGATGAAAGGAATGAATGAAAGAAATTGTGACAGACCTTGTTAAATGCCTTTTTGACCCCAGGTTTTATGATATTACACATTTCCCTAAGTTACCAATCTACCAACTCTACCAAAGAAAATAATGAAGTTAGTTTGACACATACTGGTTTTATTAAACCCATACTGGTTCTTAGGGATTTGCAAGTCTCTCTTCATGATGTCCATTGCTGTGCTAATCTATTATAGAATCATTAAACATATTAATCTCAATATTTGGGAATTACATTGCTCTTAGAAATTAGAATAGCATATGTCATTTTCCAGAATTGTAGGGACTCTTATTTTGTATAATGTTTTAAAGATCTCCGGTCATAGAGAAGTTTTCTTACTTGTGGGTCCTTTCAGTACCTCTAAAGGTATTTTCCCTGAGGCCAGGATACTGGAATTCACAGAGCAGCCCTGTATAATCCCTGTATTCATGTCGTGGAGTTTAGATTTCACCTTCGCAGTTTTCATATTCACTTAGAAGCTCATTCTCCTTGACAGAGAAGACAGAAATTTATGCAAACTTGAAGAGTTTTCACTTTCTCTTTCACCTTTTCATCCAGTAACATAAGTCCATTGTTCAGAAGCACTAAATGTGAGCTTACTTACTCCTAAAACAGTTCTTCTTACCTTTAATAATTATTGTTCACTCAGTGTGAGTTTTAGATTTTTTTAAATGGTGTTATTTGTCCTTAATAACAGTTCATACTTACTTAGTACTCACTGTGTGTCAGGCATTGCTGTAAGTATTTTATACACGTATATTAACTTATTAATTAATCTTCACAAAAACTCTATGAGATAGGCACTATTATTATCACCATTTTACAGAGGAGGAAACCAAGGCACAGGGAAGTTAAGTAATCTGTTCAGGGTCATACAGCTCAAAGATGTCTGAGTTGAGAGTTAAATTTAAGCGGTCTGGCTCCAAATATTAACCACTGTGCCAGACTGTCTCTTTACTTAGCTGTCTTCCGTTATGTACCATTTGTCCATATATTTCATCAATAGCTTAATACTGTATGAATTCACATCCACATTGATTCTCTTAAGGGTTACCTACCCCTTCTTCTATTACTAAGAGAACTTATGAATACACAGAAGAACATTACTTCTCTCCCCATATTTTCCCAAGTCTCTTGGAACCAGACGGTACTATGCAGAAGACAGACAGACACACACACACACACGTGCGCACACAGTTACGTGAACACGTACGTTGTGCGTTGAAAAGAAACTAAACATATTCGACTGAGTATTACTGTCAGTTTCCATATTTTCTTCACTTTTAACCAAATTGTTAGTATGCTATTATCTACCAAGGAAGGAAACTAAAATTCCTCCATGCAGTTCACACTTTTCAACTATTTATATAATCTTCTGTTTTGGCAAATAGTTTAGCAACTGTTTATGCCTTGTTGAGAAGTCACTGTTATCCTCACTCAACAAAAGAAAAAACTGTTAAGTGATTGATTTGTGGTCCTCGAGAATTTCTGAAAACTGATAATCCAATTGAATGTTTCTGATCTCACCCCCAGACCTAGTGTCAGAATATCCACCAGAGCTGACTCCCACTTGATATTTGTATGTGGTTTTATATGGACCACTTTTCCTATATATAAAATATACTCGTATTAGTCATATACGTGAATTATTAAGAGATGTGATGTTTAACATGATTCCAGTGAAAATGCGCCTTCCTGTTGGTTTTCTGGTGAGCACATCTCTCTATATTGGAAGCAGACGATTCTTTACGTCTAGGGCATTTGACTACCAAAACGTATGTTGATTGGATCTTAGAGCACTTGACAGTGACCCAGGGGCGTCGTGGCCCTTTACACAGACCTCAAGATGCTGCGAAGTTGCATTTTGTCCCCCTTTTTCTAATCCTTTCAAGACAGATGCTCATTTTAATTTAGGGTTTCTTGACAGGAAGTTATTATATGAGCCATATGGTACCACTACAGACCCTGTACTCTCATATTTAAGGTTTTGTTTCTCAAATGAGAATGTTAAAAACATGAAGGAGGAGGAGTATGTTATCATAAACAAGTTATCTTGTTTAAGTTTTAAAGCATCCTTATGAAGTAGTTATTGTTCTTCTCTTTTGGATGGAAACAATCAAAACTTAGAGGGTTAGAAATTATTTAAGGTCACACAACTGTTAAGTGGCAAAGCTAGAATTCAAATTCAGGCCTGGCTGATACCAGCACTCTATCTTGCCTGTGTATGTGTGTGTAAAATGCTTGCAGTTTCCTTTGGGCAAACATTTGTTGAGGACCTGCAAAGCTGAACTCCCTGTGCTGGTCACCTCTGGGTACTGACATGATTAAGGCCCAATCAAAATGAATACAATTCACCATGGTTAACTATGTGTCGAGTGATTGGTAGGTGACCAGCACTGTGCGAATGTCTTGGTGGCATTGTCTCATTTAATGCTCATAGTAATCCTAAAAGGTTGGTAATATCCCCATTTGATAGATGATGAAACTGAGGCTCAGAAGATTAAGTTGTCACTTAGTATGTAAACGGAAAAGCCAAGACTTGAACTTAGGTTGCCTGACCCCAAAGCCTGTGTATTTAACCACTTTTCCATTCAGAAGAAAAATTTTCCTACTTTTCAAGAGTATACAGAGCAGAGAAAAATAAGTTCTACAGATGATTTGTGATGTCTTTCTTTTTATCCTTTTTCATCCCTGCCGTAATGCTGTGACAATAAAAGAATACTTATAAATATCCAGTATTTGTAGGACATTTTTTAACCTACCCACTTTGCAAATACGTGTCACTTAAATAACTAAAACTTTGGATTTCTGGTAAGAGGGCACAGTGACACTAAATTGTGTGCTGAGTACAACCATAGTTTATGTGCTAGAAACTTTGGATACTGCTGGGTAATACAAATTATGCCACCCTGCTAACCTCTATGCGTTTTTTCCTTATGTTCTTGTTAACCTGACAGCCTCAAACCAAGGAGGACTCAGGCTGCACTGTAGAATTGGAGAAGTTACGGGCCTAGTTCGTCTGCTAAAAATGCTTACTTCTAATCTATATTATCATCTCACTGGGAAAAATGAACCATTGTATAATAATGTATGCCTGGGGTACTTACCTTTTGAGTATTATTTTATCGCTAATGCAGTTTGTTACCTGTAGAAAAATTGTTCACTCAAGTGGAAAATCTCTCAAGACGTGGTCTCCCTGAGACCCACACACAGCCTGGCTTCAGTTACCAGCCGTGTGCCTGTGGCTCTCAGACGATTTCCCGGGTCAGCAAGAATCCGCTGAGCTCCAGAATGATACATCCTCCACTTCATTGCGTATCACCTGTTCTGTGCTGCAGGCATCTCATACCGAACACGTTGTTTTCTCTCATTCCCTCAAAGCTACCTCTCCAACCCCATCCTAATCCACAGTGCTACCGTCTCTAACCTGAGTTACTGAAACACCACCATAGCCTGTGCCTTAACTAATCTCTCCCCTCTGGAATCCGTTCTTTACATAACAACTAATGTGAACCTTCCAGAATCACGCAGGGCCTTACTGATGGGATCAAGCTGTGAGTTCACGCAGAACCCTTCCATGTCTTCCATGGCGATCAAGTCCAGTGGCTTTAACTTGACTTGCAAGACACTCTCTGATATGGTCCTGGGTGAGCTCTCCAGAGTCTGGCTAAGCCACTTTCCTTTTTCCCTGCTGCCCTTCAGCCAGTCGGCAGGTCTCTCGGTTTTCTGGATGAGAGCTTACTCACACCCATGCCTTCACATGAGCTGCTCACTGGTCTGGCTAACATCTTCCTTGTCACCCATTCAGTGAAACGCTGCTCACTTTGGACCAGACTAATTTCCCATATCACCACTCACCATACTACAGTGATAGTTTAATATCTGTCTTCCTTGGGAGGGTGAGATTCTGTGAAGGCAGGTCACATGTGTGAATAAACCATATGGGAAGTCAGTATGTTAATAACTATCTGTGTATTTTGTATTAAATATGCATATGTGTTTATAGCTTAATTACAAATGACTTACTGAGGATATAAAACATGGAAATACTCAAATACATCAGCAGTCTCAAAAATATTTATGTTAATTACTATTATGTTTATTACTAAATGCTAGGCACAAGAAATAATGCGTTTGTTCAGTAAATATTTAGTAAATTCTTCTGCTCTGCCTTGAAAATGTGCTAAATATAAGAGATATGAGGCATAGTGTGTCTTCAAAGTTTTGGACAGTTTAGTTGGGAAGATAGAACACAGACACAAAGAACTATGGTAATTGAGGCCAATCTAGTGTAGGGGTACTAGGTCTCAGAATCTATCCTTAGTGACTAATTACTTAGCTAGGAATTACTTTGAAAGTAATTTTACTAATTTTGACTTGCTTTTCTCTCTGTTTGCTCCTCCCACACACCCACTTTTCCCAGCAGAAATGTAAGATTTGTTTAATTCCCTTCATTTGGCATCATGACAACATAAAGTTATCAGCGTAATCACTGTAAGAGGACTTTGTTTCATTTTTTGTCACCCAGCACATTTTTATTGTCAGAATGGTTACTAATCATTCATTTTTATTTACTCTAGCTGGGGAAGTTTTGCAAAAAGTCTTGTGACTATTTAGAAAAAAATGCTTTAAATAATGGGCTCTCTCCTAGCCTGTTGACCAGCGAACACACCATAGACTCAAACCTCATGACTCCATTAGATTAAGCCTTGAGTAATAGATAAGGTCTGTTTCTCCCCTTGCCGACTGGGGCTTCCTGGCCACAGAGCCCCCTTACTCTTCCAGACCATGCTGGGCCCCAGAATGTCAGAGCAAGGCTGTATATTTCTCAGGTTCAATTAGAATAACCATTCTGAGTGACTGAGATAGAAAACAAAGATAGAGATGATTCCTGTCTATTTCAAACTCTTGGGCTCTTAAGTTTTTTGTGTTTTTTTTTTTTTTAGTTTTGTTTTATAGTTTTGTTAAGCTGAATTCGAATATTTTAGTGGTGTATTTAAGAACACGTGGAAGAAAAGAAGAGAGATGGGGTAAGGGTAAACATAAAATAGACTAAAAAATAGTACAGTAACAGAAATGATGAATTCTTTGGAAGCTGATGAGTAGCTAAAACCTTGTGTTGAGATAGCGTCAAGGAGGGTTGGGATTAGAGTAATTCTCATGGGTGTCCAGATTTAGCCTCCTCTCCTCTGTTTACAGTGTGTTCCTCATAATCTCGTTCAGGATGCCAGTTTGAAACGCATCTGTTGGTTTTGTGGCCATCACGTTGACCAGCAGTGTGTCACGTCAGTTGTAGTTCCTGATACTCTTGAAGTTCCTTAAGACCTCAAATTCATATTGACTGAGATATCCATATCATAATTCTAAAGTCGAATTAATTTTGTGAACTTTTGCACTAGGTTCTGGGTGGAGTGATTCAAACAGGTCCATGGCTTACTACTGTCAGAGGCAGTAGTTCATCACGAAAGCAACAAAATAAAACTTGAAAAATTACATAAGTGATCATTTGGAGATATAATGAATATATATAAATCTATGCATACTTTAGGACCCATATTCACATATGTAAAATATAGTCAAAGTCTAAGGACTTAGATGCTAAAAGGATGATAGTCTGGAAGTTCCAGTTGAAAAAGGGGTGGTTGCCCTTCCTCCCTTGGGATTTTCCAGGTGTGTTATCTGGGAGAAAAAATAGGTGCTCAGGACTTTTATGAGAGTCAGCTAGCTGCTCAGGAGAAAAGGGTGTTTCAGTTTGGTGAGAGTGGAGAGATAGGTGAAGCTGAGGTCAATAGGAAAAGATTTTGACCAGTTATGTCTAATGTAATTAAAGGAAGTGACTCCTCTTATTAAAGGAAGAGATAATATGATGCATTCGTGGAACAGATCCCTTTGTAACCTGTGGTAATTCAGAGAAGTTTAGGAGAAACCTCACTTTTGATCATTTTGTCATAAAAGTCACCCCTCAGCCTTTCCCTAAATAGTATTCACGAATAAACATGGAGCTGACTGGATCCAGGACAGCTTGTGTCTAATGATCGCAGTTGAAGTTGCTGGAAATGTTTGCCAGGCATATCATTACCTTCGTTTTCAGGCTGAATCTCACGAAAGCCAATGAGGAGTTCTATTTCAGTAAGTCCTTGTACTTTAAAAGAAGACAAAAAACCTGAATTCTGAATGGCCACATAGGATTAACTTGGTTTGTAAACTATAGTAACCACCTTATATCGAATTTTCAGTAGGATGCAAGGAGGAGAAAAAGAACTAGTTGTTAATGGACACTTGTGATTTCCTAGGCGCTTTGCTCTCATTTTTGCCAAAAAAAAAAAAAAGTTTTTACTCTGCAATGTCAGTTTTACTTATCATTCCCATTTTAGAGATGAGAATACTCCAGCCCAGTCAAGCAACCTTGCTAGAACTCAACTAATCAATCATGATGGAAAGCCAGAACTTCTAGGTCAGCAGTCCATCTACTTTCTATCCCCCTTGCTGCTTTTCTGAAGAATATTTCTCTCTACCCTGTTCTGCCTTAGGAAGCAGACAGCCCCAGACAGACCTCCAAAGTCTGTGAATTAACGTGTTAAAGATGTTTAGATTCTTCACGAAATAACACCTGAGGCCCAGTCACAAAAAACACCTATATAACTTGTATCAGAGTCAGAACTGATACAAAGTCATATAGGTGTTTTTTGTTGCTGTCTCTTAGTGAATTTTAGCTCTGGAATTACACCATAGCCTATTAATATATAATTGTGGTCCACACCGCCATAAAGGTCTCTCTGTGAAAACCACAGAGGTGAGCTTGGACTGCAGCCTATTTTCTGCAGCGTGGAAATTTCTCAAAGCGAATGTCAGGGCTTTGGATACTCATGAATCAAAACACAGACAGAAATAAAATTTTAGGTGCCTCTTAGAACCAAAACTAAAGGCCAGAATATAATCCCCTTCTCATTCTTCAACGTCCGAAGGAGATTATTCTTAAATTCACCATTAATTTATCTGTAAAGTATTCAGGTGTTCTTTGCGAAACATTTCAGTTCTTTTCATTATATGTATTCAGATGTTATAAAGCAGATATGTTGCACACTTCCTTTTTCTTCCTGTGTGAAAATTATAAGTTTGACATTCAGGGGGAAAAATGTGCGATGTAAGCTTCTTAAATTTTTTGAGTAAGTTAAAATTATTTTCTTGCACTTTATGTGATACTCCCTGAGCGACAGCCAGTTCCAGGGTTGGTACCGGAAGTTTGGTGTTCCGGTTTATTACCTCTCTTCTTTTTAGAGATAAAGAGGAAGGTTGAAAGGTCAGCTTTATTTAGGATGAGTATCGGCACCTCTTGAGAGGCAGGTGTTTTGGGTAAAGCTGGATATGAAAACACGGCTGGTGGCGAAATCTGGGCTCCTTGTAAGTCCTCAGGGCTGTCCCTTTCCAGACTTGTCAAGAAATCTGAGTGCACGTCCCTTACCTGAGCCAGCAGGTGGTCGACCTCAGCTTTACCTCACACATTCAGACCAGAGTCAGCAGGGTGACCCTCCTGGTCACCCTCTGGGAAGGTGGGCCCTGACCCTTACCACCAGTGTTGAAGGGAGCAGCCGGCTGGGTCCTGGTGCCTTCCTGCAGGTCTGTGATGTGCCCACAGGGACGGGGCAGTGACGTGCAACCCACCCCCACCTAAGGAGTAAGCTCAGCCATCCATCCTGTAAATGAAAACACCTGTAGAGGCCAGCCTTTTAGTCAGTTTACTGCAGCTCCCTTTCTCTTGATGAAAAATATAGTGGAAAGAGGGATATAAAGTTGAAGAGGGTCTCCTCTCCCTAACCCCACTCCCACCCCCAAACACACACATCAGAAAAGACTTTGCTTCTCCTCAAGAGATTCCTTCATTGACAGGCAGAGTAGGGATGCGGGGAAGCAGTGGGGTGCCCATGCAGCAGAGGGGTGCCCATGCAGCGCAGGGCAATTTCAGACCGTGCACTTAAGGGTAGTGGGGTTGGCAAAACTGTTTAAATTACCTACAGACACTTTCTAGTCTCTGTTTTATTTTTCTGTTTATCTGTCTGTCTCTCTGTCCTGCTCTCCCTCCTTTCTCCATTTCTCTTATCCCTAAAAAGTAACAAAGTCATTTTTTGTAGGGGCTTAATTCAGCAGTTTTGGCCAAGGTTACAAAAGCATGTTCTGGCAAAGAGAAACATCCTGTCAGATTCATATATAAAGAAATTTTCTCCTGTGCCAAGCAACAAAAGAAGCTCCGGAATGTTTTTTTTTTAATTTTTTTACGTTTTGGCTGTGTTGGGTCTTCGTTGCTGTGCAGGCTTTCTGTGGTTGCGGCGAGCAGGGGCTACTCTTCGTTCCGGTGTGTGGGCTTCTCATTGCGGTGGCTTCTCTTGTTGCAGAGCACGGGCTCTAGGCACGCGGGCTTCCGTATTTGTGGCTCATGGGCTCAGTAGTTGTGGCTCACGGGCTCTAGGTGCGCAGGCTCAGTAGTTGTGGCACCCGGGCTTGGTTGCTCCGCGGCATGTGGGATCTTCCCAGGCCAGGGCTCGAACCCATGGCCCCTGCATTGGCAGGTTGATTCTTAACCACTGCGCCACCAGGGAAGCCCCAAGAATTTCTTCAATTTTACAGACCTGACATAACCAATATAGTTTTCTCACACATGCTAATTATACTTTCATTAGACCAGTGAACAGGCTAATGCGTTGCGATTTTCTTTTTTTCTTTTATTTAAGTGCAAAGATTTCTGAAATTTGGGTTTTGAATATCCTATTAGACCCATAGATCAGCTACATATCTTCGCTCTCCCAGTTCAAATCATGTAGCTTATTTTTAATTCTATGTGAATCCTCCATAAAAAACATTATGAATTGAATACATTATGCCATTTTCTAATTTTGAACAAACTTGATTTAAGCATGTATGCAGATGGGTTCATTTGCTAGTTAGAATACCACCCCTGCAGCTCGCAAGGGACAGGTGAGGGACAATATTTATGAAGCCATCGTTTAGAATATTGTTCAGCCTTCATACTGTCCAGTTGGACATGAAGTGACATATCTGCAAGCGCCTCTCTACTGTGTGGAGGTATTTTTATTGTTGTTAACAAAGTACCCATCTCAAGAACTCTGGTATGCAGCACATTGCATGGTATCTGGGAGCAATTCAACAAATAATTGTTGCCTGAATAAATGCTCCTGTACGTAACGCATGGCCATGATCAAGCCCCCATTAGAAATGTTCAGTTGTCCTTTGCATTTTACATTTTTAGATGTTATATTGCAGTGATTTAGTGCACAATCATCCTGTGAACAAAAGACGATTTTGAAAACCTAAAGCAAAGTTAAAAAGAAAAAAGCATTGAGACACTTTGAAAAAAGAAAAAAGAAGTCTATATATGTCAACTGTCATGTGCCCCACTGTCCTGCTCTGTGGCAGAGGAGCCAGAATGCCAGCAGGTCTGGGTGCACTGCTGCTCATAATAGCATTTTACAAAATCCTGCACAGTCTTTGGATATGCAGAGCAGTGGAAGGAGTATATGCACGTGTATATGATGGTTCACAAACGCCCAGGGCACTTTGTAGAAAAGGAAGTTGGTTTATGAATCCAGCTTAGACCTCCAGGTGTTACAAGAAAGCAACACTGTTACCCTAGTGAGTTACTGAAACATCATTATAAGTGAGAACTGAAAAATATTAATTTATGAAGAATCAGTGTACTGGTTACAATGCAAAACCAAATTTTAATATCTACTAAATCACTCAACTGAGTGAAAATAGCCTCCTACACGTGCAGACATCTCTCTGCCAAAGATGATTCAAGGTGCTAAATGTAAGCACTGTCCTGGGCTTCCTTGGTGGCACAGTGGTTAAGAATCCGCCTGCTAATGCAGGGGACACGGGTTTGAGCTCTGGTCCGGGAAGATCCCACATGCTGCGGAACAACTAAGCCCGTGTGCCACAACTACTGAGGCTGCACTCTAGAGCCTGCGAGCCACAACTACTGAGCCCGCGCACCTAGAGCCCGTGCTCCGCAGCAAGAGGAGCCACCACAATGAGAAACCCGCGCACCGCAACAAAGAGTAGCCCCCCCCTTGCTGCAACTAGAGAAAGCCGCAACGAAGACCCAATGCAGCCAAAAATAAATAAATTTATTTTTTAAAAATGTAAGCACTGTTCATGAAAAAAAATCATATATTAGTGCATAAAATTACATAAAATTATATATTTCTGACTTTGCATCTGAAGTACTGTATAAGTTTCCATTAAATGTATGACTAGATACAAGACCATTTATTTACAAATGCCATAAAATGCCTTAGTGATAAACATAAAGTAGTGGTATCTTTTATTTTTATATGAAAACCCACATTTTAAGTATCACTGATACTTTTAAATCTTATTTTAGATTTCTCTCTGAGGCATGTTGTATTGTTTGTCTGTAAATTGTCTTGGACCTAAAATTATGGATGTGATGGATCCACAGCACTCAATGTCACCTTCATAGATCACCTGGTCTGTCTGATTCCCTTTCTCTCATCGTCCCCCAGGAGGCCAAGATGGTGACCTTGCCCCTGTGGATCTCTAGCTCTACCTTCAATATAATAGGTGCTGAAGGTTTGTTGATGAGATGACTGAATCCTTTTTCTTAATACTTTCATCTTCAATTCATTCACTGGTTTATTAAGTTAACCATTAAAAATCTGTTAAATGCCCATGATATATCTTGGGATATAAGGACCAATAAGATATGATTCTTATCCCCAAGGATTTTACAGTCTAGCATAAAAAGAGGACAAATAGGCAAAGAAGGGCAGTACATCTTACCGGTTTTATGACCTACGTATAAAACAAGATGCATGTGGGACACAAGGAAAGGTTGGCCAGTTCTCTTTGAGGCGGGGAAGAAAGTTTACTTAAAGGACTATGGTTTAACCCATTTTTAGTAAATTGAAGCTTTATAATTAAAAAAAAAAAGTAGAGACCAAAAATTTCCCTATATTTATTCTAGCTTCCCTGATCTTCCCAATAGGAAATTCTTTATCTTTTACCCAAATTCTTCATGATGCATTTTTAACTTGAAGTCCCTTAGTTTCTCCAGGGAAGATAGAAAATAAAGGATTGGTATCCCTTATTTAGCAGTCTGAATTTTTGGCAGTCTGAATTGCTGGATCAGAACCGAAAAGATTAAATATAACTGGAATAAACATAAAATCCTATATTTAAATTAAAATTTTTATCATACGTATAAGAGATAAGAGAAGCACAGTTTTACATGGGAAAAAAAAAAGGTCTGAGGATTTTAGTTGGCTACAAACTTAAATATAAGCCCATTGCAGGATGTAGCTGCTAAAAATGTAACTCACCTCCTTGCTCACAGTTGGCATTCATGGAAAATGTCTTCACATCACAGTGAGAATTATGCTCAACTGTGCTGGGCACTGGGCGGAACACATCTGAAAAATGATCCGTTTGGTTCTGCATGTCATATTGAGAAGTGTGGAAAACCTGAACGCTTCTTTTGGAGAAGACCATCCACACATGCATCTCTAGACTAGCCCTGGCCAGCATCCTGATCTTCAGCTCCAGCCATCTGCTGAGCAGCTCTCTCACCCATTTGTACCAATTCTCAATTGTTCCATCACTTCTTTAATCCAAACAGTCCACAATCAGTTATGTAAAATTGAATTGCTCTTGCTTCCCTCCACAAGCACTCTCCCTGTAATGCAGGCTTCCATTCGTAGCATCTCTGCTCTACGTCCACCCAGATGGAAGACTTTGGGTTTCTTTCTTCTTTAACCTCTCCCTTTTGCCTCTGCTTCTCTGACATTCCCTGGCACCAGCGACAGGGCTTACACACGTCATTGTCTCTCCTTTACGTTTAATCAGCCTGTTCTTCTGTCTCTTGTATTCATTTCACAGCTAAGGTGAAAGAATATTGTCACACCATCTTAAAAATGCTAAAACAAGGACTTAAACTTACTACTGATGAAGGGTTATTTTTTCTTTTTTAATTTTAAAGTAAAGACTTCGGCAAAATTCACCCTGCGTGTGGTCTTTATTTAAAAAAAAATACAAGAAATAAGAAGATGACTCTGAACTCATACTCTAAACTGGAGTTTTCATAACCACGTAAATGAATGTATGGGGGCTTCAGCTGAGAGTTGAGAATAATTGAGTTCCCACCACACACGTTTTCGGGGCCTTGTGTCTGAGAATGTAGCAGAGTAACACAGTTTGAGGTTTATCTAAGTAGAACTGCTACAAATTTTATGTCCTGAAAAATGACAGTGTTTCTGAAATTAAAAAAAAAAAAAAAAAAGACAGTATTTTGTCTGTTTTTGTAAGGAAGAGGGGTGCCATTTCCACTCCCTCATTCCCCTGGAGAGAAAATGCAGTAAGTGAAATGGGAGATAGCTGCCTCAAGCTTAGGCATGGGATGTCAGAGTTCAAAGGTCTTGATTGGCGAGCCCCAGAGCCCTGCTCCAGAACTCTGAGCTGGCAGAACACAGGGTCCCAGGCTTGCAGAGTTCCAGTCTTTTATTTTCTCTCTTGAAAAGAAGCTGGCTTTCTGTAAGTGGAGCTTATTCATTTGAATTAGGACTTCTCACCATGTCTTCATTAAAAATAGATGGAGTCCCTGATATATGACACTAGTACATTCCTTAGTGGCCTAGATGTTATAGTGGCAGAGCTGTATTGAAAAATGAATTTTAGTCTCAGAAAGCTTCATTGTAGTGAAGAGGTTTTGGCTTTTTTTTCCCCGAAATACAGCTAGTCTAGAAACGTGCCCTTATATTTATTTGAGCACAAAGTGATCTACCGTGATTGACCTTAAAACTAAAATTGAAATCTGCATCTATAGTAGCCCTGCCACTTTTTTTCCTCTATAGAAATCGTCAGGTATTTTGTTTTTGCTTTTTGTTTGTTTTTTAATCTTCATTCTAGTGCCTGAAGGACCTGATTTCTCCTTTAGTTTCCAAAATTTGTTTGGGTGTCAGACCAAAGTATAATAACTGGATTAACTTGATTTATTTCTTGCTTTATTTCTTACTTTAGAACGTTCCTTTAAAAAAAATATGAAGCTCAAATATTTTATCTCATTTGGCTGAGATCAACTCTGTGATCTGTTTACTAGGTTTAAATAATTTCAATATTACTTTCAAGCCATCTAAAAAAAAGACTGTATTAACTTATATTTAAAAGTAAATAATTATATTAATTTCAGCAGCTGCCCCCAAACTTTTCCCTTCTCCATTTCTATGAACAAATGAGTAGAGTTTTGGTGTTTTTTTTTTCATTTTCTCTTATTTTTACTGATTTCTCTAAAAATATGTACTTACGGACCAACTTAGAAGAGCAATTTCAAATCTGTTGCCTATTTTTAACCTCAGTTTAGAGAATATAGACGTTTCTTTATCAGGCTCAGAATTTCCCTAAAAGCACAACTTGAAGTAATTTGAGTTAAAAGATGAATAATACCCTGAGTAGTTCTGGACTATGGCGAGTCCAGTAAGGTAGCATTTCTCAAGTAGAGGACACAGTGTCAAGCCGTCCGTGAACCACCAGGTGAAGAAAAACATCAACTGATAGAGACCTTCATTCAGGCCTAAAGATGTAACTGACATATTACAGCAGTTGAACAGTTGGTTATAAAAGCAACCAATTTGTTCAAAAGTAATCCCTAGCACCTTTAACCCTTACTCAAAAGCAATTGCTATTAAGTTGAAAATAAATCTTCAGGATTGTAATTAAACCCCTGAAGTTCAAATCCACAGATAAGCAAGTTTATCATTTGCTGCTTTATATAACCACTTTAATTGTGCTGTTAGGTATTTTCCATATCATTGGCATCTTTTTTCCCCTTTGAAACGGTATTGATTACCAGTGGCCTTGGGATATACCAGGAATTTCTGTAAAACATGTAAGTAGATAAACTTTTTCTCCCTTTTGATGTCCAAAACATTCTGCTAGGTGTAAAGTATTTCTGTATTCTGTGTTCTGACACAACATAATGTTATTAGTTTTAACATTTGGAAATCAGAAGTGAAGTACTTTGCACATGACTCGTTTGATTCACAAGCAAGGCACTAAAACTGCATTTGTAAAACCAGAAAAATTTGATAAGCACAGTTGTACTACAGGGAGTTTGTTGACTTTTGTTTTAGGAGACTAAAAGTGGCAGCAACAAAGCTTTTCCCCAAATGGTTCATTTTCTATATGTGTTATGTTATCGTGAGATGCACTGGCAGAGAATGCATTTTGCAAGATGTTTGTGTTTATAACAAGCACTGTTTGTATCTGTACAGGAATATCTTAATTGTGAATATAGCAGTCATACTGTTGTACCTATAAATTACTGTCTAAAACCTCTGAATTTATTGTTCTGGAACCTACTTGATATTGATGGAAAGGCTCATCTAAGTTCAAAGTCTGCTTAAGACTGTCTTCAGATGTTGATGGTATTTTGAGAAAGTATAATTTCAGATACATTTGTGGCCATTTCTAGGTTTGATCAAAGGCTCACTATATTTCAATTTTTGATAGCTAGAATTCCAGTAGCCTGCAGAAAGCTGCCAGCATGCATGATTAAAGTATTTTAAGAAAGGAAGTAGTATGAATTTGTTAACTGAAAAAAAGACTTAAGTCTTCAGAAATATTTCCCATAACTTAAGGTATTAAAATATGCAAGTTGACCTCTACTATAATCACTTATCTATATTTTATTTTTATAAAGCACAAAAACATTGGATTTATTTAAGTATTCAAAACTCATGTATTTCCAAGATGTTTCTTATATTAAAGCATTTTTCTAAACTTCTCTTTCAGTTACCCAGCTCTTCAAGGTTGTGAATGTTGTGAGTAGTCATTGAAATGACGTTTTGTATTTATTCATTTCGGTGGAAGAGATTAGAATTTTCCTCCAACAAATCTAAACCTACCTTAACCGTTTTGCCATAAAATGGTAAAATTAGCTCCAGTGCTGCTTGGAAACTGGATTTATACCAGGGGAAATATGTTCAATGTAAACATCATTGTCAAAATTTAGTTCTAATTTTCTACTTTCAACTTTACTTCCTTAATTTTAGAGTTGATTTTTAGAATACTGCAAGTTTTTGCAGAGAGTCCCATAATTTTGACCACTATTACACCAGTCTTTCTTACTACATGTTGTTACATGTGTTTTATTTAAGAGACAGAACCTTGCCTACAACATACAGCATCTTTATACTAGGAATCAGTGTTTGTTCATGCTTCTTAGTTTTAATTAGAGAAAAAAAATCCACTTTAAAGTACATTTCACCTGGATGGACTTATGAAACTCAAATTTTTTAAATTCGGTGTGTAATATTTCTTCCATCTCTCAACTTTCACTAGACTGTTTGAAGTCACTAGAAATAAATCAATGCTGAGATAACCCCTCTAAGAATGCCTTCTTTAAATCTAGTAATTTTCCACCTCTGACTCTTCACAAGAAAAGCATTTGCAGCTCCTGGGACATTTCAGCTGTTGACACTTCAGGAACCTCCAACTCTGTGTAGGTGTTTTGAAGTAAATTTGAAACGTGGAGGTGGAAGAAAAGCCATATGTCCCTGAAAGTTGTATTTTATTTTATTTTTTAAGTGAAAGATTGCTGCAAGTACGAAAGGAGAGACAACAAGCAGCTCATCCATAAGGAAAGTCCTAAGAAGAGAACCAAAGTAGAGCCTCTGGTGTTTAAAATATTCTTAGCAAAAATAACAAGCCATTGTTTTACTCCTTGGAGAGTATGACAAATAAAAAAAAAAAATAGCTGCATAACTCTGCGGTTTCTGTTTGATGGATAAAAAATTCTAGCAGCAATGAGTATATCACCTGATGATACTAAATTTTAATTCATAAAGAAATTGATTAATTTTAAATCAGAGAATGGACTCCAGCTCTAACCATCACACTTTTTGAGAAGGGTGCTTTCTTGCAGCAATGCATGTATGTCACAGTGTTTCAGAATTTGCAGCACTTTCTGAGGAAGCAGAGGTACTCTTTGTTGATGATTTTAAAGTAGGTTAATATTTAATGGACAAGAGAACACAAAGATGTTTTTTTTCTTTTGAGTATCTGCACATAAATACAAATACTTTATATATTTGTTAGTGCTGTGGAAGTGACCACAATTTTTTAAGCAAGATTCAGGGGAACAGAAAACAAAAGAAGCTTCATTCTCCTGTGTGTTTCTGAGGGAGAGAGGGAAGGAGGGAGAATCTGAGAACCAGAGCCTTTTCACAAAGAAAATAAGTAATTTTTAAAATTTTCCAAATACTTCAGAGTTTAAGCTGAAGAATCAAAATAAAAAGTAAAATAAACACATCTGAGTCAATTGAATTAAATTAAAGTGAAAGATTTATGGGTGAGAATTCAATTATAATTCACTTCAACTTATATTTGGGGAATATTCCTCTTTTTACATCATCCTACCATTTATTATCATCATCACAATGCATTTTTGGACATTTCCTGTGAGCAGGGCCCCGAGGACACAAGAGGGTATACAGA
This sequence comes from Phocoena phocoena, assembly GCF_963924675.1. Taxonomy (NCBI): domain Eukaryota; kingdom Metazoa; phylum Chordata; class Mammalia; order Artiodactyla; family Phocoenidae; genus Phocoena; species Phocoena phocoena. Next base: position 74,485,641 of record NC_089234.1, on the reverse strand, counting down.
ATGTTCTCCGTCGTTGAGTGATTCCAATCTGTTTTCACTTTTTATGTTGGAAAAAAATAATTGCACCTTTATTTTTGTTTCAATGGCTTTATCAAGAGGGAAATTTATTTCCGAAAGGTAAAATGGTATATAATAGCACAATTACCAGTAGCTAACATGTAGAGGATGCTGAGAAATCTTGTCCAAAGTATAAAGTAAAACCACAGTAAAAACAGTAGTGTTAGAAGTTTCTGGTCTAGTGGGTTCTTTTGGTGGTTGTTTTTAATGAAGTGACTGCAAATTAGCTTTCTCATCATGAATTGTTTCTAATGATACCTTTTGATTTTTTTAATCTCATTAATATTAGGCTAAATGATTACAATATTAACTTGTGTTTATTCTCCCAGCTGTCCCCAGACCCCACTTCAAGCATATAGCCATGCTTTAGTATTTTCTTACCTCTGGTTAGGTTCTTGTATTTTTTTTTTTTTTTCTATCAGGAATATTTCCTGTTTTCTGTTAAAGCCTAAACTTGTTGACAGGATTGTTTGCCACAGTGTATCTTGTGAGGGCAATAAGAAGAGAAGAAATGATTTGCTAGAGCTTTCCTTTCCCCCAAAAGTACAACTCTTGACAGTTGAGGTCTCTGAGAATAGGGGTCCCTTGTATAATTCAGTGCGGGACACAGCACGTCTTCAGAGGTCGTTCTAGAAAGATTCTGGGTTTAGACATCTAGTTCTTAATTGTACAGTTAATTCTCGTGCCTCATCATAGCACAGAGCCGGGACGTTGAAGGTAGAACCCAAAGCGGGTAGCTGACAAATGACTGCTAGGGTGGGTGAGGGGCTCCCTCGTGTTTCGGTGGTGCGTAAGACACCACCGGGACCTGGGAAAAGCCTCAGTCGTTATTGAGATTGTTATTATGTTATTATTCTTTAGATTTCCTTGTCAGCCCAGCAGAACAGAGGCTTCAAGTTGGATCTTTGTTGATTCAGAGAGGATAAGAAAGCGTGTTATTTCCTGGTTCCCTTGCGTCTTGAATGTGCCCTGAGACACATCGGGATCCATTACTTTTATATTCTTGTGAAATTGATGTAATGAAAAGGTCGCTGGACTAGCGCTCAGGAGACTCTGATTCTAAGTCTGGGATTGCAACCTTGTCTTAGTAGAACTTGGGACATAAATAACTTTGTATTTTCACTGAAGTGATGTTAAATGGAGTTTGCTGTATCCATGACCCCAAATTTAAAGGTAGGGTCACTTGATTCAAGGTTCCTGATTACGGATAATACATGAATATGACCCATGGACAGAGTCACAGATGACTCAGAGCAGGGTCGGTGCCCCCCAACTTGTTTGGGGAAGCAGCGCTAAAGGTTTCCATTTTTACGCTTTAATTGGCTCTCAGATTTTGAGTGGATGTAAACTGCTCTGAACTAATTTTTCTACACACCAAAGTGCCCTCTCCCCCCTCTCCTCTCTCTTTTTTTTTTTTTTTGCCAAAACTGAGAGTGCTTTTTCCAAATGTGGGCTGTGAAAGTCAGAAGAGATGAGCTTGAGGGCTAATCGTATTCTCCCCCAAGCCCCAACCCAAACCTGTGCTACCACCAAGGTCTGCACAGAGGCCACCAAATACAACCAAGACTTCCCATGCTACCACCTCCAAGTTCAGGCCCCCCTCGCGCACACTTTGGCTCTTCCATCATCCTGTCCCAGCTGCTCCCTCCTCTTGTGACATGTCTTTGGGGATCTTATTTCTTCTCTGTGTTTTCAATCCCTCTCTCTTTTAGCTTCTTTCCACAGCCTGGACTCAGCTTTCTTTTCTTTTGAAAAGAGATCCTTCCCTTTGTTGTGTGTTCCGTGTAGACATTACTGCACACCTTCCCGTCACCAGCAAGCTTCTTCAGAGGTCAGAGGGACTTGGCTTTGTCCATTTCTTTATCTCCCATTTACAGCTGCACCGGCGGCCATGAAGATTCTGCCTGCAATAAAACTGTTCTCTCTCAGATGAACAAAGACCATCTCATCACCAGACTCACTGGACCCTCCTCCACTTCTCCACCCTTCTGCCTTTCAGCTGTCTCTCACGGTGACTCTCGACACAGCTCTCTCCTCCCAGACTTTCGCTTACTTCTCATCCTTTGTCAGTCTCCTTTGCAGGCTCTAGGTGGCTTTTCTTCCTCTCCTGGATCCTTAAACATTAATAGTGTTCCACAGGGTTACTCCCTGACCCTCCGTTTTTCTTTCCTGACACCATATGCAAGGGCTCTCCATCCTTTTCCCTTGGCTTTAACTTCTACTCACTTGCTGATTATGCCTAAAGTTGATGTCTTACCCATACCTCCTGCCAAGGTAGTATAAGACCCACACCCAGTAACGTCCATTATATGCCCACTTGGCCACTCCTTTTATGCACACATAAGAGCTAATTTTCCCCTAAACCTACACGTTCATGTATTTTTCTTCTCCTGGTTATAAGCCATGCCACTCACCACCAAAACCGGGAACTTCAAAGTCGTCTGTGAATGCTTCTCTTTTCCCCCTCTTCATTCACATCCAATCCACAACTAAGTCATATTTAGTTTAACTCTCAGATCATCTCTGGTATCCTCCTCTTCCTCTCCATCCTCGCTGCCACTCCCTTTAAAGCCCACATCATCTCAATAGTGATGGTATCAGTAGGCATTTTGACGGTTAGTCTCCCTTGGGCACCCCCATCCCATTACATTCTCTGCCCTTCCTCCTAGATTGAGCCCTGGGAGGCTAACTTCCATGTGGCTCTTCTTATTGAACTAGATTCATGGGAGGCTCTGAAGGATGACAGGGAGCGAGGAGAGAGGTTGGGTCCCCATGGTTTTGATTTGTTTGCCTTTCTCCAGGGACACAGCTCCTCCAGGGAGGCCCTCCTTCCATCCCCAGTTTTCTCCAGGCTCTGACATGGCTCCCTCCTGCCCCTTTCTGCTTTGGGCTGGTAACAGGTTTTCACTGTTCCCGGTCTCTGGTGCTTCACCTTTTTTTGGTGGTTCTTTGTTTCCGCTCACACCTCTGTAAACAGCCCCTTTGGTAAAATGTCTTCTCTTAAACCCTTCAAGTGTGCCAGTCTGTTTCCTGCCAGGACTCAGACGGATGCACCTTTTAACTAGTCTCTCTCTTTAGCTCTGCGTTTCTCCAATCCCTCCTCCACCCTCTTTTTGCAGGATGAACTTCTTAATGTAAATTTGATGTCACCTACCTACTTAAAACCCTGCAGTGACTTCCTCGGCTCCAAGAATGAGAATGAAGGCTTCTGTGGCAAACAGTGTCCTTTATGATTCGCAGCCCCTCCAGGCTTTCCCCACACCACCTGCCCCTTCTCAGGGTGGAACTAGTTAAGGCCAAGTGCTTATAAGCCGAATCAGTACAGAAAGCCCTGTGCTCTAGCTCCAGAGAGACTGACTCTGGCTGTGCTCTGTGTGACCTGCTGGTCCCCCTCTCCCAGTGCTACCACCATGTGAACCAATAGGTATTTTTTTCAGATTTTGTCACTTAGGTTAATATCCAAGAAGAGGAATGGAGATGAGAAAGATTGCTTTTTTCCCCCAGTGGATGACTTTTTTCCTTGGAAGATGTTAAATTGGAAATAAGGATGAAAACGAGACGGATGAAATGAGGGTTACTCAGGGAAGCTCAAGAAAGAGGCATTTTCTCCTGTATGCAAGTACCTCTGGATAGATCAAAGGAATATTTCCCCCCTCCCTCTGTTCCTCCCTTCTTTCTTTCTACTTTTCTTTCACTCCTTCCGTCTTTGTTTCTATTCATGTTTCCCTTAGCATTAATCTCTAGGCATGACATGTTTTCCTACATTATCTGAAGTGTATTTGAGATTTTTAAACCCATTGATTTAAATATGTGGGATGGGAAAGAGGGAGAGGGGTAATTTTAAAGCCCAGTGATCGAAGGCTGCGGCCATGGTTCTCCTTTGAAATATTACTTTCCAGAATCCAGTGGAGAGGATTATGTAATTTCTTAAGTGGATCTTCACATTTCAGGAAAGGTATTACTTTTCCTAAGGGAGCGAATTTCATGCTGGATCATTCCTTTCAGCAAGCCCCACCTCCTGCCATCCTCCACTCTCAAATCTCTAACTGTTTCCTCCAGTTAATTTGCTGAGGTCTGGGGCGGGTGATTGATGGGAGTTTTTAGAGAAGCATAGACTCTTGAGTGGTGGTGGTACAAGGAATGACAATGTTGGGTTGTTTCCTGATCCATAAAACAAGCAAATAATTTTTGTGACCTGATTGATCCCCTGTGACAGAAGTGGTTTTTAACCTGTATTTTCTTAAAGGAAATGTCAATATGCATGAAAATCTGGGAGAGAGTATTGAATAATAAAGTGGAAAGAAATGGGAATGAGTTTAGAGTTTTAGAGAAACTTCTGAGTTTTTTTTTTTTTTTTTTTTTACAGTTTTGTAGTTCTGTGACCAATTAGGGGGGAAATAAAAGGAGGCTCATGAAAGCAAGACTGTGTGACATTGGACAAATGACTTAATTTCTCTGAACCTCAGTCTTATTTCTGAAATGAGGGGAAAGAGTATACCACATGTACTTATTGTGATGATTCAATAAAATAGATAACCTAGAAAACATGTAAGAGGGTCCAAAGCCTGAGTGCTCAGTAAATGGGTAAATGATGGCTCTTGCTCTGTTCTGGTGGCTGGTCTCATGGCTGTTACTTAGACATTCTTGGACTTCTCATTGTTGTCTGTATGTATGCTTTTTATGTCAATTTGGTCTCAATCCTTTCGTTCCTAGTTGTGCAATAACCTTTCCACCGTGTTAATCTTCAATTTAAAGCTTCCGTAGTTTCCTCCTTTATTCTCATAAAACCTTTAATATCAATGCCAATAATTTGGTCCTTTTTAAAAAATCCGTGTTTTGAGTAAGAGGAGTTATGTCTGACATTAAGATTATGATTTTATAATAAAAATTTAATTCTAGTAACAACTCTGGACAACTTTCAGTATTTTTTTTTAAGATTTCTTTTTTCATGTGGACCATTTTTAAAGTTGTTACTGAATTTTGTTACAGTATTGTTTCTGTTTTATGTTTTGGCTTTTGGGCCGTGAGGCACGTGGGATCTTAGTTCCCTGACCAGGGATCAAACCCACACCCACTGCTTTGGAAGGCAAAGTCTTAACCACTGGACTGCCAGGGAAGTCCCAACTTTCAGTATTGTTAGGGGTGAAGTCTCCATTTAAGATCATGAATTTTGGTATGAGAAGAAACTAAATAATTTGGAGTGTGAAATACTGACCTAATAAGGGGTTTTAATTAGGGATGCATTCAGGTAGGAGAAAACAGATATCTGTCTGTCAAGAAAAGCACATCCTGGACTCAAACCAAAAAAAGTGTTTGTTGATAGATCTTTACACAATAAAAGGTAGCATTTTAAATAACATGTAAACAATAGATGCTTAATACATACCTTTTGAAGTAATGCTCAGTATTCAAACAATTATTTATGAAGCCTGCTGGAAGTACGTCTTATAGGACTAGAAGCACTTTTCTAAAAATCTGTAGAAAAATTCACTTTTGCAAGCTATTTGCAATAATAATGTAAGGAACTTTAACCATTTCTACATGTGGAGCTCAGTTACATTAAGTACATACACATTGTCATGCAACCAATCTCCGGAACTTTTCATCTTACAAAACTGAGACCCTGTCCCTATTAAACAACTCCTCATTCCCCCTAGCCTTTGGCAACCACCATTCTTTGTTTCTTTTGTTTTTTTTTAATTGGACTATAGTTGCTTCATAACGTTGTGTTACTTTCTGCTGTACACGAAGTGAATCAGCTATATGTAGACATGTATCCCCTCCCTCTTGACCTCCCTTCCATCCCCCGCTCATCTCACCCATCTAGGTCATCACAGAGCACCGAGCTGAGCTCCCTGTGCTATACAACAGGTTCCCACTAGCTGTCTATTTTATACATGGTACCATTCTTTGTTTCTCTACGTCGACCACTTTAGATATCTTGTAAATGGAATCATGCAGTAGTTGTCTTTTTGTGACTGATTTATTTCACTTTGCATAATGTCCTAAGGTTCATTCGTGTTGTAGCCTAAATCTGAAAGCTGAATAAATACTCCATTGTTTGTATTGATATATACCACATTTGTTTATCCATTTATCTGTTGATGGACACTTGGCTTGCTTCCAGAACTCATGGCTGTTGTGCATAGTGCTGCTATGAGCATGGGTGTGCAAATATCTCTTTGAGATTCTGCTTTCAATTCTTTTGGATATATATACACAGGAGTGGAATTGCTGGATCATATGGAAATTCAATTTTTAATTATTTTGAGGAGCCTTTATACGGTTTTCTATGGGGACTGTAACATTTTAGATTTCCATCAACAGTGCACTTTGATTTCTCCACGTCCTCAACATGACTTGTTATTTTCTTGTTTTTGATAGTGACCATCCTAATGGATGTGAGGTGGTATTTCATTGTAGTTTTGATTTGCATTTCCTTAATCATAGTGACATTGAACATCTTTCCATATGCTTATTGGCCATTTGTATATCCTCTTTGGAGAAATGTGTATTCAAGTCCTTTGCACATTTTTCAATCAAGTTGTTTTTGTTGAGTTGCAGTAGTTCTTTAAACATTCTGTATATAATCCCTTATCAAATATATGATTTACAAATATTTTCTCCCATTCTGGGGGTTGCCTTTTCACTCCGTTGATTATACTCTTTGATGTATAGCAGTTTTTAATTTCGATATAGTTCAATTTGTTTCATTTTTAGAATTATTTTTAATTTTTTAAATATATAGTGAATGAATATAGAGTTGTATTATAGTACTTCTAGTTCATTGTTGTTGTTTGCTATGGAAAAGAAGTAACATGGAGATATTAATAGTAGTCCCTTATCACAACAGGATAGTCCCTTATCACAACAGGATAACATTTTTAAGATGTTTAAAGATAGTCCCTTATCACAACAGGATAACATTTTTAAGATGTTTAAAGATAGTCCCTTATCACAACAGGATAACATTTTTAAGAAGTCCCTTATCACAACGTCCCTTATCAGAAGTCAGTATCAGAAGTCCCGTATCAGAAGTCCCTTATCACAACATCCCTTTAAGGTGTTTAAAGATAGTCCCTTATCACCACAGGATAACATTTTTAAGAAGTATAGTGCTTATTTTTATCTGAAGTTTTTTGTAAGGAATTCCTGCAATTAAAGGCAAAAATTTAGGCAAAGTTAACTTTTTGGAAAAGATAGATAAGGCAAGAATAAATAATAAAGTGTTACTTCAAGACTATCTGAGTTATTCTAAACAGATGCTATAACTACTACTGCTATTCAGTGATAGGCAAGGCCATGTATCCTGTATCCTGGTGGGCATTCAGTTGTCTTGGACAAAATAGACACATGCTATTTATAGACTACTCATCACCAAGTTCTCACCTGAGGTTGGTTATTCAGTCTTCCTTAGCCTTTGGAAGGAAGTTGTCTCTAAAGTAAGCATGTATAGTAAAAGCCAGTGAGCTCTGGGTTTGACCTTTATTATAGCCAAGGGTTTTTCAGTCTGGGTCTAGAAACTGACCCTCTGTTTTACCAGAGAAAATGTATTAGTGACCCATGAAAAAGAGCCTTATATGATTAATGAACCTCAAGGTAAGTTGGGGTGCATGGGCATTTCTTTTAACCTTAACCATGTATCATTTTATCTATATCTGTCTACATATACACACACATATACAGCAAAATTTTATATACACACAGACACATTATGGATAGTTCATAGATATGATAAATTTCACAATAAATGAACAGCTTTACATTAAGTTCTGTTTGGAGTGAAAAGTATAAGTATTTTTCTGTAGCTTAGTCATTTGCCACTGGAGAGAGTGGTTTTATGGCCCAAATTCTATTTGATTTTCTTTGGTGGTATTATGAAGTTTCAGACATGCAGTAAAAGATGAACTTTGATAAGAACAAGAAGATACCTAGTTACATGTTAATAAAAATGAAGAGGGCTCATAAATTGTACATTTAAAAATTGAAATATATTTTTTAAAAATTTCACTCCTTAAGTAAATCCTTTTTCTTTGAATTAGACATCCTTGTTGTTGAGTTTGAGATTTAAGATAAAGGAGTAGACATTTCTTGCCTGTGTGTTTGTGTTCCGTGAGTGAAAGATGTTGATTATTTACACTCTAAGAAATAGTATTTCTTTGGTTGGAAATTTAATAAAACTGTAAATGGGTTAGAAAACTTAGCCCATCTGGGAAAACTGAGGTTGGATTCTTTCTTTTTTAATGACAAAAGCAATGTGAAAAAATTTAAGTTTTCTAAACACAGCTTTAGTATGCTGCCATGATATTCGTTCACTTCATTGATTTCATCTACCTGACCCCTGTATTTCCTGGGCTAGATGAATTCTTGAATATATTTTCACCTATTTTTGAAATTATTGAGAAACGGAAAGATTCTCCGCAGTCTCTGACAGTATGTCTAGCAATATACTTGCTTCTCTGAGATTTATGTCTAGAGCCAAGGGAATCTTGGCTGGCTCTCTTTCCCCTGTACACTCAGCGTGTCAGGCGACAGTTGCCCTCTAATGAAGTGGTAGACTGTGCATCTCCAGAGACTGGGGTCATTTTCTGTGGCTTACAAATAATCCAAGAGAAATAGGTCCCAGCATCAATGTCATCAGAAGCATTTCAACCTGAGAATTTTTAGCTATTTCCATCGTTCCTTTAATCTAGGCATTTGCAGATATCTTTCCTCTGAAATGGTGCCATTGGGGAAAGTGGAATGCCAACTAATATTTTAAATTTCTGTACCTTTTAAAGGTACTATTTCTGGAATGATTAATTACAGAGTAAGTTACTTCAGTGTTGCTTTCTTACTTTATGATTGTGTGAGTTCATTTCATTAAGGTCTCTTTATTTTCAGTCAGAATGCCCTATTTAATGACTAAGATTTTTAATAGAAAAATTGGATTTGATAATATATTTCTAAAGGTAGAATGAAATACATATCTCATAAGTCATTTATGGGTTGAGTTACACTGGTTTTTACGCCAGGAAGAACCACATGAGCTATCCAAAATTTAATCAGCTAACATTTTAAATATCTGTATGGTTGTATGGTCCAGATAATATAAACGAGTGAAGAATCATTGTCACGTTCAAAAGTTTTTATGCAAGAAGACATTTACATATCTTAAGATCTAGATATATTCAAAATCTAATCAAGCCATCAGCCTGTGTGAAAGTTTCAGACTATTTTAGTAGAAGGAAAAAATAAGTCATGCCCATAACTGAATTTAGGGTTATGGAACATGTGTTTTCTCCCCTCTTGATAGTCAGTGATGGAGCCATTGATATAATGACCATGTGGAGTTGAGTGCCTCTCATAATATTGAGCAACAAAACCCTGGCCCAAGGAGCAGGTCGAAAGGACTCACAATCAGGCTGACAAAGCAAGCATCTTTCAACTCTGAGAAGATGTGGAATTAAAATATAAATGTTTAAAAGAAGCAAGACCATAATATTACCATTTTTGTTTTAAGGAGAATCCGTGCATATTTGGTAATTTATAGACATGTCATTTTAAGATTGTCTTAGTAGAGTTACAGTCTGATAATTCTACTTTAAAATGTGTCATCATTTAAACTTGGGATTTTGACCAGAAATCTCACTGTTTATATTTTCCATTAGAATATTTAAGATAAAGTTTCTGGCATTTGTAAGGTTAATTTATCAGGTTATGAGAACTACCTAATACTTAGGGAAATTTTCCATTCAAGCATGTATAACACTTTAAAAGGATTAGACATACCAATTGAGAACAGCTATCATTCAAGGTCACCCTGGGATCAGTTTCCAAAGTGTGCCTTGGTACCCTTTGGGGTCCTTCCAGGTCCTTTAAGGGGTTTCATATGGTCAAAACTATTTTCATAATACTACTAAGAGACTATTTGCCTTTTTCACTCCTACCCCTCAGCATGTCCAGTGGACTTGCCCATAGACTTCATGAAGGTACTATATTGCAACAGAGAGATTGCAGAAGCAGATAGAATCCAGCCGTCTTATATTAAGCCAGACATTAAAGAGATTTGCAAAGACGTAAAGCAACGCCACATTTTTACTACATTTTGTTTTGAAAAACATAGTTATTTTCCACCAAAACATATTTTTTATGAATTTATTTTTTGATTTAAGCAAATTAAATATGTGTTTTAATTTCTAAAACAGTAAATGTTGACAGGTGTAATTCATTTAAGAATAGCTCTTTTAGGGTCCTCAGTAATTTTTAAGAGTGTCAAGGGATCCTGAGACCTAAAACTTTGAGACTCACTACTCTAATGATTGCTAAAATTACCAGATTTATAAAGTAAGACAGTCTAAGTAAAATGCCTAAGGAAACCTCGATTTTGATTTGTAAATTTAATGAATTGAATTCCAAATTCAATTTGAAATTTTAATTCCGAAGTAAACCTAAAAATAGTCTCTTCTATGTACCAAAAATGCTCTTAACATCAATAAAAAATGTGTGATTACATAAATCAGGCAACACCTAAATTTTAGTTTCCTGACTGCAATCCTGTCACACACTCTATCTGAAGAGGGTACTGGGTTTTCACTGTCATCCACATGCCCTCTCTTCCCTCTTGCTGCTAAGGTTTCATTTAGGTAGAAAAGTGTTATTTTCTAAACTTAAAGAGCAAAATAAAGTTTCTACATAAAAAGAATATTAATAAAAGTCTGTGTGTTATGGGCAAGCCCAACAGGCTAACCCCATTGTTTCCCTGGGACAAATTACCTCATCATTCTGGGCCTCGGTGCTCTCAGCTATACCAGGCTGATAATAATGCAATAATCCTGCATAGGATTGTTGAGAGGGATGAATTAGTAAATTTAAGGTGATTATAATAATTCCTGGTACATGGTAGCTGTAGAAAAAGTACCCAATTATTGTTTGTATTTTTATTTAAAAATTGTCAAATTCCCATTAACAAATGCATAGGCATCTTGCTGAGACAACTTTTTCTTGGTTAGCAGGTTGCCTGTATTCCTTGCTTTCATATACCTAGGGAAAATAAAAGTACCTGTAAGACTGATGTTAATTGTGGGCCCAGTTTCTTTAATAATTTGGAATACTGGCAAATTTTTTAAAAATTCCTGACTCAGCTTTTTCTTTGTCATAAAAATTTTATTTTATTTGACTTTTAAAAATTTATTTTTATTTTATTTATCTTACTGGTATGCCACTAATATAAAAGTGAAAACCAAAGAAAGTTCAATTTAAATCAGCCATTCCATTATATGTATATGTATGTGTATTAAAAATTAATTTTGGAATTTATTCCTTGATCTGAAAAACATCTAAACTTAACTTGCATTCCTTAGATTTATTTTGAAGTGTTTTTGCAATGTAAGTCGTGGTTGTAAACTTAAAACTATAAGAGCAAGTGGGATCTATTCCAGGGCTGCAAGAATTGTTTTAACATCCACAAATCAATCAGTGTGGTGCACTACATTAACAAAATGAAATATAAAAATCATATGATTATCTCAATAAAAGAAGAAAAAAATTTGACAAGATTCAGTATTCTTATATGATAAAAACTCTCAACAAACTGAGTATAGGGGGTATGTACCTCAACATAATAAAGGCCACTTAATGGGACTTCCCTCGTGGTGCAGTGGTTAAGACTGCATGCCCACAATACAGGGGGCTTGGGTTCAATCCCTGGTCAGGGAACTAGATCCCACATGCCACAAGAGCCCACATGCCACAACTAAAGATCCCACATGCTGCAACTAAAATGATCTTGCACGTGGCAACGAAGATCCCACATGCCACACAGCTAAGACCCGAAGCAGCCAAATAAATAAATAAATAAATATTAAAAAAAAAAAAAGTAAAGGCCATTTATGACAAACCCATAGCCAACAGCATACTCAACAGTGATAAGCTGAAAGCTTCCTCTAAGATCAGGAACAAAAAAAGAATGCCTACCCTTAGCACTTTTATTCAACATAGTACTGGAAGTCCTAGCCAGAGCAATTAGGCACGAAAAATAAATTACACCCTATGTTCTGTTTTAATATTGGAACATCAGTGTTCGTTCTTTTGTTTGCATTTAGAATTAGGGAAAGCTTTCATTAGGCGATTTCCCATTGCCTTCTAGGAGTCTGTGTATTTTTAAAGGAAGGTGCATTTTCACTGGACAAAATGCCCAAATATTTATTAATAAGCACAGCAGTGTTCATACTCTCTCAGGTTCTAAGTTTCTTTATTTTATGGGGCCATCCTTGTATCATAGTAAATATAATAAATTGCAACAACATCCTATGTTAAATATAATATTATTTGTAGTAAAACTTTGAAGTTTATGTATAACTTTATTTTGGAATCATTTAGTTACAAATGAATCAAGCTTATTTGTCATTGGCTGAGATTTCTTGATAAACATCATGGTAGATGCAAAATTTAACCCAAGTATTCTGCCATCTGAATCCTTAAGTGCTTATCACATCTAACTCCTTCTCTCAGAGGTTGCTTTTGAAAATATTCCAAACATAGTTACTTGAAATGAACTTTTGTGGGTTTCAATAAATTACAGTCTTGGAAAAGAGTTGCTCTGACAAAATTCTTGTTGGCAAGGATATTTCCTGCTAGATACTTCCATCTGTTTTAATTGTTCTGTATGCCCTAAAGTAAGCAACATGGATATTTTACATGCAAGGAAGTACCATAGTTCTCTTGCCAAACCATAAAAGAATAAACCTTGGTACTTCTGTGATTTAGAACATGGAAAAACTCATTTGGTAATTTTGAGTACCACCATGCTAATGCAGAGAGTAACAATGACACCACTAGCCAGTGGCACACACGCAAGAACATTAAGGAAGGGCAAAGTTTATCTGCTCCATTACTCAATTCTAGACAAAATGTGACAATTTTCATCAGAACAAAAATTTAAATACAAAACTATTAGACATGATGTTAGCAAAAAAAGATTTTTGACTTCACAGATTCTACATGCTATATAAAGCAATTCAATTCAAAATTATTTTTCTTGCACAGCCCCATTTTTTTTAATATTTCATCATTTTTTTTAACATCTTTATTGGACTATAGTTGCTTTACAGTGTTGTGTTAGTTTATTTAGTGAATCAGCTATATACATATGTATATCCCCATATCCCCTCCCTCTTGTATCTCCCTCCCACCCTCCCTATCCCACCCCTCTAGGTGGTCACAAAGCACCGAGCTGATCTCCCTGTGCCATGCAGCTGCTTCCCACTAGCTATCTGTTTTACATTTGGTAGTGTATATATGTCAATGCTACTCTCTCACTTTGTCCCAGCTTACCCTTCCCCCTCCCAGTGTCCTCAAGTCTATTCTCTACGTCTTTATTCCTCTCCTGCCCCGAGGTTCATCAGAACCTTTTTTTTTTAGATTCCACATACATGTGTTAGCATACGGTATTTGTTTTTCTCTTTGTGACTTACTTCACTCTGTATGACAGACTCTAGGTCCATCCACCTCACTACAAATAACTCAATTTCGTTTCTTTTTATGGCTGAGTAATATTCCATTGTATATATGTGCCGCATCTTCCTTATCCATTCACCTGTCGATGGACACTTAGGTTGCTTCCATGTCCTGGCTATTGTAAATAGTGTGGCAATGAACATTGTGATACATGATTCTTCTTGAATTATGGTTTTCTCAGGGTATATGCCCAGTACTGGGATTGCTGGGTCATATGGTAGTTCTATTTTTAGCTTTTTAAGGAACCTCCATACTGTTCTCCATAGTGGCTGTACCAATTTACATTCCCACCAACAGTGCAAGAGAGTTCCCTTTTCTCCACACCCACTCCAGCATTTATTGTTGGTAGATTTTTTGATAATGGCCATGCTGACCAGCGTGAGGTGATACCTCATTGTAGTTTTGATTTCTCTAAGTATTAGTGACGTTGAGCATCATTTCATGTGTTTGTTGGCAATCTGTATATCTTCTTTTGAGAAATGTCTATATAGGTGTTCTGCCCATTTTTGGGTTGGATTGTTTTGTTTTTTTGATATTGAGCTGCATGAGCTACTTGTAAATTTTGGAGATTAATCCTTTGTCAGTTGTTTCATTTGCAAATATTTTCTCCCATTCTGAGGGTTGTCTTTTCGTCTTGTTTATGGCTTCCTTTGCTGTGCAAAAGCTTTTAAGTTTCATTAGTCCCGTTTGTTTAGTTTTGTTTTTATTTCCATTTCTCCAGGAGGTGGGTCAAAAAGGATCTTGCTGTGATTTATGTCATAGAGTGTTCTGCCTATGTTTTCCTCTAAGAGTTCGATAGTGTCTGGCCTTACATTTAGTTCCTTAATCCATTTTGAGTTTATTTTTGTGTATGGTGTTAGAGAGTGTTCTAATTTCATTCTTTTACATGTAGCTGTCCAGTTTTCCCAGCACCACTTATTGAAGAGGCTGTCTTTTCTCCATTGTATATTCTTGCCTCCTTTATCAAAGATAAGGTGACCACAGGTGCATGGATTTATCTCTGGGCTTTCTATCCTGTTCGATTGATCTGTGTCTGTGTTTTTGTGCCAGTACCATACTGTCTTGATTAATATAGCTTTGTAGTATAGTCTGAAGTCCAGGAGCCTGATTCCTCCAGCTCTGTTTTTCTTTCTCAAGATTTTCTCTATTCGGGGTCTTTTGTGTTTCCATACAAATTGTGAAGTTTTTTGTTCTAGTTCTGTGAAAAATGCCAGTGGTAGTTTGATAGGGATTGCATTGAATCTGTAGATTGCTTTGGGTAGTATAGTCATTTTCACAATGTTGATTCTTCCAGTCCAAGAACATAGTATATCCATCTGTTTGTATCATCTTTTTTTTTTTTAATTAATCCATTTATTTATTTATATTTTTGGCTGTGTAGGGTCTTCGTTTCTGTGCGAGGGCTTTCTCTAGTTGCGGCGAGCGGGGGCCACTCTTCATCGCCGTGCATGGGCCTCTCACTGTCGTGGCCTCTCCTGTTGCGGAGCACAGGCTCCAGACACACAGGCTCAGTAGTTGTGGCTCACAGGCCCAGTCACTCCGTGGCGTGTGGGATCTTCCCAGACCAGGGCTCAAACCCGTGTCCCCTGCATTGGCAGGCAGATTCTCATCCACTGCGCCACCAGGGAAGCCCATGCTTGTATCATCTTTAATTTCTTTCATCAGTGTCTTATAGTTTTCTGCATACAGGTCTTTTGTCTCCTTAGGTAGATTTATTCCTAAGTGTTTTATTCTTTTTGTTAGAGTGGTAAATTGGTGTTTCTTTAATTTCTCTTTCAGATGTTTCATCATTAGTGTATAGGAATGAAAGAGATTTCTGTGCATTAATTTTGTATCCTGAAACATTACCAAATTCATTGGTTAGCTCTAGTAGTTTTTTGGTGGCCTATTTAGGATTCTCTAGGTGTAGTATCATGTCATCTGCAAATAGTGACAGTTTTGCTTCTTCTTTTCCAATTTGGATTCGTTTAATTTCTTTTTCTTCTCTGATTGGTGTAGCTAAAACTTTCAAAACTATGTTGAATAATAGTGGTGAGAGTGGCAACCTTGTCTTGTTCCTGATCTTAGAGGAAAATGGTTTCAGTTTTTCAGCATTTAGGATGATGTTGGCTGTGGGTTTGTCATATATGACCTTTATTATATTGAGGTAGGTTCTGTCTATGCCTACTTTCTGAAGGGTTTTTATCAAAAATGGGTGTTGAATTTTGTCAAAAGCTTTTTCTGCATCTACTGAGATGATCATATGGTTTTTGTCCTTCAGTTTGTTGATATGGTGTATCACATTGATTGATTTGCGTATATTGAAGAATCCTTGCATTCCTGGGATAAACCACACTTGATCATGGTGTATGATCTTTTTAATGTGCTGTGGAATTTTGTTTGCTAGTATTTTGTTGAAGATTTTTGCATCTATGTTCATCGATGATATTGGCCTGTGGTTTTCTTTTTTTGTGACATCTTTGGTTTTGCTATCAGGGTGATGGTGGCCTCGTAGAATGAGTTTGGGCATATTCCTCCCTCTGCTATATTTTGGAAGAGGATAGGTGTTAGCTCTTCTCTAAATGTTTGATAGAATTCGCCTGTGAAGCCATCTGGTCCTGGGCTTTTGTTTGTTGGAAGATTTTTAATCACAGTTTCAATTTCAGTGCTTGTGATTGGTTTATATTTTCTATTTCTTCCTGTTTCAGTCTTGGAAGGTTGTGCTTTTCTAAGAATTTGTCCATTTCCTCCAAGTTGTCCATTTTATTGGCATAGAGTTGCTTGCAGTAATCTCTCATGATTCTTTGTATTTCTGCAGTGTCAGTTGTTACTTCTCCTTTTTCATTTCTAATTCTATTGATTTGAATCTCCTCCCTTTTTCTCTTGTTGAGTCTGGCTAATGGTTTATCAATTTTGTTTACCTTCTCAAAGAACCAGCTTTTAGTTTTATTGATCTTTGCTATTGTTTCTTTCATTCCTTTTTCATTTATTTCTGATCTGATCTTTATGATTTCTTCCATTCACCCAACTTTGGGTTTTTTGTTCTTCTTTATCTAATTGCTTTACATGTAAGGCTAGGTTGTTTATTTGAGATGATTCTTGTTTCTTGAGGAAGGATTGTATTGCTATAAACTTCCCTCTTAGAACTGCTTTTGCTGCATCCCATAGATTTGGGGTCACTTTTTTTTCATTGTCATTTGTTTCTAGGTAATTTTGATTTCCTCTTGGATTTCTTCAGTCATCTCTTGGTTATTTAGTAGTGTATTGTTTAGCCTCCATGTATTTGTATTTTTTACAGTTTTTTTCCTGTAATGGATATCTAGTCTCATAGCATTGTGGTGGGAAAAGTTACTTGATATGATTTCAATTTTCTTAAATTCACCGAGACTTGATATGTGACTCAAGATATGGTCTGTCCTGGAGAATGTTCCATGAGCACTTGAGAAGAAAGTGTATTCTGTTGTTTTGGGATGGAGTGTCCTGTAAATACCAATTAAGTCCATCTTGCTTGATGTGTCATTTAAAGCTTTTGTTTCCTTATTTATTTTGGTTTTGGATGATCTGTTCCTTGATAAAAGTGTGGTGTCAAGCCTCCTACTATTATCATGTTACTGTCGATTTCCCCTTTTATGGCTGTTAGCACTTTCCTTATGACTTGAGGTGCTCTTATGTTGGGTGCATAAATATTTACCATTGTTGTATCTTCTTATTAGGTTGATCCCTTGATCATTATGTAGTGTCCTTCTTTGTCTCTAGTAATAGTCTTTATTTTAAAGTCTATTGTGTCTGATATGAGAATTGCTACTCCAGCTTTGTTTTGATTTCCATTTGCATGGAATATCTTTTTCCATCCCCTCACTTTCAGTCTGTATGTGTCCCTAGTTCTGAAGTGGGTCTCTTGTAGAGAGCATATATGTGGGTCTTGTTTTTGTATCCATTCAGCCAGTCTGTGTCTTTTCGTTGGAGCATTTAATCCATTTACATTTAAGGTAATTATTGATATGTATGTTCCTCTTACCATTTTCTTGATTGTTTTGGGCTTGTTATTGTAGGTCTTTTCCGTCTCTTGTATTTCCTGCCTAGAGAAGTTCCTTTATCATTTGTCATTAAGCTGGTTTGGTGGTGCTGAATTCTCTTAACTTTTGCTTATGTGTAAAGGTTTTAATTTCTCCATTGAATCTGAATGAGATCCTTGCTGGGTAGAGTCATCTTGGTTGTAGGTTTTTCCCTTTCATCACTTTAAATATGTCCAGCCACTCCCTTCTGGCTTGCAGAGTTTCTGCTGAACAGTCAACTGTTAACCTTACGGGGATTCCCTTATATGTTATTTGTTGCCTTTCCCTTGCTGCTTTTAATATTTTTTTGTTTGTATTTAACTTTTGATAGTTTGATTAATATGTGTCTCAGTGTGTTTCTCTTTGGTGTATCCTGTATGGTACTCTCTGTTCTTCCTGGATTTGATTGAATATTTCCTTTCCCATGTTAGGGAAATTTTTGACTATAATCTCTTCAAATATTTTCTCACACTGTTTCTTTTTCTTTTCTTCTGGGACCCCTATAATTCTAATGTTGGTGTGTTTAATGTTTTCCCAGAGGTCTCTGAAACTGTCCTCAATTCTTTTCATTCTTTTTTCTTTATTCTGCTCCCTGGCAGTTATTTACATCATTTTATCTTCCAGCTCACTTATCCGTTCTTCTGCCTCAGTTATTCTGTTATTGATTCCTTGTAGAGTATTTTTAATTTCAATTATTGTGTTTTTCATCACTGTTTGCTCTTTAGTTCTTCTAGGGCCTTATTGAATGTTTTTTGTATTTTCTCCATTCTTTTTCTGAGATTTTGGATCATCTTTGCTAACATTACTCTGAATTCTTTTTCAGGTAGACTGCCTATTTTATCTTCATTCATTTGGTCTTGTAGGTTTTTACCTTGCTTCTTTGTCTGTAACATATTTTTTTGCCGTTTCTTTTTTTTTTTTTTTTTGATGGGTGGGGCTTTATCCCTGTCTTACTGAGTGTTTAGCCTGAGGTTTCCAGCTGTGGAGTTTTTAGGCAGTTGGATATTGCTGGGTCTTGGTGCTGAGATGAGGACCTCCAGGAGGCCTCACTCCAATTGATATTCCCTGAGGTCTCAGGTTCTCTGTTAGTCCAGCGGTTTGGACTCAGACCTCCCACCACAGGATCTTGGGTTCACTCTTCTGCCTGGAACCAAGATCTTGCAAGCTTTGTGTCATGGTAAAAAAAGAAAAAACAAAAAGGAAGAAAGAAAGGAAAAAAGGAGCAGTACAATATCAAAGAATAAAAAATAAATAAAGTTAGAAAGATAAAAAAATGTATTAGGAAAAATAAAGCTATAATTGAAATAACCGGTCACTGGGGGTTCCTCCCATCCCTTTAGGTGCCCATGGTCTACCACCGGTGCCTGGTCAGTGCCCTAGTTGTGAGTAGATGCGAATTCTGCATCCTCCTAGTAAGCCATCTTGACTCCGCCCCCCATTTTTTCTTTAGTTTCTATTTGTATAAATTATAGGACATTGAAAAATACTATAAATTAAAATATACAGCTGATTTATTATTTTCCAGCTTTATTAAAGCAAGAATTTTATCTATAAATTGCATATTTAAAGTGTACCGTTCTGTCTTATAACATAATGTATACATATATGAAGCTGTCTACAAAAGATAATAAGTATGCCTGTCACTTTTTAACGTGTTGTAATGTAATTCTTTGTAATCCCTCCCTTCCACCTCCCATGGGTCATTCTCCATCATCAGGAACCACTGACGTGCTTTCTGTCAGTATAGATTCGTTTGCATTTTCTGGAATTTCATATAAATGGACTCCTGTAATAGGCACTCTTTTTTTTTTTTTTTCTTTTTTTTTTTTTTTGTGGTACGCTGGCCTCTCACTATTGTGGCCTCTCCCATTGCGGAGTACAGGCTCTGGACGCGCAGGCTCAGCGGCCACGGCTCACGGGCCCAGCCGCTCCGCGGCATGTGGGATCTTCCCAGACCGGGGCACGAACCCGTGTCCCCTGCATCGGCAGGCGGACTCTCAACCACTGCGCCACCAGGGAAGCCCTAGGCACTCTTTTTTGATCTACTTTCTTTCACTCAGCATAACTATTTTAATATTTATTCATATTTTTGTGTGTATCAATAGTTTATGCCGTTTGTTGCTTATTATTATTCCATTATGCTTATACACTACTATTTATTTATCCATCCGTCTTTAATAGACATTTGGCTTGTTTCCAGCACTGAGTTGTTAAAATTAATCTGCTTTAAATGTTTGTGTACGTGTCTTTGTATGGAAAATGATGTCAGTTCTCTTAGTTCAATATCCAGGATTAGAATGTCTTACGGTAGGTGTATGTTTAACTTTGTAGGAAACTCCTAAGCTGTTTTTCAAAGCGGTTATAGATTTTACATTCCTAGCAGCAGATGGGAGTTCCAGTTCCTCTACATCCTTGCTAGAGTTTGCTATGATCAGTATTTAGTTATTCTAACAGATGTGTAGTGGTACTGATTTTTATTTGCATTTTCCTAATGGCTCATGATCTTGAGCATCTATCATGTTGCTTATTTAACATCTGTGTATATTCTTTAGTGAAGTGTCTAATATATTTTGAAATATTTTGTTCATGTTTTCTGTTGGGCTGTTCATCCTATTATTGAGTATAACAATTTTTTGCCCACTTTTCAGGTATAGTTCTATAAACTAAAACTTAGAGCTAATTTGATGCTGTTTAAAATCACCTTTTATTCCATAAATTCATCAAACTAGATTTCCATATCCTTTAAAATTGATCTTAAAAGAATAGTCCAAAATGTGAACCATTTCTAGTGTTACTGTTCATGCTTTGAGAGCTGATATCATTATTTGTGCCTGTTATATTTTAATGTGTATGTCTTGTATATATGAGATTATAATTTCTTCTTAAACGATATATTGCTGTCCCATTTCTCATGCTATGGTTATCAAGTTCTTTTTAATGCTTTTCCATATCTGTAGTATATTTATAAAACCTTGTAGCTTTATATAGATATAAGAATAGCTAAAACTTGCCAGGCACTAAGCAGTTTTAAGCCCTTTACATGCATTAAACAAATTAGTCCTCACAACAGCTTGGGTGTACTATTGTGATCCCATTTAGAAATGAGAAAACTGAGTCTCAGAAAGGGAAGACACTTGCCTGAGGTCCCGAGTAAGTGGCAGAGCTAGGATTCACATCAGGCTGTGTAGTTCCAGTACGTGCCTCTGTTAAAAGCTTGAAATATGTGCTTCTGTGAAAAACTTGAAATTTTTCTTTTCAAAAACTGCTCCTGACAATCATCTTTTTGCAGAGTATCAGCAGAATATAAATCATGCCCTAATTTTCTCTCTCCAGTTAACCTTTGTACAAAAGAAAATTTTCAGTTCTATCTTATTTTCCTTTTTAAGCAGTGAAATTGCCGAAATATATGTAATGGGAGGAAAGAAAACAAAGTTTAGCTTACTGGAAAAATATGTAAATTGTAATCTGAGTTCTTATCCATTGTACAGATTGAATATGATACACTCTTACGTGCTAATTTTTACAACATGACTGCCAAGAGCATAGTATCATATGAACAGACACGCCATTAAGCATTGGCTAGATCCAAAGTTTGTAAGTGGAATTTTTTGCCTCAGAGAAAATTTAAGGAGGGTCATTTCTCTATGTAGCCTGTGTAGACAAAATTCTCTAACATGGCAAATTTGGACAGATCTACCTAAAACTTATTGTCAACAGGTTATAATTAAGAAGTTTATGATATCAATGTTAATGAAAAATGAAGTAAAGAGAAAATTTTAATTGAAGTTAAGAATTCTAAGTACAATTTATAAAATTCTAATTTATGTAAATTTATGCAATTAGGTTCATTCATAAAATGACTGGGTCATAGAGCTAGAATGGCTCTTGTGGCTTTTCTAATGTGGATCTCTGCCTTTATCAGCTCCTCATGAACCTGGCAATAAACTCTCTCTGCTTAAAGATACTCAGAAATAGAAATGCCGTGTCTTTTTTTTTATCATAAATCTCAGCATTTTATCATGTCAAAGGGATAATCACAATTTCTGCTGCCCTAACCTTCTTAGAAGGGAGACTCTTAGAAAACATTTGCCAGATTTTAAATTTTATTTGCATTGGTATGTCACAAGACATAATACCACGTATCATTTTGCAGCTTTTACTTAATTTTTATTAGGTAATTTTATTAACTGATAGATAGCTGTAGTGTGCATTTTTGCATGATGAATTGCCACTTCTATAAGTCAAAGATAGCAACACTTTCGGGGTTTTGCAAAGTCCTCTTTAGGATTTAAAACTTTTCCTTAAATCAGAAAATATCTTTTTTCTCATTCTGTAAATTGCATGCCCTTTTTTCAGGCGGCTAAGAAAAAAGCAATCAAACCCACAGATAAACAGAACCCAGCCCATTCCTCACTGCCTGTGAAACTCACTCTTCATTATGCAGTGAGAAATATCAACTGAGACAGGGTCTTGTTCACCATCCCAGAAGCAGCTTCATTTCTTTGGGTTTTTGGGTTTTTTTTCTTCTTCTCTTCTCCATCATTTCTTTTCCCTTTCCCTGCAGGATGCACCTAAAAGAATGCTGACTGTTGTCTCACACTTATGTTTCTGTACCCACCATGGAACTTACTCCCCACTGTGTTTCCTTGTGGGGTGAGGTGGGATTTACTCACCCAGCAGCAGTGTGGAATTGCATTTGGGGGAGAAGAGCCCCAGTTCTGGGGCCTCACGGCCTAGGTTCAAACGCTGCCCCTCACCACTTGTGTCATCTTGAGGAAAGCTACTCAGTTACAGGGATGATAATAAGAGTACCCTTGCCATTGAGTTATCATGAGAATTACAGGAGGTAATTCATGAAAATCCTCTGGAATATGTTAAGTGCTAGGTATGTACGCTCTTTCGTCTTTGGATGTAAACTCAGGATTAGGGTGAAACTATATTGCAGAACAGGCAGATGTGATTTGGGGTGTCCTCTCGTCCTCTTCCGTATGACTCTTCCAATACTCCGAGGGGGACCAAAGCGGGGAGCGAAGAAGTGATGTGACATTCATGCAGCCCAGGTTTTTGCTAAGCCAAGTTCAAACTGCACTGACTGTGCACAAGCAAAGGCTAAATTAGGTAGGCTCCTGCTTATAGCCTTTTCTGCCCTCTTGCCGATTATCTTTGAGGAGTAACTGATGACTTGGAGAAGAACAAGCCATTTCAGAGCAACACACTGCTGTGTTTTTTTTTAAAAATAGAATTAAGACAATGTGCATCTTTATGCATATTTAAATATAGGGTTTGTAGTTACAGAAAAATGAGGATCACACAGATGATGTATTTTTTGAAATCTCCCAGCCTCAAGTACCACATAATATAACTTAATTCACTGTCAGTCTCATGCCAGCACACAAAGGCAAAGCCTAAAGTGAGCCAGGCCTCAAAATGAGTAATGTTAGTTGCTGAAAGGTCTGTAGGTACAAGAGCAATGAAAACAAAGAGACCATACGGGGAAGAAAAGCAAATCTCTGTCACTGTGTATATGTGTATCTATCTATGTTTCTGTCTATGTCTCTCTCCCTCTGTTGGTCTTTCTGTGTGTGTGTGTGTCTTACTCTGTCTCATTCTGTCTCATGCTGTCTCTCTCAGTCTCTCTCTTTCTGTCCTACACATGTGCACACATACACATATGAATGACTTTAATTATTCAGAAATGGAAATATGACAGCAATAATCAAGAAAGATGCAGCATTGCATATAAGAGAAAAGGATAAGAATAGGGAAGTTAAGTATCCCTTTACCTGGCCCGTGCTTTCTTCAAGATCGATTTTGTGTCTCAAGCTGACTAGTTACACGTCAAAAATTAATCTCTCATGAGCCTGACTTAGGAAGAAATACACAAGCTGGGAAAGTAGCCACTTATTTGAAAACAAATTTGCAACCAATATTGATCCCTTACAACTGTTTAGTTGTAAAGGATGCAATGAAAACGTCAATTGGATAATATTTGGATGAGCAACCAAAAGATGCAAAAGAACAATGTTACGTATGAAATTTTCGACAAAATGAAAATCTGAGTTTAAGGATTCATCATATCGTGTATGTGCGGTAGTGGTTGTCAGGTCACACTAGGAAGACATGGAAATAATTGTTATAATTTTAATGCTTATTCACAGAACAGGCTTATACTAGACCTAGGAAACGTAAGTCTTGGATTAAGTTCCAACATCTGTTTTTAAACTGTACCTCAGATTCCCAGTGATTCGTGCTGCCCTTCTAGGTTGTTACAATGCCCGGCTGTTACCTCGTCCAAGAAAACTTGTATTCTCTCAGTATAACTCGTGTGATTAAAGGAACATAGTGTGCTTTAATACATGCAAAGGTGGAATGATTTCATGTATTACAGAAATGTTTACACTTAGAGTATTTTTTGAATCCCTAAATGAGTGTCTAATTTCCAAAAATGTAGGTAATCTCTTTCAAAGTAATGAATATTTCACAGTGGGATTAGTGTATTTTAAAAAGCAAAATGGAATACAAAGGTTTAATATTCAAATAAAAATACCCTACTGTTAGCTTGAAAAGTATTCACTTCTTTCTAGTCTCCATTAGGTGGGAAAAAGTCAACATATATTTTCAAGTGTTATCTGGTTGACTATTCCTTAAATAATTCTTACTGTTGTTTTTTAACAAGTAGAGGTTTTTTAATTGTAGTATGGTTGACTTACAGTGTTGTGTTAGTTTCATGCGTACAGCAAAGAGGTACAATTATACATATATATGAATGGATAAAGAAGATGTGGTACACGCGCGCGCGCACACACACACACACAAAATGGAATATTACCCAGCCATAAAAAAGAATGAAATAATGCTATTTGCAGCAACATGGATGGACCTAAAGATTATCATACTAACTTCAGTAAGTCAGACAAATACATATGATATCACTTATATGTGGAATCTAAAATATGACACAAATGAACTTACAAAACAGAAATACACTCACAGACATAGAAAACAAACCAATGGTTAACAAGTAGAGTTTTATTAAAGTCTGTTTTCTTCTTCCCTTAACCTTGCCCATGAGTTTGGCAGGGGTGATCTCAGAAAAATGGGTGTTACTAGAATGAGACCGTTTCTGTAAAATCCAGACGGACCTTTCTAAGGGAAGACAGGGACCCCTCCATTACTGTCAACCATCAATCAAGAATAAGCTCCCCCCCTGGCCTGGCCCTGGGCATGCTTCAGACTGCTTCTGGTTCACAAAGACTGGGGTATAGCCTTGCTTACTAGAAGGCATTGATTGTTCAACAAACACAGCCCAAGACAAAATATAACGTCTATAGGTATTTTCAGGATTTTAATCTGGCAACTCACAAATGAACTAAGGAGAGTCAAATATCTTAAGTGGGAAAGAAGAATAATACTACATGAATAATACAAATATCTTCATTACCATAGTGCCTATTCCCTGATATAATTCGTGTCATTCTTTTGTTCCACTACTTGGACCCAAACTGAGGGAAGTCTTTTAACACTGGATACAGCAAACATTTTTTTCCCCAAACTCTGGGAAGCCAGGATACTTTCTTACGTATCAGTTTTATAGTGAGATGTGGGAATCCACATATGACTTTTGAAAATGATACCTAAATCACAGTCCACACTCTTCCTTCGGTTTCTTTATCTTCCCCCGCAGTAAACAACCTAGTGCTTTCATTAACGTTTTTGCTTCTGTGTCTTCTTGTAAAAGTTTAAAGGTGTATTGTATAAAAGCAATGAGAACTCATTGTGAGATTTCAAAAATAAGCGAAAGAACACACACACAAAGAATAAAAGGGACTGTCACAGCCATTTGTTCCAGACACAAAAGAAACCTCCAGGGGACCATTCGAGTGGTCATCTGATCTACAATCCCAAGTTCCCAAGTTATAGCCACTGTTAACATTTTGATCTGCAATTTGACCTATATGAAATTGCTGATAATTGACTGTTTGGGACCTGTTCAATCAGCAAATTCATTTGGTTAAACCTAAATTTTCTGTGTCTTTTTAAGGATTACTTTATGTGTGTATTTGTGCTTTTAAGATTGTAGACAGGTTGTCCAGACAACATTATACCTAGGTTGGTTTTTTTATCCTAATATAATACAGAGTACATTTTGCCATGTGACTGTTCTTTAAAAGTATAATCTTTAAGTGAGAGTTTCTTTTAAGGATCTCTTTCATCTGTTTTTTTGCTTCATAGATTGGGGGTCCTGGGCTCCAGGAGGGGTGTTATTCAGCAACATGTGTTAACCGTTTACCAACCAAAGGCATTGCTTAAGCCAGCAGAAAAAAACTATATTAGCTTAGGACATTTGAGCATTTTCTGAAAGGTATTTAACAAGAAAAACTCCAGGGAAACTGATTAAATACATTATTTACGCCACCAACAGTATTATATTTCCTGAGAACAGCTGTGCAATAGGAATTGACAAAATTATAATTCTTCATATCAAAATTGACCTTTCCAAACATTTGAGAGGTTGGAATTTTAGCTAAATCCATTTTGAAGAGTTCGTTCGATTTTCAAGATTGTATCTAAGAATGTCATGGTTGCATTTCAAAATGTGGTATTCGAAAATATGTATTTCTAAATATTATCATTGAATGTTTTTTCTATCCCAGATCAATTAGTTTTTGTTTTGCAACATAGCATGCAGTATTTCGTTTTCAGAAAAATAAATTTATTTTTCATGATGTCATGGAGTCTTTGAATTTTGAGAGAAATACTTATCCAGACTCAAGAGCAAATTAATTTTCAAGATAGGCTAGACTCTGACGAATAGATTTTTTTTTTCTGAAGTACAAAAGGATCCTGAGCTGTTTGTGCAATGCAGCATTTACCCTGGTTCCCCTAAGGAAAACCTCACCTGGCCAAACAAGATTGGGAAAAGCAAGAGTCAGGATATACATGCCTTGAGGAAATTCCAATGCATTGCTCAGTTTTAACATTTCTGACTAATCCTGTTGTAAATATAATGATAACATAGTATTTAAGCCAGTATTTCCCAAATTTATTTGAGCACCAAATCTCTTTTTGGAATATTGTGGAGCTCCTAGGACTTGGGGTGAAGTCTAGAAAATACTGTAAACACCTATGAAGAGTCCTTTGATTGCTCGATTTTGTCTCCTCTACACACTATCATCTTGGTCATTTATTAGAATCCCGACAGTTAAGGTGGCTCTCTACTACAATGCCAGCAAGCGTTACTTTTTATAAAGATGATAAATTGTTGTATCAAAAGCTTTGATCTATAGTGTGGCATTTAAATATCAATATTTTTAATAAGCAAAAGTATACAGCACTGTGAATGATGATGAGTTCTAATATTAATTTCCATTGTGTTCCTTATACACACATACACACACACACACACACACAATGGATGACAGATTGTAGATCAGATGACCACTCGAATGGTCCCCTGAGGTTCCTTTTGTGTCTGGAACAATGGCTGTGACAGTCCCTTTTATTTCCCCACACAGTTACTGTTTCATGACAGTATCCCTGAGTACCCTGCTTATCTTGTATCTTCTAGAAGCATTTACAAATCTTCTCAGTCTCTACCTGTAGTTAAGTTTGTTTCTTTTAATCACCTGTATTCCCATGGAGTCTGGCCTAGCTGCATTTCTCTCTGAGAAGTGCCTGCAGTTAAGAGTTTACCAGGCAGGACCTCATTATTTGCTCTGGTCTTCTCTGTGTGTCTACTTTGGTAGCAACGTGGACCTAAGGGCACATTTGGGGCACACAGTCCTTACCTACAGTCTTGTGAAAGAGATGGACCCATGAATAGATGAGTGGGGGTAACTTTTAACTACAGGGGGTGTGGGAGTCTCAGAACCTAGCAGTCCAGAGAGGGAGTGTGGTGAGGACAGAAGCTGAGAGAGGCCAGCAGGGCATCAGGTGGGGCAGATCCTCTCTGACTTGGACAGGAGCTCAGCCTTCATCATGTGGAGGCTTTGTTTTCCAGTTACTTTTCCATTAGAATGTAATATATGGCCATTAAAAAAAAAAAAACTTAGAAAATAAGAATGTTAGATTTTTAAAAATCACACACATTCCCATCATTTAAAAGACAGGCACATTATCATTTAGCTGTAGTATTTCCTTCCTCTTTTTCACAAGGGGCAGTTATTTTTTTTATCATTCCTGTGAGGTAGGTTGATGATTTTAACTTCAGGCTCTGGATGAGAAAAGCAAGGCACTGAATCACATTAACTACCCAGAGTCCAAATTGCTTCTATTGCTGAAGACCCAGCATGGAAATTTCCTGAGTCCTGAAACGAAGAGTAAAAATTGGGGGAAAAGAAAGAAAGAAAGAAAAACTTTATTCTCCAAACAAGCAAATTGTAGGTATAGAGAAAAATATGCCTTTATTATTATTAATTTTAACTTTTAAAAACATATCTGCCTTAGACGTTTTAAACTGAGCTAATATGATTACTAATTCTTCATCATCTAATGAATTCCAAAGTGTAATGATAGTTTGGCTGTCTCATTACCAAGGAGAGATCTTAGACTACAAATTTGTTAGTGGTCCTTTAAGATGTTTCTCTGATTCCTGTGTTTTTCCATGTAGAGCAACTTACTGAAAGGAGTGTTTACTCATTTTCACTTGATACAACACAAGCCTTTAAAAATCCTTTCTCTGAATAGTAGTTCTTGTTGTTTTCCTGAAATATATTTTTCCAAGGATTATTTCCCTTTTATGACACAGCATTGGAACACTGGCTAAAGGTTGTTTCCAGTCTGCCCTTGGTACAAGACTGCCTCTGAGAACCAACAGATAATAAAGAGATGCTGCTGAGAACACTGTTTTTCTTGCCAAAAATCAGATAAGACTTATCTATTGATCAGTAGATAGACAGAGATAATACCCAATTACAGTGGAAAGTGGGAAACAAATTGCTAAATATTTTTGATAAGTGAATAGCATTTCCTACTAAAATAAATGTGATGATCCTAGGACCTATAAGTTACAGTTTTAGGAATATATAACTATAAAAATTAACATACATGTACAGAGACAAAGGATTATTGCTAAATTGTTTGTAATAGAAAAAAGGAAACAATCCTGTTCTCATAAACAGTAAAAGGAATTGAATAAAATGTGGCACATCCATGCTGAGGTGGGTTCATCAGCTCTCACAAAGCGTGTGTTAGATCCACTGGGATGGATGAGGAATTTGTGCTGTATTGTTTAGTGAGAAGGGAATATGCATAATAATATAAATGGCAAGATAACAGTAAAGGAAATGGGTAAGTTTGAATGAAAAGTGAAAGCACATGTAATGATAAACATCAAACTGTAAACATTCAAGGGATTAAATTTGGGAGTGAGAATGGGAGGCAGACAAAATCTTTTTTTTCCTTTTATGTAACTAAGTATTGTTTGGTTTATTAAGTGAGCTTAATAAGTGAGTGAGTAATAACTTTATAGCTTAGAAAAGAAGAAAAGCGTTTTATTATGTATTGTTATATAGGAATGGTCATTTAATTCTGTTTCTAAGTTGCTAGGCTGCCTAGAATTCAGGCTGACAGAGATTAAGACCTAAGAACAGAAAATGAATGACAGAAGCAGGGTGAACAACACAGCTTCCTGCCCCTTAGGATTCTTCCCACTGTTTCCATAGGTTCCTTAGAATTGTAAATAAGTTAGTCTCCTAAACTTACAAGTGCATGTATCAACTCATAAATAACTCTATCTCCACGATGAATAAAAAGGTAGAAAATAATAGTTTTTCTGGATAAAAGGAAAAGTGAAAGTTTGTAACCCATGGCCCCTCTTCTCGCCTCATTTCTACCAGTAATACAGATTAACTACTTTCTGACCACTCTGTCTTACCAGTTTAAGAAATATTATGGTAAATCTCATGCAGTAAATTACTTTCACCCTTTCATTCAGATAATAGGTCCCACAGAATATCCAGTGGTGTGAGTTGCCTTCAAATTAATTGTTATGAAAGGAGCTGTGGTTTTGAAATGTGCTTGTTTGTTTTTTATCCTTATACCGAAAGGTGTTAGTTAGCAAACAGGGATATTTCTCTTCTGTCATCATACATGTTCTACTTAAAGGTCATATTTTATTTTAAATCCACCACTTGGAAGAGAAGGACAAAATTCAGAAATGGTAGGACTTGGGCTAAATGATTCTTTAATTCTTTTCAGCTTCAACATTCTATGATTTTGTGATTTTAAAGAAAAATAAAAGCCAAACCTACAGATAAAGCTAGGCATAATCTTCCGAAGGCTTTTGTTCACTGTAGGACTGAATAGAAAATTGGGAGTGTCTTAGTCTTCTAGGGCTGCTATAGCAAAATACCAGATTAAGCTTAAACTGGAGGCTGATGGGCCAAGATCAAGGTGCCAGCAGCGTTGGTTTCTGGGGAGGGCTCTGTCCTTGGCTTGCAGACAGTGCCTTCTCAGTGTGTCCTCGTGGGGCCTTTCTTCTGTGCATGGGGGGTGGCGGTAGAGAGAGAGCAAGAGAGAGCTTGTTCTCGAGAGCACTGCGTATCTCCTCCTCTTCTTATAAAGACACAGTCCTGTTGGATGAGGGCCCAACCCTACGACCTTGGGGGTTAGAGCTTCAACTTATTATGACTTTGAGGAAGACACAGTTTAGTCCATAACAGGGAGAAAAATAGGCATAGGATACTGTAGGATACTAAAGTTGTGTATGTTTCACTTTATGCTAAGTTTCTGCTTTCTGAGTTTTCAGTGCATCTTTTAGTAAAAGCAATAAATTGAAGTGACATTTAACTGCCTTTTCCAGCCAGCAGTCATAATCTTTAAAGTCTGATTTTATAAAGTCATGCGTTATTTCATTAAATTGTTAAAATGTCTTTATGGTTAACATTTTATGCAATATATATATATATGCATATATCTTTCTAAAGGGTTACGTTTAAAACTATCTTTTAAAAAGTTTTACTTTTAAAATAGCTTTAGTGTTGAAAGAGCTGTTTAAACTTCAGTTAGATGTTAAATGTCATCAAGTTTCTGTTATTTAACTGGCACTGTAGAAATACTAATTAGTTGTTAAATACCTTTTTTTCAGAATTATAAAGCCAATTAAAATATAGAACACAAAACTCACATCTAATTACAGAAAGAACTAACCAACAAACATTCATATTATTGGTTAAGTTCCTTTCAGTCACTTTTCTGTGTCCACAGAGCAAAAAGTGAAATTACAAAATTTGGGGAATACTCTTCACCCTGTTTTATGTGTCTAGCTGAATTTAGCCTCCAACTTTTACCTCAGCAGTACGAGATTGGGTTTGCTCAAATTGGATTGACAAGCAGTCCTTTTCCATGAATGGGGGTAGTGTTTCCTTCTCCCATTAAGACTCTGTCAAAATTGAAATGAAGAACAACACTTTTCACTTAATTGTCTGTTGATACTGCCTCGAATTTCTGGAACTCTTGGCCTAATGAGATTTATAGGAGTCTCAGTATCCACTCCTGCAGGCCTCAGGCTCAGGTTGTGGTAAGAATTGAAAACCAGCAGGCTGCAGGTCTCAGGCCTGCCCAGTCTCTGTGCAGTAAATGGGGAGATTCATCCCCTTCTGTTAGTTTCTGGGAGAACCAACAAGAGATCTGGGGTAGGCCTTGGCAAGAGACAGTTTGTAGTTTATCTTCCCCAAATCCTGGTTTGCTCTCCTCATTCTAATTTAAACGTAGATGCCATCCACCGCCATGCCAGCACACCTCCTGTGAAGGTAAGGGACTTAATGATCTGATCTGCTCCACCATTACCAGCCCACTCACCCCAAAATACTGAATCTTGCCCATGTTCCCAACCACTGGCTGAGGTCTTGTTAGCTTATATGAACCACCAAGTTGGCTACGGTCTTGATAACAAGTGTGGAACCTGCCTGGAAGACTTCTGAAACTGTGCTCCCCGTCAGCCAGCCTGGCCCACTGGATCTCATTCTGGGTTTGCAGTGTCTCCTTAGATACTTGTCGACTGAAAAAAATACACAAGCTAAAAATTGAGGATTACGTTTATTCGGCAGACATACTTAAGCCTAGGTGACAGCCTCTGAGGGATTGCTCTGAAGAGGTGAGGGAGGAGCCGGGATACAAAAGAGTTTTTGCAAAATAGCTAGTAGTCGGAACATCAAAAGGTTACTGTTAATTAAAGAAAAACAGACATGTCAAGTTAACGAATTTAGCATTTTTCTATGTAGAGGAAGATGCAAGAGTCTAGACTCATTGAAACCATTCCTTTGATGTGCACCTTAACTATCTAGGGCCAGTGTCTTGCTTTTCTCCTTCCTGAATCCCCTCAGGATGCACGGTCAGGGGGCAGCTGCAGCAGCGGGCTGACGGCTTGATGGCCACAACATCCCTTGTTTACTGATGTGGCAGGCAACATTGTTTGTCTCCACGCTGAAGTCAGTGGTGATACAATACTCACTGATTGAAAAAAAAAAAACAACTCCCAAAGTGGATGATTTCCTTTAGCTCCGGAACGCCATTCCCATTTGCGGTCTCCTCCCTCCCACAGTGTTGTGCTGTCAGGAATGCCCAGGTAGAGCCTATCTTAGAACACTTGGTGTCCACCAGGAACTCTTGTTGTGCTGCTCTGAGCAAGACCTATTGACCAAAACAGCCAAATGACTTCCCAGAATCCTTGTAGTGATTGATGGACCAAAGGAACCTCTACTCATTCCGACCAGGAGTTGTGTTCATTTCATAAGCAAGATGAAGTCAAACAAGGATAGAGAGAGGAGGATAATGGTAAATAGAAAAAGATAAAGCAGCACCAAGTTTTCTCTCGACAATCCCTGTAGAGCTGTGGTTCTACACAGAGCAAGCAAGCATCTGTTTCTTTATCTATAAAATGCGGGTAGCAATAGATAGGGCTGTGATGATGAAATGATTGGGTGTATGTCAAGGGCTTGGAATAGCGCCCGGAATATGGAGAACATTCAGTAAATGTTTGTTGTTGCTATTGTTGTTCCTACTATTATTAAATGGAATTTGAAATGGAAAGGATCTAAGCTAGTTCCTTAACTGGTCAACTTGGAGACAGTTATTTGATCCCTGAGCCGCCTCTGCAAATTGGGAGTAATACCAGTCTGGCACACAGGAAACAACACTTATTCTCTCACCCTCTTTCACCTGCTGTGATTTTTGTTTTCCTTCAGTTACAAAGGAATGAATGAGTTTATTCGTAAATTAGTTCTGTCTCTCCCTCTCTAGATGGTGTGGATAAAAAAGAGAAGATGGGCTCTGAAGGGAACAAATAAAAATGCAAATCTGAATGAGCAAAGATATTTAGTGAATGCTGTTTTTGAATAAGAACTGAATGCAAACCAGACCTAGCATAATATATACATTTTTGGAACTATATTTATCCTATTCCCATGAAATAGGCTGTCAGGCTCAACTTTGTCAAAGCACTTGTTATCGGATAAGGAGGTTAAAAGACTAAAGATACGTTGTGAAATTAAATAGGGGAATATTCTAGGTCCTCCCTGAGAGTTTGGGGTCTAATTTCCACCAAATACTAGGAGTTATTCTGTCTCTGGCTTTGTTTTCCTCATTCTTTGGCTAACTGCATAATTCCAACAACGATCTCTAGAATCGCCAATTATATTTTGATTATGAAACCTTTTGAACCATGTTTACTGGGATTTGGAAGAACCTGTCAGTTATACTGAGAGATTTGAAGCTTACCCCTAAATGAATGTCATGTGCAATCAATTTGCAATGGAGTGAATGTGAAGCTAGGATGAAAGCCAGTTCCCTCGCTGGTTTTCAAAATGAATGCTTTGCTGAATCTAATCTAGAGAAACTTAGATAAACTTCAGGGTGTTCAGTCTTATTTATTGTTCTCCGATTCATTTAGCGAATAAGGTCTTTTTATTAGCAGACACGTTAATGACTGAATGGTGTTCGTTTCTTTTGTCATTAATCGTGTCACTTAATTTTTATTATTGAGAGATATGTATTTGCTTATTTTCAGTTATGTGAATCTCAATATGTAGGCATGTTGGGACACTCTTAATTGGAAATTAGACAAGTGTGTCCTGGATATTTATTAATTTTAATGATAAAACCCATATAACAAAGACATATTGAGCAACTACTAGGTGCAAGACACTTAGTAAGTTACTGTGAAAAGACCGGCACGTGCTTAGTGGAATTCACTGAGCACTTGCCCTTTAAGTCGTTAGATTCGATAAGGAATCTATGGTGAAAGATGAATTCTAGGCTCACGGGCATGCCCCGTATGGCAGAAAACGTCTATTTGTTAGATAGAGAGGAGAGACAGAAATCAGTATTAAAGAGGCCTCCATATTGGTTTTTGGTAGACTTCCTTGATTATACTTTCTTTATTTTAGACTTTTATGGATTGCATTTTTTGGCAACAAGGTTGATTTTCCTTGTTTGATGACTTACCCATCACTTCCTCTGGTAGGAATGGGTGTTTTAATACACCGTTGAATTTTCTCCTGAAGTTCCCATTGTAGAGATACTGTTTCCTAAGGAGATGCTTGTATCTAAAAGGAGCAGGGCAATGAGTGGAAAGAGAAGACAGACAGCCTGGATTCAAGTGACCTCTGCTCACTCACACCCTCAGCCTCAGTTTCCCCACGCATAAAGTGAATGGCTCTCATGAAAGAATGGCTCCAGCCACTTCCTTCCTTAGGACACACTTCTCAGACTGGGGCCCCCAAGGGAGGAGCAATCTGAGAGGCCTCACTTGAGTCAGGTGCCCGCCTTTTGCCAAAAGGAGGAGAGGATCCCTTGATTGATAGTTCCAGTGCTGGGAGCAGTAGTAGAGGGAGAGGCTCTGGGCATGGGGGGGATGAGTGGTTTTGAGCCAGGAAAGTGGCTGATGTTCCCTGAGATACTGCTTCTCCAGCTGTGAAGGACCAATGACTTTTTTTTCTTTTCTTTTTTCCCAATCCTTTGCAGGTTGATACTTTTTTTTAAAAAAGACATGTAAAATAAAACTCTATCTTTAAATTATTAATCAAACATTTCTCTACCTCTGGGCTTATCCTGTCACAGACTCTCAGAGGAGTTCCTTGCATCCTTGCTGAGGAAATCCCCCTGCACATGCCCCTAGGATCCCTCTACTTCTTACCTCGCAGCCTCTTCTCATCCTCCTGTCATCTGACTTACCCTTCACCTCTCTAGAAACTGCAAAGTCCTCCTTTGAAAAATCCAGTAATATCTTATCAGGTCTCATCCTCAAGTTCTCCTGTAGCACTTACTGTTCCTTCCAGACGGATGCTGTGTCCTCAAGGACATCCCTCACAAGAATACACTTCCCTCCTCCTCTCATGGAACTTGGTGCCTTTTTCCTTCTCTGGATCAACCTTCTAAGAGAGATGCTCTTCTAAGATTCTGGCCCAAATGTCTGGCTCTGTACTCTTTAAAATGTGAATATCAGTGTCCAAAGAGGGGTTAGGGGATTTTCTTTAAGATTTGATTATATCCCAAGATATCTGCAAACAATGTATTTGACAAGGGACTGAAATCCAAAATATATTTTAAAAACTTATACAACTGAACGTCAAAAAAAGAACACCAACAACCCGATTAAAAAACGGACAGAAGCAGTCTTCCCTGGTGGCGCAGTGGTTGAGAGTCCGCCTGCCGATGCAGGGGATACGGGTTCGTGCCCCGGTCCGGGAGGATACCACGTGCCGCGGAGCGGCTGGGCCCGTGAGCCACGGCCGCTGGGCCTGCGCGTCCGGAGCCTGTGGTCCGCGGCGGGAGAGGCCACAACAGTGAGAGGCCCGCGTACCGCAAAAAATAAAATAAAACAAAATTTCAAAATGGACAGAAGACCTGCAGATACAGTTTTCCAAAGAAGGTATACAGGTGGCCAACAGGCATATGAAAAGATTCTCAACACCACTACTCATAAGGTAAAAGCAAATCAAAACTACAGTGAGATACCACCTCACACCTGTCAGAATGACTGTTATCAAAAAGACAAGGGGCTTCCCTGGTGGCGCAGTGGTTGAGAGTCTGCCTGCCGATGCAGGGGACATGGGTTCGTGCCCCGGTTCGGGAAGATCCCACATGCCGCGGAGCGGCTGGGTCCGTGAGCCATGGCCGCTGAGCCTACGTGTCTGGGGCCTGTGCTCCGCAACGGGAGAGGCCACAACAGTGAGAGGCCTGCGTACCGCAAAAAAAAAAAAAAAAAAAAGACAAGAAAAACAAGTGTTGGCGAGGATGTGGAGAAAAGGGAGCCCCTCGTACACTGTTGGTGGGAATGTAAATTGGTGCAGCCACTATGGAAAACAGTATGGAGGCTCCTCAAAAAAGTAAAAGT
Organism: Phocoena phocoena; assembly: GCF_963924675.1. NCBI lineage: Eukaryota > Metazoa > Chordata > Mammalia > Artiodactyla > Phocoenidae > Phocoena > Phocoena phocoena. The sequence goes on along the minus strand of NC_089234.1, from coordinate 74,449,719 downwards.
AGAACTACCATATGATTCAGCAATTCTACTTCTGGGTTTTTATATGGAGAAAACAAAAACACTAATTTGAAAAGATATATGCACCCCTGTGTTCATTGCAGCATTATTTACAATAACCAAGATATGGCAGCAACTGATGTGTGTATTGATAAACGAATGGATAAAAAGGTGGCATTCTGGAATATTACTCAGCCATAAAAAAGAATAAAATCCTGCCGTTTGTGACAACATAGGTGTACCTAGAGGATACTACGCTAAGTGAAATAAGCCAGAGAGAATAAAACAAATACTGTATGATTTCACTTATATGCAAAATGTAAAAACCAAATGGACAAAATAAAACACAAACAGACTCATAGGTACAGAGAACAAACTGGTGGTTGCAAGAGGGGAGAGGGATGGGGGAACAGGTGAAATAAGTGAAGAGGATTAAGAGGAACAAACTTCCAATTGTAAAATAAGTCAGAATGATGTAATGTACAGCATGGGGAATATGGTCAGTGTATTGTAACAACTTTGTATGGTGACAGATGGTCTCTAGATTTATTGCGGTGATCATTTCATAATGTGTACAAATGTCAAATCACTGTGTTGCACACCTGAAACTAATCTAATATTGTATGTCAATTATAATTCAATTTATTACAGATTTGATCCTATCTCTGTGTGAGAATTGAACCAATCATAAGATAACGGTGTGTGTATACTTCCAGTAGTGTCTGGGAGAAGATAGTGGACTGGAACTTCTAAGGGTCATTCCTGTGACTTCTCTTTGAAAGTCGACAGCACTAAGTCATTTACTGAAAAAGGAAGGCACCGTCACTAACATGTAAAATTAAGGGATGAGCAACTTTTTTTTTTTTCTCTTCTTCTTACTTTATGTCCTTTCACTGTGACTGGAGCTTTGGCAGGTATGAGGAGTGGAACTACAAAGAGCCTTTCATCCGAAGTCAATAGATGTGTTTCTTTTGCCAATAACAGGTGCCCTAACTCTCTGACCACCTGTGTCCTCACAGTTATGAGAGGCGGTTGGGCACCATGATCTTTGAAGTCACTTTCTAGAAAATTCTGTGATGTTCTTACATTTTTAGAAATCATTGTGTGTAACCTAGTGACTTTCCCTTTTCCAGGGTCCTGGCTTAGTGTAAACCCTATTTTCTTGTTCTCTTCTAGCACCTGTTTTCTGATTAGAGACGAAATACATGACATTCAGAACTTCCACTAAGGTACTGTAAGGTAAGATCTTTTTTTGAGTTGAGTTCTTTGCTTTAAAAAGGGGGCTGATGGCTTGATCTGTGAGCAGAGGTTAATGAAGAATAGGAATTTCTAGGTTGGTGTCTTTCAGTACAATTTATAATTGTTACTGTGTGCATCTTATATAAATAAGTCATGCTCAACTTTCTGTGTCTCAGTAAAGGTACTTTTTTTTTTACTAATTTGTTCATCAGATTCAAAATTACAATGAAGGAGTTTGTTGAAATATGAAATAAGTTGATTTTATTTCAAAAACGTATTGTATCTTAACTGTAGTAATGTGAGGGCTTTTTAAATAGTGGGAAATGTTTGACGTTTTAGCAAATATAGGACCTTATAGCTTGTCTAATTCATAGCTTAAATATTATCTTTTGGTTATTTATATCACCTTATTTGGAATCCTGTACAAAATCCGATCGTAAGTATGAAGAAAGAGCAACATTGTGAAAAAGCTCAATCCTTTTTAAATGTTATTGTTCATAATACTTTTTCTATTCAGCAGACAGTGCAGATAGCCTACCCAATATACATTCTCCCCTATTCCTTTCTTAAAAATTCCTGGAGTTTTGAAGGACAATAAGACTTCCCAGACTCCTTTGCTGCAGCCACATGACCCATTTCTGGCTCATGAGTTCTGAGTGATGGGCCCTGGGGAGGGTTTCCCTTCCTGAATTAATTCCCTTCCTGAAATAAAAGAGCAGAGCTTCAAGAGGAGAATATTTTTGGAACATTTTCCTTTGTTATTGCCCCATCTTTCTACCTGAAAAGTAGTTCTGAAATTTGTAGCTGCAGGGTCTTAATTTATGAAAGTGACTGAGTGATGACACAGAGAAGTCAGTGTCACTGGAAGAAGAATTTATTACTTGCATTTCCCGAGAGAAGGGGGCACTCCATGAAAGGCCATCTGAGGAAGACCAGGTCTGGTCAAGGGGCAGAAAACAGAAATGAGGAGAAAGTCTAGGTCAGTGTCTTTCTTGGGAGTTTCCTCAGGAAAGGAGAGGCAGGGCAGGGTAAACAGATTAGGATTGGCCAGTTAGAATAATGTCGGTGGGCCCTGGGCTGCAAGGGTGGTCTCTGGTTGCCTGGTACTTGGCAGGGTGTTGATTTAGGCAGGGGAAATATTGACTTGGTGTGTGAGTTAGATAAGAAGGTGGATGGGTCTATACACTCAGGATTGTTTGGTTTCCATGCGAAAGATGTGCTCCAGGCCAAACCCTTTGCTATTTCTAAGAACTGGCTAGTCTTGGGACGGACAGTTTCTCCCTGGTCAGCAACTTTTAAGATGTCAAAACATCACAAAATACAGAAAATAAAAAACATGATTAATACAAAGCACAACCCCCATCTTGTAATCGCAAGGACAAAAGCCACAACCAGGGATATTGGAGCAGAAAGGTAAAAGGAGCTTGACACCTTGATGACACTCTTAAGCTCTAGTGAAGCTACCATTACATTTCCTGTTGTAGGAGACAAATAAATCCCTTACACAAGCTTGTTAGGTCTTCTGATACTCGGAGCCAAATGCAGACTTAGCTGATTCTAGCGTTCATATCTGGTCATGATGCTACATGTATTTCTATACCTTATATAGTCTTCACAGTAGTGCCATCCGGGTAAGTATTATGATCCCCATTTTACAGTGAGGAAACTGATGTTTTGAGATGTAACAACTTTGTCCTATGATAGTAAGTGTCAAAGGCAAGGTTTGAACTTGGACCTGTCAGGTGCCCTTCCCGGTACTCTGCTACGTCAGTGCTGGTCCTGGCATTATGATGCCAGGAGCCTGTACTGTTGTTGTGGCATCATCAGTGCACTAATCCTTTGCATGTCCTTCGATAATACAGAAATTCTACTAGATTATCCATTTATAAAACTAAGTGAACTGGGGCTATTCCATATTTTTAAATAAAAGGAAAGAGGGGCTTCCCTGGTGGCGCAGTGGTTGAGAGTCCGCCTGCCGATGCAGGGGACACGGGTTCGTGCCCCGGTCCGGGAAGATCCCACATGCCGCGGAGCGGCTGGGCCCGTGAGCCATGGCTGCTGAGCCTGCGTGTCCGGAGCCTGTGCTCCGCAACGGGAGAGGCCACAACAGTGAGAGGCCCGCGTATCGCAAAAAAAAAAAAAGGAAAGAGAAAACTCTGGTTTGGGGGAATCAGGATGAATTGAAATTGCCTATGAAAGCAGGTGAAAGAAGTACTAATTCCAAGTTTTTTATTTTGCTTTTTGTTCTTTTGAAATAAAAGTTTAGGACTAATGGTCTAAATATGGCCACCAAAACTAAGCTTTTAAGCTACAGTCCTAATATTAAATACTTTCCTTCTAGCAGTGTCTATTACTTCACTCAGTAGGCTCAGAAAAAAATGCAGGAAAAAGATAAATTACATAATAAAATTCCTTTCCAAAGAAAGACATGCAAGATATTGAATAAGGTACTGAGCTGAGTCGGGGGAGGAGGTGCTGGATAATGGAAAAGTCCCTGGGCTGGAAACTAGGAGATGGGAAATGCCTGTGACAGCCAGCTCTTTGGAGGCTCAAAAAAGCTCCTTCACCTCTCTGGACCTTTGCTCTTTGTTTGTAAATGGAGGGTGTATGATATTCTGATATTCTCTTAATATAAAATAATAACTTACCTTGTTGGATGTCCATTGCTAATGCAGGGAAATGCTGTGTCTACTAAAGTCAACTTTTTTCTTTTTGGCCATTAAACTAAAGAGTTATCAGTTATTTTCCTTTTGCTGTCCTTTATTTCAAATACATCCTGAAATTCTTGATTTCTTTCTGTATCTTCTGTTACAACCCTGCTCCAAGTCATCATTCTCTCTTGCCAGGACAACTGTGTAAGCTTCCTGGTGGTCTCCTGGCTTCTATTCTTGCCACACCAAAATCCCTTCTGTGTGCAAGACCAGTGTCTGGGGAAACTAGATCAGAGCTTGTTATTCTCCTGAGACCTGCTCAAAACCCTTCAACTCCTTTCTCTGCATTTAGAGTAGAACCCAAACACATGACCACATCTTACCTATCTGATACAATCAGGCTTCTGCTTGTGCCTTTTCTCCCTGCTTCCTCAACACCAGTGTCCCTGTCTTTCATTCTGTTCCTTTGTGTTCTTGTCTCCCTAGGGCCCTGGCTCTGTCCCTGAAGTTTCCCATTGAGATCTCAGCTGCAAATCTTCCCTAACCACTGTCTCTAAATGAGCACTATTCCAAGTTTAATTCCATTTAAAAACTAGAAGTTTTAGGGACTTCCCGGGTGGTCCAGTGGCTGAGACTCTGTGCTTGCAGTGCAGCAGACCCGGGTTCGATCCCTGGTCAGGGAACTAGACCCCTCATGCTGCAACAAAGGTCCCGTGTGCTGCAACTAAGACCCGACGCAGCCAAAAAAATAAATAAAGTAAGTATTAAAAAAAAAAAAAACTTAGAAGTTTTATTTTTAAGGCATATTAAAATACCCCCATATAGGGGCTTCCCTGGTGGCACAGTGGTCGAGAGTCCGCCTGCCGATGCAGGGGACACGGGTTCGTGCCCTGGTCCCGGAAGATCCCACATGCCGTGAAGCGGCTGGGCCCATGAGCCATGGCCGCTGAGCCTGCGCGTCCGGAGCCTGTGCTCCGCAACGGGAGAGGCCATGACAGTGAGAGGCCCGCATACCGCAAAAAAAAAAAAAAAAAAAAAAAATACCCCCATATGGAAAAAGTACTTATTTGTATAGCTTAAGGGATTTAAGCAAGACATGAAGAATTCTGACATGTGTTTATGGTTTGTTGTATGGTCTAAGCTCCTTGAGGGCAGGGCCTCTCTGGTCTCTTTTCCTCACTGCCTGAACCGCAATACCTATAAAGATGCCTGTTCCCTGCAAGAAGCTTAGTAAATATTTACTGAATGAATGAATGTAGAGTCAAAAAATGCCTTAGGCAGAATATCCCAAAAGAAATTAAGCAGTGCTTATAGATGTCCCCGATGGGTTTATTGCTCTAGACTGGAAAGAAAGAAAGAAAAAAAAAAAAGATGAAAAAACAAATTCTGAGAACAGGGACAGACAACAGTGCACACAGAAAATAGCAGTAAATCCTTGGGAGGGACCACTTTTGGTATTGGCACTAGTGGCATTTCTGATCTATGGTGATGGGTGACAGAGCTCAGTGCTTTGGATCTTACATAGATTTATTAGTTAAGCCTGGCACATAGTTGATTGGAAATGTTTGTTGAATGAAGGCCCAAAAGAATGAAATAATAAATTATCGAACTACTAAGAGCAAAGCTGCCTTTTTTTCCAGTGGCCAACATAATATTCCCATGATGCCAATATTTAGTCCCTGTTAGTAACAGACATTCCAAATACAGTGAGTGTGAAAAATGTTCCATGAAACTGAGTTCAGTTACTGTGCTAGGCTTCTCCCTTAGAGAGCTTCAGAGTTAATTCCATCTTCCAAGTCAGTTGTCACAGGGACGATCCAGGATGGCACACCATGCAAATGTATTAAAATGCTGATGGGAAAACGGAAGCTCGAAAAATGTCTTATCTGTCAATTAAATGATGTAGGCTCGTGGTTAGATTACAGTAATTCGGGGGGTTTTTGTTTTCTGCCAGTTGAGATTTGACAGCTGTTTATAAAATATTTACGTTCTGATTTCAGTCACATTGACAGCACTTTTGGATCTTTGGAAGATGATAATTATATGTTAGGAAAATGTTTTAAAAAGTTTGAAGCTGATCTGTTGAGGGGGAAAATCTGTTTTAAAAATTGTACAAAGGAAGGAAATGCACTTTATAAAAGGATATACTTCTAATAAAAGTCAGAAATAATAGGCATTTGTGACCTGAAGACACACTGCATGTGATGGGAAGGAGTATCCTTCTCCACTCTGCCTATTTTGGGTCCCTTAGCTTTTCTTAACTCTGTCTAGCTGGGTATAAGCTTCTCACCTTTTTTCACTTAATTATGTATGTGTGATATTTGTGTGGTAGTTATTTGGGTAAATTAGATAGGATTTGGGGGCATCCATATGGAATTTCGTGAAAAAAAATTTCAATGCATATACTTTGTATTAAAAGAAGAGAAAATAACGAAACAGAAACAGACTCATTGATGCAGAGAACAGACTTGTGGTTGCCGAGGGCGAGGGCGGGTGGGGAAGAGATGGATTGGGAGTCTGGGATTAGCAGATGTAAACTATTATATATGGGATGGATAAGCAACTGTATAGCACAGGGAACTATATGCACTATCCTGTGATAAACCATAATGGAAAAGAATATGAAAAAGAATGTGTATATATGTATCACTGAATCACTTTGCTGTACAGCAGAAATTAACACAACATTGTAAATCAACTATACTTCAATAAAATAAGTTTTAAAAAAAGAAGAAGAGAAAAGAAAAAGTATCGGGAAGAAAACTAAGTATTGAATATCCAAATAAAATGTTTTCAAATGTTTTAATGAAAAGCGTAAATTCACAAATAACTTTTTCTTATGAGGTATTATGTTAGAAACGCTGACTTGTAATTTCCAATCAGTGGTCTGTCCAAAGTCTTGATACCTGCTGTTTGTGGGATGCTTTGTAAGAACAAGGAGATGATAAAAAGTTTAAAACCTATTTTATAGCCATTCAGAAGTTTCCTGGAATTGAAATTATGCCTAGAGAATTTGATGACTATTACTTTCTTTCATTGACAACTGTAATGTTGAAATTTCTTAGAATAAGGCAAGTGATTCTGGAATCCAGCCTAACATGTTAGTATCAAATATTTAAAATTTTTGTAGAAAGCATATATTCTTTTGTAGCCATCACCCTGCCCATAGCTTGGACCCCACTAGATGTGTATATCAGCTCTAAATGGACAGAAGTGGGCTCAACCCTGTCTAAAGGGACCAGGAGCAAAAGTATAATTGGAGGCCCTGGACCTGCCCTCCTTCCCACCCCTGGCGCTTTCCCGCTCCTCCAGGGCCTTATGTGGACACTCAGCCTGGAAGTCCAGCCCACCCCTCCCCACTGTGTCACAGCTGTCTCTTGACCACCTGCTGGGTCCTGGATGCAAGGGAGGATGTATCTTGTGAAAACAACACTGTATACCCTAGAAATGAGGAGACTTGGGCCTGTGGGCAAGGGATTCTGGGGACCTGAGTATGAAGCCTGGTCTAAAAGGAGCCCAGCTCCCCTTGGGCATGTCCCTTGGAAAGGGTGAGGGCCAGAGCGGGTCCTCTGATGCAGTGCTTCTCAAATGCAAATGAGTGTACAGTCACCTGTGCAAATACAGATTCTGATTCATAAGGGCTAATGTGGGCCTCTGCTTTTGCATTTCTGCGGCGCACCCAGCTGCTGCCGTCAGTGACTGCGCTCGGAGAAGCAAGACTGTAATGCACAAACCGAGGCAGGAGTCCCTTGCCTGGGTCTCCGGGAGGTACTGGACAGAAGTACCAGCTTTAGGTAAAGACAAAGATGTGGGCCTGCCATGGAGAGCTGTTCTCTCCAGGAACCCCCAGCCCGGATCCTGTCCACCTGGTCCTCCTCCCTGTTCTGCCCCAGACCCCTTGGCAACCTGTCCCTCCACTCCCTCCATCTGCTTACAGCACCTAGTCCCTGAGGGGCGGCAGCTCACTCTCTGTCTGGACACTGAACTTGCCGTCCGGGTGACAGAGCCCACCTCCTCTGTGCTCAGAGCATCTCGGAGGAGCAGCAGGCACTGGGAATCCCCATTGTCCTTGCAGCCTGCGAGACCTGAGGCTCAGCACAGACCCGGCTCAGCCACACCTGCCTCTAAGGATTGGGCCCCATGCCCAAAACCTGCTGGCCACACGGGGGTCTCAGGGCATCAGTGTGAATCTTACACACCAGGGTACTGCTGCCTAACACGTAGAATGCCCCACAATTAGGCTTAAGAAGGCACTGTAAGTGAAGGTAGTAAATCTAATAGTTCTCTAGCAAGATTTTAATACATTACACGGAAATAGATGAAAAAGCAAATTCATTTTCAGAAATGACCCAAGTGAAAGCAATCCATTTTTTAAAAAAATACTTAGGGGCTTCCCTGGTGGCACAGTGGTTGAGGTCCACCTGCCGATGCAGGGGACATGGGTTTGTGCCCCGGTTCGGGAAGATCCCACATGCCACAGGGCGGCTGGGCCCGTGAGCCATGGCCGCTGAGCCTGCGCGTCCGGAGCCTGTGCCACAACAGTGAGAGGCCACAACAGTGAGAGGCCCATGTACCACACACAAAAAAAAACAAAACAAAAACTTAAATTCTCAGTGGAACATTTGAACTAAAAGGAAAAGAAAATCTAGATCAGGAACAAAATAAAGCAGAAAGTCACAGATGGTATTTTTAAATAAAAGGAGCATTTGTTTGTTATGCAATACACAAAAGAAATAAAATGCAAAAAAAATCAAAATAAGTTGATCAGATGATCAAAATATATCACAGAGTAGCATTTAAGACACAGAACAAAGAACCCACAAAAATAGTATCAGAATATGAAAATAAAATAAATCTTAGGGGATAACTAAAAATTATAACGAGAGTAGCTGTAGAAAACTAAGAGTGATAGGTAAAGTAATAGAGATGATTTATTTCATAAAAATCCAAATTTGGAGTTCGTAGATGATACTTTTTAACTAAAAGAAGGTTTTAGACACAGTTTCATAACATGGATAAATTAAATTACATTCTAAGAGAAATGAGGAAGCTCATAGGCTTACAGTGAAAATCACAGAAAAGAATGTGAAAATGAGAGGCACAAGCTTCACAGGAAACAACATGCAGCATGCATGCAGGTATAAGAAGAAATAAATCCAAAGCACATATAAGAATGCCTTGAAAAAAAAAAGATCTCATAATGTGATAAAAGGCAAAAGCTGTGGAAGTGCTGTGTTTACATTGCAGCATATTATAGGGGGAAAAAAGAAAATTCAATTTACACAGTTTCTTATTATTCTGAGATTGCAAATTCTGTCCAGTTTCCTTTCAGCAAAACACTTATTCAATTCTTGCTGTATGTTCCTGAGGTGAAATTTCAGACGATCTGTGCTAACGCTTTAATACACAGCTTCTCTCTTGAAGAGCTTGCAGTCCAGTTTTGATGACAAGGTGCACACATTTTTTAGTAAGTGTTAAAATATAAGACCAGATTTAAATAACGTGACCAAGTTGTTTAAATACCAAACAGATTATGACCCCATAGTTGTCATGGATTGTATGTTTAGCATGTTTATATGCTTGATACTTTTCACAGTGATAAACATATATAACTTTTGGAAAATGTTCATGATGTGTTGATGACCTGCCAAGGTAGGATAAAAGATAACATTTTTATGTGGCTTCAAGGGCATGGAGACCCCTCTATAAGAAGAGGGTGACATATTATGAGGTTTCAGGGAAAGTAGGGCTTATAGAGGCAGAAAAAAAAAACCAACCCAGTAGGCATTGCAAAGGATCACAGGTATAGGGTAGAATGTTACAGCCTCAGGACTTGGCTTGTGTGGAGGAGGGGTGGCGCTCTAAGAACAGGGCAAAGTGGGTGACACCAAAAGGAGAATAATTATATTTCTAAAGGAGCTTGGAATTTCATTTGAAAATAACAGAATACACTGAAAGAGTAGGAGCAGGGGAATAACATGAGGAAAATTAACTGGGCAACATTCTGTGGAAATAGATTGAAAGCGGGAAAATACATTGATAACATTTTCAGGAAAAAGGAGATTCGAGACAAAAGAGGAAACTTCCAGCAGGAGGAAAGAATAGCCTCAAAAGACAGCATGAGGCAGTCTGGCCCTGAGTCCTTCCTACATCCGTTCTGTGTTTGCTGCCTCTTGGGTCTTCACACTTTCTGGTGTGAAGAGTTGCCTCTCATATGTAAATGAAAAATGGGCTCAAGTCGCAAAGAAAAAGCAAACAACACCCCTGCCTAGGTTTTCTTTTGATTTCTTTGTCTCCCTCCTTCTCTTTCTCCCGTCTTCCATGACCCTGTTCTTTCCTTCAGTTTCCTCATGTTCCCAGAACTCCTCAAACAGCTGCAGTTTGGCCTCTGATTCCACCCTTTCCCTGGAACGGCAGTTGCCAAAATGAGAAAGATCCCCTGGTTGATAAACCCCAAGAATTTTTGAGTCCTAACTTTCTTGACTGCTCTACAAAATTTGTTACCAATGACCTTTCTGAAATTCCCTCTTTCCTTGTATTCCAAGGAACTTTCCCCTGCTTGAATCTCCTGGCACTCTTTTCCCCTCATTGTCTTTCTCTCTTTCTCCCTCCCTCTTTTCCTTCCTTTCTGTTTCTTTCTTCTGTCTATTGCTTAAGTACAAATCCCCTTCCCTGCCCCTGCCAGAATTCTGTTCAGAATTCTTTTCTGCCTAATTCACTTAACTCCAGGCTTAAGCTATGACCTTTAGCCCAGTGACTCAGATCTCTGCCCCCAGCCTAGACATCTTTCCCTAGTCCACTTCTGTGCGTCCAGCTGGACCACTGTAGCTGGACTTTCACCCCAGACCCCCAATCACAATGGCGGAACTGAACTGCTCTGTTCCTCTTGCCCCTCCCCACTTCTCCATATCTCTGTCCTAGCCTTCTGTGCATCATACAGGAGCAACCCAGAAACTGAATACATCCCTTTACCTTTCTGAAATGAAAGTCTCATTATCATTCAACTTGAGCCTCTTCCTAGCTGTCTGACCTTCAGCATTACTTAACTTCTGTGTCTCTCTGTTTTCTTATTTATAAAATGGAAAAAAAATAATAGCACTTGCCTCACAGGAGTGTTGTGAAGATAATAAATGGCACATTGTAAGCTCTCAGTAAATATTAACTATTTTATTGTTTGAAGTAAGCAGACTCCCCTTGACTTGAAAAAAACAAAACTAGTTTTCTTAGTGTGTGATTTGGTTTTTGCCTAATTCTTGAGCTTTGTTTCCCACCATTTCCTAACTTCCACCCTGATTTCTTTCTTTTTTTTTTTTTTTGTGGTACGCGGGCCTCTCACTGTTGTGGCCTCTCCCGTTGCAGAGCACAGGCTCCGGACGCGCAGGCTCAGCGGCCATGGCTCACGGGCCCAGCCGCCCTGTGGCATGTGGGATCTTCCCGGACCGGGGCACGAACCCACATCCCCTGCATCGGCAGGCGGACTCTCAACCACTGCGCCACCAGGGAAGCTCCCCACCCTGATTTCTACCGTTACAAAAAGGTGCTCTAACAGGCCATGCTCTGCCCCTCCCTCTCCCAAGTTCACCGGTGCCTCTCCCCATTACTGGATCATGACTTAGCCATGATAATTTCCACTGATCTTCAAAGTGTGTGTGGGATATCTCTTCCTGCCCTTTTCTCCCCAAGTGTAAACTAGTTTTTCCTCCATGTGCTCCTGGAGAGCCATTATCTTAGAGATCGTTCATGCTGCATTACCACTGTGTGTGCATCTCTGTGCTACCAGCTTCTTAGGGGTGGAGGATGCACTATTTATCTTTAGGTAGGAGTGGTTTTGAGAGGAAGTGTAACCATAGGGCATGGACAACAAAAGAGAAGAAGCAGTAGCATACATCAATTGTACACCTAGATGTGGCCCTGAATACAGCCAGCCCTCTTTCCTCCTCCGTTTGAGCCTGAGGTAGCTGAAAAGGGGGAAGTTTGAAGAGCAGAAAACAAAAGGCAACATGACGCTATCAAGGTAAATCTAAAAGATGTGAGGGGAAAAAATGGCAGCCAGTTGGTAGACTGTTCACAATGGGTTAGAGATTCCGTGAGTCACAGTGGAAGGGACTCACACAGGGGCGGCTGGCAGGAGAGGAGAGCTCATGCTGACCTGGTAGTAAATCTGTATGAAATCTTCTGGAGCAAGATTTCAGTCTCAAGAATGAGGAAAGGATGAGACTGATAACATAAATTTGTGATATATAGGAATTTGAGCTGTAACATTGGCATATACACACAGTTTTAATGAGTCACAGTATTTTTTGTTATGAGATGTGTGTGTGTGTGTGTTTGTGTGGTGCCACATATAAAAGCATACTACCTATACATTTTAATATATTTTGATAATAAGAGTAGTACAATGTTTATCATAGAAATATTGGCAGTCAGAAAAATATAAGTCTGATATGAAACGGTGGTGAGGAAATGGAGATAGGTGGTATAGACGACTTTGTAGGCAAGGTTGACCTTGAGAGGCAGCAGAAACGTCGTGCAGTAGTGGTGTGGTCCAGGTAGAAGATGCAGGACCTGGGACCAAGTGAGGCTTTCTGAAGCTGGGAGACTGTATAGCCTGTTTGTAAAATGATGGAAATAATTGAGAAAGGAAGGATAAACTGACAGCGAATGGGAGAGGGGGGCACTTCAGGAGTAAAGACCTTGAGTGGATGAGAATAGTGGGCCGGGTTGGCCCTGGATAGGTGCAGGGGCACAGATGCCAGTGGGTAGACAGATGATGATGGTCAGAAAAGGAAGCAAGTATCAAATTATTATTACTTTCCCTTTGCTCCTTTGAGTTCAAATAATGCACAGATTTAAACCTGTCCTTTGGACTGAGAAGGATAGCTCTGAACAAAGTAAGCCATGTGCACAGTGATGGACTTTAGGGGCTTTGTTTTTGGACAGACCTTTGTCTCCTGGCTCCGCCACTCTCCTTCAGCTGTGGGACCCTCATCAGGTTAGCTGATGGTGGGTAAGAGCCCAGGTTCCGGGCTGGACTCCAATGCTGGGATCCTGGCTCCATCACCAACTGTCTGTGTCAACTTGGATCAAGCACTTGGCCCTTTCTGCCTGGGCGCTTCTTGTGTAAAAGTGGAGATTTAAGATGACCCTACCCATAGGCAGGATAAGTAATAAGTGAGAACACTGTGAATTTTGTAGAGCATATATATTTCTAGTCAATGTTAGTGGTTATTACTTCACTCTCGAAAGCTTTCATTTCCATCTGTAAAATGGGGTCGATAATAGACCTGCCACATGTGATCGTTGTGAGAGTAAAAAAGACATTACATACAAGGTTCTCAGCATTACGGCGAGTGTAACGAGAAAAAGGAAGTGTGAGTGAGAGTCAGGGATGGCTCCACTGGACAGCCAGAGATTGGGAACTTTTGAATGAAGACTGGGAGAGAGAAGATGACTTGTGATTTGAAGGCAAAGTTTTTAAAACTTCACTTGTAACAGAATGGAAGCCAATTAAAGCCTGATGATGTGGCCAAAGACACAAAGCCCTTCCTTTGAAGCTGATAAATTTAATAAAAATTGATTCATTTTCACTTCACTAAGGATGAGGGGAGATTGTGTGTGTGCATGGGCACATTTTAGAATGAATATCTGCAGAGGCTAAGTTAGTGGAATGAGATTTTTTTTTTTTTTTTTTTTTTTTGCGGTACGCAGGCCTCTCACTGTTGTGGCCTCTCCCGTTGCGGAGCAACAGGCTCCAGACGCACAGGCTCAGTGGCCCTGGCTCACGGGCGCAGCCGCTCCGCGGCATGTGGGATCATCCCGGACCGGGGCACGAACCCGTGTCCCCTGCATCGGCAGGCGGACTCTCAACCACTGTGCCGCCAGGGAAGCCCTGGAATGAGGTTTTATATTGAGAAGTGACATTAATTACCACATTATATCAGAGCATCTGAACAAGTACACTAAAATAGTTACAAATAAGTAAGCTAAATTTATTTAATTAAATTACTGGGTTTTGTAGCATCATGCACATAATATAAAAAGAGTGTAATAAAATATATATACATTATGTTTTGGTTTCCAAATGGAACAAAGGATCACGAGGGCAGACCTAACATAGTGAGTGCCTGGTGTACCGTAGCAGCCGGACAGTGATGGGTGGATAAATGGATGAATAAATCCCACATTTGCAACTCCTGTGACTTACATTGGACCTCTCCATCTTAGAGAAAAATAGCTAACACATTCTATTTGTTTCTTTACAAAAAAGTGCAATACAAAGTGATGCTTAATGATGGAAATCTAGATAATTAGGGACTTTTATATGAGTTGCTGTGTCACGTCAAAGAGCAAAGCAGGGCATTATGAAATACATGTAAGGTAAGTGTAGATAGGATTGTGTTCCAGACAAAATGATACCATTAAGTATCATCTGAAATAATGTCTTTTGTGCTTCAAGATGAAAATATTCTTATGAGAAAACAAGGGAGGGAAGAGTTAAAGCTGGAAGCAATGGAGCATAGCACAAGGAACAGTGAGGGGCATTCAGAGAAGCTTGAACGGTAGGCTTGGCTAAGGCAGTCAGGATCCTCTCTCCTTCCCTCTTTCCCTGCCCCCAGCTAGTCCCCAGAATTGGAACATCAGTGACTTGAGTTGCTCACTCTAGCACTGTCTCAGGGGAGTATAAAGAAACTGGTACTTAAAGCGTGGTCTCTGGACCATCAGCCTCAGCATCATCTGGGAACTTCTTGCAAATGCAGAGTCTTAGCCCCCCGTCAGCCCTACTGGATCGGAATCTGCAGTTAACAAGTTCTGCAGGTGATTCACATTAAATCACAGATTAAAATTTGAAAAGTATTGGCATAGAGATGAGAAGTGTGGGCTTTAATGCAAATTGATCTGGATTCAAATCCCCATGCCACCATGGGCAAGCTAATTTTCCGATTTTGTTTCATCATCTGTACTCTGTAGTTATAGGTACCTCATAAATACTATTATGTAAGGTAAATGAGATCGTTCCATGTAAAGTGTTTATGTAGTGCCTTGGATGTTTAGTAAGCATCCAGTAAATCTTAGGTGTTTTTCATTATTTCCCTTCTGCTGAGCAAAGGAAATAATAGTGAGGAAGATGACTTCTCACTGTGACCTTTCCCTCTGCTTCCTCCATCTTATTCTTAGCACACACTTGCAGATAGATCTCATAATCTTTCTGAGTTTCCTTCTGCCACTGGAAGTTTTTTCCTGTTTACATTACTATGGACAAGTCACTTAACCTCTCTGAGCCTCGTTTTTCTCCTCAATATTATGGGATGGTCACATCATCCCATCTCACAGACTTGTAAAAATCGAGTGAAGTGGTTCATAAGACAGCATTTCATTCATTGTGGAAACTAACACAACAGATTTCACAGAAGAATCATCTGAAGATGAGAGGGTAAATAACATAAGATGGTAAATTAGATCATTTATAATAATGACGGCATCAGTGACTGATACGGCCATTCCCCCTTCGATAGGGAGAGAGAAGGTGGGCTCTGGTTGCCTATGGGGAGGAGAGGAAATTGGTTCCCTCTTCAGAGACAGAGGCCTCTGCATGTAGATCCCAGAAAGTCTATCGTTGAAAAATGATCTAGACTTAAAAGGGATAAGCGTTTTGCTCTTTACCTACATAGCAGCAGAAAATGAGACACATATACTTAAAGAGTAAGACAAAATTAAACAAGTAGGCATCGAGGAAAGTTTCTAAGGAGGAATTAGAGGAAGGACTGCATCTGGTTGTATGTCAGCAGGGCTTCGGAGACAGAAGGTGTTTATGGTTGGCCTTGGGGGAGAGAGACTCCTGAGAGGGAGTTGCAGTGCAGTCTTCTTGGAGGGAGTAGCATGAGGAAAAACAGAGCCAGAAAAGCCTGAAGCACATAAAGGAAGGATTAAAAAAAAAAAAAATCTACTTTGGAAACTCCAGATTACAGCGGGGTGGAAAGAAAAAATGAATGGTACGGGTAGGTGTGGGTCAGATTTTGAAGGACCTTGTTTGCTCAATTCCTAATTTCTCGTTGATGGCTAGTCATTTATTATTTTGGAGGTGGGAATTGTCACGACCAGGGACGTGTCTCAGAACATTTATCTGGCATCCAAGTGGGAGTTGCTTTAAATCAGGAATGAGTAGGGAGACTAACTCAGCAGATATTTTGTGGCCCAGGAAAAGTAATAAGACCCTGAGCTGAATTTGTAACACTGGGAATGGAAAGGAAAGAACAGTTTGCAACAAATGCCTTTCTAACAGGTTTAAGTTGACTCTTTCATGTCAGCAAGAAACCTCAATGTTAGAGCAAAATAAAAATGATTCACCTCATAGTGGGTGTCGTTCTTGCCAAGTTCCATCTCTCGGTATATTTTTTAACGTTAGTGTGAGTAGATGTGCAGATACACTAGTTACTTATTCTATTTTTACGTCCCTGTGCAGGCAAAGAGAAAAGGGAAAAATTCTATTCATGTGTCATACTCTGAGACTTATGGTAGTTTGCTAATAATAAGTTCTATTGTCTTGGTCTCAAAAGGCATTCAGGGGCTGAACCAAGTATAGTAAGGTCTCCCAGACCCCACTGATTACACAGCTGCAAAATTTGTAGCCTAAATGTCAAGCTGCCCTAGTATTTTTGCAGGCCAAAACACCAAGCAAAGTCAAGTCAAATTGTTTCTTGTTTTTCTTGAAAATTTGCAGGATCTAACAATAGAGGTCAAGTCTGGCTCAGAAACTTTAGTCCCTTCTTTAACCTCCTGGATTGTTGGCTGAGCCTGGTTTTTTCCATCTGTTGAATGAGGGATAGTCATACTTTCATCTATTCCTGCCTTTCTAAGAAAGGCTTTTTGAGCTCCTTGGTTTCAAGATATTTTCGTAGAGTTGAAAATTAAATATACTTCAGATGTCCTCCCACACGTGGCTCTAGGCCAGTTTCACCCTTGGTGTAATTCTTTAGACAGGATTATCTACGTTCATCTCACTTTACTCTGAGTTTGGTGCCTACCTGCCTTCTCATCTCTATAGTTCATTAACCTGCAAATCAGGCATGATATTAGTGTCATCTTGAAACATCTTCTCTGTATAAACAGTGTTTCTAAAGGCTTCCCGAGTAATATGAAATGAAATAGTCGACTTGATGCCATCCCTTTTTTTGTAAATATAAATATTAAGAAAATGTAAAGAAAAAAAACTGACATATATATAAGTATTGGGATTATAAGTGATTTTTAAAATTTTTAATAGTTTCTTCTTTTCAAATTCTCCATAATGAACAAATATTACTTACATGAGTTAAAAAAAATATTACTAAAGTACCTTTTTCTAGCTTTAGTCATCATACTTCATTTTTATAACTTCTGTGTTTTATTTCTAAAAGACATATCCTTGAAATGTTTTGATGATTGTGTGCATCAAAGAGTTATTTGTTTCTATAGCAATGGTTCTCAAATTTTAGGATTTCAAAATAGCTTAGGAGGCCAAGAGAGAATTATGAATTTGGGGTTTTGAAAATGGGGATCACTTAAAGCAAACTAAGCTTTGCTGACAACATTTTTAAGGGAAGGATATTATAATACTATGCTTTTTATACAATATACTTTTTATAATAGAAAGGATTTAGTCTAAGAATAAAAAAGGACCTTTCACGAGAAAGGCCATAGGTATATTTGCAGCAACGTTTATGCATGATATATTTATATATGTATATACTATTTCAGCTTCATTAAACTTCTATTTAATGACATATACTGAATAAATTATTTTGGAAACAGCCATTTTACAGTGGAACATGACGAGGAGCTGGAATACCTAAAACGTCTCAGTGTTCTCTCTGTAATTTTATTGCCATTATAAAATTACCCAGCTCTACACAGGATATTGAGAAAATGGAAACAATAGTCTTTAATACTATTGCACTCAATTTGGAATGTTTCCAGTAAATCGAGAGAAACCAAGGTAGAACACCACCCTGCCAAAATTTTTCCACTGCAGAACCTGGTATTAAGGATTGAGCTGACTGGCTAACAAGGTGGGCTCAGCAGTTATGGGCCCTGATGATTCAACACACAAAGGTCAGAAGCTTATGTGAACTATTCATCAAGATTGCTACCAGAATAGGTGTTTGAGACTCCCTTTTCTTCTTTAATTCCCTATTACACTATGATACTTTTTTCTCGATCGGAAATCTATATTAGGTACTAAATCTCATGATAACACCAATTTTTAACTCCCGTTTGATTCTGTGATTTGAAGTTTGGACAGGTAAGTCACTGGACCTCAGAAAATGTTCACAGTGGTAGGCTGCCTTTTAAAATAAAGCAAAATCTCATGAAAAATCTCATCTGTCTCCACTGCCCTTGGTTGCTTTGTGGGCTTCATATGTCCTTTAAATAACTAACATATTCTTCCTCCTACATTCCTTGGAGAGAAATGGCAAGGTTTATCTTCTTACTCTGACAGCTTTGTTGTTACATCCTTGGTGAAAAATTGAGGGCAATAGAGTATATTTTATTGGGGTTATCTTAAGTGGTCTAGTATGTGCCTCTTTCTTAATTTCAATTTGCAGTTATTAATATGCTCTGTTTATGGGTCTCTCTAATAAGGAAAAGTTCCCAGATTACGAGTTAAATATCTAAAAGAGCTGAGACCATCTATTGAGGTCTACTCTTTTATTCTGATGAGTGATTCTCTTTGGATTTCAAACAGTGAGATGAGTGTATTGTTATCAAATAAATCTGTAGCTTTACCACGGGCTTCCTCTGTGTGATTCACTATACAGTTCTAACGTCATTTGTACTGATTTACAAATAGGTTTTATTTCTCATACTAACTAGTAGATTGAATGTGGGTCTTGTGTTGGAAGGCATCCCGAGGCTTCCTTGGGCTCGACCAGAAGGAATGTCAAGATTGATTCATGATTTCTATAAAACGACAAGAGCAACAAGTTGCAGCCTGAGCGCCACAGGGTTGCCACCCCTAATTTGAGATAACATGTTTAAGCTGTACTCTGTAACATTTATTTATGTTGTTCTCCAAGATCTTTCCATAAATCCAGACTTTCAATTTCAGTATGTTTGCTTAGAATGCCTGGTATGCCTGGTATATTAGGATCCAATGCATAATAATAATTGTTTGATTAATGGATATGAAAATTATCAAATTTTGGCACCTAGAAGTTGCCAAGTTGTAAAAAGTATCTGTGCATCCTCTTGGCTTTTTCAAAATAATTTTACTGATTTTGATTTTCAGTAAGTTCACTTATTCCATATCTACTGTGTGAAAACACTAGTCCAGTCAAAGTTCTTTATTCTCCATGGCTGTTTTTCCCTCTGCTCCAGGTTTTCATACATGCACAGGTATGAGTGTCTTTATCTTCTGTTTCAAACTGTCTGCTTTTGTGCCTGTCCTCTGCTCCTTATGTCTCTGGGGAGAAGGGGCTTTTCCCCTTCACCTCTAAGTAAGCCTCTGCTCTGCCATTATCCTCTGTCCCTCCTGAGCTCTTGTAGCTTAGCTCAGTTGTTCCCAAGGTTTCTAATAACTGACCTGTTGTCCTCTTGTCTGGAGCCTTCCCCTCTCCATAAAAGATGTACTCGTCTCTGCTATTTCAGTATAAGCTGCACTTCATCTTGCTCTCTCTGTCTCTCACCTCCAGCTTTCATCCCCTTTTTCCCCTCTGACAGGTGCCTCTCTAGCCTCCAGACCTTCTTTCTCCTAAGAAGCTTGATTTGATGATGGAAATGTTCTACATCTGTGTAGTTCGGTGAAGTAGCCACTAGGCTCTTGGGGTTACTGAACACTTGAAATGTAACTAGCGTGACTTGAAGAAATTATTTTTTTCTTTGCATTTAATTTAAATTTCAACCATTCCTATATGGAAAATGGCTACAATAGTAGGCAATGGGTCAACCTTCTCACCCACAGAACACCGAGAATTATTTGAATCTATCTTCTCAGTTCTCCAAGGATAACCGGTACTATTCCAAGATACGTAGAAGAGAAGTTAAGTCCTTACATACAGTAGATGCTTGACAGCATTAGAACTTTCTGCTTCCTGCTTAGGTAACTGAAGTCTTTCTTCCCTGCCCATTGAAAGAGGAAGTTTAAATATCTGTCATTTGCGAATATGACAGAAAATATCTGTCACCAGAATGTCTAAAAGGCAGTCAACGTACGTTTCTCATTCGCACCTCCTAACTCTCTACTTTAATCAAATTGACCACTGCCCTCCAAATGCTCCTTTTACTTCTACTGCTCAGCCCAGTATTATGCTATATCCTCAACCACTTATATCCTTCTTCCTCTCTCCATTTACCAAACTATATACTTTCTTCAAGGCTCACATCTTGGCTTTTCTCAGAAGCTTGCACAGACCAAATTAAGCCTATGAAAAGTGGAATCCTCCCGTCTTTAAAAAAATATTTATCTGTTGAAGTTTTACTACATTCTAGGCAAAGAGAAGAGTGGTTAATAATAATAGATTAATATCGGCTGAAATCTTAAGTGCCAGACCCTCTTCTTAGCTCTATGTGCATGATTCATTTACTTCTCATAGTACACAGTGTGATAGATATTAATATCATATAAATTTTACACGTGAGGAAACGGAGGCATCCAAAAGTACCATGCTCAGTCTCCTGGTCAGTAATTGACAGTAAGGTCCTGCTCTTACAGAGTTTCTATCAGGGGACTTGCCAGTTCTTCATGTTCCTCAACAGTACTAATGGATTTCTAGTTCTGTTCTGTTTTACCCTTTGGTTACTAAGCATCTCACAGATGTAGACCTTTCCTTCCCAGTAACAGTCTAAATTCCTAATATAGGGACCAAGCTGTTTGTTCCTTTGTGTCCAGCAAGAACTTAACATCACATTTTAGGCAATAGTTTCCACACTACAGATATGACGCACTCGTAGGTTCTGAAATCAGTTTACTGTTTGCCTACTTCACAGCCAGACTATTTTAATGAGATAGAACGCAGTAATATCAAACTGTGGTACATCCGTACAACAGAATATTATACAGCAATGAAGAGAATGAGCTGTCGAACACATGGAGGAACCTCAAATTCATAGTGCTATGTGGAAGAAGCCAGTGAAAAAGCTCTGTGCTGTGGGATTCCGATTATATGACTTTCTGGAAACAGTAAGACTATGGAGACAGTAAAAAGATCAGCGGTTGCCAAGGGTTGAGGGAGAGGGAAGGAGTGAGTGATGAATAGATAGAGCCTGGGGGGCGGGGGCGGTTTAGGGCAGTGAAACGCTTCTGTAGAATACTGTCATGGTGAACACATGCCATTATACATTGTCAAACCCATTGAATGTACAACACAAAGAGTGAACCCTAATGTACACTATGGACTTTAGTTAATAAAGATGTATAAATATGTGTTTATTAATTGTAACAAATATACCACAAGAATGCAAGATGTTAACTATAAGGAAAACGGAGGCTGGGGGGAGTGATGAGAGAGATATATGGGAATTCTCTGTGGTTTCTGTTCAGTTTTTCTTCAATCCTAAAACTACCCTAAAGAATAAAGTTTATTAATGAAAAAAGTGGAACAAAATATCTAAGCACACCGTGCACTGTGAGAATAAATATTGTTACAGGAAACGTTTGTTACAGTTTTAGATCCTCATTTGTGTACACAGGTACATGGGCACACTTGGTTGCAATGTAAAAAAATACGTATCTGATTGCCAGTAAGAAGTCAAAAAAGGTTGAAGATTATTGTAAATACAAAACAACTATTTTCCAGCTGATTGAAAACCATCTTAGAATTCTGGTAATGATTGTAAGCTTGCCTCACGTAAGTAGGAACAGTCTTTCATCCAGACTTTAGTAGGTATGAAATATCACCGGCGTAATGTATCCGTTTTCTAAAATGATTATACATGATAGTTGTAGGATGCTATATGAAAGCCTTTAACCATGTGATATAACAGAATTAACCCAAAAGGTATAGGTGACAAAATGGCTCTGTCTGAACATTTTTCAGCCTTCCTGACTGGATGTGGTAGCTACCTATTCAGGTTTTAGTAAGATACTGTGAGTATCTTGATTTTTTTAAGTTGAGGTATATTTGATTTACAATGTTGTATTAGTTTCTGGTGTACAGCAGAGTTATTCAGATATATATGTGTCTGTGTGTGTGTCTGTGTGTGTGTGTGTGTGTGTGTGTGTTCTTTTACAGATTCTTTCCCATTATAGCTTATTACAAGATATTGAAAGTTGTTCCCTGTGCTCTACAGTCGGACCTTGTTGTTTATCTATTTTGTGTGTAGTAGTTCTGCTAATCCCAAATTCCTAATTTATCCCTTCCCCCCTTTCCCCTTTGGTAGCCATAAATTTGTTTTCTATGTTTGTGAGTCTGTTTCTGTTTTGTACATAAGTTCATTTGTATCGTATTTTAGATTTCATACATAAGTGATACCATATATTTGTCTTTCTGTTGTCTGACTTACTTAGTGTGATAATCTCTAGGTCCACCTGTGTTGCTGCAAATGGTATGATTTCATTCATTTTTATGGCTGAGTAACAGTCCATTATATATACGTGGTATGTGTGTGTGTGTGTATATATATATATATTTATATATATATATGCCACATCTTCTTTATCTATTCATCTGTTGATGGACACTTTGGTTGCTTCCATGCCTTGGCTATTGTGAATAGTGCTGCTATGAACATTGGGGTGCATGTATCTTTTCAAATTAGAGTTTTCTCTGGATACATGCCCAGGAATTGGATTGCAGGATCATATGGTAGCTCTATTTTCAGTTTTTTTAAGGAACCTCCATACTGTTTTCCTTAGCGGCTGCACCAATTTACATTCCCACCGACAGTGTAGGATGGTTCTCGTTTCTCCACACCTTCTCCAGCATTTATTATTTGCAGATCTTTTGATGATGGCAATTCTGACTGGTGTGAGGTGATACCTCATAGTTTTGATTTGCATTTCTCTAATAATTAGCAATGTTGAGCATCTTTTCATGTGCCTACTGGCCATCTGTATGCCTTTGGAAAAATTTCTGTTTTGATCTTCTGCCCATTTTTTGATTGGGTTGTTTGTTTTTGTTGTTATTGAGCTGTATGAGCTGTTTGTGTATTTTGGAAGTTAAGCCCTTGCCGGTTGCATCGTTTGCAAATCTTTTCTCCCAGTCTGTACGTTGTCTTTTCTTGATTTTTCTTTTCAATACAGCAGAACTGGTTTATAGCCTCAAAACAATATCAGGCCTAGTTTTTAGGAAATATCTGAAGTAACCCATGAGCATAGAGACTGTATTTATTTGGTTCCTACTGTTGTCCCCTAAGCTTGCTCAGAATAGGTGCCCAATAAATAGAAGTCGATTTTAGACTGACTAAAGTTAGCAGTTTTATGCAGTTGTTAAAAAAAGGATAGGAGTGTTTATTTGGTGATTTTGTTACAGGTTGGTTGGTTTTCATCTTTCTTTTCTTTCTTTTGGGGTTTTTTGGTGTTCTTTCATTTTTTCTAAATATCTCACATGGTTTCCCATGTCTGAGAAACAGGAGGTCTTAGTTTGGGAGCCAGTGCGGTCCTGGTGCTGGGGCAGCTCTGAGTTGGAGCTGAGAGGGGCTGCTGTCCTGTCTGCTCTGCTTCCTCAAGCTTTTCAATCTCACCTCTTTTGTTCCTTCTTTTTCTTATCCCCTCTTTCAATACAGATGACCCTGAGAGCTTTGACTTTTATCTCAGCAAACTTACAAGAATATCAGAAGAATTAACACAATGAATTTTAATTTTGTCAACAGTTTGCTAAACTCCCAGACCCCATTTACTTCACATTTCTTTTTCTTACTTTTCTTTACCTTGCTGCCCATCCCAAGAGAGTGAAACATGAATGCTTCCCTGTTGCAAATATACTGGAAGGTGATCTCATCACATATCAGTGCTATAATGGCCAATGGAATGGAATCATAGGAAAAAGGAAGAATATACAGTGGTAAATTAATTTCTCGTTTATGGCCTAATTATCTTTAGTCCGATTTATACTCTTAAGGAGGAATAAATAAAACCAAAGTCGTTCATATTAGGTTTCCAACGCAATAACAAGCTAGTCTTATATCTGGGACAGGAGTTGACCAATGCCGGTTTACTCTTATATTTCGTACACTGTCAATCAAAATACATTTATTTTGCAGTTTGTTAATTATAGTCAGTCCTTACCAGTAGAAGACTCTTTCAGTATTCCTTTGGAGACTTTTTGTAAAAATACAGATCCTTGTGCCCAGTCTCTGGCCTCTAGAATTAGAATCTCTGGAGATGTACCAGAAATCTTTCCCTCTAAAGAAGTCTCTGGGGAATTTCGATGAGTTTATCAGCTTAGGGAACCAGTGGGATAAAATCTTGGTACAATCTTGGATGGTACGTGAAAGTCAATTACACATCAGAACAATTTTCTAATATATATACATGAAACACTTATAAAAAATAACAGTGTTATGTTTCTTCTTAGTCATGAAACCAAGTTTCACAAATGTGATACTCAGATTTATCCTCTGGGTCTTGCCTGTGGTCCCCATGAAGTATTGAAAGCTACCAAAATCCTAATGTCATCTCCACTTAAAAACTACTTTTATGACGTCAGAAAGCAATAGATAAGCATTCAGTTATCTAAGAACCCTCTTTGTCTGTAAATACTTAAGACTCCTTTCTTTTCAAGCATAAAACAGTATCTTCACTTAAATTGTTCTATTCAGTCCAGCTCTATTAGGTCATGTATACAGCCAGGGAAGAAAAATAGCTGTTATTCCATGTTTGGTTTATCACTGATTCAATGGTATCAAAAGCGTTTTTCAAATTCCTCCTTGTGTGTGGCCCCGTTCTTTGTGCCCTACACAAAGTGAAAGTTGCAAGCAAACTGGTCTTGCTTCCTTTGAACTAATGGGGCCTTCTATATATATCCAAAATACTTTCCAAACATTTTCATTTTTTATTCTGTGACATAGAGAACACAATTACCCTTGTTCCTTTGGTGGAGGGACCTGTTCCATGTAGAAAGTTTATTTTGTTCGCCACACCTTATTTTTTTAATTTTTTTTATTTTTGGCTGCATTGGGTCTTCATTGCTGCGCTCGTGCTTTCTCTAGTTGCGGCGAGCAGGGGCTACTCTTCGTTGCAGTGTGCGGGCTTCTCATTGCGGTGGCTTCTCTTGTTGCGGAGCATGGGCTGTAGGCACGCGGGCTCAGTAGTTGTGGCTCATGGGCTCTAGAGCACAGGCTCAGTCGTTGTGGCACACGGGCTTAGTTGCTCCGCGGCATGTGGGATCTTCCCGGACCAGGGCTAAAACCTGTGTCCCCTGCATTGGCAGGCGGATTCTTAACCACTGCGCCACCAGGGAAGCACGACCACACCTCTTATCTTCAGAATCTTGCCTTGTGAATTCTGGGCTCTTTTTCTTCCTCAGTCTCCTACGGAGACTGTGCTGCGAGTTCCCTTCAGGCCACACCAGGCATCTTGTCCAGACCCCTCATTGCCACGCTCTCTGATGCTCCGGCCTCTCTCACCCCTTCCTCTGGACTTGCCCCGTCACCCTCCTTGAAGCCCTCCTCTTCTCATGTTTCAGTGTCACAGGATATTATTGGGCAAAGCCACAAGGCTTGTAGACGAGGCTCATTGTAACTGTGGCTCCTCCTGCCTCCTCAGTACGCTTCCGGTCAGCCTTCACCATGGCTTAGTCCACTCTCCAGAGTGGCTTTGCCGAAAGTTCCCCTTCAATTTCCACCCCTAATTCTATACACTGCCCTTCTGACCCAAGCTCTCTTGGAATACCCCCATTACCTGCTTCTCTGAGAAACCTAGAGCCCACACATCTTTCCTCCAGTCTCTTCAACACATCTGTCCTCATTCTGCCCCTTTCTCTGTCTCTGAAGAGGAAGTGTCCCTCCAACTAAGACATTCACATTTCTACCTGGATTCTCATCCTCTCCCTGGTCTCTGACATCTGCCCTTTCTGCCTATTTCCTGACTTCGAACCCTGGTGTTTTAAACATTAAAACTCAATTTTATTCTTATCACGAGAAAAAAAAAGAATAACTATGTATGATGACAGATGTTCACTGGACTTCTTGTGGTCATCATTTTGCCGTGTTTACAAATATCGAATCGTGTTATGCCCTTGAAACTCATATAACATTATATGTCAATTGTACCTCAATAAAATTTTTTAATTAAAATTTTTTTCTTGGGAATTCCCTGTCGGTCCGGTGGTTAGGACTCTGCACTTTCACTGCCGAGGGCACGGGTTCGATCCCTGGTCTGGGAACTAAGACACGGCCAAAAGAAAATTTTTGTAATGTAAAATATTTCTTGACCTCACCTCCCAGCCTCTTACTCCTTCGGAAGGATTCCAGTGTCTGCTGTGTGCCTGGCGCTGTATCCTCCAGCTCGCATGCATTTTCCTGCTTCGCCTTCACTGCCAGATTCATCAGCGTTGTCTGCCCTGCCCTGCCTTCCCCTCCCCTCTCATCTGTAATTCACTGTCATTTAGTGTCTCCACTTTAATTATCCTGAAACATTGGTCTTAAAGGTTATCAGTGAACCCTTCTTTTTCCTAACCTGAGCTTTTTTTTTTTTTTTTCCAGTTTTTCTACCTGAAAACTTCTTAGAATTTGAGGCGGTTTTGTGACACTGCCGTCAGTATCTTAGCATCCTTGGGTTCTTCTGCTTTCTCTTGTCGGTCTCTAGGTTTGGGCTGGATTCTTCTTTTCCACCTCCTGCCTCCTGAAATAGTGATTCCCTAAAAATGAGTCTTCCTCTACTCTTTTACACTCTCTTTGCTTCCTTTTCTACATCTCTCAAGTCACTCTCCCAGCTGTTACGCAGGTAGGTCATCTTCATGTTTAATCTTTCAACTCTCTCTCCAAAGCTTAATTTCTGTGTTACTAGTTGTTTGTATTGCTGAATGAGTCCCCCTCACCCCAGACTCAGCATCTCGAAAACACAGATCTATTTACTATCTTTCCTGAAATACACACACACCCCTTTCCCTTTTTATCTCAAAGGAAGTACTGTTCTTCTGGTTCCTTGACCATGTAAAAATATGTGAATAATCACCTTTGTCTTTTGTATCCAGTCTGTTGAGAATTTGTCTTGTTGGGTGTCAGAAGGTTGACAGTGACTGATAGTGAACTGATAGGCTAAGAATGCCTGGGCCTGTATTATTACTTGTATTGACCCACCACAGACATTTCCCCAGCTAGAGCCAGAGTTGTGGCTTGACCAGCCCTTGTGGTTCCTATTATGATTGCAGGATGCACTGTAGCAAAAACCATTAGGGAACTTTGAAGAACAAAATTTATTACTCACAGGTCCTGGAGGGTACATGGCACTCCTGAGAACCGGACAGCAAGGTCAAGGGTAGAGAGAGGGGGTGGGCTTGTAGACCCAAGACTCTGTCTTTATTGGCGTCTAAGGGTGGGGTCACTAGGGTTTCTCAGGTTCACTCTTTATTGGCAAATTTAAGACAGAAGAGCAGGAATTAGGGTGCAGGAAGGGAAAAGCAGGGTCACTCCAGTAGGTTGTTATCTAGGTCACCCAGTTCTTTCTACGAGGGGAACTTTGTGCGCGGGACAGCACGGTTTCTTATCTAGTGGCTTTATTAGCGGCTGTGTCACACAGCTGGCAGTATGTTTATCGAGACTTTGAAATGGGTGCCTCGGCAATCAAAAGCTTAATGTCAGGAACTTACATTACAGTCAGAAAGCTCAAAGTCAGGCACTTACACTCAGAACTCTGGTGACACGTTTTCTTTGGCACCTGTCCCTTATTCCACCCACCTGAACATCCTTCTCTCTTTCTCTGTGCCTGGTACATTGCAGTCATCTCCCAGGATCTATCAAGACCTCATCTTTTCTTATGATCCCCACCATGACTGCACCCCACGATCTCTCTATTTCATTGCTCTCAGTTACAGGGTGATTATCATTTAACTTCTGGGCAGGTCTTCAGTGTGAATTTAAACAGTAAAAATATAAAGTTCCGTTGCAGGAAGGGGGACCCCTTCCAGGGCCTGAGAGTGGACTCATCGTGTCTAACACTTAGAAATGAATTGTCCGAGGAGACACACGTACTGACAAAGCAAAAGACCTTGTTAGAAAGGGATGCCTGGGCGGAGAGCGGCAGGGGAAGAGAACCCTCGTGGCTCGCAGTCTCAGGTTTTCTGGTAATGGGGTGAGTTTCCGGGTTGCCTCTGGCCAATCATCTTGCTTGGCCCATGCTGGGTCTGACTCAGACTCCTTCCTGGTGGCACGCGCATCTCTCAGCCAAGGTGGATTCCAGCTTGAGGGCTTCTGGGAGGTTGGCAGGGCATGTCGTCGGTCCCCTCCCTCCTCCTTTCGGCCCCTCCCGAATTCTTCCAGGCTAGTGTAACAAGATGTACTGTGGGCTGGTGTGTCCTCCCTCCCTTCTGCCCCTCCTGAATTCTCCCAGTTAGTTTTTTCCAGAGGCAGTGGGATCTCTTGTTTTGAGACAACTCAGGCAGGCAGCTATCCTCATTCCTGGCTAAGGCAGGTGGTTTCGGTCAACAGTTCCCTAAGAGTTCCATGAAGAATCTGAAGCCCAAAGGGGAGAAGTAACTTTCTCAAGGAAATATTCCTTCATTTTCTCCTTACGCACGTGCCACCTCCTATAAACACAGGGGCAGGCACTCGTGGAGCCCCCTGACGTGTTCGCTGCTGCTGCCTCCCGACCTTTTCCTGATCTCTCTGTGTCCGGATCCCCTTGTCTTCAGTGTGTTCCTGTCAAAACCTGACCCCACTCCACAGGTTCTAGCACAAATCGACTTCCTCTTTGTCCTCTTTCACTGTCTTCCGGGGCCTGAGGGACACCAGACTCATCCTTCTCTGCTCTTGTGGCTTTACAACCCTGTGATGACCCCTGTTGTCTTTCTCATGCAGCTTAAAGCCGTGTGCAGTCAGTGTTTTGTGTTGAATCACTTTGAAATTGAACAATGTGTGCAGAGACTCTGAGCACTTGATTTTATCAGGAATTTACTACTGCTTAGAAATGTTCCTTAGTCATCACTTAAGGTCGAAATGCTTTGAAAATTTGATTTGGCCTATGGTTCTTTAGCCTCTTGCCCTGTGTCCAGTCAGCATAGCTTCTAGATCTCTTTGATGTAAAAACCACCTCTAGTGCGTCAGTCTCCTACTCAAAACATTTCAGCGACTGTGCTGCTCTCAGGCTAAAATACGAGTTCCTGAGGACCAGCGTTCAAGGCTTTCCCAAGTTGGGCTCCAACCCGATTTCCTCTATCTCAGGTCAGTGTCATTCTCCCTTGGTCCCATGGTGTGTCCTCTCTGTTCTTGATTCTTAGCCTTTGTTTTTATTGTTCCCCATCCCTGAAGCACCTCCCTCCTGTTATTTTATGAGTTGTACTCATAATTTGAGATCTAGCTTATCTCCCACAAAGCATTTCCTTCTCTCTCAGTTTATCCTTTCTGAATCTGTGCTTTTCCCATGACGCTATAGTCCTCACTGCCAATAACACGAGCACCACGTTAGATAGAGAGATAGATAGATAGGTAGGTAGGTAGGTAGATAGATAGATGGATAGATGGATAGATGGATAGATGGATGGGTGGATGGATAGATAGAGAGATGAATGGATGAATACATAGATGGATGGATTCACATTATATATATAATATACATATATATATATAACTTTTTATCATATTACTTATGATGTGATTATCTTTTTGCCTAAAAGATAAAATAAACTTCCCAAAGGCAACGAAGATAATTACACTTCTCTACATCCCACAAAGACACTAGTATATCATGCTTTCTACCTGTGCATTTCTTTGGAATAATTAAATGTAGAACATCTTGGTAAAGAGACAGGTGTCATATGTCCCTACCCTAGGAATTTTTCTATATCCCTTGTTCTATAGTCAGACTCTTTTTTAAATTTTTGTTCTTTAAGTTTGCTCCTAAGGTGAAACGTTTTACTAGAAGATATACTTAGAAAAGGAATGTGTCTAAAGGAAAATGAGAGCTCTGTGATAATAGGATTGCGTGTAGCCCCTGCACAGCTTCCACTCTTAAACACCCTGTGCCTTATTGTTCTAGTTTAATATTAGGAACAATTCTCAGTTTGTCCATAATGGGTTAGGTTCTGGAGAACAAAGTTCTAATTTAGCACATCGGAGTGTGATTGCAGCACTTACGTTCTTTGTTGGTAATTAGTACATGTTTTTTGTCCACTCTTTTGCTCATTAGAAAAACAGTTTGGGATCTTATACACAGAAACAACGGGTGGTTCTAGAGATAATAGGATCGGGGGAAAACACCATTTTCTATTTTATACATCACTAAGAAACTGAATGGACCATTAATGTCTCTAAAGACCATCCCTGCCTACATAGTTGAACACTGCCATCTATTCAGTATATCATTAATCAGTCTATTTTGACCGACTTCATTCTGAGCTTCAATCTCCTGGAAAATCTATAAAATGATTTATAAAATCTGTAAAAATAATGTCAGCATGGAGTCTGTGCACACTCTGTGTTAGCCAGAACTTCCGGACCAGAACCCTACTCATGTGACTGGGAGCCTGGAGCCAGCTTTGCCTGAAGTTAGCAAGACTCCGAATGCCTTAAAAGGGAAAGGTAGGATGAAAATAATTAAGTCCAATTTTCTTTCCCTTTTAAATTTTTCGTACTCTTTCTTTGTGTTCACTGTGTTGAATTGGTTTCCTTGTTCCATTTGTTTCAGTCATCACGTTAAGCAGACCGTCAGTCAGCTTTACTTAACAAAGTGGTGTTTCTCTGCACCTTGCTGTTTCATTTGTTCCTGAAAGGGCCTCTCTTCTGCAGGTAGGCTTACTGAAATTCGTGATTGTCGAATATAAAGGACCAGACTGAGAGGTTTAATTAATTTTCTCTCAAATTATTCAGGTCTTGACTTATCCATGTCACACAAGTTGATTCTGTGAAAATTGCTGTTGACTAAGAGATGAAAGGAGAAAAGTAGAGGATGAAATGGAAAACGTAACAAAGATGCAGAAAGACGTTACACAGGATCAGGAGATAAGGATGTGGAGAGGAAGTAGTTAAGGCAGACATCTACCGCTAACTAATATAGTAAGAATATCTTAATTAAAGAAACGCAATCCACTAGATATTTAAAACGTTTTAAATAAAAAATTGCAGACATGTTCAAAAGTAGACAGAATAACGTAATCAGTCCCCTGTGCTGACCACCTTTCTTCGGTAAGTGGCAGTACATGGCCAGCTTATTTCTTTTCTGTGACACCCTTTTCCCACAAACACTGGATTCCTTTAAAACAAATGTAAGACCTGTGTATTTCCTTTTGTACCTAAATTAATATTTTAATATTAAAAATTACTTAAAACTATTTTAAGAGATCAGTTCTGATATTATAAAAGAATAAGAAACCAGGTAAAGTTAATTTTAATCTCAATATTATATTGAGATATAATGTATATACAATAACAAGCCCTCACTTTTAGTACATATTTGGTTGAGGTTAAACAGATTTACCTGCCATGCTGTTACCACTAAATCAAGCTGTAGGACATTTCCATCGCCACACAGAGTTCCTGTGTAGCCCTTCCTCGTCAATTGACATACACCCTATCCCACCCCAGTCCCAGGCAATCACTGTTCTGCTTTTTGGTCCTTCGATTAGATTTCTCTTTTCTAGACTTTTATAATAATTGAGCCCCACAGTATGCACTTTTATATCTGGCTTCTTTTGTTCAACGTAATATTTTTGAGGTTTATACATGGTATTGTGAAATAGTATCAGTGATTCATCCCTTTTTATTGCATTGCATCCCTATTTAATTCCATTGTATGACAGTAACAAGATTTGCTTTCTCCCTTCCATCTGATGGACATTTTTTTCCAGTTTGATTATGAATGAAGTTGCTTTGCTTATGAATGTTGATACACAAGTTTCTCTGTAGACATATATTTTCATCTCTCTTGGGTAAATAACTAGGAGTAAAATTGCTCAGCTACATATTAAGCGTATATTTACCTATATAATAAACTGCAAAACGGTCTTCCATAGTGGCTGTATCATTTTACATTCCTACCAGCAGTGTAAGAGAGTTACAGCTACCTCACATCCTTGCCAAGGTTACGATAATCAGTTGTTTTAATGGTGTCATGGCATCTAATTGTGGTTCTAATTTACCTTTTCCTAGTAACTAACGTTGTTGAGCATCTTCTTCATAGGACTACTAGACTCCTCAAACTTTGATCACCACTTCCTCAATTTAGTAAGGCAGCCAAGCTGTGCCTGACTTCCCCTTCCTGTGCCCACTTCCCAGAAACCTCATCCAAACCAAGAGTCCAGTTACAGGTTTCTCTTCTCTTCTTGGTTTCCCTTCTCTGTCATCACAGTCCTACACTACTTATCCAATTCCTCAAAATAGTTATTTCATTTATTATATTTTCTCGGGGTTTTGGGGGGATGGGGGGTGCCAGGGTATAGGTTATACTCCATCCCTGTACTCTGTTATGGCTAAAAGTGGAAATCCAAGTTAGTTTTCGAGAAAGAATTTTCTAGATTTTTTTAGTTTATCAAGGGTCAGCCCAGAAAATGCCAGTCATATATGGTGGAAAAACCCTTCAACTTATTACATCTAGGCTCACTCTCTGATATTAATAGACTACAACACCAAGAAAGAAAAGGAAAACATGACCCCTTGCTGAGTCCGAGGAATTCTGCAAAACAAGCATGATGGTGGAAGGAAGGAAAGTGAAGCAGTCTAATACGTGCCTCCCAACTTTCTCTTGGAGTTTCAGCCCAGAGAATGAGGACTGTATTTATGAGAAGGACATGTGTACCAAGACAGGCAACTACTTCATATGCAGCCCTCTGCCAGCATCATAGCAAACTTAGCAGTTCAGCCTGGTCAATCGGAGGAAAGCCTTGGAACTTCCCTTCTGGTGTGGCATAGATAGGACCCTGCAGAATGTGTCAGTGGTTCTTACCTGAGGGCTGCAGCACCCCAGGGCTGAACGTGCATCGCAGTCAGACGTCAGAGAAGGCTGCACAGTCAGCAGGAGGTTGGATGAGGCTGAGTTAAACAGAAATGTCTATCCAACTTTAATTGATCAAGAAGTAACAAATGGTATGCATGCCAGTGGCGAGCCTAATTCTAAATGTCAGCTGGGCTAGGAGCGCCCAGATGGATAAGGAGCCCTGCCGCAGAGGTCAAGGGAGATAGACTAAGTCATGTTTTGAGATGCAGAATGTTTCTTCTCTTCCTGAGTTTACTGAAGCCATACCCCTCTCCAGTGTGTGTGTGTGTGTTTGTGTGTGTGTGTGTGTGTGTGTGTGTGTGTGTGTGTTTAAAGAAAGAGTGAGAGAGGAACGCTAATGGAAAGGCTGACTTACACAAAAGAGATTGAGCAGTACTTGAATTACATTTAATTTTGCATTTCTCTTTATATGTAAATGTATAAACAACTGCTGGGGGAGAGGCAGGGGATGTGGTTTGTGAATTTCTTTTTTTTTTTAATTTTCTTTACGTCTTTATTGGAGTATAATTGCTTTACAATGGTGTGTTAGTTTCTGCTTTATAACAAAGAGAATCAGTTATACATATACATATGTTCCCATATCTCTTCCCTCTTGTGTCTTCCTCCCTCCCACCCTCCCTATCCCACCCCTCCAGGCGGTCACAAAGCAACTACCAAACGTAAGGTAGATAGCTAGTGGGAAGCAGCCGCATAGCACAGGGAGATCAGCTCGGTTTGTGAATTTCTAATGATCTGTGAGATTTACAGACTTAGAATGGATGTTCCTTTGCTTTCTAAGAGCTATTGAGCCAGGAGATAGGCAATGTAGTTTTTCCACCTTAATCTCACTTCTAGAGGGTAGGAGATATTTTGGAGCAGCAAATGCTAGAAATTTACTGCCTACAACCAGGAATGAGATCACGACTAGAGAGAGATGAATAGATACCATCTGAGACAAATGACAAACACTTGCTAGTTCACCCTTGTTCTTATGTGAGACAGAAGCCAGTAGCTATGAGTTAGCTATTGTCTCTTCAAATGCACCTTCTCCCTGCCCTGGGAAGACTAAATGGCTTCCCAGGGATGGAGGAGACCCTGTTTGGGAGATGGGTGATGTCTTAAGGAAATGAAGAAATGGGAGATTCTGAGGCTTAGCCAATTTTCTTTAGCTTTTTTTTTCCTTTAGAAAATGGGATAGAGGGAATGTAAGAAGGTGAAAGTTATGTTACAGTGTGGAAAAGACTGTTGATCATAGATTCATTTAAAATCACATGCATTAGCAATTATGTCAACAAATCTTCTTGGTTTTGTAATCTAATCTAAGTTTTCTGTGGACGGTCATTATAAGAAATTGATTTTCACCATTCTGTTAAAATATGTATATATATATATATAATCTCAGCCTCATACTTAGTATATCTCTTTCATCTCCTACCTCCTTCCTCCACTATCAAATACTTAACGATGTAACAAAATAATATTTTATGTGCTGGAGACCATTTCA
This sequence comes from Phocoena phocoena, assembly GCF_963924675.1. Lineage (NCBI taxonomy): Eukaryota > Metazoa > Chordata > Mammalia > Artiodactyla > Phocoenidae > Phocoena > Phocoena phocoena. The sequence continues at coordinate 74,415,290 of NC_089234.1, read as the reverse complement.
CCATGTAAACACGTATTCCAAATATATATCATGTTTGTGGGTCTGTATTTTTATTCAGTAGGTATTTCAAATGAGTACAATTTTAAAATATGAGAATGGGGTTAAGATTTTTTAATGCACTCACAGCTACTCTATCCTAGCACCACAATTTTCTTTATTCTGGTTATGTGGCTAGTATTTATTCACATATACATTTTGTACCTACTTATAATCAGAACATACAGTTTTCTATACCACTTTCTCTATATTGTGCCTTAGTTATTACTTTATTGGCTACTTAATATACTGTGGAGTTAATATACAAACATTTTCTTAGATGCCCTGCTGTGGGATACACAAATAGTTTCTGTTATTCACTAGTATTATGAATAATGCTACAATGAACATTTTCCTAATTTTGAATCGTTTCTTTGGGATAATTTGTGAGTGGGATTAGTAGGTCCAAAGATATGAATATATTTCAGGACCCTAAATATAGGTGTGGGTGAGATCGGTGATTCAGTGGGTTCTACATATGCATAATACCACCAAGATATATGAGTTTATCCATTGTTTTCCCAATAGTCCCATCTGCATTTTATTATTTATAATTGTAGCTAATGCAGTCTGTGTCATTTTTTAAATTTTGGCTTTGTTTGATTGCTATTGAGATTTTTTAATTTACATAGTGCTTACTGTTTGAGGATTACTGTGGTTTTAATTAGGAAAATCACCTAACTATCAGGCAAACGTAGTTTCAGATCCCAGCTCGGGCCACTTCTTGTTGTGTATTAAGTAAATTAGCCTCTCAAAAAAAATAATAATTCATTTGTAAACTAGTGACGATGATACCTTCTTCACAAGTCTCTTGAGATGATCAGATGAGAAATCAATGCCTGGTGTGTTAGTACCATAATGGAAATAATTGATTCTCCTTCCCTCTGCCTGTACCTCCCTCATCTCATCTACCAATCCACCTGCCCCGACTTCTTCTTGCATGGATTAAGCATCCAGGTTCTTTTGGTACAAATTTTCATAGAACCCGATTTCTCATTCCAGAGTTTACAGGGGCTAGTTGTCAGGTTTCTCTAGAGAACCAATTTCTATCGTGCCAGCAAATGCTGGATTGTACAGCAAGTCACTGAGGTCAAATCTGTTGGATCCCATGAATTTCCTAAGTATTCATACAAACAAATGGGAAATGCATTCGAAATAAATTTTTTTCCATAAGTTACTCATTTTAGAATGTTGTGTGTAGTCCAGTTTCTCTTTTAAATGACTTAGCCAAGTTTTCTTCCATTAGGTTGCTCACAGGTATTTTTGATTCGTTTATTTGCTTCTACGTTTCGGTTTCAAACAATGCTTCTGCTTCATCTGCTCTCTGCTGCGTGTCAAGAACAAGCTTACTTCTGTGGTAACAAGTGTGGTTTGTCAAGCAGCTGTAACACAAGGTCATTGCTGGAAGTTGCATATCTGGATGATACTGTCATTTGGATTTTGTCTGTCTTACATCCAGTGTCTGTCTGTATTCTAGGCATTGCTGTTCATCTGTTGCCTGGCATTGGTTTCTATCTTGAGAGCCTCTGTAGCAGAAGCTGCCTTTTTAAGCCATCACGCTTCTTTAAAGCCAAAATAATTCCTAATATGTTGTAAGGTCTCAGAAAGCCCGTAACAGGCATACAGTTTCTCAACTGGAAAAGCATTGAAAATAAAAACTGCTATCCTCTTTCATGAGGGCAAGGAGATTTCAGGGCTACCGAAATACTTTTCCAGTCTCTCACCTTCATGATGAGAAATTGAACTGAGTAAGATGTATTCTAAGCAGTTTCACTTCAGGAGTTTAAAAGAGAAAAAGTGAGAGGAGAGAGAAGAAGAGGAAGGGAAAAAATCCTCTACAATCTTTCCAGCCTCAGCAACTATATTTCTCATCCTTTGGAGAATGCCACAGGCTCCTTTAGAGTTTTTCTTATATAAGCTATGTGTCATAGACAAGGTTTCTTCATTTTTGCATTACTAAACCTGCTTTGCCCTCATCTCCATGCTTTCTCTCCCCATTTTTACATGTTACGAATGAGTGCTGGACTCCATTCCTCTCTGAATAGATGCACTAATTCCAACCTCTGCCTAGAGTTCAAAGCCCTTTTATCCACACACTACATCAGCAAAGTTATTAAAGTGCTGGTGAAGTCAGAGGAGAGACCCTCCAGGCCTGAGAGAGGCTCATATGTAACACTTACGTCCACAGAGGGCGTTTGAGGATCAGAGCTGGGTGTAGACGGAATCACCGGTTTCTCCACGGTTGCTGGACCAGTCTTGCCTTCAGTATGGCCACACGGAGAAGTCTTTTATTAAAGATATCAAAATCCAGGAGGTGAAAACATGTGGAATTAATCACAATTTTTCTACCCCATGCTTGACTTCCTGAAATTGGAAACAGGAAAGGTGATGGTGGCCGCGGTTTGGTTGTGCCCGGAGTCCACACAGCAGCACAGTCGGAAAAGCACACGTCATGAAATAGGACAGAGACTGGAACGTCCATACCACATGCCACATGCACCGCTCCCTGCACAGAGAGGGCACTGGACTGGTCTACACGAATCACTTTTTTTTTCCAATTGTATGAAGCTTTTAAATTTTTTCTTTTTATTAAATGTAGGTGATTTACAATGATTCAGGTGTACAGCAAAGTGATTCAGTTATACACACACACACACACACACACACACACACACACACACACATACATGTATGTAACTTCAGATTCTTTTCCATTATAGGTTATTACAAGATATTGAGTAGAGTTCCCTGTGCCATACGGTAGGTCCTTGTTTATCTACTTTATATATGGTAGTGTGTATCTGTTAGTCCCAAATTCCCAATTTATCCCTCCCCCACCTTCGTTTTGGTAACCATAAGTTTGTTTCCTATGTCTGTGAGTCCATTTCTGTTTTGTAAATAAGTATATTAGTCATAAAAAAGAATGAAATACTGCCATTCGCAGCAACATGGATGGACCCAGAGATTATCATACTAAGTGAAGTAAGTTAGAGAGAGACAAATCCCATATGACATCCCATCGATGCAGAATCTGAAAAATGATACAGATGAACTTACACCAGTTATCTTCAGGTCTTGGGCAGACCCCTCAACTTTGTGAAGCCAGGATGCGATGACGTGTGTAGAGGAGCTCGGGAATAGGTTCAGCTTCTATACAATTATTGGAGTGGGTGCTTTCGTTTGTACCGCCGTGCCGTGGACTGATTTACAGCCCTTTAAATCTGTAAAAGGATGTTCTGCCGTTTCCTTTGTGCATGTTCTGTTCCCTCACATTATTTATTGTAGGCCCGATATAAGGCAGCTTTCAGAACACGCCGTTCTCCCTCACAGCTTCCCGTGTTTGAACATGCTGCCTGAAAAACACCCTTCTCCTCCCTCACCCCTGCTTCGCTGGCATGTCTTTGTCTGCCTGTCACTCTTCTACTCAACATTCAAGGCTCAGCTTAAAAACCCTCTGCTCAGTGATGTCACCCCTGTACCCTGTCTGCACTGTGAACACAATGACTGAGTCCTCAGGGTTGATGAGGGTCCAACGTGGCCTTGCCCACTTGTGTGCACTTGGGTTTTTTGAAGGCAGGACCAAGTCCTATTCATTTTCTCAACCCAATATCTGGTTCATGTTATTGACTCAGTAAATATTGATCAAAATGATGGATGAATGTCAAATACTTGTTGCCATGAAATAAATTGTACTAGTCAGGTGAGTGGTTCTTCGCTAATTCACTATGAAACTTGTGAAGGAAACTCAACACTTAGCTTTCTATATGTGTTTTAAATATATGTGCCTTGTGTGCATATTTTAATGGGGAAGCATATAAAGTACTCCCAGTTATTGGAAGTTTCAACCTGAGAACTTGTGACCGTATATGACAGAGTCTACGAGATGTGACATCTCGTGGAAAAGTAGGGTACACAGCTCACTGTTTCCCCAGTAACTGCCGTGGATCACTCCTGCAGCAGGATGCCAACAGGTGTTGTGGAATGAAAGGGTTTCCTTGATGAAGTCCATTTGGGGAAAGTCTGGGATAAATCTCCATTTATGAAATCTATCATTTAATTAAAATACCATTTCACAATCAAGTGATCCAAGTGTCCTACTTCTTCTTTTATCTTGTTTTAGATTTATTTACTCCTTCTTTATTTGTTTGGTTTTCAGCTTTTGTGGTGACATGGCATCTGGTTTTTTTCTACAAGGAGAGTTCAGCACACAGCACAGTCCTTGATACACTGGATTGGTTTGATGATCCTACCTGGAACAGGTACATAAAAGCTTCAGTGTTTGCTTACCCATTCTTTGAATCATACCTAAGGATGTATATCCATGTCTGCTTTTCTTGTAGTTGACTGAGGATGAAATTTGTTCTGGAAAGTAAAATTCTCATGTCAGAGATGACCTTTGTCTTTTCTACTTAGCGTATGTGTTTATAGTATGACCTACAAGACTCCCCAGGACCCTTCATTTCCTTTGTTATGGGATTAATACAAATTAAGAATACATTCGTGCCAGTAGAGAAAGGAAATTCCATGCTCATATGGTTCTGAAACTAATAAGATTTAATATACAACTCTATGGAACTCAAGTATATGAAATATGACAGATCCCCTGGTATGTTTATAAATATAGTATCTGCAGCTCAAAAGTCTAACAGAAGGATGTAAACTTTTTTTTCCAAAATTAGTTCAGTCTTGGACAAAATTGAGTACCAAATTATGAACTAAATGGGAATTAATTAATGATCCTTTGATCCTCTTAGGTTTTGTGACAAGTACTCCCTTGGTATATAATGACATAAATATGACATAAAACCAAAAAAAATACAGTATTTGAAAGTTTCATTGTTTAATGAATACTCTTGAAGGGAATATTCTGAAATTAGATTCTCATGAGATATAAGCCTTGGAGCTCCTGATTTAATTCAGTTCAGACTACTTTGATGAGTACTCTGTGTGTGTGTGTGTGTGTGTGTGTGTGTGTGTGTGGTATTTTATCACTAACAGATACTTTATTACAAGATTCATTGCTTTATTGTATTCATCTTTCAAAATATTGTTGGGAATGTGGTAGACTTGTTGAAATTCTGGTATGTATTTAGAAAAGCGTCCTATGTATATAAATTGTATTTTCAAAAGTAAAACTTTATAACAGCTCCCCTGCCCACCCCCTCCCCCCAAAAAAGTCTGCTGAAAACCACATTTGAGAAGTAGCACAGACCTGAGACTTAATAAGATATAAGACCTAGCTCTGCTCCTTAACCCATAACCTTGGAAAAACAAATTATGCTTCCTTAGAAAGGGGGAGGGGGGAGGGAGGGAGAGAAGGAGGGAGAAAATAAATTCACAATTGCAGGGCACCAAATACTCCAGGTCACCTTTATTCTTAATGAGGTATCAAGTAATTAATCGATGTGTTTCCAGGAGTCTCCAGAGAATTTCACTCCTGCATTCTGTGACAGTCTGAAATCCATAATTAGACTTTAACCTCCCTGATTTAAGGCAGAAGTTGCGACTCGTCCCCTGAATGTTAGGGCTATCTTAGGTTGTTTATTTTATAGTTTTGGTGAGTTTTCTTTGGCCTACACAAAATTGATACACATGTGTTTAAAAAATTGCCAAATCAAAACCATCAGGAGAGTTGACATTCAAATCTGGGCTTCCAGTCTTCTTTTCCTCTGGAAATTGCACTACAAGTAAACTAGTTACTCATCTGCCACAACTGTAGCTGTCATACAAATTACCTCCCTCGTCTTAACGTCTCCACGTCTAATCCATCAAGTCCTCCAAAGCCTTGCTGGGACCCAGTGGTTCTCAGCCCTCACTGTGAAAAGGTCATTTTCTGAGAGCTCAGGCTGCACCCAGAAAAGTGAGCCAATAGCTCTGAGGGTGGAGCTGGGCTTCAGAACTGTAGAAGGCTCTTCAGATGGTTCTGAGGTGCAGCTGAAGTTCCGAACCACTGACCTAAATAACATCTTCTTGTCTCTGTGTCAAAGGCCGCGCCCCCAGTCCAAGTCACATTCACCACTTTCTGGTCTCAGCCGTCTTCCACTGTCATCCCTAAGTCACCTTCTCATCTTCACCCAACTGCCAGAGTCATTGTTTATAAATCGAAACATATCTGGTCAATGCCTGGCTTAAAGCTCAATCTCATCTTCACCCAACTGCCAGAGTCATTGTTTATAAATCGAAACATATCTGGTCAATGCCTGGCTTAAAGCTCAATCTCATCTTCACCCAACTGCCAGAGTCATTGTTTATAAATCGAAACATATCTGGTCAATGCCTGGCTTAAAGCTCAATCTCATCTTCACCCAACTGCCAGAGTCATTGTTTATAAATAGAAACATATCTGGTCAATGCCTGGCTTAAAGCTCAATCTCATCTTCACCCAACTGCCAGAGTCATTGTTTATAAATAGAAACATATCTGGTCAATGCCTGGCTTAAAGCTCAATCTCATCTTCACCCAACTGCCAGAGTCATTGTTTATAAATAGAAACATATCTGGTCAATGCCTGGCTTAAAGCTCTTCAATAATAATAGCAGTAATGATATCAACTGATGACGATCATTGATACCTGGGTTGAATAAAGAATCTGAGTTGAGGCTTTGTTGAAGGATCAGGTCATTCATTGAGACATTAAGTATCAGAAGCAAATGGGGGAAAGGGCACAAAAGGTGTGACTGAAGGTACCAAGGAAATTTTATTCCGTTTCCACATGGGGCCTGTTGCCTAATATGACGATACCTTCCCCTTGCCTGCCCCTCCAGGTAGTGACCCTTAGGCCAAAAGCATTGCCGACTTCTACCAATTGCCATCCAGTCAGTGTCCTGATGTCACACCACTGTCAGAAGCACAGGGGTTTTATAGTTTGGCAGTGACATTATTATAAGATTGATGTTCGAGCACAGCTACCAAAGTTTATTAAATGTCACTCCTTCGTAGCTGCGTGATTCACCCAGCAAAATAAGTTGATACTAGTAAATTTTTTAGGCAGAATAACTGAATTAGGGATGTGTGTTTGTCGGGGTTGGTAGTTAAACCTGGGATCATATCTCTTGCCTGTCTGACATATAGTTCCTCCTCTTCACCAACAAGAAACGTAAATCCGATTATTTATTTGAGCTGCAGTGGAGACTTTTTTTCTCAGAATGACTGTGTAATGACTGTGTAGACCATAGAGGTAGTTACTGAAGTCTTTCCTTTAGACTCCAACCACCCATAACTGGAGACGGTGTGCTTCCCATTGGAAGGGAAGAAGATAAGGTGTCATCAGAAAGTTTTCATCAAAGACACCTTCTGACATACTGTGATGTTATTTTATTTAGAGTTTAAAAATAAACGAGTAGGGCTTCCCTGGTGGCACAGAGGTTGAGAGTCCGCCTGCCGATGCAGGGGATGCGGGTTCTTGCCCCGGTCTGGGAAGATCCCACATGCCGCCGAGCGGCTGGGCCCGTGAGCCACGGCCACTGAGTCTGCGCGTTCGGAGCCAGTGCTCTGCAGCGGGAGAGGCTGCAACAGTGAGAGGCCCGCATACCGCAAAAAAAAAACCCAAAATAAACTAGTAAATGCAAACTTCTTTGAAGCTGAGTGGAAACTTGGGTCCATGTCAGCACTCCTTATGTACAACATACTCAACTTTATTTCGTACTGGTGACATTCTTTTCCTTCAATATAAAACCATCAGTGTTTCACAGTTGACATTATAAAAAGTTCAAGTATGTGTGTTAAGACAAAAATGTGCCTCCGATGTTCAGGTAATGGAGACCAATAAAGATGTTGAAAACTCCGTTACCTAGGTATTAAATTAATGCTTGAGGAATAGCTATCTCCTTTACCTTAGGGGACCTAATTTACCCAAATAATATGTCTGGGCAGAGTTATCCTACATTTAAGGAAACAGTTGATATTTTCAGCTCTCTCCTAAATATTTATTTTGGAGGACAAATGGAGAACAAAATACACAGAGAGGCACAAGCGCATACACACAGAGCATCCCTAGACACAGTACAGGATAGTGCTTTTTGACAAGATGCCTTTGTATTTCCTTTGGGGATCAAGCTGGATTGGCCTTGCGTATAATTCTTCTCTGTGGTGAATAAGAGTTGTAATAAGGCCACAGATTCTTCTCATGTAGGAATTTCTTTGAAAGGATTCAGGCAGGGATGTCCATTATGTTTTAGGGTTCTACATTAGTATAGACAAAGCTTTTCCAGTAAGATAAATCCATTTTTCTAAATTCTTTATATCACTGAGTGCCTGGGATCTGGACAGAGGAAGATTAAAAATCTCTCTAAAATTTACCGTATTGCCACCACGTGAAACAGCTGTTGAGAGGGAAATTAATAGTGTCTGAAATGAACCTTGGGTTAAGCATACTTCACTTTGCATTTTCTACTATTTTTTTTCACTTGCCATTAACTCCCTTTAATCAGAGAGGTTCCCTAAATTAATTAGGATTAATTTTTCAAATCTAATATAAAAGATAAATGTATCCTATATTTATTATAAGGCAGGAACAATATGGACGCTGAGTTGATTGTGAAGACCTGTGTTATGTTATAGTAATACATCAAACGGCTCCAAAAATATACATGTTTGTCGTAGATTTTTTTTTTTTTTTTTTTTATGCGTTACGCGGGCCTCTCACTGTTGTGGCCTCTCCCGTTGCGGAGGACAGGCTCCGGACGCGCAGGCTCAGCGGCCATGGCTCACGGGCCCAGCCGCTCCGCGGCACGTGGGATCTTCCCAGACCGGGGCACGAACCCGCGTCCCCTGCATCGGCAGGCGGACTCTCAACCACTGCGCCACCAGGGAAGCCCTGTCGTAGATATTTACTATTATATCAGACTTTTTCTTATTCCCATCATTATTCTAGCACTTTGTGTTGACTTTTAAGAGTGAACATTTTGGAACAAAAGATACATTCTTCCAGGATCCTCCATGCTTGAACAATATTAGACTTTAGAAAATATTTGTGAAATGAATGATGAATAATTCAAATGCATTTTAATCTTAGGCACAAGCAGATGAAATTATACCAAAGCTAGGAACTGACTTAGCCAGTGAACTAAATATATAAAACAATGACCAAGAAAAATGGTAATTCATCAGATCAGATATTATATCCGGTATGCTCTGTGGAATCAGAGAGATGGGCATCATTTTTAAAGGATTTGGACAAAGTCAAAGGGCCAGCAAATCTAATATTTTGGTGAGCAGCTCATCCTGATTCCATTAAGGCATGGCTGTTCACTTCCCTCTTCTCATTCACCAATATTTTCATCTTTAAAATCTTTTTTTTTTAACCTGTCATGTTAAGGGGACATTCTAGTCTCAAGACTCCTGATTGAGGTGCCTTATCTTTAAAAACTTTGCTAGGGGCTTGTGGGACATTAAGAGGTAAAACACTATAGCATTTCTGCACTTGTGAATAATTGAACAGAGTCTAATGTTGTCTGATCAGGTAATAGTGCTACCCAAGTAAACTCTCTAGGAAGTACTTGAGTCATTCTTATGCCTCCATCTACTTACCTATTAAATTTCTGACTTCTTGGCAAAGCTCAAAGCCAATTAAAGTCCCATATGCTTTACATTGCTTCCCTTTTGCATTTTAGAAAAAGAGTAGGTGGTCCAAATGGATGTGATGATCTTATCAGCCAACAGTAATATAAGCCCTTCATACATAAAATTATTTTTCTTGGAAGAATGTGAAATTTCACTTTGAAATTATATTGCATTCTTAGTATCACATGTGATACTAAGGGATACATAATCTCATATATTTAGGATCCCTAAGTTATATTTCTATATTGAAGAGATATTTAAAACAAATTATTTTACTTTATCTGAATATTAATAATATGACCAGTGATAACTTTGATTACAAGTATTCTGAAATTGGGAACTTTACCATATTTAACTTAGCCATCTTAATGTTCAAACGTATTTCTCTTTATATTATTAATTTTTTTTCTTTAAACATTTTCATTCTCTACTGTTCACTTGTTTGTATTGGTGTCTGCCCTCTGCTTTTTTTTACCCCCCCCAAAAATACTTTAAATAGATTATAAGAAGAATAAAACCTAATAATTATCAACGAAATAGGAAATGAAGGCAGAACAAATATAAATAAAACTGTAGAATCAACTGAGAAATAAACACCAGTCACAGGCAGACCCTAGGGACCAACAGCTGCTGCTGCTGATTATCAGACATGACTCTGGGTTTGGTGGGGTCTAAAGCAAAATTCTGTTGGGCAATTCTGCTATCTGAAAAAGATATATTTGCCTAACGTTAAAATACTCATTCTGTAAAAACAGAAATTACACATCTGAGAGGAATGGAGGGGCAAAGAGTGTTTATGATACTGTGGGAACGTGGGACTAATATTTGAGGATTACTGATGTAGGAATGAGATACAGCTGTCCTGAACCATGTGTGTCTGTCATCAGCCCCTTTTTATTTATGTTTGTAGTCATGCTTCGGCTGATGGTTGAAAGAAAACCATTGAAGTCAGAATTTTATGTATTTTATTCCATTGGCCTTTGAACCTCACTGTGTTCAGAGGTCTTGATTTTGTTTTCTGTTCTCTACCACAACACTAAATTTTAAATGATGTTTTATGAAAACAAGTAGAAGGTATAGTTGCAAAATTGTGGGACTTATGTCCACATAAAAGTGGAGATGGTTTTATTGAGTTAAATTCTGTAGTTTATTTCCCTTGGCATAAAATTACGTGTTTGCCTAACACTTTTTATTTATGATATTGGCTACTACTAGATATGTGTATTTTTTTTTTAACATCTTTGTTGGAGCATAGTTGCTTTACAATGTTTTGTTAGTTTCTGCTGTATAACAAAGTGAATCAGCTATATGCATACATATACCCCCGTATCCCCTCCCTCTTGCCTCTCCCTCCCCCCCTCCCTACCCCACCCCTCTAGGTGGTCACAAAGCACTGAGCTGATCTCCCTGTGCTATGCAGCTGCTTCCCACTAGCTGTCTATTTAACATTTGGTAGTGTATAATACGTGTATTTTTAATTTGTTACTCTTTGAGCTTTTTTGGGGAAAAAAAAAGACAAGTCTTTATATTTTCTTTGACTGAGACTATTGAACAAAGAGAAGTAAAGTGCTACTTATTTTCCTAGACAGCAACTTGTTGGATTCATGACACAAGCTTTATATCATTGTCCTGCTCTTGAAATCTACCCCATTTTAAATCTTCTATCAAATCCTTTGCAATATGAAAATTGTTGTGATTAATCCTCATAAAAGCACGGCACACGATTTAATCATTTTAAAAAGTAAAAGAGGGGATCATATTTTGCAAGCATCATTCTATAAGGTAAAAGGGAGTTGGGAATGCCTACACATGGATTCTGGCCTTAGAAGATTGAAGACTTGTTTTCATTTTGGAAAACCAGTAGAGATAGATCTATAAAAAAAGATGAGTCTTTAATTTAAAAAAGCTTCTCCTCCTGGTAAAGTACTTAACGATATATTAACATATGGCTTATTTCCAAGTACCACATTATAAACTACACACAGTTTTGAAACAATGGTAGCAAATAGAAGCAAGTAATGAGTGGCCAAAATCTCAACTTAATGTTCGTCTCCCATGAGTTACCTATGACTTTGAGGATAGTCTTAACTTCTGGTCGCAGTGTTTAGAAAAAAAAGATAAAGACATTTGAGAGCCTGTCTCAGAGTTGTAAACAAAATATCACCATGGTGGTTCTGAAAGCTATCCTTCTGGGACATTTTTTTCAACTAATAAAAACCATTTTAATCTAAACTGATTATCTGTACAGTGCAAAACAATGAACACAATTGAGTTTCCCCTTTAATATGCTGGACCATCTCACATTTACAAGGCACTGTCATGGTCCGGTCCCTGTGTGAGTCCCCTAACACATACGTTTACTTCAGAATCTCTTATTTAGTCTTCAGAGTAGCCCTGTGAGATAAGTAATATCCTCACTTTACATGTAACAAAGAAAAATGGGTTACAGAAAAATTCTGTCATGAGTCATTCCTGTCTAATTACTAAGAAGGATAAACTGTGATAACCGGAACTTTTGCTCTCTTAATGCAAAACCCTTTTCCTCTAAATCAGTGCTTCTCAATCAGGGTGATTTTGTCCCCTAGGGGAACATTGGGCAATGTCTGGAACCACGTTTGGTTTTCATAACTGAGGGGGGAACTCAGTTGGTTTCATGACTGAGTTTCTATGCAAGCTCGTATAAGCTACTGTCTTCATGCGTCCTACGTATGCTCCACATTCCGGTGTCTTACTGTTTCCTCGGAATTATACAAACACTGTGCTTGCACCTACTCATCATTCTGCCTGGAGTACCCTGAACCCCCTTTCCTGACAAATGTGTATTCATCTTCAAGACCCAGATGAAATCTCACCAGAATGCTGATGTCTTTCCCCATGCCCTGCTCATCTTCTCCCCAGGCAGAGTTAAGCTCACCACGTTCTTTCCCCAACCCCTCCCTTCATAGTTACCCAGCACTTATGGCTCTGTATTGCAACTTGTTGATTTCCTTGATTGTTTACCCCTGAGACTGAGTTCTTGAGGACTGACACCCCCATCGTATTCATCATAGTATTCCTTAATGGCAGTGCAAAACAGTCACTAAACAAATGTTTTATTGTGAATTGAATAAATGCTAAGTGATCCATGAATCCCTCTTGATTTACCGTTCCCTTGCAGCTAGGGAAATGATGCAATAAATTAACTTGCCCAAGCATCCAAAAGGATTAGCAGTGAGTTTCATTAACTTGAGCTTTCACACTCTCACCCTTTTTTAGTTGGAAAAAAGTCCAAATAGAGAAAAATGTAATGTTTTAGAAGGTGACTCCTAAAACTTGAACACCTTTAAAAGATGTAGTGTCGGGCTTCCCTGGTGCGCAGTGGTTGAGAGTCCGCCTGCCGATGCAGGGGACACAAGTTCGTGCCCCGGTCTGGGAAGATCCCACATGCCGCGGAGCGGCTGGGCCCGTGAGCCATGGCCCCTGAGCCTGTGCGTCCGGAGCCTGTGCTCCGCAACGGGAGAGGCCACAGCAGTGAGAGGCCCGCGTAACGCAAAAAAAAAAAAAAAAAAAAAAAAAAAGAGATGTAGTGTCATTCAAATTCCTCTACTTATGAATATAAGTACTTAGAAAAAATTTAAGGTATTAAAATATTAAGAAAAAAGCTATCACTGAAGGTCAAATGTTGTCCATTCAACGGATTTGTATTGATTGCCTAACATGTGCCAGGTTACCTGGAACACTATTTTTTATTAATACTATATTTTAATAATTATAGTAAGTTGGGGGGAAATTAACAAGATGTGAGATGTGTCTTCTAATGCCCTAGAATAGTTAATTGATTCACTTTTGCTTAGAAAATATCTACACATTTTATATTTGATCTATGACTTTAAATTTATTTGTTAATAATTTTCTTTAATGGAAGCTGATGTTACCTGGTAACCCTGGTGCCGGGTTCAGAAGTTATTCATCAGTATTGTTTATAAGTGAGTATATTCCAGAACAATAACTTCATGTAGTATTATCACAGCATCATCTTTCTGAGTAAATTAGATCATAGATACTTAGATATACTTTAAAAAATCAGTTCACTGCATAGTTAAATCCATTCTAAGTTTCAAACCCTTTAATATAGAATAAGAAACAAATTTGTGGTCTTCGTATCACAAAATTATAAAAAAAACTGCCTTTACTAATATAAATGTGACCTATTTTAACTAGGTGCACTCAAGAAATATATACGTTAGAGTTTATAATTATATTTTTCCCACCATCAAATACTACTGTTATCAGTGCATCGTGCCATACTGTTTCACATTAAGCCACAAAACTGTCTGCTGCTAAAGTAGTTTCCAGTCTGAAAAAAGGATATACCTCTTTTACTTTTTGTAAATATATTGCAGTATTTTTCATTGATCTATTTGCAGAAGGGACTGATATAAATGTAACAGTGTGTAAGTAATAATGTATATAATTAATGTATAACTCTCTGTGTGTCTGTGTATTTCCCATCAACTTAAACACATTGTTTTGGGTTTTTCCCCCAAATATTTTATCATGCTGATTTTCAACAAAGATCTAATAACCTTTTTTTTAACTTTATTGAAACTGCATTATCAGTACAACATTTAGTGTTTTAGTCGCTGTCTATTTGAATGCTAAAATTATTCAAGCTTACTAAGCACACTGTGCATATTAGCATAATTTGTACACATGCTCATCTTCCTTTAAGAGTAACAGTATTTTATGTTGGTGTAGCTACGGTTTAGCAGTACTTCCATAGAGTAAGGAGTATAGTTAGTGGATATGGGCAGCAGCTTTGCACCCAGCAGCTCTGGATTCAAGACCTGGATTAAAACCCACCAATTGTGTTTCCCTGTTTCTTGACTTATCTTGGCCTCTGCTTTCCCATTCACTCTGCCCACGAGGGCACTCAGGCCCACTTTGTGGAGTGGCTGTTGAAAGGATTCAGTGAGATGAGGTATATAAAAGGAATGCCTGGGCATGGTGAGAGTTTGGAGAATGGTGATTTTAATTTAGACCTCACCAAGGTCCTTAATAGTTTAATTTTATGTCAGAGGGAGGGACAAAGGGAAAAAGTGATGTCCCCAGAGACTATGAAGTGTCTAACTCCAGGTCACACAGCTTTGAGGTTCTAGCGTGAAGGCTTCCCTCCTACAGGCCAACATTAGGCGTGACTGATCTTTGCATCCTCTACGTTCTGACACATAGTAAGCATTCCAGAAACAATGAGTAAGTGAGTTTTAAGAATTCCTGTGAAGAATTAAAGTCATGGATGAGCACATGGAAAGTGACCCACAGTACTGTAGCAGAAAATCATCTTTTGTGCTGAGACTGTGTTTGTTGCTCTCACACCCCATGAGCAAGAATCCTATATTACTTGTTTTTATGTTGCCAGTACTTAAGCGAGGGCCTCGTGTAGATACTCAGTACAGCTTTATTTAATAATTGAATAAATAAATGGATGAACTTGAAAAACTGAGAATTAAGTTTTATTGAAAATGTTTTTAATTTTAAAAAGATGTTATATTATTATTATTATTTTGCCACTAACATTTTGGAAAGAACATATGTCTTTCAGAAGTTTTTTTGTTTTGTTTTGTTTTTTTAACATCTTTATTGGAGTATGATTGCTTTACAATGCTGTGTTAGTTTCTGCTTTATAACAAAGTGAATCAGTTATACATATACATATGTTCCCATATCTCTTCCCTCTTGCGTCTCCCTCCCTCCCACCCTCCCTATCCCAGCCCTCTACGTGGTCACAGACCACCTAGCTGATCTCCCTGTGCTATGCGGCTGCTTCCCACTAGCTATCTATTTTACATTTGGTAGTGTATATATGTCCATGCCACTCTCTCACTTTGTCTTAGCTTACCCTGCCCCCTCCCCATATCCTCAAGTCCACTATCTACTAGGTCTCCGTCTTTATTCCCATCTTGCCCCTAGGTTCTTCATGACCATTGTGTTTCTTTGTTTTTTAGATTCCATATATATGTGTTAGCATACGGTATTTGTTTTTGTCTTTCTGACTTATTCACTCTGTATGAAAGACTCTTGGTCCGTCCATCTCACTGCAAATAACTCAATTTCATTTCTTTTTATGGCTGAGTAATATTCCATTGTATATATGTGCCACATCTTCTTTATCCATTCATCTGTCGATGGACACTTAGGTTGCTTCCATGTCCTGGCTATTGTAAATAGAGCTGCAGTGAACATTGTGGTACATGACACTTTTTGAATTATGGTTTTCTCAGGGTATATGCCCAGTAGATGGATTGCTGAGTTATATGGTAGTTCTATTTTTAGTTTTTTAAGGACCCTCCATACTGTTCTCCATAGTGACTGTATCAATTTACACTCCCACCAACAGTGCAACAGGTTTCCTTTTCTCCACACCCCTCTAGAATTTAATGTTTGTAGATTTTTTGATACAGCCATTCTGACTGCTGTAAGGTGATACCTCACTGTAGTTTTGATTTGCATTTCTCTAATGATTAATGATGTGAGCATCCTTTCATGTGTTTGTTGGCAATCTTTATATCTTCTTTGCAGAAATGTCTATTTAGGTCTTCTGCTCATTTTTGGATTGGGTTGTTTGTTTTTTTGATGTTGAGCTGCATGAGCTGGTTGTAAATTTTGACATTAATCTTTTGTCAGTTACTTCATTTGCAAATATTTCTCCCACTCTGAGGGTTGTCTTTTCGTCTTGTTTATGGTTTCCTTTGCTGTGCAAAAGCTTTTAAGTTTCATTAGGTCCCATTTGTTTATTTTTGTTATTATTTCCATTTCTCTAGGAGGTGGGTCAAAAAGGATCTTGCTGTGAATTATGTCATGGAGTGTTCTGCCTATGTTTTCCTCTAAGAGTTTGATAGTGTCTGGCCTTACATTTAGGTCTTTAATCAATTTTGAGTTTATTTTTGTGTATGGTGTTAAGGAGTGTTCAAATTTCATTCTTTTACATGTAGCTGTCCAGTTTTCCCAGCACCACTTATTGAAGGAGCTATCTTTTCTCCACTGAATATTCTTGCCTCCTTTATCAAAGATAAGGTGACCATATGTGTGTGGGTTTATCTCTGGGTTTTCTGTCCTGTTCCATTGATCTGTATTTCTGTTTTTGTGCCAGTGCTGTACTATCTTGATTACTGTAGCTTTGTAGTATAGTCTGAAGTCCGGGAGCCTGATTCCTCCAGCTCCATTTTTCTTTCTCAAGATTGCTTTGGCTCTTTGGGGTCTTTTGTGTTTTCATACAAATTGTGAACTTTTTTTTCTAGTTCTGTGAAAAATGCCAGTTGTAGTTTGATAGGGATTGCATTGAATCTGTAGATTGCTTTGGGTAGTAGAGTCACTTTCACAATGTTGATTCTTCCAGTCCAAGAACATGGTATATCTCTCCATCTATTTGTATCATCTTTAATTTCTTTCATCAGTGTCTTATAATTTTCTGCATACAGGTCTTTTGTCTCCTTAGGTAGGTTTATTCCTAGATATTTTATTCTTTTTGTTGCAATGGTAAATGGGAGTGTTTTCTTGATTTCACTTTCAGATTTTTCATCATTAGTATATAGGAATGCAAGAGATTTCTGTGCATTAATTTTGTATCCTGCTACTTTACCAAATTCATTGATTCACTCTAACAGTTTTCTGGCAGCATCTTTAGGATTCTCTATGTATAGTATCATGTCATCTGCAAACAGTGACAGCTTTACTTCTTCTTTTCCAATTTGGATTACATTTATTTCTTTTTCTTCTCTGATTGCTGTGGCTAAAACTTCCAAATTTATGTTGAATAAGAGTGGTGAGAGTGGCCAACTTTGTCTTGTTCCTGATCTTAGTGGAAATGCTTTCAGTTTTTCACCATTGAGGATGATGTTGGCTGTGGGCTTGTCATATATGGCCTTTATTATGTTGAGGAAAGTTCCCTCTGTGCCTACTTTCTGCAGGGTTTTTATCATAAATGGGTGTTGAATTTTGTTGAAAGCTTTCTCTGCATCTATTGAGATGATCATATGGTTTTTCTCCTTCAGTTTGTTAATATGGTGTATCACATTGATTGATTTGCGTATATCGAAGAATCCTTGCATCCCTGGAATAAACCCCACTTGATCGTGGGTGTGATCCTTTGAATCTGCTGTTGGATTCTGTTTGCTACTATTAGTTGAGGATTTTTGCATCTGTGTTCATCAGTGATATTGGTCTGTAGTTTTCTTTCTTTGTGACATCTTTGTCTGATTTTGCTATCAGGGTGATGGTGGCCTCCTAGAATGAGTTTGGGAGTGTTCCTCCCTCTGCTATATTTTGGAAGAGGATAGGTGTTAGCTCTTCTCTAAATGTTTGATCGAATTCACCTGTGAAGGCATCTGGTCCTGGGCTTTTGTTTGTTGGAGGAGTTTTAATCACAGTGTCAATTTCAGTGCTTGTGATTGGTCTGTTCATATTTTCTATTTCTTCCTGGTTCAGTCTTGGAAGGTTGTGCATTTCTAAGAATTTGTCCATTTCTTCCAGGTTGTCCATTTTATTGGTATGTAGTTGCTTGTAGTAGATCCTTTGTATTTCTGCAGTATCAGTTGTTGCTTCTCCTTTTTCATTTCTAATTGTATTGATTTGAGTCTTCTCCCTTTTTTTCTTGATGAGTCTGGCTAATGGTTTATCAATTTTTTTATCTTCTCAAAGAACCAGCTTCTAGTTTTATTGAGCTTTGCTATCTTTTCCTTCATTTCTTTTCATTTATTTCTGATCTGATCTTTATGATTTCTTTCCTTCTGCTAACTTTGGGGGTTTTTTGTTCTTCTTTCTCTAATTGCTTTAGGTGTGAGATTAGGTTGTTTATTTGAGATGTTTCTTGTTTCTTAATGTAGGATTGTACTGCTGTAAACTTCCATCTTAGAACTGCTTTTGCTGCATCCCAAAGGTTTTGGGTCACCGTCATGTTTTGTCATTTGTTTCTAGGTTTTTTTTGTGTGTGTGGTAGGCGGGCCTCTCACTGTTGTGGCCTCTCCCGTTGCGGAGCACAGTCTCCAGACACGCAGGCTCAGCGACCATGGCTCACGGGCCCAGCCGCTCCATGGCATGTGGGCTCTTCCCGGACAGGGGCACGAGCCCATGTCCCCTGCATCAGCAGGCGGACTCTCAACCACTGCACCACCAGGGAAGCCGTGTTTCTGGGTATTTTTTGATTTCCTCTTTGATTTCTTCAGTGATCTCTTGGTTATTTAGTAGTGTATTGTTTAGCCTCCATGTGTTTGTATTTTTTACACATTTTTTCCTGTCATCGATGTCTAATCTCATAGCGTTGTGGTCTAAAAGATACTCGATACGATTTCAATTTTCTTAAATTTAACAAGGCTTGATTTGTGAGAAAAGATATGATCTATCCTGGAGAATGTTCCATGAGCACTTGAGAAGAAAGTGTATTCTGTTGTTTTTGGAAGGAATGTCCTATAAATATCAATTAAGTCCATCTTGTTTAATGTATAATTTAAAACTTGTGTTTCCTTATTTATTTTCATTTTGGATGATCTGTCCATTGGTGAAAGTGGGGTGTTAAAGTCCCCAACTATGATTGTGTTACTGTCGATTTCCCCTTTTATGGCTGCTAGTATTTGTCTTATGTATTGAGGTGCTTCTATGTTGGGTGCATAAATATTTAAATTGTTATATCTTCTTCTTGGATTGATCCCTTGATCATTATGGAGTGTCCCTCTTTGTCTCTTGTAATACTCTTTGTTTTAAAGTCTATTTTGTTTGATATAAGAATTGCTACTCCAGCTTTCTTTTGATTTCCATTTGCATGCAATATCTTTTTCCATCCCCTCACTGTCACTCTTTATGTGTCCCTAGGTCTGAAGTGGGTCTCTTTTAGACAGCATATATACACGTCTTGTTTTTGTATCCATTTAGCCAGTCTCTATCTTTTGATTGGAGCATTTACTCCATTTACATTTAAGGTAATTATCGATATATATGTTCCTATTACCATTTTCTTAATTGTTTTGGGTTCGTTATTGTACATCTTTTCCTTCTCTTATGTTTCCGGCCTAGAGAAGTTCCTTTAGCATTTGTTGTAAAGCTGGTTTGGTGGTGCTGAATTCTCTTAGCTTTTGCTTGTCTGTAAAGGTTTTAATCTCTCCATCAAATCTGAATGAGATCCTTGCTGGGTAGAGTAATCTTGGTTGTAGGTTTTTCCCCTTCATCACTTTAAATATGTCCTGCCAGTCCCTTCTGGCTTGCAGAGATTCTGCTGAAAGATCAGCTGTTAACTGTATGGGGATTCCCTTGTGTGTGATTTGTTGCCTTTCCCTTGCTGCTTTTAATATTTTTTCTTTGTATTTAATTTTTGACAGTTTGATTATTATGTGTCTTGGCGTGTTTCTCCTTGGGTTTATCCTGTATGGGACTCTCTGTGCTTCCTGGACTTGATTAACTATTTCCTTTCCCATATTAGGGAAGTTTGCAACTATAATCTCTTCAAATATTTTCTCAGTCCCTTTCTTTTTCTCTTCTTCTTCTGGGACCCCTGTAATTCGAATGTTGGTGCATTTAATGTTGTCCCAGACGTCTCTGAGTCTGTCCTCAGTTCTTTTCATTATTTTTTCTTTATTCTTCTCTGCAGTAGTTATTTCCACTATTTCATCTTCCAGGTCACTTATCCGTTCTTCTGCCTCAGTTTTTCTGCTATTGATCCCTTCTAGAGTATTTTTAATTTCATTTATTGTGTTGTTCATCACTGTTTGTTTGCTCTTTAGTTCTTCTAGGTCCTTGTTAAACGTTTCTTGTATTTTCTCCATTCTATTTCCAACATTTTGGATCATCTTTACTATCATTATTCTGAATTATTTTTCAGGTAGACTGCCTATTTCCTCTTCATTTGTTAGGTCTGGTGGATTTTGCCTTGGTCCTTCATCTGCTGTGTGTTTCTCTGTCTTCTCATTTTGCTTAACTTACTGTGTTTGGGGTCTCCTTTTCGCAGGCTGCACGTTCATAGTTCCCATTGTTTTTCATGTCTGCCCCCAGTGGCTAAGGTGGGTTCAGTGGGTTGTGTAGGCTTCCTGGTGGAGGGGACTAGTGCCTGTGTTCTGGTGGATGAGGCTGGATCTTGTCTTTCCGGTGGGCAGATCCACATCTGGTGGTGTGTTTTGGGGTGTCTGTGGCCTTATTATGATTTTAGGCAACCTCTCTCATAATGGATGGGTTTGTGTTCCTGTCTTGCTAGTTGTTTGGCATAAGGTGTCCAGCACTGTAGCTTGCTGGTCATTGAGTGGATCTGGGTTTTGGCATTGAGATGGAGATCTCTGGGAGATTTTTGCCATTTGATATTACATGGAGCTAGGAGGTCTCTTGTGAACCAATGTCCTGAACTTGGCTCTCCCACCTCAGAGGCACAGCCCTGATGCCTGGCTGGAGCACCAAGAGCCTGTCTTCCACAGGGCTCAGAATAAAAGTGAGAAAAAAAAGAAAGAAAGAAAATAAAGTTATTTAAATAAAAAATAAAAAGTAATTAAAAAAAATTTTTATGTAATTAAAAAAAAAAGGAAGAGAGCAACCAAACCAAAAAACAAATCCACCAATGATAACAAGCACTAAAAGCTATCCAAAAAAAGAATAAAACGGACAGATAGAACCCTTGGACAAATGGTAAAAGCAAAGCTATACAGACAAAATCACACACAGAAGCATACACATACACACTCACAAAAAGAAAAAAAGAGAAAAAAAATATATATATCGTTGTCCACCTCCTCAATTTAGGATGATTCGTTGTCTATTTAGGTATTCCACAGATGCAGGGTAGATGAAGTTGATTGTGAAGATTTAATCCGCTGCTTCTGAGGCTGCTGGGAGAGATTTCCCTTTCTCTTCTTTGTTTGCACAGCTCCCGGGGCTCAGCTTTGGATTTGGCCCCGCCTCTGCGTGTAGGTTCCCTGAGGGCATCTGTTCTTCGCTCAGACGGGACGGGGTTAAAGGAGCAGCTGATTCGGGGGCTCTGGCTCACTCAGGCCGGGGGGAGGGAGGGGTGCGGATGCGGGGCGAGCCTGTGGCAGCAGAGGCCAGTGTAACGTTGCAACAGCCTGAGGCGCGCACCGTGCGTTCTCCCGGGGAAGTTGTCCCTGGATCCCGGGACCCTGGTAGTGGCGGGCTGCACAGGCTCTCCGGGAAGGGCGGTGGGGATAGTGACCTGTGGTTGCCCATAGGCTCCTTGGTGGCGGCAGCAGCAGCCTTAGCATTTCATGTCCGTCTCTGGGGTCTGAGCTGTTAGCCGCGGCTTGCGCCAGTCTCTGGACTTCCTTTAAGCAGCGCTCTTAATCCCTTCTCCTCGCGCACCAAGAAACAAAGAGGGAAGAAAAAGTCTCTTGCCTCTTCGGCAGCTCCACACTTTTCCCGGACTCCTTCCCAGCTAGCCGTTGTGCACTAACCCCTGCAGGCTGTGTTCACGCCGCCAACCCCGCGAAGCCCAAGCCTCAGCTCCCAGCCCCGCCCGCCCCGGCGGGTGAGCAGACAAGCCTCTCGGACTGGAGAGTGCCGGTCAGCACCGATCCTCTGTGCGGGAATCTCACCGCTTTGCCCTCCGCACCACTGTGGCTGCCCTCTTCTCCGCGGCTCCGAAGCCTCCCCCCTCCGCCACCCGCAGTCTCTGCCCGCGAAGGGGCTTCTAGTGTGTGGAAACCTTTCCTCCTTCACAGGTCCCTCCCACTGGTGCAGGTCCCGTCCCTATTCTTTTGTCTCTGTGTTTTATTTTTAATTTTACCCTACTCAGGTACGTGGGGAGATCTTTGCCTTTTGGGGGGAGGTCTGAGGTCTCCTGCCAGGATTCAGTAGATGTTCTGTAGGAGTTGTTCCACATGTTGATGTATTTCTGATGTATTTGTGGGGAGGAAGTTGATCTCCACGTCTTACTCTTCTGCCATCTTGAAGCTCCTCTCCGGTAGGTTTTTATCTTAGAGTCCGCCTTACTGTATTCTTTTCTACATTCAGTCTAAAATTCTACAGTTACTTTGTCTTCTCTTAGTTTTTTGTTTGTTTATAAACAACTGACTTTGTTTTCTCAATTTTCATGTTTTTCTTAAGACTCTTATTGAAATAATATGAAACTACTCATGTGTATTAAATTAATAAAAAGTCAAGACTTGTAGATATTTATTTGCTTTGGTTTATACATAGTATATAACTCAAATTCAGGTAGCAAAGTAGTGATGGTGGTGCTTTGAGGAATCTGTGTTACAAGGTCAAAAAAGAAAGATACTCACTGGGCATAACAAGTTGCAGTAACACAGACACTTGTAAAGTCCTTTAAGTCATTTTGTGTTTTCAGGACAGTTAATCTTGCACTGAAATCTTATTTACTCTCATGTTTTTGACAGTGAAATGAAAGACTCTATCACTTTGGTCCCAATATTATGTTAAATTCACCGTTGATTAAGTCACAATTAAAGATTTAGCTCAGAGAATAAAGACTGAAGATATACTTTTTGTTTTAAAATAAGGTAAACATCACTAGGTCTCTCCATGGAAGTTTTTAGTAACAGAGTAAAAATGTGATTTGTTTGAATGTCACTACTTTGTTTTGTTGAAAGATGCAGAATGAGATTTTCTCAGTTTATTTTTTTTCTGGGGAGAATTCTGTATTGAAGTGTCACAAGTTTTAGTTGCAGGAAGAATGATGAATAATAAAATATTAATGGGGCCAAACGTTGCATTGGCTTTGAGCACTATCTTTGTATACAAAGAGATTTACATTGAAGCTTAGTTTAAGTAAACATTCACATAAAACAGTGATAAGGGGCTTCCCTGGTGGCGCAGTGGTTGGGAGTCCGCCTGCCAATGCAGGGGACACGGGTTCGTGCTCCGGTCCGGGAAGATCCCACATGCCACGGAGCGGCTGTGCCCGTGAGCCATGGCCACTGAGCCTGCGTGTCCGGAGCCTGTGCTCCACAATGGGAGAGGCCACAACAGTGAGAAGCCCGTGTACCCAAACAAAACAAAACAAAACAGTGATAAGAACATGAATAAAAATGGAAATTTCTCTGATTAGAGTGTGATAAGAGTGAAAAAGTTGTAAAATAGTGGGGCTCATGAATTAGATTTTTGAAAATGCTGCACATTAAAAAACATAAACTCCCTCCACAAATATAGGAAAATTATTTTGTATTTGGTATTTCCTATACTTCACCAACCTTGCACTATATCTTCAAAAAGAGTATATTTTCTCTTTTGAGAGATCCTAAAACTGGGATATTTATTGACTACATACTGTGTGCCAGACATTCTTTTAGGTACTGAGGCTCTGACAGCAGATAGAACAGAAAAAGCTGTGCCTTCATAGAGGTTATATCCTAGTAAGGGGCAGATAGAAGGAACATATGTAAATATACAGTGTCAAGTGAAATCAGTCTTATTAAGTGTATTAAGGCAACAGAGAATCATGGCAGTGGGGGGAAGGGGGAAGCTCCAGTGTTTTTTAATAGAGAGTGTTCAAGAAAGTCGTTTTTAGTAAGGTCACATTCGAAGCGAGACCAGAAGAAGCCCAGGCAGGGGAACCAGCCATCAACAAATGCCCTAGGGTTGGGGTATTGGAGGAGAGACAGAAAGGAGCCATCAATCCTAGAAGGGAGAGCAGGAAAATGGTGAGTAAATGGAATCAAGCCAGAGATGAGTGGAGGACGAGCCATTCATGCAAAGGCCAAGTAGACCATTGTAAGGACTTTGAATTCTGTACTAATTGATCTGCGAAGCCATTGTAAGACTTTGAACTGTAAGGGAGGAAAACTTTTCTTCTACCCTTCTAGGTATTTTAATTTAAATTGACATAAGACAGATTAACTGGAGAAAAACAAATTTAATTTTGCACATAGGGGAATCTCACATAGATATGAGAAGCTCCCAGAGGGTCAGGCAACTGAGGCTTATGCGCCATCCTGAGCTCAGGGGAAGGGAGGAGGGGTCTGGGGCTTCAAAGGGAAGGAAGACAATTCACAGGACGGTGGCAAGAGCAAATGTTTGGTAAACAAATGTTTGCCATGCCAGGTGGAAGCCATGGGACCCAGAGGGGAGTTTGAGCAAACACCCTGCCTGGCTCCCCGCAGCTTCTCACACCAGCCCACAGTCTTTATAGTTATCCCTGGTGATGGTTCTCTTCCTGGACCAGGTCTTCTATCCAAATGCTTTTAGGCAGTTAAAGGAGAGGTAAAAAGCTCCTCCTGAGTCTGTTGGGCCTTGATTGTCTTCAGATCAAGATAATCCACTTGCCAAAGTGACACATGCTGGGGCTGCCTGCCCTGAACCCCATCAGAGCTACAGAATGAACTAATATAAGGATTTTTTTTAAAAAATAAATTTATTTTTGGCTGCGTTGCGTCCTCGTTACTGCGTGCAGGCTTTCTCCAGTTGTGGTGAGCGGGGGCCACTCTCTGTTGCGGTGCGCGGGCTTCTCATTGCAGTGGCTTCTCTTGTTGCGGAGCTTGGGCTCTAGGCATGTGGGCTTCAGTAGTTGTGGCACGCGGGCTCAGTAGTTGTGGCACGCGGGCTCAGTAGTTGTGGCACATGGGCTCAGTAGTTGTGGCTCGTGGGCTCTAGAGCGCAGGCTCAGTAGTTGTTGTGCACGGGCTTAGCTGCTCCGCGGCATGTGGGATCTTCCCGGACCAGGGCTCAAACCCGTGTCCCCTGCATTGGCAGGCGGATTCTTAAGCACTGCGCCACCAGGGAAGTCCTATAAGGATTTTTTTAGAGGAATCATTCTGGCTTTTCTGTGAAGAAGAGATTAGGGAAAGGGTTGCATTCCATCAACAACGTGCAAGAGCGTGTGGAGTAGAAGGGAGTGTTTCTCGTTCGTGCATAGCCACGCCTTGCTGCAAGGAAGGTAGCCATGTGACCAGCTCAGTGTCTGAGGGATTTATGATTCCAGGAAAAGGGAGAATGGCTAGAGGTGTGTAAAGGGCAGTGTTGGTGTTGCTTCTAGAAGTAGGACCTGGAGTAGGAGGGGTTAGTGGAGGGGAGGTCATGAGTTAGGATTTGCACATGAAGAATCTGAGGTTCTTAGATGAATTCCAAGGGGACGGTTTGGGAGAGGCCTCCAGGAGGTTTGGATTTCAGGAGTTGTCTGGTTGGAGAAGATCTGGTGGCATTTCATATTATTATATGGCAGTTCAAGGCCTGGAAACGAGAGCATGTAAACTGAGAAGGGATAAGAACCCTGCTGGTGCTTCTAAGCCCATATGGTCCTAAAAAATACTCAAAGGGTCACCTAACCCTCGGGAGGGAAAGGAGAGGTTGCTGGGTGGACTTCTCTTTTTCTTCAAAGTCTGTACATTTCCTTTTGCTGTAACTCCCAGAGTCCCATGCATTCACATTCCAATTTGTGGCTCCAACTTAATGTGAAAGCCAGTTTGGGGAGGTATAATACTTGAAATTCCCAGATTGATCCCAACTTGGCAAAATAATCACCCAGAGAAAGGGCTACATTAACATAAATTGAGCAGATTTCTTGCAAAAGTACTTTCTCATCTTAAAAAAAAAAAAAAAAAACACTTAAAAATAAGACTATGTTTCTCAAAAATTACTCCTTATATGGAAATTCACAGTAAATAATTTTTTCCTGCTTTGGAAAAGGACCGTCGTTGAAAAGAGTTGCATATAGTTGTTTTTGTTAGTATTCCTAAAAATTCAAAATGTTTGTGTGACATGTAGTGGCTGAAACTTTTAACGTATATTTATTTCTAATTCATCTGTTCATCACAAAATACCTAAATATATAAAATCCAAGTGAAAGGAATCCAGAAAGTTGAGAAACTGCAGAGTATCTGAAGTTGAAGTCATTAAGGATGCTTGGACCCCAGCTGAGAGCAGCCCAAAAAAAGCAGAAACCCTTGGTTTCTAGGTCCCTAGGTGGGACCAAAAGAGCTAAGGAACCAGCATCGCTCAGGAAAATGTGTCACACTCAGATGGGAGTTGTCAAGGGCTGAGCCCTTGATGCTGGCTAGAGGAAGCTGCTCTCGGGTGTGAGAAGCCAGGAAGTAGTCCTGTTCAGGTAAGGAATCATCCAGGGTCACGGAGCTGGGCAGAGGGGCTTGAAGGGCTGATTCACGATCTCCAGGAAGCAGTAGGATTTCATGGTAAACCTGTAGGAGGCCATCTGCTTGTAAAGGGAGGCATTGGTAAGTGTGATTAAGGACTTTCAAAGGTTTCAGTTATAAGAGTAATTTTTTAAAATATCATGGATGGATATGATTTGTGTTTGCTCAGAGCATTTTTGTTACTCAACATGTTGTTTGAATATTTTCTGAGTCTTACCCAAAATCAAGAAAAAGAAAATATTTTAAAGGTCAGAGGCTATAAGCTTTTCATCCTTTAGCGAAGAGACATAGGTAATATAGTCCATGTATTCAGTTTAATTTAAATTGGGGCTTCCCTGGTGGCGCAGTGGTTGAGAGTCCGCCTGCCGATGCAGGGGACACGGGTTCGTGCCCTGGTCCGGGGGGATCCCACGTGCCGCAAAGTGGCTGGGCCCGTGAGCCATGGCCGCTGAGCCTGCGCGTCCAGAGCCTGTGCTCCGCAACGGGAGAGGCCACAACAGTGAGAGGCCCGTGTACGGAAATAAATAAATAAAGTGTCAGCTTGAGGGCGTAATTACTAAGCAATTGTCTGAAGATAGATTAGAGTGACATTAAGCCATGTTCCTCCTGTCTACCTGGGGATCTCGTCATATAGTAATTCATACATTTTAAGTTTTAAATATTGTTGCTATGGAGAAAATATTCATAATTTTAAATGAACTCTAAGGGTTTTATCTTCAGTCATGATGATGTCTCCTAATTTGGAGGCGCCTATAAGTAGTGGAAGAATTGGCTCTCTCCATATTTTGATGAGAAATAGAATGTCCCCTCTTAGACTCAATGCTTACAGCCCCCTAAGGCACACCATTTGAGGATTTTCCCTCAAGACCAAGTGTCTGGAAAGATCAATTGTGAAGTAATGAAATCAAAGAGTACTTATTTCCATGTTTTGACACGTATCCTGAGGCAGTAGACCCCAAGGGATGCAACTCTCTCAAAATGAATTAGCAATTTCAAATGTCATGGTATGTCAGTTTCCTCTAGGCTAATTCCCTGGAATTTGTTCTAGGTTCTTTCTCTTGAGTCTGAAAGGTGACCACCTTTTAGGCATCTTGAGCAAAACATTTAATATCTTCCAGATAAATATTCAGAGGCTGGACTCAGTGGAGCAGGGAAAAAAATAAGTGCATCTTTCTTTTGAAGAAATTGGCTTTGTGGATGACAGTGCCTTTCATCCTCCAGAGAATTTTGCATATGCAGTGGGCCAGGGAGTTTTATGGCGGGGCACTGAATCTATGGAGTTTAAGAGAATTAAGCTTTCAAGGAACAACACTCTGGGATTTAAACTCTAGTTCGAGATGATTTATATGTCAAAAGTAATTGAAGGCTTGTGGTTAGTTACAGTTGCAAAAGACAGACTCCCCTGGAATAAGAAATAGCAGCTGAGATGGAGTAAGGAACTGTCGTGCCTCTCTGTTTTGAAGTTTTGCCAGCTATTTTCAAAAATAGTAAGGTAATCCTGCTGTTATGCTCAATACTGGTGAGACCGTAATGAGTGTATTGGTTCCATAACTCAAGAGGAGTGTGGAGAATTTGAAGAGGGGTTGAAGGATAATCACAAAGATGAGTAACAGAACAAAAGGTAGGAAAAGTTAGGAAAACTGAAGAACTCATCAAGAACTTCAGCGTTCTTGAAACTCGTGAGTAGCTCCTTGAGAGAAGATGGTGTACATGTTTACTCTCTTCCTGGCTGGAGGGCTTTCCACTGCAGAAAGAGAACGGTTCCTTGACAGTGAATCTTGGGAAATAGCAGGAGAGGGAACCGAAAGAGATTGTAAAGTTGAATAGTAATAGTTCAAAGAGTTAGGGTGAGTAGAAGATCTATTTTCATCTATTTTTTGGCTTCAGTAAATTCTGACCCAGGTTGACTCCTTAGCCTTTTCCAACCATTTCTATGAATTTATTCATGTACTCCAGAGAAATACATCTTAAGTGCCTTTAGGAGTAGGAAATCAGATCATGCCCCGTGTTTGTATTCTTTGCATTCACGCACATCTCTGTCTCCTCAGTATTTTCTTCACATGGCTTTGTAAGAAAAGTTTGACGGTCACTGCCCTCAGCACTCAACAAAATGATGGCCACATAGTTCAAAATAGACTCTCTCTCCACCTCCTTTTTGTTCACAAAGCTCCAATAGTTCTTTGCCTTTTCAGGGTGCTATTGATTCAGCTGTCTCCCCTCAAGTTCATATGTTGAAGCCCTAACCCCCAATGCAATTTTATTTGGAGACAGGGCTTTCAGGAGGTAATAAATATTAAGTGATATCATAAGGATAGGTCCTAATAGCATAGGATTGGTGGCCTATCCCCACACCAGGAACCAAATCCACTGGAACCTTCATCTTGGATATCTTAGCCTACAGAGCTATTAGAAATAAATGTGTGTATTATCGAACCACCCAGTCTATAGCACTTGGTCATGGCAACCTGAGCACATTGATACACAGAAGAAAGTTTGCTGCTTGACTCTCATAATTTCATTTGTTTCAAATTGGTTCTCATGAGAAGAAACCTTAGAAATTTTTTTCTCATAATTATCTCAACAGAGATGAGAGGTGGGGAAACTCAAGGTATCGGGGAGAAGATGAGGGTGGTGAGAAAAGCTTGAGGCAGGTTTACCTTCAGCCATTTTTCCTCAGAGTGAAAACAGAGACTTGGTTGACCCCATACCTGAGAAGTGCCAGAATACTCCTTTAATCTTTAAATTGGGCTTACTTAATCTAATGATGATATTAGATTAGTTGATAAACTTAACAGAATGTCCCCTGATTTCATAAGTTCCCCTGGAACTTATTTTTCCAATATGATTACAAGATAGCCTCTGACAAATATATGAAAGACAGAAAGCCATACTTCAGAAAGATGATTTTCAGTTCCTTTACACATAGCAATAGTTTTTTTTTAATATGTATTGGGATGCCATGAGCTTTATGTTATGTGTGGTATGCAGGTTTCAGACCGTTAGGTATCTGCGAAGTTTAAGACATTTAAGGACAGAAGTCGACACTCAGAAATGTAAAATATAGTTAGAGAAGAGTCATATTTGAAAAACAGTTGAAGACTTGTGTTTGCCAGTTGAAGACTAAGTGATCTAATGCCTACCCCCCAGTACAATAGGAATTCAGCTAAGGAAGGCTTCAGTTAGGAATGGAACTTGAACTTAGCTTTGTTTTCTCTATCATTACTGTTTAAAACTTCACTGAACAAAAAACTGTTTCGTTCTTATATCCGTGTATTCACATAGATGATAACAGTTGCTTATAATGGAATGAATGCCCAGAATGAAAGACTGAACAAGTAATAGATATTAATCTAAGAACTGTCTCAAAGACTGGTGATTTGCTATAGAAGCTTATAATTGAATGCAGAAGCCTCTTCATGATACTGGCTGGATTTATTATGATCTGGCAAATTTAGAGAATCCTCAGACCTAGAATTTCTTGAGCCATAGAAATTTCTAAGGATTTTGCATTTATTAATTTCTCTCTTCCTCATAGCAGTCCTCCTTTGAGGTAGACACTGATCATTGTGCCCATTTTCCAGATGAGGAAGTTAAGACTGTAGGATATTGCCTGTGCAAGTCTCAGGGAAGGGAGCTGAACTCAGCAGTCTTGAGTCCATACCTCCTCTGGTCTATACTGCCTCTCACCAGTTCTAGCCTCTGTAGAGTCTGTACTGCCTCACCCTTAAGCTTCTCTACCTCTCAAACTTGTCTTATTCATAAAAAAATAGATCAATATATGACCAAAACTTATGGTCATAATGAAGATATGTTTATATTCTCTTAAGATATGAAGTCACATAATGTAGGCAAGGTCTTCTGCCTCATTTTCCACCAGGGCACATGGGAGCTCCCCTGGGTCGGAAGGAACAAATCATCTGTCACAGGTGATGGGGACCTCAGCCAAATCGGGCATATGATTATGTCTGTGCTCCCACATGGTAGCCTTGTGTAAATGAGCCATCTAAGTTCTGAATCTTTGAAACGAGGTTAGATGTTCCAAGAAATAAGAAAAGGTCTCTGGCACTATTGGCTGAAGTGCTTATATAATGTAAATTTGCTCTTGCATAATGGTAAATTAATTTTTTTTTTCTGTCTGGTGTTAGAACAGTAGAGATTTCCCTCCCTCTGTTTTAAAAATATTTTGTTTCATTTTTACCTTGAGACTCTGGGCTTGAAAATCAAAGCAATTAAAATGTTCCATTCTCTTGCACATTAATGAACATATAAAAATGGAACTGACGAAAAAATTCTGAGTCATCATTTGTCTTCTAACATAAACTTAACATCCTAAAATTTATCACACTAATCTTTTTTTTAAATATATATATTTATTTATTTATTTAATTTATTTATTTTTTTGGCTGCATTGGGTCTTCGTCGCTGCGTGCGGGCTTTGTCTAGTTGCAGCAAGCGGGGGCTACTCTTCGTTGCGGTGCGCGGGCTTCTCATTGAGGTATCACACTAATCTTGATCTGCGTCTTCAGTGTAAAGAAAAGTGTCCTCAATTTTATTACTAATACGCAGGTAATTTTAATAAAAACTACTTTCATTTTCATCAATTTTTATTTACCTTTTAGAGATGTATGTTTGTTTTTCATTGACATCTGTGCTGCAGGCAAAAACAAAAAGAACCCTAGAAATGACACGTAAAGTTGGAGTTGAATATTAAAGAATATTTTAATTTTACATTTAAATTTTTTTCTGATAATTTAAAAAAATATTTTACTATACACAGCACTAACAAAATGGTATTTTGTGGGTTATTTTTATTTAGGAAAATTTGGTTTACTGCTTTGACATGTTGGAACGTTTATATTACTCATAAATTTATTTTTTCTTACTTTCACAAGAAATGTGGGAGATCTTGAGGACCCAGTGGCTAAAATCATCACCCTAAACTCTGTGTAGTCAACTACAGTCATTACATGTAAAGCGATAAAGGTTGAAGTTCCTGCTAAGAGCTTAAGCGATGAAAATTCAACCTATGCTGTAAGAATTTTTTTTAACTATTTTTGTAGTTAGACAAACTAACTTTTTTCCCTTATATGCCTCAGGGTAGGCATATTTAGATAAAATGAAAGGAAACTCACTTTTATGAGTCTGGTTCTCAAAATTATGTTTAAGAACCAGAGAAAGAATTTTCATTTTCTTTGAAATATTTCAGATTCACTGTTCTATAATTGGATTTTGAACTAGACTTACGCAGTTATTTAATTTCACTTATTTGGAAAATATGCTAGACGATATGTACAATTCAAGTGACCTAATTGCCTCAAAATCATTTACCTTGATTTTTTTTTCATTTAATGTATGCATTACATCTGTAGGCATAATAATATATAAGAAGCGTTACCTCTAACTTCAACATCTTCTTCACCCTTTCTGTCTTTGCACTAACAAATTACCTCTTAAGAATATTATTTACAACACAGAGAGTATGTAAACCATCTTTATCAAGTAAAGTAATAGAAAGCACATATTTGGATTTGAAGCCAGAAGACATGATTTCTGGCCCTGTCTTTGTTACTTGCTAAAATTCTGGCTGTGGGTAAGGCACTTAACTTCTCTAAGCTACAGGTCTGCATCATTAAAATAGAGTTAATGATACCTGCTCTGTGGCTTGTATGAAAATCTCGGGTCAAAAGTATAAGTGCTGGGCTCCCCTGGTGGCACAGTGGTTGAAAGTCTGCCTGCAGATGCAGGGGACACGAGTTCGTGCCCCGGTCAGGGAAGATTCCACATGCCGCAGAGCGGCTAGACCCGTGAGCCATGGCCGCTGAGCCTGCGCGTCCAGAGCCTGTACTCCGCAACGGGAGAGGCCAAGTGAGAGGCCCGTGTACCGCAAAAATATATATATATATAAGTGCTATCTTTTGTAAACTGTAACGTACTATAAAAAGACAGGCTCCTGCATGCTCTCACTTTGTAGAAGTTGAAAGCTGTTAAGAGAGTAGATCTGAAATTTTATCACCACGAAAAGAACTGTAATAATATATGGGGATGGAGGTGCTGACAGACCTTATTGTTGTAATCATTTTGCAGTATATACATGAATCAAATCATCACATTGTACACCTTAAACTTATATAATTGTATGTCAGTATCTCAATAAATCTGGGATTGTTTTAAATAAAAAAGAATAAATAACAACAGAAGAGACATTATAAGAAATAATATAAAATTATGAGTAGAAAATTATCTGTGGCTAGAGTATCCAATAATGTAGCCACTTGCCACATGTAGCTATTCAGCACTTAAGATATACTCCAAGTATGAAGTTCATCATGTTATGAGGACTTACTATGAAAAAAATGTAAAATATCATATTAGTAATTTTTATTTGACTACATGTTGAAATTCTAATATTTTGGATATATAGGGTTAAATAAAATACATTATTAAATTTTTTTTAAGCGCAAGCTCTCATTGGGGCCGCAGAGTAGGTGTCTTGATGGCAACATGAACACTCGTGTCCTCCTCCTACAGTTCATCCCATCCCTGTCATTTTTACCAGCCTAGTGACTTAGGATGAGTTCCTTCACCTTTCTGAGTTTCAGTTTCTTCATTTATAAAATAAGAATTATGAAAACATTCCCTTCCTGGGGCAAAGTGAAATTTAAACAAGAAAGTACATGTAAAGCACTTGTAGAAGAACCTGGAAGGTTCTGAGCATAAAATAAATAATAATTATTATTATCTTCGTTAAAGGTAATAATAATTAAAATACACATATTCGGCAGCATACTGACACATTTTTGTACTTGGCATTTGCAGTACATGCTCAGAGTAGTCTGTATGTTTAGAAGAGAAAAAAAGTGATTTTTCAGTTTTTATACTATTTCTTTTTCTGTACTAGATAATACATATGTGCTGTAAAAGCTCAAAATATACAGAAAAGCACTGAGAAGAAAACAAAAGCACCAGCCATCCAACTATCCAAATATAATCACTGTTTAGCATGTTTCAGAAGGAAAAATACTTGAGCAAAAGTGATTTCAGGGAAAACGAAGGTAAACAGATGACAGCAGTAGAAAGTGGACGGATTTGGGTTGCAGAGGAACCAGTCCCTAAGAATGGAAACCAGTGGATGGGGTGGGATTGGGTTGGAGGGCAGAGGCACGGACTCAGGAAGTATAAGAAAGGCAGTTTTAACAAGGACTGATAATTACTTCAAAATGCCAGAGACTAAGTAACTAAAGCACTTGCCCTTGCTTAGGGTAGAGTCGCACTGATTTCACTGTTGCCTCCATAGCATTTGGCTGCCCTACTATCAGTGATGTCTGGTTTACAGAGTTATCCACACAGACACAGGGAGAGGGGTCAAGAGGTATAAACCACTTTCCAATCCTTTCCCGAGAAAAATAAAATAGAAAAAGGAAAGATCACTAAATTCCCTCTATCCTTCCCTTCATAACTTATGGTGTCAAAAAAACACTGTCCTCATGGACAGAGAGTGAGTAAGAACTGGCAGCATGGAAAACGAGGAAGAGAAGGAAATTTGACATCCTTGGATTCATGCTGATGGAACTGGAGAATTATTCATACACAGGGGCAATTAAAAAAAAAGATTCTAAGAAAGAAATGACAAACCAAGTTTGTCAAATTCATTTACTAGAAACAGGCATTAAGAGGTAATTATTATTTTGTAAAACCATGCACTGTGACAGCTATTATGAACGCTACAATGTCTGTACTTGACATTACTACATAATTAAGAACAGATTATTTCAAATCTTGAGAAATTACTCTCTTGTTTCCTCCTTAAAGGTCATTATTCCTAAATCATTAATCTGAACTATTACAGTGCTTTAATAGCATATATAAAAAATAGTTTAAAAGTTTAAGGCAGGGCTTCCCTGGTGGCTCAGTGGTTGACAGTCCGCCTGCCGACGCAGGGGACACGGGTTTGTGCCCCGGTCCGGGGGGGATCCCACGTGCCGCGGAGCGGCTGGGCCCGTGAGAGCCATGGCTGCTGAGCCTGCGCTCCGCAACGGGAGAGGTCGCAACAGTGAGAGGCCCGCGTACCGCAAAAAAAAAAAAAAAGGTTAATTAACTAAAATACATACACTTGCTTGGGGAAGAACCACACTGAGTTTCCCATTGCCCCTGTAGTATTCAGCCCGAAGAAACAATAAGTTCAATAACTAGTTACTGAGGGTAGACTGTGTGTCTTATGGGCTGTGACTGCAGTGTATGGCCCCTACCTCCACATGGCCAGGGTCCTGGTTGTCTGTGTCTCTCTTGCCCCTGGGAGTCACTTGTATAACACAAGTGGTAGAGGCTCAGTCAATTCTTGAGGGTTAATAAGCAGGTGTGTTCTCACAAATTTAACTCTCTAGCACAGTTTTAAAGTTGTATATACTTATTTATTAAAACCTGGAAAATAAAAATTTTAAAACATTCATAGTCGCAACACACACACAACCACAGCTAGCCTATTGATATTTTTCTTTAAAGAGTTTTTTAATAAGTTTTTCTCACCATGACTTTAATAATATTACATGTGTAATTTCTGACTTCTTTATTTAATGTATCAAAAGTATGTTCAGCTTTATTACATAATTTTATAAAACTCATGGATGAGTGGTGTCATGGATTGAATGTTTGTGTCCCCCCCAAATTCCTATGTTGAAGCTCAGACCTCCAGTGGTATTTGAAGATGGGGTCTTTGGGAGGTGTTAGGGTTAGATGGGATCGTGGTAGTGGGGCTCTGGTCTGACAGTATTAGTGCCCTTTTAAGAAGAGATAGCAGAAAGCTCATTCTCTCTCCATACAAGCACAAAGAGGTCATGGGAAGACACAGTGAGAAAGTGGCTCTCTGTAAGCCAAGACAAGAGAGTCTTCATTAGCCTGAATTGGCTGGTACCTTGATCTTGGACTTCCCAGCCTCCAGAACCATGTGAAATAAATGTTGTTTAAGCCATCTTGTCTGTGCTATTTTGTTATAGCAGCCTGAGCAGACTAAAACAAGTGACTATATTATATACTGTTTGATTGTTTCTAATTGTTAATAGCAATCAATATCATTATGATATATATCTTTTACATAAAATATTTTTCTATATTTCATATTACTTTTGTGCAGATTCTCAGAAGTGGAATTATTTGACCAAAGAGAAGAACGTTTGCTAAGGGTTTATAAACTGTACCAATTTACATAGCCAAATGGAATATAGAAAAAGGCTGTCTTCAACCTAACAGCACTGAACAGAAAAACATGATTAAAACTCTTTAAATGTTAGTTAAAATATCAGAGCTATGTTTGAAACCAGCCTTAGGAAAATAGGGAAGACATTTAATTTCTTTTATCTTTCCTTTTTCCTACTCTTAATTTTCTTCCCATTCAGCAGGATTGTATTTTCCTTCACTCTGGAAGGAAAAGGAATCCTGGATCCATATGCCTTCAGTTTTTTAATTTATTCTGTACCTTTCCGCCAGGGTACCAATATTCTTTTCCGTTCTCCCCTGCCTGAGACATTGATGTTATATAATGCTAGAATCTTAGCTGTGCAAAGGATTTCAGAGGCTATCAACCAACATCCCATCTAATACATGCTATTCACTCTGTGACATCTTCAGCAAGTATTGATTTAATCTTAAATCACCTTCAGTGATAGGAAACTCACTATCTCACAAGCCAGTCTCATTTACTGATATCCATCTCTGACTGTTGGAAAATTGCCCCAGATGGCAAGCCCAAAACTCTGACACCTCGTCCTGTTAATACTGGTACTACCTTCTGGAGGGATCATGAAGAGCAAATCTAATTCCACTTTGACTTGAAAACCTTCAGAAATTTGAAAAGAGCAATCAAATCCACCTTCTCCTGGATAACTCTTTATCAGTCCAGCCCCTGTCCCTGTGTGATATGACTTTGAGTCTCATTAGCATTCTATCACCCTGGGGATACTCTCCACTGTGGGCCTGTTCCTGTGAAAGCAGATGTCATAAACCCACAGCCTGCAGCCTAGTTTTTGATCCTTGAGTATTTGGGAGGAAAAAAAGAAGGATCCGAAGGGCATGATTTCCTTGGTTTGGCAGGTTCCCCCTTATTTCCTACTGCTAGAAGTTATGAGTCACCTAAGTTACCTGCCGACTTTTGGAAGCATTTCTGTGGCCTCTGTCTTAAAGGGTAGATTCCTCAACTCACCTCAGTACTGTAGGTGATCTGAACAGTTTGGAGGAAAAGAGAGCTGTCCTCTCCCTCATTTCACTACATTTCACTAATGGGTGAAAATCAATGTAGTACTTTTATCAGCCATTTATACTCTTGGCTTTTGTTTACTCTTCATTTGTCTTCTTAATAGTAACTCGAGTTCCTAAGACATTCTTCCACCCTTTGACATTCCTGATGAGTCATTTCTCGGCTGTCTTTTACTTGTGCAGTTAGTTTTTTGAACCTAAGTAAGACTTTGCATTTGTTACCACGGCTTATCTTTTCCTAAAGTCAGTCCACCAAGGCAAAATGGGAGAACTTTTTGCATCCTGGTTCTGTCAGTCCTTCACAGGATTGTGTTGTCTGCAGAAAGCTTTGTCTCTGTCATATGCTGATAAGCTGGTGAGCAGGACCAGGCTGAGGAGGTATCCAGAAACAGGGTTCTGCAAACGTTCTTCTTCCCCCCAAGCTCAGCTCTCCTTTCTTGTCTTTGAGTCTTTCCTCCTTCACCAAGACTCGACACTGAGGTGTGGGAGTTCTGACTTTCAAATGGCCTTCAGGTCTTTCTCCTCATTCTCATGGATGGGAGCTGTCCCTCACCTAATTAGGCCTAGAGTTTTTTTGTTTGTTTGTTTGTTTTGCGGTACGCGGGCCTCTCACTGCTGTGGCCTCTCCCGTTGCGGAGCACAGACTCCGGATGCGCAGGCTCAGCGGCCATGGCTCACGGGCCCAGCAGCTCCGCGGCATGTGGGATCTTCCCGGACCGGGGCACGAACCCGTGTCCCCTGCATCGGCAGGCGGACTCTCAACCACTGCGCCACCAGGGAAGCCCAGGCCTAGAGTTTTGTGAGTAATTACCTAGTTTGGCCAGCTGACTCTTTCTTTTAATCCATCTTTCATAACATTACCCAACCATTTTCCTAATATATCACACTCATCATGTCTGCTCTGCTCCTGGTCTTTTAATAGACGGTAGTTAGCCATGCAGATTCTTCTCTGTGGGGTACATGGCCTCAATGATCCCCTTCCTTTCAAACCCACCCATCGTCCTAGGCAGCCTGGACTTCTGTGTTTGCGTATGCTCACTCCTTTCTTGTTCTTGCTATTTCTTTTGCTTAAAATATTCTTTATTCTCCTTCCCGTCCATCCAATTCTTACCTGTTCGTTAAAGGCCAGATTTAATCCTTTTCCTCTATATAATTTATTGACCCTGGTCCACACTAGTCAACTTTAAGTCAACTGCTAAAATCTAGGTAATAAATATTCTGTTATCACTCTCTTAATAGTTCCAGTTGTGTTATGTTCCTCCTTCTGGGCTGGAGAGTAAGTGCCTTGAGAAGGCACCAGGTCAATTAATGCTTTGGTCTAAACCACTTCCTGAAATAGCATCAGTCCTCTAGTTGATGCTTGGTAAATATTGCTCTTGGGTTGAAACAGTTATCTTTCAAAGGAATGTGGTGCTAAAATGAATCGCTGATTAATCATGGAATTAATTTGATTGATGGGTTGAGTGTGGAATTTACACTGAGGATAATATTTGGGGATGATCAACTTATTTCCAGCTCTTCTAACAATATTTCTGAAGAGCTGTCGACTTGCCCCACAAGCATGGCTGTCTTGAGTCAATTCTGGCATTCCTATCAAAGAAGGACACTGTGGGCAGTTCTTCTTTTAAAAACTCTGTAGGTAAATTCTTCCCTTTGCTGAGTAATGGGCACTACTCCGAGCTGTCTTTCACAAATGCTGATTCAGAACACATTGTGTGTGTGTTCAGTTTACGTCTAGAAAAGCAGGCATTGCCTTTTTCTCCATTCTTTTTTTTAAATTCATGTCATATACTAAATCAATGTCTAACATTTACAAAAACAAAATTCTCCTCATTTGCTACACAATAACATCTTAAGACTTGAATTCGACCCACTGAGTTATATATTTCTATAGAGACTTGAGTCTCCATCCATAAAAGTAGCATGCAATGAGTAATTTCTTTTGTTTGTCCTGATTTACAGTGTCTTTATTTCAACATTTACAGTCTTCAATAGATATCATATATGAATTGATAAAATTTTAAAGTGCTTTCAAAATTCCACAGACTGAGTTATCCCATCCCCCTCCATTATATATTGTTATGATTAATTCAGAGTTGTATCACCCACTGCAGAAATATATTGATTAGGCCCCTAATTAAGAGTGGCATTGGGCTCCATCTTGCATAAAGAGAGCAACACAGATAAGCCATATTTCTACTCTCCTGGGACACTCAGTTTTGCTTGATTCTTTTGCACATTTACACCAGTTTCTGGTTCCTAGGGTGACAGAGGAAGTTTCTAAATTGTCTGGAAATTACATATCCCTACACACTGGAATCCCTTTAACTGGGTGATGTAGCTTTCACTACCGCTGTGCCTGTGGGCAAAAAGCAAAGTGCAAGGCGCTTCCAGGTCCCAGTCACATTCAGGAGGCACCAGGTTAAGGAAAACACAAAAACATTCGTGTTTACTAATATGGTTTGATTTCTATTGTTTTGGGTAGAGGTGTGAGAAATTACTACAGTACGAATCAAGAAATGCATAAGGTCAACCAGCTGATGACTGTTATCTGGTAATATTTCATTTTCTCTTCTTTTTACCCCAAATATGTGTCCTCTTATTCCCGATAAAGGAAGCAAAGTCTTCTTGCTCTTGTGAGACGATAACATAATAAGCATTAAATTCAAATTTTGGTATACCTGTCTTCAAAGCTTTAGGCTGAAATGGTTTAATCAAATTATAACACAAATTGATGTGTATATACATCACTTTAATAAGTAATAATGTCATCTTGTAAGAATTAGTTGAAATTTGTGTTTGGTTCACCTCTATTCAGAATTTACTTGTTTATTAATTAATGCAGGAATAACTCTTTTTTTTTCATAAATTTGACATTTCAGCTGGAAAGAAGTGGAAGAACTTTGGGGGAATAGTTCTTTGGGACGGTAATAAACATTTGTCCTTTAGATATTTTATGAAAGTCTCAGAGGCTTAATCCAGCTTTGTTCATTTTAAAGAAGAAATCTTGTTGGGGAAAGTTTTTAAAACACCCTTTCACAGCTTTTTTGGAAGTAGTCTATATCAGCTGTGATTTCTGCACAACAAATAACTTTGAAGGTAACTAACACAAAAAGCAGAAAGAGCTGCACCTATGAATCAAAAGTACGTGCAAACTTTAGAGTGGTTCTGCATCTTGTGCCCTTGGGGAAGTGTGGGGTGAAACAAACAATGAAGAGCTGGCCATGAAAATTATAAATGAATGGGAGAATTCTTCCTCCCGTTTAACTGATGTATCAGTCAGGAAAGAACTTTTTGCAGAATGGTGATTTGAATTTTTGTATGGATTACAAAAAGGGAAATTTTGGTAAACCAGATCCATGAAGAAGACGTGATTTGAAAGAATGTTGAAAAGACGATAAACTATCAAAAGTGTATTTTAGCTTCTTATCGCAGAAGCAGGAAGACAGTTCTCTGCAACCTTTTTCCAAGTAGCTGGATCTCTCTTGTGCAATACAAGTAGCAAAATAAATATGAGGTACCTTCTCTGTGTAGAACACTCCGATCAACATCATGAGTGGTACCAGAAGGAGGAAGAGGTAGCCCTCGTCCCAAAGGACTTGGTTTATTTCTTAGAGGAAGATAAGATGTATACGAGTAGCTACAATGCAAGAGAGAATTTGTTAGTATTTATAATAAAGATACAAATAAAGTGCTAGAGAGAGCTTAGAGGAAATAAATTTACTCCAGCTAGGGATTTTGCAGAAGAATTTACATGGAAATCATCTTTGTGCTAATCGTAAACGTTAATGAGAAATTCTCTACGCATATGAAAAGAAAAGGCTCTCCAGATAAATTTGGAAAAGAAAAAAGTATGGAACATGGTTGCAGAAAAGCAAATAGCCCCCTTTGAATATAGTTCAAGTTATACTTGCATATATTAGTGTCCTAGGACTGCTGTAACAAAGGACCACAGATGGAAGGACTTAAACCACAGAAATTTATGGTCTCAGAATTCTGGTGGCTAGAAGTCCAAATCAGAGTGTTGGCAGGGTTGGTTCCTTCTGAGTGCTGGAAGGAATCATCTGTTCCATGCCTCTCTCTTAGCTTCTTATGCCTGCCAACAATCTTTGGTGTTCTTTGGCTTGTAGATGCATCTCTCCAGCCTCTGCTTTTGTCTTCAGATGGTGTTCTCCCATGTCTCTGTATCCAAATTTTCACTTTTTATAAGGACATTAGTCATAGTGGATTAGGGCCCACCTGGATGACCCCATCTTTACTCGATTACCTCTGTTAAGACCTTATCTCCAAATCAAGTCACATTATGAGATGCTAGGAGTTTAACATATCTTTTGGAAGGGAAACAGAACAACCCATAACAGTATGTAAAGGAGAGAAAAAGGACAATTGGGGCTGGAAAAGAGATTCACTTTATGTATCAAGTGGCCTTGATGTTCATAATAAGGAGCATAGATGTTATTTTAGGCAGTGGAGCTGTGTGGCCAATATGTGCAAGGTGATTACATTACCTTGGGATACCAAGTAAGCTTTTATACACGATTGGGATGTAAAGTTGTGAAGGAAAGGGTAGACATAAATGATATTGAAGACAAAGAGAAATGCAAATTTAAAAAGTTTAACTCTGAGATGAGGAATTTGGATATAAGGGAGGATGGTTAATTGATTACAAGATGGAAGGAAAATTTATTGAGGAAAATAATACCTTCATTCAACTTCCAAGAGTTGGAAAAGACACTGAACACAGCAAGGACCCAGCGTGCAGACCATTTCCCCACTCCACGTTATGACAGTATCTAAAACCCTGTTTTCAAACACCATCTTGAATGGTGTTGGATGGACTGTCTTCTTGGAAGTTTGGAAGGAGGAGAATTTGCTAGCCACGAAGCAGAATTGGGAGAGACTCCCACTAACTTCTTAAAACTAGAAAAAAAAATTACTTCCTCTCTGCCCTACACATGCACACACACACGTGAGAGTATGAACAGGCATACTCTCACACACCAGAGACAGGGAAGTGCTAAGGGGATACATACAGAAACTAAATTTATTGTACAAGTGATTTCCAAACAAATGTAAAAAACAAAATGATGTCTTTCAACATATGTGAGGAAAGTGAAGGCAGTATACAGGAGTGGAAGGAACAGAGTTTAGAGTCTGGGAGGCAGCCTTACACAGAGCTCCATAATCTGTTTTCTGGGTGACTGTGGACAAATGAACTAATCTTTCAAACTTAGGTTAATGTGCTATGTAAGGTGGGGATAAATATGTCATACAGTTATTTGGAGGATTAGGTGAAATAAGCTATATAAAGAACACAATAAGTGTTCCATAACTCTTTCATTATTATGAATTCTAATTTTCATAAGCCAAAGGATTCCAGACGTTACTCCCCATAGAGTTAAACATGTGCTTACGCACAGACTGACTTGCTATCTTATTCTTAAGCCGAAAGGAAATTAACTGGATAATAAAAATTTTAATCTGAATCTGTGGATGGAAAACACATGGCTTTTGTGGCACTGTGATGATTCTTAGTGAAAGTGGTAACTATTGTTTGTGTAAAGTTTCCTTCAGTTTGTTTAGCTTTGCAAACCTAGATGTTCTGAATAATGAGATACTTGTTTTAGAAGTAAATAAAGTCTACATTTTCAAATGAATGTACCAATAATTTTGTTGGAAGAAAACTTAAGGAACAATTCTAAACTTTTAATGCAGATGTGTGATATTGGGCCTGCAGAGAAATAGAATAGCACGGAAGCACTGGTTTTGAAATAGGATGTAAATAAAACATCTTCCTTTTCTCGTTGCTTTTGTATTTTTTGGTACGCAATAATTCCAGTAGACGTTTTCTGGGCAACAGAGTTTGTCAGCATTTACTCTGTTGAGAATGTAGAAAAGAAAGCAGTAATTAAATACCTTCACTTATCCTACTTTACCCCTGACTCTGTAGCTAAACTTAAGCATAGATTGAAAATAAACATACCTTGGGATAACTTAATATAGAAAAGTATTGGGTATCCTTGCCCTTGAAGCAATCTTTTATAAGGTTATAGATAGTAAATGCTTTCATGTATACTACTTTAGCTTTTTCTTTCAATCTGTCTCTGACTTGGTAAATAAATGCCCTGGGATATTTTGTTAAGTGAAATACCCACTTATCTTTTTAAAGAGTAGACTATGGCAGCATCTGAACGTAGTAATTCTGGAACATGGGAGAGAATGTAGCCTGCAGGATGTTTGAGTCTATGTAGTAACACCTTATTTTATGGATTGAAAAAATAGCCAGGAGACAAAACAAAGCAAAAACCAGTCCTACCAATATAACACTACACAATTTTTTAGAAAATAGGAAAAAAATAGTCATAATTTCACTCAGCTATTAACATTCTTATTCTTTTTCCTAGTTATAATCACAGCATGTGTAAAAGTTTACAGACATTATATTTTGGAACCTTAATTAAATTTCCCATCATAATGTGAACTCTTACATTGCTTCATTAGATTTATAATTATCATTTTATTAGATATATAATATTTCAGAAAATAGTCCTTCATCTAATTAAATATTTCCCTATTGTTAGGCATTTATAGTAATCTCAATGTTTCAATATTTTCAAAATTATAAATAACCATGCAACAAGTTCTCTCTTATATTAGCTAAGATTTCATGTTATGTGTCTTACCTGAGAATATAATTCCTGAGGTTAGATTGTTCAGGTTTCCACTTCTTAGAACCAGGAAAGAAAATATATTTCGAATTAGAAAAATGTCTTAGCAGAGTTACTATGAATGTGTCTTGAGTTTTTTTAAGAAAATAAACCTACAATGTTAGCATTAAATATTCCATAAAGAAATGATAAAATTAATTTTCTGAGAAATTAGGATATCCAAATTGATATTACTTTGTAGGCTTAAGCAAAAATAGATCAAAAAGCTTTTCCTCCTTCCTGGAAGTGGTGTTTATGAGCATGTAAGATACATATTTGAGTTCCTTTTATGAAATATGCAAGGTAACTTAAGAAGGTAGCTACTTCTCAGAGGCAAAAGGGCTAGAATGGTTAATTAATTAAATAACTTTTATGAGTCTCTAAGCTTGTCTTCCTCCTTGGGTGTAGAAATGGTTTCTGAGCCTGAAGTGTAAAGGTAGACTTGATCTTATTTATCGTTATCTTTTGTTGGGCTGTTAAATTGTTTCATTCGCAATA
Source organism: Phocoena phocoena (assembly GCF_963924675.1). Lineage (NCBI taxonomy): Eukaryota > Metazoa > Chordata > Mammalia > Artiodactyla > Phocoenidae > Phocoena > Phocoena phocoena. The sequence continues at coordinate 74,371,174 of NC_089234.1, read as the reverse complement.
GTTTGTTCCTGTGGTCCCATGACAAGTTCAGTAACATCAACCAGCCTTCAAGGTCCATGTTGCCAAAAAGAAATTTGCAACTTAAAAAAAAAAAAAAGTTACCCAAAACTCTTATCTATCTAGTCCTGCCTAGTTATTTGCATATTTTAAAATATATAATGCTTCCTCTTCCTATTTTTCTGCAACTAAATAGAGTATTCATTAAAAGTTTTAACAAACAGAGTACAGTCACACTGACATTGCAGCTACTTGAAACCGTGAAGCCGGTTCCCACCCCAAGCCTTTGCTCTCTCTGTTGCCACTGTCTAGAATGCTTTCACAGACTGTCCCCTGGTGAGCAGGGGCCTGCTCAAATGTCTCCATCCTCAGGCAGCTTTCACTGACGACCAGATCTAAAATAAATAGTCATACTCCAGACAGTTACTCCTTTTACATACGTACCCTGCTTTATTTTCTCAGTAAAGCAGCTAATGTTATCTTATTAATTTTGCTGCAATTTTGTGTTCCCCTCTAGAATACAATTCCTTTTAATCAATGACGTTATCTGTTCTGTCCATATAGACCAAGCTAGAATAGTCCTTGTTATGTGGCAGGTACTCCGTATTTGTTGAAATAATGAATGAATTGTGAATAAGTGAATTAATGAATGAATGAAATCCATGTTATAGACATGGATCAGCTGAGAGGGGTTGGGATCCCTTTAAATGGTTATTGGCTGCTTTTGGAAATAATTGGTGTTAGAGACAGCCTTTTAAGAGTTCTCTGACTTAGGAGACAGTTTCTGGCAGGTTCTTATTTGTTGGGAAGTTCTAGTTAAGTAACTAAATAGAAATAAGTTTAAAGAGATAGCCAATGGTATATCTAAATTCTTCATTACTGACAAATAATTGCTTGGTAGCAAAGCTGCTTGTTTAATTTTATCCTTAAAGCCTAAGTGTTTAAAAAAAGTCAATACCATAAGTCAAAACAATATCCATATTAAATAGGTTAAAAATGATATTAATTGGCATTTGGCACAAAATGTCATTGTATCATGAGACACAACTAAAAGAAACTATGTGGTCCTCCTATACCATGGCCGGATAAGAAAGGAACTGATGATGGTTCTTATAATGGCAATTTCTTTTCACCATCATTGACCCTGAAGGCTGGTTAATATTGTCGGACTTATCATGGGAACCCAGGAACAAAAGATTGTGAATTAGACAATTTAATAGCCCAATTACATACTAAAAGATAAACAACCTTTCTATCTATATCTATATTCGTATCATTGAAGATCAATCGTTGCAAAATTCCCCGATCTAAGTTGGGCAGAGATTTCATAAAGTCTTAGTAATTTCCTATCAGTAGGTAGGCAGATAATGCCAGAAAATACGTCAGAACTGTCTGAGTAATGACATAGCATTGTGAATGATTAGTATTGTTGAAACTGTAGAGATAGATGTGATGTGGGTCTGTGTATGCAACACATGGGGAGGGACCCAGGAAGGGGGCAACCTGAGGTTCACTTCCGAAGCAAGCCTCAATTAAGCATGTAAATTAAAATATTTTCCTGCATATTATTTAATCATTTAACCAGGTATAGTGCAGAGAATTTGATAGCTATAGAATATCAAGTTTAGATTAAGTAATTTAATAAAATTTTCTTATGTGTCATTCTTGGGAAATCACTCCTTTCTGTGCATAAGGACAAAAAAATACAGCCTGTCTCTGAGCACCTGTCATCCATGTACCCAGCATTTTTCAGTACTCCCCAGACAACCTACTTGTCTTCCTTGTCAACCTCATTCATGCTCTTCCCTCTGCTGGGAAAGCCCATCCTCCTCTTTTCTGGTTTTGTTCGGCTTCATTTTAGGGAATTGAAGGGATACTGTTCTGAGTTTTCCCAATTATTTGACCACTCGTGCTCACCCTGTTAGACCTGCCAAAAATGACACCTCCCCTGTGACACCTGCCTGAGTCCCCAGGTGAGATAAGTGGGGGCTTCTTTGGGGCCCCCATGGCTTTGTGCAGATGCGACCACTGTGGCTCTGGTGAGATTATTTAGGTTTAGTTCATTGCTTGCCCATCTGTCTGTCTCTCCTTCCACACCATGAGCCCTTGGGGCTCTGCATGGATTATATCTGTAACAAGTTGGAATTTTTCTGCTCCTCTGAGATCTGGTAAACTTTATTCACCCATATCTAACTTTGCATTGTCTTAGAGTCCAGAGTTCGCCCCACAGGTCCTGAAAATTACTGGAGTTAATTTCTGTTCAATCACCAGTGTCTTCATTCCAAGCTCAACGTGCCTTAGTAATTCCCTAGCACCCAGACTCACCACTCAGCCCCTTCCCAATTTGCCAGAAAAAATATTTGACTTTCTCCAGAATTTGATGAGCTTAGTTAATGATTCACCAAATATTTGAGGGGTTAGGAGGAAAGGGTCACAAAACACAACAAACCCTCAGTCCCCTGCCACTCTCCCGGTCCCCCTTTCCCTGTGTAAAGCGTCAGCCAGATCCTTCCCCAAAGCTCGCTCAGGGCAGCTCCTCCTAGACAGGCTCCTCGTGTTCTCAGCTTTTATCCCTAGCAAGCTTGTTCAGAAACATTCCCACAAAGGAAGCTCCCCCTTTAAGAGAAACTCTCAGACTACCCAAAAAGGGAACAACTGCTTTGATCTCAGGTCTTATTCATCTTTGTCAGGAGTACAAGACCAAGATTTTTGTAGATGCTAAAAAGAAAATAGGCTGGACTCTGTTGTCTCAGTTAACTTGGTCCCTGATCAATTTCAGGCAACTTCAGCTGTCTTCTATTTTGGTTATCCTTGGTTGTGATTTGAATGACTTAATTGATTTGTGAGCTATTTTAATTTTCCTTTTGCCCTTCACAAAATTCTCCTCAGATCAGAAGAGAAAAGTAGATTGTGTGGAAGTCATCTCTTACTTAGAAATACTTGTGTAAAATAAGTGAAATCTATTGTTTAAAAAAACTAAAAATATCAAAATTCACCTTTGAGTTTATCAGTAGGATCATATACTAATAGAACTCTGTGGTTGGAATGAATGAACACCCAGAGGTCTTTGTAACTGGGAGGATATGTGTGACTATTGAAAACACTCAGCGTTTTAATGAGCTCCTCTTGCCAACATTTAGGAGGATATAAGCACGAGGGCGTATTGCTTCTATCACCATAATGGCAATCTCAAAAGCAGTTTCCCTTAAGAACCTGAGAAAGGTGATAGAAAGATCTATTTTGTAAAGACTGAAAGAGAACCCCGAAACACCAATAAATTAACCCTAACCCTAACCCTAACCTTATTAGAATTCATCTGTTAGATTAGAATTCACCTGTTAATGATAAGGTAAAATGTTCCATAGTGGAAGGATAACCATATTTTGTGTGGTAGAGATGGTCTGTTATCCCCAAGGGTAGAGTGACTATATCTGGACTATTTCATTGCTCCCCTGAAGTGGAATTTGACCGTAAAGTAAAAGGACATGTTTTTGGCCTTTTAATTTACCCAGGATTTAAACATGGGTATGATCTATGACGAGCCAATCAGAGATGTGTTTGGCATTCTAAAGCCCCTTTAAATCCTTGTCACAGGGCCAGTTTCCAGTGCCTAAAAAGGAAGTCCACACAGGCAACACAAACACTGCCTGCTGAGCCTGGGCACAGTCTGCTTCTGCAGAGACTGTGTAAACGTTCTTCATGGGCGTTTCTATGTGGTAGTAGACAAGAACATAAAACACATTTAAGAGTGTCATCTCCATTTTGGTAGCTTAGCCAAATAAACTAAACTCTGAACTGGAAGTCAGAGATCTGAATTACAATTCCAGCTCTGTGATCTACTGTCTGCATAACACGACCCAAGTCATTTCTGAGTTCTGGGTGCCAGTTTCTCCATCTGTAAATATGGGCGATACTACTTGCCTTATCATTAAACTGTCCATGCTGTAGGAGTGGTTGATATCTTGTGTGTCCTTCACATCTGCAGTCGTGCCTGGTGCAGTGCTCAGTAAGTGCCTTTTGAGGAACTGATTTGGGTTTGTCATAGTCATCAACTAAAATGATAAGCAGAACAAGGTCCAGATAAAATATGGAATGATGAATGCAATTATATTATCGATGATACGTCATTGGAGATGACGTTACTTATTCAACAGTTTGTACAAACACCAACACCACATGATTTTGTTGTTGAAGTATGGTGGTTGTTTTTTTCAAATTGAAGTATGGTTGGTTTACAGTGTTTCAGGTACACAGCAAAGTAATTCAGTTATACATATCTATACATATATACGTATATATATATACATCTTCTTTTTCAGATTCTTTTTCATTGTAGTTTATTATAAGATATTAAATATAGTTTCCTGGGCTGTATGGTTGGTCCTTGTTGTTTATCTATTTTATGTATGGTAGTGTGTATCTGTTAATCCCGAATTCCCAATTTATCGCCCCTTCGGTAACCATAAGTTTGCCTTTTATGTCTGCCAACACCACATTGTAAGAAGCCTTCTTGTGTAATGGATTTGGTCATTCTGTGACTCCAAACACAGTTTCCCATGCTCAGAGAGTTTTGCACTTACCTATTTTATTCTGTTATGTCAGCTAAAGCTAGTGTGACCACATGTCCCAGTTTACCAGGGACCTCCACAGTCTACCTATGTTGTCCCAGCATAATTATTAATATTACCCCCTTTCACCAGCAAATGTCCCAGTTTGGATGATAAATCATATGGTCATTCTATTTAAGCCTAAATAATGATGTTCTATTTATATTCTATAAGGAAAAGAGACTAAGCAAGAAACTGGAGAAATGTATACAGCTCTTTATGGTTTTACACCTTGATCTTGAGACTAGACATAGTGTTAAAACAACAGATTTCTCTTATATCACTTGAGTAAGTCATCCATCTATGTCTAACCAGCAATGCTTGCTAAGTCAGATTCTGCCTCAAGGCCTTAATTTCCTGGCTTAGAAGTGCTTTCTGCTTGCCTGCAGGAGATCTAATCTTCTACCAGTTTCCCCACCTGAAAAACTGGAAAGTCCCAGGGTCTGCATTCATTCATTCCGTAGATATTTATAGGATCAGCACAGCTAGCATGACATAGACAGCTAGGTGTGCAGTTGTGAGCATGAATGTGACCATCCTTCATGGAGGTCACCTTCTAAAGAGAGAAACAAATATTACTAATCACCCAAACATAAAGCTGTGCTTCTGATAATGTTCAAAAGAGAGCTGGAGGTGTCGGGTGCTCTGAGAGCTGATAATAGGTGGATGTGAGCTGATCAAGAATATTCAGGGAAGGTTTCTTTGCGGAAGCTTCAGCTGAGTTGAGATCAGAAAGGTAAGTCAGCATTACCTTGGTGAGGGAAGAAGAGTAGACGTGGAAGATCTCTTGGGCCAAAGTCCTGTGGTGGGAGGGGAGTATTAGCATAAGAGTGGGAGGGTACAGAAAGGCCAGAACTTGCCCGGACACAGTACAGCAGTCAGGGAAAGCCTTGTGGGAAATGAAGCTGCAGAGGTATCATAAGAGGTAGGGAAGAAACAGAAGTGTCTTAAACCAGGGGGTTGTGATCAGATTTGTGCTTGGAATATATCAGCTCACCTAAGTTGTGTAAGATAGATTGAGGGGCAAGGGAACCAGAAGAGGCAAGATTACAAGGTAGGAGGCTTTCATAGCAGTCCTGGCTGGAGATGAAGATGGACAGATTACAAAAGGAGAGAAATATGCTGGCTTGATACTCAGGAGGTAAAATCTGTAGATCGACGTGATGTTGGTAAGATATGGGAGGGGGGAAGGTGAGGATGGGACCAAGGATGACTTCCAGTTTCTAGCTTGGGCATTGCGTGGTTCACAAATGCATCTTGGCTGCCTTTCATCTTTCACTTTGTCCATCTGACACCAGTCTTGTGTTCATTCTGCTGCAGGGCATGGGATGCTATCCCCAAGAGTGGGCAAAGACCCTGATCTTAATTCCCCAGGAGGATAATTGTGAGACATTTTTCTTTCTTTTAGAAGACTGTACTAAAGTTCAGGGAAAACAGAAGAGAATTATAACACAGAGAGTAACTCAAAACTACCCAGAAGTAACTACTTTTGGAGCCCAAAAGCCCACACTCATCCTTATGGAGTCTATGGCAAGGTGTATCACTACTTAACCTAGAAAATACCACCAGGTTGCAAGGGTAGACTTACATTCACCAATGGGAGTGATTTCGCACATGTAGATGCTTCTTGATATTAAGGCCCTATCCTCCAAAATTCTGCAATAAGGCCATGTCTTTCTTACCCTATTATAATGCCCTCGTTTCCTTTCCCAAGATTACCTTCTTCCCATAATTGACTCTGCAGATGACCCTTCAACTGGTAAAAAACCAAGCTCCCAGCAAAAGGGGTGTCACCTTGTCTTATGATCTCAATAGGTCAATGAGATGGGAACACAAAATCAGAACATTCTGTGATATTCGGACTTAAATTACCCCCTGTAGTTAAACCCTGGAGAGGGGTGTGTTATGAGCAGATTTCATTAGCTTTCTTTGGCTGCAATGTGGATGATGGAGTAGAGAGAGGCAAGACGAGGTATATGGAAGTGAGAAAGAGACTTCCATAGCAATCCCAACATGAGAAGATGAGAATTTGAACCAAGGTAGTGACAGTAGTGGCAGAGAGACACAGAAGAAAAAAAAATCAAAATCATTAAGGCTCAATGATTAAGGCAATACATCATAATAATTAAGAGTCAAGGCTCTGGAGACAACAAATCTAGTTTCTAGACTTGGTTTACTATATACTAGAAATTTGACCTAAGAAAATTGCTTAATTTCTCTAAACCTCAATAACCACATCTGTAAAGTGAGAAGGGTGATACCTACTTTACTAGATGGTTGTGAGGATCAAATGGGATAATGTTTCAGAACACTTTGTTGCCTGTCACAGAGTTAAGTGTTAGGTTGAGCTAGGAATTTGATGGGCTCAATTTGGTGAGTTTTGGGTTAGAGGTGCTTGGTGTCTTGGACCATCTAAATAAATGGACAGTTACACAATGGTAAGTGCAACAAGTGAAAAAGATGTGGGAGAGAGAGTGATAGAATTGTGTGGATAAAGGCACTAACTATCGCGTAAGACTCAAATGAGTGAGGTATTAAATAAATGGAGGGAAAAAAAGGTTGAGGAAAGACAACTGGAGAAGAAATTGTTAAAAGTGGGCAAATGAATGGTCCCTGGGCTGGGGGGTGCAGGGGGGAAGAAAACCCTGGAGAAGAATGGCCAGAGAGGTAAGGAGAAATTCAGGAAATGGTGATATTCTAGAAGCCAAGGCAAGAGAGAATTATAAGGAGGGAGTGGCAAATAGTATCAAATACCACAGATTGAGTTAGTAAAAACTGAAAAGTATCCATTAGATTTATCAACCAGGAAGTTATCGATTGCCTTGAAAATATAAACTTCAGTGAAGAACTGGTAAGAATTGAAGACATCTAGATTGGTTAGGAGTGAATGATTGACTGAGTACACAGTACATTTTTAAGTAGTTAGAACATAAAAGGAAAGAGAGAGGGTAGTATAACTAGAAGAGGAGATAGGCTAGATGCAAGGATTTTTGTCAGTGTTCTGGTTTCTTTTGTTTTGAGCAGGCTTGTGTGCAGTGGTGCCCTGATAAACCAGCAACCCGCGGATGGGAGAGGAGACAAAAGCCCTGATTTGTAGCTTTTGCCATCGCCTTGGTGCACATAATCCCACCATGACTGAAGTCAAGCTATAAGTGTAATATTACTGAATGCAGTTAAAAGATATACATACCTAGGGGCTTCCCTGGTGGCGCAATGGTTGAGAGTCCTCCTGCCGATGCAGGGGACACAGGTTCGTGCCCCGGTCCGGGAAGATCCCACATGCCGCGGAGCAGCTGGGCCCGTGAGCCGTGGCCGCTGAGCCTGCGCATCCAGAGCCTGTGCTCCGTAACGGGAGAGGCCACAACAGTGAGAGGCCCGCGTACCGCAAAAAAAAAAAAAAAAAAAGATACACACACCTAGAATCAGCCACCAGCTCCAATGTACCACTGCATAGAAGCCAGTACAATGGGAAAGCTTGAAGGTTTGTATGAGAAATGAAATATCTGATCGAATAGGTAAAGAGAGTGAGGGTTAGGAGGCAAAGATTTGGGTTGGAATAAATTGATAGTGAGGAGATGAAGCGGAGTAAGTTCTCACTTCATGGGCTAGCACAAGCCCATGTACATTAGGAAATGAGGGCTTTGCTGAGAGGGAGCAAGTGGTGATTGGTGTCTAATATTGGGTTGGAAGGAACAGATAATGTTCGAAGGAAAAGTGGGTGTGGTAGGAGAGTTGGACAGCGTCGAGGTCCCAGTGATACTGAGACCAGGGCTTTGTATCAGCACCATTCTGCAGTCACATGGATTTTTCCAGAAGAACTTAGCAGCGCAGAAATAAAAATTATTATATTGTTCTCGGGTTAAAATTTTGCAGGAGAATGTGGAGGGTGGGCAAAAATTCAGGGGAGCAGTGGGTATTGACAAAAGCATGTTTAAAGTGATAGGCTCTGACGTCTAGGATGAAGAGAGGGAAGAGTGGAGCCAGAAGCATCGATTCAACCATTGCCGTTGAAAAAAGAAAGTGGCCTTTTTTGGGGGGGGGCTGTGTTGGGTCTTCATTGCTGCCCGCAGGCTTTCTCTAGTTGGGGCGAGCAGGAGCTACTCTTCATTGCAGTGCGCGGGCTTCTCATTGCACTGGCTTCTCTTGTTGCAGAGTACGGGCTCTAGGCGCATGGGCTTCAGTAGCTGTGGTGTGTCAGCTCAGTAGTTGTGGCTCATGGGCTCTAGAGTGCAGGCTCAGTAGTTGTGGCGCACGGGCTTAGTTGCTCCGCGGCATGTGGGATCTTCCCGGGCCAGGGATCGAACCTGTGTCCCCTGCATTGGCAGGGGGATTCTCAACCACTGCGCTGCCAGGGAAATCCAAGAAAATGCTACTTTTAAGAGAGTTAAAGTCTTAATGAGGTTGTGGAACAGATATAGAGGAACTACGAAATCGAGAAAGCTGAAAAGATGGGGGGGGGACGGTGCTGGTGAGAGAATATCACAGAGTGAATAAGTAAAGAGGGAACAGAGTTTGGGTGACCATGAATGTGACTGACTGAAGCAGAGTAGAGGTGAAGATCATTAACGTGAGTAAGGCGAGGCGTTGGATGGTCATTCAAAAGGACATTATAGTCACCCAGGGTCTTGGATTGGATACTAAGATTTTAAACCACGTGTCAAAGTCTTTGTTGGATGAAAGGGGGGTCACTGGGTTTACAGCCGTTCGCAGGGGAAAATGGGGTATAGTTAAACAGTGCAAGCCTCAAAAGAGAGCATGCTCTATAGAACAGTGAAGAAATAGTATTTTTTAAAGTGATAATGAAGAAAGCTAGCCAGTGAGTCCTGAGACAGTATGATTTTCTTTTTTTTAGTTAAGAGCCCGCACTTCAGTAAACATTAGGAGACGCAGGGAAGAGCCCAGGTGCAGCTAAAGTGGAAATCAGGGGAAGGCAGCTCTCTCCCAAGATGAGAATCACAAGAGGGTTTTGGTTTATTTGGCTTGGTTTAGGTTTGTTATTTAATTTGGTTTTAGCCATTCACACAAGCATATTTGAAGAATATATGTTTCTGAAGATAGTTATAAGATGACATTTTCAGGAATAGTAATTGAAATGTCTTCAGTTCCAGAAAGACAGGTATTCTTAATCACCGTCCCTGTTCTGTGGGGGTTTTTTTGTTGTTGTTGGCATGAGTAAAGTTGTCATGAGTGCATCTTCCAGAGAAGTAAAAGTTCAAGTGTAAGATCTGAGATAAATTGTGAGGTTCTCAAAAAGGCTTATACCTATGCTGGACCCACATGCTTGCTGAGAAAGTAGCCACTGGCCTTGAAAGAAATCAGTTGTATTGACTTTGTTATGCTGGCACCGAGAAAGCACAGAACAGACTCTTTTGAATAACGGGAACCTTGCTGGACACTTCAGCATCACGGAAGGGAGTTAGGGCCATTTCTTTGACAGAAATAGAAATATTTTTCTTACCAGACAATTCCATCATCATTGGAAAACACTAATACAGAATTTAAGAAGGAACAGACACACACATTTATCATAGTTATGTTACTAAAGAGTAAATTAAATGTGGTTGTTGATTATTATCAGTTGGTTAGGGATTTAGGGATTGAAGTGACATTTCTTCAGATATAAGCAGTGACCTATGTGGTAAAGTCCTTGTGTGGCAGAAATGTGAGGTTGGGGACGCTTATGCCTTTTGCTTTCTCAAAGTGTGGTTTACTCTTTTATGCTACCTGTCACTTCTAGCTTAAACGTTGTCCAGGAAATTCACCAACACTGAACAAAGAACCCGCTCCCAGACTTGGGTTTTATCCTTCCTCCTCTGAAATTGACTTTCCTTGAGGCAGTGTCCTGAAATGACTTGTCCTGCCCTGGCTAAATGGTAGTAATTTGTGTTTAACTCCAGTACTTTATCAAGCAAGCTCATTTTATGCCATGTCAGTGTCTAGAGTGATGTAGCTACGATAGGACAGGGAAGTGGATTTTTCTACATTTATTTCCGCTTCACGTGAAGCATGATTTTGCATACTGACAAGTAAATGTTATAGGTGTAAGGGAAAAGGGTAGCAGCCACCATATTATTTTGCAAATAACGGTATACAAATGGTATCAAAAAATGCCAAGAAAGATAACAGTGCATGTTATAATGTTCCTGTCAAATAATGGCAAAGCTTTAATCAACGGATATACAGACACACTCAGGATTGAAATGCAGCTTCCAAGGTTGAAACATGGCAAGTGGTTCATTGAACACTGCACAGAAGGTAAATGAACTGTGTATTTTCCGATCACAATTGGAATTTTAAGTGAGTGGAATGGAATAAACTCAGTTTGGAATTTGAAATAAATTCAGTTTGGAATGTGTCTTAGAGACCAAGGTTTACACAAGAGCTACACAAACCTCTCAGCGTGGAACATGACACAAGGTGAAATTTTCCTGGCATCTTAGAAGAGCCAGATATGGATTTCTGCAGGACCAGGGCACAGGCAGTTGGTCCAGAGCTATTTGTTTCCGCTTGGGGAAGGAAACGTAGACACTTATTTAATACCCTGGGGTGGGAGTAACATTCCATCTGGTGGATGGAGTTGTGTATGCTTTCTCAGAAGGCGCTATTTTTAGCTTGGTGTTACCAATAAAATATTTTCATCCTGTTTCCATTTTTCTTTCTTTTGATGTCTACTTCAGTAGTTCTAAGTGACTTTATCTATCACACATAGTAAAACTAGTTAGAAAAAAAGAGAAGTGTCTGGAGAGAACACAAGAATCAACTTACAGTAATTCAGAAGTAACCACCAGGAGCAATTTCCCTGTCTTGTTGCCAAAGCTGTTTTCTCAAACTATAGATTCTCATGAGCCCGTAACTTTGCAGGGGAATCGTAAAGGAGACTAGACTTTGCATGCAAAACTGAAGAAGCAATTGGTAACTAACAGTACATCTTTTTTCTAAGGTAAGTTTAAGTCACAAAAAAGACTTAATCTGCAGAGTAGAAAAACCTACGTATTTCTTAGGAGCTTAGAAATACTGGGTTAGTTAGGGCTCCAGGGAAATGCAAGGTGCTAGACTTCAAAAAAGACATCATCTGTAGATTGACACACTGGAAAAGGCGGATGACTCCAAGAAAATGGAGAAAATAAAAAGAGCACGGGGCTGTGGATTAGAGGTTCATAGTTAGAGTTCAAGGGTTTCGGAAGTGAAATGATGAAGTGTGTGAGCTTCAGGAATGTGGGATAATCAGGTTTGATGGATTGCTTGTTCTGAGTTTATAGTTGTTTGGAGGGATGGAATTATTCCCTTGTACTGCATGTTACATTTTCCACTAAACCATATTTCCATTCAGCAGTAGCTTGTGATTATTTAGCCCTCGTTTGCATTCAGGGAAAATCAAGATAATGCCCTAGAATTTTAGCAAATATTTGTTTTCCTGGCAGTGACAGACTTGCCAGTATTACTCTTTCGGGGGCAGATGTACAGTGTTTATAGTTTCCACTGCTTGGAGCTTTCTATACATTTATCCTTGGATTAGACTCAAAGTAAGCTGATTTTAGCGAGCCACTGGGTAATTCTGACCATTTCATCTGGCGATTTTAGTCCTGTATTGTTGCAGCTGACCTGTAGACATAAGGAATTACTGGGTCAGCAGCTCACGGAAATGTCTTTTGATTATGAGCACACTTTCAACATGTGTCCACTGAAGGTAAGGGGGAAAATATTGCGTGATCTACTTGAATGCCAATTTTACTTAAATAAAAGTGGGATTTCGGGCATGGCCTAGTTGTATCTTCTTAAATTTAAGTAGTTGTTCAGCAATTCTGTGTAAAACAAGAGGTCTTTGAAGAACTGAACACTCGGATGAAGCAACCGTGCCCTTCAAACCACATCCTTCCTGCCGCCTGTGGGAAAGAGGAGGTGTTTGTGTTGGGCTCTGAGCACATGCAGAATAGATCTGTGTGTATTTCCACAAATAAAAGGACATTGTGTGTGTGTGTGTTTGGCACCTGTCATGGCAAGAGCAGTTGATTGCTTCCTAAAGCTTTGTTCCAACTCCAGGATCAGCAGGATTTTTAAACACTGAACTAGGAACTAGGCACTAAAAATACGTACACAGGAGACCTATGATAGCATTAAGTTTCGGAAGCAAGGCGAAGACTTGCAAACTGTGTTAGAGCTGTGTCATTACTCTCCTTATTATGGTTCAGGGGAAGGGATTTGACAGGCTGTGTATCCAACCTGCAGACTAATGAGCCATGCTGTAGTAGCGATCTGAGGTAATGCTTATTGCTTCAGTGAAGATGATCCAGAATGTATAGAACATGAGCATGTATTTCGCTAAAACTGGAAACTTTGCCCTGTCTGTTTTCTTTGCTTATGTTATTCATATTGGGTTTCATAGAGCCCCTGGCAACTCACGATCTTGTCATTTATTCAGAGACAGAGGAGCACCCAATCAAAAAAAAGTTTAAGATAAAATAAAAGTCATATTACAAATTAAGCTTGGATCATTAAAATGAAACAGTAATTCTGTAATGCCACTTGGCTCCAGTTTTCTCAGGGCAAAAAAATCGGGACTTTTACATGTTGCAAATAGTTACCAAGTGAACAAAGAGCTCAGTGTGATGTTTTAAATATGCCTGGTACTTCCAAACGCTTACTCCCAAGTCTTCAAGGGTTTTGTCTGTAGAGATATGGGAAATTTGAGTGGTTTTTTTTTTTTCTCTTTTAGATTTTCTCTTACTTGATTCTCAAGAGCTTTTACTGTATAAAAGTTCATGAACAGGCAGGATTTAAAGAGAAAACAAAGTCTTATGAAATTCACGTTGGAAATCATGAGTATTGTATTTGATCCTTACATCAAAGTGGTCACCTCCTTGAATATGATGAAAATAAAGACAAGTGCCATCCCCTTAGGTTTTTTCAAAGGCACTTTTTTCAATGTGAATTAAATTTCCCTCTTGAAATATCTATGGCAGGGAGTGATTGTGTCGAGAGGCAGTATGCATTTTTAAATTTTGTTTTTGTTTTATTTACACTCAACTGAAATAGATTTGAGAAGAATATATATTTATTTAAGGAAGGAGCTCCATCAATTATTATAATATGGGAATTATATATTGTGAATTTTTAAATAATGATAATTTTATTCAGGTGATCCAATTAAAGGAGCACTCTTTTGAAGAACTGGGAATATGTCAAAAGCCCAAACTCCATGCTGTGTAAGGATGTCTATTCCTCAGAAAACCCAGTGTGTTTCAGTTCTCAGAACAGATACTATAAAAGACTACCTGTATAATTCGGTGAGTGAAATTCTCTTCAAAGAGAATGCTGCATACAGAAGATGAGGTTAGTGATAGGTAAGAAAGGCATGTCTTTCTCCAGCTCACCTTACAGTAGGACCACCGTTCCCCCCAGCTCAGATAGCTCTACTAAGATCATAATCCCAGAGATTTCATGATCAAGTGGGAAGAACCACGTTTAAATGATAGGCCTGGCATTTAACATTAAGAATGGCATTTTATTGAGTAATCATTAATGGTTTCAGGGCTTCTAAAACACAATAATGTGTAACCCATGAACGATATAAATGCATTTCATTAACAGGCAGTACAAAGTTTCCAACTGAAAGTAACTCAGAATGGGAGTTTATATTTTAATGAAGGTCAGAAAAAGTACCCTCGTAACAGATTAAAAAGAATGAGAAAAATCTTTTACATATTGTCAGTTCAAATAAAGAACATTTCGTTGAAATGATTCCTACATTGAAAATTCATCATGGAATAATCAATGTGTTCTCTTTGTACAGTACGGGAGATACAAAAGACGTGTTATATAATCTGGTAGGAGATTATATGCACTCATTTGTGTTATATGCACCTGCGAAACAATTGGAGAAAAATGCAAACAAGACCAAAAAAACATAAAATTGTAGCATGAAAAAGTAAATGTTGCAGAAGGTGAGGGAAGGGAAAGGGGTTGATGTGGGAGATTTCCAGGACAGTGAGGTATTTTTAAGAAGGACCTTGAAAATGGGTAAAATTTGTACCCTCAACAAAAAGTAGGGAAAAGTATTCCAGACGATGAAATCCTAGAAGAAAATGAAAAAAATAATTATTTACCCAGTTCTCGTTCAGCTTTTGGTTCTAGGGATAAGCATTTAGGAACAGTGCAACTTATTTGATCTTCTCCTGCATAAATTGTTCAATTTCTTTAATGTTCGAGCCAACGTCTGTGAAACCACTTGATTTTGCCAGGCGATTTATAAAGATGTCGTCACCTGGAAAATGCTAAAAGGACTGACGGAAACCAATTTTCTTCTACTCTTGTGAAATATGCCTTTGTTTCAGTCAGGTTGACGTGATAGCTAAGAAAACAAAAAGAACCCACGGGACACATTTCTTAGCGCCCGTTGGCCATGTGGGCCTAACCACTCAGATGTACCTAGTTAGCTGCACGAACAGATATTATTGCTATCTGCCCCCTCCCCAATTTAAGTATTATTTTTACCAAATGAAAAATCTTTCCTCTCGCAGTTTAATAGTAAAAAGGACACAAATAACAAGATCTGAAGATGTAGATTCTAGTCTTGTAGTTACTTCTATTTGTGACCTTGGTCAAGTCAATTGCCTTATTTTCATCTTAGTTTTCACTCATTGAGTTACTGTTCATTAAGCACACTGAGCAATACAAATGGCTCGTCTGCAATGCAAGTATACTGGAGTTAAGAATCTTCAATATTTAAACTATTAAATATAACTTTAATGTACAAATAATACATTTCATTTAGAGCTAAACCAACATATGCAAGAGTTGCGTTTATGATGATCATTCAAGTGAATTATAAGCCTGGAAAAGCTATGCACTTTTTTAAGAACACAGTTCATAAACACAATTGTGCTGTATTGAGTCCCACATTTCTTTTTCGTGAGTTTCTTAAGTACATTCCAGTGTAGATATAGAGCAGATATCACTTAAGAGATTATAAAATGTTAAAAGGGAAATAAAATTCAAACTAGGTTTGGTTGATTGTGTCATCACTGTAGTAATTTTTTGGATTCAAGCTTGATAGTTCCTTATTGAGAGAGAGACATATATATAGAGAGAGAGAACCTAGATGAGCACTTGAAGTCAATGGAGACTTAGGAATTTACTCAGTACCCTCTGCTTTCTATCTCTCATTTCCTCTGTGTAATGTGAAAAATATTGCTGAGTTGCAGTGTCAGTGCTATCTAAATCTGCTTTCATGAGAAAGAGGCCATCACTTCAATTTATGTAGCCATATGCAAGGCATCATCACTCAGTTATTTACCAGAAATACCAAACACAAGTAACAGTTCCCTTCAGTAAGCATAAAACAGGGCCTAAGTAATTTCTAGAGGTACTTTATTAGGAGGATAAAATAGTTTTCTAAAGTATAATTGAATTATAGCTTTTATTTTTTTAATTTTAATGTCTTGTCAATATTTTTCTTTGCAAGATTAATAGTTTATATTATCTTTTGACAGCAACGACATAAACAGAATTAGATTTTTTACTTTTTTGAGACTTGATATTTTCAACTTTATCTTTAAAGTGCATAATGGGTCACAAGGACTGGCAAGTTCAACAATTGGGCAAATGTTTATTAAGTTCCCCTAATGTTATTGCTAAACTATATTACCACAACTTATAATAATAATAGCTAACAGATATTGAACAATTTATTTGTGCCAGACAGAGTGTTTGGTGCCTTATATGCTGTATCTCACTACACTAATCTTGTGTAGGATGTCAAGTGATTAAATATGATCCCTGTCCTTTGGGGTGAATTGTATGAAATGTTTCTAGAACTAGATTGGAAATTACTGTGGTCAGTGTGACTGACCCAGGGCTAATACAGCTCTTTTGTGGCCCCTTCTCTTCTCACCACTGAGCCCCTGTAGACTAGTAGCATTTTGCATCTTTAGAGCCCCAGCTTGGTTGAGTGCCAAATTGTGGAGCTTGACGAAAATCCAGGGACTTTCACTACAAAAAATCAGGAAACAAACTCCATTTTAGGAATGAGTATATTTGGGCCCTGAGTTGATAGTCACTGAAGCCAAGCTGTACAATCTCTGTTACTTTCAAATATAGTTGAAAACTTACAAATCTACCCTTTGTCTCTGTCCAGATCAATGTTGGCCAAAGCCCGAAGCCTTGCCTTTGTTGGCCATGTTGTAGATGCTGGAACAGTGGTCCACTTGGCAAGGATGTCGGCTTAGGAGGGCATGAGTACATTCCAGTTCTTATAACCCTCCCCGATTAACAGAAGCATGTCCTGAGCTCCTCGTGGAGTGGAGTGAGTGTGATTCTCTTTCTCAAGTCGTTTGTTGATGAGACACATGGCAAAGCCCAAACAGTGCGCCTGCGGGGCCAGCACTGAGAAAAAACAGTAATTTTTTGGAGTGTTCTTCAGATTGAGATATTTTATTATCACAAGATATTATGGTGGTTAAGAGTCAGTTTGAGAAGTATGAATTAATGGGTTAAAGTCCAGACTTTGCCATGTATTTAACTGTGTGTGCTTTGGGAAGTTACGTAACCTCACTAGACTTTAGGTCCCTTACTTGTAGAATGTGTATACCAGTAGCGCTATCGTGTGCGGGTTCAGTGAACTTGTACGGTCAAGTGCTTAGCGCAGTTTCTGGTGCAAAGAACACATTTAACAAATGCTGGTGTTAGAATAGTTTATAATAATGGTTCACCAGTCTGGCATTTTCTCCACATGGATGTTTTAAACATATCTCAAATAGAGCACGTTAATCTTCTTTCGGCATGCCGTATTTCAGCTTTTCACCAAATCATCTAAGCTAGAAATTCTAGTTGCTTCCTCTTTTTTTCTCTTATCTCCCACATGCGATCAATGACCAAGACCTGATGATTTGACCATGGAAATATTCCTAAATTTTCTGCATTCTTGTACCAGGGCCTTATTTCAGGCCCTTGTCATCTCTGGACCTGATTACTAAAGCAGCCAGTCACTTATTCGCTCATTTAATCTTGCCTAGTAACCCCTCGTCACTCCCTCCCCAGCAGTGTTCTACAGCGCATGCTCCCTCTGGCACTCTTCCCATCACCTGTAAGTGTTTAAGGGTAGCATCTTCGTTGATCTGTCTGCTGCTTCCCTCTCTAACTTAATTTCCTTCCTCAACGTACTTTGCACTTTGGAAGTTACCTAGGAAATGATTTTTTGAAAATAATTTTGCTATTAGAAAAATTCTAGCTTTATCATTGTCTGGAGAATAATGGCACTATATTTTCTTTGCTCTTGTGGTATAATGCTAGTATACTTTACCAAGTGATGGGGCCGTTTTTCTACCATCGTAACAGTTAAATTGAAGCTTGGAAAATGAATATTAAGTAAGAACCGAAAGTCAATAAATTATTGATAATTTGTTGGCAAAATATAAATTCAATGAATACACATATTAGGTAGAAATATACGTATATAAACTAAAATTGAATATATGTTTACTTAAAATGGATGCAGATATACAAGAGTATACATGTTTTTGTATACTAGAATAATTCCACCCTCTGCAACCTGATGTGCTTTTTGTTTCTTGTCACTAGACACGCCAGTTGTTTCTATGGATGTTCATACTTTTCATGCCAAATGTCTCACTGCATAAATTAAGGTGATATAGTTGCCTCACCTATTAGGTTTTAAGCTTCTTGACAACAGGGAAACTCTTACAAGTGTGAATCCCTACTGTGCTTAGAAAAGGCAAAACACTCTGTAACCCGTCTGTGAATACTTGTTGATTGGCTGATTGAGGGTCAGATCGTGAATTTTGAATTATTTACCCAACAATAATGAGAGTTCTGCTGTCTGGCAAAATAGTTTAGACAGACTCCCTGCCCTAAAATCCAGCCTGGAATTTGCAAACTGTTTCAAGGGAGGAAAGGTGAAGTGGGTTAAAATAAAAATGGTTGCTGGCTTGAATTCAAATGAGGAACAGTATAGTCTGATTCTTGAGATGTGCACGTTTTCCCCTTTTTAAAATTTATTAAACTTTTCCATACTCCCATAGTCTGACACAGGAGTCAGCAAACCAGGGCCCTCAAGTAAAATGGGCCCCACTGACTGTTTTTTAAATGAAGTTTTATTGGAACACAGCCATGCTCATCCGTTTGCACAGATAGAATAGAAACTCTCAGGTCCTTTAATGGAAGTTTGCTAACTCCTGATCTAGCATATTAGCTCTTCTAATTTTTTTGTCTAGATTTACTTATATTAATATGTAATTTTGGTACATTGTGAGTGGTTATATGTTTTATCTGTGTATTATAAATAATGTTCATCTTGGCACTGAACTTTTGAATAAAAAATAATGGTAAATTAGTTCCCTGGTGGTCTAGTGGTTAGGATTCAGCGCTTTCACTGCCGAGGGCCTGGGTTCAATCCCTGGTGGGGGACCTAGGATTCCCACAGGCCACAGGGCACGGCCAGAAAAAACAGAAATAAAAATAAATGGTAAATTCATAATACCCGTGGAGTTCATGTGCCCTATATTACTAAACTAGACCCCATTTGTTGGGCATTTAGTTTTTTTCTATTATATTTTGACTGATTTTGATTTACCTTTTTAAAAATATGACTACCATAGACTTCAAAGTATAAAGTATTAATGTAACTCCTGTATCTAGAGAGGTTTACCAGGTGGTTTACCAGGTTTGGGGGGATAGAACTCACCTTTATGGCCTCAACAATTACTTTCCTGATTATCTACAAGACATATGGTGATATTTAGTGGACAAAGCACTTGCCTGAAGTCAATGGGGAGTAATTCTGTGTTCCACTGAGCATAAAATCCTGTGCAGTCTCTATTTTAGTTTTCCTCTGTGAAAACAGACACGACAATAAATGCCTTATGGAGCCAACTCCAAGAAATGATGCGCTGATGAAACTGTGTGTTTGTGAATAAATAAGAATGATTTATTTACTCTTATGATGTCAGCATCTCACAGTGCCTAACAGATAGCAGTGCTTATTAGATATTTATCATCTGAATTAATAACGATGCAGTAGAGAACTGTAGATGTTCTGGAAGGCTACCAGAACAGTAGTTAAGCGTGTCGCCTCTAGAGAGTTAGCAACCCTGGGTTTGGATACTGGCTCCGCCACTCACTACCCCAATCACTTTACACGCATTAGTTAAACTCTAAGCCACAGTTTGGGCACCTGTATGATAAGTATAATAACAGTACCTACATCACAGAGTTACTGTGAAGATCAAAAATGGTAAAATCCAAATACAGCACTAACAATGTACTTAGCACATGGACACTTCTCTGTGTACGTAAGTTATTATCATGTACTAGTATGAATCTCAAGTGAAGAGGTATAGCCTGTTTTGAAGGTAATTCTTCCTGGAAGGTCTTCATCTTCTGTTTGGATATCATTGTTATTCTGAGGAGCCTGGACCTGACCCCAAAAGAATGAATATTCAAATCTTCTCTCATTTCAAAAATGTCAGTTTCATAATTTCTTTGCCAATCGAGCCCTCGACAGGGAGGCACTCTCTCTGACCTTTTTTTGGTATTACCAATGGTTTAAAAGTCTCTATTAAATTTTTAAAAGCTCTTGTGCTACTTCTCCCTGATGCTTATTATAGGTTTGGAATCGTGTGCTATAAAAAGCATTTGGCTGTACGTGCTTGTATAATGGAAGTAATTTAATTGGGGACTCTGCCTCCACAGATCAGCAAGGGTCAAATGACTTTTTTAAGAGTACGTGAGAGAAGTATTACAGAAGTGGGGAGAAAAGAGGAAAAAAAACAACCTCATCATTTGCTTTCAGCACTGAGTTGTTCATGCTTCATTAAGGCCATTGGTGAGTCTCCCAGGCTGTATATTTGCAAACCTGCTCCACAGACAGACAAGCTCTCCACATGTGTGCTCCTAGAGTGGACAGCTAATCACCTCACATCTGTTTAGTTTCTAGCTGTACAATTTGAAAATCCTGGGACACGGGCACCTCAAACACGCTGCACCTAATATACTTACGCACTATTTTGTCAGGAATTCTTGCTGCCTTCGAAGTTTCCTTACTGAACTTCTCCAGGATTACACTTGTCACTTTGGAAGAGTACAAGAAAAAAGATACCTTTCTTAAAAAGGGGATAGATGACCCAACCAAGTTCATCTACATAACCTACTTCCTTTTCACACAATGTCAGCAGAATTAGAGTTAACCGCCTCTCTGCCTTTTTTTTTTTTTTTTTTTTTTTTTGCGGTACGCGGGCCTCTCACTGTTGTGGCCTCTCCCGTTGCGGAGCAACAGGCTCCGGACGCGCAGGCTCAGCGGCCATGGCTCACGGGCCCAGCCGCTCTGCGGCATGTGGGATCTTCCCGGACCGGGGCACGAACCCGTGTCCCCTGCATGGGCAGGAGGACTCTCAACCACTGCGCCACCAGGGAAACCCTCTCTGCCTTTTTTGATAAAGGTTTCCTGTCTAAGTGGAAGAAACAGCTTGCCTCTTTCTGAACATACACACACTCATGTCACCTCCCACCGAGAGATGCTAAATTGGTGATCAGGGTTACAGGCCATTTGAATGAGATTAGGATAGAAGAGATTGCGACCTTAGGGGTCCTGGCAGAAATCCCTAGTTTCTGATTTATGCAACATTAGGATATACGCATGTTGTGGCCAACTCTCTGGTACACGAGGTACTGTAGGTACAATGATTAGGGGAGAAAACTAAATCTCCTAGAAAACACCACGTCCATCTGTCAGTATTCCTGACTCAGTTTGGTTGAACGAGTCTTTTAGATCTTTCAATCTTTGTCCCCTGTTTTGTAAGTTCACGATAGTAGTTTGGTTATGTGTTATGTACATAATTTTTTTCAAAATAATTAAAATAGAGTACATTGACAAGTCTTTATAGAAAATGCAGCAGAAATGTTTTATTCCCTTGTAGCTGATGGTGTTGCAATTAATGGAATAACTTCATCCTTTCCCTTTAGGATATTCCCAAATCAGAATGGAAATTTGGGCACAAAGTCCCTGTTTTTCATTCTAAATTTGACTCAGAGGTCTCTCTTTCATAAGCAGGCAGGTCTCCATTGTGCACACACACACACACACACACACACACACACATACATGCATGCATACACACTTATTTGTATCCTATGAGCCACCAAAAGGACTATCACTGCTATAGATAAAACCAACACAGGTCCATTCATTCAGTTCTTCATCTGGAGTCTTTTGAGTACTCATCGTGTTTAAGGTATTGTCTAGATCAGCAGTTCTCCAAGTGTGGTCTGTTGAGATGGTTTTGGTTTTTTTGGGTTTTTTTCAAGACTCTTCCAGAAGGGAGTACACCAGGTCAGAACTCTTTAAAATATTAAGATGATACTCTGTGGACATTTGCACTGATGATGTAAAAACAAGAGTAAATAAAACTGCTGGTTCCTTAGCAGGAATCAAGTTAGGGATACAAAACTACCAGTCACTGTAGTCTTCAGCACCCCTTGCCCACACAGATTTCACTTAAGAATGTTTGAGATGAAGCAGTTAAAAAATAAAAGCCAACTATTTTGTTAAATCTCTATCCTTGAGGACACATCATTTTAATATTCTCTGTGCACAGTATGAAATATGCATAAATTTCTGTCTCATACTGAAGCGTGATGTTTGGCTTAAAAAAAAAACACGTGCTTGTTTCAGACGCAAGCTGAACAAACCACTTTTTTCATGGAACACCATTTGTATTTGAAAGAACAGCTAACAGATAAATTCTGCTTATTCAGACTTGAATATTTTGCAGATATTTTCTTTAAAATGAATGAAATGAGCTGTGAGTTAAAGAAAAATAGTTGACAGTACTTGTTGACAATGGTAACTTTTAACCTTTCAAGTAAAAATTAAAATTTTCAAAAAATTATATCCACCACATGAGTTTGACAGCTTTATAATATTTTAAAAGTTTGAGACAGGTGTAATGAGACTGGTGACATTAATTAATGTGACTATTTTGTATTGCAAAAAACGTGTTGAAATCTGGAAGATCTACATAAGTCAATGAACCAATGTTTATTTTAAAAAAAGCAAGATGGTACAGAATTATGCATTGGTAAAAGATTCATTCAAAATACAGTGGATTTTAATATAACATTGTATGAAAAGTGTGGTTTTAGATTTCACATTGCATTTCATAGTTAAGAAACGACTACTGTTGAGTTTGGGTGTATTTTCAAAGTAAAATATCCACAATTATCTGAAATAAAAGTATTAAAATAATATTCTCCTTCTAACTATGTACTCTGTATGAACCCTGATTCTCTTCATGTATATCAACCAAAACTATTAATATATATCTCATTAACAAATTCAGAAACAGAAACAAGAATCTGTCTTCTGTAAAGCCAGACATAAATGCAATCTGCAAAAATGGAAAACAGTACTACTCTTATTAGGTTTTTGTTTTAGAAAATACAGCCACTTTTCAACAAAAATATGTTATCTGTGTTAGCATGTGACTGGCTTGTTATTATTTTTAAATTATCAGTTTTAACTTCAAATATGGTAAATACTGTTATGTATAGCCCCATAAACAAATGGTCTTTCGTGTACCCGATAATTTTAATAGTGTAAAGAGGAGTTGAGACCAAGAATTTTGAGAACCAGTGTTTTAGACATGGAAATGCAGAATCAAAGACACATAGTTGCTACCTTCAAAGTTTAATAGAGGAAGCAGAGCAAGCAATACAGCTATTATATTTCGTGCAATATTGAAATAGAAATTTGTAAGGAGACCATGAGAAGGCAGAGGCAGGACTTCTCACTCACAGGTGGGACAGGAAAGGCTTCTTGAAAGAAATATCACTGTATCTGAGTCTTAAAGTTCCTCTGAATCTTGATGTTTATCTGAATCTTGAAGACCAAGTACACATTAGGCCAGTAAGGAGAGAGTGGGCATTCTTGTAGAGAGAACAGTCCATTCAGAGAAACTGATGATAAGAGCACAGTTTTCTGGAGACTGCAAATTTAGGTTGCGTGAGCGAGCCACGGGTGCTGAGATGGGAGCAATAGAAGTTGGCCGTGGTTCTGACTGTGGTGAGAGCAATTGAAAGATTCCCCTGGTAGAAGGATAAACTTCACAGTAGTATGGATGCTCACGTGGGCATTAGGAAAGACTGGCTTAGGGAGAAGTAATTTAGGACTCTGTTGCAATAGTCTGAAGAAGGATTGATAAAAGCCTGTACTAAGGCAGTAGCATGGCAGGGGTGGGGAGAATGAAGGAGTGGATTTGAGCAATGTTAATGAGGTCATGTTTATAGCACTTGGTAGTCAAGTCAGCTGAATGCAGAGGAGGATAAAGAATGTGGAAAATATAACTAAGTTTTTAGGCTTAGGTGGTTGGACAGCAGTGATGCCATTCTTTGAGTGAGAGAAAAAAAGGAGGGAAGACATTGGGGAAGGATGGTGTTGATAAATATACTTTAATATTTTGAGCCGTATATGACTGTGGATCTTCAGTTGGAGAGAGCCAGTGGGTAGCTGAATGTATACATCTGTTAAGAGAACACAGAGGCTAAAAGTAGAGATGTGGGAGCTATCAGTATATAGATGTCAGCCAAATCCGTGGGTCTGATACTGAGATCACTCAGACAGTGGGTACAGGATGAGAACATAGCAGGTCTGAGGATATCAGTGTGGAAGAGATGAACAAGGCACAAGGTATTATACTGCAAGTTATATTAGCTATTGTAGTACATTTAGCCTTATTGGATATAGTTTTGTTTTCAACTTCAGTTAACCTAAGATTGAGATTAAGGAAGATCTCAGTTAGTGACTTATTCATAATTGAAGAATTCAACGATTGATTCTCTGTCACAGTTAGTTTGTATATGCCATTACTACTTTGCTATCTGTATGCATTCTTGCATGTGAGCGAGAATAAGAGTGGGGAGAAGGGGAGGGTGGCTTAGAGTGTAGTGAATGTGAATGTGTATAGAAACTGTAATGCTTTCTAGTACAGATCTTCCCTTTTTAAATAGCTGGCAGCATTTAGATAATTGAAAGCATTTTAATTTTGCTTTAGACTCAAATGCATCTTTGGCCAGTCATTTATGGTCTATAATAAATAGCCATTAGAATTGTTCCCTCAAAAAACACTTGAAAATCCTTACTGCTGGCCTCAATGATTTGGCAAAAATGATGATCCAGAACTGGAAAAAAATTAACCAGTAATTAGACACTTGTGTTTTACATTTTTAAATGTCTGTTAAACTGCTTTATGAGGATGGTGGTTCTGGACTATAAAGAGCATATGTAAACAATTAGGTTCAAACACAGTTGTTTAGCAACCTGTAAATTTCACTTCTAACTCAGAAGAATCTCTAGAAAATGCTCAGTGATACAGCCGTGGGACACAGCTTGCTTGAGCAGAGGCCCTTCTTCCCCAAATTGGTACTCGGTCCGCCCTCTACCCACATACAGATGAAATTCAGTGATTCAGATGAAGTTGTTTAAAACATATCACATAATCACAATTAATATCTCATTTTGTTTGATTAATTGGGCTAAATTTATCCAAAAAGAGGAACAAATGTCATTTTAACGTTGCTTACATTCTTAGAAGTGTTGTTTTCCCTCCAGATGTCTCTATTGTCTACATGCCATTTTATTCAGTTAAGATTTTACGGCATCTTATCCTTTCACCTTCTGTTTTCCTGGTCACTTAATCCTGTTGACCAAATTCTTCTGTTCCCTGAGTTCTCCACCTGTTTAAGTTACCTTGCTGTGGCCTCTAATTTCAAACCGTAGGACCAGCTACCTCAGTCAGTCATGAGACAAAGCGGAGACAGCTCCAGCAGCTGGACAGCTCCCCAAGCTGTGCAGGCTAGGAAGAGGCTCCAAGAGCAGGAAGGATGCTGAGAACTAAAATGAGGACTCCAAAGGTTTCTCCAGCTGTCTCAAAGACTTAGGAACAATTGGAGAGAATTGAGGCAAAAAGTCCTATTAACAGTGGTCAGGTAGCTATTTGTAGATATATATGCCCAACATATAGTAAGCATCTAAGAAATACTTCATTATTATTATTGTTGTTTAGTCATTTTCAAGGTATATAGTCTTAAGTTAGAGACTAGCAATAAATTCTTGTTCTGCTACCAGTCTCTGTAGGTGCTTATAAAGGTACTTGAGTTTTATCACAATGTACATTCATTACATTTTAAAATTTTTTTAAGTATAATTAATTTATAATATTTTATCTATTTTATTTATTTTCGGCTGCGTTGGGTCTTCGTTGCTGCGCACGGGCTTTCTCTAGTTGCAACAAGCAGGGGCTACTCCTCGTTGCGGTGCGCGGGCTTCTCATTGCAGTGGCTTCTCTTGTTGCAGAGCACGGGCTCTAGGCTCGTGGGCTCTAGAGCGCAGGCTCAGTGGTTGTGGCGCATGGGCATAGTTCTCCGCAACATGTGGGATCTTCCTGGACCAGAGCTTGAACCCGTGTCCCCTGCAGTGGCAGGCAGATTCTTAACCACTGCACCACCAGGGAAGCCCTATAATATTATATTAGTTTCAGGTGTACAGCATAGTGATTCAGTATTTTTACAGGTTATAAAAAATGAAGTCAAGTTGAAGATGAGGATTAAATAGGAAACTGGGTTGAGTCAAGAATTAAACTCAAATATTAACTTAAGTATGCCTCCAGTACATTTTCCTTGTGTAGGGAAGGGTGAAAGGAGGTAAATTGATTTTAAGCATCTGTGATCTTTCAGACATTGCTAGGTCCTTAACAAACCTATTTCATTTAGTTCAATTTGATATAAAGCATCTCCTCTCTTAGACTTCTTCGTATAAGGTATTAAACTATACTAACTTGATTCGAGATGTTGTGAATCCAGATTTTATTTTCATATAAGCAGTTTTTCAAATGACAGAAACCATCGTATCCTGCAGACTTTCCACACGTTTACACAGCACAGAGGGTACTAGTCAATCGTTAGTTATTTTTATTTGTGGCATTACTATTACCTCTGGCTCTGCAAAGCAGAACTTTTATTCATGAAAGGCAGCTAACCTAATATTGATAGCAATGAGCATCTCAAGCATTCAGATTTTGGTCTCTATAAATCATTTGCCATTTAAAGAACAGAGTCGCTCTTGTGGAAATGGCTAGCTCCAAATCTGCGATAGGAAATGTTCAGAATGAGCCTAGAGTATCTTGTGCTGACAGTGAGGCCAAAGACCACTGGGGTCATGTCACAATGACTTGGATTCAACTTGAACGGACTTCTGTTAGTCAGAGATGGGACAATTTGAAAATCAAAAAGTGTATTCACAAATAATTGAAATATATTAAATGTGTTACAATTCTATGGATTTGTGATAATAATGCCAAAAAATTGGTAATTTTCAAGGAATGCCAGGTACTCGACTTAATATTCTGAAAGCTGGTTAAAAAAAAAAAAAGGAAAGAATTTTTTCTGCCTTTCCTTTGCAAACTGTATCTTGGGCTGTACCACATAATTGATGAGAGAAATGTTGTCTTTTTAGAACTCCAGTTAACCTATGAAGAATGGCAGACTTGGAATCACTACTTTTTAACCTGTAAATGAAATAATGAATTTGAGCAATGATCACCAATCACTGTCAAAACCATTAGTAGAAAAAGCTGATGAGAAATTTACACATGATAAATAAATCAGGATCTTCAACAAAGGGGGAAAAAGGGAGGGCCCATATATTAAAAGAGAACTAAGGCCAGACAATTGCAGTGTGTGGATCCTGATTTGAACAAACCAACCATAAAATAACATTTACGATACAATCAGGGAAATGTCATTAGTGAACATCAGGGAATCTTTGTGAACTGTTTAGGTGTGATACCAGTATAGTGGTTATGTATAAGTGGTTATATAAGCAAATCTGGGATTTGCTTCAAAACAATCCGAGATAGAGAGAAGTAGGTGGAGATTTAGAAGAAATAAGATTGCCATATGTTGGCAGTTGTTGAAGCTGGGTAATGGAGTTCATTACAGTATCTCTACACTTGTGTACGTTGGAAATTTTCCATTATTTAAGATAAAAATAAATATTTTTTATTCTGTAGGGTAGAGTCGTTTGAAATACAGTGCATTTGTATTTGCTCCCAAATGGTGGTTGCGTCAGAATGGGAAAAGTATTATTATACTTTTAATTTACCTATCTTTTTAGGGGAGAAAACAAGACTGAACATATGTCCTCTGACCCAGAAACATAAAACTTTACTATAAAGTCAGTGTAGCATGAGTTTATGATCTCTGATGTCACCCTGGCTGAGATCACTGTGACTGATCTCAAACTCCAGTGGCTCCACATGGGTCTTCTTTCAAAGCAAAAGTCAAGTCGTTTCTGCCACCACATTATAGATGATGCTAACTTGCTTGATCCATAAATTGGGTATTCAGAGCACATTGCACATGCCTGTTTCCTGTACTGCCAAATGGTCGTATTCGGCAGTGTCTTCTGCAACAACGTGTTTCCTGTAGCCGACAAGTTTTAAACGAAAGACAATTTTTCCCTGCTTTTATTATTTTTAAAAAATGATAAGCCAATTTAAAAATCATGGAAGAGTTTCGATCGAAACAAGTCACTGTCATATTTTTTCCCAGACATGGATTCATGACTTTTGAATAAACTAAAAGCAGTGACTAAAAATAATAAATAATAAATGAAAGGGGATTTGGGCTTGAGGCGTAAGTTGCTGTCACATTTCTTTTTTCTGACCATCTATAGTACTTCATTGGATTGATCATTACCTCTGGAGGACTGAATTTTGTTCAATTACTGCTTTTTTCTTGTCCTTGGAATGTGCCACCCAGAGAAAACTGCCTCCCCTAAGATGAATGCTGACAAATGAACATTATGATATAATTTACACGAACAAAATACATCAGAAAAGCAGTTACACTGAAATCATTTAGCTGCTCAAGCCACACAGGAGGATTTCATTGGAGATGCATGGATATGCCATAAGTTTTGCTGGTCACACCCTTCAGCAATAAGGAGTCCTGTAAGCACTGTGGACAAATAAATTAATGACCTCCCGATCCCCATTTCTACTACCTCTTCCCTTGAGATTTGAGCCTAGAGGACAAGGAGAACTAAAGCAACATAATGTTATGATGTTCTCCACTAAATGACAGCAGCTAACAGAAACTGCTCTCTCTCCATGTGCCATATGTAGCTCTAGTGCTTTTTATATATCAAGGCCTTTAATCTTCACAGAAGTCCCATAAGGAGGGTATTCTTTTTTTTTTTTTTTTTTTTTTTTTTTTTTGCGGTACGCGGGCCTCTCACTGTTGTGGCCTATCCCGTTGCAGAGCACAGGGCCCGGACGCACAGGCTTAGCGGCCATGGCTCACGGGCCCAGCCGCTCCACGGCATGTGGGATCTTCCCGGACCGGGGCACGAACCCATGTCCCCTGCATCGGCAGGCGGACTCTCAACCACTGCACCACCAGGGAAGCCCGGGTATTCTTTATTATTGTAGGTAGGTATGTCACATGAGGAACTGGTGGTCTAGGAAATAAGCTGTGCCGAAGCCAACAGGCTAGGCAACAGGTTATAGAACAAGGATTTGAACTCTGCATTCTGCTCTGAACCCTGCGCTTTTAATCTCTACTCAACACAGCTGCTTTGAGAATGAATAGGTTAAAATATCTGCTTAAAAATAATATCCAGTTAAAGAATATAACAAGAAGAAAGAGGAGGAGGAAGGGAAGGCGAGGAAGAAGAATTTAAAACTTGTTGATAAATCTTTGTGTAACTCCATCTCCACTTTAATACTGTCCTGAAGACGAATGACACCAGCTTCAGCTGCATTATATGCAGGGACATGGGTGTGCCACAGTTATTGCTATGGGAATAAAGGATTTATTTTAGGGTATCGTACCAGATGTTGAACCTAATGACTGTAAGATTAATATAGGATGCTACAAATTTTGCTTTCTGTCATAGATTTGAAACTCCATGTCAGTTTATTGTTTTTGAAATGTTTCCAAGATTAATTGCTGATCTCGCTGATGTTAGTTCCATAACAGAGGATGTCAACAAAATTCACATCCCCAGCGTTGAATTGGCAACATTGAGTCGTTAATGTTTTGTTTCTTTAAACATAATAAAGTGTAATAAAGTAACTTGTAAAGAAATTGCCTTCTAAAATGGCTGCAACTTGGCATCTACTTAAAATATTCCATCGAGTAATCACAGAAACGGATTTTCTGCTCTTAATATAATTTAGCATGAAAGTTTAGTCTGGCTAAAAAATGTGTGAATACACTTATATAACACATTTGTATTCGTATGGAATTACTGCTACTGCAGAAATATTTTTAAATAGTTTATTGTTGGGTTTATTTCAAGGATTTTCCCCAAAAAACACTAACTTCTGGGCAATTAAGTATATATTTGAGTTAACATCTATGTTTCCCATGTACAAATCACACTGCAATATAGCATTCTAAAGTATACATATTGAGAATGATGTACCTGAGTCTATTTACAATCATTAGTCATCCGGGGCATATTTATTTTATTTACCAGAATTTTGAGCCACGTTTTCATAAAATGACGAAGTGACTTTTGTTGTCCTCTATCACCATAGATAATGGGTAGAGCCACTTTGTAATGATCTCTTTGGAAGAAAGGAATTTTCCACAAAAAAATTAAAAACTTAAATCTAACCCCTAGATCCAAGATCCCTCAAGGAAAGTGTGATACTGTTACTGTTGGGGTAACAAGTTTATTTAAAGAAAAAAACAAAACACCACTAACCATAGGTACAGGTGTTTAAATGCTTCAAATGCCATTTACCAAAGTCCCAAACACATAATTCAAAGCTGGAGCTCTGCCAGGCAGCTCTGACCTTGCTTCCTTTTTTCAGATACCCTCTACTCCTCGCCCTGGAGATATAACCACTTTCTTCTTGCATATTTGTATCACTACTCTTTGCAGCTTAGACCTGGCACTGTGGGTTGACCTAGAGCAGAGGAATATTTTCCGGAGTTGAACTGCCTCTGTTCGTAACACGATGCTTCTGTCTCTGCCACTCAGATTTGTTTGAAGTTAATAGATAATTCAGAAATTCTTCCTAAAATACCCTGCCTAGGAGAGAATCGTGATGGATTACAAAAATGCCTGTCCAGGTATCTTTGAGATCACACCTTTGAGAGTCCACAAATGGAAGTAAACTGATCAGAACACATGTGAAAACTGTATTTATTTCTCACGGTCAATTAAAATTAATAGTAATTACTCATGGATGTAGCTTCCTTCGTTTGCCTATTTCTTTAATTGCCCCCAGAAATTAAGAGAACCTCTTACAATAGTGAATTGGAGTGAGGGTTGCGAGTTTCATTCCATGACAGTTTCGCAGGAAAGCATCTACGTGACTGGACTTTTTCTTTAATCGTACTCTATACCTGCGTTTTGGAAATCAGCTTTTGGTCCCTTCTCTCAGACCCATCCTCATCCCTGATAACCTTGTGCTTTTCATTTCTCACTCTGATGCCATCAATAGTTGTAGGGTCCACCTCTGTGGATCAGGGTAAGCCTCCGTATAAATATTAGGGTGGGGCTTCCCTGGTGGCGCAGTGGTTGAGAGTCCGCTGCCAATGCAGGGGACACTGGTTCGTGCCCCGGTCCGGGAAGATCTCTTCCACGTGCCGCGGAGCCATGGCCGCTGAGCCTGCGCGTCCGGAGCCTGTGCTCGGCAACGGGAGAGGCCACAACAGTGAGAGGCCTGCGTACCGATAAAAAAAAAAAAAAAAAAAAAAAAAGAAAATTTCCTCCACAGGGGAAGTTTTCAGTCTTTCGACGCTGCTCTTGGATGGCTGGACGTGGTCAGTTTGGTATTAGAAACCCGTTAAATAGATGTTTGGACATGAGGACTAAAATGAGAGAGAGAGAAAGCCAAAGCCTAGCCTAAACTTTCTTTTCCCAGTTCTTATGCACTGGGAACAGAGACTGAAAATCAACCACTTGGGCAGTCTTTCTGCTCTCAGGAGGTTTGCAGAGTGTCCTCAGTGAACTGTGTACAAAATAGATATTATTCAGAAAGTTGTGTATTATTAGGAAAGGATTGAAAATGACCATCCATGTAGGGCCCCGGAAAGGATGGGTTTCACGTAAGACTTGTTTTTCAGGTAGAAGCCTCGTCTCAGTCACTACTGAAGCGGGGAACGTGTCATGTCTTTTCTGAGGTTGCTCCTGAGGGATTCTATGCGCCCGCTGCCGCATCCCCCTCTCACTATCCCTACCTGTTTCCATAGATTTCAATAGTTTTGTTAATGTTCACTACTGGAAGAACCTACGAATTGACTCGCTGCCCTGAGCAGGTTCTATCTTGGGACATGATGGGTGGAGAACAGCCAAGAACATTGTAGCAAATAGGTGTCCCGTTGGGCTTTTCAATATTATGTATTTGACAGAGCGCGGCAGCACCAACATGCATCGGCATTGAAAAAACGCAGCGCCCAGTGCTGTTTGAAAGCTCCCTGTCATTTCAGAAGCACTTGGAAACAGGCGTGCACTGGGCTTTGCTGCTGTGCTTGCAGGGGCTATTAATAGGAGTTCAAGACTTGTACTTGTATTGCCCTTCTTATCTGAGAAAAAAAAGTCCGAAAGCTTTACTTTTCCAAAACAGTACCAATCAAGCCAGCTGTGGCCATCTTCCCACATTACATCACGTAGCTCTTAAAACTTGTCAGGTGAGCTGAATCGCGTTCACTTTTAGGCAAGATATTTCCTTTGTGCAGAAGATATTATAGGATTCACATTGAATGAAGGTGGTGAATGCTGGACTTCCCTACCCAGTCTGGGAACTAGCCAACTCAAGGGATAATGCCAGGGCACTGGGTGATTCTGAAGGGCTCAGCTGCATATTATATACCCCGATAGCCACAGTCACGTGCCAGAGGAGAGTTAGGTATAAGTATAGATATAGGTATAGATGCTTTTTTTGGCTTGTTTTAAATACTATAATGTAAAAAAAGGGAGTGTGTTCCAATCATCTCAGGGAAAATAGTGGAAGTGATGTTAAAAAACTTAATGTCTTTGTTTTCAGTAAGCTAATATTTTTATTTTTTACATGAATTTTCATAGCATTTTTATCTATTACACTCGTCCATCTATTTACCAGTTGATGGACGAGTGTAATAGATAAAAATAGATAAACACATTGTGCCATATCCCAAAAAGGAATACTACTCAGCCACAAAAAGGAACAAACTATTGATGCATGCAACAACATGGATGAATCCCCAAAGCACCATGCTGAGTGAAAGATGGCAGACACCAGAGAGTACAGAATAAATAATTCCATTTATATGAAATTCTAGAACTGAAATGATGGAAAACAGGTCGGCGATTGCCAAGGGTTAAGATAAAAGAAAGGAATTAACTACAGATTGGCAAAAAGGGAACTTTCTGGGATGATAGAAATATTCTGTATGGTGATTACAGTAATGCTTCAGGAACCTAATATTTTTAAAGACATCGATTTGTCTTACACACTGCTAGCTGGTGGGTGCTTGGCACCTGGAGGCCAGTTGACTTTGCGTTTTGTCCTGTTACTTAATGGGAGAGTGTGAGCTGCTTTACGTAGGAGAGCTGTCCAGGGAGATGTCTTTTTGTATGGGACTTTACTCTATGGTCATTAATGGAGTAAATGTGCTAGTTTCTGAGTCAGAAGAGCAGAAAAAGGAAGGGAAATATTCTACAAAGGACAGAGCACAGTGATTCAGTAGTGGAGCAGAGTCAGCCTGCTGGGAGGAGTATGGGTGCCTCTTGCAAGGTCACTTTCCATCATACAACCGTCTTCTTCCTGTCAGGGAAAAGGATGTTCTCTAGGTCAGGAATTTTAGAGGTTGAAACTGAAGTTAAGAAAACTATTCTCCTTTAAAACAACAACTGGAAATCTCTTGAAAATAATACCATGAAGTGCTTTGCCTAGGATTTGAGGGAAAAAAATATTTCTTTTTTCCTTACTATTGTTTACCAATTTTCAAAGCTGGAAGTTTGGAATTTTGACAAGATGTCCTAGGCTCCATCAGAGCTGCTCAAGCAGCAACATGAGTTCTGCTCGTTCTGAGGTGCCGCTGGTTTCCAAGCAAGTTGACATTGAGGATGTTTTTACAAACATGCACTGAGGTGAGGGTGAAGGTTAAATTTAGTTAAATGAATCGTTATTGTTTTTCAAAATGATTCCCCCAGCCTAATCTCATTATCACTCCCTGTTCTTATTTTTTCTTGATGTATTCATATATTTTCTTCTCACCTCTGTGTGTGTGTTCTGTAATCCATCTCATATCCTTTTAGTGAAACATCTGGTCTTGAACCAATAAAAGAATTCCATCACTGAAACCAATGGAATATTGGCTGAATTCAATCAGTTAAAGCCTTCTGAGATGTTTGCAGTTAAATAAAGTCACCACACCCACTCACATATACTTACATTCACACACACACACACACACACACACACACACACACACACAAAATCTTATATTTGTATGTAAACATAGTCAAAGCTATGTTTCGCTCTACAAAGATAGAGTCACAGCAGATTAGGAGAAGAAAATAAGACTTCTTTCTAAACAATAAATCTCATTTCCTTTTGCCCATCAGCCTCCTTTCCGCCTACCCATCTAACAGCCTCTGCATGGGGCGGAGTCCGCCCCACATATCATGGCAGTTGTGGCTTCTACTCATCCCTTAAGCCCTTCACCTTGTCACCATCTTCTCCAACCAACTTTGCCCTATCCAAAGCCTTCTCACACTCCTCCAAATCCCAGGCCTCTCTCATTCTTTCGAAGATCTGTTCCATTTCAATGATGACCTATAGGCCCTAGCAGTTAACATTATTTATCCCTTAAATAATTCGACATTTTTGCCTCCTAATTATGTAGTGTGTAAAAGTACATATGAGTTCTGCGTCTCATGAGTCACAAAGTACAACATGAGGCACCTAAAAGTACTTCATGATTTCAGTTAGTCGAGAACTAATGTAGAAGTTGGTTTCATAATACACTTTTGGAGAAATGTCTCTCAACTTTTAAATTTCTTCCAAGATATGATGAATCCAACTTTTTTCTGGGGAAAAAAAAAGATAAGTGAAAACAATTGCCATGTGTATTTGCTTGAACAGAATGTTGCAATTTTCGCCGTATCACTGCAGCATGCATACATATTTTGGTCCTTCTCTGTCTATGTGGCTTTGGCTAAACTTGACACAAGAGAAATTTTATGTTAAAATGACCTATTTTAGGAAATATTTTTGTGATTTAAGTTATTTTAAGAACTGCTGTCTCGGTTATCAGCTGCGGTACAACCACCCCAAATTTTAGTGACTTAAAGCAATAACCATCTATTGATGACATTTCTGTACTTTGGATTGGTCCCACCTGGGGTCACTCATGAATCTGGAGGTTCAGCAGAGGCCACATGGCCCCACATTGTCTCACTAGTCTGGGTGGCAGCTGCTGGGGCTGTCTGCAGGTGATTCAGCCCTCCTTCACTTGGCTGATCTGGCAGGATAGCCTGGTTTCTTATGACACTCTAGCCAGTCCAAGAGGGGAAGAGCAGAAGCAACAGACAGGGCAGTTACACGTTAGGACCTTCACATGCTCTTGGTCAAGGCAAGCCACAAGGCCAGCCTAGATTCAAGGGAAGAGAGGAGATACACTCCCACAATGGGAAGAGCAGGAAATAATTTGTGACCATGTTTAATCTATCATCGTCTCAATTTTTATCAAATTCATTTAATTAGTAGTAGATATGCAAATAAGAGAAATAAGATTTTCATGTTGCAAGGCTGAATATTAGGCAAGCCACAGGCCAGGCTGGATTCAAGGGAGGAGAGGAAATACACTCCCATGAGGGAAAGAGCGGGAAATAATTTGTGACCATGTTTAATCTATCACGGTCTTAATTTTTATCAAATTCACTTAATTAGTTGTAGATATGCAAATAAGAGAAATAAGATTTTTACGTTGCAAGACTCAATATTCATGAAACAAGTATCTGGTGTCATTTTTAAACCTCTAACAAAGTTCATTCAGAAACTATGGCCCTGTGATAGTTGAAAGAAAACCAAAGAGCTGTATTGCTGTTTTCCGTTTTCTTTGTACTTACCACCATCTAGCTCTACCTAAACCTCAACTGAATATAGATGTTTTAAAAAGCTACCAATTTCTATAATTTATTGTAAGAGGGAACAATTTCAGGATATGTTTAACATCTAGTCATATTTAATGAAACCATGCCTTGGAACCTAAAGTAAAACAAGTCAGACGAAGAAATAACTTCTATTTAAGTAGAAGCTAACAATTGTTTAGGAAATGAGGATGCCTTCATTTTAGTACCTACTTTATTTATAATTTGAACTAAAAATTGAAATTGGTTTTCTTTTTTTTCTAAATTAGCTACACATTTATTTGTTTCAGTGTTTTAAAATCTAAGCTTTATGTCTTTTCTGAACACTCAGACTAATTGAGTTGAAATGATTTAATGATATAACAGCTCAATTAAGTAAACTCTCAGGATATCTTCCATCTTATGAGTCTATTAAAAATAGCCCTCTATCCTGTAATAAACCATAATAGAAAAGAATACGAAAAAGTACATATATATATATATATATATATATCCGAATCACTTCGCTGTACATCAGAACCTAACACAATGTTGTATATCAACTATACTTAAATGAAAACAAAATAGCCCTCTTGGTGTACCTAGTACCTAGATCTTGGTCTTTAATACCATTTTGCACTAAAAGGAATCCTTGGAGAAATGGTTGAGTCCAGAGCTGGCTCGGGAAATACACAAGATGAGCCTAGAACATCTTGTTAGGCCACAAGTAAGGAAGTGCTCAAAATAAATAAATAATGGAGTATGTTACAAAGACAGGGGAGATAGCTTGAAGGTTTTCAACTGGTCAAATCAAAAACAATTTGAACACAAAATAATTAAGTACACTAATGAATTATAAGCAATTGCAAAAAATCAGAAATCATGATTCATATTAATAATATAATAAATAGATAAATAAATAAGTAGGGGTGAAGGGAGTACTCTGGAGGAATCAGGCTCCCTGACTTCAGACTATACTACAAAGCTGTAGTCATCAAAACAGTGTAGTACTGGCACAAAAATTGAAATTGGTTTTCAAAGGAAAGAGAGAATTTTTGTTTTTTTTCCATTAGCAACAAGTTTCTTTTTAGAGGATTTTAGGCTTGAGTTATTTAAGGAGGGATCCCCTAATCACATGCTACTATAAAATTAGCTAATGATGCAAACAATAATAACAGCTGCCATTGCACTAAGGTTTCTTGAGTGTCTATTGCAGTTTTAAACAATTATACCTTTTAATCCTAGTTTGTGGAAGGTGGATATTGAGGATCTTCAAGATTATGAAATTTGCTGAGGGTTACACAGCGGAGATTGGAAGCTGGTATGCCTGACTGCTACTCACCTCTACAAATAAGGGCAGGCATCACACCTTCTAACAAGCTTCCTCTGTCAGCCTCACTGAATTGAAATTTGGCGCCGAGCTCGCCCATCATGCCTGTAATAAAATATATAGCATATAAGTAAGTGATAAAAACTGTAGGGAAAATAGGAAAAGGGAAGGTGTATGGGGCAGGGGTGGTGATGGGGGAGTCATCAAATCAGTTTTAGATGGAGTTCAAGGAAAGCCTCACTGAGCAAGGGGCCAGGTAGCTAGGGAAGAAGGATGTTCTGAGCAGAAGGAAAGAAAATTGCAGATGTCCTGAGGCAGGAGTATGAACGGCTTGTTCAGGAAAGAACAAAGGAGGCCAGCATGGCTGGAGGGCAGCCAGGAAGAAGGGCAGGTTGGCAGGGGAGGGTTTGTTTTAGATATTTTAATTTTCATATGCTTATGAAACATCCATGGGGAGATGTAGAAGAGACACATAAATAGATAGATGTAAGAATCCAGACTGCCAGGAGGACATCAGGGCTGGTACCTACCTGTAGAAGTCGTCGGTTCATAGACTGTTTCAATCGGTGGCAACTCAGATTGGGAAGAGAATAACAAATCTGTGGTGACTTGTCCAGGGAGAGATGCTATCAGGGCAGGATCCTGAGGAAGTTGCCTGGGATCAAGGAGCAGAAATTGGGGAAGAGGACATGGCAGGTGAAGGGATCGGCTTTATGCAAGGACACCGGACGTGGGGAGGTTTGGAGTGTGGGGAGCAACATCAGATGTGGCCGCTTGCAGGACACAACACTGAGGGAGAAGAAAGGGTGTAGGAGAGGGGCTGGTAATAAGGTTAGAGAAATAGATTGGAGAGCCAGATTGCTAACATCTTTATATGACACACTAAGAAATACAGTATTTGTTCTGCAACCAGATGGGAGCCATTGAAGGCTTTTAAGCAGGAATGTGACATGATTAGATGCATCCTTTAGGAAAATAACTAGCAGACCAGTGAAGGTTGAATTGGAGATGAGAAAGATTTAATTCATGTACATAATAACTGTCGACAATGTTGAAAGTGATGGTCACACGATGTACAGGTTAAGTGCTATGGAAAGATTTATATGTACCTCTTTAATGTTGAAAAATATCTCTGAAAAGACAAATAGTGATCTGTGTGTGATGTTACTCATTTTTTTCTTTCTTTCTACATAAGTCCAGTTTATATCTTTTAACCTTATAGTCTGTAATTTAAGAAGAAATTACAGACTTTAGGAAGCAGGTTCCAAACCCAAGTTAAAAGGACCCCTGTTTGTAACAGCTACAGCATCATTGTTTTTCATTTCATTTTAGTTTGTTTTGCCTTCCAGTTAAAATCTCTAAATATATTTATTTCAGTTTATATAGCGCCCATCAGGAAGACATCTACCTGGGTGCCTTACAGTTTTTTATTTAATTTTTATTTTATATTGGAGTATAGTTGATTTACAATATTGTGTTTGTTTCAGGTGTACAGCAAAGGGATGTTACTCTTTATTATAATTTTTGTTAGACAATAATATGCTATGATTGACTTCTTTTTCCTAAAGGCCTTTCTTATCTTGAAAGGTCTAAAATTATAATCTATTTTGAAATGTGAATACACTGTAAATATTCACATCTCTGTCCACAG
Organism: Phocoena phocoena; assembly: GCF_963924675.1. Taxonomy (NCBI): domain Eukaryota; kingdom Metazoa; phylum Chordata; class Mammalia; order Artiodactyla; family Phocoenidae; genus Phocoena; species Phocoena phocoena. The sequence continues at coordinate 74,332,451 of NC_089234.1, read as the reverse complement.
GGCCGAACCCTCAGGTGCCACAGTTAGCTCACCATTTTACTTGGTTCCTAAAGAAACCTATCCAACTCACTTGTAATTAAATCCCATTTCAATGGGATATGAGAAAAAAAGAAAGATGGCAGTTCAGAAATGCCCTCGTGTTTTCTATCCCAGAATACCATCAGCCATGTGATACTGGTCAAATTGTAGTATTTCATTTTGGAAAAACAGTGGAGCATTTAGCCCAAACACAAGGTATAGGAGCCAGAAATACGCATCCCTTAAAGCTTGCTTAAAGGAATTCCCCTTAATCAGACGGGAGCCTATTCTTCCTGTTGATGGAGATTGAGAGCAAAGCCACATTTCTTGCATGTCTGTTCTGTGCCAGGCAACTTTCACATGAATTTTCATTTAACTTTTAAAACGCTGTGGTATAGGTGTAATTTTACAAGTGACAAAATTGAGGCTCTGAGATTTAAATAACTTGGCTAAGGATAACAGCTCTTATCTGAAGTGATTGTTACTTCCATTTCACCTCTGCTTACCTTATTAAGAGAAAACATACTTGATGTCTAAAGCAAAATCTCCACAGACAGGTAGCAGAAAGGTCCTATGAATATTGTTTCTCATAGAAGGGTTTGAGTGCTGTTGACGATTCATCCATCTCAATAAATATCCAGTCTCTTTCTTTCTAAGTATTTCTTTCTGCATCCCTGGTCACGATGCAAGTGTTGACTGAAAAAATGCACAAACCCGGCGGTTGAGAGTTTATGTTTTATTTGGCCGACTTTCTGAGGACTTCAAGCCTAGGAGACAAGACTCTCAGATCACTCTGAGGGACTGCTCCAAAGAGGCAAGATGGGGAGCCAGGATATATAGTTTTTGCAGCAAAGACCAGGTAGTCGGAACATCAAAAGGTTACTCTTAATTAAAGAAAACCAGACCTCTCAAGTTAAAGAAATTAGCGTTTTTCTGTATATGGGAAGATGCAAAGGCTGGGCTCATTGAAATCATTCCTTTGATATGCACCTCGGCTACCTGGGGCCAGTATGCTGTGTTTTCTCATCGTGAGTCTCCCCAGGGTGCACTGTTGTGATGGGGGGAGCTACAGCAGTGGGCATTCTGTTTCCATCCTGAGTTCCCTCAGGGCTCACCTTTGGGGCAGCTGTACTGTGCTGGCTTGATGGCTGCAACATTCTTTGTTTATTGATATGGCAAGTGGCATTCTTAGTTCACACAGGTATAGGTATGAAGGGTTGAAAAAAATTGGGAGGGTTTTTTTTTTTCCCTTCCAGGACTTAAAAGTCTTATTAAAGATGAGCATTTGGGCTTCCCTGGTGGCGCAGTGGTTGAGAGTCTGCCTGCCGATGCAGGGGACGCGGGTTCGTGCCCCGGTCCGGGAGGATCCCACATGCCGCGGAGCGGCTGGGCCCGTGAGCCATGGCCGCTGAGCCTGCGCGTCCGGAGCCTGTGCTCCGCAACGGGAGAGGCCACAACAGTGAGAGGCCCGCGTACTGCAAAAAAAAAAAAAAAGATGAGCATTTATTACTTTAAGTATGTCATTCCATTAAGAAGATATTTGGCTAATTTGGGTGAATAATTGATGAAATTAAGAGAAAAATCTAAATTTGTTCTTGTATCATGAAAAAAAGATTAAAAATCATTTGCATTTTCCTGCATTCGAATGGACTGGTTTCTACTATCATTTTCTCATCAAGGGACTCAATTAATATCATTCATAGTGTAAATATTTATTGAGCACCTATTCCCTCCCTACTAGGCATTGTTCTGGAAGCTAAATAGAGAACAGTAAACAAAATAAACAAAACTCCCTGCCTTTTGGAAGCAGACATCCAATATAAGTTTGTGGTATGTTCAGTGAAAGATGTACATCCGAATCACCCACAGAGCAGTTTAAAGATGCAGAGTTCTTCCCATCAGAATGTGAGGACATTTGCATGTTTTATCAGTTTCACACAGGATTGTGATTAGAAAGCTCAGACTGAGAAACTTTCGTAGAAAGAAGTGGTGACACGCTCACCTGTTTCCTCCATTGAAACCGGTCTTGCTCCACTTTTCTTATCAAATCCCCACCCTTTGTCAGATATGGAGGGAATATGAGAAAACGCAAGGCACAGAGTTATTGCTTTGAAAAAGTGTGGTTTGCTCAGTGTTTTAAATGTATTGATTAAATCAACTTTACAAGTAGAATAATGTTTTAATCCATGAGAAATATTGATGTATAAAGGGACACTATCAAAATAAGAATGAGGAAATGATCTTCTTCTAATTTGAATAGACACCTATAGATCTCACTGTTTCATAAAATTGTACTAAATCATCAACTGTTGGGGTATCTTAAACCACCGCTCCAGAAGGTGTACACACACTGACCCATTTTCTGCACTAATCTAAAATGTATTGGATATTAACTACTTTTATCGTTAATTCTCATTTTGAGAGTCACATTTCTCATTTTTGTCTTATTTTGGTTTTCCAAACATCAGTGCTCTCTTGTTATGAGGACAGAGTTTTAGTGGCACTTCTTTCTAATTCTCAGCCTGATCAGTCTCCCATTGTATACTGTGCTTTTGCTCAGCCATACTCTTAAAGGATAAATCATAATGCCCACCTGTCCTTGACGCTTTTTAATTCCATAAAACTTTAAAATATATGTTTTTCAGTTAATTAAACGTCTGGACAGCTAAGTAGTAAATTCTGTGCAGAAGTGGACTTCGAGGTCAGGAAAATTTCAACTATGAAGTTATTACCTAGAATCAGTTTGCATATATCTTGCTTCATTGTTACCTCAATGTTAGGAAGAAAAGAAGGAACAGCCAGGGAATATGTGATTAGTCCAAGAAGAATGAATTGAATTCATTTGATAAATATAATTAGCCATTACACACCAACTTCATAAACAAGGAACAGTTCGCAGAAAACAAAGGTGTATGCAAATTCCAGTGTGCCTTCTATTTTACGTTAGGCCTTCTCTAGATGTATGCAGGACTGAGATAACTTGACCTTCATGTTGAGTGGATGGCTTTCTTGAGGGAAAATTATTTGTGTGCAATACCAAGGCTGCACTGGTGGCTCTGTGATGGATGTTTAACTCTGAGAAAACAGGTGCTGAAATGAGCGTCGGTATTGAAATACACAGTAATGATGGCTCCTCATTAAGGTGCAGGTAAGGAGAACCTAGGCAATGAGCAATACAGTTACCAAGGCCACAGGCTGTGTTTCTCACTAGTTCAGAAGGCCAAGGATACATTTACTTTTCACCCCTCCATGTTTGCTTTCTCTTTTAGTAAAATTTGGAGTAGGCACTATGTGGTAGAGAAAGGAATCATTACCAGTGGCGAAACTTTACCTTTTGACCCTTGACGACTTTTCAGTAGTGAACTTAAATAGGATCTTTTTTTCCGTTTCGGAGGCTGGTTTTGATCAGACCACTGTACATGGCTGCATAGGTCAGATAAACCCTAAAGCAGGAAAGCAGATGTCTTCTCGTTATCCCTCCAAGCTCCGAGAGCTGGGCACGAAGTTTCAAGGGGGGCTTTGCGTATTGTGTGAGCTGAGTTTCAGGGTGCTGGAAGCCCATTTTAACAAGGACAGTTAAATCATTAACCAGAATGGTTGCATTTGGTTAAATCAGAATTTCTTTTGTAAGCAAATTAAAATTTAGGTAGGACATGCTGACCTCAGATTATAAAATAGCCCATTTAGGAAGAACTTACCCAAATGGTAAGAGGATACTTGAGTTATAAGGATCTGTGTGAATGATACAAAATAACATAACACTGTCACTTCGAGTCTCAGTTAAGGGTTAGGATACTCCATGACTGCCGTTGAAGAAATAGTTATTCATGGATTGAATTCTTACTAATCAGGATAATAATTACCGTATTACATCAAGTTTTATCTTAAATATCACCCGTTCTTACCACTCCTCCATTCATATCACCTCCTCTAACTGCTCTTTTCTGGAGCACTCCTTTTCGTAACTGTTCTGACCTGTACTTACCTGCGTCTTTGCGCCTGTAACTCAGCATTAGAGTTTGCAACTTACTTGTTTGGTTGGCTGGCACAGGATTTAGTAAAATGTGCAGGATATGAATGGAAAAATATTAGATGAATAGATATAAAGTCACTTGGAAGAAAGTACATGAAAGGCTATAATAATGAAATTGTAAAAATCATACCTATGCTGAATGAATACCCTAGGAAGTCTCCAATGACATGTATTTATTGTAGTCAAATGCACTTTGGCCATTTATCCAGAAATGTCTTTCTTTGATAACTTGTGCTGCTGCTGTCGTTCAGTCAACTCTTCAAATTCCATTTTCCACGTGAGGACTTCTCATTCAAAGATTTTTGTATTGCCATCACCCCAAAATGTTCTTCTTACTGAGTTTCTCCTGATGGATTCTTTCATCTTATCCTTAACAAAGGATGAAGGAACCCCTCTGGGATTTCTTGCTAACTTCAAAATGTGTAAAATAATTATCCCTTGAAGGGATATTCAATGAATAATTGTTGCTACCTCCTATTTGCATCTTTCGTGTTGCTCTAAGGCAGGGGTCCCCAACCCCCGGTCCTTGGACCGGTACCAGGCTACACAGCAGGAGGCGAGCCGTGGACCAGTGAGCAAAGCTTCATCTGCCGCTCCCCGTCGCTCGCATTACTGCCTGAACCGTCGCTTACATTAGTGCTTGAACCATCCCCACCCCTCGTCCATGGAAAAATTGTCTTCCACGAAACCGGTCCCTGGTGCCAAAAAGGTTGGGGACCGCTGCTCTAAGGGAAAACAAACACAAGTTTTCTGTGCTGAAGGTGCCAGCCTCCCAGTCAATTTCTGCAATGTAAATCTGATTTTACATCAGTCACCTTAAACTGACTTGTGCTGTTAAGATAAGAACAAGTAGACATTGGACGTCTAAATAAAGTTCATATTGTTGGGATTCTTATAAAGATTTTTATTAAAATGTTTTTTACTCATAACAACATTTCTTTTGGAAATGGACTTGTGGGTCACAGTTCACGTGCATAACTAGCTAGCATAATTCCAGAGAAGCAAAGAATCGTCAGGTCAGAAGAAAGAGCATAGGCGCTCAGTCAGACACGCTGTGATTCTCATCTCAGAACCACCAAGTTATTCAAGGAGCCTCAGTATTCTCATCTACAAAATGGAGACAGCAGTAGAATCTACCTGAGAGAGTTTGTGGTAAATAAATAATATCCATGTAAAGTGTTTAACCTTGGGTGAAACACAGACTAAGCATTGCAAAACTAGGAGCTATAATAATTTAAACACATTATTATTTTAAAGGTATGCAAGAAGACACAAAACAGAATTAATTTGCTGAAGAGTCCATCAGGGCTATGTATTAGTTAGGGAATGCTACACTGCTCTATCAAAAGATTCCTTATAGTCCAGGGGCTCAAGGAATGCAGAAGTGTATGTATTGTTCACTTAACCCTCCTCAACAGGTATTCCAAGTCAGCGAGTTCTATTTTATGTGATCATTTTCAAGGTCTCTCTGGTTAGCATCATTTCAGCACAGAAAGGACAAAAGCACATAGAAAAGCAAATGTGGGAGATTTAGGGTCAGACATGGAAATTGCATCTGTCAGGTCCACTCAGATTGCACTGGGAGAAAAAAATAGTCACAAAGCTTTTCACAACTGGAAGGAGGCAGGATGGTAAAGGAACATACGTAGCTGGGCAGCCATACGGTTCTATGGAAAAAGAGGAAGATGAATTTTGGTTAGCTGTTAGTCTTCTACGGAAGATTGAAGTTTTCAGAAGATTGGCAGAGCACACGTGGGTCTTAAGGAAATTGCCTGCATTAGAGATTATAAGCCAGCCTGTCTAGAGTTTACAGTTTTGTGGTTTTCCTTGTATTAAATGAGTGAGTGGGAATAAACTTTACAAGATCGTTTCCAGTTCTTGGTATTACAGAATTAGAGAATACTGACTTTCAGCAAAATACCACCTTGGTTATCTTTCCTAATTGGAAAATCACCAACAAAAATATAGGGTAAGTACTACGTGGATTTTGTTTTCCATTTTCAAAGGTGAATAACATTAAGTGTGAAGTTATGACGAACAATTGCCAAATGTATCCATTCAGACATTTTTAAAAACAAAATAGTTTAATTATGCTGGTTTTTCTAAGTTTTTCTGAACTGGAAAATCGTGAGATTTCTGTGATTGTCTGTTTGATGTGAAAGTTATATTTTTAAGTGTATTTTCACTAGGCTTCACCTGTTGTGAGATTCACATCATAACTCAGAGGGAAAAAAAGGGATTAGGGTCGGGGTTAACCTCTTCATATCTCGGTAAAGAGAATGTGAAGCTTAAGATATACATCATTTTTATTGATATTTATGTAGAAGGAGATAGGTCATGTTTTTTAAATTCATTCTTTGTGGGCTTCCCTGGTGGCGCAGTGGTTGAGAAGATCCCACATAACACGGAGCGGCTGGGCCCGTGAGCCATGGCCGCTGAGCCTGCGCATCCGGAGCCTGTGCTACGCAACGGAAGAGGCCACAATAGTGAGAGGCCCGCGTACCGCAAAAAAAAAAAAAAAAAAAAAAATATTATTCTTTTAGGCAGCACAGTATTTGTTTGGAAGAAATACTTTGATAAGCTACCTAAGGTAGAGGGCAAGACTGCAAAGACATAAACTACTGTGTGTAAGATAAGAATCATTTATATTCTTTCTGAAATCTAGAGTGAGCATATGAACTTCTCCCAAGCTTATTAGCACGTAGAATGACTTTGGTTGAAAAACATAGAAGTTTCTTTATAGTTTCTTGAAGGCAAGAGTTGTATCTGTCTTGTTTACCAAGGAGCAGCCCCAGGATCTGGAAGGATGCCTATATCTATATCTATAGACATAGACGATACAGGTATAGACCTAGATATAGATACAGATATAGGTGTAGATGTAAATGTTAGAGACAGTGCATCCTCATATTTTGTTGCATGAATGGATGATTGTAGAAGTCGGAGCTTCAGGGAGACCCCAGCTGACTCCTGGGTTGTATAGGTAACCTGCAGATTGGGAAGATGTCATTTAGCAAACGACTGCACTTGTTACAAAGACGACAGTGGATATTTCCCAAGAGGTTTTTTTTTTAAGACGTTTTTCAACAGAGTAAAACATGTAACTCAATAGAAGTAGACAGTTTCCTCTGTTGACCTTTTGAACATCGAAAGTCACGTGTGACCGAGCTCATTCCTGCTTGAATTGTTAGTGTCTTGAATCGTTGGTGGAGACTTTGCTGAGTTCATTCATTTACTAATTGATTGTTGGTTTTCAGTGTTTCTTTATGCCAGACTCTGTGCTTATTAGCACTGTGATTACAGTGACAAGCAAGGGGAATAAGACACCCTACTCTAAATGAGCTTATAATTCAGAAGCAAATGTAGCCAAGTCACCACCAGGCTATTAGGTATAGGCTGACTGTGGGGGGGAGGGGAGGGGAAGCGGGGGGAATCCAAGCAAATGTCTTCCAATTGCAGTGGCTGGTACAGAGGAAATATGTCTGATAACCACATTTACAAGCTGTGAATATTTGTGTTCCATGTGAACAAATAATTTTGAACATAAACAACTTCCGCATATTGACTCGGCAACTATTTAATGGGAATATCACTGCTGGCCTAATTTTAAGCTATGTTTGTTGAGACAGTGATGGTTTCTGTAGACGTTTCAGCACAGCACAGTGACTACAGTGGTTCTCAACTGGGGCCAGTATGACCCCTCCAGGAGCCTTTTGGCAATATGTTGGAGCATTTCTGGTTCTCACAATGACTGGGGATACTGGGCAGAGGGAGGCCAAGATTCCTAGACACCCTACAGCTCAGTACCACAGAGGATTGTTTCACCCGAGATGTCACTGGCTCCCCACTGAGAAGCCCTGGGAGAGATAAGTCGTTCTTTCTCCCTTTCTGTGTCCTGAAGATCCTGCTCTAGGTATCCATCCCGGGCTAAGCATGTAAAGAGGCAATCCGTTCCCACACTGGGGCACAAGACAAAAAGAGTCATACCTGAATCTGTGATGACTAATGCTATGTTCATAAGGGGAGCGGTGATCCTGGAGCTAACCCCAACCAAAGGACCGTGAGGAAGAAAAACATCAAAGCCCATCAAAGCCATGAGTTATAGGCTGGTCCTCCAGAGGCGGAAAGAGGCAGAAGGAGGAAGGAGGATTTTCTTTCATGATTTGCCTGATTGTGGGGAAAAATGCCCAATCTAATTCTCAGCTTAAGATCATTAATGAATTTTAAATGTGCAGACCCAAGGCTGTCCTACCCAGTCTTAAAAGGATTATGGATCGTTTTAAGGGACTTTTCTGTTCCATCAAAACTTACGAGAACTTTCCTACTTTATTGAGGTAGAATTCTTTTTCATCTTAATGAGATTTATCCTTTCTTTGTTCTCTTAAAACTAAATCTAAAGCATGTCCTTATCAATGCTTCTATTACCCAGGTTAAATATTCCAGAGGCCTCTATCCTCCTATTTTTTTAAAGGAAATCTGTTCAAAACCACTGGGGATGTCGTGATCAACATTCTAAAAGGTTTCATTTACCTTAAGTGTGTCAGGCAGCCCCCAGATTTAATTTTGCAAACCATTGTGTTTTATTTCAGTAACACAATAAAACCTCACTTATCAGGAAGTGCCTTATCTGTGAACTTCAAATACCTAGGACATGGTAAACTCAGGGAACAAAGTTCCTGATTTTTACGCCCAAAATGGAAAACTTTTGGCGTCTCCTGGGAGTCAATTTATTTTCAATTTACATAGAGTCCTAAGGAGCTTGGTTACCTGGTTCTCTAGCTTACAACAGATTGGAAAGTGAACATCCAGGGTCTTGTTTAGTTCAGGCTGGGGACTGGAGCAGGAGCCTGCCTGTAGCCTTGCAAGGAAAAGGTAGAGAAAATGGTATCAAACATTTGAAAACAATAGAGGAAGTCCAAAACCATGAGAGTCTGGAGCCACGCTCTTATGTTCAGAGGAAGCATCCTAACCAGGTGGTTCCCGAAGCGTGGCTGGTGCCCAGCTAGGGGTAGTCATTGATGATCATGGTAACCGTATCGTAAGAAGTGAGAGAAGTTTGAAGCGTATTTTAAAAGGTTCCCCTCAAATTTGTAATTTTTTTAAGTTGTGTCAATTATAAGACTAAGCTATGGTGGTCTGGGGGAAAAAAAAAAGCTTATTTAGACTGTCTTATTTCCTAATAAAATTGGATGGATGAGGCAGTTGTATATGAAATTCAGTTGAGAAATCCACCATTGAAAGTTGGAACGATTCAAAGCTGATCACAGCAAGTTCTGTATTTTCTTATGCCCCTCAAAGGGTAGGTGTGTTTCTGAGCTACAGACTTCCTGATACTGTGTGTAGTTCACTTGGTTTCCTCATATGCACATTTGGGTCCGTCCTGGCTCAGATACACATGCTAATGTGTATCCTCAGGCTGGTTCATGCATGAGATCGTCAGTTCCCAGCATTCATTAAGGTGGAAAGAGAGAGCTTCTCCTACTCAGTTCGCGCTAGTATGGATGAAAAGGATTGAGGAATTGGACTGAAATCAGATGCTACCAAAATAGAAGATAACTGTTACATAATATTACTAAAGCTTACATGTTACACTATTTCTATATCTTTGTTTATCACTCTTAGATTAATATAATTGCATTTGTAGAGTATGATTTCAATGAAATCAGTTTATCTCAGAGAAAGACTAATCAATGTTGATAGAGTAAAATGTATAGCCCTAAAATGTTTGTATGTACTGGGTCACTATTGTTCTAATACCCAATGTCTGATAGGAAGAAAAACGTAATAGTTACTGAAATGATGATAAACAATGGGAGTGCTTTAAGACAATGAACTGGATGCTCTGAGAGAAAAAAAAAATGGTGGGAGGAAGATTGACCTGTTTTCTATGCGAAGTTTTGAATTATAGAAACATCCAGTTACAGTTATATTTTGATGTCCAAAGTGGGCAGCATAGGTAAATGGTTGCTCTTAGCAAATATTGCCTCTTCTTGTCTTATTCTTTCCTGAGTTTTTAACATAATATTTCTGCCCTCTTACTGCATAGAGCTAAATTTTTAGACTGTTTATATTATGAGGAAATTCTGAGATGTAAGTTGTCATTTGCATTTTTAATCATTATGCAAGTGACTTGTAATCATTGAAGAGTTGTATAATTATACATAATCTATTTAATGGAATCTAAAATAGAACATATGCCTTGCTGTAGCCTCATGTTTCTCATTCAAGAATAAAATAGCATTTCTTTTCCTCACATGACAATGTTGTGAATATTGTTTGTAAAGGACTTTGAGAATTTCAAGACAAAGGTGCTAAAGGTTTTTCAGTACAGAAATGAATATTGTTGCAGTTCTTAATTTATCTTCCTCATTCATGAAATAGTTTCAAATTCCTATTTATTCCAAACTTTGTCTAGTTATTAATTCAAGGAGTGAGATACTGAAAGATCAACTTCACGTCTTATCTTTTCCTGTTTAGTTAATGGATGTATGTTATGTCTCCATTCAGTATACACAACCTATTTTAAAATAACTATAGGGAAGACTTCTTTATTAAGAATGTCTGAGGGGTCGATGTGGAAGTATTTTTTATGTACTTGCCAGTGGCTTTATAAAGTAGAAGTTCAGTATAAGCAATCCATTTTAATCCTTTGCTGTTCTGACTTTAAAGCTCAATAAACATTTGGTAAATGAATGTTGAATGTTAATGCATTCTGTTTACCCGGCTCATGAAATAGACAAAAGGAAGCAGGTACCTTAATAAAGGCAGCAGTGACTGAAGCACTTAATCCTGGTGATATGAAGATGTTTAAATGCAACTCACTCTTCCTGAGTGACTCTAGGTCAGAAGCAGTCAGTTCAACTGCAAACATCTTATGTGTGGTTAAGAAATCTAAGTTAATTTGCAGAATTTAATAATTCCCAGCACTGCCCAACAAAGTAGTACTAGATCGTAACTGTTTGTTGCATAAATAACAATTATTGATATTGGTTTATAACACTGAGTACCTTACACAGCTCTCCTGGACTTAGCAGGGATTCCTGAAACTGCCCAATCTCATTGGACATAATAGTCAAGAATAACACGTTTCAAAGGAATCCTTTCTCTTGCTTGTTACCAGAGTAAATTTTGGCTCTGACTATATCCCCAAAATATTTTAAAATGAATATAAAAATTTAGCAAATTATATATATTTTAATGCAATTTTTTTTTATTGGAGTATAGTTGATTTACAATGTTGTGTTAGTTTCAGGCATACAGCAAAGTGAATCAGACATACACATATATCCACTCTTTTTTAGATTGTTTTCCCATATAGGCCATCATAGAGTATTGAATAGAGTTCCCTGCGCTATGCAGTAGAGTAGGTCCTTATAGAGAGTCAAATATCAGATTTAAGACTGCGCTTGGAAGGTAAGGGATAAGAAACAGCTTGCATCGACCTAATATAATACGTTCCAAGGATTGTAGCTCTTGAAACTTTGAATAGTGTCTCAAAATTGTCATTAGGAAAGAGCCTTTTATAGCCAGTATTTTTCATAACTGTGTACTAGGTGGTAGGCAGGAGATATTTCCTGTTCCTCTGAGTTTTGCCCCAAGCATCCAGCTCTGCTCCTGTACATAGTAGCTCTTGGTGACTAAATGCTGAATGCCTCACTGAGTGGTACTTTCCACGGTGTCTCCCCTCCCCACCCCAGCACACAAGGTGGTATGTGATGATTGTAATGGTCCTGCAGAAGCAGCAGCACATTTCCATGAAAATGGTTGACAATTGCCTACTGGGATATGAATATATAAAAACATTTATGTAGGTGATTCCAAATTTATCCAACATTTTGGGAATTGTCTTCATGCTTCATAATCTCTAGGTAACAGGAATAGTTAACTGTCTGAACTTTTTTTTAATTGCCTTGTTTATTAATAGCATTTTAAAGGAAAGAATATTTTTTCTACTTCTATGATTTTTTTTTTTCTTAAGAAAACTCTTATCTCACATTGTTTTTTGGTAAATTATTGTGGTTATTGATTGATTTCAGAAGTGGGCAACTTTGTTTTGTAAATATTCATGTAATAGAGTTTGGGCTTGATCAATATGATTCCTCATTCTCATGCATCTATTTAAGCTGTCCTGCCAGGAAATTCTAAGCCTCAGGCATCTCTTCTAAGAAGTCAGGGAATCAACTGTACAGATTGTCTCAGAGTCAGGTACCTGATGCTTAAATTTGTGGGGTTTTCCACAGTGTTTGTGGTCAAGCATTCAGATTTATTAAATGGCGCCATACCTAAATCATCAGAGCTGGAGTGAACGACCAATCAAAACTCGGGCATTTTCCTCCTAACTCATTGTTTAGTTTAAGCGGCTTATCCAGAATGTCTGTGGGCTTTAGCAGAGAGGAAGCTCATATTTTAAAATAAATGCGTACACGCTTTTGGCTGAATTTTAGTGCAATAAAAAATACGTTATTTTGCAACAAGCTCTTTAATATATTATCTAAGTTTCCCTGGGATTTCATTTCATATTAATTTATCAAAGAGAAAGGGAGAATGAATAGGGATACCATTCATACTTTAGAAAAGGAGCTGCAAGCAAAAAAATAACAGGCTTTTTGGTATTCTGCATAAATCTTGGCCATGTAACCACAGAACGAAAGGGACTAGAGGATTTAACCTTCAGCATTTTCTAGCCTTTTTATCATTCAAAATGAAACAAAACTGTGGCTTCTTGTTTGTTTGTTGATATCTAAATTTGTTCTTCAGTCTGTGTATAAAAATAGCAAAAAATAATCATATTGCTACTTTAAATTTATTTTGAAAAAACTATACAATTAAGAGATTTTGAAACGGAGAAATGGGTGTGGTCATGCCATGTTTCCCCATTTTTATGCAGCCAGGAAGGAACAGAGGAAATGAGTGCAGACCCCTGCTCTTTCTCCTGTAACAGAATTTCGAGTGCTTATTTGATTACAGTGTAATTTTACTCCTGAATAAAAGTAAATAGTAAATAGATAGTAAATAAGACATTATTTTTTAAAACACCTAGAAAGGTGTAGGCGAATAATTTTTAACCAGTTTCTAAGATGTGTCCTTTAATGTCTGTTTATCGTTCACAGTCATATTTAAAATAATCCTATACATCGTCTATAATATATAACACGTATAATATGTAGCTTTATATATTTACATATACATATAATTTCTAAAAATTTTGCCTCACCAATGGGTTCTCCAGTCTTTATTCAGTCTTTACAAGGTCTCTAAAGTACCGTACAATGTATCATCCCATTTTAAAATTTTCACTGAAGTCTCCACTTTACTTGAAAAAAAAAAAGTTTCTTTATTGTGGCTTGAAAGTCAAGCAAGCTCTGTTGCTAATCTGTCTTTCCCTCCTCATGTCTTTCCCTCCTCATGTCCACCCCTGTCCCTCCGTCTACACTGCTGGTGCTACCCCTTTCCTGTCTGTTCCCTTAATTCACACTACTTCCTCCTACCCACACAGCTTTTCTTACATTATCCCCTTCTTCCCCTGTGAATTCCTCTCTTCTGTTTACCCCACCTTTCTGTCTGTGAAATAGTTTCTCTGATTCTGAACTCTAGGTTGGCAGGTGACGTTCTTCGTTGAGTCTAAAGGGGCAGCTCTGCTGACGCATTTTTGCAGTGTCTCCGACCAGAAGCTGGCTGTCACTTGTATCTTTACTCCTCTATAGAATTTGTTTGTTTCTCTGAGCACTTTTAAGATTTTCTCTTTTATCACTGGTTTTAAGCAATGTGATTATAATGTTCCTTGGTGTGGTTTCTCTCCATATTTCTTTTGCTTGGCATTTTTTTGAGCTTCTTGAATCGATGGGTTTATAGTTTTCATCAGATCAGGACATATTTCAGTCAATATTTCTTTAAGTAGTTTATCCATTTCCCTCTCTTCTCCCCTTTCATGCAACTCTAGTTACCCATTTATATGGTCATCTGATGTTGTTCTACTGTTCACTGATACTCCATTCTTTGTTTTTATCCCAGCCACTGTATATTCAGTTTGATTGATGCTTTTTATATCTTGTATAATCCTCTTATCGTGTTCATGCTTTCCTGTACCTTCTTCAACAGAGAGAGGGAGACGGACAGAGAATGCGTGTGTGTGTGTGTGTGTGTGTGTGTGTGTGTGTGTTCTTTTAACATCCTGTCTACTAAATTATATCATCTTTGTCATGGCTGGGTCCATTTCTATTGATTCTCTCTTAATTATAGATTGTATGTTCCTGCTTGTTTGCATGTCTGAGGATTTTTTTTACTTTGATGCCAGATATTGTGAATTGTGAATTTTACACCCTGGGGTACTGGTATTTTTGTACTCCTGTAAAATGTCTTATCTTTGTTTTGGGATGCATTTAAGTTGGAAACATTTCCATCTCGTTGAGACTTGCTTTTAAAATTTGTTAGGAAGGACCAAAAATTCCTTTAGTCTAAGGCTGCCAAGGCAGTGCCCTTCAGAGTGTTCTGCAGATGTCCCACGCGTCACTCTGGCTGAAGGAGATGTGGACTCTTCCTGGCCTGTGTGCTCTGGAGGTTACTCTTTTTATTTTTCCTTTTTTTTTTTTTTCAAAAATCCGTTATATTTCTTTGTTTCTTTTAATTTATTTATTTTTCTTATTAGTCATCCATTTTATACACATCAGTGTAGACATGTCAATCCCAATCTCCCAATTTATCACACCACAAACCCCCCCACTGCCGCTTTCCCCCCTTGGTGACCATACCTTTTTATTTTTATTTTTTATTTATTTATTTTTTTTTTGCAGTACATGGGCCTCTCACTGTTGTGGCCTCTCCCGTTGCGGAGCACAGGCTCCGGACGCACAGGCTCAGCGGCCATGGCTTTACGGGCCTAGCCGCTCTGCCGCATGTGGGATCTTCCTGGACTGGGGCACGAACCCATGTCCCCTGCATTGGCAGGCAGATACTCAACCACTGCACCACCAGAGAAGCCCCATCTGTACCATTTTCTAGGTTCTACATATATGCGTTAATATACGACATTTATTTCTCTCTTTCTGACTTATTTCACTCTGTATGACAGTCTCTAGATGCATCCACATCTCTACAAATGACCCAATTTCATTCCTTTTTATGGATGAGTAATATTCCATTGTATATATGTGCCACATCTTCTTTATCCATTCGTCTGTCAATGGGCATTTAGGTTGCTTCCATGACCCGGCTGTTGTAAACAGTGCTGCAATGAACATTGGGGTGCATGTGTTTTTTTGAATTATGGTTTTCTCAGGGTATATGCCCAGTAGTGGGATTGCTGGGTCATGTGGTAATACTATTTTTAGTTCTTTAATGAACCTCCATACTGTTCTCCATAGTGGCTGTATCAATTTACATTCCCACCAACAGTGCAACAGGGTTCCCCTTTCTCCACACCCTCTCCAGCATTTGTTGTTTGTAGATTTTCTGATGATGCCCATTCTAACTGGTGTGAGGTGATACCTCATTGTAGTTTTGATTTGCATTTCTCTAATAATTAGTGATGTCGAGCAGCTTTAATGTGCTTCTTGGCCATCTGTATGTCTTCTTTGGAGAAATGTCTATTTAGGACTTCTGCCCATTTTTGGATTGGGTTGTTTGTTTTATTAATATTGAGCTGCATGAGCTGTTTATATATTTTGGAGATTAATCCTTTGTCTGATGATTCATTTGAAAATATTTTCTCCCATTCTGAGGGTTGTCTTTTCGTCTTGTTTATGGTTTCCTTTGCTGTGCAAAAGCTTTTAAGTTTTATTAAGTCCCATTTGTTTATTTTTGTTTTTATTTCCATTACTCAAGTAGGTGGATCAAAGAAGATCTTGCTGTGATTTATGTCAAAGAGTGTTCTTCCTATGTTTTCCTCTAAGAGTTTTATAGTGCCTGGTCTTACATTTATGTCTCTAATCCATTTTGGGTTTATTTTTGTGTATGGTGTTAGGGAGTGCTCTAATTTCATTCTTTTCCATGTAGCTGTCCAGTTTTCCCAGCACCACTTATTGAAGAGGCTGTCTTTTCTCCATTGTATATCCTTGCCTCCTTTATCATAGATTAGTTGACCATATGTGCATGGGTTTACCTCTGGGCTTTCTATCCTGTTCCATTGATCTATATTTCTGTTTTTGTGCCAGTACCATATTGTCTTGATTACTGCAGATTTGTAGTATACTCTGAAGTCAGGGAGTCTGATTCCTCCAGCTCCGTTTTATTCCCTCAAAACTGCTTTGGCTATTCGGGGTCTTTTGTGTCTCCATACAAATTTTAAGATTTTTTGTTCTAGTTCTGTAAAAAATGCCATTGGTAGTTTGATAGGGATTGCATTGAATCTGTAGATTGCTTTAGGTAGTATAGTCATTTTCACAATATTAATTCTTCCAATCCAAGAACATGGTATATCTCTCCATCTGTTGGTATCATCTTTAATTTCTTTCATCAGTGTCTTATAGTTTTCTGCATACAGGTCTTTTGTCTCCCCAGGTAGGTTTATTCCTAGGTATTTTATTCTTTTTGATGCAATGGTAAATGGGAGTGTTTCCTTAATTTCTCTTTCTCATGTTTCATCATTAGTGTATAGGAATGCAAGAGATTTCTGTGCATTAATTTTGTATCCTGCAACTTTAACAAATCCATTGATTAGCTCTAGTGTTTTTCTGGTGGCATCTTTAGGGTTCTCTATGTATAGCATCATGTCATCTGCAAACAGTGACAGTTTTACTTCTTCTTTTCCAATTTGTATTCCTTATATTTCTTTTTCTTCTCTGATTGCCAAGGCTAGGACTTCCAAAACTATGTTGAATAATAGTGGTGAGAGTGGACATCCTTGTCTTGTTCCTGATCTTAGAGGAAATGCTTTCAGTTTTTCACCATTGAGAATGATGTTTGCTGTGGGTTTGTCATATATGGCCTTTATTATGTTGAGGTATGTTCCCTCTATGCCCACTTTCTGGAGAGTTTTTAATCATTAAATCGGTGTTGAATTTTGTCAAAAGCTTTTCCTGCATCTATTGAGATGATCATACAGTTTTTATTCTTCAATTTGTTAATATGGTGTATCACATTGATTTGCGTATATTGAAGAATCCTTGCATCTCTGGGATAAATCCCACTTGGTCATGGTGTATGATCCTTTTAATGTGTTGTTGGATTCCATTTGCTGGTTTTTTGTTGAGGATTTTTGCATCTATATTTATCAATGATATTGGTCTGTAATTTTCATTTTTTGTAGTATCTTTGTCTGGTTTTGGTATCAGGGTGATGGTGGCCTCATA
Organism: Phocoena phocoena; assembly: GCF_963924675.1. Classification (NCBI taxonomy): domain Eukaryota; kingdom Metazoa; phylum Chordata; class Mammalia; order Artiodactyla; family Phocoenidae; genus Phocoena; species Phocoena phocoena. The sequence continues at coordinate 74,315,114 of NC_089234.1, read as the reverse complement.
GAATGGTTTGGGAGTTTTCTTTCCTCTGCAATTTTTTGGAAGAGTTTGAGAAGGATGGGTGTTAGCTCTTCTCTAAATGTTTGATAGAATTCACCTGTGAAGCCATCTGGTCCTGGACTTTTGTTGGAAGATTTTTAATCACAGTTTCAATTTCATTACTTGTTATTGGTCTATTCATATTTTCTGTTTCTTCCTGGTTCAGTCTTGGAAGGTTATACCTTTCTAAGAATTTGTCCATTTCTTCCAGGTTGTCCATTTTATTGGCACAGAGTTGCTTGTAGTAGTCTTAGGATGCTTTGTTTTTCTGCGGTATCTGTTGTAACTTCTCCTTTTTCATTTCTAATTTTATTGATTTGAGTCCTCTCCCTCTTTTTCTTGATGAATCTGGCTAATGGTTTATCAATTTTGTTTATCTTCTCAAAGAACCAGCTTTTAGTTTTATTGATCTTTGCTCTTGTTTTCTTTGTTTCTACTTCATTTATTTCTGCTCTGATCTTTATAATTTCTTTCCTTCTACTAACTTTGGGTTTTGTTTGTTCTTCTTTCTCTAGTTCCTTTAGGTGTAACGTTAGATTGTTTATTTGAGATTTTTCTTGTTTCTTGAGGTAGGCTTGTATAGCTATAAACTTCCTTCTTAGAACTGCTTTGGCTGCATCCCGTAAGTTTTGGATCATCGTGTTTTCATTGTCATTTGTCTCTAGGTATTTTTTGATTTCCTCTTTGATTTCTTCAGTGATCTCTTGGTTATTTAGTAATGTATTGTTTAGCCTCCATGTGTTTGCGCTTTGAGTTTTTTCCCCTGTAATTGATTTCTAATCTCATAACGTTGTGGTCAGAAAAGATGCTTGATATGATTTCAATTTTCTTAAATTTACTGGGGCTTGATTTGTGACCCAAGATGTGATCTATCCTGGAGAATGTTCCATGCGCACTTGAGAAGAAAGTGTAATCTGCTGTTTTTGGGTGGAATGTTCTATAAATATCAATTAAATCTATCTTGTCTGTTGTGTCATTTAAAGCTTGTGTTTCCTTATTAATTTTCTGTTTGGATAATCTGTGCATTGGTGTAAGTGAGGTGTTAACGTCCCCCACTACTATTGTGTTACCGTCGATTTCCTCTTTTAGAGCTGTTAGCAGTTGCCTTATATATTGAGGTGCTCCTATGTTGGGTGCATTTATATTTATAATTGTTATATCTTCTTGGATTGATCCCTTAATCATTATGTAGTGTCCTTCCTTGTCTCTTGTAACATTCTTTATTTTTAAGGTCTATTTTATCTGATATGAGTAATGCTACTTCAGCTTTCTTTTGATTTTCACTTGCATGGAATATCTTTTTCCATCCCCTCACTTCCAGTCTGTATGTGTCCCTAGGTCTGAAGTGGGTCTCTTGTAGACAGCATATATATGGGTCTTGTTTTTGTATCCATTCAGCCAGTCTGTGTCTTTTGGTTGGAGCATTTAATCCATTCACGTTTAAGGTAATTATATGTATGTTCCTATGGCCATATTCTTAATAGTTTTGGGTTTGTTTTTGTAGGTCCTTTTCTTCTCTTGTGTTTCCCACTTAGAGAAGTTCCTTTAGCATTTGTTGTAGAGCTGGTTTGGTGGTTTTGAATTCTCTTAGCTTTTCTTGTCTGTAAAGCTTTTGATTTCTCCACCATATCTGAATGAGATTCTTGCCAGGTAGAGTAATCTTGGTTGTAGGTTCTTCCCTTTCATCACTTTCTCATGCCACTCCCTTTTGGCTTGTAGAGTTTCTGCTGAGAAATCAGCTGTTAACCTTATGGGAGTTCCCTTGTATGTTATTTGTTGTTTTTCCCTTGCTGCTTTCAGTAATTTTTCTTTGTCTTTAATTTTTGTCAATTTGATTACTGTGTGTCTCAGTGTGTTTCTCCTTGGTTTTATCCTGTATGGGACTCTGTTCACTTCCTGGACTTGGGTGGCTATTTCCTTTCCCATGTTCAGGAGGTTTTCTACTATAATCTCTTCAAATATTTTCTCGGGTCCTTTCTCTTTCTCTTCTCCTTCTAGGACCCCTATAATGCGAATGTTGTTGCGTTTAATGTTGTCCCAGAGGTCTCTTAGGCTGTCTTCATTTCTTTTCATTCGTTTTTCTTTAGTCTGTTCCACAGCAGTGAATTCCACCATTGTGTCTTCCAGGTCACTTATCCGTTCTTCTGCCTCAGTTATTCTGCTATTGATTCCTTCTAGTGTATTTTTCATTTCACTTATTGTATTGTTCATCTCTGTTTGTTTGATCTTTAATTCTTCCAGATCTTTATTAAACATTTCTTGCTGCATCTTCTCGATCTTTACCTCCATTCTTTTTCCAAGCTCCTGGATCATCTTCACTATCATTGTTCTGAATTCTTTTTCTGGAAGATTGCCTATCTCCATTTCATTTAGTTGCTTTTCTGGGGTTTTATCTTGTTCCTTCATCTGGTACATAGCCCTCTGCCTTTTCATCTTGTCTGTCTTTCTGTGAATGTGGTTTTTGTTCCACAGGCTGCAGGGTTGTAGTTCTTCTTGCTTCTTCTGTCTGGTGGATGAGGCTATCTAAGCTTGTGGAAGTTTTCTCTTTTTATTTGTCTTAATCAATTTTTTTAAATGGAGCAGAGTTGATTTACAATGTTGTGTTAATTTCTGCTGTACAGCAAAGTGAATCAGTTATACCTAGATCCACTCTTTTTTAGCTTCTGTTCCCATAGAGGGCAGGGAGGCAGGTCTGCTTTCTCAGTGAATTCTTTGGAGCAGATCAGCTGCTCAGATGTGTGTGTCGGGCATGAGACTTGGGTATGGGAAAGGTGAGGAAGTGGAATAGGGGTTTGAATTGAAGGAGTTTTAAATAGCTCCGTGGAAACCCCACTTCTCAGAATCCTTTCATATCCTTTCTGTGTGTGTGTGGGTTTTCATAACAGAAAGCAATCTTGGTACCTTGAGAATGTCCAAACTTAGCATAATGGGTTGATAAATTAAGTGACATTAACTCAATGGAATAATTTTGGTAAAAGAGGCGATTCTCTGGCGGCTTCTCATCAGGATTTATCTCTTGACTTGACAAATTCTGAACAGGTAAAGACATGTCCACATAGTTACTGTTCAAGAGAGTCTTGTCCATATGAGCCTGAGATTGCCTTTGGTTGGATAACAAGTGTGATCATATGAAGGAATTTAGTCATGCAGTTGACTGGCTACCACTGAGGTAACGTTATATGACTCTAGAAAGTCTTCTCTGCCTTTTCTGTAGTCTACAACTCAGAATTTTCTAGAAAAAAAATTATTTTCAAGGCCCTTCTGGAATCATAGACCTACAGCAGGCTAGAAATGAAAGGGACCTAGAGATTATCATTTTATTCCCTCATTTTAGAGATGAGGAGAGTCTACCAGTCACAGGGTGCCTTACTCAGTGGTCCAGAACGTACAAATGATACTGCAGTTCTGCTGCCCAGGCTTCTCCAGAGAAATACTGATCTTTCACTGCGGGAGCCAGCAAACATCTCTACAGCTCTCTCTCTATTCAGAGAGCCTGGGAATCTGTCTCTGTCCTCCTGTTGCTGTTCATTACCTCCTAGGAAGCAAGGAGATCCCTTTGCCATTGGCCCTGGGCCTTGCTGGCTATTTAAGTCCTCATCGCTATGGCAATAAGTCCTGTTCAGGGTCAAGTCCAGTTAATGCTTTGTTATTTTCTAGTTATGATGTTTGTGATGCTAATTGTTCATGGCAACAGAAAATAGGAACCTATGCAGACTTTATTTTGACAGTCTGTGACATTTGACAGAAATAAACTGAAAAAACATTTTTAGGACAGAGGATTAGTAGTTGAATCTCTTGATGTTGCTGGTATCAGATTGGTCATAAAAACTGAAGTCTACTTCTGTCCTTACTCAAAAAGTGGCATTGTAGGAAAAGAGCCCAACTTCTGACTTTTGTCTATTTTATTTGATGTAAGAATGTATGAAATATGTTGGAAAGGCCCTCGAGAGGTCAGTACATTCAGCATGCACCTACATGGTCAAACCGGGGGAAAAAATCAAACTGGCAAGGGATGATGAAATGAATGAGTATCTTCTTAACAAAAATACATACTAGAAATGAGAGAGAGAAGTAAGAAGAGGTGGTATGTATAAATAACTGAAATTCTGAGAGCTTATCATCAAATGTGGGATTACCATAAATAGATATGCTGTCATATAGAAGAAATAAAATGAAGGGAAAACAAGAGGAAAAACAGTTCACCTATCTCAGCACACTGCCCTGCCAAGGCTTGTTGAAATACAGGATGAATAACAAGGGTCCTTTAAGCATAATAAATAAATATTTATTTACCAATACTGCAAATAAAGAAGTTTAAAAGTCTTCCCCTTTAAAATGCAGTAAACTCTTAATGTCATTTCTGTTTTTACTTGATTTTAGTAAGCATGCATAGGGAGCTGTAGAGAGTTTATGAAACATCCAACCCTTCCTCTTAGAGTGTTCTCTGTGTGATACCGGTTATAGCAAATCCAGAAGGAAGGACATCCATGCTCTGAAGGTCATGGATCTTACTCACCCTCCTGGCCAGGTGGATGGGGAAGTGATTTCTACATAAGAAAGGCAGTCAAGCTCCCAACCAGCTAAGCTACTTTAAGAACATGCAGACTCCTATGCTTTAGAACAAAACCTTCCAGAAGGCTTAATATTGACGCAATAGTAGGTTTAGCAAAGAGATGGAATACAAAACAACAACAACAACAAATTCACAAAAACCCTGATTTCTTATTCTAGCTTTGCCCATGAAACACCGTACGTATCCCTTAAAAGTCCTTTAAAAGTCCCTTAAATCCCCCAGGCCTCTGAAGCGTCCTATTGAAAAACAATACTGTGTGTCTCTTCTACTTCTAGGAAAATATTGTGAGATTTAAAGAGGGGTAATGGGAAGGGACCTTCTGAACATTTAAAAGTAGACATTTTGTGTGTGTGTTATATATGATATATGATACATATGTATAATATAGAGAGAAGATTATAGAGAGACTGAAACACATAATTCCTAGGACTTCCTAATCCTAAGAAAAAATGAAAAGTTTTGGCCAGTTAAAGCACGTGTGGGTACAAAATACAAATGGAGTTCATAGGATATATGTTAAATAATGTAGCAAAAATAGAAAATGTGGGCAGAAAGGATTTTGCTTGTCGATCAGCTGTTTTTTGTTTTCATTTAGCTTCACTTCTTTCCCACTGACTTTTGTACATTTTTCTTTCTGATAGCATCTCAGTAAATGTCTGCTACATGCAACATGGAAAGCGAGCTAATGCAGTTATTTAAAAAATGGATGTTGTTTGTACATGCCTAAGATAAATAGAAGTTGAATTGCTAATTAAATATTAGTGTATTAAATTAATGGCATAAAATGTGTCCTCAGGGATCTAAACATTTCAGACGTGAGACTTAAATTCCAATTCTGTGTCCTCCATTTCTCCTGCAGGAAAAGGAGAGCCACCCAAAGAGAACCATCTCAGATTTATGTAAAACAGCTTCTGATTCCTCTGAAAGTGTAGGTCCGTGTAATGAAAACAATTCCTTTGGAGAAGAAGTGAAGGGGAACTTTTTACAAAATTCCCCTTTCATTGCAATAAACATTAATTATACTAACCTTACAAATCAAAACTATTAACAGATCACTTCTGATGGTCATTTGAAGTGAACAACTATAATTACGTATTATATAATGAGTGGAGTATATATAAAGTATGAATAACAATCATGCTATTAATAGCTATAATTTATTTCATAATATTTATCACGTGCCAGGTGATTTATGTATATCACCTTATCTTCACAATGACCATGCAAGATATATATTGTCTTTGTAGGAGATAACATGGTAATCAGACAGATCCATCTGGTTCCAAAGCTAAAGCCTTTCCAGTTACACCAGAATTTCAAGTGTGTCTTACAAACATTGATGTGTGTGTGAATCACTCTGGGTATCTTGTTAAAGTGCTGGCTCGGGTTCTCTAGGGCTGCGGTCAGAGACCTGAGATTCTGCATTTCCAGCAAGCTCCCAGGTGATGTCAGTCCTGCTGGTCCATGGACCACACTTTGAGTAGCAAAGTTCTAAAGGAGGATAATTCCAGAGTAGGTCAATAGAAATGATTAAAACAAAAAAGTACTCCTATTTAACATAATAGGTGAGACTGAGCTAAACGTGACTGAACTGACCATGTCAATGCAGGTCTTTTCAGAGCCTGTAATTTGCTGTGTGCCTGTGACTTCCGGAAGGAGAATAGTATATACCCTATTTTTCAAATCTATTTGGGCAGTAGGAATTTTTTCTCATAAAGCATCATACAGGGTTAGTGTTCACTTCTGAAGCATTGCACGCCATCAAGCTGACTGTTTAAAGGTAAATTCTTTTTTTTCTGGAAAACACTGTAATAAAGACTTGACAGTAGTCAGGACAGGGTGAAATTATAGAACCATTATTATGCCTAATTTATGCCTGGTAGGAACTGGAGTTGGGAGAGGATGGGGTGAGTAGGGAATACAAAGATGAAGAAAGCGGGACTCGTGCCTTCAAGGAGAGGTCAACCTGGTGAAAATAAATGTGTAAAATATTAACTTCAGGGCAGGATTAAATAAGTTCTAAGTTGCAGGCTGAAAAAAAAAACATGCTGTGAGCAATAAAGGGAGGAATTGTTAATTTTAAACTTTTGTTAGTAGTTTGGAATTCTACTTTTTTCTTCCTTATCCAATGTTTCCTTTATTGACATCTTTAGACACTGTGGGAATTGCTTCTGGAGAGATGTCAAGGGCTGAGTACATTTTTCAGATTTAACCTTTTACCATATCATAAGTTTCTTTTTTGCTTTACTTCTCCGTGGGGCTGGGCTACAGCATGAGAGATTTTTTCTTTTTCTTCAGAATATGCCCTGCGTGATTTTGCACATCTAGGTTTTGAATTTCTTCTTTAATGCATTTGCTTTATGTGGGGGCGGGGGGGGGGGTGGTAGGGCCTGTGGTCCATTTGCTTTTCCCTGCCGGCGTCAGGAGAACCTAGGCAGTTGGTAGAAAGGATGACTGTGTGTCACCACCTGTGCCCGTAGCACCCTCGGCTGGTCTAACAAGGCTCTGAGCAGTCTTGTCTGAACTTCCCTGGAGCTGCTCTGAAAAGTCTCAGGCAGAGGCACCTACATTGTTGTTATGACACTCGGAGCTGCCAAAGAACTTTAGTAGCAGGGTTGCTGGTTCTCATAGACAAGAAGCCCTAAGATCGTCTTTGCTTCACCACGTGAATTTTGGTAATAGAATGACTGACCTATTCAGCATGTAGAAAAGTTGTGTGAGCACCATGTTCCAAAAGAGATCATGGCATTTTGCTATCAGCTTTGTTTCTGTAACTTCTTTTTCTAGATCACTCAATAATTCCAGCCACGTTTTCTTCTCAGGGTCCAGAATCATGTAGGGTCCACCTCTTCCTTTCCAGTCAACACAGTTTCTTTGGGTCAAATTCTGTCCGTTACTGGAGCTCCTTTCCTCTTAAAGATTGCAGAAACAAAACCACAAATGTTATCATATTACTACCTCATTTAAAAGATACTTACAGGGGCTTCCCTGGTGGCGCAGAGGCTGAGAGTCCGTCTCCCGATGCGGGGGACGCGGGTTCGTGTCCCGGTCCGGGAGGATCCCACGTGCCGCGGAGCGGCTGGGCGCGTGAGCCATGGCCAATGAGCCTGCGCGTCCGGAGCCTGTGCTCCGCAACGGAGGAGGCCACGACAGTGAGAGGCCCGCGTACCGCAAAAAAAAATAAATAAATAAAAGATACTTACAGATTTTAGAACGCTCTGGTTTAATACCCACCAAAGCTCTGTAATAAGTCATGTTAACAGCCCACTGTGGAAAATCCCACAGCGCTTGGAAAGCACAACTGACCTATGGCATTTTCAAATTTATTAGCTTTTCTTCAATTATGTGTTGTTGCTCTCAAATTCTATGGACGTGTGTTTGTGGAGGCCTAAATCTGCATGGGCTCTGTGACGAGGCAGGGGTCCCGGGGAGCATCTGCCTTTATGAGTTCATGGGACCTTATGGGCCTCTGGCAGCCTCAGCTTAATCAGTAATGCCTGTGATGTGGAAAGTGTATTTGTGAAAAATGGTCAACAAGTGAAAGAGATAATCTCAGTGAAACTTAAAAACATGTTTAACTTGTGCTGTGGGGATATTCACAGGAAATTTGTGACTTCCTATGAAAATGTGACTCAGAAGAAAGCTAGACGCCTGGATAAACATTTCAGTGATCAGGAATTTAAGGATGCAAGGGTGTTTGCCTTAGGTTTTTTGTCTGCTGTTTGGGGGGATGAGGGACAGGACTGCAGGGAAGGTGGCTGCGTAGGTGACCAGGGGAAGGCTGGCGAAGGACAGTGGAAAGATAGCAGGGCGATGACCTCCACACCGGGAACTGTTGGATTTAAAATAACTAGTATTGGGGCTTCCCTGGTGGCGCAGCAGTTGAGAGTCCGCCTGCCGATGCAGGGGACGCGGGTTCGTGCCCCGGTCCGGGAAGATCCCACATGCCGCGGAGCGGCTGGGCCCGTGAGCCATGGCCGCTGAGCCTGTGCGTCCGGAGCCTGTGCTCCGCAACGGGAGAGGCCACAGCAGTGAGAGGCCCGCGTACCGCAAAAAAAAAAAACCAAAAAACAAAAAAACTAGTGTCGGTTGTATACCTGAAACTAATATAATAGTGTAAATCTGCTAGACTTCAAGAAAAACAAACTTACATGGGTAATAAAGAATCCAAACCTTTGTTGACGGTCACACTTACATGGGTAATAAAGAATCCAAACCTTTGTTGACGGTCACACTTACTTGTCCCAGAATGAAAGTACTCATGAGAGTTTTATATCAATTTGTCATAACAGTGATATCCAAGTAAAATACACTTCCTTAAATTCACATTCCTGATGGTGCTTATCTTTTCTTTCCAGTGGATGAGTTACCTAACCTTTTGATTTCAGAAGCATTTCAACCCCAGAAGCATTCAACACCCACCTTCCTTCTTGACTTTATCCATTGTGAATAACTAGACTTTATCCAATGTGGCATTCTCAGCATTCCCTCCTGAATCTCTTCAATTCTAACACTTCTGCCCATTCCCACCTTCGGACTTGCCTAATCTCTAACCTGGATGATAAGAATCACCTTCTAATTGATCCATTTGCCCTAAGACTCCTAACTCCAGACTCTTCACACTGCCACCAGGATTCTCTCCAAAAAATGAAAAAAGAAGAAAATCTGTTAATATAGCAAATCTACTTCTAGAAAACTCTTCTACAGAAACATTCACTTAAACAGATAGAGATATACATATCAAAATGTTAGTTACAGTTTTATTTGTGACGAAACAGTTGGGTGACCTGTCTGTCAGTATGGAAATAATGAAATTTATTCTAGTACATATATATTATAGACTGGCAGTCAGCAAATGTTTTCTGTAAAGGACCAGATAGTAATATTGCAGGCTTTGCAGGCCATATGGTCTCTATCATAACTACTCAACTCTGCTCTTAAGAAAGTAGCTATAGACAATATGTAAACAAATGAGCGTGGCTGTCTTCCAATAAAACTTTATTTACATAAACAGAGCTGTGCTGATTTGACCCTTCGACCCATGCACTGCTGAGCCTGTTGTAGATTACTATGCAAATGTTAAGAACAATGACATAAATCTGCATGTGCTGACAGGGAAGTATACTTTTAGGTGAACAGTGGACTATAGATACATCCTGTTTGTTATCCTGTCTTTGTTTGCGGTTCTATCTTTGTTGAAAAGATAGATACATACTCAGAGGGAGATAGATACAGATGCAGACAAATTGATAAAACAGATGACAGTATACGTGAAAAAGAAAAATCCAGAAGAATACATACCAGATCTTACTAGAAGATTATCCTGAGATAGAATAGGTGTGAAGGCAAGAAAACTTTCCATTTGTATATATTTTACATTTTTATATATTCTGTAGTATTTGAACTTTTACATGATTATGTATTATATTTTTGTTATAGAAAAATATTGAAGTAAAGAATTCTCTCCCCAAATCTGATTCTGTCCCTCCAGTGTTTCAAGACCTTCTAGTATTCTGCATCATCTGTAGTATAAACCCTAAGCAGTTGATCAGAGCATCAAAGGAAGTTCACAATCTGCACGGCCTTCTACTCTGGTGTCACCTCCCATCATCCTGCCTCTTCTGCAAAGTCTCCCTACTCCCATGGCTGCCATGCCACTCCATGGCTCCCTCCCTTTACAAAGACCGCTTCCCTTTCTCTAAATGGCTTTTGCCCTGCTTCTCCTCCAGACAGACTCTTAATTATATTTCACAGCCCCAGCTAGATGTCCCCTGCTTTCACAACTTTCCCATCCCCTTCAGGCAGAAGTTGCTCCCAACACTTTATTTTAATGCATTCTTAGTTCCATTTTCCATATCCACTCTTAGAATTAGTTTCTAACCATTTCTCAATCCCCACACTCAGCACAGAGCTTAGCATACAGTACATACTCGTCAAATCTATGCAGGTGGAAACTTCTAGTTAAGGAAATATTTTGAGTATCTTCGTGATATGATAGGGAGATTTTTACACTGAAATTTAAAATATTCAGTAAAGTCTACAACATAGACCCGTATGGCGAAATTTTTTAAACATCCCCATCTAGAAAAGGGGTCTTCGTTAATGATCTGTAAGAGAAACGTGCACATTCGGGTGTCCTTTAGGGCTTAACGTACTTACGTGTTTTCAGCATCATCTCAGCAGCCCAAACAAGCAGGAGCTTGTTGCAGTATAAGTCAAAACGCACATTTTATTCTAAAATGTTGACTTTATAGCTATATTTGTAGTGAAAGTATTCAGCTGCAAATGATAGAATACTCTATTAATGGCCTAGAATGCTAAGAGCTTACTTGTCTCAAATATGAGATCGTCTAGAGGAAGGCAGGTGTTGAACTTGAATTACCTGCTCAGTGGTAGCATCAGGGGCAAATGCCCTTTTCATCTTTACTTTTACTGTTTCTTAGCACATTGATTTTGACCCCCATCCTTGTTGACTTATGGTTGCAGGGTGACTACTGCACCACCAAGAATCACATCCACATTGAAGGCAGGAGTTAAAGTGTAAGAACAAAAGACCTTCTCTTCTTTGACTTTAACTCTGAAAGAGAAGTCTTTGCCTTACATTTCGTTGGCCCCTTACCCATGGCCACTCATATCAATCTAGTTAAGGGAAGTGAGATGAAGATGATTAGTTTAAATCAATCATGATTTAACCCTCAGACTTAGGAGAATGATCATAGCCTCTCTTAATTGAAGGAATCTCTACTGTTACCTCAATATGTAAGGATTTTGTCAGAATGGAAGACAGAGGGAGGATGAGTGAGCAGCCTCCCTCTTAGTGAGCAAAGATCTTCTACGTCAGTGTCGCTTAGCCATTGTCAGATTGGTAGGTGATTGGACTCAGATATACTAGAAAAAAAATCATGGAATTTATAGTTACACAGAAGGATTCTAGTTCTGCTATTAGCAACTATGGGAACCTGAGATAATTACTTAACTTCTGTGGACATTTTGCTCTACCTATAAAATAGGAGAAAGTACTATATGTCTTACGGTATTATTGCGAGGACTCAACCAAGATGGCTTACCTCAAAGCCTAATGCAATGCACCACGTGGCCGTCATGCCAGCAATCCAGGTCCCTTCTTTATTGGTCTTGGCACAGGGATTGAGCTTGATCGATTCTTCCTTATCCTTGAGTTTCAGTCTCCATTTGAGTCCACTGATGTCACTTTTCTTTGTACAATCATGGCTGTGTCAGGCTAGATATAAATTAGGTTCTTTTAAAGCTCCAAGTGTGTATTTAAATACTCAAAGTAGGAATACCTTGGCAATGTGTTTATTTAAAGAGAGTGGCGAGGTGCTCACAACACAGAGCAGTTCCTGTGTTGCTTAATCATGAAAGCCAAATACGGTTTCAACATGGGGAGAAGAAAGATGTGTACAATCAGGATGTAAAAGAAGAAAATTTAATTTAGGAACCAACGCAAAATGAAATTTCTTTTGAATCTGAAGTCCTTGGATGACATAGCCTTGATTAAATAAAATATTTTGTTCATCAACAATGACAGGCGTTCCATTAAATGAAATAATGAGTCTAAGGGACTGTTTCGTACTTCAGGATCGTCGACCTCCAGGGCCCTTCACCCATACTTTCCTTCTGGCAGCTTTCTGCAATCTCTGGGCTTCCATGTGAGCAAAGTCCCTCAATTTAGAAACAAGAACTATCTGATCCACACCTTGTCAGATATCCCTACTACTAAAAAGGACCAGGAAGGTTTTCCCTTCGCAGAAAACAAAGACACCATGTACCACTCAGTCATTTCCCAACAGCCACTGTGGTGCAGGGTGCCGAGAGGGAAGGATTTGGGGAAGGGGAAATAACTTCCTTAAAACTTATTGTGCAATAGTTCTGGAGCTCTTCCTGTCATAAAAGAGGGAGTCAATCTCCATGGAAAAAAAGGATTTGGAAAAAAAACCCAGAATCAGAAAACCTCCCATGTAGTCTTTATATGAATTCTGTCTTTTGGGAGCCCTACTGACATGAACTTTGCAATAAGTGCTATTTGATATCATTCCCTTATCTGACAGCCTCCCATATCTTTTCTAATTTAGGGTCATGGCTCCAAAAAAAGTTCATGTCTTCAGGTAAGTTAAAAAAAAAAAAATCAGATTAGTTTTGAGAATTACTAAAATATCAAACAATAACTTTATCTTTGACATCCACATTAATAATCCAGTAACACTTTTCTATTTATTTTTAAAGAAATAGTTTGAAGCTTGAAAGTTTTCCTACTTACTTCTTCAGGAATATTTGAACTGCAGCCTTGCACAATTAAGTATTACTCTCCGAAAAGTACTTATTTGGGAAACTCCAGGTACTCTTTTTATATTTAATACAGTCAGCTTTTTAAAAAGTGTAGGACTGTCAATGAAAATGTTCAAGATTTCTACCCAGATGGGAGAGATTTTTCAGTTTTCAAAATCTTACCGAAAAGAATTGTGCCATGAAAAAGGTTTAAAAACACATATTATCTTTTGTAATATGAACAGAGAAGTGTCCTCAGTCTCCATGAATAGAAAATTCAGTTCGGCTTTAACTTGCACTTTGAGAACTCCCAACATCTCCCAAAGTAGCAGTTGCTGTTTTCCTCGGTTGGTTGTGTACTGCGGCAATGCCTGTAGTGTGTTTGATTTCAAGATTCCATTTTAGGCTGCTTAGTGAAAGAGAGCAGGAGGTATTGTACAAAATAAATTATAGAATACCGTCATGTGATGGGAGAAACAAACGTTCAGTATATTGCAACTTGTCGTTATATAATCAGTGGAGAGGTGCAACAGGCTATCACAGGGCAGAATTTGAGAAGCAGCCTAAGATTTAGGGCTGCTGCTAGTGATACAAAAAGGTTTTCAGTTCAGTACAGGTGAGTTTTTAAGAAGGGAGCTTTCTGGGAAAGATTGGTTTAGCTATAATGCCCTGGTGCATCTCAACCTTAAGAGACTTTTAACCTATATACTTTTGTGTACACCTGAAGTTCTAGCATGCTTTGTACACGTCCCAATAAGAGAAGTCTGATAGGTTTTTTTGCATCCCTCCTTTCTTTTGTGCTTGTTATTTGTTTCTCCATTCATTTTCTTTGTATTATCTTCTCTGTTGAAAGGGGCATCGAATGAGGATTTGGCATCTGGAGACGTTTTTCCTATTACTTCCGTAGCAGCATAGTGTAGAGACTAAAAGCACAGACCACGGAGCCAGACTCCGTGGGTTCGAATCTGGACTCCACCTGTTATCAACCTTGTGCCTCAGTTTTCTCATCTGTAAAATGGGAATAATAATAGCTCCTATCTTATAAAGTTGTTATAAAGATTACATGAATTAATGATCATAAAGCCCTTACAACAATGTCTGAAACATAGTAAACACCTATATAAATATATCGTAAATTAATTTTTAAAACATAGCCTCACCTGTTATTAAATAGGATAATAACATAAAGGTTTGTTCAATATATTCTCATTTCTCAGTGCTGCTACTCAGAACTAGATGACATACTCCATATCTCCCTCACCCCTTGTCAGAGCATAAGTCCTTTACAAAATTTTATGAAAGGCAAGGAGGAAGAAGAAGAAAAGGAAGGAGAGGAAAGCAGGACTCTTCCCTTAGGAAAGGATCTACTAATTGAGGACCATGCCAGGCGACTGACTGTAGAGTGGAATATAAAGTAGTACATCCTTCATCCATGAGCTGGAAAAATAATTCTTTCAACCAAAGTTTTTTGACTGTCTATGTAATACACTGTACTACCTGTATTCTAGAAAAGTTTGTTAAGCAGATGACTGTGAATAATGGGAAGATAGAAGACATCCCTAGGAATAAACAAGAACTCACCAAAAGAAAGTCACGCCAAACCAACATCATCATCTATTTGATAGAAGAGATTAGTAGAGTCAAATGTTGTGCGTCTTGATTTCAGATGAGGGCATCTTGACTTAAGAAAGACATTTGACAAAGTTTCTCAGGGTACAGTGCTTGAGAGGAATATGGATTGCTTAATAATGCAAGGAGATGGATGTTTAATTGGATCAACAACTGTGAAAAAGAAAACGAACATTATTTCATAAAACTTTTTTCTGGAAATTGTGCTATGTGTGAGGTGGGATAGTTATAATCGACGAAGACTTCACGTAGACAAAACGTTGAATGTATCATGTTTAAGTCAGTAAACTTTAAGCCCCAAATTTGCGCAAGGTCCAAAGTTTTTGTTAAGGGAATTAGGTAGGTGGGTGGTGCACAGAGGGGAGAAAACATAACCTTATACTATTCTTTGAGCAGCCAAGTTATAAGGCTAACTAATGATTTATGCTATTTAGACACAAATGCAGTGCGAATGAAAATGAAGGCTTGAAGAGAGCCGACTGTATTCCAGGTTTTTATGTAAGACACTAGCAACAAACTTAAATCCCTCAGATAGTTGAAGGGTGTGTTTCTGGGTACTCGTGTATTGATAATATGCCTTTGGCCAGTTTCTTTTCTTCAGGTGAACATAAGAAGCACAGAACTGGGTTTGACCTTTGATCATCTACCTCAGCATTCTGCCTAAGAGCAGCACAGCAAGCAAGGCCATATCCTTAAATTCAAGACATTACTGGGATATAGTCTCAAAGCATAAAATTGCACTGTTAGACTTGATATTATGCAAGTCTTTTGGAGTTCTGTCTACTTGTACCCTTTACCAATTCTTGAAGTAATGAGTGACAAAAGTTTACTATATACTGATTAAATGGTACTTTTATTTATCCTAAATTGACTTCTGCAATCTCCAAGACATCACCTCTACCACCCTCTCTCCATCTCCGGGTTTTAACAGCATCGGGCTGTAAAAGTTCCATGTTGACCCTACCCGTGCCCTTTTGATTCTGTAGACTTCCATCAGCTCCCTCTTCCACATTCATCTTGGCAGGTGAGAATTTATACAAATTTAACGGCCCCCTCCTGACCGTGATCATTTCCACTCCCTTGCTCTGGCCCCCATCCAGTAACATTATAGGATTCTCACAGGGCAGTAACGAATAACTGAAGTCCTTGCTGTGAGGTGGATGGTTGTGAATCGTTGGTTTGCATACAGTTTTCCTGATAGCAGCTAGGGGATTTGGATTGGATTCAGAAATGACTTGGACGTTACCCACACGCAATCCTGTAATTCCTCTCCTTAGAGCCACAATTACAAGAGATGCCAGGTCCTATTCATTTTGGCCTTTTTTGTCCAACTTTTCCTTCTCTGATTATAAACACTTGCCATGACCATATAAAGTCCTATCCTTAAAGGACACTCACTTATAGGTTCAGAAAGGTGATGTCTCTGAGTGCAGCTCCGTTTGCATTCTTCTTCCTTCAAAAAGTGTGGTTTAACGGTATCTTCTAGTCGCTTGTCAGAAGGAGGAGTGGACAGTTTTTCCTTTCTTTATATTTATAGCGATCACTTACTAATCAGTCTTGACTTATGGGTTTGTTTGTTTTTATTTGTTTGTATTTTTTAGGGACATAATTAACTTACTAGTGACAATGCCTTACATAAGTCATTTGAGCCTCCCTGTATAAATATTTGGGGGGGTGGTCAGGGAGAGAGGGGGCTAAGTTATTTCTAATGTCTCTTCCAGCTCTACTTTTCAGTGAATTTAGTTGTCTTTATCTTCTTTTATTGCTCACTAGATTTGCATACCAAATTGTTAGTTAAAACCGAACAGCGTTGTATCCCACAGTTGTCTAGCATTTCCATTGTCTCTTCAGCTCCCTTGCTCTCTTTCCAATTTGCCATCTGTCCATTTGCTGACTTGGCAATATTTCACCACCCTTGTGCCAGCTTTGCAACCTCTAGGCAAAGCTTGCAGCTCCTTACATGTGATTTGAGGGTCTCAGTATAAATAAAACCAGGGAGGCAGAGGGAAGCCTTCCAGCCCCTGCCATGTGATTGCTCCCCTGTAAATCACACAGGGCCCATCCAGCATCCTCTTGGCCCATGACTATAGATGAACCCCCTGTAACCTCATTTGGAAGGATTTTGTTTATATAGACAAGGTGAACTTAATGAGTTGGGAAAAATAAAACCTAGTTATGTGACTTCTTAAAGTTAAATTCTGAATTATGAAACCTGCGTGGTTTTAAATGGATTTTGGAATTTAGTTGAGATGAGCATTTGAGGATGTAAAAATAGAAAAATAAATCACTTAAGCCCCTGGCTTTCTGTCCGCCTGCATGGAGACCACATAGCTTGTTTTCTTTGTTACAGTCTCACCCTGTCTCTATTATTCTGCCTTGAGATGTTTGCCCTACTCTTCTTCTTTCGGTGTGAGGTTTCTTTCTCTTTTCTTTTGTTTTGTTTTTTTGATGTTTATGTAATTTCTTATTACCTTATTGATACTTTGTGGACTTCTCAGCTCATGGTTGCCTGGGATGATGATTTCTCCTGATCCCACATGTATTATCTGGGATTGACAAGGGTTAGTTCCTTCAGGAAAAAATGGGGACTAAACTGATTGTGGGAGCAGCTGTCACCAAGAGGCTATAGTTTTTATTTTAATCTTCATGGAAAGGTTTAATTTGTAGAACCTTCCTGCTTTGGCCCTTAGGAGCCTTTCCTATGCAAGGGAGTGGAAATATTTTCTTTAGGTAGAATTATGTATTAAAAAATATCGTGTGTGTGTGTGTGTGTGTGTGTGTGTGTGTGTGTGTCCACGTGGGTACAAGTGATCTTATAGGTCCAAGTGCTTTCATTATATCAACTGATCTAATATTTTAAACATTATCTCAGGTTACTGACATACATTAAAGGGTTCATCAGCTGCACTTTTAATCCATCTTGTTTCCCCAGTGGTAGCATTAGCCTGTACTTCTCCTGATGTCCATTTAATGTCAGGAGGACTTGGTATTGCTATAGCCAAGATGCAGTCTGATTTCATTTTATTTTTAAAATGCATCCTAAGAGCAATCGCTCCCACAGTTATGTATAGTTCATTATATTAACATTTTCTGCCCACTGTGCTAGGCTGTGCTGAGGCAAAAGCAAATCGTAACTATTACCAATGCTTATAAAATACTATGTGCTGAGTATCGTTCTAAGTGCATTGTAAGTATCGCCTCATTTAATCCTCACAACATTCCTATCTCACAAAGACTGTTACTAGGCAAGAGAGACAGCAGTATAGCATCAACCAGTTTTAGGGTATCGTTTAGCACAGTGGAAGGCAGGGTAGGAACTGGGTAAACAGTGCAGAACAGGAGTTTGGAGAGCAACAGGATAGGTTGTGGAATATCTTGTAGCTAAATCAGTTTGAAGTTACATTGGGGGCCGGGGTGTGGGGTTGCTGTTAAAGGACATTATGGAAGCAAATTCAATGATAAGATTTCTTTTTCAGAAAGAGCACGCTGGCTTAAATGCCGAGGTGGTTGGCACAGGGGCCAGACAGAAGTCAGGATGACTAATTGGTGGGCTCTGTAATAAACCAGAGGGAAGGTGAAAAGGTTCAGATCTAGAGTATTGGCTTTTGTAAATAGATGAATGATACTAATTCATATAGAAAACGTAGGAAGACCAGGTGGGAAAGGAAAGATGGCAAGTTCGATGGCAGCTCAAGAGGCCTGTCTGGAAGTCGGCGGACATTTGCTTTGAAGAAATAGAGTTCCCCTTGAGGTAGTCGGTAAAGGCAGGGGACTCGGACAGTTAAGTAAAGCCACTCCCATATAGAGTGAGAAGTCCATGGGGCAGAGGATGCAGCAGAAGCTGCGTAGAAGCTTGAAAGAAGCCTGCAGGCGGAAAGAAAACCAGGAGAGAATTAAATCTTAGAATCTAAAACAGGAGTTTCCAGTGGGAGGAACGTTCAATAACCTGGATTCTGAGAGAAGTCAAATAAGGATAGAGAAAGGGTCAGTAGATTCGGCAGTTCAGAGGTCTTTGTGACCTGAAGATAAGTCGGTGGAGTGAAACAGGCAGAGGCAGACTTCACTGTGAGCCTGCTGGCCCATGCTCAGAGGATGTAGGGACAGCTCTCTCCAGCTTCTCTTCTAATGAGAAGGAACGTGATAACCAGCACAACTGAGTTCACACTACAGCCCTGTCATTTGCAAGTTTTCCGGTCTTAGGTGGGTGACAACACGCCCTTCCAGCAGTTTTCTGGCATGTGAAGTTAATACTGTGTATCTCAAGGACTATTTGGGGGATTAAATGTGCCAATATAAAAAGATTTTACATATAAAAGATGTTATATGTGATATATGTAATATATCTATTGAATACATGTAACATTTTAAAACATTTTATAACATGTTTTATAACATGTTTTATTATGTATGTATATATATATTTAAAGTGCATTGGTAACGTGAATAGTTATTTTTAACTGTAATTCTTAGATTAAATAGATAAGTGTTTTTCTTCCCTTGAATCCCATTTTGGGCAAATATTTTAATATTGGGAAACCAGACAACCACTGAGCTGCAGCAACTGGGCATTTTTTTACATTTTTCATTTGGATGACCCCAAATGTAAGACTCTGTAGTCCCTGTTAAATCACCAAAGAAAGATGAAACTTCATTCAATTATAGAGTAAGGTATATTTTATGCTATTTAAATTATTTGAAAGAATATTGAACATGTGTTAAATATGACAACTCTAGCTGATATAACTGATAAACTCCAAAAACTCAGTGGATTAAAACAGTGTTAACTTATATTTCGCTTATGCAAGAGTCCACTTTGGATTTTTCTGGTCAGCTTTGTCTTCTCTAAGTGGTGATTTGAGGATCATTCCAACCGCTGGGTTTATCATGTCAGATACAGTTTCACAGTCACCCTAAGGTTCTCTCTGTTGCAGCCAGTGGGAAGAGGAAAAGAGCATGTAAGATTGGGCATGGGAGGGGATGCTGTGGGTGGGGCTTGAAGTGGTGCAGATCGTCGGTACTTCTGCCCACGTCCCAATGATAGCACTCAGACCTCCCTAATTACAAAGGAGGCTGGAGAAAGTCATCTAGCTGTATGCTCAGAAGGAAGAGAAAATAAATTTTGTCAAAATTAGCCAGTGTATGCCCAGTATGTAAGCAGTAAGAAATAAGGCGTATAGTTTTACTGTTTTAACTAGAATACCACTTTCCCAGCCACACTGAAAAAATATACAGTCAGTTCCACTTTAGTCTTTTGAGGATTACCTGAGATAATTCCTCATTATTCTTCGGAGGATTACTTAAGATAAATATCCTTCCTCTAGCCTGGCGATTGTACAAAAACCTAAACAGAGGCAACCACAAAACTGTTAGTAGCAGAACTAAAAGTGGGAAGATCAGTTCTCTGACCTCTTGCACAGAATATTAGTTCCTAAATCACACTAACCTCCTAGAGCATAGGCACGACAGAGCCAAGACCTGGCTTGTTCCTCAAAATACAGCTTTATTGACATCAGAGTCAGTTGGAGGGTAAAGCTTCATCTACTCTGCAGTCATACTAAATGTGTAACTTTGTGAAAAGAACAGTTAAAAAAGAAAAGGTACAGTGAAATTATTCACAGATAAACTAGTTTGTGTTTTTACTAGCAAAATTCCACATGCACAAAAATAATAGACAAATAGCTGTAGGAGTCTCTCCTGAAGAAAAAAGATAGCATGTATTACAGCTTATCGAGATCAATAGTATTTCTTTAAAAGGGACACATTGGGCAATTTTAGTAATATCATTAAAGATCTGCTGAGCAAGGAGAATTGAGTTGAGTGAACGTGTCTGAGTATCTCTGCGTCTTTAGCTGCCATAGAAATGCAACTGTTGGCATTTCAGTTTTTCTCATCAGTCATATTTTTTGATGTTTGATGTAATGATAGATTTTGCTGGCCATCCTAAGGCTTGCTTTGCCCTGGGAGGTCTTGAACCAAACCGAAAGCTCAGTGTAATCTCTGCCAGTTCTTAGAGCTTGAAGGAGAAAAAAAAAAGTATTCCATTAGAATACACAGGCACTAAGATGGTGTGGAAAAGAGGAAATGGGTCTTCGTGAAGTTGGGTGAGGAGACTGGATTGAAAGCCTATGGATTCAGCTGTGAAGATGAGAAAGTGATGCGGGCGTGGGGTTACCAGAACCACATTGGGTAAGTGGGCAGCTACAGGAAGGCCTTTAGTAATGTGTGTGTATGTGTGTGTAAATATATATATTTAGTCTTTTTAAAAAATTTTTATTGGAGTATAGTTGATTTACAATGTTGTGTCAGTTTCAGGTGTACAGCAAAGTAAACCTGCCATACCTATACATATATCCAGTCTTTTTAAGATTCTTTTTCCCATACAGGCCATTACAGAGTATTGAGAAGAGTTCTCTGTGCTATACAGTAGGTCCTTATTAGTTACCTATACTGTATATAGTAGTGTGTGTATGTCAATGTATTTAGTCTTATAAGAACTACTCAGCATACTGATTTAACAAAGAAGAAGGGTCCAGTGTGGAGAAGAGGCACGTGGGTGGTCAGGATACAGAAGCGGTTTCTCACTTCCCCTTCCTTGTGTCTCACTGTCACCGCTGTCCACAGCTCTGGCTACCATCCAGCCTCTCTCTCTCAGCTCCTTGGCCACTGGGGAATCAGGCTAGCAGGAAAAAAAAAACCTTTTTTTTTCCTGTGCCCTTTTTTCTCCCTGACTTTCACTGCCAGAATAATGGAGGAGAAAAAATCTGCTATTTATGTGTGTGTTAGTTTATGTATTACTGAGTACCTACTATGAACCAGGCATTGTACTGGATACCAGGGAAACAGTGAACAGAAGGCTCTGCCCACTGAGAGCTTTCATTCTGTCCAGCAAAAAGCTTCTGAGATGGAGAATTAATGTTCAGACATCAGCCAAAGAAAGCCTACCTACCTGCCAGGCTCCTAGTGAAGCCTTAGAAAAGACAGAGACAAAAGTCACTTTCCTGCTAGTAACTAGTAACATGTCTTTTAATGTTCACACGTGGATGAGATCATTTTTAAGTTTTTCCTCTTATTCAACAAACTATAAATATGATGACTTGTTTTCCCCTTGTTTATAGCAATTTGTTAAAATCAAAATGTGTTCGTATGAAACTACAGGATGTTAGGACTATGGATTTTAAAGATGGTAAAATTGAAGGCTCACAGAAGATACCTAGTTCTTTCCAAGGACATTTAAATCATGGGCCACAGAGTGTTGGGCCCTAGGCTTGAGGCTTGTTCATTAAATTATATCATTGCTAGTGTCTTCAGTAAATCATGACATGCTTGAATGACACAGCTATGATTGGCATCTTAGAGCAAGACCTAGCCTGTGTTTGTGAATGGCCAAGTTACAGATGCCATTAAATAGAAAATGATTATCCTTTATGATACAAGCATCAATAGGAAGCCGAATCCTGAACTTGCTGGCTGTTCTCAGCTAGAGAGCGTTTGACTCGGCTTGCAATTATTTTTCAAGAAACACTCCCCATGCTTTAGTCATTTCTCATTCTGTGTCCCACACTTGGATATCTTCCCAATTTTAGAATATGAATTATTGAGCTTCCATAAAACACTGCTATGGATTTTAATTTCACCTTTTAAAATGAGTTATGGGACTTCCCCAGTGGTCCAGTGGAATCCACCTTCCAGTGTAGGGGACGCAGGACTTCCCCAGTGGTCCAGTGGAATCCACCTTCCAGTGTAGGGGACGCAGGTTCAATTCCTGGTCGGGGAACTAAGATCCCACGTGCAGTGGGGCATCTAAGCCCTTGTGGCGCAACTACTGAGCTCCTGTGCCTCAATGAGAGAGGCTGCACACCACAACTAGAGAGAGAAAATTCACACGCCACAACTAGAGAGAAGCTCGCATGCCACAACGAAGAGCCCGCACCTCAATGAAAGATCCACATGCCTCAACTAAGACCCGATGCAACCAAAAAAAAAAAAAAAGAGTCACGATTCTTAAAGGTATTATAATGCTGGTTTCTTAATTCTCTAGGGATTACTGCAGGATTGTTTGCTTTAATGTATTTTATCTTCTGTTACAAGAGATTAAGATTTTGTCTGCCCCTGGAAGAGGGAGAAATAAAATCACGATGACCTCGTCATTTTTCACTGGGATGGAGTCGTGGGGAGGATACTGGTGAGACCAGTGGGCTTCCCTTTGATGGGAATCACCTCTCGGATTCTCCACCAGGTTATCATAATTCCAGGAAAGAATGAGGGGGAGCTTGCCCACGTTAGGGACTTTTTGAAAGCTGATGGTAAGCAATCAGATGTAAATCTGAAGAAAAATGACTCCTAGAAACATCCAAAATTTTACCTAACTGCTCAAGCAGATGCGTTAAACATATCAGATTGGAATCATGAGTGAAAACTCCTGTAAATGCTCTTATCTTTTGAGCTTTTAAGCATAAAAGCATTTCGTCTACTAGGATTAGGCAAAGGAACCTGAATGATGGAACTGGCATATCTCCTTAGCTTTTTTGAGGAGTTTAGGGAATTCTCACTTTATCACCACCTTCCGAGTAAGGATTAAGCCAATGTGTACCTTGCGAGAAATGAAATGTGTACTTTCTCCTCCGATTACCTGCTGTCTCAACTGTTCGGGTCAGAACATTTTTCTTTTCTGTACAGCCCATATTTTGGAATGGAAAATATAGAGATTGCAGTAAAATAAATGATATTCCAGCTATTAGCTATAACATTTATGTTAGGAGACAATACGGAATGCACAGTAAAATAAATGGTAGGCTGACTATTTGCTATAATGATGGTGTGCATGGCTGGGGGAACACCTCACAAGTGTAGCAAACACCTTCGCATGACCTTGAGTTTTGTCTCACCACTTATTAGCTTGTTGCTGTTTTGTCATTTTCCCCTGGGCTGACGTCCCATTTGTATTAGATTTATTGTGTGACCATCGTATAAATCAAACAGATATATCTATAACACGTAAGATTTCAGACATTAGAGCCAAAGGGGTGGTAACCAAGAATCTGCCATATACAGTCTGTGCTTTGTTTTAATTAGTGTCACTTGGGCACTTGATACCTAATCTCTCTGTGTTTTTATTCTCCTAGCAGTAAAATATGGGAGCTGGTCTCTAAGAATTTGGAGATTTGTTTCAGCTCTAACAGGGTAGTTTTAATTACCACCCTCTGAACAATGGAGAGAGGCTTTCTCTCCATTGCTGAAAGGCGTGCTCCCATTGTCTCTTCTTGGCATCCACCACGTCTACACCACCACGTAGAATATTTCATTTGCTATTGTTTGTGTTTCTGTTTATTAATTTGCACATTTTATAAGATATGAAGCCACTTCTAAGATGAAGCAAACATTTGGTAATACATTGCTATGTGTCCATTTCATCATTTTTCTCTTTCATTCTATATTTTCAAGATGTTTCTGTTCGTATCAATGAAATTAGTAGCTCTTTTAAACAGCAGAATGGCCCCTGTGTTGGCCAGATAACAGTACTTAACTTGTTATCACATCTCTGTAAATATCTAGTACTGGACAATTTCCAAAGTTGTTTATATTATCCATACATGAGGACAGGTTATTCATTAACTCACATTTGCAAACTAATTCTTGATGTTCCAAATCCTTACAATATTATACTGGTTATTCTTAAGAGGGTACAATCAACTTTAATAATTATTTTGTACTCTTTGTATGAAAAACAAATCAGTATCAATATCTTTGCTGCGGCAACCAGGTTTTTATTAAACCTCAAATTAAGGAAATATTGGCTTCTCTGGTGTTAACTTATCCAAAGTCCTTTGATTTCATGAGTAGCATTTTGAAAATGAGCTGGCATAAAAAATAGGGGGAGAATAAGGAATATTTTTATTTGTTTGTTTTTATTGATGATCTTTTTTTTTTTTTTTTTTTCTGCTGTACGCGGGCCTCTCACTGTTGTGGCCTCTCCCGTTGCGGAGCACAGGCTCCGGACGCGCAGGCTCAGCGGCCATGGCTCACGGGCCCAGCCGCTCCGTGGCATGTGGGATCCTCCCGGACCGGGGCACGAACCCACATCCCCTGCAACGGCAGGCGGACTCTCAACCACTGTGCCACCAGGGAAGCCCTACTGATGATCTTTTAAGAGTAATTTTACTGAAGTAGATGGGTTTAATGAATATTTTTATTGAGGAACCTTAAGAGTAATTTTTCTTGAGATCCTCCAAGAGAATATATGCCTTTGACTAAAGTGGCTGTCATTTTTGTCCACCAGTGGAGTTGAATTGCATCACAAGTGACTGGGACAAGTACTGGTCAGTTCAACCCCTTATGCTGTGAGTTAGCACATCATTGTCTCAGAGGGTGTGTTTTGATTAATCGTTTCTGAAGCTGATCTCCTGCCTGCTGTCTGAGTTGGCTCTCTTCCAGTCCCTGTTAATTGTCCAAGTACATGCTGATCGGAGTCAGGCAGGAGAATAAAGATAAAAGCCTTTCTCTTAATTTCTTCATTTGTTTCCACCTTCTATAAAGTGCTTTATTAATCTGTGATAATAACGGACTCCTTGAATGGATTTACTATAGCCTCAGTAATTGGGAAAACATTGAAAGAGTCACCGTTTTTACTGAAAGTTGATCATCCTTGTGTTTTCAAAAACAGCTTTTTTTTTTTTTCAGATTTAGAAGGATCGCATTTTGAATAACTGAAAATTTTTGTTTGCTTAGCTGACAGCACATTAGATCCGACCAATTTGTCTTAGCTTATTTATACTCAGCTCAGACTATCATTTCCACACGATGAGGTATAAGGGGAGTTTATGCTGATATTTTTATGTTGACTGTGTTCAGTGACATTTACATTCTGGCCTGGGGAACACAAAAGAGATATTTCTTGGAGTCTTCTGGCAACGTGTATTTTTTAAGTTCATCAAAAAATGCAAATGCTGAAAATCCTATTGCTATTATAGTTAGTTTTACGACGTCTGTTAATATTACTACTGCTTTGAACAAACGTATATTAAATATGCACCTGGATGGAACCTCATCTTTCTTGAAGAACATCTAAAGTTACACATATATGTGTTGGAGTTTTGATATTTTCCTCCTTTCTCTATACTGTATTCTATTTTTTC
Source organism: Phocoena phocoena (assembly GCF_963924675.1). Classification (NCBI taxonomy): domain Eukaryota; kingdom Metazoa; phylum Chordata; class Mammalia; order Artiodactyla; family Phocoenidae; genus Phocoena; species Phocoena phocoena. The sequence goes on along the minus strand of NC_089234.1, from coordinate 74,289,458 downwards.
TATTAGAGTTGAAGAAATAAAAATAGAATAAGATGAAGTAAGAAGGAAGGCAGTCACAGGGGATTTAAAAAAAAAAAAAGGAAGTGGAAAACAGTGAATTTTACCTGTATGTCACAGGGGAAAGAGGTATAGAGGTCTTTTTTTTTTTTTTAAGAGGTATAGCAGTCTCAAAATGAACAGACATCGCAAGAGGTCCTTGCAGATAGGCAGAGTTTCAGTGTAACTTTCCAATTATTTCATAAATAATGAATGGAGACTAGAAATCAGTTGTGTGGGTTCCATGTACATTTTGGTGTAATTAGCTATTCACTTTAGGCTCTTGTGGCTACTGGCAGATGTCCGTGGGAGATCACTTGGATGACGCACCTCTCAGAGGCTTTCTCTCCATTGCTGAAAGGCGTGTTCCCATTGTCTCTTCTTGGCATCCGCCACGTCTACACCACCACGTAGAATATTTCATTTGCTACTGTTTGTAAACAAAGTAAATGAATTCATCAACTATATGAACATTTCCTCTCAACATCACAGTAATAGTTTTTGCAATGAAAGTAAGACCAAAGGCCTGAATTGTTTCCAAAATAATTGGTTTAAAAATATGAAATGGTTAGGCCTGTTCGAAGGAATACCTCAACTGTATAATAGAAACCACTTTATTTAGCGGATGGCTGTTTTCAGTGTGTAGTGTGCAAAACAGCAGGAGCAGCTTGTGCGATATGCCTCATTTCTTCCCCTGTGGGATCTATTTCCTTTTGCTATGCAGCATTTTAAAAGTTCTGTGTTCAGTGCGGTGGTCGTCTAAGAGTGTAGCAACTAGGAAACGTATAACAAATTGCTTCCTTGATTCTATGCCTGATGCACAGTTTAAAACTAAAAGGTCCAAACCCAAATTCCGTATTCCCATAGCCCCAAACCTGCCCCTCTGTCTTTTGACACCTCTTTTTTTTCCATTTGCTCAGATCTACAACTTTGGGGTTATCCTTGCTTTTGTCTTTCTCCCCTATTGCTGCTGGCTCTATCTTTAAAAAAAACAGACCAAAAAAACCCCCATAATATCCAGCCAGTTCTACCAGCCCCTCACTTTTTCCCAGTCCAGTTCACCCCCAACTCTCATCCGAGTTAGTTTAATCATCTCTCACTACACTCCCTGCTTCCATCTTCGAATACACAAGTTTTTCCAGCATATTCTCAACGTGGCAGTCAGCACGAGTCTTACACTTACATCCATTACATTCCCAACACTCTTATTCAAAACTCTATACTGGCTTCTTCTCTTATCCAGAGTAAAATCCAAAATCTTTGCTGACACCTGAGCCCCAGATGATCTGCTCCCCAGGGCTTCTCTAGTGTCACCTCCCACCACCATCCCCTTCCTTCCCTCTCTGCCTGGCCCACACCGGCTTCATCACTGTGTCGCCTGTATGGCACACATACTCTTTGCGGGGGCACCTGGAATACCTTTCCTGCAGTTATCGTCATGCCTTGCTGTCTCTTCCTTTAGACCTCTGTTCGGTATCAGGCTGTCAGAGAGGCCCCCTTGAACAACCCTAAATAAATAGCCATCCTCTACAATCATGTCATTTCCTTCCTACTGACTTTTATTTATGTTCCTTCATGGTGCTTATTACCACATGAGATATATATATATATAATTGGCCAGGTCCCCCTCCTATTCCAGAATAGAAGCTTCTTGATGGCAAACCTGTTTGTAGACTTCTCTGTTCCTAGCACATAGAACAGTGCCTGGTACACAGCAGATACTCCATAAATATTTGCTGAATGAGAGAGTGATACAAGGCAGAAATCTCACCCTGCACAATGTCACCTGTTGCTCAGTGCTGCGCTGTCTTGGGGAGACAGATAGCTCTGTGAAATACCAAAGAGCAAAGACTACTTTGCAAATCTTAACTGGCACACATCAGTAGGAAGAGAGGGGTTGTTATAGGCTTAGAAGTCTTCGAAGGCTTCATGGCGCAGATGAGACCAGGGCTCAGCCTGGGATGATGGGTAGTGTTTAGAGTTAGATGCAAGTAAATGGAGAGATTGCCAATCCTATGCAAATGCCAGGGAGACAGTGGGAGATTCATTATTGGATTCTGGGGAATAAAGACCTCAGATGCTGATACCTATATTCTAGAGGTATTTTCAGTGAAGTATCATTTGAAGCTGTTGGAGTGGATGAGTATCTAAAAATGAGAGTATAGCTGGAAGAAGGCAGAGACTGGACCTCAGGAAGTGGCTGCGTTTAACAGACAGGGTGAGGGGTAAAGCCATTAAAGGCAAAACAGAAGAGAAGGCCAGATATGTTGAAAAGAAGCCGAAAAATGAGGTTCCAAAGGAAGATAAGACTTTGAAAGACAAAACTGTTTCCAATATTGAAGTAAAGTCTAGTAGAAGAAGAGCTTTTGAAAGGCCATTGGGCTTGAAACTTAAGAGGTCATGGGTAGACTTTGTGCCGTTTAAGTGATGGGAAGGGATGCAGGCTGGATGGAATGAGCTTCCAAGTGAGCACGTGGGAAAGCAGGGCAGCTGGTATGGATAACAGGCTCGGGAAGTTAGGCAGGAAAAGGACCAAGATATAAACGTGATCCAGGAGTAGGGCCAGAGGAGAGGGATCTGCTCTTCTGATGCACACGAGATAAGCCCTCCTTTCCCTGCCTATGCCCAGGACAGAGGAACCACGTCACAGAATCCCTCAGCCCACCCTCTTAGATAACCCACCGGTTCTATTGTTATCTGCCCATGCCACAGAGGATACCTTGCCACCCTGTCCCTTTTGGTGACCCAGGTCCATTTGTAGACATTAGGAGAAACAGTCCTATTGGACTTGCATTGACTTTTCTGCCGTAGCTTTTTCTGCCTTGACCATCTTTTCTAACAGTGCACATCTTACTGTCTTCAGGTGAAAATGCCGCTCGCTGCAGCCCTGTCTTGGGGAGAAAATAAGAGCTCCATAAAATACAGAAAAGCGTCCATTCCCTTGCAGCTTTCAACGAACCCATGAATTATTAGCAACAGAGTCAAATGAGCACATGTCAGAAGCTTAGACTGCAAACAAGTGTCTGCAATGCACACACAATTCGTTATGCACCCTAAGAGTTGCCTCAGGAAAACTGCTTATTGCTGGTCTTCTTAAAATGGATTTTTATTTCTCCGTCATACCAGGTCATTTATTTTTTTTTCAACACTAATGATATGTGTAGGAATGTAAGCGTAATATATGAGAATGCTGAGGAATTTTTTAATAGGGCTGGATATAGGTAGGGAGGTGGAGAAGGGAATAGATGGAAAGAGGATTATGGTCGTTTTTCTCAGATTTCCAGGGAAAGAGCACGTCTCCTTTATTTGCACTTCTCTTTTAGGTGGGCGGTCTCTAAAGAATAGCTGTGTAAATTTCTAATGGAGCAGATGGCAAGTTCCTGTGGGACCAGCTCATTGCTGCTTCCTGGTTTCCAGCTAGAAAACCCTCAAGAGAAGGGGGACATATCACTGTCATCTCTGTGTTCCTCACAGCTTTTAGCACAATGTCAGGCTCCCATTAGATGCTCAATGACTGTTTGCTGATTTCTCCATCTTAATCGCAGTAGGTTAGAGCCTGTAGTTCCTTGGGGATCATCAAGTTCATTGCTTCTCACTGTTAACACGCATACTAATCACCCAGGGATCTTTATAATATGCAGCTCTGCTCCTGTGGGTCTGCAGTGAGGCCTGATTGTGCATTTCCCACCAGCTCCTGGCGGTGCTTCAACCCCACTTTGCATAGCAGGGATCTGGTGGAATGCATTTCCCAGCCGACACCGCCGCCCCCCCCCCCCCCCCCCCGCCCCCGCCACCCGCCTACCTCTGTGGGTGGGCTGAGGGGACCCAGAGCCAGAAGATGATCAAAGTTCTTCTTCATGAAATGTCAAATGTGGTTGAAGAGAATTTGAGCTCTGATATTTTTTTAAATATTTAGATAAAGTTTTAATATGAAGCAGAATACAAAATGTGATTAAGGAAATTTGTAAAAATAAAAATGTAAACTGTTATAAAAATGTAAGACAAATGGAAGGGATTTTTTTGCAGTTGAAAATTCCCTCTTCAGGTTATACTCCCGGTTGGCCTCCAGGGGATGCATTGTGATCAGATGCTCTTAAAGGTACTTCAGTGGAAAAGTTTCAGAAGCACTAACGTAGTATAGATGAGGAAATGGGGACCCAGGGAGGTTCAAATAGCTAGTTAGTCTAATAATAACTAACTTTTAAGAATTTGTTTTTCTAAATTAAAGTATAGTTGATTTACAATGTTGCATTAATTCCTGCTGTACAGCAAAGTGATTATATATATATTCTTTTTTATATTCTTTTCTGTTATGGTTTATCCCAGGATATTGAATATAGTTCCCTGTGCTATACAGTAGGACCTTGTTCTTTATCCATTCTATATAATAATAACTAACTTTTACAAGGCTCTTACTATGAGCAAGTCATCGTGCACAAAACATATATCATCACATTTAATATCAGGCTAATTTTCTCAAGTCCATATCACTGTTGTTTCCATTTGGATCTGAGGAAACTGAGGCTTCGAGAAGCTGGGTAGTTTGTCCCAGGAGTCATTCTGTCCAGGACTCCACGGAGAAGCTGGGCTAAACCAGGCTGATGCACTTGGCAGCACTCAGTGTTTCCAAGGAGTGCCGTTGACAATTATGGAAATGTGTCTCGTATGAATCAGGATATTTATTCCTTCCTTGTTTCTTTCATGATAACAATAAGAAGATTAACTAGGTTTTCTGTTCAGTAACTGAGCTCCGGTTCTAGGCTTAGAGAAAATCAATAGTTTCTCACTAATATGTACTTTTCCTGCCAAGCAGCCATCAGAGTTAAAGGAAAAGAGTGTCTATAATGAGCTTTTATAAATTGCATTACTAGGTGACAGTTAATGGGTTTCATTCCTTACACAGATGGGATTAAAAAGAGTAGTACTCAGAGCTGCCCTGGTGGCGCAGTGGTTGAGAGTCCGCCTGCCGATGCAGGGGACACGGGTTCGTGCCCCAGTCGGGGAGAGTCCCACATGCCGCGGAGCGGCTCAGCCCGTGAGCCTTGGCCGCTGAGCCTGCGCGTCTGGAGCCTGTGCTCCACAATGGGAGAGGCCGCAGCAGTGAGAGGCCCGCATACCGCAAAAAACAAACGGTGACTGCTCCGCTTCTCTGCATTTCAACTCAGCATTCTGGAAGCTATCCAGACATCTTCTGGATTTTTCCATGCTTGTGACACTACACCTTCCATGTTTGTGATAGCAAATATGCACTGAGCTCATCATGGGATGAGGCTAAACGTGCCTGCTGCCCCCAGATCTCCCTGGTGACCAAGGGCGGGTGAAGCAGGAACTTTAGCCCCAGTGGCAGGTCTGTTTTTCTTGTTCATTATGGCTCTCCGTCCTATAAAAATAGACCAAATTTTTCCTCTTCCCTCTAATGAATCCCTGACATTTCCAAACATGAGAAACAGTGGGTCATTTCTATGAAGTGAGATTTTTGTAGAGGTTTGGGTTTGGATAAAGCCAAGACGCTTTGAAATTATACAGTCTGACATTGCCGAGATCATCTGTAGGTCCAGGGTAAGTAGAAACCCTGAGGTTTTGTATCTCTCCCCTTAAACTAATAAACATTAAAGATGTGCTAAAGAAAAAATATGATTCTGAACCACACGATATCATCATTTTAAAATTTATTTCATACTGACGGCTGAGAATATGTAAAAATTTAACACAGCTCGTTAGGCAAGAAATACAACAGGAGCTGAAACGCCACACGGCAAGGCAGTTCAAAACACTTCTACGCCTGTGCGTTACATGCTAAAGACCCCATCCAGTGGCTTAGCGGTGCCCTCTCTTTATCAGCGGCAGTAAGCAGCGCCTAGCCTTTGTGAGAGTAAGAAGCTGAAGGACCCAGGACTCACTCTCCATGTAAATGGCATGCGTAGTCAGCTCTAAATCTTAATTTGAGGTTTGATTGAGAGGCGCAGGGAAGCTGCTCCACAGGAAAATCTCTCCTCTAACGAAGCCTAAAATCCACCGTATGCACACTCTGATCCCTGCTAAATCTGGCCATACTCTTCCCATTGTCTTTACAATACAAATATCCCTGAGAAAAATGATACATTAAGTTCCTCACATCACAGTGTGAAGACATGTTTTTTAAGTTTTTTTGGTGTGGACCATTTTTAAAGTCTTTATTGCTTCTGTTTTATGTTTTGGTTTTTTGGTCCCGAGGCATGTGGGATCTTAGCTCCCCAACCAGGGATCGAACCCACAACCCCCTGCGTTGGAAGGCAAAGTCTTAACCACTGGACCACCAGGGAAGCCCCTGGAGATATTTTTGGAGTCTTCCTTCAGAGCGGAGCAGGGGGGAAAGCTGTATTTTTTCCTAATGCACGGGGACACAAGGTCTTACCTTGTTGGAAGTTTGGGGTTGGGTAACTATCCTTTGTGCCGGTCCATTTTGATATAGTCTGTTATTACAACACAAAGCCTAACACATGGCAGCAAATTCAGACAACACTGTCCTTAAAGCATATCCTGCAGGTGAACTTTGGTACATATTTGCTTATCACTTATTCACTTGGCTATAGTGGGGAACACAGAAAGAATAACGTACTTAAAAAACAGAGGGCATGGGCTTCCCTGGTGGCGCAGTGGTTGAGAGTCCGCCTGCCGATGCGGGGGACGTGGGTTCGTGCCCCGGTCCGGGAAGATCCCACATGCCGCGGAGCGGCTGGGCCCGTGAGCCATGGCCGCTGAGCCTGCGCGTCCGGAGCCTGTGCTCCGCAACGGGAGAGGCCACAACGAGAGGCCCGTGTACCGCAAACAAAACAAAACAAAACAAAAAACACAGGGATGCATTTTCATCTTCACACTCCTTTCAAAACCATGAGTCAGTTACCAAATCCTTTCATTTGTTTTAACATCTTTATTAGAGTATAATTGCTTTACAATGGTGTGTTAGTTTCTGCTGTATAACAAAGCAAATCAGCCATACATATACATATATCCCCATATCTCCTCCCTCCCACCCTCCCTATCCCACCCCTCTAGGTGGTCACAAAGCACCGAGCTGATCTCCCTGTGCTATGCGGCTGCTTCCCACTAGCTATCTATTTTACATTTGGTAGTGTATATATGTCCGTGCCACTCTCTCACTTCGTCCCAGCTTACCCTTCCCCCTCCCCGTGTCCTCAGGTCCATTCTCTACATCTGCATCTTTATTCCTGTCCTGCCATACAGTGCATTTCCCAGAGAGCATGGTGTATCACCACATTAGGCAGGAATCCTGGGAAATGTTTTCCTTTTTTATCAGCTCGAGCCGATTCAAAGAGCTTTGAATTTCAAGAGGTGACTCGTTTCTCTACCCATCCTCACTGATCATTTCACTGTCAAATTTAATTATGGATTAAATTCTTAAAGATCAACTTTTTTTTCTTAATATGAATTTTCTAGTCTTAGCCACTAAGGTAAAATCTGAAAGACATATGGTAGGTAATCATAGTTAACAAGTTAAATGATGCGGGCCAGCTAAGGGTATGTACCACACTGCCAAGCAGAGCGGACCTCTCATCAAGTGACGCAGAAAAGCAGGGCACCAGCTCTTCATTTCAGAACTGTCTATTGGAGCTCCCAGTAAGTGCCTTAAGTCACAATGGCATTTGTCTGAATTTAACTCTGCTGTGGTAGCCCTGGGTACAGCAGCAGACAGACTGGTATCTTGCCGTTGTCAGACTTGCCAGATTTGCCAACCAAACCAATTTACTTTTTAAACTATGATGATCAGAGGATTTATAGTCTCCAAGAGCAGTAGACATTATGCTAATGGGAGAGAGGCAGCCTTCCCCTTCTTGGGGAACATTTATCTCTCCTGGGTGATGACAGCTTTATGATTTTACTGAGAAAATCCATGGAAGGTGCTTTTACAAAATCGACTGTCTTTTGAGATATTTCCAAGGACAATGGCACAGGAAAGAGGAACCATATTATGAAGCAGAAGCTTAATAAAACTCGGGAGTGAAAAACGAGATGTCATAACCATGAGGGGAAATCGACTTTCTTTCACTTGATCCATCCCATCCCATTGCATCCTTACATGGTATCCATTGCGTTTCTTTATTCATAATGGACCACAATGGGGAAGTTATTCTTCCTGTGGTAAAGCCCTGTGCATTTGCTGTTTGACATGCTCTGCTGGGAAATTCTCAAAGTTAGGGGCCTTTGAGTTGTATTGTTCCTCCTTGGCACAGGTAGAAGGGCTACCCCACCACTTCGTACTGTTGGAAGTCTTATCCTCATTTCGATCAGAACTGCCTTTTGTTTAGAAGGGAGTTTGTCTTGCAGTCAGGTTTCTAAGGGAAACAGGCTGATGGTGACCCTGACTTCCACGGCATCTTTCCTGTACATCATGTGGTCCACAGGGCACGTGCAAGTTCATCCCCAAATCCTATGACTCAGCTTGAGTGAACTGCAGTCCTTTCCTCCTAACTGGGGCCGAGGAGGCAGCAGAAGATAGAGCTCTATCATTCTTCAAAATCTTCTGCCCTAGCTGCGCACACTGATGCTTTTTTTTTTGCTGTTTCACTTTGCTCTCGTATGTTTTCCTCTTGATTTCTCTCTGGCTGTGACTTGTGCAAACTCTTTTCTTCTCCTTTATCATATCCTTGTACTAATATTTCTACTCTTTCATTTCTTCTCATTCTTCCCAGAGATGATTAAGTCACTTCCATCTCCTATTCCTCCAGTATCCTAAAGTCATCCTCTGCTCATTTCCTTCCCTCTTGCATTATTTCCCTTCTAGACCTAAAGTAAGTCATAATGATGAGAGTAGTAATGATTGCATGTTGAAGCTGCTGTGTTTCAGGACACACTGGGCTACACACTTCTTATTTGGCATCTCAATTAATCCCTGCAAATGAGAGGGTGGTATCATGCCCTTTTAATTGACGAGAATCAATGAGGTTCATAACAGTGATTAGTTGGCAGAGCTGCTGGTCCAGCGCAGTTTATCTGACTCCTGGTGTACAAAAAAAAACACCATAGCTTGCTTAAAGATGAGCTGTAACTCATAGGCCTCAGGTGAATTTGAACAGATATTTACACCCCTTCGCTCAGGGTATTCATTGACCTGTATCCATTGATGCAGATAAATTCCTTTTCCTGCAAACCTATCAATAATTATATATTGAATATTTAGCTTAAGAAATTCATAAGGGGCTTCCCTGGTGGCACAGTGGTTGAGAGTCCGCCTGCCGATGCAGGGGACATGGGTTCGTGCCCCGGTCCGGGAAGATCCCACATGCCGCGGAGCAGCTGGGCTCATGAGCCATGGCCGCTGAGCCTGCGCGTCCGGAGCCTGTGCTCCGCAGCGGGAGTCCAATGTTTTTTTCCAGCGTCTTAATAAATGGTATTTCAGTACTACATTTTTTTAAAAAACAGGCTCTCTCCTGAGTGAGTTTTGTATTTTGAAAGCTTTTGACTCCTTGGACCAAGGTATCAAGGAACCCAGCCTGCCCAGACACCTTTGACACATCTCCACATAAAGCCCCTACCCTGCTCCTGTCAGCAGGTTCCTGGGAGAGGTTCTGGGATGGAATGAGCCCTCGGCTGCCAGCCCCCAATTCAGTAGCAGCTTTTGCCCAGCTTCGAGCAGCCATCTAATGAATAAGAGGCCCGAAAGAAGATCTCAGATCTCAGAACTTCTGCTCTTCCAGTGTCCTGACTGCTTGCTTAAAATGGCCTTGGCCTCATTCACTTAAAAAAAGAAACAAAACACTTGTGCACAGGTGTCAAGCAGGACCCTGCAGTATGGGTTGGAGTTACACCCCACATACACATCTGTGGGCCTCCAGAGATTATAATTGTTGAGTTCATCAGGAGTAAGTGGGCATATGCTTAGCAAGAAAATAGGATTGACTGCAGGAATTAAGCTGACAGCAGGAAGTGAATTAGTGGGCCAGATGCATCAGGCCTTCAGAGTAAGGGCATGTAGCGTTGCAGGTCACGTGACCTTGAGTGTGCCCACACGCCATAGGGCCAGGCTTCGTCTGAGAAATGGGCCATTACTGTGTTCACATATATCATAGAAAACAAATACATACCTGCATGCTGTTTCCCCTTCTAAAAAACTTAGACAAATTTTAACTTTCTTTTCATGGTTCAGAATAGGCAGGGGTTCTCTTGGTTGGTTGGTTGGTTGGTTTTAACTTGAAGGATAGTTGATTTACAATTTTATGTTAGTTTCTGGTGTACAACATACTGATTCAGTATTTTTATAGCTTATGCTCCATTTAAAGTTATTATAAAATATTGGCGAGATTCCCTGTGTCATATAATATATCCTTGTAGCCTATTTATTTTATACACAGTAGTTTGTACCTCTTTAATCCCCTACCCCTATCTTGCCTCTCTCCCCACTGGTAACCAACCACTCATTTGTTCTCTGTATCTTTAAGCAGACTAGGCGATTTTGGCAAGGAAAGTTAATCGCTGAAAGAAAAGCTAGGTATACAAGGCATCTAGAAATATTAGATGTACTTCCGTTATCTTTCAAGATGGAAAGATAATAGTTCCAGGAAGAACCATAAAGAAGCATGTATTCTGTCATCTCTCCGTAGGCTGCTCCCTGGTCAAAGAATATTCCAAATGGCTGTGGCTGCATTGTGACTTTTGACGGTGATGATAATGAAAATTCCCATTAATGCAGTTTCTTTATTTGAGGTTAGTATTAGATGACTGTGTCTAACAAAGTCTCGGGATTTGACTAACACTCCATCTGCAGGTTTTAGTTGCTAACACGATGAAAATATAAGAAAAGAAGCAAAAGTCTTATTTCGGTAGAAGATCATGTGACCTTTTTAATCTTTAAAAACGTAGTTCCTTTTTGTTCTTTAGAGAAAGAAAAGTAGCTCCAACTCCCTAATACCTCTTTGTAAATAATTCTTCTTCTGGCCTTTTTATTAGTGGGTTTTAGTTTAATGGCAAGAATAATGTTTATAGGTTGGCACAACGTAAAAAAAAATCACCTTGTTTAAAATTGCCCTACCATTTAAATATCATCATTTTGGCAGTGAATACCTTCTAAACTTATCCTTCTCAATTGTGGGCATTAAGCTCATAAATAGGAATGCTAGAGGGGGAGAAAAGGGAGTCTCTTCCAGGAGAAGAAAAGCCTTGGAGAAGTGAATGGAAAATGTTGCCTCTGTTTAGCATGAATGAGCCTGGGATTTAAATAACATTCTTCAGGCCAGATAAATAGTTTTTCTTTGGCTTAGTAATCATGCATGGCATTCAGATATTTAAGTGAAATGTTTTCTGGCTTTCCTCACTTCCTCTTTGATCTTGACGTGCCCTGTTGTATTTTAACTCATCAGCTTCACCAAATAAAAACTCTAATTTATTCTTTTTAGTACATGTAACCGAGGCAAATTTGCTGTAAGACATTGGAAATACACATAATCAAGTTTTTTGCTTTATACACACATATCCCTAAATGCTGAAATACACCAGGATAATTAAAAGTAGTCGCTGCTTGATGGCTGCATCATGAGAGATTATGATCTCATTTATTCTTTTCTTTGCTCTCTTTTCAAGCTGTTCCACAACGACTATGCATTACATTTATTTTAAAATGCAGATTTTTTAAAGAGAACTATTCCAAAATTTATTTGAATTCTTTGTTAGTAAATGTCATTTTTGAGACACTGGTTAGTTTGTAGTTCGGGGGGTTTTTTTTGTTTTGCTTTTAATTTTTATTGGAGTATAGTTGATTTACAGTATTGTGTGCGTTTCAGGTGTACAGCAAAGTGAATCACTTATACATATACGTATGTCCACTCTTTTTTAGATTCTTTTCTCATATAGGCCATTACACAGTATTGAGTAGAGCTCCCTGTGCTATACAGTAGGTCCTTATTAGTTATCTATTTTATATATAGTAATGTGTATATGTCAATCCCAATCTCCCAATGTATCCCCCCCCGTTATTACCCCCTGGTAGCCATAAGTTTGTTTTCTACATCTGTAGCTCTATTTCTTTTTTGTAGATAAGTTCACTTGTACCATTTTTTTAGATTCCACATATAAGCGGGATCATATGATATTTGTCTTTCTCAAGACACTGGTTATTTTGACCCAGATCTGAATAGCCCCAAAGTCCAGTTGCAGCCAAGCTCCTCTGAAGTATTTACTGCATGGGAGTTCGATAAAGACAGCCTTACAGAATGTATGCACACATCATGACAAGTCACAGCTGAAATCAGATAAGCAAAAAGGAATTGCAAGTCTATTTTGTGCCTCTCCCTTTTTGTGACCTTCAGGCAAGGTAAATCATTACAGCCCTGATCACTCAGTAGAATGCTAGCTTATTCTATGGGCAGGATTAATCTGCACCAGAGAAGGTGGGAATTCATGTTGGGCATTCAAAACAAGGGAGGCAAATAGAGTTTGCCCTAGAATCGTGCTATGGGTAAGGAGACAACCTCACGCTGCCTTTATTACATGCTATGTGAACTATTTTCACTCTTATACAGGTGATCTTTTCTAGGTCTAACGATATATCAGATCTGGAGGAATAAAGAAGTCTGTTACTTGTCACCTGGAAAGGGCCTGGTGATCATCTTTGCTGTGTCCATAGGGCTGATTAATCAAGTGTGACAAGACTGTCGCCCCTTCTGTTTCCTAAAACTCAAAATGGATCATGAAGAAGGAATCAGGGCGAACCACTGATTTTCTTCATAACCTTTAACTGTACATAGACTCTGTATAAGCCTTTCAGACAATTGCCTAAAGTATTTGCATTCCCTAGAAACAGACTAAAAAGAATTAATCAGCTCTTCTCTGAAACCCAGCACAGGTGACTGCTCGTGTTGATGCAGTTATTGAAAAGCCTTATTTATAATACTGTCTTCTCCTATCAGTAGTATCTTGACAAGCTACCAGTGAAGCATTGCATGTTAATCTTTACAAAAGGAGGAAATAAGGAAGTCAGAACCAGGGGTCTGTGACTCTAAAGTCTATTTTTTTTTTTTTTTCTCCAAATGGCTCAGAAAGATCAGCCTTTGAACCCAAAAGATTTCAGCTCGGAAGTCAGTGTGAACCCCGCCTCTTTGTCCTGTCCCTCCCCCAACACTGTCCCTTCCCAGGAGTACATCTTGGGCCCACTTGTTGTTTTTCCTTTTTGCTTCAGCAAAGCCTCCTTTTGCCCTTTCAGCTGAGCTGATTTGCCACATGAGAAGATAAGGAAGCCACACACTTCTCCACCTAGGTGGTAGACAGACTCAGGAAAGGCCAAGGCAGCGTCTGCTCAGCCAAGGAGGAGCGGGTATTTGTGGCCATTGCAGTTTTCAATCTCGGGACTCGCAAAGGTTCCTCCTCTGCCTTGAGAGGCAGTGTATTCTCAGGAGGCCCACGTGTGGAACGTGGCCACCGTTAGCGTTGTGTTTATCAGCCTGGGCCAAGCTTAGGGGACCCGAGATGATCTGTGTGCTTCCGCTGTCAGAATGTAATGACTGTTCTTCCAAGTATCCTTTTGCAATCTCTGGGGCTGGGGTGAAATGCCAGCTGTGAGGTAATCCTCACCAAAAAGGGATCTGTGCAGCTTTGCATTCCCAGGCTATGAAAGGGATGCCGGAGACCTTGAAGGCCCACTTGACTGTCCTGCTGAAGCTCTGATGAAGAGCCCACAGACACTTGGGGGCCAAGTCACAGCCCGCTTCCCCATGGCCCTGGGGACCGTGCTGCTGGTATTCCAGAGGAAAGCTAGGCTAGCCCTGGGAAGTGTTGACTTCCTCCTGTGAGATCAAAAAAAGGCCCTGCCAGGGGAACACATCCCAAGATCTTCAAGGGGAATGCACCTGAAGGACTGGGAAGGGGGAGGATTTCCAAAGTACGTGCTTAGGATCCCAGAATTTAAACCTGTGCCACGTACTTCAAATGTTACTTTCCTGGAATTGATTGGAAGTTTTTTGTTTGTTTCTTTTTGGGGTTTTTTTGCGGTACACGGGTCTCTAACTGCTGTGGCCTCTCCTGTTGCGGAGCACAGGCTCCGGACGCGCAGGCTCAGCGGCCACGGCTCACGGGCCCAGCCGTTCCGCGGCATGTGGGATCCTCCCGGACCGGGGCACGAACCCGTGTCCCCTGCATCGGCAGGCGGACTCTCAGCCACTGCGCCACCAGGGAAGCCTTGATTGGAAGTTTTGTTTCCCAGTAGCCTATCATAGAGGGCCAAGTGATAAATGTTAAATTTCAGAGTACTTGCAATTATCAGTAGTGTGTCCTTGGCCAAGTCCAAAGACACGTTGATCATTTGCTACTGAGAGCTAACAAATGGGGCTGGACTACCAAGTTGTGATTAAACACTGCCCCCTGCTCATCAGCCCTTTGAGGCTAAGGAAAATAGTTGTCCTCATTTCACCTTTCATACGTTGTAATATTGCCCTGGTAGCATTTCTGAAAATGGCCATCTGTAAGTGTAAAATTCACTGCTGAGTACCTGTACCTGTACATGTGTGTGGTTCTAACTGAGCCATGGTTTCCAGGATATCCTTAGAATCATCCTAAGTTTTGCTTCTAAGAGCATAGAGCAACCTTGCTACCTTACATATTCAGGGCATAAGCATACTCAGTACATATGTGTGAATTTTTAAAACGTCTCCTCTCTTTTAAAGCAAGACACAGTTTATGGATTTGCACTTGCCCACGATTTGACTTTGTTGGTAACAGCCATCCTGATTGCCAAGTCTGGGTAGCATTTCAGGGTATCACTGAGAATGCTCTGTCTGTGAACTGTGTGAGCAGACCGATGCTACAGTGAGGCTCTGCCTTTTGTGTTTCCCGGGTAGTCTGTGATTAGATTTATTTTAGCAATTGTGATGTGGCGCTCATCTGGCACGTGATAGCACACTGACCACAAGACCTGTTGTCTTGTACTCAGGCCATCCAAGACCATGTGAAAATTATCTTCTTTGCCAGCCACTTTGATCTTGTCACCCTGGCACTGAGAGCTTCTGGCTGTTTCCTAAAGCCCTTCACGTTAGCCTCAGCCTCCTCACTCTGGTTGCTGCAACTTGGCCCTCCCCTAACCACAGCTTTCCCCCTGATCTCCTGTCACCTCCTTTGCTTCAGCCAAAGAAAGCTATTCTCAGATCCTTTTGACACAATCTGACATTCTTGATACCTTGGTTTCACTAGCACAGTTTACCGAAATAGAACGAGGATACATAAACCAAAGTCTATAAGGCATGTGTTAGTTCCGTTGGCTTCCTAACCTTTAGAAGTTAGGAAAGGATACGAGAGAATGAGACCTGCATGTTGATTCATGCTTTGCATCTTTTACATGGTTATCAGGCATTTAATGTCAGAGTCACTTTAGGAGAAATTTCAAGAGGGAGAAGGAACTGTTCCGTGTTATTTTAATCACAGTTTAAGGATGTTTTAAACCCAATTAAAAAACATGATAAAAGAAACAGAATTTATAGCATCAAAAAGTATCACAGGTGGGGAGGCAACCAAAATGAATAGAAGGTAAAGCTATTCAGTGACCACGGATACATTTTCAAGTGAGCAGCATGAAATGAAGTACAAGGCACAGAATGTGGATTAAATGACTTTTTTTTTTTTTGCGGTACGCGGGCCTCTCACCGCTGCGGCCCCTCCCACTGCGGAGCACAGGCTCCAGACGCGCAGGCTCAGCGGCCGTGGCTCACGGGCCCAGCCGCTCCGCAGCACGTGGGATCTTCCCAGACCGGGGCACAAACCTGTGTCCCCTGCATCGGCAGGCGGACTCTCAACCACTGCGCCACCAGGGAAGCCCCTAAATGACTTTTTAAGCCACCTTTATTTATACATTCATTCACTCATTTGATAAAATATATCAAAAGCCTGATATGTGTCAGGTGGAATCCAAAAAATAAAAAATATTGTCTCTACCCTGCAAAACTAGCAACACAAGTTACAGTTATAGGAAAGTGAGACATATAAGATACAGTGGGGATAGAAATTATAGTGGGTTCCCCATGTAAGCCCTTTAAGTCTACTTATTTTAAATACTATTTTAAAACTCATGATTTATACTAAGAAAATTTATGGACCAGTTTTATAATAATGCTAGTCTCTTTGCAGTTGTATCTATTCACTCTTTTTTCAGTCCATTTCTTAGACCTTTGGATATCAGTCGTGTAGAGAGTACACCTAGGATTCTTGTATGAACCTGAAACCATGGCTACCAACTCAGCAGCAGGGATCCTGGGATCAACACCAGAAGCAAAGCTTGGTTTCATTTCAATCATGTGTGAACTGGCTGATTGCCACCATCCTGGGGAAGGATTTTTGTCCCCTTGGAGTCTTTTGCTATAAACTAGTATCTGGTAGAAAACATCACTTCTCTTAGAGGAAAGATGATTTGGTCCCGCCATTATGATGACTCTCCAGCAGTGAGATGGGAGGTCCTATCCAGTGGTGTTGGTGATTGCTGAGCAACAGAGCCTGGGTCTCATTGAGGCATTCCCAGAACTGATGGTGAAACTTGGGGGAATTCCCTTAACCACTCGTTTGAATCTCCCCTACCAAACGGAGAATATGCCCATAAACATGTATGTGTTTACTTATAAGATGTACGTGGTAGGGCTTCCCAGAAACTATAGAATATGTTGTTAAACATTTCACATGCATCAAGTCCTTTTGCATTTCCCACCTATGTGACCTTGGGGACTTAACTGCAATGCTGCGATTACTTCATTTGGTTGGGATTTCTCAGTGCCTTCCCCTCCATTTGGAATAAGACTGGGAAGTAGGAGATAAGCTGTTTGCTGAAGCAGTTGAGAAACTGAATATTTGCCAAAATTAGTTCATGGAGAAAAGTTTGTTTGATCAAACAAGTGTTTGAAATTCTGGTTAGTCTAAGTTAGATTTTTTTCTCACACCTTCCACCCCACCTTTTTAAGTGTAGGTTGTACTTCTTAGGACCGTTAGTATACTGATATGTATTGTGAATCTCTGAACTGGAGAATATAGTGGGCATCCTTTGCTAAATTCATTTTTTAATTGAAGTGTAGTTGATTTACAATGTCGTGTTTCAGGTGTACAGCACAGTGATTTGGATATATATATATATACTAACCCTCTTTCCTCTTTGGTAAGCATATGTTTGTTTTCTATGTCTGTGGGTCTGTTTCAGTTTTGTAAGTTCATTTGTATCATTTTTTTTAGATTCCATATGTAAGTGATATCATATGATATTTGTCTTTCTCTATCTGGCTTATTTCACTTAGTATGATAATCTCCAGGTCCAGCCATGTTGCTGCAAATGGCATTATTTCATTCGTTTTTATGGCTGCGTAATAATTTTTAAACTTGTATGGAAACACAAAAGACCTCGAATAGCCAAAGCAGTCTTGAGAAAGAAAAAAATGGAGCTGGAGGAATCAGGCTCCCTGGCTTCAGACTATACTACAAAGCTCAGTAATCAAGACAGTATGGTACTGGCACAGAAACAGACATATAGATCAATGGAACAGGATGGAAAGCCCAGAGATACACCCACGCACCCATGGTCAATTAATCCATGACAAAGGAGTCAAGAATGTACAATGGAGGAAAGACAGTCTGCAATAAATGGTGCTGGGAAAGCTAAATTCATTTTTTTAAAGAAAATTTCATGGAACTAGTTTTCTGCAGAAGTTTCTTTAGGAAGTAGTGGAGTAACAGACCAATGTATCTCCTTCTAAAACCTGCCCTCTTTCTACTGTGAAGTAAAGGCAACTTTCACACATAGAGTTGTAGGAAGGCCTTCCCAGTGACAGAGTTCTTTGCTTTTATTCACACCCAACTTCACAATAATCCTGTGAAAGTTATTAACTTGCCTTAGGAAAAAAAAAACAGATGAAATAATCTCAAAAGGCCAATCTGAGGTTTTTTTTTGGTTGTTTAAATCCAAATTTAAATGAAAGATTATAATCACTTTAGGTGCTCATGGTCTACAAGTCAAATGGTAAATATCAAAGTGGGGTTGAAGTTCAGTATGTAGTTTCTTTCTCTCTCTCGCTCTCTCTCACTCTTTTTCTGTCTTTCTCTTTCTGATTCTCTTTCTCTCATTCTTTCATTCTCTCTCCCTTTCTCTTTCTCTCTCTCTCCCTCTCAGTGTCACAAAATGCATATGGATTATCTAAATCTTGCGCATGGGATTTAGACAAGGCACCGTAGAGTTTATCTGATGTTATTTCTCAGCAAACTCAGCCTTCCCTGCTTTACAGTGTTGGCTGCTTCTCCTCTTAGTCACTCATAGGAGAAATAGTCTTGAGTCACATGGAGACAGATATAATGTGAGTTTCAGAAGCACACAAAGCTTCCTTTCCCTCCCCCAACCCCACCCACGGGGGAATGCACCGGTTTTCCTTTCACCTGCGGTAACTACCACGTGTACCTGCTGGCACCTTCAGCATTATGGATGTCAGTGAAATTGCCTGTAATGTTGATTTGTCTGTCATCCCAGGGATGAGGCACGCTGATGAGTGGCTGAGCTCGGGAGAGAGAGGGTCGACAGAAGGCAGCACGCAGAAGTGCTGTAAATGAGGCATTGTGTTTCAGAACAGCAAGTGGTTTCTGAGTGTGACTGAGTCGGCCTCAGAGATAGGAACAGGATTTTGGCTCCTCCTGATTCTTTTCTTTTCATTATTATTTTATTTTATTGAAGTATAGTTGATTTACAATGTTGTGTTCAGTGATTCAGTTATACATATATATGTATGCTTTTTCATATTCTTTTCCATTATGGTTTATCACAGGATATTAAATGTAGTTCCCTGTGCTATACAGTAGGATCTTGTTGTTTATCCATTCTATATATAACAGTTTGTATCTGCTAATCCCAACCTCCCAATCCACCCTCCCCCCAACCCCCTCCCCCTTGGCAACCACAAGTCTGTTCTCTATGTCTGTGAGTTTGTTTCTGTTTCACAGATAAGTTCATTTCTCATATTTTAGATTCCACATATAAGTGATATCGTATGGTATTTGTCTCTCTCTTTCTGACTTATTGATAGTTCACTCAGTATGATCATGTCTAGGTCCATCCATATTGCTACAAATGGTATGACTTCATTCTTTTTTATGGCTGAGTAGTATTCCATTGTATGTATTTACCACATCTTCTTTTTTTTTAATTTTATTTATTTTTGGCTTCATTGGGTCTTTGTTGCTGCACGCGAGGCTTTCTCTAGTTGCGGCGAGCAGGGGCTACTCTTTGTTGCGGTGTGCGGGCTTCTCATTGCGGTGGCTTCTCCCGTTGCGGATCACAGACTCTAAGCGTGGGACTTCAGTAGTTGTGGCTCATGGGCTTAGTTGCTCTGTGGCATGTGGGATCTTCCCAGACAAGGGCTCGAACCCGTGTCCCCAGTATTGGCAGTTGGATTCTTAACCACTGTGCCACCAGGGAAGTCCCTACCACATCTTCTTTATCTCTTCATCTGTCGAACATTTAGGTTGCTTCCATGTCTTGGCTATTGTAAATAGTGCTGCTGTGAACATAGGGGTTCATGTATCTTTTCAGATTATAATTTTGTCCAGATCTATGCCCAGAAGTGGGATTGCTGGATCATATGGCAACTCTGTTTTTAGTTTTTTGAACCTCCTGATCCTTCATGTTACTGTATACTTGCTTTTCTTTCTCTTTCCTCTGGCAAACCACCCATCGATCCCTTTTATACATTTTAGCACCTCATCATGTCATCAGAAGGCAGAGATAAAGTCAGTTTTGCCAATCGAACGTCACAGAAAAGGGTTCATGAATAAAACTGAAAGTAGCTGTGTTGATTTATGTATACCCTCCTCTGTACTGTCATCGCAAATCAGAGCGTACTCATTTTCAGGACTCTCCCAGGCAAGGGAATATGTGACTTTGAACTACATTTCAACTCTCTTCACTTTGTTTTGTGGAAATTTTTTCTCCCATTTCTTTTTTTTTAGTTAATTAATTAATTTTTATTTTTGGCTGCATTGGGTCTTCGTTGCTGCACACAGGCTTTCTCTAGTTGTGGCGAGCAGGGGCTACTCTTAGTTGCAGTGTGCAGGCTTCTCACTGTGGTGGCTTCTCTTGTTGAGGAGCACGGGCTCTAGGCATGGGGGCTTCAGTAGTTGTGGCACGTGGGCTCAGTAGTTGTGGCTCGGGGGCTCTAGAGCGCAGGCTCAGTAGTTGTGTTGCACGGGCTTAGTTGCTCCACGACATGTGGGATCTTCCCAGACCAGGGCTTGAACCCATGTCCCCTGTATTGGCAGGCAGATTCTTAACCTCTGTGCCAGCAGGGAAGTCCCTTTTCTTCCATTTTTAAGCAAGTTTCTTTATTTGTAAAATGAAGAGGTTTGTCTAAAACATTCTAAGAGCCCTCCTGCCTTGTTGTCTGATTCCATATACTATGCATAAGTCCATATCTTCATTGAAATGGTACTTATTTCAGAACTTACAGTAATTGAACCCAATAATATAGTACAGTCTTTCTGAAAGCTTAAATCTTTCAGAAGAAGTAATTTGAAAAGTGGAAGGAAGTGAGCTCATAGACCCAAGTATAAAGAAAATGCCAGAATATTTGCCACCAGGTAGGTCTAGCTCAACCTACAGGCAATTAAATCAAATGTGAAACAAAATGCTATTTGAACATTGAACAGAGGTAAATTGACTTCAGGAGGAGGAGGGAGACATTTTCATCTTGAAACCTGCATTTGATCTTGAGGCACACGTTGCCTGGGTCTCCTGCTACACCTTTGGTCCGGATTTTATGTGTCTCTGAATTGCACTCTTAATTGACTCTTCTCCAGATGAATGATGTGTAGTGACAGCACTTCAGCAAAATCAATGTGGCACTTTTATCTCAATGACAAATTGGACAGTAGGCCATTACAGTTCATCAGACATCAATACAGTTCATTCTGGATGGCCTTTTTTTTTTCTTTTTGGCTAAGAGTCATCTAGGAAGCCAAAAGAAAGAAAGAAACAAGCAAAAACAACAAAAAAGGGGCTTCCCTGTGGCGCAGTGGTTGAGAATCCGCCTGCCAGTGCAGGAGACATGGGTTCGAGCCCTGGTCCCGGAAGATCCCACATGCTGCAGAGCAGCTAAGCCTGTGCGCCACAATTACTGAGCCTGGCGCTCTAGAGCCCACGAGCCACAACTACTGAGCCTCCGTGCCCCAACTACTGAAGCCCGCACTCCTAGAGCCCGTGCTCCGCAACAAGAGAAGCCACTGCAGTGAGAAGCCTGCGCACCTCAACGAAGAGTAGACCCCGCTCGCCGCAACTAGAGAAAGCCCGTGCACAGCAACGAAGACCCAATGCAGCCGAAAATAAACCAATAAATTAATTATTAAAAAAAAAAAAAGAAAAGAGAAACGACAACAACAGCAACAGAAAAAACAAAGCCAGGCTTCTAGTCAGCTTTCTCCCCTCAGACTCTCCTCCCAGTGTTGTATATCCAGAGGATTCACCCACCAGTTAATGCCATCTGGATGCTCTCATAGCTGGCAGAGCCACAGGGCTGCAGAGAAGCTTCTAGAAGGCAGAAAAGGCTGCACCTCAGTATGATTGATGTCTGCTGCTACCCATTCCCATGAGGCTGATTCAGGCTAAGGGAATGTGTTTGCCTTGCTTCAAAGAGATGGTCTTTCCTAATACAGTGTTGCTTTACTACTCCAGCAGGAATGCTCCTTTTTTTTTTTTAAATCCACATAATCCTGTTTTCCTGAGCAGAATTATTAATAACTTCCAAGAACTCCCTCACTAATCCCACGGAGAGTCTATAAGTAAGATCTATAGTGAATGACACTGTTTGAAGGAAGGCAAACTGAGACACAGGTGGAGGAAGAAAAAGAGTCAATGTCAGCCTTTCGGATACCAGGCTCAGAACTTTGCTGGCCGTGCCTGCCTGCCCCTCTCCTGGTCCAGGAAGTACAGAGCAAGGTGGATTTCTTCAGGAAGTCACCGGGAGGTGGAATTTAGTGGTTAGGAACAGGGGAGTGAGTCCACCTGGGCTCAAACCTTGGCCCCTTTATTGGCTGTGTGACCTGAGAAACTACATCCAGCCTCTCTGTGCCTCACGTTCTTTATCTATAAACTTAGGGATATTAGTACTTCAAAAAGCACTTGTTTCAAAAAGCACCTGTGAGGATAGATGAGCCGATTATGCCAAAAGCTTTGCAGAATACTTGGACATAGAAAGTGCCACCTAAGAGTTCGCTGCACTCGTGACCCTCTCTAGGGAGCCAGGAATGCCCATCACGGAAGCTCCCTGTTCAATCCTGAAGACCTACTTAAATCCAGGCTAGCTCTTCGTTCAAGGTCTCCTTCCCTGAGTCTTTGCATAACAGCCTTTACCTCCTTACCTTCCCCTTCCTAACAGGGGTTTCTCAGTCAGTTTGATGTGAGTCATATTCTCTAATGGTCCCCTCCCCAGAACTGCTGAAATTTTCAAGATAGGACACAGCCCCACTGAAATCGTCATGGGCCAGAGCTCCCCCTGGGTCCTTGGGACCACCTAGAGTCTTTCAGACTTTCCCCCAGCTCTTCCCAGCTGATGCCTCCCCCTAACACATAAGCACTCACATGCACAACCTCCACCCTCACCCCCGACAAACCCACTACTCCACCCGCTGGCTTCCACAAGCTCGCACCAATTTCTCAGCTCAGATCTTTAAATCATAAAGAGATCCCCCCTCTCCGGACTCAGGGAACTGCAATTCAGTCAAAAAACAAGCTCCGCTGTTACCGTGCTGTGCTCGGCCCCGGGCGTCCCCGGGAGTCCCGACCAGCAGGACAAATCCTTGTGAGTCCGAGGAGGAACCTGTAGGGGTTGAAAAGAGAAGAAGGGGCAGGAGACGCGAAAGAATGGAGGCAAGACAAAATCCTGATCAAGCCTCAAACTTTTATTGCTGCAGTAGCTGTATTTATACAGTACAGAGAAAGGGGGGCGGGATCCAGAATAAGGGAAGTACTTGGCAAATTATCATTGGTGCTGCGTGCGCGGGCTTTCGTTTTAGGCGCGGGCTTTTATCTCATTAAGCAGGAAGAGAAGCAGGATGTCGGCCATCTTCTAATGGCGAAAACTTCTTGGCTCCCAACACCGTGCCCCTTCCCTGTTCAAATGTCAAGAGACACTTACTTGCCATGGAGCATTAGAGACATGGCTTTCTTTTTCTGAGCCTGTTTCTGCACGCATAAAATGGAGATAATAAAGCCTGTTTCACACAGAGGTTTTGAGAATTAAATGAATTAATAGTACCTGTGGTGTCTGCCACACTGTCTCTGTCTACTCTGATGGCCACCACAGACTGGGTGGCTTAGGCTACAGTCATGTATTCTCTCACACGTCTCAGGAGGACAAGTTCAAAATCAAGATGCCAACAGAGTTGGTCTCGGGTGAGATCTCTCTTCCTGGTTTGCAGGTGGCTACCTGCTCATTCTATCCTCACTGCCCTTTCCTCTGCGCATGCCTAGAGAGAGATCCCTGGTGTCCCTTCTGTATTAGGGGCCTACACTTATGACCTTATCTAACTTTAATTACCTCTTTAAATGTAGCGTCTCCAAATATGGTCACTTCGGGGGTCAGGGCTTCAATGTAAGAATGGGGGCAGGGGGGCAGCGTGGATACACATTTCAGCTTACAGCACACATCATAGTAAATGATATTCACTCTCGCCCTTCCTGTGCTCCTCCCACCCGCTGGCAACCCCTTGGTTTCCACTTATTAAATCAAATGTATGTGTCCCTCTTGTCCTAGAGTCCTGCCTCACGTGTAATCGGTTGACTGAGAGCCACAGTCCTGCATCACGCATATGGCCAGACTCCCAAGGGCCAGGGTACTCTGTGCTCCTGAGAGCACCTCATGTTGTAGGGATGTCAGTCATCCTCTCTGCCACCCACCACTTAGCGCACCTGCCTGACCGGAGCCCACCGCCAAGCTGAGTAGCAGTACCCCTCTGGGAGATCTGCCCTCTAACCAGTGTCACCTGGAATAACGGAGGCTGGTGGGCACGGATCCCACAGTTGCAGGTGTGCATCTTAGGACCCCTCTGAGAGGCACATGGTCAGTTACTTCATCATACGCACAGGAAGGGTTTGGGTCAACACTTTCCACAGTTACATCTCTAATATTTCTAGAGATCAGCTATCATCTTGGGACCTGTGGTTCCTTCGGAGGGAGAAGAGTAGCAAACAGATCTACAATCCCTTGCTAGCTCAGCCTGCATTTGACCTCAATTTTCTACTGTTTTCTGGCCATGTTGAGAAAGATAGTTAAAGGCATTGAGCTGCATATATACGCATTTAAAGGATCAGGGAGAGTTGATTGGAAAGTTAAATGCATGTACAAAAGCCTGTAGAAAAGATAAGTGTGAAGATTAAAGTCATTAAGATGACTGTGGCAAGTATTTGCTATGTGGAAATGTTCACTGAAGAAACGTGTATGGAAAAAATCTCACTGAAGCCCTGTTACCGTGAGCTCTGACATATGTCAGGCTGCTAAATCAGATACCATCATCCTGTTAATGTGTCGTTTACAGTAAAGCTTGAAGTGCAGAGCAGGCTAGAGGTGTCTAAGAGCTGTTTTGCCCTGCCAGTCATCCTTGGTTCTCATAAATGAAGAGGTTGTGTGACTGATCTGGGGTCCCCTACTCCCCTCTGACCCTGGTCCACACCCTTTTCACAGTTCATCTCTAGACACTGTCTCAGGGGCTTCCCCAGAGACAGCTACCTGCCCCTGTGCTCATAGGGCATCCAGGACACGGGCGAGGCCGCACCCCATGTTCATCAGGTGGGCAAGACCTCCAGGGTGTTCAGATAATCCATTTTTGAATCCCCAAGCCCAGAAGAACCCGTAGTTCTACAGCACAGTAAATAGGAAGATACCTCACAGATCTTCAAGAGAGACAGCAAAACGAGTGGCCAAAAATTGTGCTTTTTCTGCTTTACATTTCAGGGGCAATTTTGTATTTCTTTAAACAGTCTCACACTAAAGCTATAGCCGGGCTTCCCTGGTGGTGCAGAGGTTGAGAGTCCGCCTGCCGATGCAGGGGACACGGGTTCGTGCCCCGGTCTGGGAAGATCCCACATGCCGCGGAGCGGCTGGGCCCGTGAGCCATGGCCGCTGAGCCTGTGCGTCCAGAGCCTGTGTTCCGCAACGGGAGAGGCCACAGCAGTGAGAGGCCCGTGTACCGCCAAAAAACAGCTATAGCCATTTTAAAATGGCCACAGCTAGATGTGTATATTGTTCATTAGGGACTCACACAACAGAGGCATCGAATGAGATTTCTTCTCGTCTCTCCTTACATTCTCTTGCATCGTTAAACTGAAGGCAGACTAGAAACGTCATGACCCATGGTGATTCTTGTGGGCTTATTTCTATCTTCCGATGTGCCTCCGGACCAGCCAAGGAGGTGAACAGCAGAAAGAGCTGCATGTTCTGATGTAATAGGTTAGGTGGTCCTCCCAAATCAGAAGAAAGCATCTGTAGTTCAGCTGTTGTTAAAATTCAAGCCGCCTTATTTACTTTACGGAGTGTCCATCGTGTAGGATAAAGTCGGCCAACTCTTTCAGTGATACTGTGGTTAGGGTCTGTAATCAGTCACGTACACACTTATCTCTGCCTGGTCTAAGGAGCAACAGCAAGTCCCATCCTCTACCCCAGTTAATCTGCTTTAGTATGTGGAGCGATCTGACCTGTCTCCAAGAAAACAGGGCGGTGGAGGCCCTCTGATTCCTTTACTTGGAGTCCTTGCTGGTCTTGAAGCGACTCTCCACTCACATCAGTTATCAAGATATTCCCAGATTCTGGCGCACATTTTGAAGACACTCACTTCCATTCCGCACTACCTGGTGCTGCATGGGAAGTAGAAACCAAGAGCCAGGAGCCAAGGGAGTGTCAGTGATGAAGGGCAGAGGGGTGCAGATGGGCCCCAGGCCTTAGGCGTGCTGTCTCCCAGACATGTCGAGGGCACATGTCGATGTGCCCTCGACATGCACACCAGGGCTCACTTCCTTGTGGAATGCAAAAGGGGCAGATTTGAAACTGCTTTATTGAAGGTTAAGAACAGAATCTTTAAATTCCAAAATCAGAATACAGTTTTCTAAAACTGCACTTTGAACATTCGCAAAGTAATAGAGGAGAAACATTAATGGGAGTATTTCTGGTTGGAAATCTAACCCACTACATTATAATGCCGTTCAAAAATTATGGCACCGTCACCAACACAATTAAGTATTAATAATTTCTCTTTGTCCCAGCAAAGATTATAAAGCAGAAACTAACACACCATTGTAAAGCAATTCTACTCCAATACAGAAGTTAAAAAAATGATAATAATAATAATTGCTCTTTTATAACCAACTAACAATACATATGACTTAATTCTGATGCTGGGATTCCCGAACAGTGTCTTATAACTTGTATTTGTGTTTGTAAAACAGGATAGAAAACTAACACAAGGCTAACTAAGAGGAGTACCAGGAACTGCAGGAGAAAAGCTTTTGGCTGCTTTCCAGGGACTGTGCATTTGTTTAACCAGAATCTGTTTCAACACATGTAAAGGTGGGTGTACAGTGATGATAATTTACCCAGCATGAAATGTGAGTATATTGAAGAATCGTTATTCTCCAGAAACGCAGTGAGTACTTCTTCAAATAACTTTTGCAACTAGAAAAATTGCCAACACAGAAGAAAAAGTTTAGACTGAGACCCAGATCTTGCTTTTCAATATCAATCCAGGAAGGTAACTTTACAGTTAAGTTAATTATTATATAACCTTAGTAAACAAAGATTCCTATCCCCACGTTTACCCAAACGTGCGAGGCAAAAAAAATGTATAAATAATCAATAGGAGTGAAACTTGTGTTCTGAACGCTAAGACCATTGCTGAAAAATGAGACGTGGAAATGTTTTTCATTCAGTTGTGTCTTTGAGGAGCCTAGGAAATTTGCACTGTTTGCATCATTACCTGAGTAACATAGGTACCCAGAGTAGCAATGAAACAGTAAAAAAAAAAAAAAGAAATCAGTGAAAAAGAAAAAAAGGACATGCATGGAGAACCAAACCCAACAGCTGTAGTTTCCCCACAGTTATAAAGTGGCAAAGAGATAGACTAGAACTCTGGTCTCAAAAAAATAATAATTAAAATAACAATAATAATAAGGAGGAGGGTGAGAAGTTAATATCAGAAAGATTGGTTTAGTCAGGTACTCAGAAGTTTGAGAGTGAAATGTTACAAACCAATGGTGGAAAGTTTATCACAGATTTATGCCAAAGTGGGATCATTGTCATTATACATAATCTAATTTCAAAGCACTGTATCCTACATTATGTTTAATAATTTTTAAGAAAACTTGATGAAGGAGGCAGATAAGGTGATACCCCTCCAGAAACTGAGGCTTGGAATCAGTGACATAATGACATTCAAGCTAGGAATGTAAAAACCAACAGCCTTATGGAATAATAGAGCCAGAAAAGGCCTCCAGGTACCACGTGGTCATGCCTGATCCCTTTAAGCAGGATGATAGCTAATGCTCCCAAGAAAGTTGACAGGCAGATGGTGACAAATTCCCCTAGCCTTGTTCCAGGAAGGCCACTTACGTGATGCCCAAGGCAGAGCCTGGCTTTCGCTCACTTCTGTGCATTCTGTGTATCCAGCAAGTGGACCATTATGCCTTTGTCCCGGCTCCCTTCCCTCTCAGCCTCAAGTCAGTATCGTCAAGAGAATATCATTGATTGCTCAGAACATTCCCCATGAAATAACTTACTAATGAGTCCAGGTCATCTTTAAGAAACCGTTCAAAAAATAGGTATCACTTTATGATGCTGATAAAATGAATTATTTTTCTCATAAGTAAGCAGTTTATGGGAGGTGTTTCAAATAGGAAAGACAGAAAAAGCAGACAACTCCAGAACACATTTTTTAAGTAAAATGACAAACTAGGGAAAAAATAGTTTTCCAAAAGGAATTAAAGAGAAAACTGCCAAGCAGAGAGAATGTCAAATGATACTAAACGAGGGCAAATGCGGTGAAGAAAACTATAACTGTGCAGCTGTGGGCGGAACCAGATCAGACGCTGACCTTCCACAAACACCTAAAGAACACAGCTCCCGAATAATAAATGTTGAGAGTAGCTGGAGGGGTCCCTGTGTGCCTGGGCCGGTGCCTCCTCGACATGTGCGTGGCTGTCTGCTACCCGGACACGGAAGGCCAGACCGGGGTTGGTGCCTCCAGCCCACACTGGCGATGCCTCATTTCACTGCAGTTTCTCATGGCATATTTATTAACTATCTTTGATCTTTATCGTCTAAAACATCTGTTTTTTTTGTATTTTGGGTTTTTTTTTACATCTTTATTGGAGTATAATTGCTTTACAGTGGTGTGTTAGTTTCTGCTTTATAACAAAGTGAATCAGTTATACATATACATATGTTCCCATATCTCTTCCCTCTTGCGCCTCCCTCCCTCCCACCCTCCCTATCGCACCCCTCCAGGCGGTCACAAAGCACCCAGCTGATCTCCCTGTGCCATGCGGCTGCTTCCCACTAGCTATCTACCTTACGTTTGGTAGTGTTTTTTAAAAATATATTTTACTGAAGTATAGTTGATTTACCATGTTGTATTAATTTCTTCTGTACAGCAAAGTGACTCAGTTATACATGTATATATTCCTCTTCATATTCTTTTCCATTATAGTTTATTACAAGATATTGAATATAGTTCCCTGTGCTATACAGTAGGGCCTTGTTGTTTATCCATTTCATATATCCTAGTTTGCATCTGCTAATCCCAAACTTCCAGTCCGTCCCTCCCCCACCCCTCTCCCCCTTGGCAACCTCGAGTCTGTAAAACATTTGTGTTATGTCCTGAGTCTAGGATTGGAAAACCTTATAATTTCATTACCAGTAACGCCATGTTGAGGATGATATGTGCTAGAAATAGTCAGCAAACATATTTATCATGTTCCATTTAGGACCCGAGAATACACAAGGTGGACTCAGTCCCTTCAGCCAGGGCGTTTCCAACATGGAAGTGTAGACTAAATTTTCTTCCCTGGCTTAACACGTAAAACCATCAAATCCCAGTATTCAATTCTAGTGCAGTGCCAGTCACATCCATTTATCGCTGGCACGTAATCACATTTAGGGGAAAAAACTAAAACCTCTACTGTTTGTGTATAAACAGAAGATAATTAATGAATGCATTGTTTCTTTTTTTTCCACCCTGGAAGACGTAAAGATAGACTAGTTTAATATAACAAAATAAGCATATCCATTAATTAGAATCATGTTTGTGTTCCTTTTTTTTTTTAACTGAAGTATAGGTGATTTACAATGTTGTGTTAGTTTCAGGTGTACAGCAAAGTGATTCAAATATATATATATATAAAATTCTTTTTTCATATTCTTTTCCATTATGGTTATTACAGGATATTGAATATAGTTCCCTGTGCTATACAGTAGGACCTTATTTTTTATCTTATCTATTTTATACAGAGTAGTTTGTATCTGTTAATCCCAAACTCCTAATTTATCCCTCCCCAACCCCTTTCCCTTTTGGTAACCATAAGTTTGTTTTCTATGTCTGTGAGTCTGTTTCTGCTTCTGTATCCTTTAGGATGGCAAGTATCTTAATAAGAAAATATTGACTACAGGCAAGCCTTGCAAAAGAAAGGTAGTGATTGAGAACACACTCAGGGCAGAGGGAAAGAAATTAACACCTTGTTAAAATACCCATCGGTTATAGAAAGTTAAAGTAACTTAGAACAAACTAACACATTTGGGTATTGACAACAGATCTAAACAAAATCCTAGCCAATGAGTTCTAGCATTTTTGTCTCACAGATTCTTCCTTTTTAATATGTTTCAGATCCAATACCTTTGTTATTTCTTAGAGCTATGCCAGCCAGCCCTAATTCCTCCAGATAAAACCAGCAACAACAGCATTCCCTTTTAGCCCATCTTCATCAGCAACAAGCATCTTTTGCAGCTGTATGCGCATGAGGTGCCTCTAGGAGATCACTTATACATGTATTTGACAGATGTTTACTGAGTGCCCCTGGGTGCCAGTGCAAGTACTGTTTGCTGGGCATTGGGTCACAGTTGTGGGCTAGGCCTGCCCTCAAGGGACGTACAGTCCAATGCATAGCTCTTCAGTTCTAAGAAACTCACTTTCTCATTGTCATGATTTCTTTGCAGAAACATGAAAATCACGATGTTTAGTGTTTTATATCAATTGCATAGGATTTTCCTCATTTATTCTGGCCAGTACTGTATGTTCTAGCCTAGACACTGTCCCACCCGCATTTTACCCCCACCCCTGCGTCACTCATTTCTCAACGTTTATGATTATTCTGTGCACGATACTAATAGGCCAAGTGCCCTCCCTGAGTACTGCTTCCAAACTCTTGCTACCTTGAAAGTGCCACTCAACAGTGTCCTCTTCTGCAGAGCTCCCATCTGACGTTAAGTGCTTTCCACGGTAAACTTAAGCACTTGTGCACCGTTCTCATCCTATATCTGTGTTTCTCTGTGACTTTAAGCCTTTTAAAATTGCACACACTCTGAAGAGATACTTGCACACCCACGTTCATGGCAGCCTTGGTCACAGTACTCAAAGGGAAGAAGCAACCTAAGTGTCCATGGACAGATGAATGGAAAAACAAAATGTGGTGTATCCATATAGTGGATATTACTCAGCCTTAAAAAGGAAGGGAATTCTGATGCATGCTGCATTGTGGATGAACTTTGAGGACATTATGCTGTGTGAAATAAGTCAGTCACCAAAGGGCAAATACTTTATGATTCCACTAATATAAGGGACCTAGAGGAGTCAAACTCATAGACAGAGGAAGTAAAATGGTAGTTGGTTGTCAGGTGCCAGGGAGAGTGGGAACAGAGAGTTATTGTTTCATGGGTACAGAGTTTAGTTTTGCAAGATGGAAAGAGTTCTTGAGATGGATGATGGTTGCCCAACAGTGTGAAGGTACTTAATACCACCGAACTCTATGTACACTTAAAAATTGCTGAGGATGTATTTTATCATAATTTTAAAATGTGTTTTTAAAAATTACTCATACTCATTCCCCCACCCCACTCATTTGTGAATGGGACTCTTTTGCTATCTTATAATGCTGATGTCATTTGTAATGTTCTCTAGACACTGAAAACATAAGATAAACAAATATGCTCAATAGACATAATAAATATGATTGCAGAATGACACCACCTGAGACGGAGAGAAACTTCTTCAACATCAAAGCATGTCAGTCCTTCCTCTGGTTTCAGTGTCATGCAACAGTCAGAGTCTGATTAAACCAAGGTCAATGGAGCAGATATTTAGGGAGAGGAGTGTGGCAAAGAACCAAACAAGAAAAAAAAAAAATTACGTTAATCCACAGCATCAGAAAAATGAAAAGAATCGGGTAAAGTAATCAGTCGAAAAGCTTTGAGATAAATACAGAAGCAGGACACTTTATTAAATAGATTTTTGAAACAGGGCGGAAGCAGGCACCGTCATCAATAAAAGAAACCTGTGAGACATATAAGATACACAAGTGAAGGGACTTCCCTGGAGGTCCAGTGGTTAAGACTGTACCTTCCAGTGCAGGGGGTACAGGTTCGATCCCTGGTCAGGGAGCTAAGATCCCACATGCCTCACGGCCAAAAACCAAAACATAAAACAGAAGCACTATTGTAGCAAATTCAATGAAGACTTTAAAAACAGTCTACATTAAAAAAAAAGATGAGTGAAATCAGATGAGAGAAAGTACATCAATATATTGAGGGGAAAATGCAAGAAAATCGCATTTCCACAGTAGAGGGAAAGACACGAACCAATGGAAATAATAATAATATATTTCTTCCCGGGCCAACACTAAATGCAAGTTGCAGAGCTGGCCTGTGGTGGAACTCGCAAGTTTTATTGGCAATATATGTGAGGAGACAAAAAGCAGCATATGGAGGAATACAAAAATATACTCTCTAGAGACACTGCCTCTTCAGATGTCAAGAAAAACCTGGCTGAAGTGCAGCGAGAGTGGCACACTGCAAAGTTACAGATTCAAGGCCACCCACAGAACCAAACAGCAAGGCTTAGGCAACTTATTACTGAAATAGCCCCTTTCTTCTCTGCGTTCAGTAGAAGACTCTAGGGGACGAAGAGGGAGAAGCTGAATCACTCCAAGGTGCTTAATGACCCCACCATTAATATGGAAATTACAATGGAGAAGGGACTAACTCTGTGCCCAGTGAAGCATCCCTGTTCCCATCACCCCAGGTCGGCTTGGCGTCCCGGGCAGCCTGGCATCCTGTCCGCTCCCCTGTTCCGTGTGACAGTAGGGGTTACATCATTGTGTTGCATCCTTGCTACTTGACTCGATGCCTCATACACTCTAGCTAAATAAAAGGTGTTTTTTAAATTAAAAATGATGACTAAATAGAAGCGTGAAGACATTGTCATTTGTACCCTGGCTCCACTGCTCATGAGCCCTGTGGGCTCCATTAGGATGCTTTAACTCTCTGTATTTCAGGGTCCTCATTGGTAAATTGGAGGTAGTAATAGTTCCTACCTCAGAGATTTTTTTTAAGGATTAAATGAATTAGAACAGGTAAAAGGTTTAGACCAGAGCCTATAATAGCGTACCTCAAAAAATATTAGCTGTTTCTCATATTATTTTCCCTAAGTGATTGCATAAACCTAGTAGCCATCATAAATTTTGCTATACATAGAGAATAAGGAAAATCTTTTAAGTACAAATTTAACCCACTAAAAAATTCAACATAATTTCCACCTAACAGTAAAACCTCAATTGTCCATAAATTTTCGGCAGTATATCACATTGAACTGCAAAGATTTTTATGGTACCTAAGTAGTAAATGCTAAGATAATTTTAATGTGCTTTAAATAAGAAAACATTATAAAGTGCACCATATAATTATTTTAGAATATGTGGGAGATAATTTAATTTTCTCTTTGCATTTCAGATTTACTTTTATGATCATAAATTATTCATTCCTCATCAAACACATTTTTATTAAGTATCTATTATGTTTCAGGCATTGTTCTAGACACAAAGGATGCAGTGATGAATTAAAGTCCCTGCTCTCATGGAGCTTGTGTTTCCATTAGAAAAAACAAACACACACACATACACACACATAGTGTTATGGGGCAACAATTGTCGTGAAGGAAAATGGTTCCAGAGGGCATAGCATGAAGAAAATGGCTTATTTAGTGTAGCCAGGAGTGGGCTCTGTTGCAATGACATTTGAGTAAAGAACTGAATGACGTGATGCTGCTCTCTGGGAATCGACTAGTTCAGGAAAGAGGACAGGTGATGCAAAGGCCCTGAGGTGGGAGCATGTTTGGAGTGTTCATGGAGCAGCGTGGAGGCTGTATGGCAGTGGGTAAGAGAAATTCAAGAAGGTAACTGGGAGCTGTAACATGGGTTTGGATTTTGCTCTAAGTAATAGGAAAAGACTGGAGGGATTTTATGCTGAGGAGTGAGATGTTTTATGTTTTACAAGTGCCCCTCTGGCTACTGTCAATATAATGGATGGTAGGAGGCCCAAGATGGAAGAAGCAGACAACTCAGGAGGCTGTTGTGTGAGTTGATCATGGCTTGGACTAAGATTCTGGACATATTTGAAGTGGAGCTACAGGGACCTGCTGATGGGCTGGAGGTACTAAGGGTAATAGATGCTGGTGTAGATTCCATGGGGCAAGATAAGTGTGATTTCCCACGACAGGTATGCAGACTTGCTTTCTTGAAATGTCCTTTATGTCAGCTTGCTTTTGTTTTTGTCTGTTTAGGTTTGAACTTATTTCTATCCTTTTGTGAAAGAAATGAATCTGTGTGGTGAATTGGATTGTTTAACTGTAGTTGTGTGTGGAACTAGCAGTTCTAAATCTAATTTCAGCAGTGGGAATCTTGGCCTCTTTGAGCCTCAACTTCTTTAATTGTAAGGTAAGAAAAACTGTTGCCTCTGAGAATCTGTGTGACTCTCCTACCAGAAGGTATGGCAACTGTTGCTCTAAAGCCTAGTTTAAGTTCTTTTTTCTTTCTTTCTTTCTATCTTTCTTTCTTTCTTCCTTCCTTCCTTCCTTCCTTTCTTCCTTCCTTCCTTCCTTCCTTACTTCCCTCCCTCCCTCCCTCCCTCCCTCTCTCTTTCCTTTGTCTCCCTCTCTCTTTCTTTCTCTCTTCCTTTTTCTGCTCACCAAGGAATTCTAGAACTTTCAAACTTGATTAGCTTAGTTTCCATTGAGGTCAAGAGTTATTCCAGCGATGCTGAGGTTTGAAAATACCTGCTATCTAGTATAGTGTTTTACTTTCCATATTTAAGAAGCATTTATTTTCAAATCAATTTCAGTATATCAGTCTTTGGTGTTTCTTCTCATACCAGCCTTCCTTAAAACTCTCCAACCTGCCTTGTCTGCATGCAGGTTGGGGAGGACTGGGAATGGCAGCCAACAGAATGGTTAAAGCATGAGGAAAACCTCATGGATTTCAAACCCAGCTCTGCCGCTTACTAGCTGTGTGATCTTGAGCAAATTACTCAACTTCTCTGTGTTCAGTTTGCTCATCTCTAAAAAGAAGATAACAACAGTACTTCCCTCACAGGATTGAGGATCAAATGAATTCATGTCTGATAGGCAATCGGGGCATTACCTGACACATGGACAAGCTGAATAGGACTTGATAATTATCATTCCTTCACCCTGCTCAAATACTATACCCTTCCTTTTAAAGAATTTGAAAAAGTCTTAATATTTAAAATCTCTGTGTCTCCTTCCAAGAATTCTTTTTAATGGTAAAATGATACCCATGCCCTGGAACTGTGACTTAAGACAGACTGTGAAATGTGCCTTTTAAAATACCATGAATTTTCAAATCAGAAAGAACTCAGTTAACCCCATCCTGCTTATTTATGGGCTCCATGCATTTGGGGAGATTCTGAGTTTCTAGTCCTACATCTGTCACATAAACATTAAAATACGTACTTCTTGAGGTGGTTGTAAGGTTTAAAAGAGATAATGTATGTAAAGTGCTGGAAAATACATTACATTCTTTATCCTTCACTCTCAGTCAAAACATGCTTAATTTAAAGCAGCATATGTAATATTTAACATGATGTCCACAAGAGTCAGAAATGAAATGTGTCAGTGGACCACGCTTGGATGAGAGTTGCTTCTAAGAAAATGAGGCCATATATGGTGACTCATGTGGGCAATGAGGGACAGATGATGTCCCTGAGGGGTGGGCACTGCCAGCACATGATCTCCACAGGACCACTCTGTAGCCTCTCACCACCCTGAAACTACTGTGTTTTCGTTTGGTGTCTCCTCTGTCTCCATTTCAGAACATCTAGTACCAGTTGACTGGGGAGACAGAAAATTCCCCTATTCGTTTCATGAGGAGTTTTTCTCAATTGTCTTTCTTTGTGTTTGGTGTTGTTTTTTTAATGCGGGCTTTGTATTCTAAAAGCACATTTAAGAAAGTCAGAGCTATACAATGTTGCCTTATTTCCTTTTCCATCACCTGTCAGCCAGAGAGGTGGGTAAAAGCAGCATAGCTCCTGGACCAGGAGTCGGAATAAGCGGCTTGGTCCCAAAACACTACGTAGTGGCCAGAGACTGTTGGAGGACTTGGTTAATCTCTGCATTTTCTCACCTCTAAATGGAAGATACTGAATCAGATGCTTTCTAAGCCTTCCTTCCATCTGTAATCCTTGGATTCCCCGTGAGCGATTTATTTGAAGGGTGCAGGTCAGACGTGGTTACACCCCGGGTCCTGGATGCACCAGGAAAGGGTGCAGGAGGCTGCTGGTCTCTGAGGTTCACTCCTTCAACAAAGCCTTTTGGCATCAAGCGCTGTATAAATACCCTCTTGACCGACTTGAGGGAACAGATACACTATCAGAATACCTGAAGGAACTGTTTTTCTTTGTGTGTGAATTTTTTTTTTTCTTTTGCGGTATGCGGGCCTCTCACTGTTGTGGCCTCTCCCGTTGCGGAGCACAGGCTCAGCAGCCATGGCTCACGGGCCCAGCCGCTCCGCGGCATGTGGGATCTTCCCGGACCGGGACACGAACCCGCGTCCCCTGCATCGGCAGGCGGACTCTCAACCACTGCGCCACCAGGGAAGCCTGTATATGAATTTTTAAAATATGTTGCTATTCCTGACTATGGTGGTAAGCGTTCTGGCAATTTTAACAGATTTGAGCAGAAAAATGAGAACTCATCCTCCACAATTTTGTCTCCAATATAGAAGGAGTATCACAGAGATTATAAAACTGTTGAGAGTTCCAAGGAAGGGGATAATTTATCATTACAAAGTTAGCCTGGCAATTATCCATTCTCTGAAAATTAAGTCAGAAGTCCAGAAGCAAAGGTGAGGTCTGGAGGTGCCCTGACCTGGAGCAAAAGCCCACCTGTGGGATGGGGAACGCTCTTTGCCAGCAGCATTCCGGGGACGTAATTTACTAAGTACCATGTGACGAAATCAGCAATACAGATTGAAAGTAATATTTTTATATTTTATCAGGAATAAGCAGTAAGACTTTTTAAGTAGCTAGACTTTTCTTTTCGTCTTAGAAGCATCCTTCCCCCAAAGCAAATGGGCGTTAGCATTCTTTATGTGATATGCTTTCTCTGTGTATTTACGGCATTATGTTTTTGCCTCAGCTGTCATGCTTATTTTTTTGCTCATGACCTTAATGGAAATGAGGGAAAAAATTCACTCTACCTGCCTGTGGTCTAGGACAGAATGTTTCACTTAACATTTTGTGGTAAAATCACTTAGAGAAAACTGCTGCATGTGAATCTGTGTGGTCCCTCTGTTGTAGTGCCAGCCTCCTGATTTCTGGAGGAAACTGCTTTTCCACGGGTTAGTTGCCAGCCAATTACCTTTTGTCCTATTCTTGTTCTTCAATTATAATTTTGTCAAACGGAGACAAAAGCTGCCACATCATGTGAAAAGCAAATGATTATTGGTATCTGTGCTGCCTATGAGGACATCTGGATTTCCGTGGCTCCTTGTTCATCTTTGAATTATTCTTTTCCTTTGCAAAAATCCCTAGCATTTGTCTTCATTCTGGGACATTTAGAAACCCTCCACTGGATCTATTCCTTATTAGAGCATATGCTAAGAGGGCACCCTGGCCTTCTTGAGCAACAGGGACACTTCCACTGGGTCCGCTGTGCAGTGCACAATTGCATAAGCTACAAAGCCTTGTGGCTTAATTCTCCCAGAGAGTTAGTGCACTCTGCTTTCATATTGACCTGATTTGAGGTCCACCTTCCTTGTGCAACGAGGCTGGGACTGAGCCAGAATGAAATGACTCAGTCCCTCCCCTTGAAAGTGAAGCTTTTTCCTTGGATTGAGCTACTTACCTTGACTCTGTCCTCCTTTGGGACGAGATCTTTCTCAGCAGGCTTTGATTGCTCATACAAAGACACCCAGGCCTGTCCTGTCACTAGGATGAATATGGCCTGTGCTTAAGATGGGGACCCACAAGCCAGAATTTAATGTCCGTGGAAATCGAGAACTAGCCCCTGAGAGGAGAGCTTTCTCAAAATCCTTCAGGCATTGACTTCTCAGAGCCTCTTCTGGGGTCACAGTATCTTATGATCTACATCCCAGAGGAGGTTGAGACAAGACCCATCAAAGGAGGCCGATGCACTTAGACTCAGGGTATTATTCATGGAGCAGCCTCTACCCCCAAATTTCTTGTTACCAACCGAGGAATTCCTATTCACTAACTAGGGAGAATTTTCTTTTAAATCCCGAAGGAGGGGAAGACCTTCCATGTGTGCTGTTTGTAACTGAATTAAAAGACACCCGGGTGGGGTCCAGAGGCTCTGCCTTGTGATTACTTTCGGCATAAAACCACCTCATTACCGAGTCCTCCTGGTACTTCTGTAGCTCAGTTCCCTTGGAAGGTGTCCAAATCCAAAGCTACCTTTACACTAAATTCCTCTGTGCCCTGAATAGTGAGATTATCGGGTCCACCCACCGGCTCCTGCACTTCCTTCCTGCTCAATTTAAATAAACAGTGAGCTGTTTTTCTTTTTGACTAAGTGCCAGTCTATACAACAGCAACAGGAAGATTGTTTTCTATCTATATGCAAATGGGCTGAATTTTCTCCAGTCCTTGGGAAAAGACCCTTTTAACCAAATGACTTATATTGCTGTTTCTTCATGTATAAAATTAGTGGTTTGGGGATAAATAACGTGAGTTCCCTTCCAGCTATATAATTTCACATCACAAACACTGAGGAGGACAAGCTTTGCACACACGAAGCAATTAAAGAATGAACACAGTGGTACATGTTTAAATGCCCGGTAAATACCCATCTGCCTAGCATGATACTCTAGTTTTTTTCTCAACCGGACATCAGCTTCTTCCTGTTCAACTTGCACCATAAACCTTTAAGCAACAAAAACACCCAGCCACTTAGCAAACCCTAAAGCATCCTAGACCTACCTGCTCCTGGCAGCCAAGTTCATATAGTCCCCACTAACCTGAATGCCCCTTACCCTTCGACTTCTGGAAATTCCCATTCCATCTTTAAAGACCTGCTCAAACGTCACCTCCTCTATTAAGTCCTCCCCCTGGACTCTACCTCTCACTCTCGGCGTAACAGGAGACTTTCTTTCTGTGTATGCACAGCTCTTTACTCAGATCTGTGGTCTGATACTTGAAATACCATAGCAAAGCTTGCTGTGTACATGGCTGCCTGCACCAAGTAGGCTGAGATCTGGTCAGGTTTCACTTACCTTTCATGCTGTCTAGCACTATGCCTGATATGGAGCAAGTTCTCAATGACACTCGTTGCATATAGCTTGAATACGATCCATTAGGGAAAGGTTCTTAAAATATTCTGTTTAAGCTAAAGTTTAACGTGTACACACGATTGTGTATTTAAAGTCAATGCTATAGGAAAAGCAAATGAAGATATGGGCAAGCTTTGGTTCCTGGCAAATTTAGTTTGCTTTCATTACTTGGAGATGTTAGAGGCCATATCTGGTGAAGATTCAGGTGGTAGGCCTGGGGATCAAGGGAGAATTACCCTTTCACCTTAAATTGCCATTTTGATTTAACGTGTTTCCCTGCTAGCAATGTTTTGTCTAGCAATGATAAAATATAAATCACATGGAGCTCTCATGGGCCAAAATGAAACTCGGCAGATCTTCAGTCTTCCTGGATTCTCCATGCCAGCTCATTCCTATGCCTTTTGTTTGAAAATGAACAGAGATAGCTCTGCCTTTCTTCCCTTCTTTTTTTCCTATTCCTTCCTTCAATGAAGACATTAAAGCGTGAATCTTTTCTACATTTCTGTGGCCATTCAGCAAGCAACTGTCCAGCTCCCACTGTGTTCTCTGCACCACACAAAACACAGGGAGAGAAATCAAAAGATGGTTTTTGGGTAGTGCTGTCCAAGAGAGTATTCTTTTTACTCAGGAAAAAATATTTACGTAACAACATTTCTTGACTTTCTTCTATGTGTGAAGGCACCGTACGAGACAGAGATGAATAAAGACTGGTTCTCAAAGTCCTTAGAGTTTCAAACAGTGGTTTTCACATTTCGAGTCATGAAATCAACTTAGTAGATTCGGAAGAGCATTTTTACTTATTTAGGATAGCATAGAATAGAACACATCAGGACACCTCCCACAAAGTGAGGATATTGTCACACAAAATTCATTCTCAGTAGAATGCATATGTGTGTGCATTGAATCACAAGGTAGAATGTTTTTATTTCTGTAAAACGCAGTCAAAGAAGTTAGAAGCCCACTGATTCAGAAGAATCAATGAACATGTATACAAGTCACTGCAATTCAGGTTTTAAGAAATTGAAGATGAGACGAAGAGTGGGAGTGAGAGGATTCCATGTCAAATTTATAAGCTTCAAGGACCTCAACTGCCAAAACTGTGTCACGTTTGTGCCACTTTATAACTTCCTTCCTAGGACCAGTCAATTCTGTATTAAAGTGTTATCTCTAAGCATCCCGTCATGCTTAGAGTATTGGAATTAGATGAACTAATTCTGTGAATGTCCTGCTTCAATTGTTAGTATTCATAACAAGTAGAAGGAGACTGATGGGGAGACCTCAT
The DNA here is from genome assembly GCF_963924675.1 of Phocoena phocoena. NCBI lineage: Eukaryota > Metazoa > Chordata > Mammalia > Artiodactyla > Phocoenidae > Phocoena > Phocoena phocoena. Next base: position 74,249,322 of record NC_089234.1, on the reverse strand, counting down.
ATCTGTCTTCTGACTACTATTTATCATCTTTATTATATCAATAATACATATTCACCATATTACATTGCAGTATTTAGAAACTGACCTATAACCTCATCTCCCAGAGATAATAACTTTTAGTATTTTCCTCGAGGTCATTTTCTGTACATATCATGTACTATACATTTATGTAAGATCACTTTCTTGGATGTCTAAATGTTTTTGAGGAAAGCTCGTGTATTCAGTCTTCTTAAAGAAATAACCAACCATATCCCTAACACATCTTTTGCATCAACTGAAGAAAAACCTTAAAGATTTTCAAGATAATCTTTAGAGTTTTATTTTCAAATTAATTGTAACTAATATGAGTGAACCCCCTATGTGCCAGTCGCTAGGAACACAGGTAGGTAAGCATGTTCCTTCCCTTTAAAGGGTTTGTAATCTAGTAGGGGATAAGAAAAAGGTAAATCACCAGAAAACAAAACAAAACAATGCGATAAGGCTCATTTGAAAAGTAAGTATTACGTGCAGAGGAGAAAATGAAGCAGGTTTTCTGGGGGGCATCACAGGGAGCTTTCCAGAGGAGGTGACCTCGGTAGAAAGAGTGGTGCTGCCAAGCCGGCAGGGAGCCTACCCGATAAAAAGCCAATTCAAGAACCATTTCCAGGCACGATTCAAACACATAACCAACTAAGAGGTAGCAAAACCTGGAACGGGTAGTGCATAAGGGGATTCATCTGACCACAAACCTGGGGACCTTCTCTTTCTAGTGGCACAGGGATCAATCATGACTGGAGAGAAAGAAATGCAATTCTAATTCGCTCTAGCTCACTTCTTGGCCGTACATTAGAGTCATAATAAAGGAAATGTTCGTTGTTGGCTTTCAACTTTTAGAGTCAACCTAAAAACAAAATAAAGAAAGTGACGATAATGTAACGGATGTAGATAACAGTTTTGGCAACAGAAATACTAAAGATGTGGTCAGCAGAAGATGGAAAAGGGGCAGAAAGAGGAAAGTTGGGCATAGCAATAATACCTCATCTTGCAAAGCCAGGAAAACAGATCAGAGTTGATGTTATAAGAATGCAGGGGTTAACTATTTAAACTGTAAAGGCCACGCCATTATTGCTTTGAGTAAAAAATAAATAAAAGCATTGACAACAGGTATCACTGAAGGGAAAAGCCTACCATAAATATAATACCTTTAGTCGGAGCTATTTCAAAGATTCTCTAACTGTAGTACTTATTCTCTTTAAGCTTTTATTCCTGGAACACTGAACTCATAGCATGATTTTATTTAGGAAACAGTAGTCTAATAGGAAATATATTAGCGTAAGTAAAAAGGTAATTCTTACCATTGATGTCATAAATTTGTTTTGTTTTGTTTTGTTTTGTTTGCGGTACACGGACCTCTCACTGTTGTGGCCTCTCCCGTTGCGGAGCACAGGCTCCGGACGCGCAGGCTCAGCGGCCATGGCTCACAGGCCCAGCCGCTCCGCGGCATGTGGGATCTTCCCAGACCGGGGCACAAACCTGTGTCCCCTACATCGACAGGCGGACTCTCAACCACTGCGCCACCAGGGAAGCCCATAAATTTGTTTTTTTTAATGTAGCCACATCTTTTTGACTAATGTGTTTTGATTGTTCTTCTCGCTGAAAGAGCAAATAGAAGTTGCAAAGTCAAAAAAAAAAAAAAGAATCCTTTCCAATTCTAGGGACAAAGGTTGAAACTAGGTAAGAAGAGCCAGCTAGGATGAGGGGAATAAATCAGTCTCCTTTATCTCGCATTTGAATTCATGGAGCTCTGCGTATGTCCCCAGAAACCCATTTGTTTTCCCTGTGAAAATTGTATCAAAATACCCAGGAAATAATACCATGCGTAGCCCATAAAGTCAGTGCAAAAGGACAGGTGCATATGTATACAATAATATATTCAGTGCAGAAAGAATGTACTCAGGCAGGGTTACTTAGAGGTCGGCTTCTTTTGAGTTGATGGAGGTACATTGATAGAGGAGAAGGAATTCAGTGCCATGTGTGCACAGGCATGGATGGCATTTCGTGGATAGAACTGGCCACAGATTCCAGCCAATCACCTGGTATCACCTCTTGTTTTCACCAAGGGGAATATTAGCTTCATCCTGATGAAGCTAAGGTGACCAGTTCCCCAACCAACAAATCCACAAGTGAGAAATAAGAAGACTTAACAAAACATCAGGAAATGCAAGTTATTTTAGCCCTGTCTCTCTCAGCTATTTCAGAACCAAAATCTTATCCTCAGACCAAGAAAGGGTGCAGCTTTAGAGGAAGTATGCTTTCTGTTGCCTAGCCAAGCATTCTGTTGGCTAGCCAAGCATCTGAGCCTGGCCCAGTGTTTGCTGAATGAAGCCATATCAAATCTTTCTCTCTCTATTTTTTTTTAAACACGCAGAATATAAATATATTCCAATTGATAAAAATATAAGAAGCCCTGTGATTATGTGATTCCTATTCCATTATTTTTCTTGCCTGGGGAGCTGAGATAAGAACCAGTCTGTCCTTAACACCCGCCTCTGCTAAAAGTGTGGGATCCAGATTTATTCCCGCTATCCCCGGACAGAGCCCTCAGAGCTCCTTTTCACCTGAGAGCAGACCCTCTTAGGATTCCAGGAAGGAGCGCTGTGGATGTGTATGGAAATCAGTAACAAAAAGAAAGTTTCTTAAAGTGTAAGATGGATAGAGGGGTAGGGATTCTTTTTGAGCACATAGCATCATTTCCTGCTGTCAGAGATGCGTAATAAATAGGGTTATAGGACAAGATATGGAACGCTTTTGCCTGGTGCTTCGTGGATCACCCAGTGAAATGCTAGCTGAACCGCGGATTGAGAATCTGTCATGCCTCAGGGTGTGTGAAGCACCGGGGACGCCTCTTGCTTTTCTTTCATTTCCATGCTTACCCTTTGAAGAGTCTGTTTAGAGCCAATAAATGATACCTTTGACACATCCTTAATGATAGCTCAGGAGAGCCAGAAAAATATCCAGGGGTCTAGATTAGGATGAAGTTGTCGAGGTCATCCAACCCAGCCTCTTGTCTCCAGGTGGTCCTGTCCCTGACATTGCCAATTATAGTTCTGAGATGGGAGGGACCCTGGAGAGGGAATCAGGTACAAGTCCTCACTGTTCCCCTCTCTTAGCCCTGCTCTCCTTAGAAAGTGGCAAACCCTGACAGACATTTGCAACCAATTAATTCCACAGATATAATGGCTCCATTATGTTATATGTTTTAGGTTATACTCCACAGAACACTACTGTGAGACAGAGCAGTAAAAACTGTATGACTGTAGTGAATTTGAATTCCTGCAAAATATTTTTGCACTTAAGCACTTAACTACACAATTACATAACGATTACTAGACATTTCTCCTTTGCAATTCCATCGGTTTGCTGATTTTACTTGTTTATCTCAAGTCCCCAGTCTCCTAAAGACGGAATTGGGGTCTCCTTTTGATAATCTCTTATCTGTATCCACTCAATGCAGCCTTCTCTCTCTCTCTCTCTCTCTTCTGGAGTTTCAAGTGTCATGGAGAAGATACATTGCGTGCAGAGATAACAATACTAAAAGGTGGAAATGATAAAATGGCAACATTCTGTGGAATTTTAAAGAACAGAGAGAATACTTCAGAATACAGGACTCAAAGAAGGATCGTTGGGCAAGCGGCATTTGGATTGAGTCCTAAAGACCAGGACATGTAAAATGACATGTAAAAATGGGACAGAGTGTGCTAAGAGGTGGATAAACAATGAGGTAGGAAATTTCAAGGAGTATTAGGTACACGAGAAGTTGTTTCTTTTGACTACAAAATGGGGTCTATTAATGGAAGGGTAGCTTAAAGTCAGACAACAGTAGGCAACAGAGCTTCAGCTTGATTCTAGATTGTGGGAACCAGGGAAGGTGTTTAGGCAGAAGGAATAGATTTGATCAGAAACAGATGTTTGTGGTTAAAGATTCCAAGCTACACAAATACCATCTGTTTTCATGCAGTGTGGGATAACACTGCAACATATAGGAATCGTGTTGGCTGTCACTGGAACAGAACACATGGTAGACACATTCCTTTTTTCACTGCTCCTCTTAAAATTTGTAAACTCTTTAAAATTTCCACGCCCATTTTGTACAAAACTGATCTCATTTGTTCCTTACCATGAGCCTATGAAATTTTATCCCATTGTATAGGTGAAGAGAAGCACACTCAAGGAGATTGGGTGATTTGTCAGCTGGGCGCATAGCTAGTTAGTAACTAAGTGAACACTGGAATCTTCTTCCTCCAGATCCAGGGAACTTCTCATTGTGTGACAGGCTGCCCCCTACATAGTTCTCATGTACTGTTAACCACAAGCCCTGTAAAATACTATGGGTCCTTTTATGTGTAAAACATTGTAATAAATAAAGAGAGCTCTTATTGCAGACATTTGAAAGGATTTTCTGGGAAACTGACATTTCTAAAAGACGCAGCTAGTTTTTTTTTATATATTCAGAGAAGAATCAAGAAGATTCAAATTAGACTAAGGAAGATGTCAAGCAAAATGTCATATCTAGAAAATTAAAGCTTGGATGACGACCCATTTTCTAAGAGGAGGAGTAAAAAGAAGGGAGCATTATATTCATCCTTGAAAATATAGGATGCAAAATAAATATCCCTTCCCTCTGATCACCCTTCAGGCCATTTGCAAACACCTGATCCTCCAAATAACCCCGTAAGAAAGGCATGGTGGATGTTATTATGCCCCGTTTGGTAAATAAGAACATCAAGGCTAATTAATTTGCCCCAGATCATGCTAGTAAATAATTGTTCTTGTAGATCGTGTGGCTCTTAATTCAAAGCCACTTTCACTGCCCTTAGATCTGACACACGAGTGAGGATTTGTTTGTTTGTTTGTGTTTGTTTTTTTAATTTATTTTTGGCTGCATCGGGTCTTCATTGCTGCACGCAGGCTTTCTCTAGTTGCAGCGAGCGGGGGCTGCTCTTCGTTGCAAAGGGCAGGCTTCTCATCGCGGTGGCTTCTCTTGTTGTGGAGCACAGGCTGTAGGCGCGCAGGCTTCAGTAGTTGCAGCACACGGGCCCTAGAGTGCACAGGCTTCAGTAGTTGCGGCGTGTGGCCTCGGTAGTTGCGGCGTGCAGGCTGAGTAGTTGTGGGTCGCGGGCCCTAGAGCGCAGGCTCAGTAGTTGTGGTGCACAGGCTCAGCTGCTCTGCGGTATGTGGGATCTTCCCGGACCAGGGATCGAACTCATGTCCCCTGCACTGGCAAGCGGATTCTTAACCACGGCACCACCAGAGAAGTCTTACAGATGTTTTGAGATGATTAAATAATAAAGTGCTATCAGCTGTATGTTGTTTGGGAAATATCATTTATTCCAGTGGTTCCACATGCTGATCAACCACATCTTTTAGGTTTTTCTGGGACAGTTCTTTGTTTGGCCTTCGGGAAGTGCTGTCCAAGTCAGAACAGGATGCTTGGGAGCAACATTACCATTTTTTTCCTTAGCTATTTAAATGCTTTAAAACATTCAGGGACTGGTGGCACAGTGGTTGAGAATCTGCCTGCCAATGCAGGGGACACGGGATCGAGCCCCGGTCTGGGAAGATCCCACATGCCGCGGAGCGACTAGGCCCGTGAGCCACAACTACTGAGCCTGCGTGTCTGGAGCTTGTGCTCCACAACAAGATAGGCCGCGACAGTGAAAGGCCCGTGTGCCACGATGAAGAGTGGCCCCCGCTCGCCGCAACTAGAGAAAGCCCTCGCACAGAAACGAAGACCCAACACAGCCAAAAATAATTAATTTTAAAGAAAAACATTCAGGGTCAGTAATCAGAACCTCCTGAGGGTCCAGTTATTGATATGTGTCCTCTGAACAGAGAGGCATGGGTGAAGTGGCTCACAAGGGGGTTAGCAAGTGCCATGGATGCCTTGAGAGGTTCGATATTAAATTCAGTGGGAGGTGTGAGCAGTCCTTCCGCACAGCGCGCCAGAACTGGAAGAGGAGAAGTAAAAAGAGACAGAAGGAGGTGACATGGGCTCTCCTCCCAGCACTCAAGGACGAATGTCAGTTCCTGGTGCAGAGTGCAATCCAGCTTTGGCCTCAGTTTTTAAGTGATTAATGAAATTGTTACATGTTTTATTTATTTTTAATTTTGACAGTAGTGCAGGAATACATTCTTACTCCAAAAACGTCACACAGGAAAGAGGGAACTAATATCTCCCTTGACCAGCACTCAGTCTCACCCTCCTCCCCAGATGTAACCACACTCTTCGATTTTGGTTGTATCCATCCAATTGTCTATAAATTTACCTTAATGTGTGCATTCAGAAATACATGGGTTTGTTTTGGTTGTGGTCTTTTTTTTTTTCTTTTTGGCATCCCGTTAAAGATATTAAGAAGTCAGTTACCTTAGGACACTGTGTAAATTAAAGAGTTCACCCCATTAACCTGTCCTCTATGCCTCATAACTCATTCGACAGACCGTCACTGTCTGGCAGCCCTTGGACCCTTGACAGGGTGTTGATTTCCTATTCTTAATCATGTCCAAAGAAACAATCTGGTCTGCAGTTCCAGCTGAACTCCTGACAAACTGATATTTGGAGGAAAGTGACAGATAATACACAAAAGAATATTCTGTAAAGAAGCAAATAGCAGTATCAAAATGTAGTCTTCTGGCCTGAAGAAAAAGGCGTGGGCAGCAGAAGCGGACACCGTTCATCTATGGCAGGATGTTAGAATTTGAATGATTACTCATCAAGTACACACCGTTATCCTGGTGTAAAGAGAAAACATTTTAAAGATCCGATTTTAGGGCTTCCCTGGTGGCGCAGTGGTTGAGAGTCCGCCTGCCGATGCAGGGGACGCGGGTTCGTGCCCCGGTCCGGGAAGATCCCACATGCCGCAGAACGGCTGAGCCCGTGAGCCATGGCCACTGAGCCTGCGCGTCCGGAGCCTGTGCTCCGCAACGGGAGAGGCTACAGCAGTGAGAGGCCCGCGTACCGCAAAATAAATAAATAAATAAAGATCCGATTTTAAAAGTCACACCAAACAAAATCTATTCGGACAATAGAAATCTCATTTTTGCATTTGTATGTTCCTCCCATAATTCAAATAACATCAGTTAGAATAAGAAAAAGAGTTACCATGGTGTTTTCTCTTCAAAACTTTCAGGATTATTTCCATTTGTAGTATGCTGTTCAGAAATTAAGCACAGTCACTGTTTGTTCCATTTCTTTGTGATTAATATTCCTTGCTGTCACTCTGGCATATGAAGTGATTGTCCCTTGATTCATGGTGCACGTGTGGGCAGCAGCAGACACGGAGAAAGCGTCATAATTTTAGGCCATTTACAAAGGCCCAGCTATCAGAACAGATTGCTCAGAGGTCATCCACTTACACTGTACTTCAAGACACCCTGCCTCTCTCTCTGCTGTGAAACTGACCCGAGGCATCTTGTTCAGTAATGAGCAAAGATTAAGTGAGAACATCTAGTATTGCCTTTCACTGATCCTTAAAGATTGAGAAATGACTTCAGATATGATAAAGCTCTGTACACTTAACTCTGAATTTTCTTGTGGAATCAGCCTCTCGTTGAATGATAACAGTGTTAGTATGTGTTAGATATTGGCCCTTGGGAGGCAATTTGCTTGAACTTTCAACATGAGCCTTGAGCTACTATGCTCTAGAGATGAATTGAGAAGAAACGTGGGATTTGGTGGGACATGTCGGAACCTGATGTTGCATTTTGGTACAACAGAATTAGGTTCGTTTCCGATCTTCTGTTGGGATTCACTGTAGAATTTTATTGTGTGCAGATTCACAAGCTTCCAGCTGTCTCAAAGGGGGAAAATAGGAAGTAAAACTCTATTATTTGTTGAATTGCTATTTTTCATTAGGGCCCACAGGGCCCCATATTTTTCCACCACAAGAGATTTTCCATGTGGTTAGAAACGTGAAAGGCTATGGGACTTGGTATTCTGAATCCATTGACAATTAAGGTAGAAAATGAATCCCAAGAGTCAGACGGCCAAGGCCCCGGGAGCTGACTAGACTTACTTCGTTTTCCAGTTGGAGTCATGAGTAGTGTGTGACTCCTGGCATAACTGGCTTTTTATTTTTGTCTCCAATGGGAAGATGGCCCCAAAGGATAGCCTCAAAAGCCACAGAAAGTTGGCTCTATCTCCAGTGGCTGAAAACTGGAAGTAAATGGGGTATGATGAGGAGAGAAATTGTGCAAAATAGAATTATAGAATTGTGCAAAATAGAATTATAGAACAATAATACTTTGCATCTGGAAGGAAACTTGGAGTTCATTTATTCCAGAGAATTCTTAACTGTTGGTCCTGTGTAGTTTGAAAATCTCCTTCAGGTGAGGGCGAAATGGGCTGCCCCTAATTTTACCTCGTGAGACTCAAAGATATTGAAAGATTTATTTAAGGCTATCCAACTTATAACAAAACTAAAATTTGAATCCATGCCATCCATCTCCAAGCCCCATGATTATTGCATATCATAGAATTATAATATTTTACCTTTAAATCCCATTTTCTTCTTCCTTATTGATGATGGGTGGGGAGAGCTGGAAGGAGAAAGGAAGGGAAGGGGAGGGAGGAATGATAAACACAGGAGAAAAGTACAGAACTATATAGGCATCTTTTTTGCCCCAGGTGTTTTATCACTTTGAGGTATTAGGAATCCAGGCGTCTTCATAAAATCCCAAAGTTAGATGGATCGTCTAGGCTACCCCAGCACACACACACACTTTAAACATAGAGTATAGCAGATTTGAAAGATGTTAGAATATTATCACCATATCTCAAAACTCTTGGGTTTCCATTCCCATGGCCACCATGAGGGATTCAGATCTTTGTCATCCCTCACCCAGACTATCTCATCAGACTCCTAGATGGTCTTCCTGCCTCTAGAACCTCCATTGTTTTGACCATCCTTTAAATCAGAGCCTAAAGTTTTGTGGTGATCATCTCATTCCTCTCTTCCAGAAACTTCAGTAGATAAGATCCCACCACTTACTGAATAAGGACAAAACCTCTTACGTGGCTTTCTTGTCCCAAGTTGCTTTTGTTGCCTTTTACCCCTTTTACTTCTTACTTTCCAGGTAATATAAATTTGTGGCCCCAAACGAGGACTGTGCTTTGATGACTTGGTGGCTTTGCTCATATTAATCCTTCTGCCCATAAACGCATCATCATCGTACTCTTTACCTCCATTTACCAAACTTTTGCCCATCCTTCAAAACTTAGCACAACTGTGGAATGTGATATTCACTTCCTTTAATCATTCTATAACAGTGCCTTTGTAGCACCCAGGGACCCATGCTGACTTATGTTACAGTTATTGATAGATATTTCTTACCTACTCTATTAGAAATTCTGTTGCATTCTCATTTTTCTTGGCATTCCTCTGAGGCCTTATCATTTGCCTTGATATAGCGGATTAGCTGGAGGCATGAATGATTCAGCAATGGTTGTATATAGATAAAGGCAGAAATCCAGCAGAAGATTTAGTTATCAATAAAAGAGCAAGAGTTTTCCGTGCTAAAATTTAGGTTAACCCAGTACCCTTAGCATTTTCACCTGTTACCAGCTAAAAAAACCAATTTTCTACATAAAAGTGCTGGGTCCCTTTCCCCCTTCCAAAAAAAAAAAAGGGGGGGGAAAGAAATGGATAAATTTTTAAAAACAAGGACCTAAAGATGCTAGTTTTAGTTTCCCTTTCAACCAATAATGGACAGGTAATTTATGTCATTATTTGCCGACTTTTTTTCTGAAATTATATTTTTTTCACTAAGCCTTCAGGAGGAAAAAATGTTACGTTTCTACACTTAGAATCAAAACTCAAAGTTTAGGAGATTTGACGTATCAGTGAGCTCAGTATGAGTCATTGATGTCAGGCACTATTATTTTCTATGGCAAACGTGATCCCAGACTATAGGAAAAGAAATGCAGTCAGTATCTAGAATAAAGGAGGTGATAGTCAATCCCCTCTCCAGATGGATCCAACCACATCTGTTCACTTTGAAATTACGTTTAAGATGAAACATGATTGCTTCAACCCTAGGAAGTAGCGCTGGGGCCAGTAGATGGCATTTTAACTCAAATTCAGGGAAAATTCCCTGGGAATAAGAACCATATGATGATGAAATGAATAGCTCTTGCTAATATTTGCGGTTAAGGATAGAGCAGACTCTGATTTGTTATTCCATTCAGTCCTTCCCACCAGTAGATTCTATTATTATCAAGCCCATTTTACCAATAAGAATATTTAGATACGAAGAGACTTAAGTAATTTATCCTGGGTTACTTGATGAGTAAGTGGCAGAGCAGGTAGTTTACCCCCATGCATTTGACTTTAAAGCCCAGGTTCTTAACCAAGACACTGATACCCTTTTGGTAATTGAAGGTGGAGGAGGGAGAGGGGTGGGATAAAGATGGCCTGAGAAAGTTGTAGATGGAATGCAATTCAAACAAAGGGAAGGGGCTTGTAGTAGATGTCATAAAAATTGTTACCAACCCCCAGATTCAGGGGAGATTTAATCTGCCTCCAAAGGATATGCTCTTTGAAAGGTAGAAGGTCACAGATGGGCTAAATGGCACGGTATCAGCAGAAAAGAGCTTATAGCCAGTTCACAATGAGTTTTCCCTTAAGCTCCACTTAGTCACAGTATAAAGAAGCTACATAATGCCTATGAAAGAGCCAATGAATAAGGAGATACTAGAAAACTGTAGGAAGTGCTTCCTCAATGAGGGGATGGATGAGTGAGGAAAAGAGATGGTATAAACAAGATGTAGCAAAGTGGCAGCCCCTGGGCCAAATCAGGAATTAGACCCACAGATATATATATAGATATATAGATATATATATCTATCTATATATATATATTTTTTTTTTTTTTTAGTTGATTTTTACTCTGCTAATTTGGGGGAGGAAAGGGTGTGTTTTAGGTCTGTTTGTGTTTGCTTTTCAAATAGTTAGTTGCCAGTATTTTTAAATCAGAATGTTTACATACATGCTTTTCTTGAAGAGTCAAATCTGGCATTGCTGGACCTGAGTCCTTGCTTCCAGAAGGTTCCTACCATACACTGTGGTCTTAGACCTTGTCTGCTTCACTCAGTATATGGTCTGCTCAGCTCTTGTAGTCATTTCAGCATGGTCCCACCATTTATTCCAACTTTAAGAATACTTTTTAAGTTGCTGGAGTTCACTAAGTGACTAAAGCATCATTTTGTTTCTAAAACAGTTTTGCATAAAGAGGCATTAAAGAAAAAAAAACCTTCAGTAAATCTAAAGAACAACAACAACAAAACAGTTCAAAGCTTAGGCCTTTCATGTCAAATTATAGCTTCTGACCTATGTTACAGATACATGCTAAACACATGTCAAGGGTGGACACATATATCACTGTAAACCGTATACAGTCAAATGGGCCCTTGCTTACTCTGGTTAATCTTCCTTTATTTTTGCTTTTCCAAAGAAGGATCACTTTTAAGCATTGCCTTTATGAAAATGGATTTTACATTTGCATTGATTTTACAGAATGAAGGTTTGGTAGAGAGTGATTTGTCAACAGAGGGATAGGTGGAAATATTTTTTAAATGCATACTAATAAAATTTTAACTGCTAAAAAAGAAAATGTATCAACACACTTATCTCAGGTTCAGCGATTTTGAAATTAATCTTACAATATTTTTTAAAAAGCTGTGATTTAATAGATGTTTTCAAGGACAGGGCTCCTGCTGTTGTAATAAATCTGTGCTTTGTTTCCTTGTAAATTTTCTTTCTGACAGAGACAGCAGTGTCAATGTCATTTTTAAAGTAAATTTCAGAAAATGCTTTCTCTTGAAAGGCCTATAACAAAAATTATATTCCTGGGACTTCTATAGTTATTGGCTATTTGAGACTTGAACATTTATCTAGACATAAAGGAAAAATTATTACTCCTAGTAGATCTCTAGTGATTTTTTTTTGTTATAACACAAGAAAAATCCAACAGACTGTATATAAATTCAGTAAAACTAATTGCCTCCATTTCACATAAGGAAAGGAGTCTCAGTCTAGTGCACCAATGGACAACACAATGAAATATACTCCAGACGTGCCAGCTTGGCCAAAGTCTGAGAGAAAACTGAGAGACAGGTCTTCCCAAGCAGCAAGTTAGCAAAAGGCTGAGTGATATGGACAATTCATGACGAATACTAATTCAGAGGAACAGCAATGCAGAACAGCATTTCCCACAGTGTACTGTGTGGAAGGGATACTAATAACCCAGGATATTAATAGGTATTATTCCAACAATTTAAAAAGCTGTGGTCATATAAGTTTGGGAAACAGTGAGTTAATGAAGTCAAGCGTTTTCTTTTATTACAGAATTCTCTGAGTTCTTATAGTTATTGTGTTAATATGAATGGTGAATTCCCAGGAAAGATGTGGCATGCAGTAATTCTTAAAAGAAATCCAGTTTGGATAGAACATCTCTTTGGATGAGTACTCCATATACTATACCTTTTATATTGATTAGGAATAAGTCCAGCTGCAGGAGACAGGATACTAAGCTTCAGTAATAGTGACTTGTTTCTCTTACATGTAAAAAGAAGTTTAGGAGCCGGGACAGGACTCACAGGGCTCCATGTTGATAGAGTCCTCAAACTCCCTCCAGTGTTCTGTTCTATCTGTATTTTTATGATCAAAGATGGCTGCTGTAGCTCCACCCATCACATCCATATTCCAAAAATAAGATGAAAGTGAGGGTGATATCCCTCCTCTCTTTTAAGGAGATTTTCTGGAAGTTCAGCCAACATTTTCTTTTATTTCTCAATGAACAAGACTTAGTCCGGACTGCCAGGGAGATTGGAAATGTAGTCTTTTAGCTAAGTGGTTATATGCATGACTAAAAGTAGAGAATCTGTTTAGTTCAGAGAGAAAAGGAGGATGGGTATAGCATAGGCTATTAGAATATGCCATGCCTCCGAAATCACCAAAATAGATAAAATAATATATAACATAAATATTTATCTTTGATTTAGGTACATTTAAGGATTAATTTACAAAGGCTTTAATGTTTTTACCAGTATGAATTTTTTAAGCCCATAACCAAAAAGAAATAAAGAAAAAGAAATAGATGTAATGTTGAACTACATGGGGAAAATAAGTAAATGAAAAATAACTACATGGATTCATGATAGTGGGAAGCTGATCTCATTATTTGAAATATATAGGAGATAACCACCATTTAACCCAGTCTTCACCCTCATATTGAAATATCTTTTTGTTAAGATTTTTATGCATAAGTTTGCCTAATTGTAATATATATATCCATCCATCCACGGCAAGGGAGACATTGTCTAAATTCAGAATTTTTTCATACCGTCCAATAAAATTAGCTCTGACTCAGCTCAGCAATACATCACTATTACAAATGCTTTAAAAAGGAGTAGGAAGAGTTGTGGTCGATGTTTCTGTCATTCAAAGTTATTCTCAAAATTCTCCTAGCTGGCTCAGTCATTTGTTCTGCTAGGTTCAAACCCATGCCAAATCACACTATGCTTTATTTATCAGTAGTTTCCAAACATCCTGTTGTTGCAGTTGATTTTATATGATTTTAATGATTCTCTCAAGACATTAGAGAAAATTGTTACAGTTTACTGACTGCTAGGTATTGTGTTAAGTGGTCTGTATACATTGTCACATTATCCTCATAATATCTCCATTTTTCCAATGGAAACTGAGGCGCGTGGAGATTAAATAACCTAATGTCCACGTTTAGGAAGCAGCAGGTGCAAGCTTTTTGGTCTTAGTTTCTAAACTCTATGCTGTATTTCTCCAATTTGGAAAGAGACTATTAATCCTTTCAGAAGTGTTTATTATATCTATTTGAATGTATTTCTGCAAGGGCCTCTCAATATACCATGTTCATGTATAATAGAACACATGCCTATTGTTTATTATGAAGAATGATAAACCTTAACTCATTAAGCTGTGGTATTAATGTGCCATGGTGCTTACACAGCATGCACAGGAATACAGTTCTGAACGTTCTTGGTCCTATTAGATTGAAAATAATTTGATCATCTGCAAATAAATTTCACCAAACCATCATTAACAGGGTAGAGCTTTCAAAATAAATGATTCCATTTTCACCACGGAGTCTTTGAGACTTAGTCCTTATGGATAAACTTTAAAGCATTTTAAGAAAAGGGACAGAATGCTAGTTTCAGCTGATTATATAAAAAAGTGATGATGGATAAGTAGTCTTTTAAAAATCAACATCTGTTCCCTATGTATCTTCTAGTCATATTTGCTTAGTTTACACTTCAGGCAAAATCTGGGCTGTTTTTAGCAAAGCCAACACATCAATGGAGGAAGGCGCTGAATACCATTCTGATTTTGCATATTTACTTCCCTGTCCCAGGAGTCTTTATTACTGATGATGATTCAAGTATCATTGCAGCACAAAGATAAGACCAACAGCTACCTTCTTCCATCTACAGACATTTCCTATTATAGGTGCAGTGCACGCCTGGCGGTTGAGTTTAAAACAGACCTAAAATCCTGTTTATATAGGAGTTGTTGACTTCATCTCTTTAAATACTAGAAAAAGTGTCATATGAAATGATAAAATTTACAAGAAACAAAACACAGATATTTATTGTGCCAAAGTGCAAAGAGACCCTAATAAAATAGTTTTACATTCTTCCCGTATTCTAAGGTAGTAGTTAAAAGCAGAAACTTTTTTTTTAATTAATTTTTATTGGAGTATAGTTGATTTGCAATGTTGTATTAGTTTCTGCTGTACAGAAGAGTGAATCAGTTATACCTATATATACAGCCACTCTTTTTTAGATTCTGTTCCCATATAGGTCATTACAGAGTATTGAATAGAGTTCCTGTGCTATACAGTAGGTTCTTATTAGTTATCTATTTTATATATAGTAGGATGTATGTGTCAATCCCAATCTCCCAATTTATCCCTCCCCCCACCTTTCCCCCTTGGTAACCATAAGTTTGTTTTCTACATCTGTGACTCTATTTCTATTTTGTAAATAGGTTCATTTGTACCAATTTTTTTAGATTCTGCATACAAGCGATATCATATTTGTCTTTCTCTGTCTGACTTAATTCACTTAGTATGATAATCTCTAGGTCCATCCATGTCGCTGCAAATGGCATTATTTCATTCCTTTTTATGGCTGAGTAATATTCCATTGTATGTATGTACCACATCTTCTTTATCCATTCTTCTGTCAATGGACATTTAGGTTGCTTCCATGTCCTGACTATTGTAAATAGAAAACACAAACTTTCGATGTAGGTTGATCTTGATTTGTTCAAAGAAGCACCATTCTTTCACTAGCTGTGTGACTTTATTGATTAACCTCTTGTTTCCTCAGTTTCTTCATCTATAAAATGAGATGATAATGATACTTGCCTCATGGGGTTTTTCTAAGAAATAAGAGAGTTAACATAGGTAAAGTTCTTTGAAAGTGACCAGTAAATGTTAGCTGTTCTTGTTAATATTAGTAATGGGTGTAATTGGTATCTTCAGCTCATGAATCCTGGTTTTCTTACTGAAATGTATCTGCTCCCTTTCTGACACTTGACACACACTTTTAATATAAATATGTCCAAATTCCTAGGGAAATACTTAAGAAATATATAATCTTTTCAAAACTTTGACATGATTTGCTGAGAAATACGTTATAACCAGCCATCTATGGACAGTAAGTTTTTAATTATGGGACATGCCGGCTTCTTTTTGCTGTATGTTCTCATTGGTAAGAGATAAAATGGTATCTACCCAATATAGGAGAGTAAGTGGTCCTATCATCCCACATATTTATGTCAAGCAGAAGAAAAATGACTTCTCCCTTTCCCAAACTATGGGCTTCCATGACACATGTGGCATTCTTGGATCTGTTACAGACCCTAAGATTCAGCTCCTGTATCCCAAAGAAAATAGTTTAAGTTCTGGGAAAAGTGAGTAAAACCAAGGCTGGTCTGGCTCAGGAAAAAACAATATTGATGAGGAAAACTCACTGTTATTACTTTCTAGTGAAAAACATAAAATGAACTGAATGAATGAAAAAGTGTAATTCATTTTGAAGAGTAATGGTTACCTAGCAAATTTAATCATTGATTTCAGAAATTAACTAAAATTTGAAGAACACAATCTAGAGCCTTTAATCCTTCATTAAGAAACTATTTGCTACTTTAGTTGGAATGCGTATCACTCTGAAATACCAAGGAAATTCGAAGAAAAAATAATTTCCATCTTTTTTATTTCAGAAGAACCATATATCTTTGCTAAATTATTGCAAATACAAGCAAAGCATTTTTATCTTCCAATATTATGTAGCAAGAACAGGCAGAACCACAGAAAGGCACGTTTTTAAGCCTCTTACTTACCCCTCACTCGTTGAGAAGAAGCTACTTCATATAATGCAATTGTCTAACAAATGAAATTTGGGTATAAAAGACTCCAAATTTGATTTCAACCATGTTTGATTAAAAAAAAAAAAACTTTCCTGAAACATATTAAAGACCCACAGCCCTTTTCAGATAGGAAATAAATAGCAAAATTTGACACCTTCTTCGGAAGCCAGGATTGTCATAATATGGATATGGAAAAAGCGTGTGCTGCTCTCAGCAGTGGCCTAGGACTTAATTTATAGGAACTCTTGCTGTCATCTGCTTACCTATTGACTATTTGCTTGTTTCCATAAAGCTAGCCTAGTAAAGGTACAGTTGCCTTACCTCTAGGGATGAGTCTATATAAAATTAGTTGTGAAATGAAAGGCTTTCTCCAAATGACTTTGCTACCATCTAGTAGACATTGGCTTCTCAAAGTGACCAGCAACATCAGCATCACTTGGGAACTTGGTAGAACTGAGGAATCTCAAGTTCAGCCCCAACCTCATGGAAGCGGTCTGCATTTGACAAAATCCCTGTAGGCACACTAAAGTTTTGAGAAGTGCTAATTTAGATAATCTGGTTTATTATCACCCTTAACTTAGCACAAACGTAAGACAACAACTCTAATTCAGCTCCAATTAACTGGCTCCATTCTTATTTACAGTGAGTTTGTTGAAGGTCTGTGAAGGAAGTTTCTCCCTCACCAAGTCAAGGAATCATGCTAGGGTATTTTGGAAAAGGCTTTTTTTTTTTTTTTTTTTTTGGCTGCATTGGGTATTCGTTGCCGTGCGTGGGCTTTCTCTAGTTGGGGTGAGCAGGCTTACTCTTCCTTGCGGTGCGCGGGCTTCTGATTGTGGTGGCTTCTCTTGTTGCGGAACACGGGCTCTAGGCACGCAGGCTTCAGTAGTTGCAGCGTGCAGGCTCAGCAGTTGTGGCTCACGGGCTCTAGAATGCAGGCTCAGTAGTTGTGGCACACGGGCATGTGGGATCTTCCCGGACCGGGGCACGAACCCGTGTCCCCTGCATTGGCAGGTGGATTCTCAACCACTGCGCCACCAGGGAAGCCATGGAAAAGGCTTATTTTTAAAAGCTACGTTTGTTTCATAAAAGAGACATGGAGGAAAATGGGACAGTCTGACAAAACTGAAAAAGCAATTAACTAGACACTTCGCATCATACATTAACTGTAATGTGAGCTTGGTCTAGTCATTATAACTCTGAGCCCGTTTCCGCCTCTGAAAATTTCTCAAGTCCCTTTCAATATAATGCTCGTGCACTTGTGCAAGTATAACAACAGGCATAGTTTTCAAGTCTTCAATTATATTCTTTGTATAGGATTTCAGATACAAGCACTAATAGGTCCTTCCAGAGAGGGAGTTTTTCAATTGTAACAAAGATCATGAAGTCATGGATAGTGGCTAAGACTAAAATCCAGGTCTGTTGATTCAGCATTCAGACCTACATTATCAATAAATTCTTCAGGAAATTATGTGTAAATGAAAAAGGTGCCCATACTCTTGGATTAGGAGCAACCAATATGAAAGGTTTCAGTTGCCCATATTTTATCAATTTTTCATATACTCTAGAATTAGTCAGCAAATACTTTGAATTCATGACATGAGGTATTTTCAAGAAATTACCAGTACTGCTATATAGTATATTTTAAAGTTCATAAGAAAGTAGATCCTAAGAGTTCTCATCATAAGGAAAATTTTTCCTTTTTTTGTTTTTAATCTATATGAGGTGATGGATGTTAACTAAACTTATTGTGGTATGGTAATCATTTCTCAATGGATGTAAGTCAAGTCATTATGCCGGACACCTTAAATTTATACAGTACGGTGTAATGATTACACCTCAATAAAACTGGAGAAAATGAACAGTGATGGATAAACAGGAAATTAAAAAAACAACATACTCAAAAATATTTTGAAGAAATTAAATGAAAATGAAAAAAGTTTGTACATGGTAGTTTTACTAAAAAATTTCATGCGTCATTGTGAACATTCTAATTTATGTATTGACAAGAATTACATGGTAATTTGTACTTTGTTTTCTCTTTATCTATAAGAAATTAACATGTTCTGTTGTTTTTTTTAACATATTTATTGGAGTATAATTGCTTTACAATGGTGTGTTAGCTTCTGCTTTGTAACAAAGTGAATCAGCTATATACATACATATATCCCCATATCTCCTCCCTCTTGCGTCTCCCTCCCTCCCTCCCTATCCCATCCCTCTAGGTGGTCACAAAGCACTGAGCTGATCTCCCTGTGCTATGTGGCTGCTTCCCACTAGCTATCTATTTTACATTTGGTAGTGTATATATGTCAGTGCTACTCTCTCACTTCGTCCCAGCTTACCCTTCCCCCTCCCCGTGTCCTCACGTCCATTCTCTATGTCTGCGTCTTTATTCCTGTCCTGCCCCTAGATTCTTCAGACCTTTTTTCTTTTAGATTCCATATGTATGTGTTAACATACAGTATTTGTTTTTCTCTTTCTGACTTACTTCACTCTGTATGACAGACTCTAGGTTCATCCACCTCACTACAAATAACTCAATTTCATTTCTTTTTATGGCTGAGTAATATTCCATTGTATATACGTGCCACATCTTCTTTATCCATTCATCTGTCCATGGACACTTAGGTTGCTTCCAAGTCCTGGCTATTGTAAATAGAGCTGCAATGAACATTGTGGTACATGAATCTTTTTGAATTATGGCTTTCTCAGGGTATATGCCCACTAGTGGGATTGCTGGGTCATATGGTAGTTTTACTTTTAGTTTCTTAAGGACCCTCCATACTGTTCTCCATAGTGGCTGTATCAATTTACATTCCCACCAACAGTGCAAGAGGGTTCCCTTTTCTCCACACCCCCTCTAGCATTTATTATTTGTACATTTTTGATGATGGCCATTCTGACTGGTGTGAGGTGATACCTCATTGTAGCTTTGATTTGCATTTCTCTAATGATTAGTGATGTTGAGCATCCTTTTATGTGTTTGTTGGCAATCTGTATATCTTCTTTGGAGAAATGTCTATTTAGGTCTTCTGTCCATTTTTGGATTGGGTTGTTTGTTTTTTTGATATTGAGCTGCATGAGCTGCTTGTGTATTTTGGAGAATAATCCTTTGTCAGTTGCTTCATTTGCAAATACTTTCTCCCATTCTGAGGGTTGTCTTTTCGTCTTGTTTATGGATTCCTTTGCTGTGCAAAAGCTTTTAAGTTTCATTAGGTCCCATTTGTTTACTTTTGTTGTATTTCCCTTTCTCTAGGAGGTGGGTCAAAAAGGATCTTGCTGTGATTTATGTCAAAGAGTGTTCTTCCCATGTTTTCTGCTAAGAGTTTTATAGTGTCTGGCCATACATTTAGGTCTTTAATCCATTTTGAGTTTATTTTTGTGTATGGTGTTAGGGGGTGTTCTAATTTCATTCTTTTACATGTAGCTGTCCAGTTTTACCAGCACCACTTATTGAAGAGGCTGTCTTTTCTCCTTTGTATATTCTTGCCTCCTTTATCAAAAATAAGGTGACCATATGTGCGTGGGTTTATCTCTGGGCTTTCTATTCTGTTCCATTGATCTATCTTTCTGTTTTTGTGCCAGTACCATACTGTCTTGATTACTGTAGCTTTGTAGTATAGTCTGAAGTCTGGGAAACTGATTCCTCCAGCTCAGTTTTTCTTTCTCAAGATTGCTTTGGCTATTCAGGATCTTTTGTGTTTCCATAAAAATTGTGAAATTTTTTGTTCTACTTCTGAGGAAAATGCCATTGGTAGTTTGATAGGGATTGCATTGAATCTGTAGATTGCTGGGGTAGTATAGTCATTTTCACAGTGTTGATTCTTCCAATCCAAGAACATGGGACATCTCTCCATCTGTTTATATCATCTTTAATTTCTTTCATCAGTGTCTTATAGTTTTCTGCATACAGGTCTTTTGTCTCCTTCGGTAGGTTTATTCCTAGGTATTTTATTCTGTTTGTTGCATTGGTAAGTGGAAATGTTTCCTTAATTTCTCTTTCAGATTTTTCATCATTAGTGTATAGGAATGCCAGAGATTTCTGTGCATTAATTCTGTGTCCTGCTACTTTACCAAATTCATTGATTAGCCCTAGTAGTTTTCTGGTAGCATCCTTAGGATTCTCTATGTATAGTATCATGTCATCTGCAAACTGACAGCTTTACTCTTTTTCTGATTTGGATTACTTTTATTTCTTTTTCTTCTCTGATTGCTGTGGCTAAAACTTCCAAAACTATGTTGAATAATAGTGGTGAGAGTAGGCTGTCTTGTCTTGTTCCTGATCTTAGAAGAAATAGTTTCAGTTTTTCACCATTGAGAACAGTGTTGGCTGTGGGTTTGTCATATATGGCCTTTATTATGTTGAGGTAAGTTCCCTCTATGCCTACTTTCTGGAGGCTTTTTATCTTAAATGGGTGTTGAATGTTGTCAAAAGCTTTTTCTGCATCTATTGAGATGATCATATGGTTTTTCTCCTTCAGTCTGTTAATATGGTTTATCACATTGATTGATTTGCATATATTCAAGAATCCTTGCATTCCTGGGATAAACCCCACTTGATCATAGTGTATGATCCTTTTAATGTGCTGTTGGATTCCTTTGCTAGTATTTTGTTGAGGATTTTTATATCTATGTTCATCAGTGATATTGGCCTGTAGTTTTCTTTCTTAGTGACATCTTTGTCTGGTTTTGGTATCAGGGTGATAGTGGCCTCATAGAATGAGTTTGGGAGTGTTCCTTTGCTGTTTTTGAAGAGTTTGAGAAGGATAGGTGTTAGCTCTTCTCTAAATGTTTGATATAATTTGCATGTGAAGCCATCTGGTACTGGGCTTTAGTTTGTTGGAAAATTTTTAATCACAGTCTCAATTTCAGTGCTTGCGATTGGTCTGTTTATATTTTCTATTTCTTCCTGGTTCAGTCTCGGAAAGTTGTGCATTTCTAAGTACTTGTCCATTTCTTCCAGGTTGTCCATTGTATTGGCATATAGTTGCTTGTAGTAATCTCTCATGATCCTTTGTATTTCTGCAGTGTCAGTTGTTACTTCTCCTTTTTCATTTCTAATTCTATTGATTTGAGTCTTCTCCCTTTTTTTCTTTATGAGTCTGGCTAATGGTTTATCAATTTTGTTTATCTTCTCAGAGAACCAGCTTTTAGTTTTATTGACCTTTGCTATTGTTTCCTTCATTTCTCTTTCATTTATTTCTGACCTGATCTTTGTCATTTCTTTCCTTCTGCTAACTTTGGGGGTTTTTGTTCTTCTTTCTGTAATTGCTTTAGGTCTAAGGTTAGGTTGTTTATTTCAGATGTTTCTTGCTTCTTGAGGTAGGTTTGTATTGCTATAAACTTTCCTCTTAGAACTGCTTTTGCTGCATCCCATAAGTTTTGGGTTGTCGTGTTTTCATTGTCATTTGTTTCTAGGTATTTTTTGATTTATTCAATGAGCTCTTGGTTACTTAGTAGTGTATTGTTTAGCCTCCATGTGTTTGTATTTTTTACAGCTATTTTCCTGTAATTGGTATCTAGTCTTATAGCGGTGGGGTCGGAAAGGATACTTGATACGATTTCAGTTTTCTTAAGTTTACCAAGGCTTGATTTGTGACCCAAGATATGATCTATCCTGGAGAATGTTCCCTGATCACTTAAGAAGAAAGTGTAATTCTGTTCTTTTTGGATGGAATGTCCTATAAATAACAATTAAGTTCATCTTGTTGAATGTATCATTTAAAACTTGTGTTTCCTTATTTATTTTCATTTTGGATCATCTGTCCACTGGTGAAAGTGGGTGTTAAAGTCCCCTACTATGATTGTGTTACTGTCGATTTCCCCTTTTATGGCTGTTGGCATTTGCCTTATGTATTGAGGTGCTCCTATGTTGGGTGCATAAATATTTACAGTTGTTAGATCTTCTTCCTGGATTGATCCCTTGATCATTATGTAGTGTCCTTCTTTGTCTCTTCTAATAGTCTTTAAAGTTTATTTTGTCTGATGTGAGAATTGCTTCTCCAGCTTTCTTTTGATTTCCATTTGCATGGGATATCTTTTTCTGTCCCCTCACTTTCAGTCTGTATATGTCCCTAGGTCTGAAGTGGGTCTCTTGTACACAGCATATGTATGGGTCTTGTTTTTGTAACCATTCAGCCAGTCTGTGTCTTTTGGTTGGAGCATTTAGTCCATTTACATTTAAGGTAGTTATCGATATGTATGTTCCTATTACCATTTTCTTAATTGTTTTGGGTTTGTTATTGTAGGTCTTTTCCTTCTCTTGTGTTTCCTGCCTAGAGAAGTTCCTTTAGCATTTGTTGTAAAGCTGGTTTTGTGTTGCTGAATTCTCTTAGCTTTTGCTTCTCTGTAAAGGTTTTAATCTCTCCATGGAATCTGAATGAGATCCTTGCTGGGTAATCTTGGTTTTAGGTTTTTCCCTTTCATCACTTTAAATATGTCCAGCCACTCCCTTCTGGCTTGCAGAGTTT
Source organism: Phocoena phocoena (assembly GCF_963924675.1). NCBI lineage: Eukaryota > Metazoa > Chordata > Mammalia > Artiodactyla > Phocoenidae > Phocoena > Phocoena phocoena. The sequence continues at coordinate 74,226,410 of NC_089234.1, read as the reverse complement.
CTGCTGAAAGATCAGCTGTTAACCTTATGGGGGTTCCCTTTTATGTTATTTGTTGTTTTTCCCTTGCTGCTTTTGATATTTTTTCTTTGTATTTACTTTGTGATAGTTTAATTAATATGTGTCTTGACGTGTTTCTCCTGGGATTTACCCTGTATGGGACTCTCTGTGCTTCCTGGACTTGATTGACTATTTCCTTTCCCGTATTAGGGAAATTTTCAACTATAATCTCTTCAAATATTTTCTCAGGCCCTTTCTTTTTCTCTTCTTCTTCTGGGACCCCTATAATTCAAATGTTGGTGTGTTTAATGTTGTCCCAGAGGTCTCTGAGACTGTCCTCAATTCTTTTCATTCTTTTTTCTTTATTCTGCTCCCTGGCAGTTATTCACACCATTTTATCTTCCAGGTTACTTATCCGTTCTTCTGCCTCAGTTATTCTGCTATTGCTTCCTTGTGGAGAATTTTTAATTTCATTTATTGTGTTGTTCATCATTGTTTGTTTGCTCTTTAGTTCTTCTAGGTTCTTGTTAAATGTATCTTGTATTTTCTCCATTCAATTTCCAAGATTTTGGATCATCTTTACTATCATTACTCTGAATTCTTTTTCAGGTAGACTGCCTAGTCCCTCTTCATTTGTTTGGTTGGGTAGGTTTTTACCTTGCTCCTTCATCTGCTGTATGTTTCTCTGTCTTCTCATTTTCTTAACTTACTGTGTTTGGGGTCTCCTTTTCACAGGCTGCAGGTTTGTAGTTCCCATTGTTTTTGGTGTTTGCCCCCAGTGGCTAAGGTGGGTTCAGTGGGTTGTGTAGGCTTCCTGGTGGAGGGGACTAGTGCCTGTGTTCTGGTGGATGAGGCTGGATCTTGTCTTTCTGGTGAGCAGGACCGCGTCTGGTGGTGTGTTTTGGGGTGTCTCTGAACTTATTATGATTTTAGGCAGCCTCTCTGCTAATGGGTGGGGTGTGTTCCTGTCTTGCTAGTTGTTTGGCATACGGTGTCTAGCAGTGTAGCTTGGTGATCATTGAGTGGAGCTGGGTCTTAGCGTTGAGATGGAGATCTCTGGGAGAGCTTTTGCTGTTTGATATTACATGGAGTTGTGAGACCTCTGATGGACCAGTGTCCTACACTCGGCTCTCCTACCTCAGAGGCATAGGCCTGACACCCAGCCGGAGCACCAAGACCCTGTCAGCCATGCGGCTCAGAAGAAAAGGGAGAGAAAAAGAAAGAAAGAAAGAGAGAAAGAAAAAATTAAATTTAAAAGTTATTGAAATAAAATATAAGAAAAAAATAATTAAAAATTAGAAAATAATTATAAAAAAAGAAAAAAAAAGGAAAGAAAGAAGAGAGCAACCAAACCAAAAAACAAATCCACCAGTGATAAGAACTGCTAAAAACTATACTAAAAAACAAAACAAAAAACGGACAGCCAGAAGCCTGGGACAGGCCATACAGACAAAATCACACAAAGAAGCATACACATACACACTCACAAAAAGAGAAAAAGGAAAAAAAAAAAAAGGTATCTTTTGGGAAGTCTGAGGTCTTCTGCCAGCGTTCAGTAGGTGTTCTGTAGGAGTTGTTCCACATGTAGATGTATTTCTGATGTATTTGTGGGGAGGAAGGTGATCTCCATGTCTTACTCCTCCACCATCTTGAAGGTCTCTGTTTCTTACAACAGATATAACTCAGGGACAGCCAGATGGGAGAGACACACAAGGCAAGGCACATGGGGAAGGGGCTGGAAGCTTCTGTCTCTCTCTACGGGCATCACTCTTGCAGCACCTGCCTATGTTCACTCTCCTGGAAGTTCTCTGAATGCTCCTGTTGTTGGTTTTTTTAGGCCATTATTTTACTTGGATTTTTCTTTTGTGTGTTCTGCTAAATTTATCAATTTTAATTTTTTTTCTTACTCCTTGAGTTTTTTGTCTTTGTTCTTTCTATAACTTCTTAAATGGAATGATAGGGTGTTTATTTTCTTTGCTTCTATTAATATAGTGAAATCATTTATGACTAAAAAGTAATCTCATAAAGGTTTGGTCTCATCCTCTTTTTACTTTTATTTTTTAATCTCAGCATCTCCTTCACAACCAAATAAATGTTTGGGGAAGTGGTTTTAAATATCTAAAGAGTTGGAAATATTAAGTTCTTTTTATTGTAAAGTTCTAGTTTTATTAGACTAAATTTAAAGGCAGATTCTGTTGTGAAATGTAATTTGACACTTCTAAATTGTAGAAAGTAAAAGTAAATGTAGCATTTTGAAACATTCTTTAAAGTTCAATGCCAAAAAATATGTGACTTGGAAAATGAAATATATTTCTAAGTTCCAACATTATAAAGAATTGCCTTTTCTGTAGAATTTAATTGCTTTTTTAATTTGAAAAAGTGAATACTCTTTGTACCCCCACTGTTTATTTGTGTAAAAACTTCATCAGTGTGTGTCTCCCTGTTGACATAGCATATTCTTTATCTTCAGAGAACATGTGTGATTCACCTGTATGTTCTTTTTCCTCTCCTGTATGCAAAGCTCAATAGAAAATCGGTATTTTTGAAATTAGATTAAGTTGAAAGGAGAAGAGATAATGGATGAAACTGCATCACCTCCAAACACATAAAAAAACTTAAGTGTAAAAGTGATCTTATTTATCTTTCCATCATTTTCATATTATAAAGGACTAGAACTAAATGGAAAGAAAGAGTTGGAAAAAAAATGCAAAGGAAAGGATCTGGTCTGATTTTCTCAAAGTTTTGATAAAGGCCCACCTTGGTGGAGAAATTAAGAAATACATTACTCTCTGTTTTCAAGAATTTTAAAGATTTTTGTGTATGTAGCTTCTAGGGGGAGAGGGATATATGTGATATTTTATTTAAGATATGAGTCATGTGAAATCTAAAAAAAATACCTGATTAAGGTAAATTCATTCTTCTTTAGAATTTTGAAATTTACATGAAGACATCAGCTGCAATAGGCAACATAGATGAAGAGACTCTCCAGGATTCTATCAGAAGCAATATCCATGGTTTTAGAATTGATTTTACTCTTCAGTCCCTCTGAAAATGGAATCATTCAGAATTTACTTTAAATATTCATTCATTCATTTAGTCATTCATTCATTAAATACTTGCTGAGCTCCTACTATGTGCCAGGCACTCTTCTCAGTAGGGGATGCAGCACTGATCAACTACAACAAAATCCCTTCCCTCATGAGGCTTACAGGTGGTATCCTGAGCTGAAAGGAATGACAAGGAGCATGAAAGCACAGCATCGTGTGTTTCACCCATGAAAGTACAGGTGAGAAAAAACAGTATGAGAGCAAGAAGAAATGCCAGTCACTAGCAACAGTATGATAAGCTAGTAATAAATGTTTCCCAGAAAACAGAGTTCTGAGAAGAGAAGATCAGTAGGGTCAGAGTACAGCAAAGAAGGAAACAGTTGGGAATGTAAGAAAATGAAAATGATTTGTTTCTTATTTTCATAGGCTTTCATTCAGTGTCAGTTTTGGAAGCTCTTAATATCAACGTAAATTATTGTTTTTCCCTAAATCCTAAAATGGATAAAGTGGAGAGTATTTAACTGAATGCTGGAGAACAAGATGTGAGCTGTTGAAATATGGTATAGAAGACAAACTAAGGATGTTCTTCATATGTTTTGAAGAGAAGGATGTTTCAGGTGAAAGGTTGAAAATATTCAATAAAATGACCAATATAGAGATACAGATAAAGATACACATATACATATATAGATATACACATCTGGTGAGAAAGAATCATTTAAAATATCAATGCAGTTTATTTTTTTTTTTACTTTTTTTTTTTCGGTATGCGGGCCTCTCACCGTTGTGGCCTCTCCCATTGTGGAGCACAGGCTCCGGACGCGCAGGCTCAGCGGCCATGGCTCACGGGCCCAGCCGCTTCCCGGCCCGAGGCAGGAATCTGTGTCCCCTGCATCGGCAGGCGGACTCCCAACCACCGCGCCACCAGGGAAGCCCAAATGCAGTTTATGATAAAGGGCAATTTAAAACATTTGAGACACGAATAGATTTATTTCTATATAAAATAGATAACTGGGCTTCCCTGGTGGCGCGATGGTTGCGAGTCCGCCTGCCAATGCAGGGGACACAGGTTCATGCCTCGGGCCGGGAAGATCCCACATGCCGCGGAGCAGCTGGGCCCGTGAGCCGTGGCCGCTGAGCCTGCGCGTCCGGAGCCTGTGCTCCACAACGGGAGAGGCCACAACGGTGAGAGGCCCGCGTACCGAAAAAAAATTTTTGAAAAATAGAATACTTTCAAGATGATTCTTTAATGAATAAATATTAGGTCAAGACATAAATAAATTCAGTGAATATATAGCTTTGTGTTTTTAGGCTGGTAAATTCATACCATGATACATGAAACAATATACACATAGAATGAGTAAGGAAAGGATGTGGGAAAGGAGTTGAATTATTTATTTTTTAATTGAGGTTTTTTACAGTTGTTTCGATATAACTGACATATAACATTATATTAGTTTCAGGTGTACAACATAATGATTCAGTATTTGTACATGTTGCAAAATGATCACCACAATAAGTCTGGTTAACATTCATCACCACACATAGTTAGAATACTTTTTTCCTATGATGAGAACTTTTAAGATGTACTCTCTTAGCAACTTCCAAATATTCAATAATGTTATTAACTATAGTCACCATGCTGTACTTAACATCCCCAGGACTTATTTATTGTATAACTGGAAGTTTATACCTTTTGACCCCCTTCACCCGTTTCACCCACCCCTCACCCCCTAGCTCTGACGACCACCAATCTCTTCTCTGATTCTGTAAGCTCATTTTTTGTTGCTTTTTTAAAATTCCACAGGTAAGTGAAATCATGAAGCATTTGTCTTTCTCTGTACGACTTATTTCATTTAACATAATGCCCTCGAGGTCCAAGGTTCATCCATGTTGCCACAAATGACAAGATTTCCTTCTTTTTTGTGGCTGAATAATGTTCCATTTTATACATATTCTATTATGTGTATGTGTGTGTATTCTTTATATATTCATCCATTGATGGACACTTAGGTAGTTTCTATGTCTTTGCTATTGTAAATAATGCTGCAATGAACATGGGAGTGCATAAATCTTGTCCAGTTACTGTTGTTGTTTCCGTTGGATAAATACCTAGAAGTGGAATTGCTGGACTGTATGGTAGCTCTATTTTTAGTTTTTTGAAGAACCTCCATAGTTTTCCAGATTGGATGCACCAATTTACATTCCCACCAACAGTGTGTAAGCGTTCCCTTTTCTTCACATCCTCGCAAACCCTTGTTATTTGTTGTCTTTTTGATAATAGCCATTCTGACAGGTGTGAGGTGATATCTCATTGTGGTTTTGATTTGCATTTCCCTGATGATTAGTGATGTTGAGCATCTTTCATGTACCTGTTGGCCATTGGTGTGTCTTCTTTGGAAAAATGTCTATTCAGATCCTTAGCCCATTTTTTAATTGGATTGCTTGGTTTTTTGCTATTTTATTTTTTAATAAGGATCTAATGAAAGAGTGAACTCTTTATTCTAAAATATAGTTCAAAGATTTTATAATGGAAGTTACTTCATGTCATGATGTGATACTTTAGAAGTCATTTTATAAGGTTATCAGATTTGCAGGTAATTATTAGAAGGACTATAGGACAGATATGCATTGAGAGCTAGCTATGTGTTGTGAATATTTTGAAATGTAGTTAAATAGGAGTAAATTAGCAAATATAAAATCATCCATGTGCCATTCCTTTCCAATTAACCACCAAGGGTAAAGCCAAAACAATGACAGATCTACAAAGATGATTTGAAAATTAAGTCCCATGATTCCTGCTTTTACTGTCATTTATGTAAGACTAGAGATATTCCTCAAAAGGGAAACATGACAATGCAATTCCTGGGTAGGATTTTTAATAAGTATATTGAATTTAATTGGCCCAGTTGAATCTCCTTCTTCCATGAGCTTTCAAACTCTCCCAATACTGTAAACATCTAACTTTACAAAGGCCAGCAATGCCCTGATAACTGTTAGGAGAGTTTAAAGCAAATATATCACTTCTTTATACTTTCTGTGTCTCACCAATAATAAACTTCTGTAACCTATGCTACCCTCATTAAAACTCCTTCGTATTCGATCTTTTGTCATTCACTAATGGCTTCCAACCACATTGCAAGCTCTTGCAGTTTCACCATAGGGAACAGAGCTGGCCCTAATGCCCACTTGATTGACCGTTTGAAATGCATGCAGTGTGGGAACTGAGCAGTCAGTGATTTATGAAAGCTTAAGTGGATTGTTTCTGGGTTATCCTTGAGAACACATTTTATTCTACGTATGAACCTCTTTGTTGATAACACTTGGAAAATTCTTGGTCATAACCTATAGGTCCAAATGTAAAGAAGCTAAAAAAATAGTAATTTCATTTGAAGATGTCTGTTAAAAGCATCTGGTCTCTTATTAAACAATTGTTTACGTCTCTACGGTTTAGGAGCATTAAACAACACTCTCTGTCATGGTGGCCGTGTCCCTAGAATGAAGGAATTTAGCAAGATATATTGAATCCATAGGCGTTTAAGCTTGCATTCATTCTTTGTCCAATGTGCAAAAAAATGGGCATGTTTTAAAAAGAGAAAAATGCCAAAGTACTCAACTTATATGGGCTCTTTTTAGCCTGAAGGTGATTGACAGAAGACATGACTCATATGCCACCTGGGTTCATAATGAAAAAAAAAGAAATCCTTTCCAAACTGCCTGTCGCCTTGCCTTTGTACCTAAGGAATCACATCCACCATGAAACATGGGCTCTCTGTCGTTACTGTTTGCAGGGAAGAAATGATAAGTCCAAAGGTCTTACCAATCTGTTCATTCTAAATCACTGTGGCTGTTAGGGATTTCAGAAATATTTTACTGTGTGGAAAATATGAAAAATTTAAGCTCTAGCATGTTCTCTTCACTCTTTTAGAGCTTAATACTGAATGACTCAAAAGAATTCAGATAAGGGGAACGCATTTTAAAGTTAATTGCTCCATTTTACAAATTGCGTTGCTCAGATTCAAGAATAAAAGCCATTTCCTAGTTTTTGTCAGGTACTTCTTTCACTGTGTATCAGTTGTCAACTTCATTCATAAAGTCTGCAAAGATTGAACAGCCTTATTATGCAGTTGTTTCTGGTAATGCCCTTCACTCTTGACTTTGCAAATTGAAATATGTTTTATTGATCCAGATGCATTAAGTGTTTCAGACACTCTTCAGCATATTCCACCTTGCTCGCAGCTACTTTAGGAATGCCTACTTGAACGTAAATGATGACTGTCCCTTGATTAAACCCTTGCCTTCCAATAATGGCTTTAAAATGGTCAAAATGATCATGAGTCATCATACATTCCCAAAATATTTTTTAGCACTTGAGGAAAAATAATACAGAGGGAGTTTTAGGTTTGAAGTGGACCTTTTTTGATGGGCAGCTTCATTGTGAAATACATTCAGAAATTACATAACTCAGTTTTACATCAAATATTTTTATTTAAGCTTCAGATGAAATACTATTGTCAAAACACGTTAGACAAGAATTTCCTTCACTACATGTGGACAAAGCAGACTATAAGCGAGATAAACGCACATTAGTCTAATATATTAATGTGTCCTCTGAAACCTAGTCAACATTAGTGGGTTTTTGGTAGCAAATGAACCTTTTTTCTGATTCACAATACACACATGCGCGCGCGCACACACACACACACACACACACACACACACAGACTTTATTCACAGATAAACTTATCTGTTTATAGATTGACCAGTGGGTAAAATCAGAGAACATCTCTTTATATCGCCTTTTTACATTATAACTAGCTTTCTCTCCCATCATTGATTATATAAATTTTCAAACATACTGAAAAGCTGTAAGAAATTTTACAGTGAATATCCCTAAACCCACCTCCTAAGAGTCGATAATTAGGGTTGTGCTGTATTTGCTATGGCACATATCTGCCCACGTGTCCATCCAACAATTTGTCATGTGTATTTAGTAGATTTCAAAGTTAGCTGCAGACATCGGTACTTGTTCCCCTAAATATTTCAGCAAACATATCATTGTAACTCATTTTTATGTTGTTGTGGTTTTCTTTTTTAATAGTTTCCAAGAGGGGATCATTTCAGGAGATCTTAAGTATTATAAACTACTGAAAATTTTAGTCTAGCTGTTCTAGCTTCCGCAAAGATCTAATATTCTCCATTCTCTTTCTGGCTACATCCATCCACTGCTCCCTTGAGACTGATGCTAACTGTCCTAACTCTGTGTTTCCATCTCTGTTCCTTCTGCTTCACCACACTGATTTTTTTAGGCAGCCATGAATCAGTTAGAGTTCTTGAACCAAGGTGCTCATATCTGCGTAGGTTGTATGAGATCACTACCAGCAAGACAATTGGCAGCCATAGAATATTGCAGACCATGAAAGGCAGGGATGGTTGACAAAGTGTCTAACGCAGTGTCTGTGACACCTAGATGGTGCTTGATCAACGTTTATGGGTGGGAGGTTGGAAGCAGAGAGGAAAGGAGAGAGGGAGGAAGGGAAACCACAAGCTAAGATAGTAAGTGAAGGCTTCTTGGAAGAGCTGACATTTATTTGAATGAGATTTCATAAAGAGAGTAGGCAAGGCTCATCTCAGTAGAAAATGTTAAGCAAACCCTCAGCTGAACATAATCTCTACAGCCCATTAAAAGAAATGAGGGCTTCCCTGGTGGCACAGTGGTTGAGAGTCCGCCTGCCGATGCAGGGGACACGGGTTCTTGCCCCGGTCCGGGAGGATCCCACATGCCGCGGAGCGGCTGGGCCCGTGAGCCATGGCCGCTGAGCCTGCGCGTCCGGAGCCTGTGCTCCGCAACGGGAGAGGCCACAACAGTGAGAGGCCCGCGTACCGCAAAAAAAAAAAAAAGAAAAGAAAAAGAAAAAGAAATGAATCCCTTGCTAAATTAAAAGTAGAGCTGGGGGCTTCCCTGGTGGCGCAGTGGTTGAGGGTCCGCCTGCCGATGCAGGGGACGCGGGTTCGTGCCCCGGTCTGGGAGGATCCCACGTGCCGCGGAGCGGCTGGGCCCGTGGGCCATGGCCGCTGAGCCTGCGCGTCCGGAGCCTGTCCTCCGCAACGGGAGAGGCCGCAGCAGTGAGAGGCCCGCGTAACGCATTAAAAAAAAAAAAAAAAAAAAAGTAGAGCTGGCCAGTGTGCTCTTTGTGGCAGCAAGTTGATTGGAGAAATCTTCCTGAAGACAGGTAGCATTCAGGGGTGTTTTTAAAACTTAGATGATTTTGTAGGCGTCTGCTTAAAGGACTTGAAAATCAGATAGAAGCCACAGGGTAGAAATGAATGAGTGGCAAGTTTGGGGCAAACAGAAAGTTGCTAAAGCAAGATGGATAACTTTCAGCCACTGATCGCAGTGTTTATTTTTTTTAAATGGTAGTATCTCAACACACTTCCCAAAGGGAAAGAACCATTTTTATTTGGAACAAGAATCTCCTTACATTTAGTATATGAAAACAAAGGCGCTTTTCCCAAATTGATTTACAATGATACTCTGTAGGCAAAAATACTAGTCTGTTGCCTAAAGATGAGAAGATGAGATTTATTGCTTTCAAGATGAAAAATATTAAATAATCCAAAAAATTACATGTGTATATAATTTAAAATTATATATATATATAATATCAAGGTAAAAATAAAACATCCTTCTAAAATTTATCATATAATTCCAAAAGGTTTTGAAGTTACAAGCTAGGTCTAAGGAAACTGAACTAATATGTACCATTTGTTTTTATTTATTTATATCATTTAAAAATTATTCTTATTAGTTAGTGATGCCAGAGGCTCTCTATGAATAATTTGGGCTATCACTTGAAGTGCCTTTTTTTTAACTTTGTCCAGGTCCATGAAGAGACCTTGAAGGAAGCTGGATAAGCATAATCAATGACAGTACAGTCAGACTTTCTAGTTCAATTGGACACAAAAATTAAAATAATTTATAAGATGACAAAGAGTTTAATTTTCCATAAGTCTTTATGTTTTACCACTATTACTATCTATCTGAAATCTTAGATGTTTTAACATGATCTGAACTTGCTTTGGACATTACCTAGTGTGGTCCCTAGTCAGTTAAATGATCTAGGTGTTAAAATGTTTATGTTTAAACAATTTATATGCTATAGAAATATGGCTATAAATATGTGTACAAGGTAGAGGTTATATAGTTCTCACCGTATCCATCTCTCTTATTGGTTGCCTTAGAGCAAGATGACTTCAAATTAATTCACTCAGTGATGCACTGGTCATTTTATTAGACAGCAAGAAAGCATCAACAGTGAAATTCATTGACTGGTTTTCAAGAGCTCTCACAAACTGGCATCCTTGTGATTTCACAATATTGCACAGCCAAATGGTGGTGTTCTTTAATCATACATATGAATGCATTCACTCTAAGTATATATTAGATCATCCCTTTCCTTCTCCACACATCCCCTTTTAGAGCTGGCTCTTACTTTTTATTGTCACTTGAATCAAATCAAAGAACATCCAAAAGGAGTAGTAAGAGGAACGTTCGTAAGAAGTTGAGTATGTGCTCTAGAATCAGACTGCCTAGACTCCTGTGTTTGTTCTTCCACTAACTAGCTATGCAACTTGCAGCAAGTTACTTAACCTTTCTGTGCCTGAGTATTTTCATTTGGAAAAAAAGAGATAATTGTACTTGCTTCATACAGTTTGCGGGATTTTTTTTTAATCAAGGTAAAATTTATATAGCATAAAATTAACCACTAACCTTCTTAAAGTGTACAGTTCAGTGACATTTAGTATGTTCACAGTGTTAGTAATGATCACCTCTGTCTACTTTCAAGTTCTTTTCATCACCCCATAAAGAAACCTTGTACAAATTAAGCAGTCACTCCCGATTCCCCTACCCCCAGCCACTGGCAACCACCAGTCTGCTTTCTGTCTCTATGGATTTATTCTGGATATTTCATATAAATGAAATTACACAATAAGTGACCTTTTTTGTCATGCTTCTTTCACTTAGCATATTTTCGAGGTTTGTCCGCATGGTACCATGTATCAGTACTTCATTACTTTTTATGGCTGAATAATAATCCATTGTATGGAAATACCACATTTGTTTATCCATTCAACAGTTGCTGGACATTTGGGTTGGTTCTCTCTTTTGACTGTTATAAATAATGTTGCTGAGAACATTTGTGTACAAATTTTTGTGTGGACATATGTTTTCATTTCTCTTGGAGTAGAGTTACTGGATCATATGGCAACTCTATGTTTAACCATTTGAAAAACTGAAGGACTGTTTTCCAAAGTGGCTGCACCATTTTACACTCCCACCAGCAATGTATGAAGATTCTAATTTCTTCATGTCCTTGCTAACACTTGTTATTTCCATTTTATTTTGGTTTTTTTTTTTTTTTTTTTTTTTTTTTTTACTATAGCTATCCTAATGTCCAGGAAGCAGTACTTCATCGTGGTTTTAATTTTCATTTCCCTAATGATGAATGAGGTTGAGCATGCTTTTCACATGCTTGTTGATCTTGTACCATTTTTATATAAGAATTGAATGAGCAAATAATACTTATATAGTGCATACTACATGTCATACTACATTGTACTAAGTTATATATATAACTAAGTTCTATATATATAAAAGTGTGTGTATATATATAATACATACATATAATCACTGAATCTCAAAATAGGTACAGTATTTTTATATATAAGGTATTTAGAACAGTACTTTGCAGATAGTAAATGTGAGTTAGAAAGGAAAGCCAGAGAGAACAAGCATAGGAAAGAAGACCATATCTTTCTTCTCTTACTATGCCATTGATTAACGTTTATGACTGACTATCCAAAGATATCAAAATTGTTTCTCCTCTTCTCTCTGTCATACAGCAATTCACCAGAAGTAGGACAACTACTTCATTGCTTTTGGTTCATCAGCAGTGAGGATTTTGTTCTTAGGGTGGAGCAGAATGTTTTTAAGGTTCTGTATTCTAGTGGCATTGATATTTTTAGCCAGTCGGGATCCAGAGATGAACTTCACTCACTTTAAATTAAACTCATGTAAACTGTTACGGGGAAAATGTGCACCTTTATTTCTCATACCCAATCGTAATTTTGAGAAGGAGTGAGAACATGACTATTATATTCTTACTTTAGCATTTGCATATGACTCGAAGGTTTGGTGGCTCCATCTATCACAGTCCATTGATAGTTGCTAGAAATATAAGCTTTGCCATTAGCAGGGACATTTCAACAAACCAACACAACCTAATTTTTCAGAAATGTCTGATTCAGCTATGAGCAAACAATAAGGTGCCAAGTATGTACCTAACGTCAAAGGTTAGTCTAAAAGTATTTAGCAACAGACATGGCTTGGTTATTACTAACGAATCCAAAAAGATTCTGGCCTTGAACAGTGGCGTGGCCATGACAGTGTGTGTCAGCCAGATGCCTGCTTATGTAAGATCACTCTTTCTCTTCCGTACTTAGATCCTCTTTTATGAATTAAAGAGGCAGGGGTATATTGGGGAGTACTAGAGCCAGACAGACTTGGTTTTGATTCATACTTCGGGCATCAAGCAGTCTGGCCTGTGGCAAGGCCATTTGTTTACTGTAAAATAGATATAATAACAACTATTTTGCAAGATCGTTATAAAAACTACATGGAGTAGATAAAAAGAATCCAGGAGGGCATCTGAAACAGAGTAGGTACTCAATATATCACAACAGTAGTAATTGTCCTTGTGGTTACTGTGATTCGTATCTGGCCAAAATCACTTTGACCTCAAGTGGGCATTAAAAGAGCTTCAGAAAGACTCTCAAACCCAGCCTCAAACAATGCAAAGGCTGAAATGCGCAGCCCAAAGAATTTGACAGCAGTTGGAAACGAAATCTATCTCTAACTCATATGTGGCCACAATGAGGAGAAAGCTGCTAAGGAATTGGTCGGTGGTGGAAATTGCTCAGGGTGTTGGAGCTGAGCACTAAACTTAAATCAGAGAATCTCTGGCCAAGTTTCAGCTCTTCATTCACTAGGTCTGTGACTTGGGCAACTCAATCACTTAACATAAACAGAAGCCTGTTCTTTCATTTATGAAATGGAACCATAATAATGCCTATGAAAGTTCATTGTAAACTACAGGGTATTATACAAAAACATTATTGTTATTAAATGTATGAATACCTACACTTCTGCCTTTAACAATAAGCACAGTATCAAAAGAATACAGAGATTCCTTTAAAAATTAAAAATAGAACTACCATACAGTCCAGCAACTCCACTCCTGGGTATTTGTCCAAAGAAAATGAAACCACGGATTTTAAAAGATACATTTACCCCTATGTTCATAACAGCATTATTTATAATAGCCAAGATATGGAAGCAATCTAAGTGCCCATCAGTAGATCAGTAGATGAATGGGTAAAGTAGATATGTATAGAGAGAGGAATATTACTCACTTATAAGAAAGAATGCAATCTTGCCATTTGCAACAACATGGGTGGACCTAGAGGGTATTATGCCTAGTGAAATAAGTCAGACAGAGAAAGACAAATACTGTATGATTTCACTTATATGTGGAACCTAAAAAACAAAACAAATGAACAAACATAACAAAACAGAAACAGAGTTAATAGATTCAGAGAACAGAAAGATGGTTGCCAGAGAGTAAGGGGGCGGGGAGAGGAAAGAAATAGGTGAGGGACATTGAGGCATAAACTTCCAGATGCAAAATAAATGGGTCACGGTGTGAAATGTACGGTGAGGATGTAGTCAGTAATTATGTAATATCTTTGTATGGTGACATTGTAACTAGACTTACCTTGGTAATCGTTTTGAAATGTATAGAAATATAAAATCACTTCGTTGCGTAACAGGAACTAACATAGTGTTGTAGGTCAGTTATGCCTCAAAAACAAAAAACTCGTAGAAAATGAGATCAGATTTGTGGTTACCAGAAGTGGGAGGGCCGTGGGGGGAGGAGGAATTGGAGGAAGGTGGTCAAAACATACAAGTTTCCAGTTATAAGATAAATAAGTACTAGGGATGTAATGTACAACATGATAAATATAATTAACGTTTTGTATGTTATATATGAAAGTTAAGAGTAATTCCTGAGTTCTCATCACAAGGAAAAGTATTTTTCTATTTCTTTAATTTTGTGTCTATATGAGATGATAGATGTTCACTAAACTTACTGTGATAATAATTTCATGATGTATATAAGTCAAATCATTATGTTGTAAACCCTAAACTTATACAGAGCTGTATGTCAATTATATCTCAATAAAAGAGGAAGAAAAAATAATTTTAAGAATGTAAGCCTCCTAAAACTGTAAATTATTATAAATATGCTTGTCCATCAATTATTCCTAAATATACAGATAGCAACTGATAGGGTGGAATTGAGAAATTAGTCTGTGTAGCTCAAATTCTTTTTTTTTAATTATTGAAGTATAGTTGATGTACAATGTTGTGTTAGTTTCTGTTGTACAGCAGAATGATTCAGTTTAAATATATATATGTGTGTGTGTGTATATATGTACGTGTGTATATCTATGTATATAAGTATATATATGTATACACACATACATATATATATTCTTTTTCACATTCTTTTCCATTATAGTTTATCACAGGATATTGAATATAGTTCTCCGTGCTATACAATAGAACCATGTCATTTATGCATACTATATATAATAGCTTCCATTTGCTAATCCCAAACTCCCAATCCAACCCTCCCCCGCCCCTCCTCTCCCTTGGCAACCACAAGTCTGTTCTCTATGAGTCTGTTTCTATTTTGTAAATAAGTTCATTTCTGTCAGATTCCACATATAATTGTTATCACATGTTTGTCTTTCTGACTTACTTCGCTTAGTATGATAATCTCTAGGTCCATCCATGTTGCTGCAAACGGCATTATTTCATTCTTTTTATGGCTGAGGAGTATTCCACGGTATATGTATGTACCACATCTTCTGTATCCATCCATCAGTGGACATTTAGGTTGTTTCCGTGTCTTGCCTATTGTAAATAGCATGCAGCTCGAATTCTTAACATCAAATATGTAGGTGGTAGCATTTATCTAAGAAATCTGAAGCATTTCAAATATCTTTTAAATTAATCCCTAGAAGTTTCACTCACATCTATTATTTTGTTCTTATCATATCCTTTGAGCACTGTTGTTATTATTCATATTCAGAGGTTAAGAAAATTAAAGACCAAAAAGTATAGGCTCCAGTATCTCACAGGTCACTTAGTGGAGTAATTATGACTAAAATTTAGAGGGTTTTTTTCTTTCTATAATTAATATCTATTATAAGTAACATTCAGTTCAAGTCCATTAGTATATTTTATGAGTCAGGCCCTCTGCTAGACCGTAGGAATTCAACGTGAAGAAAAAGAAGCTGTGGAGCTTAGGAAGGAGAAGGAACTGTTAGTCCAGTAACCACACAATTAAACATAAAATCACAATTGGAGAGGTGTCTTTGAAAGCAAGTGTTTTGGTATTTTGAGAGCCTGCAGTGGGAGATTGACGTAGATGGGGAATCAGGAAAGATTTCCCAAGGAAGTGATGATGGAGTTGAGATCTAAAGGATAAATTTATATTGATTCAGCAAGACCAAACAGAAAGCTAATTCCAGGCAGAAGAAACAGTATGAACAGCATGTGTTGAAAAGAAACAAGGCCAGTGTTAAAGACTGAAAGAGGGCTGAGGCACTGGAGTGCAAGAATGGTGCAGAGAAAGGTCCAAGATGAGGCTGGAGAGGTACAAGGGTCAGCTCGCCCAGGGTCACACAGGGCTTGTAATTGTTCATGTGACCAAGTGGGACAAGGCAGGGGTAAGACAATGTTGAGTGATGTGTCTAAGGTCACATGAACTTCTTTGTCCCCTCTCCATAAAGACGTAGCAGAGTTCCTGAGAGCCGAAAGCACATCTCTAAAGCCCTTGGAAATGTCCCTGAGAAATTCAGATCTTCCAATCCAGTGTTTGATATTGTTTTCTTCTTCTGGGCCTTCTTAGTTCACGTAATTTTAGTAAGGATTAAGCTGATCAAATCATTAAAAAGTGGATAAATGTTTTAGTGGAAAGAACAAAAATGGTTTTGGGAGAGATGAACAATTTTGTAGATAGAACATTGAATTCTCTGAAATAGGCCTCTCTTTTGAGACTGTGGAGCCCAGAGCCATCAGGAAAATCCAATAGAACAGCTTAAACAGTAAATCAGCCTTCCTATCTGGTTTTCCGGTTTGCAGTAGGGGAATGGCATGACGCTATCCAGACCCCAGCCTCTCAGTTTAGACAGGAGTGCTTGTTCAATGAAGGCTGCAAAATTAAGAAGATTGCAAAGCCTTCTGAAGTCTGTGGAATTCTCTCATGATTTTGTGAATGTTACCTACTAGGTAAACCCTAGAGGAAGTTTGCTAAGTTTCTCAGTAACTATGCAGACTTTTAGAAAAAAACAACTTTTATGCTGGTTTATTTTCCTCTTATCTGAGAAATCTAGGGTATTATAAAGGAAGCTGTATCAGAAAATTGAAATGTCCCTGCAGCATAACTGCTTGGACAGTCATCATCCCTTTGACTTTATTTACCCATAAATCGAAGAAAAACATTCATAATTAAAAGTTTATCAAAATAATCAGTGTAGTGGTGACTGTACTTTGGAAGTCATTAAGTGACAATTCCAATGACATGGTTATTTTTACTTTTTTTCTTTGCTAAGTCCCAAGAGGATGCTAGAACACACACAAAAAAAGAATTGAAATGTAAACATAGCACTTGGAGGTAGAGATTTTCAGGAAGAGTGTGTTTGAACATGTAGGCAAATAGTTAAATTTAATGTTTTCATAGTTATTCATTTGATTTCTATAAGTGGCCTATTACTTAGTAACATGTTGTGAAAATAAATATAACAAAGACACACACTGTTTCATAAAGCAGAAAGAAAAACGAGGAGCTCATAGGCTCTGAATCACGTAAGTGCAGCCCACACTCACAGAACCTTCTTTCCATTAGGCTGTATACATCACAGCATAGATTCCCATGAAATTAAGGGACACTTTTAGGAAAATTATCACAACATTTTTCTAATTTATTTTCACTCCTTTAATTCTAAATGAAATGCTTGTGGGAAAAAAAAAAGATTCACAGAAAAATGTCCCTAACGTTTGGATCATTAAGGTGGATGTTAGGTTACAGAATCCATATTCACATAAATGTTTTTGAGCCTCAGGTTGGATGTCAGGAGGTGTTTTTACCTGGAGGGAACTTGCAGTCAGTTGATGAGTCTTGGAGTGGGTGGTAGGAGGCTGGAAGAGGATAGAGCGAAACCTGGGCTTGTTCGGCTCCAAACGGTGTACTCCTAATGGCTAAACCACAGCACCTCATATTATGTAGGTTTGTAAATTGCAAGGCAGAGACACTTTGTATATAAGCTTGGACCCTGTTGCTCTGAAAGCAGAATGACATGCTCACCATCCTCTGAGAGTATGGAGACAGTGGCTGGTCTTTATTCTGGCTATCATTGCAGCGCCTGCAGTGACCCAGCCATCACCTTTTGAGACCCTCAGAAGCCAGGGCCACTTTCTGTCTGTTCCTTCCGTGTGGGCAGCTCAGACTCAGAATCCCCAAGAGCAGAACACATCAGGTCCTGAGTCACTTTGCAGTAAGAATGACCTCACTGGCCAGAACCTTAGCCCAGCCAGTTGACATCACCCAGTAGAAGCATTCTTGTCTAATCAGTAATAAACAGGGTAGCAAATAGAACCACTGATGGCTGGTTCCTAAAAATGGGAACATGGAAAGCATGGAGTCACTATCCCCATTACTACTAACATTGTTCTAAAGTTACTGCAATCAAAAAAGAAACTAGATCTGAAAGGTTTTTTACT
The DNA here is from genome assembly GCF_963924675.1 of Phocoena phocoena. Classification (NCBI taxonomy): domain Eukaryota; kingdom Metazoa; phylum Chordata; class Mammalia; order Artiodactyla; family Phocoenidae; genus Phocoena; species Phocoena phocoena. The sequence continues at coordinate 74,208,455 of NC_089234.1, read as the reverse complement.
TGATTCTCTTGGATTCTCTAAGTATAGAATGATATGCAAATTGAACTATCCAAGATCTCATTTTTTATCTCTCGGACTGGAGAAGATTAACAAGCATGGTGACACATTATGTTGTCAAGAGTGAGAAGAATCTGGCACTCTCATGTGTTGCTGATGGGAGTGTAAATTGATACATCTTCTAAGATGGAGAATGTGACAACATCTATCGCAATTACAAGTTCATTTCTAGGAATACTTATGCATGTTACATAAGTACAGAATGAAGAATGTACACTATAGCACTGTGTGTAATAGTAAAAACACAGAAAACACCTAAATGGCCACTAGTTGATTAAATCATGACCCACCCATGAAGTGGAGTCAGTGCAGTCATAAAGAGAATGAGGAATCTCCTTGTGAAAGGACATGGAATTATTTTTCTCTGTGGTATTCTAAATGAGAAGAAGCAAGATGGAGAACAATATCTCTAGTAGAAACGCTTATATGTGTACAGCATGCCCCCATTTGGATGAAAAGAAGAAAACAGAATCTATAAACTTACATATGCATAAAATATCTCTAAAAGAATCACTAGACGCTGAAAACATTGGTTGCCTGTGGCGTAGAACACTGGGTGTCTGGGAGTTAAGGATGTCAGGGAAACATTTCCATTTGGAGTTCTTAAATTGCGAACCATATGAATATATTACCTTCTCAAAAATAAATGAATAAAATGTAAATTAAAGAAGGAAGGGGGGGCTTCCCTGGTGGCGCAGTGGTTGAGAGTCCGCCTGCCGACGCAGGGGACACAGGTTCGTGCCCCGGTCCGGGAAGATCCCACATGCCGCGGAGCGGCTGGGCCCGTGAGCCATGGCCACTGAGCCTGCGCGTCCGGAGCCTGTGCCCCGCAATGGGAGAGGCCACAACAGTGAGAGGCCCGCGTACCGAAAAAAAAAAAAAAAAGAAGGAAGGGGAAGGCAGAGGAAGAGTGGGGGAGTATGGCAGGAATTTAGAGATGAGTGGCTGATCTGGTCCAAGTAGCTGGAAGGACACATCACCTGGAGAAGGAGTAAGGGCAGAGAGGGCGGTCCATGTGGTGGGAAGGCTGGAGCAGAGGGGTAGGGCTGGGAAAGTGCAGGAGGGAGAATGTTCAAAGGGCAACAGCGACTCAAGTTCGACCAGAAAGAACAGAGCAAGAATCAAAGGTAGAGGACTTCCCCGGTGGCGCAGTGGAGAAGACTCCGCACTCCCAATGCAGGGGGCCCAGGTTCGATCCCTGGTCAGGGAACTAGATCCCACGTGCATGTCGCAACTAAGAGTTTGCATGCCACAACTAAGGAGCCCGCCTGCCGCAGCTAAGACCCGGTGCAAGCAAATAAATAAATATTAAAAGAATAAAAAGAATCAAAGGTAGAAATATTGGGGGAGCATTGCGTAGGGCATTTGGCAGCAGGCTTGAAGGGGCTGCCTTTTACTTGGTAGACAATGGGAAACCATCAGAGGCTTTTCATTAGAGGCAACGTGATTAAAACTGTTCTGTTAAAAGCTTAACCTGTTACCAATGGAGGTGATAAATTTAAAAGAAAAGACATTGCATGTCAGCTCCTTGAGCACAGAAACTCATGCTGGTTCAGCCCTGCAGCCCCTGTGCCCAGAGCAGTGCCTGGTGCAGAGTAGGGAGACATTTAGGCAGGACTAGCTAAGGCATTACCATGTGCTAGACACTGTTCTAGAATGTTCCATGAAGGGCCTGGTTTAATTCTGGCAACAAACGTATGAGGGGGCTTCTGCTGTTGTCCTCATTTTATAGATGGAAGAAATTGAGGTTGGGAGGGTTTAAAAATACTTGCCCAAAGTCACAGCCAGGAAGGGTGGAGCCTGGGTTCACCAAGCATTCTGGCTGTAGAGTCTGTGCTCTTGAAGTACATTGAACTCTGTTTGAAATATCTTTGTAAACTAGGATGGTCACAGTGTACCTGAAGAGGAAGGCACGGATTCACAAAAAAAGAAATACAACAGCACACACTGAGCCCAGTAAAATTAGGGTGACATCCTTACACTTGCCATTAAATTAGGTAATGAATGTGGAAGTTGTTTAAGGAAAAAGAAATGATAATACAGCATATTCCTTCCTTCATTCAACAAATAGTATTAGTCATTTTGTGCAAGGAAATTCATTTGACTGGATATAGGATGAATAATAAATACTAACCCTACTGTTAAGAATTGTCTATGAAAAATAATAAATATCATTTATTATTATGCACCTAGGATTAATAAACCTTTACCTGGGATTTTGCCTGCATCATGCTATTGGATCCAGTGATCATGGGGTACAATAGATAGCACTGCCCCCATTTTACATAGGAAGGATGGGTACTCATCCATGAAAACTGCTCTGCCAGGGGTCCTGCAGCTAGTGTGTGGTAGAACCGCAGGGAAATCTGTGTGTCTGACTCTGGACCCCTTGGCTGAAGCCCCAGGCCGGCCCCTGCAGCCTCCCCTTCCCTGCCAAACTCAGAGTAGGACTGCTTGCACAGAGCTCCTTTCTAGCCCAGAGCTCCAACCCAAAACCTCAGTGAGGCACCTGCAGAATGAGGGGACATTGCTCAAATTGAAATAAAATAAGAAAACAAATAAATATAACAAAATACCTTTTCCCTGACACCAACCCAGGAGAGGACTTTTTTTTTTCCTGTCTTATACTGATACAGAAAGTTTATTTAAGTTGTACTTTGTGGTTTCCTTATCTGATATTCAGATATATTGTAATTTTTTAAATATCTTTATTGGAGTATAATTGCTTTACAATGGTGTGTTAGTTTCTGCTTTATAACAAAGTGAATCAGCTGTACATATACATTTATCCCCATATCTCCTCTCTTTTGTGTCTTCCTCCCACCTTCCCTATCCCACCCCTCTAGGTGGTCACAAAGCACCGAGCTGATCTCCCTGTGCTATGCGGCTACTTCCCACTAGCTATCTCTTTTACGTTTGGTAGTGTGTATATGTCCATGCCGCTCTCTCACTTTGTCCCAGCTTCCCCTTCCCCCTCCCTATGTCCTCAAGTCCATTCTCTACATCTGCGTCTTTATTCCTGGAGAGGACTGTTTTTAAATGAAGATTGTGCTGAGGACAGCAAAGCCTGAACATACAAAATCAATGGTTATATGATCATGTTTTGCATATTTGAAAAGTGAATCAGATCGTAAGAAATAGGAATAGACCCACTAGGAGTAGGGCATTTTCTGTGACACTGAAAGTCACATACAGTATACGACTGTCTTTCTTTCATGATAAAAGAACTTAAGAGTGTACCCAGAGAAATATGGCATATTTTTATAGCTGTGTCTCTAGCCACGCCCACTGGGGCCCCGAACAACACACGACCTCCTACGTTATCTTCCATCTCCCCTCCAAAGGTAGCCTTAGATGCACCGTGGAACTGGCAAAACCTCCAGGCCCCAGAAGTGATGGGGGTGCCGGGTCACTCCTGGTAATCAGTGTCATTTCATGAGCACTCTGGAGGCATCTGCTGTCACCTGTCTTGTATTCAGCTAGACATGGGTGAGCCAAGGAGGAAAATGAGGCAGAAGCCCCCCGATGATGTGCCCATGGCACCCCTCCTCCAAGCGCTTCCTTATCTTTCCCTCTCCCGTCCTCCATGCACTGTCAACAAATATGGAACATGGGCCTCTGAAGGAGTTTGCAGGAAAGTACTACTGTGTGGGCAAGAAATCAAACTGCTCGGCAATAGCCTTGGATGCTTTCAGAGAAGAATGTTAGGGAACTACTACAGCATGTTGCTGTAAGTGGTCTCTGGTGACCTTAAACGATAATGCTGCATCAGGGTACCCTAGTACAAACTTCCACTGGGCATGTTTATTTTACATCTGTCACCAAATACCACGTGTATTTACTCATGTGGTGTAGCTGGACTGCCACCCAGAGCCCGTGTGGAGGGGCTGTTCTCCTCATTTTCTCTGTCTCTGTCTCTCTCTCTCTCTGTAAGTGGCAGCTCCTGACCTTAAATGATAAATTAGATAAAAGATATTTCAACAGAAACACCCAAACAAAGCTCACTTTACTGTGAATGCTACCCTGCTGCTTTGCCTCACCCACACCTTCAAGCCAAGTCTGTGACCCCATCCTAGGAAGTCCTCAAGTTCATTCTCAACCACCATCCGATACTCAAAATCCTCCTTTACCACCCTCCTCCCTGCCTCCCTGCTCAACTGAATAAAAGAAGATCCAATACTTCCAGCCATGCACCAGGGGAAAGACCCCAGAGCCTGGAGCCCCATCTCAGCCTTGGGGGAAGGGTAGGTGAATTAATGAAAGTATGGTGCTGAGACAGGAGCCTTTGCTGCTTAATAAGCCCTGTTGTTATCACTGATGCTACAACTTCATGTCTTTGAGCTTCAATTTCAAGATTGAGAAAATGTGGACAATAGCCTGCTTCTCATGAAATAAAAATACCTGTGAAATCGCTTTGTAAACCTTAGGTCAGGTTCCCGGGAAACAGAGCCTGTGGTGAGAATTCCTGTGCCTGGAATGGTTGGGGCAGTGTTCTCAGGAGCTGAGCAGGGATGCTTCTTGGCTGGAGCCTGTTTCCACCCAGTCCCAGGAGAGCCCTGGAGCCCACCTGCACTGCAGAGTTGGCCCCACCCCGAGGCAGGGCCCCAGGTGAACCACTGTGAGTTATCAGCCCTGACACAGCAGGGCAGTAGGGAGGGACGCTGTGTAGCACTGGAACATGAAGAGGGTGTGTGCAAGTGGGGTCTGCGCGCCGCCCCAGCACCGTGCACCGAGAGGAGCCATGGCACGTGACACTACAGATTGTCAGCCGCATGCAAGGCAGTGTGATGCAGACTGAAAGCTGGGCTCGGAGGAAGATGAAGGAGTTGAGAATTGGTCCTGAAACAGTGGTGGGAGGCAAGTCAGAGGGATGCTTTTTCAAGCCCCAGGAGTGAGCCAACGGTTCTTCCCCACTTCCGGCTCTAACCTCTCGGTCTGAAAAGAACACGCAGTCAAAAACAGCCTTGCAGCCTGGAACATGATAATTAGCCAATTAGGTGGAACAGAGAATCCACCTGACCCCGAGGCCTGCCGCTTCCTTTGTGGAGGCCTGGCTCATCCCATCCACACCCGAGGGCTGCTTCCTCCCTCTGACCCCCAGAGCCCTAAATTTATACTTATTACGGTATTTATGGCCTCTTGGTAGGTATTCTCTCTTACTGTGCATATGTCATCATTTGCCCCAATTGTGAATTCCTGTAGGAAAGGGCTGTGTCTAAAACTTTTATATGCCTTGTTCTACCTGGATGTTTGGTAACTATTCATTGATGGGACATAAATTCCTTAATTACTGGAGTGCCAGAGGTTTCAGGCATCTGGAAAGGAGGGGAGAGTCTGTGAAGGGGAGAAGCCCTTGCAGTCACGTTCAACTCGTTTCTTGGTTTCTGGTGCATTGTCTTCTATTCAGAATGGGCTGTTTGGGCTTATTGTTTCCACTGCCATGTATCCTTTACATTTGACAGCCATTCTGGCATGCTTCTTGGCTAGTTACTCCTTGGTTCTCAAAGCCGAATAGGATAAGGGAACATTCTATGAGGCTCTCCTGGGAAGATTCTCAACGTGTAAATCGCACAATCTTTGCACACGAGGAGTTTATTATCTAAAGAAGGAAAGAAAAGGTGTTTGCGTACAAGGCTGACAGAAGGAAGTAGACCTACAAGTCACATATGCTGTATAGTCGCAGGTTTAGACCTAGGGACATTAGGAGAGGTGAGAAGCAAAGAGCTGAGCGTTTCCATTTCCCAGGCACCTTACACTTGTCCAAATAAGTGGAATTACCCCTTCCGGGCAGGGAGGACAGATGAAACCTCGTCTGTTAGTTTCCTGTGCAGGCCTTCGATTAAGTCATATGATAAGGATTAATATTGTTTGTTGAGTGTCAGCAAGGTGCCAGACATCTGACACCATCCCTTCCTGCGAGACGGACAATTCAAACACAAAATGGATCAGCTGACGAGATGGCTGCATCTCAGAGGTGAGCTGTTTCAGGGTTCCAGGGACTGGTTTTGTTGTTTGCTCTTTAGATATTTTTCCCCAGATTTTCACCTGGCGTTCTGGAAAGAAGTAAAGTGCCCCCTGTGTGTTTTGTGTTGGGCAATCACTCTGCGGTTATGCTTCCAGAAGGGCTGTCAACCTCGTTAGCCACCTTCCTTCATATTAAAACCTGTCTAAAGCAGAATTGCTCTAAGGAGATCCTGCTTTCCATCCATTCTCACTGGTACATTAAATAGGTGACTGATCACAGGTGCCGGGTACGTTTATCCTCTTTTAGACTAAAATGACATTCATTCGTTTTCGCCTCTGGCATAGCTGAAAGCTAGCTTCACTTCAAGTGAGCAGGGATGAAAATGATAACAATTACAGAAGCAATTTTGTGCTTTCCTTCTCCTTGTGTCTCCCAGACTCGTAGCTAATGTGCTGCCCTTCTGATCTAAGGTACCATGTCTGACCTACCCCAGCAGTGAGATGTTCCCTGTGAGTTCTGCAAAGTGAGGATTGTGGAATTGCTCCAAAACTGCTAGTGAGAGAAGATGATCAAGAAAAGTTAAAATTATGATGGCATTTATTTAAACACATATTATTACTTATACAGAGGATGTCTGGGAGCTACTACAGAGTAGCCTATGGTATTATTATTTTCTGTGTTTTATGTACAGTATGGGTGGAAATAAGTACTGTAGTAAACCTGAATCAGAATATATGATTAGTGGTCTGTTTCTTCTTCTCTTTGCTTTGTCTTGGTCTGTTAATTTGTAATATGTCCCTGTCGTTGTATTTTGGGTAGATACTTGCAATTGCATGAGCTACCCAGCCTAAAAGGGATTCTGGGGCTCAAATGCTTACTGCCTTAGACTTAATATAAGTGCATTAACCTAGAAAAGGTTCTCCTTTCTCCTCAGTAAAAGGCAGCATTCCCAAAGATTGGCCAAATAGGAGGGGTACACTGAAAATTTTAATTGGGGCCAAGAGTAAAAAAAGTTCTTGGGCCACAAATATGCCCATGTTTATATGCAGACTTTTTACATCTTGCTAATTAATTTGGACAATTGTGTTGATTGAATTCTGAAAATAGAAACACAAAACAATTAGTCCCTGGTTGTTCTGATAACCTTGGTAAGGTGGCCAACATACCTCACCCCCACCCTAGCCCCCGGCCACTTTGGGAATTGCTGGTGTTTACTACATAGATGAGGCCTGGGTTTCCAGCCTACTCTGACCTGGAGCTACTGATTAAACACTGTACATAGTGTGGTCAAAATACAATTTCCTGTGAGTCGGAAGACCTGAACCTTTGTCATTACCACTTCTCAATTTTAGACTGAAACTCTAAAGGCCTCAGTTTTCATGTCTGTAAAATGGGGTAAGAAGCTGCCATGTCACTTGAGGTTGGTGAGCTGACGATACCTTCCAACTCCGACACTCTGTGACAAATCAAAGTTCCAGTTATACCCAACAGACCTTCAGGCATGGCTAGGCCAGGAAGAGTAGTACCTATGGAGAGACCCTTCCTGAAGAGGACTAGCTCACTACCTATGTGTGAGAGGGGCCCACACTCAAAATCATCTCCTCAACAAGCAACTGGGGCTAAATGATTTATCCAGAAGAACTGAGAGATGGCGGGCTACGACACTCATCCTTTCCTGAAGCAGCCCTTTAAGCCTGAGTCCACACGGTCTACTTTTATAAAGAAAAACCGGGAAAAAAAAGTAAACATAATACTTGTGGAAATGTCCAAATATCAGAAGGAAGTATCAAAATCGGAATATAACATTCTGACAGCCTGCAGTCAGGCTAAACCGTGGAGTATTTTTGGCATCACGAGTCTGTTTTTTCAAGTCGTATACATGCTGTGATCGATGTCATGAACAGACCTCAGGAATCAGCAGTCCCCGAATTCCTCAGAACATAAGCCACCTGCCCCAAACAGTGCTTTCGTCAAAGTTTCTCTTGTTCGGCTTGAAAGATCTGCAGAACAACCCTTCAGTTCATCTTTTTTTCCTTCTGGAACTACGTGCAGAATCGAGGACCAGAAGATTGTTGTCTCCAGAAAGTACTTTTGAAATGGCCCCAGTATATTGATGGCCCCAGGAATTGTTAGGGAAGCACGACTCTTCCTGGGATCCTCAAACGGTTTTAAAATCACGACTGGACTCAGCAAGGACCCTGGGATGTGTGCATCCAAACACCTCTGGGGTCATTGAGGCTAGAACTGTGAAAAAGCTGAAAGCCCACGCTGGTAACATGATCGTGTGCAGAGGAATTTTCTGAAAACTGCTTTTTACAGCCATCACTTCCTGTAGCAGACCTCAGTTCTTTTCACGTAAGAGTCAGAACCCCGGAAGCAGGCCGTGCATAATTTGCTGTTTCTCTGTGTGTCTTTCTCACATTTCCCTGTACGTGCACCCTCCGGTACTGCCACCCTCGTTTCATTTTCCTCTGCGTGTGCCACCTACTTCCTGATGCTGACCTGCCGTCTTAGATCCAGGATCTGCTTCTTCACAGGCCAGCTGAAGAACCCCCTCTCCTCCCAGTTGTGTTCCTAACACTCAGGCTCTGTCTCCACGGTGTTCACTGAATTCTTAATACACGAGGACTGTCATTTATCTCATGCCCACCAGTTGACTAGGAATTTTACACACATCATTTTATTTTAGCTTCACAGGAACCCAGAGAGAGTATCCCCATTTTACAGATGAGGAAACCAGGCTCAGGAGGACAAATGACTTGCCAGAGGTGCCAGCATTCGTCTTTGGAGCTGGTTTTGAACTCAGTGTGAACTCAATTTGAACTTCCCTGTGTGTAGGTTTCCTTCACATGGTTTCCTTGCAACTTTAGTTTTAGGATATATATACATTCTAAATAAATATACATGTAAATATGTGTATGTATGTGCACATACACACATATATGTATTCATTTAGAACACACACACATGTATATGTTCGATGTCCCTGGTTAAACTTAAACCTAAAGGCAGGGTCAGTATATTATATGTCTTTGTATTTGTCTGACTAGAAAAATGCCCAAGAAGTCATTGTTCATTGTTCAGTCATTTGGCAAATATACTGAAATGCCAACTATCTGGGAAGCCTGTGCCACTTGCTAGGTAAACAGTAGTAATAAGACAGACAAGATCCCTGCCCTTCAGGACCAACGGCTCGAGAGTAGATGCATGTTACAAAGAAGGCTAGGTGTGCTTCCATGGCAGGGGGCCACAGACTTTTTCTGTGAAGGGCCAGATAAATACTAGGTTTCACTGTCCTATGGTCTTGCTTGCAAGTGTTCAGCTCTGTTGCATGAAAGCATAAACAAATGGGCCTGGCTTTTTCCAGTAAACTTTATTTGTAGAGACTAAAGATGGAATTCCATATACTTTCCATGCATTGCAAAATGTTATTCTTTTGATTTTATTCTGAACCACTTAAAAATGTAAAAACGTTTCCTAGCTCAACAGACCTTACAAAATTAGAGGGCTTGTCAAATCTGGTCCACAGTCAGCCCCTGACCTATGGAACAGTGTGACAATTAGGATGTGACTGAGTCGTGTTTTTTATTGACAATAGTGATGTTAGGGGCTGTATCTTCAGACAGTGTTGTGTAGCCATTGCTGTTTTGTGTTCAGTCTGCCTCAGATTGTTGATCTAATCTTGGTGTTTGATTTAACATGTTGGGGGAAATGAGTAGCAATTGGTCAAAATTAACTGGAAGTTAGTATTTTCCTATATAATGCTTCTTATAATCTCTCCTGTTTTTTCTTCCAAGACAATTTCAAAGGAATTAAAGGACAGAAATTTATATTTAATTGCTCCCTCCATCCTCCAATCAGGACACTTACTGCCACCCCAGCCTCTTTCCCAAACTGTCCTCCTCGAAGGTAGTTTTATACATTGCTGTAGAAGTAAATCGCATCCCCTATACTTGACTGCATCTTCGTCCTTAATTTGCGAAGATGGGGGCTTCAAAAAGCTGACTTCCATACCTTTCCCACTGGTAACATGCTGGATAACTCCACTTTTGCAGATTATTCAAAATCGAAGAATGGCAGTCCAGCCTTTGTTCCCAGTTCCAGCTCTCCTTTGGCTGTTAGTGGTATTAGCCCAATGGATAGGAACTATTTGAATAACCAGCTTCAATTTACGGGGTCTTCGCACATAACTGATAGTTATACACAGAGATAAAGAGCCCCACATCCTTAAAATTGATCAGATTTCTCAATGTTAAAATATCGGTAAGCATTTACGGTTGACACGCATTTATGGTTACGGCTTCTGTGGTTTATCAGCTTCAAAGCAGCTGGAGATAGTGTAAAAGCAAAACAGAGAGTATCACACATACAAAACAAGTATCCCAGGGAACCTGAGGCAGGGAGAAGGGCGAGGCTTACGTGAGGCCCTAACTAGGACCTGGAAAGCCATTAGGACCCCAAGCAGAATTGTGTCTTCCGCTGTGCCCCAGTCTCATCCGCAGACCAACTCTCTCCAAACTTCTCTACGCATCCATAGCCTGAGGGTGCATCTCCACTGTACAGGAAACTAGCCTCCACTGACCCACCGCCTGCCATTCGGTCCCAAATGCACATTCTTGGGAGAAAGAATGTCATCCGACCTGCTCTGGTCAGCTCACCCTGGCCAGCCATCTGTGCCAGCATGACAGGGTTAAATAGCAGAAACTAGGAAACCAGAGGGATTTCTGCTGAAGTTACTCTACATTTGGGTATACTATATATTCTTTTTTTTTTAATTTTGGTTATGCCAACAATCAGTTTCTAGAGTGGTTATTGAACACTCCATAACCCTTTTTTTTTTAATTTATTTTATTGAAGTATAGTTGATTTACACTGTTGTTTTAGTTTCTGGTGTACAGCAAAGTGATTCAGTTATACATATATATACTCTTTTTCATATTCTTTTCCATTATGGTTTATTATAGGATATTGAATATAGTTCCCTGTGCTATACACTGGGACCTTGCTGCTTATCCATCCTATATATACTAGTTTGCATCTGCTCATCCCAAACTCCCAATCCATCCCTCCCCCACCCCCCTCCCCGTTGGCAACCACAAGTCTCTTCTCTATGCTCATGACCCTTTTTTAGCTTCACTTTTGGGGTCACTAAAGTGTTTCAAACCAGGCAGATTTGCAAAAAGTCATTTGCCTATTGAATAGCTCTCAGGAAGAGACAAACATCATTTTGTTTTCGCTTTCCACAAGTCATCATCATTGATATCTTCAACAGAGAGAGCAAGTACAAAATGTCTGGAAAATTGCTGCGCGAGAAGTGGCTTACAGAACACAAAGCAAGTTTATGTTAGAACTTCTCCCTCTCTCTCTCTCTCATAAACACAGGCCTACATAGAGTCTTTGTGTTTGCTTGCAATTTTAATCTATAAAAGGCACTCACAGGTAATTTAGGTTCCACTTAAGATTCTATCATAATCATTCCTTCAGAACCTAACTGAAAGATGTGTATTTTGAAACGTACAGGCACTTATCATTAAAATCCTATAGGAAGTTGGGGACTTTAGGGAAACCACAGTCCTATTTTTTTTTTTTTTTTAAGAATCAAATTTTCAACTACACGGTAAATAAATTCTACCTGGTGAATAATAACACCAGTTGTCATTTATTTAGTGCCTATTATGTGCTAGATACAGCTGTAGGTGATTTCTCACTTTCAAAACTGCTGCTGAAAGATAATCGCTCCATTTTACAGATGAAGAGACTGAGGCTCAGTTTTGTGAGAGGATTCAAACCCAGGGGTCAGTTGACATGCTTCTTCCCGTGCAAAGAAAATCCAGAATTTTTTTCTAACAGAAAATGTTATGTGATGACCATCTTCTCGGTGTTTTTAAATTGTTAGATTTAAAAAAAAACAAAATCTACCCTTAGCTGACCACAGGTGCTAAGGGAGGTGGGCAATCAGACGGACAGTTGAAGCGCAGTTGGTTTCATCACTGCCGTGTGAGAACACGTACTGGGTGCTCTGTGACTGCCCAGCTGAGGCACCTAACCCAGCCTGAGGACGTGCGGGGTGGGGGGGAGGATTTTCCATCAGCATCTTCTGGGCTTGACCAGGTGACCCTGGAAGGTGAGGCAAGACTTTCCAGGTCCAGAGAGTGGCAAGTGCAGAGACACAGCAGAAAGAAAAGAGGTAGTCCTTGAACTTGAATGAGCATCAGAATCCCCTGGAGAGCTGGTTAAAACAACCCTGACTGCTGGGTGTCACCCCCAGAACTTCTGACTCAGCAGGTCTGGCATGGGGTCCAAGAACTGTGCACTTCCAGCAAGCTCCCCAGTGACTCTGCTGCTACTGGACGCCCCCGCCCCCGCTTGAGAAGCACTGCTTTAAACATCCCAAGCCTCAGTAGGCCATTCAAACTGGGCTTTGCTTTCCAGGTTGTATCAATTGGGTGTTTATAGCCACATGTTCATGTTACCTCAGAAACCAATTTTGTGTCACTAAACGTTTACTAAGGCATCTGTAAATCTGTCAGGCTTTCTTCGTTCAATCTGAAAACTCCCCCAGCAAGGGAGCCATGAATCGTCAAATTGAAAATCGGGCTCCCCAGTGAACTGGTTGGTCCAGGCACCGGCTACCTACTGGCAGTTGCTGGTGAGTAGAAGCCAGAGTGATGAAAGCCAGAGAGGAGAGAGAACTGCCCTCCTTCCTTCTCGCCCCTCCAACCCCCTTAGAGGAGTACTCGCTGGTCCAAAACAGAACCAGTCAATCACACACCCCTCCGGGCTCACACACAGCTTCGTGTCTGGTCCCTCTGCCTCAATAAAAATCTCCCCTCCCCAGTCATGACAACAGCACTGGACATACTTCTATTATATCTGCTTCTGACGGCCATGAAGATGCAATGGAGAGTTTCAAACATCTCTTGTTGCTGTTAATTTGTATGATACTCCTCTGAGTTCAGAAGAGGAAACAGCAGCAATCCCAGTTTTCAGCTGAGGAAGCAGAGAGTAAGATACTTAGTAATGAAGGCAGCAAGCAGGTGCCCCATAAAAGAACTGTGAACCAGAAGGCAGTGCGGGTTGCTAAAGCTGCCAACAACTGGCCTAACAGGAAAGTGGGAGAAGGGGGTAAAAATGAAAGGGAAAAAAATGAAAGCAATAGAGAAGGAATAAATCAAGAGTGCAGATTGATCGGGGCCCCATCCACAAATACACCTGGGTTCTCATTTGGATAATTATCAGTTGCCTCACGCTGCCCGCAATCGCATTTTCCCCAAAGCTTCCCATGTCCTAAATCAAACAGAAAAATCCACATCTCCAGATTTTACCTTAATTTTCCCAGGGTTCTTTCGTAAGCTACTGAGTTGGAACTCACCCTCAACCATCTGCTTCCTGTGCCCTTTGAATAAGTATTTAAAGGAAGTTGTTTGCGTGCCAGTTTCACCAATGGAAGAAAACCTTTTTATGGTTGTTTTCCCTGCAAGGCAGTAGGTCTCTCTCTTGATGGACCATTAGTGAAACAACAGAACCTACAGAAACAACAGAAGCACTGAGGGGGTTAGAAACACAAGAGTTCTACAAAGTTACAGCTGGAGAACAATGATTTCCTCCATTGTCCTCATTTTACCCAGGAGAAAATTGAAGCCTTCAGGGAAAAATGACTTGCCCCAAATCATCTGCTAATTAGCGCAGACCTGCTCCAAATGATGGTGATCATTAGTTGTTCCTTTGGCTTGTTTTTACTAATTAAGAGGTTTTGAATTAAGAGGTTTCCCAGTGATGGGGTTTCTCTTGTGACGCAGTGGATAAGAATCCAACTGCCAATGCAGGGCACGCGGGTTCAAGCCCTGGTCCGGGAAGATCCCACATGCAGTGGAGCAGCTAAGCCCATATGCCACACTACTGAGCCTGCACTCTACAGCCCGTGAGCCACAACTACTGAGCCCGTCTGCCACAACTACTGAAGCCCACGTGCCTAGAGCCCGTGCTCTGCAACAAGAGAAGCCACTGCAATGAGAAGCCCACACACCGCAACGAAGAGTAACCCCCACTTGCCGCAACTAGAGGAAAGCCCGTTGCTCAGCAACGAAGATCCAACACAGCCATAAATAAATAAATAAATAATCTTTAAAGAGGTTTCCCAGTGATACTAGTAAAGGATAACTGTGATCATTCAACACTTACTGGGTCCTTACTATGTGCAGACACTGTTCCTAGGTCAGTGCTACTATCTCCACTTGACCATTTAGGAAACTGAGGTACAGAGAGCTATAGTAACCTCCTAAAGCCTTTCACATGTGTAGTCTTTCACATATTTAGGAAACACTGAGAGTAGTCAGTTGTTAACTTGCATGGGAGCAATAAGGCAAATTTGAAGGAAAATCTAATCTATGCTAAATTTTAACCTGAAATGTACCTATCTTTATACTACCATGTATGTCTGCTACAACGAGGCCATATGGCCTAGCAGCCATAGCAGGGTCCCTTGCAGACCCTCATATAGAGCGAACTGGCTGCACCACGTGTATCAGATAAACCTATAGTGAATTGAAATTTACCGATGAGTGGGATTTCTATTCCAGGGTACTCCACAGTTTTGAGGCTACTTTTTACAATAGGGAGGATTCTCTCCAAGGTGATTTGAGGATCATCTTGCTGTAGTAGCTTAGGAAATACATATCCATGCATTCCCTCTGCATGGGATGTTTTCTTTGTGGCTCTGGAGAATTTCCTGCCTGTGTCCGCCCCCTGTGGTCTAGGTTCTGTTGAAACATCAAATGACATTTAACCAATTACTCAATAGAATAAGTGCCCCCCCTTTGACTCATCATTGTGAAATATAAAAGTTTTGTCTTATCAAGAACCAACATCTCTCAGCCCATAATGCTCCCCCACCCACACTTTGCATGGCTTCACTTTTTTATGCTTTAGTTCTCAGGTTAAAGGGCACCTCATTAAAGAGCTGACCCCTCCCCTCATTTTCTAAAATTGGGTCCCCAGATACCCTTTAACTTCAGCTCAGAGCTTTATTTCTTTGCAGCACCACAATTGTGTCCATTTTTTGAAGGATTGTCCTTTGTTAGAATGTAACCTTTCATTTGTCTTTTTCATCCCAAAAGCACAGAATCGGGCACTTTTATGTCTTTAGCAAACACGACCTATTCTATATGTGCTCTGCATTTGAAGTGCTTAATTTTTTTTTTTTTTTTTTTTTTTTTTTTTTTTTGGCTGTGTTGGGTCTTTGTTGCTGTGCGCGGGCTTTCTCTAGTTGCGGTGAGCGGGTGCTACTCTTCATTGCGGCGTGCGGGATTTTCATTGCGGTGGCTTCTCTTGTTGCAGAGCACAGACTCTAGGCACGTGGGCTTCAGTAGCTGTGGCACGCAGGCTCAGTAGTTGTGGCTCACGGGCTCTAGAGCGCAGGCTCAGTAGTCGTGGCGCACGGGCTTAGTTGCTCCGTGGCATGTGGGATCTTCCCGGACCAGGGCTCGAACCCGTGTCCCCTGCATTGGCAGGCAGATTCTTAACCACTGCGCCACCAGGGAAGCCCTGAATTCTTATTTGTTGAACATATGAGCATGTTACTGAATGCAAGTTTGTGTGCCCAATGCACAGAAAAGCCAAACAAACCAAAACATCACAGTTTGGATCAGAGAAAGGTTTATTGCAGGGCCATGCAAGGAGACGGGTGGCTCGTCCCCAAAAATCCCCAACCCCCCCAAAGGATTTCAACAAGGCTTTTTAAAGGCCAGGTGAGGGAGGAGCGTGATTACTTGTTGCACACTTCTTGGTGTCTGACATCCTTTGTTCTTGCAGCTGTGCAGGTAGGTCAGGTCACAGTGTTCCTTTAAACCTCCAACAAGACAAATGTTATTTATGTAACTTTTTATTTCTATATGAATGCACTCTTAAAGGTCAGAACCCTGAGAATGGGCTATCCTGTATATTTCAGGCTATCCCAACCTTTCACAAAAGGTACAGAGCCAGCATGACTAAGCACAGGCAACAAAGCATAAAGGTTAAAGTAAAAGAAACAGATCTAATATGGAGTCAGATGTGTTCTTCCCTGTTACAAACATATGAATAAATGAAACTGAAATGTAAGTAAAGCGGCTGAGGATGAAATGTCCCCCTACCTACTGTGTCTGCTTTCCTACCACTTCACTTCCGACATCTGTATGTACCTTTATCCACATCTCTAATTTGGGGGTCTTTTTTTTTTTTTGAAGTATTATTGAAAGTGTTTCTCTCCTCTTAAAATTTTTCTAATGCAAATAAAAAACACACTGATGAAGCTAGCATTCCAAAGGAACTATATTCATCATATGAAAAGAGAACCCCATCAACAAACGCAAACATCAGCCTCTGTTTGCTAAAAGTTCTATTCTCAAGAGGAGAGCTAAATTTGCCCGCTTTATCCTATGCTAACTTTAGCCCCCAAAAGATATGCCCACATCCTAACCTCGTGGAACTTATGAAAGTTACCTTATTTGGAAAAAGGGTCATTAGAGATGAAATTAAGGGCCTGAGATAAGAAGACCATCCTGATTATCTATGAGGGCCCCAAATCCAATGACAAGTGTCCTTATAGAAGACATCCAGAGGAGAAGACAAAGAGGAGTCGGCAAAGTGACCACAGAGGCAGATTACTGCCACAAACCAAGGGATGCCTGGAGCCACTAGAAGCTGGAAGAAGCCTGGAAGGGATTCTGGAGGAACTGCAGCCCTGCAACACCTTGTTGGACTTCTAACCACTAGGACTGTGAGAGAATAAATGTCTCTCGTTTTAAGCCACCTAAATTGGGGTAATTTGTTATGGCAGCCACAGGAAGCTAATACACTGATACATGATGATTATAGTAAGGCTTCTTAGTTTCCTTAATGAAGCTTTTTGAGGCTGATATGGTTCGTCTCTTTTGTGTAAATGGAAAAGGGGTAAGAAAAATAGCTCACCGCAGGCATCTTGAAATATCTTTTTTCTTTTAGTAACTCTGGCTTTACTGAGCGCGCCTGTGCGTGCAGATTCAATCCAGCAGTCCTACGGTGCTTACGAGTAAGTTTTAAATATTACTCTTCCTAGGCAGTCATTCGGCAGGTCTTTGTTTAAGTTCTGCCCATCACTTTATTTGGCGTTGTGGAGGGAACAGCGAAACAGAAGCCTGTTTTTAACTTCAGTGGTTCTGTTTCATTCTCTTCAGCTGGACTATAATCCCCTGAGTTAAAAACACATGACTCGAACTTCGTTAAGTATCTTTCAAGGCCTTAGGAGGCTGAATCTGTAGGAAAGGTGCAGAATGAATTCTTGTTCAGTGGCTGGTAGAAAACAAGTAAAGTATGCTTAGCCCCCAACAGCAGATGTCTTAGAGATAGAGGACATGGATCAGGCCACTGGGCTTGATTCCTTCTTACTGTCGAAGAGTTTACAATCTAACTGCCTGTTTAGAATCTGATAAGAATTGGGGTTGGGGAGGCGACCAGGAGGAATGCCTGAAGAGAAATTTTTAGAGATCATTGGAAAAATTGTAACAGGCAGGTGCCTTAGAAGGAATGAAAAATAATTGATATCCCTGAAATGCCCCCATGGTACACAGTATGTGAGGGTGTCTTGATTCTGTAAACCCGTGAGATAGAAGACACGTGCCAGTCATCTAGGACAATGGTTCTCCACCTTGAACATGCATTAGAAATACCTGGAAGACTTGTTAAAACACAGATTGCTTGTCCCCACCTCCAGAACTTCTGATACAGGAGATCTGGAGTAGGCCCCCAAAATGTGCATGTCTAACAAGTAACCGGTTGATGTGATGCTCAGAGTGTGACAGGGACCACACTCTGAGAACCAGTGGTTGAGGAAACTCATATGAGTGAAGCCCATACTCATCTAATTGAAACTGGTTGGCTTGTTGGCAGTTATTGGCGATCATTTTCTGTACCCTGAAAGAAATATCACTACGTTGCTTTTGTGCTAAAGCCCTCAGTATATTTTTAGCAGCAGATAAGTTTATTTGGTGACAACTTTGGTACCATCTTTCTGCGGTGGGTACTCCAGCAATCGCATCGTGCCTTAATCAAGTAAAGGGCACACCTGCTCGGTGCTTCCCATGTCCATACAGTGACTAAGCCATTAATCCTCTGTAAACATGACACCTGCCGTGGTTTTGCCCTTAAAGGTCCCATAGGGAACCTTTAGCTCCCTAGCAGGCCCATTCCCATACGGTGGAAGGCAACTAAGCTAAATAGCTGACTGATCCAAGTGCACCAGGTTAAAGTGGGTCCTACATCTTGCTCATTCTCTGATCTTGTCCAATGGAAACTAACCTCTCTCTGGTTCCTCACTAGATTATTGAGGGGAAGGCTAATTAAGCGGTTTCTGCTCCTGAAGCGGTTTCTAAATGATCTTGTGACTATTCCTAAGAGTTTCACTAAGAAATTTAGTACCATGTAGGCTGCTCCCCTGATTTCTCCTTAGGTGTGTTTTGTTATTTCAAGCCAGAGTGAATCGTGTAGCGGTGATTGTTTAAGTAAGCAAGGAGGGTAAGAATGGTTCTTCTTCAATCCTTGTTGAAGTAGAGTCTAAGCCTTGCATTGAATCTTCTCCCATACCCAAACTTTGGTGAGAGAGGGATAGTCTTGGGTTGCAGTTGTAAGCATTCCAAAACTGATCTTGAGCGCTGGATGGCCAGCAGAGGAGTCTCCCACAGGAAGGGAGATGCGCTAAAGACCAATGATAATCCTTTGGGTATGTGCAGTGAGGGTTTCCAACACTGATGGATATGTATTCTAATTTAAAATACCACAGGGAGGAGAAAATAGACGTTCCCATGGAAACATTTTTTCAGGGCCAGCTCTTCTGTCTCATCATCATATCTTATTTAAATATTTCCTGGAAACAGTTCTAACTTAATCCTTCTGTATGTCTTCTATCTTCAGTGGCCTTGAATAGCCTAACATCTGGTCAGAGTTTTTCTTTAAATAAATTGCATGATAGTGGGCAGTTCCTTCGACCTCCATAGGTCTTCTTACAATAGTTGCAAATCTAATATCATGTGAAAATTGCATTAGCGTTCATTTCCAGATCTGTAATTAAGAATTTTAAGTTGGCTGAACCTCACATTCCATCAGGAACTACAGTAGACACCGGCCTGCAGCTGGATATAGTACCATTTGTCACAGATATGCTGTTTATTCCAGCTGGGCTCCAGTGAGCCTTACTGGGCCTCTGTGCGTGACATTGTACCACATACATGGAGAAAATTGTCCCATAAATGTTGCTTTGGCATGTGGTATTATAAAAGTGACCTCCTATTTATTATTCTTTATTATTCTCAGAAACACTAAATCCCCCAACCGTGATGTTTGCATGTTTACATAGGACCCCTGAGGGAGAGAGGAGTGGTGGCATTTTGTAGTCATAATTTTGTGTTCATTTTGTTAAAGGAGGACAATAGATTTAGAGAAGCTCCAGTCTCCACAAAATCTGTATCTGCCCCTGGTTGGAATATATTGAAATATGAATTTTATAAAAAGCCTTTTCTTTTGCAGTCTCTTTTTAGAGTGGAAAGCTTTTCTTGTTGAAGTTGTGGTGTTGATGGTCATTGTGGTGTTTTTCTCTGGAGACAGATGCATTCTGACACCAACACTCGTATGTCATTAAGAATGGCAATGAAAAATAAACTGGATAAAGCTGTCTATTCTGATGCATGTCCATGCCTTCATGGAGAAACCAAGCAGTGTGTTAATCAGCTTCCCCAAACAATTAATTTTCATCAGTAACTTCCCACATCCAGGTTTCCTAATGTGCCAGGGCCAGAGGAGGAAGGCAGTGATCTTAGTGCTGCTTCCTCTGGAGTGTGACACCTGCCCAGAAGTCTCAGGTCACCTCAGTGTATTACTGAGTCCAAGCTCGTACTACTCCCTGAACGACAGGCCAGTAAATCGAGACATGAGGTATTGGGGCAAGGAACAGAGACTTTATTCGGAAAGCCAGCAGACCAAGATGATGGTGGACTAGTTTCCCAAAGAACGATCTTTCTAAATTAAAATTCAGGCATTTTTTCTACCAAAAGGGGACGGGGTGTGGTTGGTTGTTTCAACTTCTTGGTGCAGGAATCTTTTGTTCTTGCAGCTGTCCTTGTAGGTCAAGCTAGGATGTTTCTATAAACCTCCAACAAGGCAATTGTTGTTTTCTGTTCTGCAACTTTTTATCTCTGTATGAATGGAAAAGTGTTACACTTTTAAAGGTCAGAGCCAGAATGGGCTCTCCTGTATGTTTCAGGCTATAGGCAACATTCTTTTACAAAAGGTGCAGAGACTGCGTGACAAAGCACAGGCAACAGAGCACAAGGGTTAGAGCTAAAGGGATGAAGCGTACAGACCGGCCCTGACTTATGATGGTTCGACTTAGGATTTTTCAACTTTACGATGGTGTGAAAAACAACACACGGTAGAAACCGTACTTCAAATTTTGATCTTTTCCTTGGCTAGTGATATATGGTCAAAATACTCTCCTGTGATGCTGGGCAGTGGCAGCTGCATCTCCCAGCCAGCCACGTGATCACAAGGGTCAACACCTCATACATTTACAACCTTTCTGTACCCAGACAACCGTTCTGTTGTTCACGTTCAGTACAACATTCAGTAAATTGCATGAGATATTCAACACTTTATCATAAAATAGCCTTTGTGTTCGATGATTTTGGCCAACTGTAGGCTAATTTAAGTGTTCTGAGCACGTTTTAAGGCTAGGCTAAGCTATGATGTTTGGTAGGTTAGGTGTATTAAATGCATTTTTGTTTTAGGATATTTTAAATTTACAATGGGTTTATCAGGGCTTAATCCCATCATAAGTCGAGGAAGATCTGTACATCTCCATCACTTTTGGCTTATGCAGGCTGGTTCAACCAGGCTACACCAGTGATGGAGAACAGCAAAGTACCTCATCATCTCCACGGCAGCTGGTGACCAGGAACCAGTCCATTCACTTTAGCAGGTGTTCATGGGGCAGTGTTTCAGCCTTCAGTCCTGGGCTGAGATACGCTGAGACTGTGTCAAAAATTTAACCAATTCTAGGGCTTCCCTGGTGGCGCAGTGGTTGAGAGTCCGTCTGCCGATGCAGGGGACGCGGGTTCGTGCCCCGGTCCGGGAGGATCCCACGTGCCGCGGAGGGGCTGGGCCCGTGAGCCATGGCCGCTGGGCCTGCGCGTCCGGAGCCTGTGCTCCGCAGCGGGAGAGGCCGCGGCGGTCGGGCCCGCGTACCACAAAAAAAAAAAAAAAAAAAAAAAATTTAACCAATTCTAAATGACAGGCCCTCCGGAGGACATCAGGCATAATGAGGGAGGTTAAGTATGAAAAAGACGATCGTTGGGACTTAGGGATTGACATGTACACACTGCTATATTTAAAACAGATAACCAACAAGGACCTACTGTATAGCACAGGGGACTCTGCTCAATGTTCTGTAATAACCTACATTAGAAAAGAATTCGAAAAAAAAGATAACATGTATAATTGAATCACTTTGCTGTACACCTGAAACTAATACAACATTGTTAATCAACTATACTCCAATATAAAAGAAAAATTTAAAAAAGAAAAAGACAATCAAAGAGTATAACTTTAGATTCTGGAAGACCCTCACCCTATTTAGTCCTGCACCCTCTTACGAACCATTTCCAGGTTCATCTGTCACAGAGAAAAAAGAATCAAATGTGTTGACTCTTAAACTAGCAACGTATGAACACAACAATAATCACGTGATTAATGCCAATTACAAGAGGAGCCCACTGTAGGGTGAGCTAAACAGAGTGTGTTTCAGTGTCAGATACACACAGTAATCCCAGCACCGGTATTTAACTAGTCCAGTGTCCCTGGGGCAGCTTCTTAACTCCTCTGAGCCTCAGTTTCCTCAAACATAAAATACTAAGAACATCCACCTTATAGAGTTATGATAAGGATTTACCCTAATGAATATGTATATATATATTTTGAATATATATAATTAATATATGTATGCCATATACAGAGTGGCACATTACATATATATATGTGGCACTTATGGAGGCATATTACGTACACGTGTGTGTGTGTGTGTGTATATATATATATATATATATACACACCTTATATGGAGTGGCACATTATATGGCATTTATGAAGGCGTATTCCATATATGCCATATATGGAACATATATATGGACATAGTAAGCACTCAATGGATGACAGGTATGATCAGTTATTATAGAATTAGTTGTGTCATAAAGCATGTTGTAGACCCTGAAATATATCAGTTCAGCAATATGCACAGCACTTTGCAACACGCGGTGCAATCTCCACTGCGAATGTTGTGTTTCATGCTGCATCACTTAGATCCTGAAGACTTTAAAATCATTTGATAGATAAAGAAGATGTGGCACATATATACAATGGAATATTACTCAGCCATAAAAAGAAGTGAAATTGAGTTATTTGTAGTGAGGTGGATGGACCTAGAGTCTGTCATACAGAGTGAAGTCAGTCAGAAAGAGAAAAAAAATACCGTATGCTAACACATATATATGGAATCTTAAAAAAAAAAAAAGTGGTTCTGAAGAACCTAGGGGCAGGACAGGAATAAAGACGCAGACATAGAGAATGGACCTGAGGACACGGGGAGGGGGAAGGGTAAGCTGGGACGAAGTGAGAGAGTGGCATGGACATACATACACTACCAAATGTAAAATAGATAGCTAGTGGGAAGCATCCGCATAGCACAGGGAGATCAGCTCTGTGCTTTGTGACCACCTAGAGGGGTGGGGTAGGGAGGATGGGAGGGAGGCACAAGAGGGAAGAGATAAGGGGATATACGTATACATATAGCTGATTCACTTTGTTATACAGCAGAAACTAACACATTACTATAGAGCAATTATACTGCAATAAAGATGTTAAAAAAATAAAAATAAAATAAAATCATTTGAAGCTGGGGGTTGGCAATTGCTAAAAGAATTCCTTTGGTGAATTATGGCTGCCCCCATTGTGGTATATTAATTCTATGAAGTGTTTCGTGCATGTAATCAACAGTAAGGTACAGCTAATAATAATATTTACTGCAGACAGAGACTTCATATCTCAGCCACTGAATTATATGTTTTCAAATATTATCCCAGGGAAGATAAACACAAGCCTCACCACAGAGGGTGAAGTCATCTACCCAGATAACTTAGGTGTACATGGAGAGTTTGCTGTCAGGTGTGTCTGGCTCCAAATCATCCACCGGCTGGGTTGTATATACGTATGAGCCCAGTTCCTTGACTTCGGGAAGCTTAGGGGCAGGTGATAAGACATGATACTTCTGAACTCATCAGCGCAAAGTACTCTCATGCCAAGATGCCCAGGCAAGGCCCAGGCAGCCAGTATATCGCTCAGAGGAAGTGCAGGTTCCTTTTAAAAGTAATTCCAGGCACCAAACCACAACAGTCAACCTGAAGTTATTTTTTGTTTGTTTTTATTCATAAACCCCAGTATAATTTCTTCTTTTCTGCCTGGATAAATCTTTTCATTTTATTGATTTCACACTTTCAGGGTTTAATTTTTAATTCACATTCCTCTCGCATTTTACAATGAGGATTCGCACTGCTTCTTTGGACTAGCTCAACTTTCTTCCTTGGCCTCTTTGTTTTTCATCCCATGGAGCCAGAATTAATAGTGATGTGAGTTTTAGTTTCCATTTGGGTTCAGGAAATTTAAAACAAGAGATCATTGTTTTCCAATATTTAATTACACAGGCTGTGCCAAAATATACATTTTATTATTATTTTATTTCAATTCTCACAGTTTCTGTTCTCATTGTTTCATTTTAAGAGATAGGTAGTACTTTCAATGAAATAGTCTCTTTTTTTATACTGGTATATCATATTTAAAGAATTTAATTTCCATTTTATTTTTTAATCAAAAACTGCAAATGCCCTTGGAGTTTAGTGTTTTAAGAGTTGTTTAAGCTCCTGATCCATCTTATACTTCATCAGAGTGCTTTCATATCTATTCATTTGTTTGGTTTTCTACACAGTTTTGTGATGTGAGAGAGGTAGTCAATGGATAGCTCTTTTAAACACTGATAAACTGAGGCTGGCCTTTAACTCCTTCTGAAATTACAGTAGAACTTGTGGGGGAAAATGAGTTTGGATACCCGCCAGACTCATTTTTGGAGTGTCTTAGGGATTTGTATTGGCTGCATTTGTGCTCTTCACTCTTTCACTTCAAAGAAAGAATCCTCAGCAAACACAGCAACATGCCCTTACCTGCCCTGAAAATTCTATTTGAGTCAAGAACACAATCTGCCAATAGATGAATCCTCAACAGTCCCTCTCTCTGTTTTTGAGTTCATTTTAAAGTATGTGTGACATAGGTTTATCTGCACTGAATGAGAAAGATGCCCATGATACTCTGTGAAGTGAAAAACAGAAAACTAGGGAACATAATATACCATTGTTTGGGAGCAAAATTTTGGGTCAGATTGCCTTGCTTCACATCTTAACTCTGCAACTGAGGAGCTGTGTGATCCGGCTCAGTCACTTAACCTCTCTGTGCCTCCATTTTCTCATCTGGACATTAAGTAAAAGACTTAACTCACAGGGTTGTTAGGCAGATTAAAAGACTTAATGTGTGTAAACAAAGAGAACAGTGCCTGGCACATAGTGAGTGCTTAAAAAAAACACATATGTATTTTGTAATTACAAGAACACGTTTGGGAAGGACATATCCATTCATCTAACAAATATTTACTCAGTGAACTGTTGCTAGTGGTTACCTCTAGGGCATGGGAATGAGAGAGGCAAGGGCAAGAGGACTGAATTTCTGCTTTATACACTTGCGTATTGTTTGGAAATTTTGCATGTTCATGACAAATCCACTACTAGGATAGAGGTTAGGAATAGACTCGGAGCCAGCACACCTGGCTTACAGTTAGTTGTATGTGGACTCCGGGCAGGTCTTTTAACCACTTGCTATACCAGTTTCTTTAGCTTCAAGTAGAAAGCCTAATAGCCTCCACCTCACATGATTATGATGAGGATTAAATGAGTTAACACATGCACATCACTTAGAAAAGCACCTGGCTCCCTGAAGAACAGATGCTATCACGATAGAAGAAAGGAAACACCGAGAGCAAAACCTGCAGTGTCCTGAGGTCATCATGATGTTTGTCCTCAAAGTCATATAAAAAGAACTTAGAAAGCATGTCCGTGGAAGGACAAAAGAGATCAAAATATAATTGTGGTGTCTTGTTTTCATTTACCTAGTTTCCTATCCTTCCCACAATGCTTGTTTTTAATTTGAAGTATAGTTGATTTACAATGTTGTGTCAGTTTCCCACAATGCTTTTAAATCTCTTAGCCATGCATAAAATTCTTCGCTGAGTATTTAAAGCCATCTTGCTAGGTTTTTTTTTTTTTTCCCCATGACTGGTGGGGTTTTTTCATTTTGTATTCTGTCTCCTTCTCCCCATCCTTCAATGCTTCTTCTTCTTCAGTAGAATTCATTTTGATCTTCAGGACGTTTTACTTTCAAGTTGTTGAGAGAAACAATGATTACTATGTCTTTTTCTTGCCTAATTTGCTTTTATAAAAAAAGATGAATATTTATTAATCATATGTATCAAATATCTATACATTAAACATGTTACCTATGAGGAAACCACTTTATTTTATCACAAAAAAAGACTTGGAAACTTAAAGAAAGGGAGGAAGAAAAGAAAAGAAAAAGTAAGCCTTTGTTTCTGTCCCCAGAGGTTTATAACCTAATAGTAAAATGAAAATTCATATATACACAAAGTAATATTTCAAACATTTAAAAACAAGGAATGGCACAGGTGGCTGCAAGTGCAAGTGGTCATCTCACCATGGCCACCTTGGCATATCCCAGTAAAACAGGAGGGAAGGGGGCAGGGCACAACCTTTAAAAGAATGAAATAGCCCTAGGACATGACAAAAACTGGCTAGAAGCAACTAGGTCCAAGATGGCAGAATATTCAACTTCCAGTGGACCTTCAGCCTCATCACACGCTCCTTGCAATACATTAGCTAAATGACACACCCACCAGCGTCATGACAGTTCTGAGGCTAATCACAAAAGGCCATAAAGTGGGCGGTGGCCCAATTCCTGGAAATCTCCACCCCTTCCCCAAAATAACTGGAATAATCCTCCCACTCATTAGCCTATGAAATTACCCAGCCCATAAAAACTAACCACACCATGTTTCTCCTAAGGCCTCTCACTTTCCAAGATGGCCCACACTCTGTCTGTGGAGTGTGTTTCTCTCTAAATAAATCCACTTCTTACCTATCGCTTTGTCTCTCACTGAATTCTTTCTTCAGTGAGACATCAAGAACATCAAATTCACCAGGACCATATTGGCGAGACAGCCAGGAGAATTCGGTAAGCCTCAGCCTCTTGCCTCCCTTGCGCTCGAGAGGTGCTGCCTTACTTCCAGCCATCTCCATCTCTCTCTCCCTCTCTTTCTTATAGTCTGTGTCATTTTCAGACCTGTTGCCACAAAAATGTGGGCGCAGGACAAGCAGTTAAAAGCCATCAGGGTGCTTGGCGTGGAAAAGAAGTCTCTGTGAGAGGATAAGTGGATTGTGGAACAGACTACAGAGACGCTAGGTCTGTCCACTCCCCTCAAGGCAATTGCCACGCAATGATTTCAGGCTCACAGTTAAAAGCATAACACTGCCCCCTCCCCGCGGCTACTGTCATAGGCTTATTATTGGTCCACCTACACCGAATTATCCTTGTCTCAACTCTGCATCCCTACCTCACTCTTTCCACTCTTATCTCGTGCCTTACTCTGCCGCAAATGGGGAAAAAGAAATCAGCCAGGTACTCTCCAACCTTGCTGGTAGGTCTTTCACTTCCTAATGTTACATATGGGCAGGGCATGTCAGGGAAAGTTTCCAGCCATCGTCACAGGCAACCAGGGACCCGAGCCGTAGGATCTTTGCCATCTGGGTTTGCCTTATCCACCATTTGATTAACTGTTAACAGGTCCAGTTGTGTAAAAATATGAAATCCAGCCTTACTTAGTGTTTGTGCCATGGTTACAGCAGCTGTGATCCCTTCAGGAGCTCCCTCATGCGGTAGGCAGGCTGTGCTCATGACCCCCAGGTATGAGGAGGAGGATGGTCCTGAGCCACGTGGTTGGGACTCAGGGTAGTGGGACCATCTTTCACCTCCCAACCCCCCACCTCCTGGTGTTTGGCTGGCCCCTCCAGGGTCTGCCCTGACCCCACCCTGTTAGGGCAGGGCAGGCAACTCAAGCTTGGTGGGTCACACACATGACCGTGCCCGGGGATACATGCTTGACCCGAATTTGCTGTGCTTGCCTCCCCAGGGTCACGAGATTTGGAGTGTCCTTCCAGGGTCATAGGGCCTTCCATCCCCCTAACTACAGTCACGGTGCCTCCACTTCAGCTGCCATATCCGCCCCTGCACCCAGCCCCACTGCTCACTGGCCAGAGCACATGTGGGAAGAGGGGAGGGTGAGGATGGCACCAAGGCCCCAGGGGTGCCGCCCACAAAAAGAAATGGAAAAGAGAGGGTTTTTTTCCTTTTTCACAAACCACCTCCCTAAAGGGCCAGTGCCTGTTTTCCAAAACTTACCACCTTTGTAGAGAAAAAGGCTGGGACTTAAATAGGTCCTAGAACCATGAGGATGTCCATTCCAGGGCAACATATCCCAGAATACAGCAATTAATCTATAGAATCTATAGAGAAACCTTCAGGAAGGTCACTTATCCTGGGTGCTGCAGATGCCAGGATAGGACACGTGTCCCAGAATGCTGGGGCCAGAAAGACTGCCACGTGGGGAAGTAGCTAACCCACATTGTGGATAAAGTCGACAGGACTAGGGGAATGGGGACACCTGGAACCAGTCCTGTCTTAGCCCCTATGGGACCTCTTAATGCTAGTGCTTCTCTCTGGTACAGGAGCATTCTCTCCCTGAAGGAACAATGGGGAACACCTCCTCCATCCCCAAGGACTCACCCCTCGGGTGCATTTTGAGTCACTGGGACAAATTTTCTCTAGATTCTTTAAAACAAAAAAAGCTCATTTTCTTTTGTGATGAAGTCTGGCCCCAACATAAACTTGAGGACGATGAGGCCTGGCCAGAAAATGGGAGCCTCAACTATAGTGCCATCCTACAGCTAGACATCTTTTGCAAAAGGCAGGGGAAATGGACAGAAGTTCCTTATGTACAGGCTTTTATGGCCCTAAGAGAAAACCTGGAGCTATGCAAGTCCTACGTTAGGGAACCCCGCCAGCTGGGACCCATTCGGGCTACACAAAAGCCCTCTCTAGTGGCACCCAGAAGAACAGGAGCTCCAGACAGAGGACCCAAACCCCAATACTCTTCCACCATCTTCAGTCTCTCCGCTGCCCTACTGTCCTATAAGCCTCTTTATGCTTCCATACCAGAAATGTAGCCAGAGCCTCTTTGCCCCCTTCAGGAAGTAGTAGTGTTCCCGGTGAATTTGAGGTTCTTGATGTCTCATTGCAGACAGAATTCAATGAGAGACAAAGTTATAGGTAAGAAGTGGATTTACCTAGAGAGAGACATACTCCACAGACAGAGTGTGGGCCATCTCAGAAGGCAAGAGGCCTTGGGAGAAACATGGTGTGGTTAGTTTTTATGGGCTGGGTAATTTCATAGGCTAATGAGTGGGAGGATTATTCCAGTTATTTTGGGGAAGGGGTGGAGATTTCCAGGAATTGGGCCACCGCCCACTTTATGGCCTTTTGTGATTAGCCTCAGAACTGTCATGACGCTGGTGGGTGTGTCATTTAGCTAATGTATTGCAAGGAGCGTGTGATGAGGCTGAAGGTCCACTGGAAGTCGAATATTCTGCCGTCTCGGACCTAGTTGGTTCTACCCAGTTTTTGTCATGTCCTATGGCTATGTCATTCTTTTAAAGGTTGTGCCCTGCCCCCTTCCCTCCTGTTTCATTCCCTCCCCCAGAGATTTTACTCCCATATTCTTACGGGAAGCAGAGGGGCGACAGTCCATCTTCTGTGACTGCTTCAGTGCTGAGTAGGGGCATCGACCCTGCCGTCAGGGAGTAAAAAATCTCTGTATGCCTGATCTAGGGGCCCCAGGGGCAGGACAACTCCTTGTTTTAAGTCGGTATGGGCTGGAATCCTCACATAGCCACCTTCTTGATGTGGAACTGTTGTAACTGTTTCCATAGCCTTTCTGTGGATCTTCTTGATGATGAAGTATTTTTTGTAACAGCATCATAGTACGAAATATCTAAAAATGACAAAAGACTTAAGAGGCATGGTTAAACATCTGATTACAGTGTTATTGATAAAGAACCTTGGTTACAGTAACCAGAATTACAAATGATTACATTTAACTTAACATACCAAATAATCCTGGTTAAATATTTTTCTTTGGGATACCTCAGGGCCCCCCTAAAGCATCCCAAAGTTAGCTGGAAATCAAAAGAACTTTAATTAAAATTTGATATTTGGGAAGTTTGTCAAGAAGTTTTAAAACACTTGGTCAAATAAGATCATAGGGCACTGTGAGACAACACATTTCTCAACCAAAGTTACAAGAGATCTCAAAAGCAAATACAAATCACTTAAAGGCAAAGAAACTCACAAAATCTGTTGTCAAAGGCAGCGTTTCAAGAATACTTTGGAGGGAGAAGCCAAATGCAGTCTTGTCCTAGCCCGTTCCCAACAAAATCCATGTACCTGACTAGATGTAATTCAATCTTAGAAAATCCTGATCATGCACAACTCTTTTCTCAGGCTCCACTTTCCACCAACCTTTCATCACTTTCTGTATCCATCACTTTATTTTTCCATCTAGAAACAGCCAGCTCTAAGTCAGACCTACTTCCTTTTCGCTTAATAAAATGCAATTCCATTCCTCATACTTTCTTTACTGAAAACACACATCCTACTTTTCTTAAAAGTTATTTTTTTCCATTTTAAGTTATTTTTCTTGCTAACAAATTTGCCAGATATACAGTAATAAGGTTTTATTTGACCTCTAGTAAACCTAGGTACAACAGAAGTACTATACTTAACATTGATGACTGTAAAGACGTGTCTGTATTAATCAGACCAACAAGCTTAAGCCACCTTTAATACCAGATATCAGTTTAGTATTGAATATTTCCCAGATGACACGAACCTGAAATTCATTTTGGCCAGTTTTATATTTCTGAGTATTTATATAAGCACTTAATTAAGTCAATTAAGTACAGCTCTTTTACTAATTAATTTTGGTAATACCATACATTTAAAACACATATAGAGGGCTTCCCTGGTGGCTCAGTGGTTGAGAGTCCGCCTGCCGATGCAGGGGACACAGGTTCGTGCCCCGGTCCGGGAAGATCCCACATGCCGTGAGCGGCTGGGCCCGTGAGCCATGACCGCTGAGCCTGTGCGTCCGGAGCCTGTGCTCTGCAACGGGAAAGGCCACAAAAGTGAGAGGCCCGCATACCGCAAAACAAAAACAAAAACAAAAAACACATATAGATACATATGAATACACAAACAAACAGAGAGACCTCATAGTTCTCATTTCAAAATTTCAGCCCTGAGTCGGGTACAACGTAAAACCCATCAATTACAAAAGGTTGGGTTCAAATTGGGCTTCTGGCAGATGGAACAAATCAAGGTCACCTGTCTAGATGGCTAAACCCTTTTTACTAATGTTTACAGAAAAGACACTTAGGATTTCTACTTATACTTGACAAGTCTAGTTCTAAATTACTTTACTCCCTTTTGCAAAATTTGCATTTTATGAGGATGGCAGAGATGAGGGTTCCTGAGAAGACCAGGTAGGATTGGAATATTACAGAGAGATTGGCATGGCACCAAAAGCACATATTTAATGAGAGCTCATATTTAATTTGAGATTAGGGGTTGGAGGCCTTGTCAAAACTCTGGTTTTATGGGGTGTTGGTGCCTGGAAGGGAAGTTATTAGTTTCCTTTATGGTGATTTTTATAGGAGTGACGAACTTTGTCTTCCCTGGGATTCCCTGATCCCAGGCCTGCGGATCTATAAGTTTTTCAATTTCTGGGGAAATATTTTGGGTTGGACTGTCTGTGTCTTGTATAATACATAGTCCAGCCAAAAACACTCCTTGGCTTTGGTCTTCAGAGAGAGTAAGAGTTGCCCCCAAGGCTGAGAGAAAATTCCTCCCCAATATTGGGCTGGGGCATTCAGGCATGACAAGAAACTTGTGAGTTATAAGAGTCTTTCCCCAGGTGCCAGGTAGAGGGGTGGCGAAATATTTTAGTTTTGGCTTTCATCTGTCCCCAGTGATAGAGCAGGTTTAGGGGCAAGGGACCTAGCATGAGACATCAGGACAGAGTAAGTGGCTCTCGTGTCCACTAGAAATTGGACAAGCTTATCTGCCACGTCAGTGGTCACCCGTGGTTCCTCCCATGTGATGATGACAGTCTCCTCAGGAGCCTTGGGAGGTCCCGGTCCCATCAGTCAACCACTGTCATGACTGGCGTGGGGGAATTTCCTCACTCCCTTCAGTGCTCGGGGCATTCCCTCTTCCAGTGGCCCATCTTGTTGCAGAGTGGGCATGGCATTTTGGGTGTAGGCTGGGACCTGTTTCCTGTGCATTCCTTGCTCCAGCGTTCAGGACTCCCACAGCTGAGAAAGGCTCCCTTCCTTGGCAGAGGTCTTCTGGGAGTACTTTTGGGGTGATCAGGTGGTGGGTTAGGTCTTGTCATGATGGCTGCCAAAAGCCTGGCTTCCTGTCATTCCTTCCTTAAGTCACGCTGTTCCTTCTTTTCCTCCTCAGCCTGGTCTCTTGCTAAAAATACTGAAGGCTATGTCAATAAGAAGGTTGAGAGGGGTTTGGGACCCCATGGCAAGCTTTTGAAGCTTCCAACGGATGTCAGGGGCTGATTGGCTAATGGAAGTGGGCTGCAAATACAGTTTGTCCCTCGAAAGTATTTGGGTCTACATTCGTATACTTTCTGAGGGCATCTACCAATCGGGCCTGAAATAGGGCTGGATTTTCATCTTGGCCTTGGGTGATCTCTTTAACCTTATCATAGTTAACAGGTTTAATTATGCGTAGTTTCATCCCTTCAGTGAGGCAAAGGATCATGCGATCCCTGCTAGTGATACCAGGCTGGCCTGGTTGATAGTCCCAGTTGGGATCCATTAGAGGTACTGCTGTCACAGGGTTCCTATGTGGTTGGGCAACATGTAGCCTGTGCCCAAATTTGGGCCTTTTCCTCACTGGTGCAGCAGTGGGAAAGGACAGTATTTACATTCTTCCAGGTAAGTCCAAGGAAAGAGTCAGGGCCTGCAATTCTTCACTGAGGCGGTTAGGGTCCTCCGAGAACCTGCCTAAGCAGGTGCAGCACTGGTCAAGGTCAGACAAGGAAAAAGGGGTGTAGACTTTGGTAATTCCCTGAGGCCCACCTACTGAAACAGGAGGGAAGGGGGCAGGGCACAACCTTTAAAAGAATGACATAGCCATAGGACATGACAAAAACTGGGTAGAAGCAACTAGGTCCAAGATGGCGGAATATTCGACTTCCAGTGGACCTCGAGCCTCATCATATGTTCATTGTAATACATTAGCTAAATGACACACCCACCAGCGTCATGACAGTTCTGAGGCTAACCACCAAAGGCCAAAAAGTGGGCAGTGGCCCAATTCCTGGAAATCTCCCCCCCTTCCCCGAAATAATTGGAATAATCCTCCCACTCATTAGCCTATGAAATTACCCAGCCCATAAAAACTAACCACACCGTGTTTCTCCCAAGGCCTCTTGCCTTCTGAGATGGCCCACACTCTGTGTATTGTCTTTAAAAAAAATCCACTTCTTACCTCTCATTTTGTTTCTCACTGAATTCTTTCTGCGATGAGACATCAAGAACCTCAAATTCACTGGGAACACCAGGGACCCCAGTTCTGGGTGTGAGGATGAAGTGGGAGAGGAGGGGTCTCCCACTTATAAAACATCTATTGAGTGATGGCAGTTGTATCAGATGCTTCACCTGTTACCTCACTGAATCTGCTTAACAACCATACGGTATTACTGCTATTACTATTCTGAATTTTCTGGTGTGTGTGGAGACTGAGAGTTTCCGAGCTTTCGTAACTAACCGGAGATGCCACAGCTGGGTGAACAGTGAGCTAGGACTCAAACCCAGGGTACCACCTTGCAGGACTCCTAGTGCCATCAGGGTGCGTGACAAGTGTTAAGAGTATGAGGTCCAGAGTACATTCAAGGGCAACAAAGAGTGATTACAAAATTTGTGTATTACGTGATGCTTGTTTTTCCAGAAAACTCTTGTGTTTGTATTGTGACAACTACCAGATGAACCTTCAAAGAGAGGGTGTGGTTATTTGAGAACCCCTCTCTCTTTCTCTTAGGTGGAAGAGGCTGAAGCCACCCCTGGGCAATGGCCTGGTGATCAAGGGAAGACTCCTCTCTCAGGTTCTTCCAGTCCTGAAAGATGTATTCCACCTAACTCTTTCTTTTCTTGGGTCATTCCCAGCCAAATGCCACCATATCTGAGGTCGCTTTGAGAACCCTAGAGAAGTTTGTCAGCCTTACCTACAGCTGGAGCCCCCAGCCTGTTGCAAATACAATGTGTTTCTTCCTTCCTGCCACCTTTACCTTCTCCAAGCTTATCTCCTTGAGCCCTTATGAGTTCTCCTGTCCAAAGTATAACAGTGTTAATCTCAGTAATGCTGGGGTGGAGACAATCGTTCTGGGTCTACTCTGGGAAGGAAATTGCGCTAGATGTCGGAGGAAGGAGTTGAGTAGCAGAAGATGGAATCTTTGGTGTAGTGAGGGAGACAAGTTGAAATGCTGTGGGCTCGGATGGGAGGATGTGCAGGGCGTGCAGGACTGCTGGGCGGTGGACTTTGAATAGTCTGTGTACTCCCTTCGGAATGCTGTGTTCTCCTTTTACTGGCATGGCAGCCTGGAGTTATATTCCTCAAACTCACAAAATAGCCTCGCCTTTCTCCTTCTATTGCAGTGATTTTGTTCAGTTGATGGTGTCTCCAGGTGGTTCCTAGACAGCAAGAACTCTGTCTTCCACATAAGGCCTGCAGTAAGCACTCAGACACATTGACTACCTGAAATAATGATGGAAGAGCCAAATAAATGAATGTCAGATTCATCCTCAGGGGGAGTGGGGAGAGTGTGATTTCCAGAGAAATTAAATGTGAGCTGATTCTGGAAGAGACTTAGAGTATGCCAGGTATGTGAGTGCCAGGACGTTTTCCAGTTTCTCCTGGCAAATGGAATGTTGCAACATTTTCTGAATCTCTACTCTCTTTCTTTATAGTAGAGTTTCTCAACTTCAGCACTATTGACCTCTTGGGCTGGATAATTCTCTATTGTAGGGGCTTGTCTGGTGCATTGTAGGATGTTTATCAGCATCCCTGGCGTCTACACACCAGATGCCAGTAGCACGTTCTCCCCAAATTGTGACAAGAAATGTCCGCAGACATTGCCAGATGGAGACACAGTCACCTTGGGTTGAGACCTCAACCCGACAAGTGTTTTATACTCAACAAATGTCAGCTCTTGTTAGCCTTGAAAAGCGCCAATCTATAAAATCAAACAGTCATAGAAAATTATTCAATTAGTCTTACCATTTTTGAGAAACTGTCATGGACCCGTCAGACTATACTGAGTGTTTTCTACACATTCTATCCAATCCTCAAGTATGATAATCCTCATTTTATAGTTGAGGAAGCAGGATCAGAGGACTCAGATAATGTGCCCACGTGGCAGAATCAGTATGTTTCTGACCCTAATGCATCGTGGCAGGGCTTGTTACACTGTTTTCTACGTGTCTCCCACTTACTTCTACTTTCTTTGCAAACAGACAGTCTTCTGTACATGTGTGAATTGGGCAGGACACATGTAGGCTGAAGTTTAAAAGGAAATCACATGTATGGACTATGGTCAGATACAAAAATAAATACTCTGATAAATATGGACCTTGAAAAATATCATAGCTACTCTAACTTAAAGTAATCACAAGAAGTCAAAATCAAGCCAGAAGAACTTTCTTCCCAGATGTCCTTACAGTATGTAAATGGAGATGTAAGAAATATTTAGCCCAAATGACTGTTTTCATTAAAAAGATTTCCAATCAGAATTATTTCTACAATTATGTTAGCTCTAATAACATTACAAAAGCACGGTCTTCAAAATATTAATAAATAACAATGAATTTGCAGAATGTTGAAACCGTACTGAACGTACCTTAGGTCGTAAAGGTTTGCGTAGAACAGAATTCAGCTGCACTCTGTCCCTCTTTTTTCCTCAGAAAAGGACTGCAGGGGGAGTGCATGGACTCCTGTGGGCAAAGTGGGCTTACAGATATTTATTTATTTATTTTAAAATTTATTTATTTTTACTTTTGGCTGTGTTGGGTCTTCGTTGTTACGGCGGGCTTTCTCTAGTTGCGGCGAGCAGGGGCTACCCTTTGTTGCGGTGCACGGGCTTCTCATTGCGGTGGCTTCTCTTGTTGCGGAGCACGGGCTCTAGGCATGTGGGCTCAGTAGTTGTGGCACGTGGGCTCAGTAGCTGTGGCTCGCAGGCTCTAGAGCGCAAGCTCAGTAGTTGTAGCGCCCATGCTTAGTTGTTCCGTGGCATGTGGGGTCTTCCCGGACCAGGGCTCGAACCCATGTCCCCTGCATTGGCAGGCGGATACTTAACCACTGCGCCACCAGGGAAGCCCCCAGATATTTTAAAAGAACTGCTTCACCTCTGTTTTTCATTTCTTGTCATTTCTCTAGAAATTCTAATAACAAAGGCTTGAGAGTGCTGAAGCAGATAATCATTAGTCCCATTTAGGCTTTTGTTTTTAAGGTAAAAACCATGTTATTTCAGTAGCAACTGCTATGCCTAGGCAGTGCTGATGTAAGTGCTTTTCCAAGCAGCCTTCATTTTTGTTGTCAAACTGAATAAAACATATGAAAGGCGGCAACCAAGGGAGGCAGCACGATGCATCCACTTTTTGAAAACAAGCTTTGTCCTTTTTAAATGGAATTCTGTTCCAGTTTTGGCTTCTGGGATGTTCTGTTTTGCACCAGGAGTGACTGCACCATATTAGGGCACATCTGTCCTCCCTGCGGCTTGAAATGAATAACACGAGCTGAGTTCACAAAGTTTGATTCTGCCTGTGCGCATCTGAAAAGGTTGGATGCCCTTTAAAGACATGTTTGATTGCCGAGCGTGTGTTGACCCTGTTTGATATCCTTCACGGACTGCATGACTGAACTAAGCTGAAGTTTCCCCATCACCAGCCTGGGGAAACGGGCGGCTCTTTGGCGCCTGCTGGAGAGGTTGTTCTCCGAGTCCGCTCTGCCACCTAGTGGTCGGCGGTGGCATTTCCTGTGCCCGACCAAGGTAGTTTCGGGGAAAGTCATTTTAGCTGTTGCATACTGTGATGAATTATGACAGAAAACAGAGACACTCTTAGCAAAGAACGCAGTCCAAGAGAGACCCGAAACAAGCCCTGCAACATGATGCATACCAGATTTCGAATATGGAAGAAGCACTAAATAATAGGTCTTAGAAAAAAGCATGATTGTGAGTTGCAAGATATTTTTCCTTTTTTTCCCTGAGCCTTCATGATTAAAATAATAATAATAATAGAGGTAGAAGTGATTTAGACAAAGGCTTCAGATTTATATTGGCCTTTTAGGACTCTCTAAGAACTTTCACATGTATTTTCATATCAGATATTTAAACATTTTTTTAAGTTATCTATATATTTTACAGATTTATAATCCCAGAAAAATTTTATTCCATAACTAGGGGGAAGGGAGTTAATTTCTCATGAGTGTCCTTCGCTTTCCTCTAAACTTAGTACTCTCAAATTGTTCTTTCGTATTTTCTCCTTCACTTACTCCTTTTAAATTTTAAAAAGATGTCAAACTATCAACTGCAGTGGTTTTCAAACATTGTTGAATGTGACCCACAGTACAAAAGACACTTTACATCATGACTATATATTGAATGTGTGGGTGTGGGTGTGCACATGCGCTAATCAGAACTTTTATGAAACAGTACTGTTATCATTATGTGGTTCGTGTTCTGCTGTGTCCCATTCACTTCTGTTTATTTCCTTTTCTTTTTTATTCTCATGCTGGCCCACTAATTGGCTCCTGACTTACATTTTGAAAAACTAAGTGAATCAATTCTGTTGGTGCTGCTAGATGGAATGAAGTGAAAACGGTCTGGAAATCTATATATACTCAGAGATGAAATCAAGAACCATCCTATATGTACAGAGTTGTAATTAACCCACATGGAAGGATGACCCTCCTCCCAGAATCCAGGAGGGCTCTGGAAGGTGCTTGTCTCGCCCACCGGCAGGATCATGTTCAGTTTTGAGCTCCTTGCCTGGGGGCTGGGCCTGCACCACTTCAGTAGCAACGCCCTGACTGTCCCAGGGACCCCACAGCCCCCAGCTCCCAGCCTGGACAGGAACCTGCTGTAAATCCCAGAGCGGATCTAGAGCCACACACACACACACACACACCCCACTTGTGCTCCTATGTGATAACCCCGTTTGCCCTTATGCAGGCTGCATTCCTAGAACTCCTGCCTGGGACCACTTACAAAGTACTAAGGTCAGCAGGCTTACAGGCCTCTCTGTTCCCACCACCTGTTTCTTCCTGAGCATTAAAAAGCAATGTTTCCCTTAGCTCTCCTCACCAACATAAGTCAATTCAATGAGCACTAACCATGAACTCCCTTGACTCAAAATATACTAACTGTACAGCATAGAGGCTGTTGAGTCAGGATGAGGAAAAGAGCATGGAGCATAGACGTGACGTCCCTTTCTCGGAAAAAGCACCTTAAACAGAATACATTTAGTCCAGGTTTATCGTTGTTTCATCTCGGTCTCAACTAGAACCCCTGATTCTTAGGAAGTCACATATTACTTACGGAAGGATAGCTGTACAGGAAGAAAGGCGTTGGGTGACTATCATGTCTAATAAGAACTTTTAGATATTCTGTGTTGAAGTCCTTATGAACTTTTGATCAGGTTCTAATGATGTCCTACTGTGTACTAACAAGACATCAATTGTCAAGCCTCCAGAATGGGAAGATCCTTTTTATGAGATGAATATGGCACAGTGGCATGGAGCCCAGAGAAAAGGTGATGGAAAATGTCTCAGGTACAGGGACCTGAGTGAAGGTTGGGGGAGGGAGATCTTTCTTATTTGCCTAATGTTTAGGCCACTGCACCATGCCTTAATGCTCAAAGATCAATGTGTTTGCAGCTCAAAAGACTTTATCTCAAAGCTCTGTCTCTACTAGAGTATTTAAAGACCAATTGACTGTATATACATGGATTTATTTCTGGTTACATTAGTCTCTATTTAGGCCAGGAAAGACATATCTTGTTTTATTGCACTTAGCTTTACTGCTCTTCACAGATAATTGCATTTTTAACAAATTGAAAGTTTGTAGCAACCCTGCATCAAGCAAGTCTATCAGTGCCATTTTTCCAACAGCATTATTTTTTAATTAAAGTATGTACATTGTTTTTTCAGGCATAGTGCTAATGCACACAGTATCTGAAACTTTTAAGTGATATTAGATAGTGAATTAGTGTTGAATTATAAAAAGAACAATGGCTACCGGTAAGTATGCCAGAGATTTCAGGTCAAAGATCACCTAACAATCTGTGGTTCACAGGTTTTCTGATATGAATCAACATACCCCTAGACACCAGAAACACCAGGACAGGTATTTAATCAACCCATTATAGAAAGCTGGTCCTAAGTGTAGGTGTCTTTCCTCAATTCTGGTTTCTTTTATATTCTGTATTCCAACAAAGCACGATTGGACTGGAATATTGTATAACGTGCATTGCCCTCACGATTCACAGAAATGAACTGAAAGAGAGAATTGATCTCCGGCTTATTTCTAAAATTCCTACTTATATTCTTCACTGTTATCGGTCAACTGGGCAAAATAAGTTGGTATTAATTTGTACAAACATAATGTGTTATTTGCAGTGAACAATGTGACATTTCCTTAAAAACTACGTGCTTTTTAAAATTATGTTATCCATGTCCTGTATCTCATCTAAGGTGTAAGTCCTTGGAAGGCAGAGTCTGGACTTATTGAATTCAGCGGCACCAATCTTAACGACCTAAAGCTAGTAGTGGTTCAGTGAGAAGTGCTGATGTAGCTGATGACAGTTATGTTAATAAGGACCCTTTCAGGTGCAGATGACAGTAACCTTTCTCAGGTAGCCCAGGCAGCAAAGGAAATGGTTGGCTTACATAACTGGCAAGTTCAAAGAGGCAGAGTTGACTTCAGGAATGGCTAGATCTAGGTTTGAGAGCCCATGATGATCATACTGTCTCTATTCCCCCACATTCCCTCCCATCTCTCTCCTTCCCCCATATCCCTTGCTTGCTTGAAGCAAGCAAACACAGATTTTTCCATGTGGGTATAAATAGAGTCACCAGCACCCAGGAATCCCAAGGCACAGAGAATTACGCTCTCTCTTTCCAACATCCATGTCAATTCCCCATATTTACTCTTACTGCTCCTCTTTTTTTTTTTTTTTTTTTTTTTTTTGCGGTACGCGGGCCTCTCACTGTTGTGGCCTCTCCCGTTGCGGAGCACAGGCTCCGGATGCGCAGGCTCAGCGGCCATGGCTCACGGGCCCAGCCGCTCCGCGGCATGTGGGATCTTCCCGGAGCGGGACACGAACCCGCGTCCCCTGCATCGGCAGGCGGACTCTCAACCACTGCGCCACCAGGGAAGCCCAATACATTACTTTTTCTAACTGTGTGTTAAAGAGATAATATAATGGAAAGTGATTTATGCGTATTTCCCCCCTTGCTCCAGGTTGCTGTTGCTTCTTCCAGTGAGGCTTACGTGGCTGGAATTGCCTTAAAGTTGCTTATGTTTGACGCCTGGGTTAGGAAAATGCCCAGGTGGATAAAATGCAAATGAATAAGATCAATTTCTCACGTAGTGTGATGATCAAGCTATGCTGGATGAGTATCATATATGCAGCTACTCTTTTTCCCCTACTTTTCAAAGAAAGAGAAGGAAGGAAGATCTTGTTTGATGACAACATCATGCGGAAGTATATGTGGTCTGTATTTAGAAAGGTGGAAGTTGTGGAGAAAAAGCACAATGTTTAGTGCATGTCACCAGCTAATCGTGCTGCCTACCTTGAACAGATCGATCTCTGCCTGCCCTGTGCTGTTCACCTTTATTTAATTTACCTATTTTTATCGAAATAAAGTTGACAACTCCTCAGCTTTAAAATAAGGGGATGAACAGATGTGCTGGACTCTCCCAGGTTCGCCTCTAATATAGGTCCTATTATCCAGTAATAGGAGGAGTGCTACTTTT
Source organism: Phocoena phocoena (assembly GCF_963924675.1). Taxonomy (NCBI): domain Eukaryota; kingdom Metazoa; phylum Chordata; class Mammalia; order Artiodactyla; family Phocoenidae; genus Phocoena; species Phocoena phocoena. The sequence goes on along the minus strand of NC_089234.1, from coordinate 74,168,043 downwards.
AAAGGATGCAATGCAAAGGACAAATCAAATGAAGGCAGAAATGGTCCTGACTCCGTCTTTTCTCTTTTCTCCCCAGACTATGTCAGAGAGTCACCATGACCTTGCACAATAACAATACAACCTCACCTTTGTTTCCGAACATCAGCTCTTCCTGGATTCACGGCCCTTCCGATGCAGGGCTGCCCCCAGGAACGGTTACTCATTTTGGCAGCTACAACATTTCTCGGGCAGCTGGGAATTCCTCCTCTCCAAATGGCACCACCAGTGACCCTCTGGGAGGTCATACCATCTGGCAGGTGGTCTTCATTGCATTCTTAACGGGCGTCCTGGCCTTGGTGACCATCATCGGCAACATCCTGGTGATAGTGGCATTCAAGGTCAACAAGCAACTGAAGACCGTCAACAACTACTTCCTCTTAAGTCTGGCCTGTGCCGACCTGATTATTGGGGTCATTTCAATGAATCTGTTTACTACCTACATCATCATGAACCGATGGGCTTTAGGGAACTTGGCCTGTGACCTCTGGCTTTCCATTGACTACGTGGCTAGCAATGCCTCCGTCATGAATCTTCTGGTCATTAGCTTTGACAGGTACTTTTCCATCACGAGGCCGCTCACGTACCGAGCCAAACGAACAACAAAGCGAGCTGGTGTGATGATAGGTCTGGCTTGGGTCATCTCCTTCATCCTTTGGGCTCCTGCCATCTTGTTCTGGCAATACTTTGTTGGGAAGAGAACTGTGCCTCCAGGGGAGTGTTTCATCCAGTTCCTCAGTGAGCCCACCATCACCTTCGGCACGGCCATCGCCGCCTTTTATATGCCTGTCACCATCATGACTATTTTATACTGGAGGATCTATAAGGAAACTGAAAAACGTACCAAAGAGCTTGCTGGGCTGCAGGCCTCTGGGACAGAGGCAGAGGCAGAGAACTTTGTCCATCCCACAGGTAGTTCTCGAAGCTGCAGCAGCTATGAGCTTCAACAGCAAAGCATGAAACGCTCAGCCAGGAGGAAGTACGGACGCTGCCACTTCTGGTTCACAACGAAGAGCTGGAAGCCCAGTGCCGAGCAGATTGACCAAGACCACAGCAGCAGCGACAGCTGGAATAACAACGACGCTGCTGCCTCCCTGGAAAATTCCGCTTCCTCCGACGAGGAGGACATGGGCTCGGAGACAAGAGCCATCTACTCCATCGTGCTCAAGCTTCCGGGTCACAGCACCATCCTCAGCTCCACCAAGTTACCCTCGTCAGACAACCTGCAGGTGCCGGAGGAGGAGCTGGGGGCAGTGGACTTAGAGACGAAAGCCAGCAAACTCCAGGCCCAAAAGAGCATGGACGACGGAGGCAGTTTTCAGAAAAGCTTCTCCAAGCTTCCCATCCAGTTGGAGTCAGCCGTGGACACGGCCAAGGCCTCTGATGTCAACTCCTCAGTGGGCAAGGCCACGGCCACTCTGCCTCTGTCCTTTAAGGAAGCTACTCTGGCCAAGAGGTTTGCTCTGAAGACCAGAAGCCAGATCACTAAGCGGAAACGGATGTCCCTCGTCAAGGAGAAGAAGGCGGCCCAGACCCTCAGCGCCATCTTGCTTGCCTTCATTATCACCTGGACCCCCTACAACATTATGGTTCTGGTGAACACCTTTTGTGACAGCTGCATCCCCAAAACCTATTGGAATCTGGGCTATTGGCTGTGCTACATCAACAGCACCGTGAACCCCGTGTGCTATGCCCTGTGCAACAAAACATTCAGAACCACTTTCAAGATGCTACTGTTGTGCCAGTGTGACAAAAGGAAGCGGCGCAAGCAGCAGTACCAGCAAAGACAGTCAGTCATTTTCCACAAACGGGCGCCCGAGCAGGCCTTGTAGGATGAGGTGTGTTGTCAGTAGCAGTCACCAAACGCACACATCAACCCACAGACCTTAGGAGGGAGTGAGGCGAGGGCGGGGGGTGATTTCTGGCTCTGATAAAAAATGTCTTTATCACCCAGATGTGAAAGAAGCTGCCTGTTTACCGATCCATTAAATAAATCCATTTTCATATCAAAAGTCAAATACCAATTCAGCCAAAAATAAATAAATAAGCATATTACTGGATATGAAGAAATTTATTCTGAAATAGACTTTGTTTTTTCTTAAAGAGAAAGAAATAATTGTTTCATAGCAATTATATACCCAAATTGGTCTGCCTGGGCCTTTTCATTCCCATTAGCTCTGGAATCTCGGTGAGGATAACTAGCTGGCCCAGTTGCCCTGTCCTCCCCAAGGGTCCCCAAAGTGTCGATCCACATCCCACGTGGAACACGTCAGGCTAGTGAATCCGTGGTTCTGAAATTCTTTCGTACGTTGCAAAGCCTCACCTTCTCATCCCTGTAGAGCTCCCCGTCTTCTCGTTGGTGTGTCGTTGAACTCTATTTGTGGACTTGATTCTTGATTCTTGCAAAGTACTGTTTTGTGCAGTTCAAGTTTCGTACAAATAAAAGATGCATAAGTGTATATGTATATATATGTGTGTGCGTGTGTGTGTGTGAATTCCACGCACACACACACAGTGTATATAATACAGTGGGAATCACTGAACCGGCAAATTATTCCGGCAATATATTCTTTCAGTACTCTGACGTTTCTCTCGGATCCTAACACAACGTAAAAGTGAACTTAAACCCCGTGTAGTGTTTTGGAGACCAGGGCTGTTTTCCCGGAGACTATGCGGCAGGGAACAGCCAGGCCCTCTGGGCAGGTCTGTGTGGAGCGGTCAGCCTGGTGAGTCAGATGAGCACCAAGGTTCGACCAGACTCTGAGTAAGCTGTTACCTCTGTGGACACCCTCAACAGAGCTAAATCGAATGGGGGCCCCTCTGAGCTCTAAGAATGAACCACATCCGCATGTCTGAATTTAATGGTCCAAATCTGAATGTTTCCAAACAAAACCTTTGCTATCTTACCTGCTTGAAACTCAGTAATAGTGACACGTTTGAATGGCATACACAGCATTACGTGGAGCAAAGCAGAAGAGACCTTCTGAGGGGCAAAGAAGAACACGAGATTCGATTTCTTGCTACTTGACATATTTAAATGAAAAAGGGCTTACACCTTTTGTCACTTAGCTGGGGCCAGTGCTTTCTGCTGTTCATTGCGCAACCTTTACCCAGGAATGGGTGGGGTTCGTGAAGTCATAAGTCCTCTGAAGAAAGTATTACACCTTGAAAAGTATTGCTTCAAATTGATTTCCCTAGTACATTTCTAAAAAGTGATTTTGTATTCTCTTCTGAATTGGCCCAAACGCTAACTGTTCTATTTGGGGGAGGGGAGGGCTGCTGCTGTAGCCGTCGTCTGTGTTGCTGCTGTAGGTGTCAGGGTTCTTTTTTTTTCCTTTTGTGGGCTGTGTGGGGAGTGGGAGGGGTGGGAGGTGGGGGGCTGAGGAGAAATCTTCCCTCTGTACAGGGTCTCCGTGGTGTGAACCCGGAGCCAGGGTAGAAGCTGCTTTTGTGTTCAGTGTGAGCTGGTGTTTACAGCAGATGTTGACAACAGTGGAAGTGTACTCAGTGGTGTCTGTGTTTCTGAACTATTTAATTTTGTGTTCTGTTTATATGAAGATGTATTTATGCATATTTCACCGAGTCCTATTTAATGTTGATAAATATTACTCTTTAGTATTCAGCAGGTGGTGTCCCTTGAAAGTGATTCTTTAAGGTCCACTTGAGCAATGGGTAGGGTATATCGAGCTTTCTTGTGGCTAAGAAGAGGAAAAAGTCATCCTGTTGGTGCCAGGAGGTACCTAACTCTTTCTAGGTAATCAAAAGTCAACTTTAACTTCAACATAATGGTTTAATACCGTTCTAGTTAAACCTGATGGGAACCGGTCAAAGCAACCCTCCACCAGTGTATTTGAAATCACATGACAAGGGCAAAAAAAAGGCAAATCGGCATAATTGAAAGAATTATTTTTTTGGCCCACGTTCGACCAAAGAATAAGAAAAAACAGAGACTATTTTCTAACATGTATAGCAAACTACAGAATGTTATGTTATTAACCTGTGAAATGTCTAGTGAGCAAGTGCATCTATATTTTATTACTCACGTTGGCCTGGCACTAATAAATTTGTGAATGCTGATTCAAGTCTCCCTGTACATCAGTAATTCCCATTCTCTTTGAATCTCCTATCTTGCCTCCCTCTCAAAAGACTGTTTCCTGTATTTAAAAAGAAATAGAATTAAACTTAAGAAATGAAGAAACGTAAGCTTTAGCAGAACTGTGAAGGTTAATAACAACTCTACTTAAATATGATTATCTCCTCATCCTTGTCCTTTATATGATGCTGAGAATGGAAGAAAAGAAAGACGTCTAAGACGTCAGCTCTTCTGTTACTGGTTTAATTATCGAATTATTTTTAAATCTCTTGTGAATGAAAACTGCTTTTAAATACTGTCTACTGACTCTGTTTATAGAAATGTATGTCCAACTCTTAGGTCATTTTCAGAAAAAGAAAATAAGAAAAACAGATTCTTTTGAGTTTGGAAAATTTAGGAGTGTAATCAAAGATGTAGTGAAGTGTTTAAAACCAGACATAGCTACTCATGCATTTCTCAAAGGACTTGTCACTAGAAAAGGTATTCAGCATTTACATAAGATCATCCCCCCAGACGGAAATCAAATTGTTTTCAATCCATATGAATGAGGTTTGCAGAGCTTTCATGATTATCCACTTTAATTGAGAGTAAAATAATCAAACCTAAATAAACTACACGTGAAGAAAGCACCCCCAACACACACACACACACACACACGCACACACGTGTGCACGCGCGCACCCCCGACCCTGTTCTCCCATTCTCTATTCTCCAGGGTCTACCAGATGGATAAGAGAAGTGAGCTTTCTGGTCCTGTATTCCCCTTGGCTCTGCTCTCTTTTATCCATCACCTATCTGTAGTCTTTCTGCTGGTTCACCATATTACCCTGAATCATCCTTGACTTCAAATCTAGCCTTGAGTCTCCAGATAAGTTCCATTTCTATTTACTCTTTCACATATAATAGTTCTAGACTCTCACAGAAAAAAAAAAAAAAAAGAAAGCATAAGAAGCTGCAGGGGCTAAAGATCTAGAAGGTATAGCAGCTTTCTCTGTCCACCCCTCTGTGTGCAGATGGGCAAGTTCATTGCTCTGGAGAAGGATGAGAGCCCTTTGTGCATCACTTGTGAGAAGGGGGAGGGCACAGCTCTGATGCAGAGTTAGCTGCCTCGGGTCAATCTCAGGAAGGAAAAGGGTGCCAAGGCACAGGCACAGTGGAGAAGCCTGATGGAGACAACACGAGACGGAGGCAGAGCCTCCGGATCATTCTGGGTGCTCCATACTTATCCGAGTAGAGACGATTCCCAGATGGGGACGTATGGCTGAGAAACTGGACAGTACATCCCAGGAGCTTCAGAGGACAAGTGAAGGTATCACAAAGAAGCTCTAACTTAGCATAAGGAGCCCTGAGCTTTTGGCCCAGTTCTGTCACCAGGTAATTACATGGCCTCTGCCACGCGTGCCATTTACCCTTAAACTCAATGGGTTGTCTCCATACACTCTTACTCATTAACAACATGAAAGCATCTCAATTTGCCTTCTAATAGCAAACAGGTGAAATAGAGTCAGGGCGGTAGGTAAATAACTACCATGATGAATGTAAATGCTCTAACTGAAGAACACTTGAAAAATTCTGATTTTATGTATCCCTCAGAGTTATTTACTTCTATTTCAGTGCAATGATCTCTAAGGAACTCTCACAGTTTGTTGGTAAACCTGGAATTTTATTTCAAATACCGCTTTATTCCAGGATGATCACCTAAGGCCTGACAACCTTACAAGTAGAGCTGCTGGGTAGCGGGTGTTTGGTTTCTCGGTGGTATTTCTCGAAATGGACTGAAACTGTATAGAATACAGCACCCAAAATGCTGGTCCTTTCTTCAGCCTGACAGCCCTACTTGTACCACCTCCTCTAAAACCATATTTTTTCTCATATATGTCACGCGTGACAAGCTTGGCACAGCCGTACAAACGCCACCCCATCGTCGGATGCAGGTCAATTTTACTCCTTGCCTTTATGGACCTAGGTTATGCTGTCTCTCTTGGTGTTTTCATGCCTCTGTTTTGTAGGAATTCCGCCTCTACTGGGACTCATGCTGTGAGAATAAATATTCCAGCCCTAAGAGGTTGGCTCCAGGGACAGAAGCCCAGGGCTCTTGAGAGCTAGGAATATTCCATTTTATTTTTCTGGCTTTAGTGTCACTGCCTGAGAAAGGAGGCTCGTGTTGAGATAATAAAGATGAAAAAAGAAAAACAAGTTCCCAAAGTGACTGTGTTCAACATAAGTTTGGAACTGCATAATATTTTGTCACCAGGCTCCAAGATGGACAAGGGTTAGACTTGTTAACTGGACACACATTACATTCACAGCTTCACACACACAGATAGACAGTGCACTCGGACATGTGGAAGCGGACACCCAAGCACTTTAGCACAATGTTAGGACTGTGGTCACTCTGGTAGAACCGGGAAGACTCAGCACAGAATTCAGACCCTACAGTTCTTGGCCTGGGCTGGGAACTCCCCAAATAATCCCCCAGATCCAGGGCAGCTCTCATCTGAGTTACACAAGACGTTCTATACGAACGGGAAATGGAAAAGGAGGCTATACTCTCAGCTGCAAAGAAGTATTAATAACACTTCCCTCACCCAAATAATCTTATCTTAAGCTTAAAAGATTATCCTCAGAATATAAAGCTTTATTTTTGTTCTTTCTTGAAGTCCAAAATACTTAATCATTCTCGCAATTTACATACCAAACCCCGAACTATTTTTATCCTAGATTCTGTGATTTCCTTAATGATAGAAAGCAGGTCTTCCTCATCCTGTGGCTGGCACATTATCTGTCAAACAGTAGACATTCAATAAATGCTGTTGAATGTTTAATAAACTCCTTATAATTAATATAGCAAATATTTATCAGAATTATGTGTACGTCAATGCCCCACACTTCGACTGTAGCCGGAGGGCATTGAGCTGGGAAAGTAAATTAAGGGAAAAATGGTTCATTGATATGATGGTTTCCTAATAAAGTATTACTAAGCAACAAGGAGAAATATTTTAATAGATTTGAAGTAGTAAATGTAATTAAGAGGACAGGAAGGAAAGAAAATCAACTCTATCCCTAGAATTTGGAAACGTTTTACCAGGTTGGTCAACTCTACTTGATCCTAGTAAGGGAAATACTGAGAGAGCCTGGAGAGTCTATACATATAAGTCTTCTGTTTGTACAGGTGAAGTTCTGTAATTTGGCTTAAAACATCCTTGCATGTAGTTTTGCTTGGCATGAAGGTTAGGAGAGAATCCATACTGTTCTGCAAGCATTAAACAAAGCCCTCTCTTCATATCCTCTGTTCATTCCTCATGTAACACGTGGATATTTTCAGCCTCCTACGTACAACACTCCAGAGAAATTTCTTTGGGGCTTGTGCTTAGAGCTATGGCAAGGCAACGTTTTCAGGAATGCCCCCCCCCCCCACTTTTTCAAACACATGGAAACTGTCTCTAAGTTTGGTGCAGGTTCGAGGAATAATAATTAAAATAGGCTTCAAGTTGGTGAATCAGCACATTGATTTTTCTTGGCAGAAAGCTTTCTGGGAAATGTCTGTGAAATGTTCAGTGATACTCACATCCTTCTAATTTATGAGGGTGTAGAAATCACTGTCCAAAGAGATGGCTATATATTTGCTTTGTAAGCAAAAGGCATGTATCATAGTTGCATCTAAAATAGTGTCCCCATCTTTATCAAAGGCACTGAATTTTAACTGTTTTTATTTCCTAGTGTCCAGCACTTCCTCAGTAGTCATTTTAGGTATGTCATATGCCATTTTTATTCCTTCTTCTAAAAATAATTCTATTGTCTGTACTATAAAATGATGCCTGCAACTTTGTGGTGATATTATCCCCTAAGTTTAATAGTGAAATAAGGAAATAAAACTATAAATAAACAAAGAATGTGGTTGACTTTCTTTTTAATCCGAGGTCTATACTACAGCAACAGTTTTTTTATTGTATAAAAGGGTGGAGTACATTGAAGGGATAATTCTGAAACAGACCTTTATTTGCATTGACTTCTCTGTTTTTTACATGTACTAGAACTTTCTTCAACAATGAACATTGCTGCTGCCATAACTCAAAATAATACTCTGTGTTTTGGACTATGAGTTAAGCATGTATTAACTATATCTGCAGACATAATCCTAATTTTAAGACTGCAAGTAAAGAAAAATATTTCTCTCTAGATATATACTATGGACCTAACACAAATAGATTACTAGTTACTTCTCCAGCAAAGATGGGTTTATTTGGGGTCTGCATCCTGGCAAGCCTCATGCAAGTCCCCAGACAGCAAGGGAAGAACACTTTTACAGCGGGCTGCGGGGATGGGGGGAGTGGGATTTGGGAGGGCTCTAGTAAACAGAGTCCATAGCTTGCTATGGGCTGAGTCCTTGCCAGGAGAAGAGTTTTCCTTCTTCCTGTTGGGCTCTGCTGTCCTCACAGGACTTGAGAGCTCCCCCTTCTGGTTTTCCAACTCCCTTTGAGGTTTCTGTTTATTAATTTTTTAATAATACTTTGAAGTGGGTTTTATTTTCCTCTTTTTAAAAGAAATGCTTATTATCGTCCTTTCCCCCTTTGCTGTTTCCTTTGCTGTGCAGAAGCTTTTTAGGTTGATGTGATCCCACTTGTTAATGTTTGCTTTCATTTCTTTTTTTAAGTTTTTAAAAATTTTTATTTATTTTTAAAATATTCATTTATTTGGTTGCGGCAGGTGGGCTCCTTAGTTGCGGCATATGAACTCTCAGATGCGGCATGCATGCGGGATCTAGTTCCCTAACCAGGGGTCGAACCCGGACCCCCTGCACTGGGAATGCAGAGTCTTATCCACTGCACCACCAGGGAAGTCCCTGCTTTCATTTCTTTTGCTTTTGGTGTTAGATCCAAAAAATCATTGCCAAGACTGATGTTAAGGAGCTTACTACCTATTTTCTTTCTAGGAGTTTTATGGTTTCAGGTCTTCTATTCAAGACCCTAATCCATTTTGAATTCATTTTTGTGTACGATGTAAGATAGTGGTCCAGTTTGATTCTTTTGCATGCAGCTGTCCACTTTTCCCAGCAGCATTGATTGCAGAGACTATCCTTTCCCCTGTTGTATATTCTTGGCTTGTTTGTTGTAAATTACTTGACCATAAATGTGTGGGTTTATTTCCAGGCTCTCTATTCTGTTGCACTGATCTGTGTGTCTGTTTTTATGCCAATACCATACTGCTTTGATTACTACAGCTTTGTAATAGAATTTGAAAGTAAGGAGTGTGATGCCTACAGCTTTGTTCTTCTTTCTCAAGGTTGTTTAGGCTATTCAGGGTCTTTTTTGTTTCTGTACAAATTTGAGGATTGTTGTTCCCTTTTTCTATGAAAAATGCATTAGAATTTTGATAGGAATTGTACTGACTCCTATAGATTCCTTTGGGTAGTATGGAGATATTAACAATATTAATTCTTCCAATCCATGAGGATGAACTATCTTTCCATTTATTTGTATCTTCTCCAATTTCTATCACCTATGTGGTATTATGGATATTGTTATTCCGAATCAGCGTACATAAGTTGAGATAAAACAAGTGACTAATCAGATACTTGAATTCAATTAGAGAACCAGAATTGCCAGTGTGGAGGAAAGGAGATACAGATGTAACAGAAGAAATTGAGTAAAAACTATACGGCTCTCTGTATGAGTTGGATGTATCAATATAAACTCCCAGAGTGTTCTACCATATATGTAATTTCTAGCTCTTCCCACAGAAAAGAACTAGAGACAGTGATCAACTCAGTAGCAAGGAGGATTCCTAACATCCCAACGGTAGTCTTTAATAAAGGAAACCAAGCCTTCCTGAAGAAATAGCTGATTCTAGTCTTGGGCAGGCAATGTACAAGATGGGCTTGAAACATCTTGCCAAAGTAGATATCAAGGAAGCATTCAGGCTACTAGAAAAGATATTTACATAAGCAAACAGTTGATATCTAGCAGAAGTGGCACAGCAGGGCAGTGGGAAAATAACATTCTTCTTAATAAGTGGTACTTAAATATCTACATGGGAAAAAGACTTCTACTTCACTACATACTAAAGTAAATTACGGGTGGATTAAAGACCCAAATTAAGAAGTCAAAGTTAGAAAGCCTTTAGAAGATAAAAGTTGGAAAGTTGTTAAGAGAATATTTTCATGACCCTGAAGGAGAGAAAAACTTCTTAAACAAGATTCAAAAAGCATTAGCCACAAAGGAGGACAAGACATAAAGTGAAAAGAAAGCCATGATGGAAGAGATCATGCCAAAACATATAACAACATTGAGCAAATATAGAATATATGAAGAATTTCTGTAAATCAGTAAGAAAAAACTGCAGGAGATAAAAATTCCTTACTATTCCTCACATTGAAAGGTGGCATCTAATTTCCCTTCCCTTGAATCAGGCTGGACTTAGTGACTTGCTTGATTAATAGAACACATCTGGGACGTGCAAGACTAGATCAGAAGAAGCCTCGCACCTCCCACCCGGATGTCTTGCAATGCTTGCACTGGGGGAAACCAGCTGCTATGTAAGAAGTCTAACAACACTGAGACCACCATGCTGTGAGGAAGCCCTTCTCCAGGAAGTCCAAACCCCAGCCTTAAATCATCCCAGCTGAGGCCAAGCGCCGCTCATATTGAAGATTCATGAGCAAAGTACATTATTGTCGATATTAAGCCACTAAGTTTTAGGGTGTTTTTTATGCAGCAATAAAGAACTGAAATAGCAACCCAGTTAAAAAAAAAAAAAGACGAAAGATTTGAACGGTGGTTTCCAGAGGCTTGGGTAGTAGAAATAGGGAGAAGTTGGTAAAAGGGTACAAACATTCAGTTACAAGATGAATAAAGCCTCAGGATCTAATGTATAACATGGTGACTATAGGTGATAGCACTGCATTATATAATTAAAGTTTGCTAAGAAGGTAGAAGTTATATGTTCTTACCCAAAGAAAAAAAGAGTAAATATGTGAGGTAATGGATATATTAATTAAAATGAGGAGAATTATTTCACTATGTATACTCATATCAAATATCACACTGTACACTTTTTTAAAATTTATTTATTTTTGGCTGCATTGGGTCTTTGTTGCTGCACGCGGGCTTTCTCTAGTTGCGGCGAGCGGGGGCTCCTCTTCGTTGCGGTGCGCGGGCTTCTCATCGCAGTGGCTTCTCTTGTTGCGGAGCACGGGCTCTAGGTGGGCGGGCTTCAGTAGTTGTGGCACACGGGTTCAGTAGTTGTTGCTCACAGGCTTAGATGCTTCGCGGCATGTGGGATCTTCCAAGACCAGGGCTCGAACCCGTGTCCCCTGCATTGGCAGGCGGATTCTTAACCACTGCATCACTAGGGAAGTCCCCACACTGTACACTTTAAATATCTTACATTTTATTCATCAATCATACCTCAAGAAAGCTGGCAAAAATAAAAGTTCACTTAAAAAAAAGCAAATTAAGTCAAATAACAGCCAAGATGGTTCAAGAGTACATTTAGATGGCACAATTATTTTAAAAATAGCATCAGCGGAGGCAGAATGGCGGATACATGTAGGGCAGAAGGAAAAGATTCCCATTGGACAGGAGCCCTGGGAAGATTTTTTTAAGGTGTTAATAATGTCTTTTTTTAATTTCCCCCAGGTGATGGTTACACAGGTATACCATAGTATATATGTGTTTTGTGTGCTTTTCGGTAAATATATTTCACAAGTTAAAAAAGAGAGAGAGGACTTTGACAAGCAACCCTCCCTCCAGCTGCATCTGTGCACAAGGTCTGTTCTCTTGTTGCTGTGCATGAGGTGCTCTGGCTGTTGCAAAGGCAAGCTCTGCTCCCTAGGACATCGCTCCAGCCGCTCTCCCCTGTCCTGGATCAGTATGTTCACCTCTCTGTTAGGCCTGGTCACCTCCCTCCCTCCGGCTGCTGCCCCATCTCTCCTTCCCTTTAAAACACTGTCAGAGGCTCGTCTAAACTCCCCTGCACTGCTCCTCCAGTTCTATCTAGAACCCACTCCAATCAGGCTTCACCCCCACCATTCACCCAGCTGCTCGGTCAAGGTCACTCGTGGCCTCCATGGTGTTGAATCCAGGGAAACCCCCCCCCCCCCCAAGTCCTCATCTTGTCCCATCAGCATTTGGTACAGCCGATCATCCCCTTCTCCATGAAACACTCCCTTCCCTTGGCTTTACCGCCCTCCCACTTCCAGGTTTTCCTCTTACCTCCTAGCTTCTCTGGCTTGGGCTACTCCCTACCTCAATCCCAACACACCCACATGTTTTGCTGTTTTCACCTTCACTCTCTGGATGGTCTCATCTAGTTCCAAGGCTTTAAATGCCGTCTCTCCATGACTCCCCACCCTTGATTTCCAGCCTAGACCTCCTGTGAATTCTTGTCTCTTTTATCCTCAGCATCTAACCAGCAACACCACTAGAGGTCATCTGTTCAGCTCTAACTGGACATGTCCCAAGGTGAGCTCTTCATCTCCCCCTCCCGGAACGTGCTTCTCCAACAGCCTTCCCCAACCTGACAATTCCAACCTTTCTGATGGTCAGAAACTTGTGAGTTTCCCTCGAACCCCACATCCAATCAAACAGTAAGTCCTATCCGCTCTGGCTTCAACTTAGAACCAGAATCCAGCCTCTTCTCACCGCCAGCACCCTGGTCTCCTGATATCACAATAGCCCCTACCTGGTCCCGTGACTCCTCTCTTGTCCCCTGCTGTCTTTTCTCAGCTGCAGCAGCTAAAAAGATTCAGTTATTGGGTGTCCGTCCTGCCACTCCCAGGCCAGGAGCCCTCCTGCCTTCCCCTCCCTTGGAGGAAAAGCACACGTCCCACTACGGGTTCCTCCCAGGACTCATCCCACTCTGCCCTCCCCCCCATCCCAGCTCCCTGGCCTATTTGAATCCCTTGAACACACCTGTGCGCCTGCTGTTTGCTCCACCCAGGATGCTCTTCTCCCAGACAGGTATTTCCATCAGAGCAGTGGGAGTGGAGTCTAGACAAGCATCTGACAGTGCTTGCTTTAAGGAGAAGAAGAGATGGGGTAGTAGCTGGAGAGAGATGGGAGGGTCCAGATCCAAGTGATGTAAACATGTTGACGATCGGTCACCCCACAATAGACTGTAAACTCCAAGCCGGCAGGCTTTTTGTAGGTTTTCTTCACTGCAGTATTCCTGGGCCTAGAATAGTCCCTAGCACGTTTAATAAAAAAAAAAAAAAAAAAAAAAAAAAAAGGTGACTTGTACCAGCACATAGTGGAACAGCAGAAGTGAGGATTTGCACCCGGGTGTCCCTGACCACTGATCTTTAGACACCAACTAGGAAACTGAAAGGGGCGGGGCCTGTGAGGGGCGGGTCAGGATCTGGAAGCCCCGCCCCCGGCTCTGGCTTGCTTTCTTCTTCTCTAAATTCCACCTGGGAAACCAAGCAGGTGGCAAGGCTCAGAGAGCACTGCGAGACCTTTCCTCCCCGGGTCGCCAGGTGACGACAGAGCCCGCTGGGCTCACCTGCCCACCAGTGGCTGAAGCAGTCCCAGGGCTGGCCACCTGAGGTTGCCTAGGGTCCCAGGCTCCTGCCATTTCCTCTGGCAAGTACTGGGGCCCAGCAGGCCAGAATGACAACTCCCAGGACCATGGAAAGAGCCCTGAGGGAGGAACGGAGGGCCCTGGGCAGAGCAACCTACAGCAAAACCTGAAGGAGGAGGCATCCACGTGAAGAGTTCAGTGGTATCCAAGCCTGGGACTTTGGAAGGCTGGGGAGGGGGCACCCTTGGAAGAACAGACAGAGGCCAGTGTGGCTGGACTGAGGGGAGCAGGCCAGGTGGGCTGCTGGCAGGACGAGGGGCTTGAGGTCTGGCTAAGGACTGGGGCTTTTCCACAAAATGCTGCTGAGTTCCTGTCTGTTAGCAGAGCGACAGGAGAAGGTCTGTCTTTTAAATATCCCTCCTTTGGATCAGAGGGAGTGAGAAACAGAAGCAAAGAGCACGAATCAGGGACAGTGTCCATGGTGGCCTGAACTAAGAGAGGAGGGATGCATTTTGAAGTTGGGATCCAGGGAAGGGGACGAGTTGATTGCATGTGGGGGTGAGGAGGAAAGGGAACAGACAGAGTCCGAAGGTTCTGGCTTGAGCAGGTGGGGAAATGGAGCTACATGGATGTTGGGGGAGGGATGGGAAGACAGGTCCAGAAGGCAGTTTGGGGCCAATTAAAAGTTAAACACTTCTGGGGCTTCCCTGGTGGCGCAGTGGTTGAGAGTCCGCCTGCTGATGCAGGGGACGTGGGTTCGTGCCCCGGTCCGGGAAGATCCCACATGTCGCAGAGCGGCTGGGCCCGTGAGCCATGCCACAACAGTGAGAGGCCCGTGTACCGCAAAAAAAAAAAAAAAAAAAAAAAAAAGGTTAGACACTTCTGAGGTTAGATCAGCTCTGATCTACTTTCCAATGAAGTCCCTGGGAGAAACTGCTTACCAGAGGATTTCAAGTGAGGATGAGGATACTCTTACCCCAGCTGATTAAACAGCATCTTGTTCCTGGTGAAGTTGACTGTTTATACTGGGGTTGGGCCTGTATAAAATGTTCCAGCCAGCCTCAGTATTGAGGAGAGGTATTTAAGGACAGGAACATAAAGGCAGAAGCAAATGAGACTGTCATGTCTGTGTGCTGATGGCAGCCTGTCATCTGCCAGTCTGTCCCTGGGCCACTGTGAGTCCAGCCAGAGAAGCCAAGCTTGTCAGGCTGTGAGCCCCGTGAAGGCAGCGGTCTCACTGCGGCCAGCACAGTGGACAGTGGAGCCAGACTGTGTGAGTCTGTCATCCCAGCTCCTGCTACCTGTATAGCTTGTGTCACTGTGTCCTAACCTCCTGGGTTAAGGCTGGAACACTTCTCATCAGATTTGCTTTGGAAATTAGAAGACCTAAGATCTTAGGAAGCTCTTGCCCATCCCTCCCTATGGGGGCGGTTTTCTTCTGGGCTCCCAGAGTGAGCACTGGCGTCATACACACACACAAACACTCACAAACACACACATGTGCACAGTGACATTAAATAAGGACTACAGAACAGGATCAGAAGACGAACAGACATGGGGGAGGTAATGCGAGAAAGGAAAGAAAGGTTGGATGCAGGACCTACATGTGACACGACTCCCACACTTTTCAGATCTTATCCCAACTATGCCTGAGGACATCCCTCAAAATACATGCTAGAATAATTCCTACTGTGCAGGTGGGGAGACAGGTCCTGAGAGACACAGTGACTTATCCAGGATGGAGAACAGGTAAAATGGGGAATTGAGTCTGGAACCCAGGTCTGCCTCCTCAAAGCTGCACTCAGACCCTCCCTCCCCGGGAGCGGCGGAGAGGGCTGTGAGGTGTGACTGTGTGAGATATGGGGTTGCGTGGAGAAGGGGTGAGCCGTCGGCAGCCCAGAGAGCTGTGTGTAGCGGTGTTGTCTGAGGAGGAGATTCAAGTAAGGGGCCCCCAGGAAGTGAAGTCACCTCCTTGGCAACAGACCCCAACAGAACTCTGAGCCCCGGGAGCCAGGCACACACGTTCTAGCGACAGCCCCACAGCCGGCTCACTTGGCTGGAGACGCTTCACAGAGGCGGATGTTCTCCTGCTGTGTCCTGACTTCCCAGGGCTTCTGCTTCAGGAAACCCCTGAGTGGGAGGTTTCTCAGATGCGTTAGGTGGTTCAATACTTAACCTGGATGACTCTGGTCCTTTACCAAGAGGTCCCTAAGGGAACACGAGGTGGCCTAGAGCAGGCCAATCCAGGCCTGGCCGCGTCTGGGAGCCCTCCCTGGGCAGCCTCACATCCCTGCATCTCCATGTGGGGGGAAGGGGGACTTGAGGGGAGGTTTCCCCTCTGGGCAGGAACGGATGGATGGGAACTTGGTCAGCTGGTGGTCCTGTCATGATCACACTCAGGCACAAGGGTGACGGAGGATTCCTGAGGTGTCTTTTATCAGTGCCAGTGTGGATCCAAGGCCCTCAGGTTGTCATCTTTTTTCCCTCCTTGGAGGAGGTCGGTGCAGAGAGTGGTGTGCGTGTGTCTGCAGGGGAGATGGCTGGTGGGTCTGAGGGGCAGCGCAGGCGGCAGGCAGGGCTCTGAGACTTCACAGGGTTCCACACAGGAGATCGCACAGGAGCTGGTCCATGGCGCCCCCTGCTCCATCTCCCTGCAGGAGGGGCAGGAGCCCCACACCAGCAACAGAGCCCAGGGCAGGCTCAGGGTGAGTGCCAGCGAGGAGGAGACTGCACAACCAGGAAGCCCCAGAGCCGCCCTGCCCCTCCCCTGGGTCCCTCCTGGCGTCCTGCTCCCAAAGGAATCTGGGCCCCCATCTCCTCTCCCGCCTGCCCTCACGGCCCAGGCCCTGCCCGGTCCAGATGCAAAGTCACTATCCACATATACGTGGGAATCTCAGAAAGAGACTTTCATAGGATTCCACTTCATTTTTTTTTAATTTATTTATTTTTGGCTGCGGTGGGTCTTCATAGCTGCGTGCGGGCTTTCTCTAGTTGCAGAGAGCAGGGACTACTCTTCGTTGCAGTGCTCGCGGGCTCTAGAGCACAGGCTCAGTAGTTGTGGCACACGGGCTTAGTTGCTCCGTGGCATGTGGGATCTTCCCGGACCAGGGCTCAAACCCGTGTCCCCTGCATTGGCAGGCGGATTCTTAACCACTGAGCCACCAGGGAAGCCCCCACTTAATGTTAAGTCAACTTTGTTTCTGCATTTTTCTACAGATTTTCCTCTTTTAACTCCATCCTCAGGTGTCCATGTTGGCCTGACTAACCTGATCCCTCCTGCCCCAGGGAGACTCTGTGTTCTCATCCCCAGAATGGGATGTTTTGATAACAATCACAGGGATGATGCAGTTAATACAGGGGGAGCTGTCAATGCTGTGCTACAAACTGCCCCGAGATAGTAACACATGTAACCATCGCCCACCGCCAGTTCTACTTGTGAAGCCAAAACCTTTATTCTGCTGAGGGCACTCCTGTCCCACCTCTTGCCACAAGTCTCTGAGGCTTGGGGATTCAGTCTCAGCTCCAGCTCCAGCCCTCCTGGTGTCCTTCACGCTGCCTCTGACTCATGTCCCTGCTCTGTTCCACCCCAGGGGGAAAACGTGTCCACAGGGGACAGGAATGTGACCCGCATGGTGTGGAGCGTCCAGGCAGGCAGGCTGGAGAAGCTGGTGGGAAACCTGGTGCCTGCCTTCCTGGGCAGGGCCCCCTCCGACCTCCCCACATTCCTGGGCACCTACAGGGCTTTCCCTACCACCCAGCAGATGCTGGAGCTTCTCTTCACAAGGTGAGCACTTTTTCCCGATGGGACACTGGTGACTCGGCCACCTTCTAGCCGTGAGGTTTTGGAATGTCACTCCACCTCTCTGAGCCTCAGCTGGCCCCTCTGCACACTAGGGTAAAGAGAGGACCAGCCCCCTACGGTGACTGTAGAGACCAGTGGGTCCTTCACGGAAAGTGCTTTCTGGGGGCCTGGCCTGTGGAAAGGTCTGCTGGAGGGGCCGTGGTTGTGCTAATTCATCATGTCCCTCCTCCCCATGAGGAAGCCTCCGCCTCAGTTGTCACTGTGCCTCTCACCTTGAGATGAACTCTTTTCCCAGTTGAATGGTGATGGGTGATTCCATTAGGGGTGCCCTGTCCTGGATGGGTGAGAGCAAGTGTTCCTGGGAGTGGGCAGTGGGGCCCCAGGCCACTCAGATGTGTGCGATGGGGCTGGTGGGGCTCATTCATTCTTCATATAGAGGAAGGCCACTAGGTGCAGGCGCTTTTCTAGGCACACCCATCTTTAATGCATCGAGCAGACATCAGTCCTGCCCTCCAGGGCTTCCGTTCTACCGGGGGTCACACCGTCACGCCAGCTATCACATCCAGGTGTGTCCTCAGGACAGTCCATGTGACGCCTTCCTGGCCTCCTCTAGTTATGGATGCATCCTCCCTTACTCTGATGAGGACGGTGGACCCCTGCACCAGCTGAAAATGTGAGTGGGCTTTGATTCAAGAGGGAGGGACTCCCTTCTCCAAAGAAGATGCATGGAGATGTGGGGTCTGTAGATGGGCAGGGCTGGCAGAACCCTGGATCCCACTCATCTGATGGTTCGTGCTGAGGGCGGAGGTCTGAGGGCTTCTCCTGGAAAAGAGGAAAGGAGTCCAAGAGAGCTGCAGACGGGGCAGGGGTGCTGCGAGGAGCATCCGGGAGGTCAGAGGTCAGGGTCAGCCCCTAAGAGAGTCCACACCCATCCCCTCTCCCACACCCAGCCCTGCCTCCACCCCCCATTCTGAGACCCAGAACACAAGGTGTGGAGAGCATCCTGGTCACTGTCTGGTGGATCCTCACCGGTGGGTGCTCAGCTGGTGCTCGGGGACCCAGTGACACGCAGGGGGCAGCTGACCCTGCCCTGTGGGAGGTGAGTGTCAGTAGCAGGAGGAGGGCCAGGCAGGGCTCCGAGAGGATGAGGCAGCATGTGAGTGTAGGAGATAAATCTGAGGTGTTAGGAGGCCCACAGGAAGCCTGGATGGGGTGTTCCCTCCTGGGTCAGATGTTCATGGAGCACCTACTGTGTTCCGAGAGGGCAGGACCAGAGCAGACACCCTGCCTGTCCTCACAGAGGTGACACCCAGTGGGGAGGGGCCAGGAGAGGGACAGAGCAGTGTGTCAGGCTTCCCTGAAGAAGTGGAGAGGTGGACACACCGTGGATCAAGGGCTGTCACTTCAGCAGGCTCGTTGCCAGCCCCTCCTCTGTGTCCAGGTCCCCTCTGCCAAGTCTGCCAGGTTAGATGGTACGTGGAGTAGAACTGGCCTCTGGATGGGCAGAAGCAGAAGGTGTAGAGGCTCAGGTCCCCGCAGGGCTGTCCTGGGGGCGCAGTGGGGAAGGAAGGCCAGGGCTCTGACTCAGCTGCCCACCTGACTCCCCCCAGGGCCGTGTCCTCCATGCTGGGCACCTGGCTGCACCATTACCCTGAGCATTTCCACCAGCCCCCAGAATTTCCCCGCCTGAAGATGCTTCTGGCTTACACAGAGCTCAACGTGCCTGGCTCAGACCTGGAGCAGCAAGCCCACCTTCTCCTGGCACAGCTGGAGCACCTGGAGCCCCCTGAGGCAGAGGGTGTTGGTGAGGGGGACTCAGGGTGGGTGAAGGGGGGCAAGTGGGGAGGGGAAGGGGCGGAGCCACACGGAACAGAGCTTCCCGAGGCTGGAACTGGGCCAGGAGCAATGAGGAGACTCAGATCACTGTTCCCCTGGACTGCAGTCTGGGAAGCCTTCCTGGGGGTGGCATCTTGGACTGAGACTTCATAGATTGGCAGTGAGAAGTTTCCTGTCTTTGGGAGGCACATGGAAAAGCAGTCCTATTGATGATATTGTCTCATCTTGGGTCTATAGCACCAGCTCCAGAAGAAGCTCTGGCAACTTCTGCAGAACTAGAGCCAGCTACACCTCTACTGCCTGCTACAGCTCCAGAGCCAGAGCAAGTCCATTTTTAATATGTTTTTTTATGATATTTACCAAATTGTTTAATCTAGATATAAAGTTCACTCAAAATAAAATTTAATAGTT
This sequence comes from Phocoena phocoena, assembly GCF_963924675.1. Classification (NCBI taxonomy): domain Eukaryota; kingdom Metazoa; phylum Chordata; class Mammalia; order Artiodactyla; family Phocoenidae; genus Phocoena; species Phocoena phocoena. Next base: position 74,148,346 of record NC_089234.1, on the reverse strand, counting down.
TGATTTTTTTAACTTGCACATGTAAATGGCAGTAAGTACATTCACAATGTTACATAACCCCCCTCTAACATGTCTTCCAGAACATTTGCATCCTTTTTGTCCCTGAATAATATTCCATTCTGGGAACACACCGCATTGGGTTCTCCTTTCATCTGTTGGTGGACATTATGAATGTTTTCACCTTTAGGCTCTTGTGAATAGTGGTGCTCTGAATATTTGTGTACCAGCATTTGAATGTCTATATTCACTTCTTTGGGGTATTGATGTAAGAGTGGAATTTTGGGGTTGACTGAAAACTGTATGCTTGTCCTTTGAAGACCTGCTGAAGTGTTACATACGGTGATTGTACCATTTGACAATCCCCCAGAATTATTTAGGTGTACAATTTCCATGCTTCATTTATGTTGCAATTTCCTCTCTCTCTCTCTCTCCCCCCCTCTCCCCGCCCCCCTCTCCCTTCCACCTGGTCTCTCACCCTGGGGAACAAGTCTATATGTTATGAGATGCTGACTGAAGAGGTCCCCGTGGCCTGGCACCGAGGGAGACCAGCAGACAGAGGAGCACCTGGGTCCTGACTCAATTGAGTCCACAGCCCCAAACCCCTGGGAGACACTGGCAGAGGCCTCCAGCTGAGTCCTGTTCAATTCCCGGCCTACAGATAGTGTGAGATAATGTTTGTTGCTTAAGCCACTAAGAGTGGCTAATGCTGTCGCACACAGTGGATCACTCACATGGCCATCAAGCACCGGGCCCTGGCCCTGCCCTCCCTACTGTCCCCTACTGTCCTCCCAAGCTCCCACCAGCCACACTGGCCCCCTTCTGACTTCCTCTCTGGCCAAACACATTCAGCTTCTATGTTTCGTGCCTTCTTCTAGGCTAATTCTCCCCAGATGTGTGCAGGGCTGGCTCCTTCTCGTCTCACTGCTGGGAACAGACATGTCACCTCAATGCAGCCTTTCCAGATCCCCTCCCCTAGTGGACTCCAGGACCCCGTTGTGGCACCCTGCTGTTTTTCGATATAGAACTTGCTGTTTCTTTCTTTTGTTTCTGTATTCTTGATTTTGTCTATTTTCCCTTCCAGACTGTGAGCTGCTAGACGGCAGGGACCCTGGTGGTTCTTTTCATCATGGCCCCCATTTGAGGGCTCAGGGCACAGCTGGTGAATGAATAGATAAGAGGCTCCATCCCACCACTGACAAGCTCAGATTTTAGAGATCGATGCTAATAAGAGGAGGTACAGGCCAGATCAGGGGCAGGGGAATTTTCAGGAGTCCAGGGGACACTCTCCTGGCCCCAGTTGCTCCAGTAGAGCACACTGGACACATCATTCCCCCTGATGGGAACCACCCATACTACACACCAAGCAGGGAAGCCACAGCACAAAACATACCTTTGTTTCAGAGAATTCAGGGCATCAACTTTCCTTGGGCCCCAGGGGGGCAATGTGACAGGATCCATAGGAACCAGGGGCTTTGAGAGTGACCTTGGAAGCTTCCCTCAACCTTCTCTTGTCCACATTGGCCCTGGGGTGTCCACTGCCCTTACAAGGACTCCTCAGCACAGCCAGTGCAATGGATCTGGCCCCAATTCCAAATGAGGCCCCTGATGGTCCAACATGGTGGTCTTTGCTTCAGTCCAAGGAAGAATGATCCAGGTTTCTGTCATTGTCTTTCTGCTTTTACATTTGTCACCGCCTCAGTGTCCCCCCTTCCCCTGACCCCATGTCCTATTGTCCCTTTCTCTGATGTTAGTGTGAGTGTCAGTGTACACTTGTGTGGACTTCCACAGAAGTCTACTCCACATGGGTGGGGGCGTACTGGGGTCCTAGGAGCTCTAATTCCAAAGCAAGCCCTGTGGGAGAGGGCAGCCCTAGCCTAGGAGGTCCAAACTCTCCCTTATTCTCAGGACTCTGCCCCTGCCCAGTGCCCTGGATTTTCCCTGCCCCTCTCTGGACCTCAGTTTTCCAATTGTACAATGATGGCTTAAACAAGGAGCTTCCAAACCCTGCACACAGTCTACCCAGCCTTCCACATCCCTGGATGTGGTATGTCTGGGAGACATGAGCACCCTCAGGCCTCCCTCACAGGTTTTAGGCACCCCAGTGGCTCTGTGGGCCCCTCTGCCCTGCAGCTAGGAAGGGGTTTCAGCCTCAACTAATCTTGTGCCCTGAAGGACAAGGGATAGTTCCCCAAGAACTGATGAGGCCTTTTAAGTAATAGAAGATGACATGGATGTGGACCAGGCCAAAGAATGGGATCTTCAGAATATACGGGCCATCTTCACCCCTGCATCTTCCATGGTACATACGAGGAGGTTTCTCTGAGATGGGGACTGTGGTGTCAAAGTTCACACAGTGTTTCAGTGCAAAACCAATAGTTCTCTTGATATTAGATTTCCATAATATAACAGAAAACCCACCCGAACAATACAGGTTCAGACAAGAGGGAGACTGTTTCCTCTCTCATGTAAAAAGATTTATGAACTTGGACAGTCCTTCCTGACCCTCAACTGCACAGCACTGTAGTCAGCCATCATTTGTCTTTCTGTCCCATCATCTTTTAGCTAGTGTCAATCCTGAAGGCTGTCTCCTAGCCCAAACTGGCTGCTGGAGCACCAGCCTAGGCCAGACATCATATCTTCATTTTTGAGGTAGGAGGGAGCAAAGATGAAGGACCAAAGGGTCCACACAGCTATCTCTGCCTATGTAAGCAATCCCGTAAGTTCCATATAATCGTTCTGTTCACGTGTGATTTGCTTAAAGTTTGCCTGGCCACTCTGTGCTGCAAGAGAGGTTAGGAATTAGAGCATTAAAATTGGTGAACTACTGGGGCTTCCCTGGCGGTCCAGTGGTTAAGACTTTGCTTTCCAATGCAGAGGGTGCGAGTTTCGATCCCTGGTTGGGGAGCTAAGATCCCATAATGCCTTGCAGCCAAAAAACCAAAACATAAAACAGAAGCAATATTGTAACGAATTCAATGAAGACTTTTTAAAAATGGTCCACATCAAAAATATCTTTTAAAAATACTGGTGAACTACTGTCCTCAATAAAACTGTGTTTGTCTTCCTAAGGAAAAAAACAGAACGAAAACTGCATGGTGATGAGCCATGCTCTTTTCCTACACTAATCACCAGGATGAAGAGTTCAAGATTGAATGTTTGTCAAATGAATTGTTCGTAATTTCCCCGACACAGTCTCTCCTTGGCGTTTTTTCATTCCTAGAGGAATTGGAGATGTGGTTTGTAACTAGGATATTCACGTGGGAAAGGTTCTTTCAATTCCTAGGCAAGCAACTGGGAACAGTTTGTTATCTTTCATCTGCCTGTACCTTGGAATCAGCTGAGAGAAAATCCTTTTCTATTCTCTAATGAAAAGGACAGACGAGGAGGGTGGGGTCTTTGGGGGAAGCAGCATGTTCAAAAAGTTGGATGAAAATTGAGTATCTGTCTTCAAAAAAAAAGAAAAAGAATCTCTGTGATCAAGGTAGTAGACCTAATGGACCCTTACATTTTCACCCTAGGGACCATGGGCCTCATGGTGATTATTAGTAAACGTGATGCACGCTAAATAAAACTCCACGTGGCACAATGTATTATTGACTGAAAACTGATGGAAGGAAAGTAGAATTTTGAAAACATTTGATTCCTGTTAACTTGACTCAGGTCGGTTGACAGCGGATAAATTATGATCACTGAAGAAATCTTACAAAGACAGCATCTATAGTCAGCAAATTATGATTTGGACAAGAAAACGTGTCATTTATTTTTTAAAAATTGATTTCAAGTAAAACGCTTTCAGGAAATTAAAAATAGACACGGGTATGCAGACCGGGGGTCCTGAGGCCTGGAGGCGCCCCGCCCCTCCCGCCCCGCCCGGCCCCGTCCGCCCCGCCCCCGCCCCCTCCCTCCCGAGGAGAGTGCGCAGGCGTGAGCGGAGGCAGGTGAGAGGGCTGCGCCGCTGGGATGCTGGGGCTCCTGAAGGCCCGCGTCCTGAGGAAAGGGAAGTTGGAGACCGGGTCCGTCCCCACGCTGTGACTCTCCCGGCGGCGGAGCCGCGCAGAGACGAGTAAGTACAGCTCTACCCGCAGCCCCTCACCGCGCGCCCCCCGGCTGCCGCCCCCCGCCTAACCAACAGCCAGGGGCCCGACCCCTCCAGCCCCGAGGAGCGCGAGCCTCCCTCGCTCCTCGGCTCCGGGACCGCCGCCACCGGCCGCAGGGTGAGGACGCCGGGCCGGGGCCACGAAGGCGGCCGTTGAGCGGTGGGCGCCTCGGGCGCTCGCAGCCCTCCCTCCTCGGCGCCCCTCGGGCCTCCTCGCGGCGGGGCTGTCCCCACGCGCCCGCGGGGGCTGGCCTCTGGGTCTGCTGCGGACGCCGGACTCGGCCCCGTCGCCGCGGGCTCGCGGGGCCTGGACGGGGAGGCGCCGCAGAGGAGCCCGAAGACGGGGCCGCGGGGCGGGCGTCTCGGGCACGGTGGGTCCAGAGGGGTGCAGGGGCCTCTGCGCTCGGGACGCGCGCGGGTGATGGGCGCGCGCACAGCTCGGGGATCCTGGACCCCCGGCCGCCAGGAGCGGTGTTCAGACGGGGGCCTCTGTGCCCTTTCCTGAAGCCCTCAGGAGGGTCAGCTCCAAAAGGCTGAAGGTTCGCTTTCAGCGTTTTCACCCTTGATTAACTGAAATGACTCGTAACTGACTCGCAGAGCGCTCTCTGGAGGGTGTGTGAGCTAGTAACATCTAACCAAAGTTTGAAATAAGGAAATTCTGTGCTTTTATATTTTTGCGTATGGAGGGCTTTTTGAACAGTTTATGTTTTTCTTGTTTGTGTTACTCTTTTCCAGCAACAGGTTGTTGCGAAGCAGCGTTACTCTAAGTTAAATGAGCGTTTAAAATTTCATGTTTGAGTAGTTATCATAGGCGCTCAAATATTTGAAAATTCTAGCTACTATTGGGCTTGGTTGGGTTTTTTTTGTTTGTTTTTCTGGGGGTTTTTTGGTAAATTTTGCATGAAGAAAGGAAGACTTCCGAATCAGGGGAAATGTTTATTTCGTGACATTCTGCTGTGCACTATTGCAATTTTGAATGTCTAATCACAGGTAAATCTCAGATTGTCTCCAGCAAGTGTGTATTTTGTTTGAGAATAGTTTGTTGTTTTGTTCTGTGGGTTTTTGTGTGCTATTCTCTTGGTACAAATCTGCCTAGTTAGCAGGCCTCAAATCATCACAGAATGTACTTAAAACTAGTGATTGGTGCAAGAGTATTCCTAGGATAAAGTTTGAAATTATATCTCTTATCACATCCCCGCAATGTAAAGATAGGCCACATCACCTGAGACAACAGCCTTGGCTCAGTTAGTAGAAACTAAAACTTTAAGAGAGAGAGAGAAAAAAAAGAAAGGAATGAGGCTTTTTTAAACTCAAGCAGGCACACTGTGAGATCTCCGTGTCTATCTGGATGTATATATGTCTGTGTGTCCAAGATATGAAATTTTGTCCCTTTTTAAAAAAAAATGTTTATTTGACTGCAACGGGTCTTCGTTATGGCTTGCGGGATCTTTTAGTTGAGGCATGTGGGATCTAGTTCCCTGACCAGGGATCGAACCCAGGCCCCCTGCATTGGGAGCACAGGGTCTTAACCACTGGACCACCAGGGAAGTCCCTATTTGTGAGTTAACTTTTATAAGTGGTGTTGGTAGGGTCCAGCCTCGTTCCTCTGCACATTCATATCACATTCTCCCAGCACCTTTTGTGGAAAAGACTGTCTTTTCCCCCTGAATAATCTTGCTGTTCTTGTCGAAAGTCATTTGACCATATATGTGATGGTTTCTTTCTGGGCTCTGAATTCTATTCCATTGATGTATAATTCTGTTTTTATGCCAGTACCAAACTGTTTTGATTCTTGTAGCTTTGCAGTAAGTTTTGAAATCAGGGAGTGTGCATCCTCCCACATTGTTTTTCTTGCTCAGAAGTGTTTGGCTCTTTGGGGGTCTATTCATTGTAAAGTGAGGTTTAGGATGGGGTTTTCCATTTAGGATGGGGTTTTGATAGAGATTGCATTGGAATTGTAAATTACAGTGGGTACTATTGAGATGTTAGCAGTCATAAGTCTTCCAGTCCGTGAAAATGGGATTTGTGTCATTTAGTCTCTTTCACAAATTTTGGCAGTTTTCCTTGTGTAAGTCTTCACCTCCTTGGTTACGTTAATTACTAAGTCGTTTACTCTTTCTGATGCAATTGTAAATAAAATTGTTTTCGTAGTTTCCTTTTCAGATTGATCATGTTAGTGTATAGAAATAAATGATTTTTAATGTTGACTTTGTATCCTGATACTGTGCTGAATTTATTTATTAGTTTGGACATTATTTTTGTGACGTCCTTAGGATTTGTATGCATGAGATCATGTCATGTGAGAACAGAGGTAATTCTGCTTCCTCCTTTCAAATCACTGGATGTCAGTGATTTATTCACTAACTTATTTATCGATCTATCTTTCCTAACTGCTATGGCTAAAACTACCAGTACTGTGTTGCATAGAAGTTGTAAAACCCAGCATTCGTACATGCTTCCTGATCTCAGAGGGAAAGTTTTCAGTCTTTCACCATTGAGTGTGATGTTGGCTGTGGTTTTACATATACGGCTTGAATTCTGTCATGGTAATTTTCTTCAAACCTAGTTTGTTGAGTAGTTTTCATCATGCAGAGGTGTTTAATTTTTTCAGTTGCTTTTTCTACCTTGAGATGGTCATGTTTTTTCCCCTTCATTTCATTACACCCATGCATTTTCCTAGGTTGAAACATTCTTGCATTTCAGGAAGCAATCCCACTTGTTCATGGTATTGAATTCTTATTATGTAGATAGATATAAATAATTATTATATAAATAGATATATATGCACTCCCAACCTCAGCTCAGGCTTCCTGAACCATGGTAGGGTGGCAGGTGATGGCCAGGACACAGCACTGAACCATAGAAGTTTATGCCTCCAGTTAGTCATGATTATTGTTATTATTAATCCATGACTGTTGTTTCACACAGTCGCTGACTGTCTGACTGAGACCTGCTTTCCCCCATCTCCTGCTTCTGTGTCTCTCACACTCCGCTCCTTCCTTCTGGGATTCATTCACTTCTTCCTTAAATACATCCTTCCTCACTTTCAGTGAGAGCCTGAGAGAGGCAAACTCTCTTAGTCCTTTTTATCTGAACATGTTCATATTTTGCTTTTATTCTTGAGTGATAGTTTAGGGAGAAAAATATACAGATGTTTCTGTGATGCTTCCCTTGACATGAAGATGTCTTTGCTTTGTGTTCCTCCCTGAATTGTGACTGCTGACTGGGCTGCTGTTTGGTCTCACTGTGGTCTGCCTTCCCTGCTCTGTGATAAAGTCTTCAATTATCTTTAGTATTCTCCAATCCATTACTGTAGGGTGAAGTTCAGTTTGTTTTTATTTTTCCTGCTCAGGACTGGAATCTGAAAATCCATGTTTTACAGTAATTTTAAAAGTCTTCAAATCCTGTGTCTTTACCACTCCTCCCATTTCTCATCATAAAATCCCAGGGAATATTAAACTCTTTCTTTCTACACTTCATCTGTCTCACTGTCTTTGCCCTGTTTTTATTTTGCATTAGTTTATCTCTCTGCAACATTCGGGTTCACTAATTCTCTCTTCAACCCCGGTTAACTTGCCGTCTAATCCACCCAGTAGTGTTCTTATTTCCATGGCAGTGTTTTTTTACTTTTAGAATTTTTTTTTATCTTGTTTTGTTTTTCTAATTTTCCTGGTATTTTTTTTCATGGTGTGTTATTCACTTATGATTCCAATGCAATCTTCTGGATCTTTAACCAGTTTACAGTAATTTCTTTTATAGTTTTATCAAATTACCTATTTCATGAAGGTGTTGGGGTTCTAATCCTCCCATTTGTAGTCTCTGCTTACTGTTGTTCGTAGTGAGATCAGGGCATGTTTTGGTGATAGCGATTCTTTCTGGCTTTGGGGTTTTGACGTATACATGTTTCTTTTTCATGTTAAGGACATTTCTAACTATTGCCATTTTTGTTGTGTTATTTTGGTTTTTAATTAGAAAAGGATATTGAATTTTCTTAAGTGCATTTTCAGGCCCTATGGAGGTGAACATATAGAATTCTTCTTAAAAAGCAATTCTTTCATGTTCCCCCTGACACAAAGACTTCACTTACCACCCTAGTTAAAACAAAACGTCCCCAACTCCCCACCTCCAGCCTCTTCCTCTGTTTACTTATATCCATAGCATTTACAATCAGACACTGGCTGCTTGAATCACAGGCTGTCTTAGTCCGTTTGGGCTGCTGTAACAAATACCACAGACTGGGTGGCATATAAGCAACAGAAATTTATTTCTCAGAGTTTTAGATGCTGAGAAATCCAAGATCAGGGCACCTACAGATTCTGTGTCTGCTGAGGGCCCACTTTCTGGTTCATAGGTGGTCCTTTTTTTGCTGGGTCCTCACATATCAGAAGTGGAAAGGGGACTCTTTCTGGCCTCTTTTACGAGGGCACTCGTCCCATTCATGTGGGCACTGCCTTCTGACGTCATCACTTCCCACAGGCCCCACCTCCTAACATCATCACGTTTGAGGCTAAGGTTCCAACATATGAATGTGGGGGACATAAATATCCAGTCCACAGCACAGGCCTACAGTTTCCCCCCTGTTAGGGTAGTGTCTTTCTGGCTCACCCAGAGCCCAGACAGTAAAGCTTCCTCAGTGAGTAGAATGTTTCTAGTCACCCTTCTGTTAGGGGCACAGTCCACCAGCAGACCTGGCTTTCTGTGTGTGTCCATCCTTGATCCCTGCCTCCTCTCCCACCAAAAGGGAGTGAAACTCAGCCCCTCACCTGGCTCCGTGGACCAGTAGCAGGAACTTCACGCTGACAGCTGAAACATTGGGTCACAAACTTTTACCTGGTTTTCCCTTCTCTCTTCACTCCCAGGGCCTTTCCCTTTCTCTCTTATGAGCTGGGCCAGGCCATCCCATGTGTTTGCTCTACATCTTGCCTGGACCAGGAGCTGCCACATCCCTATCAGTTGCAACTACCTTGTTGACAGTGGGAACATGTCTAGGCCTTGAGCAGAAAATAGCCTTTTGTGGGTTTCTTTTGTAATGTAGTTTAAAAAAATGTAATGTAGTTTTTTTCTGTATGTAAAAAATTAATTCCGTTCTCCATTGTTTTCTTTTGAAGTACCGTTTTAAAAATAAAATATATTTAGGAATTCTGGGAAGTTGGTGTGATCATGGAAGCATAGTTTTTATGTTCCAGAATCTGCATATAAACACAGAGCATAAGACATTAAAACCGAAACCCATGGGCAATATTTACAAGGAGACTAGATGACAAGGTATCCCCCTGTTACTGCAAAATACAACTGGGTGGACAACAGCCGTTATACCTGCTCAACATCACCCTAAGTGTGGGGAAAGCAGGAGGAAGCAACCGTGTAACTGGACACATGAGGGCCCTGCGCATGCTCAGTACAGAGGCAGAGCAAGCCTGCGCGTGCCCCTTCCCAGGAGAGCCCCATGCATGCGCGGTGCAGGGACCAAAGGAGGAACCACAGCAGAGCTTTGAGCTTGTGCTACGCAAGAGCCTAGCCAGGAGCTGCAGCTGAGACTGGGAGAAACTTGGTTTACTCCACCAGTTAGTGAGGCAGAGGTCTAAGGTAAGGCATGGATGTCTTTGAATTCTCACACTGAGCCGCCAGGGCTCCTTTGGGACTGGATTATGCATGCACAGCAACTGTTGGGAGGGCTATCAAAGTAAATAGGATGGGAACAGTAAAGACAAAGGACAGAGAAGCTCCAACTCCGTGCTTGGACCAGGGTGAGGTGAGAAAGGCAGTGGCCTCGGGCATAAAATTTCAGGGGCACCAACAACTCAGTAATCAAGATAAATGAGGCTTTAATGCAATAATTATTCAAAAACTAAATTCAGTGTCAAAAAGTCCTTGATGAACAAAATATCAAACTTTGAAATAAAGACAGAATCATTAAAAGTCCCATATTGAATCATATTGGAGCTGGAGGCAAAAAGAAAAGTCAGTGATACTGACCCTATCTTTATTACAGTGTTTCAGGAGAGTGTTCCAGGAGCCTTCCTTGAGGAATCTACTGAAGAACCAGCTTCAGAAACCACAATAACTAAAGAGACATTGCAATAAGGATTAGTGTGAGCAGTAAATATATAGTTACTTCTAGAATTAAGATTAAATGCGGGTTAAAAAGAAGAGGTTATACTATGTAACTGATACAGATTTGGGCCCTTGGACGCTTTACTCACAGAAATTGATGAGGCCGGAGGAGGAATTCAGGCAAGCCTTTATTGGGACTAGTGCTGCAGCACAAGGGAGCGAAAACAAGTAACAGGTGCCCTTGTTCACTCTTCGAGAGGGGTAGGCTACTTCCTTAAATGGAGTGAGGGTGGGGGCAGGACTGGTGGGTCGGACTGAAGTGTGGCTTAGGTGGCCTGCCCACCCCCTTGGTGGTGCTGTGTGCAGGGATCATGTGCAGTACCCTGCTTTTGCTCCTGGCACCTCAGAAGCAGCAGTTGGTTTGTGGCCCTTAGTATCTTACTGTTCCTAATTGCCCCCAACTGGCATGCATGCGGCTATTTTTAGTCCCTTATAGTTATATACTATTCAGTTGCTGGAGGAGACGTTTGCCCAGGTACAAGTACATGCGTACAGGTAGAGGATCCCAGGTCCCAGACTATCTCAATGGCTTTATGTTCTGAGAATGTAGATATGGTACAAACAAAAAATGGGGAAGGGAAGGAGAGAATTTCATGCAAAAAAAGTTTTAACTGTTTTCAGAAGTCACAACTAGTTCTGATATTGTATTGTTCCTAGGATATCATAGTTTTTTTTTTTTTGAGGTATAGTTGACATATAACATTATGTTAGTTTCAACTGTACAATGTAAGGATTCATTATTTGTATATATTGTGAAATAAACACCATGGTAGGTCTAGTTGAGATCTGTCAAGACACATAGGTACAAAAACTTTTTTCTTTTATGAGAATTTTTAAGGTTTGCTTTCTTAGCAGTTTTCACATATGCAATATAATATTATTAACTATGGTCACCATGCTGTTTCTTACATCTCCATGACTTATTTATGTTATATTATAGCTGGAAGTTAGTACCTTTTCACCTTCACCCATTTCACCCCACCTACCTCTTGTCTCTGCAACACCAATCTGTTCTCTGTTCCTAAGATTTTTGTTTTAAAGATTCCACATATAAATGAGATCATGCAGTATTTCTTTTTGTCTGTGTTATTTCACTTAGGATAGTGCCCTCAAGATTCTTCCATGTTGTCACATGGCAAGATTTCATTCTTTTATTTGGCTGAATAATATTCCATTGTATATCTGTACAACAGTTTCTTTATCCATTCATCCATCATTGGACACGTGTTGTTTCATATCTTGCCTATTGTAAATAATGCTGCAGTGAGCATGGGGATGCATACATCTTTTCAAATTACTGTTTTCCTTGTATCAGAAGAGGGATTGCTGGGTCGAATGGTAGTTCCACTTTTAGTTTTTTGAGGAAACTCCATACTTTTTTCCACAGTGACGGCACCAGTTTACATTCCCAACAACAGTGCAGAAGGGTTGCCTTGTCTCAAAATCCTCTCCAGCACCTGTAATTTCTTGTCTTTTTTGATAATAGTCATTCTGATAGGTGTAAGGTGACATTTCATTGTGGTTTTGATTAGCATTTCCCTGATAATTAGTGATGCTCAGCATTTTTCATACCTATTGGCCACCTATATTATCTTTTTTGGAAAAATGTTTATTCAGTTCTTCAGACCGTTTTTTAAATCAGAGTGCTTGTTTGTTTGCTATTGAGTGGTATGAGTTCTTTATATATTTTGGATATTAACCACTTATCAGATTCATGAATTGCATATATTTTCTCCCAGTTGGGATAGGCCTTTTCATTTTGTTGATGATTTTCTTTGTCATGCAGAAGCTTTTTAGTTTGATGTAGTCCTCCTTGTTTATTTTTGCTTTTGTTTCCTTTGCTTTTGGAGTCAGATCCAAAAAAATCATCACCAAGACTGAGTTCAAGGAGCTTACTGCCTATTTTTTTCTGGGAGCTTTGTGGTTTCACATCTTACATTAAAGGCTTTCATTCATTCTGAGTTAATTTTTGTGTGTGTGTCAAGATAATGGTCCAGTTTCATTCCATTACATGTAGCTATCCAGTTTTCCCATCACCATTTACTGAAGAGGTGGTCCTTTCCCCATTGTATATTTTTAGTCATTTGTCATAAACTAGCTTAACATATATGCATGGGTTGATTTCTGTGTTCTCTATTTTGTTCCACTCATCTGTGTGTGTTTTTATGCCAATACCATACAGTTTTGATAACTATAGCTTTGTAATATAGTTTGAAATTAGGGAGTGTGATGCCCCCAACTTTGTTTTTCTTTCTCAAGATTTCTTTGGCTATTGGGTGAGTTTTATGGTTCCATATAAATTTTAGGATTTTTGTGTTCTATTTCTGTGAAAAATGCCATTGGAATTTTGATAAGGATTGCATTAAATCTGTAGATTGCTTTGGGTAGCATGGACATTTAACAATATTGATTCTCCAATCCGTGATGATGGAATATCTTGCCGTTTAGTTCTGCCTTTTTCAAATTCTTTCATCAATGTCTTATATGGTATTATGGATATTGTTAATCTGAACCTGTGTGTGCATCATTTGAGGTGAAACAAATGACTAATTGGATATTCTAATTCAATTATTTCCCATGTCCTTGAGAACGAGATTTTCCAGTGTGGAAGAAAGGAGATACAGATGTCACAGAAGACGTTAAGTAAAACCTTACAGTTCTCAGTTTGAATTGGCTGTATCTGCATAAACTACAATAATATTTTTTCGTATATGTAATTACGTGTCTAGGACTTTATCTATTTCTTCTAGGTTATCCAACACATTGGCATATAATTGTTCATAGTAGTCTCTTACAATTCTCTGTATTTCTGTAATGTCAGTTATTTCATTTTTGATTTCATTTATGAGTCCGCTCTTTTTCTTAGTGAGTCTAGCTAAAGGTTTGTCAATTTTGTTTCTGTTTTCAAAAAACCTTAGATTTTTGAAATCTAAGATTTGTTTTCTGCTATTGTTTTTTGTGGTCTCTCATTTGTTTCAGCTCTGACTTTTGTTATTTCTTTCCTTCTCCTAACTTTGGGCTTAGTTTCTTCCTCTTTTTCTAGCTCCTTGAGATGTAAAGTTAGGTGGTTTGCTTGAACTCTTTCTATATTCTTAATATATGCATTTATTGCTGTAAAATTCCCTCTCAGAACTGGTTTTGAAGCATCCCAGAGGTTTTGGTTTGTTGTGTTTCCATTTCATTTGTTTCAATATATTTTTTGATTTCCCTTTGCTTTTTTTAATCCATTGGTTGTTCAGAGTGTGCTGTTTAATTCAATTTATTTTTAGATTATGCAGCTTTCTTCTTGTTGATTCCTAGCTTCATACCATTATGGTAAAAAAAATACTTGATACAATTTCAATATTCTTAAATGTGTTAAGACTTATGTGGCCTTTCATATGATCTCTTCTGGAGAAAATCTGTGTGCACTTGAGAAGAATATGTATTCTGCTGCTGTTGAACGGAATGTTCTATAAATATCTGTTAAGTCCATTTGGTCTAATGTATGGTTCAAGTCCAACTTTATTTGTCTAGATGATCTAGCCTTGTTGAAAACAGGGTATTGAAGTCCCCTACTATTATTGCATTGTTATGTATTTCTTCCTTCAGATCTGTTAGTATTTGCTTAATATATTTAGATGTTCTGATGTTGGGTGCATATATATTTGCAATTGTATCTTCTTGGTGAACTGACCCCTTTATCATTATGTAATTACCTTCTTTGTCTTGTTACCATTTTTTGGCTTGTATAGCTATCCCTGCTTTCTTTTGGTGTCACCCTGCACAGAATTTATCTTTCCATTCCTTCACTCTGAGACCATATGTCCTTAAAGCTGATGTGAGTCTTTTGTAGGCTGCATATAATTGGGTCTTGTTTTTCTTATCAGTCCACCTACTCTGCTTTTTGATTGGTGAAATCAGTTCATCTACATTTAGAGCTATTATTGGTATGTAAGGAATTACTGAAATCATCTTGTTAATTGCTTTCTGCTTGTTTTGTATTTCCACATATTCTTTTCCCCTCTTCTTGCCTACCTTTGTAAATTTGTGATTTTCTGTGGTGGAATCCTCTGTTTCCCATTTCTTCTTTTCTTTTGTGAATTTATTCTAGGTTTTTACATTGTGGTTAACATGAGGCTCACATGAAATATCTCATAGATAATAAAGTCCATTTATAGCTGATAGTAACTTAACTTTGCCTACAAAAGCTTCACACTTTTACTCCCCCTTTTATATTTTTGATATCACTTTTACCTCTTTATATTATATATATTCATTAGCACATAATAGCTATAATTATTTTTAATACTCCTTTCTTTTAAGCTTTATGCTTTAGGTAAGTGGTTAACACACCATTCTTTTATAGAATTAGAGTTTTCTAAGTCTAATTGTATATTTATTTTCACCAGTGTGTGTATACTTTACATTTTCATGTTTCTGGTTAGTGTCTTTTCATTTCATCTTGAAGAACTTCTTTCAGCAATTCTTCTAGGCATGTCTAGTGGTGATGAAACCCCTCAGCTTTTGTTTGTCTGGGAAAGTATTTCTCCTTCATATCTGAAGGATAACTTTGCTGGTTAGAAATCTTGGCTGGAGTATTTTTTCTTTCAATCCTGTGAATACAACATTCCATTCTCTCCTGGTCTATAGAATTTCTACTGAGAAATTTGCTGGTAGCCTAATGGGGGTTCCTGGATAGGTTTGAATCTTCTTTTTCCCTCTGGCTGCTATTTGCATTCTCTCTTTATCTTTGAATTTGACGGTTTCATTATAATGTGTCTTGGAGAAGGTCTTTCTGAATTGAGAGACTAGTGTGAACTATTAGCTCATGATCTTGTATGTCCATGTCTCTCCCCAGGTTTGGGAAGTTCTCAGCTATTATTTCTTTAAACTTTCGTTCCCCTTTTCCCTCTCTTTTCCTTCTGGAACCCAAGTTATTCCAATACTTGTACATTTGTAGAGTACCATCAATAATGTAGGCTTACTTCATTTTTTTTTCTTTTTTCTCTCCTGATTGGGTTATTTCAAAGTTCCTATTCTGTAGCTCACTTTGGCTATCTTACATTTGGTCTGCTCTGATGTAGATACTCTCTATTGCATTTTCATTTTATTCATTAACTTCTAAAGCTCCAGAATTTCTGTTTTGTTTTCTTAAAGATTTTTATCTCTGTGGTAAATATTTCATTTGGTTATGTTTTTTATTTCTGATACCATTGGATTGGCTTTCTGAGTTTTCTTGTAACTTTTTGAGTTTATTCAAAACAGCTCTTTTGAGTTCTTTGTCAGCTCAATCACAGAATTCTTTGCTTTTGAGCCTGGTGTTTGGAGAATTATTGCTATCTTTGGGTGATGACATGTTTCCTTGATTTTTCATGTTCCTTGTAGTTTTGCATTGCTGCTTTCACATTTGATGTAGCAGACACCTTCTAAATTCTTTACTATTTGCCTTCAGGT
This sequence comes from Phocoena phocoena, assembly GCF_963924675.1. NCBI lineage: Eukaryota > Metazoa > Chordata > Mammalia > Artiodactyla > Phocoenidae > Phocoena > Phocoena phocoena. The sequence continues at coordinate 74,132,700 of NC_089234.1, read as the reverse complement.
GAGTTATACTGTACATTTGTGCTCAGTTTTTTTTTTAATATATCAGGGATTTTTTTCCCCTGCCTTCGTATGGTTACATCTTCTCCACTCTTCTTACCCTCTTGTGGAAGGGTTCTTAAGTTTTTATGTCTCTTCTGAATTTTACCGGTCACCAAGCTGGCTACCACAAACTTCTTTTTTCTAGAAGATGGCACTATACGTCAAGTTTGTGGTTTTTTCCTTGCTCAAAGATCCTGGTCTTGGGACTTCCCTGGTGGTGCAGTGGTTAAGAATCCACTTGCCAGTGCAGGGGACGTGCGTTTGATCTGGGAAGATCCCACATGCCACAGAGCAGCTAAGCCTGTGTGCCACAACTGCTGAGCCTGCACTCTAGAGCCTGTGAGCCACTACTACTGAGCCTGCATGCTGCAATTACTGAAGCCTATGTGCCTAGAGCCCGTGCTCCGCAACAAGAGAAGCCACCGCAATGAGAAGCCCACGCACCACAACAAAGAGTAGCTTCTGCTCTCCACAACTAGAGAAAGTCCACGCACAGCAATGAAGACCTAACTCAGCCAAAAAATAAAAAAAAATAAAAAAAAAAAAAGATCCTGGTCTGTTTTCCTGATAGCACTCTGTTTACTGGACTTACTTTTGCCATTGTTCTTGGGAGCACGCACAAGGGGCTGGCTGCAGAGTGGTGGGAAGTGTGTTTTAGCACTTGGGGCGTTGGTGGTGCCTGTGGACCCAGTGGGGAGATCCTCACTGAGGTACACCCACAAGCTCATGGGTGGACTTCCTGCTGAAATCTTTTTTTTTTTTTTTTTTTTTTTGCGGTACGCGGGCCTCTCGCTGTTGTGGCCTCTCCCGTTGCGGAGCACAGGCTCCAGATGCACAGGCTCAGCTGCCATGGCTCACGGGCCCAGCCACTCTGAGACATGTGGGATCTTTCCGGACCGGGGCACAAGCCCGTGTCCCCTGCATCGGCAGCGGACTCTGAACCTGCGCCACCAGGGAAGCCCCTGCTGAAATCTTGAGCACAGTCACAGGAACCACATCCATTAATGCCCTTTGATATTCTTATTTGGCTCTTTCCTGATATAATCCCTTCCCCCAGTCGTGGAGGGGATTTTATTTGAGATTGCTATGAATTTGTACATCAGCATGGAGAGAACTGATATTTTTATAACATTGAGACTTCCTATCTAGGAATTTGTTATATCCCTCATTATAGTTTTTGTAAAGATTTTCATATTTTTCATGCTATTATTAGGTATACCTTTAAAATAATTTAATTTTCTGAAATTTTTTATATTGAACTTGAATCGACTTTCTAAAACTCTTATTTTGGATACTTTTCTTTGAATTTTGTGTATATGATTGTTTTACTATATTACTCTAAGAACTTTAGAAAAATGCTGAATAAAGTTGGAGATAGCAGGCATCCTTATTTTTGTCCTACTTTTAAGTTGAACACTGTCCATATTAACTATAATATTTGTTGTAGGTATTTGTAAAAATACTTTTTTTAAAAAGGCAAACATATAGGCATGAAGAATACATAGTGGTTGCCAGAAGTTAAGAGTGCTGAGAGGTTTTTGTTTCAAAAGGGTATGAAGCAGTTTGGGGGGCAATAATGAAACAGTTCTGTATTTTGACTGAAGTGGTGGTTACCCAGATCTATGCATGTGTCAGAACTCATAAAACTGTACCAAATAAAATGAACTTCTGTGTATATATATAAATTTTAAATTAAAAAAAGTTAAATCTCAGTAAATGATATCTTACATGTTTTACATAAACATTTACATTTCTTTCAATTCTCATAATCAACTTTTTCAAACACGTATTCATTTGAATTTTCTTTTTTATTATATTGCTGCTTAGTTCTGTAGCCTATTTTAAGTTTTTTCTTTCTATTGATTTAAAGATCTTATTAAGTAATACATCTTTTCTTTTGTATAGTAAAAATATAATTTCCTGGTTTCTTTGCTTTTAACATCTTTTAAAAACTAGAACTGAGTTGTTTGCTATTCTTCATAATAAAATGTATCACATTAAATTTATGGGTTTCTTTGTGTCACAACTTCTCATCTCAATTTATTTTCTTTTACTAAGTGGTTTACTTTAAACATTTCAAATCTTGAATCCATGTGAACTGTATCGTATCACATGTGATCTATGGATATAAACTTTATTCCCAATTGTTGGGAATGACTTGATGTTTGGAATATTTCATTCTTTCCCTCATTGTTTTGAAATGCTACGTTTATTATACTACATTTTAAAAACATTCTTAATCATGGACGTTGTATTATCATGAAGCAGATGCCAAACTACTTTAATAACTGAGCAATCATTATACGTATTGATATTTCTTAGGCAGCTTTCTCCTTTTTGAAATGCTTTCTGGATGTTAATTTAGATTTATTTTTATTCCAGATGAAGTTGAGAATGCTTTTGTAAAGTACACAATACTTTAAAAAGTCACGGAGAAAAAAGTACATGCAAAAATTTGTTGAGATTCTTATTGGAATTTTGTCCAAAATTTTTGAATCTTTCTATGAAAGGGTATATCTCCCTTTTTCAAGTAATTTTAATGTCACAAATGAAAGAATGTTTATATGACTGTTTCCTTTTGGATTGTGTCTTATTTATCTACAATTTTCATTTATTGCTTTCATGATTTTAATGAACTGGCTTTCTTGTCCGCCCCTCCTCCGCTTTTTAATTCCTGAACAAATCGCTGATGATGGCGCATATTATTCTTTTATTAATGGGGTCTATTTCCCAGTATTAAAAACAAGTGAAATTGACATACAGGTTCCCTTTCCTTGACAGCTCTGTGTGTAAATTTGCATTCTGGCTGCACAGAGAACTCAGCTGTAATCCGTAACTTTGGGGGGAGTCCCTGACCAGCTTAAAGCTTAGGGAACTTAAAACTCCAAACTTCCCACTGCTAGGTAAGGCTGCACTCTCAGCCAATCCCGAACCGCCAGTCGCGGAGGCTCAAGACGTTTGGCTCAGACTGTCTGGGCCCTGCGTGCGGGCCATCTGCGCATGCCTAGAGCCACCTTTGTGCACTTCCGCCTCTGTGCACTGCAGCCTTTACTTCTGTTTTCCTCAGGCCTTGCTTGGGAAGCGGTTCCCGGGCTGGCGGGTTTGTGCGCTCTTCTAGGGCCAGTGCTACACGACGAGGGAGAGGCGGGTGAGCCCGGGAGGGTTGGGGGAGGGCCGACGGGAGCCCTCGGTTTGGAGGGCGGGAGGGAGAAGGTCGGTGCCTGGTGGTGGGAAGGAGCTCTGCGGACCCCCGGGACGGCGGCAGGCTGGCGTCTCAGTCAGGAAAAGAAGCCGAAGCCCCTGCTTGACTAGCCCCAGCACTGAGCTGGCGCGGCTGTCTGAGAGGCCCCCTTTTTGAGGGCGCAGGAGGAGGGCTTAATACGCATGCGTGACGGGTGCAGCGAGCCTCTCGGGGTAGGTGGGCGGTGCTGCGGGGAGAGCGCGCGAGGCTGAGTAATACAATAGTTAGCTTTGTACACATACCCATGCCTATGGTTCTCCATTTATGCTTTTTGGATTCCGAACTGCTCTTCGGTCATGTCCATCACTTCATCTTGATACACGTTGTCTCTCTGTTCCGCCTGCCCGAGCATTCAGGAAGGATCAAGAATTATCCGGTTTTTGTATCATGTGATAGAATTTCTGTCTTTTTGTTTCTGAAGATTAGTGCCTTGTTCAGATCAGTTAGTGGCAAAGACTAAAAGATGCGACTCCTAAGCCAGTACTGTTTACTTTTCCATATAACTAAAAGCAAGTTTTTTATGAAAGATCCTTTTGAGAAACAGCAACAAAGATAAATTAAAACACGGGTCTTAAAGCACTGCTTTTTATAGCTTTCTGTGGAGTCAGTAACCAAAGGTTTAGTAATATTAGTGGGGAAATTGATAAACAGCTTAGTTTTGAGTTTTATTATTTTTCTTTAGTCTTGAGTGTTTTTTTTTTAACAGCAGCTTTGGTGAAGAGTTAATATTCCTTCATAATGTGTTTTTTAATTCGTTTTGACCAGTTTTATCATTTAAACTTTTTTTGTGAACACCAGGGGAGATTTAAACTGTTAAAATATCCTTAGGAGGTGAATACCTAACTCTGAACAATTTTATACCCAAGAGCTACCTGATTATATTAGAGTTTAGGTAGGTGGTCTTCTACCATCTGTCTCCCTGACTCTTCTGAAGGTCAAAGGGACATTGAGGTTTTTCCTTATCTAGTGGTGTGTTTAGCTTTATAGGGAAGGAGAATTCAGGAGCTGCCACACAGGCCAGATCTTTCATGACCCCAGTCCTCTTCTAACGCAGCGTATCTTGAGAGTTGTCTACATTTTCCCAAGAACAGCAGAAAATGAATAAATCCCAGGTAAGTTTGTTGATTCATTCCTTTATTTAACAATGGATTTTGTGAGATTTGTAAGAGTCCATATGTTAAGATGGGAAATTAGTTATAGATAAAAATCAAACTTAATAGAAAATATAAAGTTCACAGATCAATAGCAGGACCAAATTGGCTTACAGATATATACTAATCATTATATAATGTATAGTTTCTAAGTTGACCCGCAGATACATTTATGATGACCATGGCAGAAAGGGAGACACTGTATCTTGGATACAGTTTCCTTTCAAGACATAAAGACATATCTTCTTACTGGAAGATATTCTTCTTGGTGTTAACGTAGGGACACATAGTGAGTAACCTTCCAGGGACTCACATAGTAAGTAACCTTCCCTGAAATGAGTGCCTCAAACCATTCCTTACTGGGAGTAAAAGGGTCCAAGAGAGGGTTCAAATAATCAATTTTATGATAGTCTTATTAATTTTGGTATACAACTTGGTGTGTTTAGATTAATAAATGGCCTGCACGCCTATTACAAAATTACTTTATCTTAGCCCAGCTGTGTGTACAAGTCCTGCAGCAGATGGTTCAAAGTTAAATTCTCTGGTAAATGTTTCTGAGCCTCTCAGTCAAATTTCATCCCATAGCATTCTGTCTTGGTTCTTCTCCACTTCAGAATCTGTTCAGGTCACCAGTGACTTAATTGTAGTTGCCTTCCTTGAACAACTGCTACATTACCCTACTGACTACTCTCTCCTGGAAAGTCTCCTTTGCCCACTTCTGATACCACTCTTCTGATGGCTTTTTCCTGGAGTCTTCCTCACTATGCCCCATAGTTCAGTTCCGAGTCTAGTTCCAAGTTCTACTAGTCTTCTTATTTTACCCCTGTATGTACATTGGAAAAATATATAGTTAGCTGAACAATACTGTATATTGTTTTGGGTGCTTTTAAAAAATATGTAAATTATTTTAACATATGTATGATACACATTTTTCTCCCAATTCACTAATAATTTGAGATCGATCCATATGTAGTTTATTTTATTCCTTTTAAAGTTATATTTTCCCATTCCAGGTATTTTATTGGTAGACATTTAGATAATTTCCACTTTTCAGTAATATAAACAGTGCTGCTATGAATATCCGTGTCATTCTCTCCGCACAAATACAAGTGTATCTCTAGACTCTAGAGCAGTGCTTCTCAAAGTGAGGTTCTTTGGCTAGAAGCAGCAGCAGCACCCGGAAACTTGTTTGAAATGCAGATTCTCATGCCCTATCTCAAACGTACTGGAAAAGAAATTCAGGGGTGAGGCTCAGCAGTCTGTTTTAACAGGGTGTTCATGTGATGCTGATACCTGCTGTGTTTAAGAATCCCTGCTCTAGTGTTCTATGATTAATATTTTTGAGTTATAGGATATGAGGATTTCTAATTTTTCTACGTACCTTGTTATTCATTAGCAGACTACTTTTCTTCCCTCCTCACCAGGTATAAAAGTTATTTCCTCAGTAATGGGTGAAAAACTTCACTTTAATTTTGTGACTGATTACTGAGGTTGTGCAGTTTTCATAAATTTATGGCTTTTCAGGTTGTTTTCTTCCACTGAGTTTTGTAAGCATTCCGTATGTATTCTAAATGTAACCTTTTGTTGTAATTGTTACTAATTATCTTAGTATGTTTTTTGTCTTTTAATTTAATGGTATGTTTTCTGTAACTTTTATATTATGATACAATCCTCCTGTGCTTTCTATTTATTTTTGGCTGCATTGGGTCTTTGTTGCAACACGCGGTCTTTCTCTAGTTGCAGCGAGTGGGGGCTACTCTTTGTTGAGGTGCACAGGCTTCTCTCAGTGGTGGCTTCTCTTGCTGCAGAGCAGGGGTTCTAGGCACACGGACTTCAGTAGTTGTGGCACGCAGGCTCAGTAGTTGTGGCTTGTGGGCTCTAGAGTTCAGGCTCTGTAGTTGTGGCTCACGGGCTTAGCTGCTCCGTGGCGTGTGAGATCTTCCAGGATCAGGGCTTGAACCTGTGTCCCCTGCATTGGCAGGCGGACTCTATTTTTTAAATTAATTAATTAATAGTTAATTATTGCCTGCATTGGGTCTTCGTTGCTGCACGAGGGTTTTCTCTAGTTGCGGTGAGCGGGGGCTACTCTTCGTTGTGGTGCGCGGGCTTCTCATTGCAGTGGCTTCTCCTATGGAGCACGGGCTCTGGTTCACATGTTTCAGTAGCTGTGGCACATGGACTCAGTAGTTGTGGCTCGCAGGCTCTAGAGCACAGCCTCAGTAGCTGTAGCACACGGGCTTAGTTGCTCCATGGCATGTGGGATCTTCCTGGACCAGGACTTGAACCCATGTCCCCTGCTTTGGCAGGGGGATTCTTTTTTTTTTTTTTTTCTTGCAGTACGCGGGCCTCTCACTGTTGTGGCCTCTCCCGTTGCAGAGCACAGGCTCCGGACGCGCAGGCTCAGTGGCCATGGCTCACGGGCCTAGCCACTCCGCAGCATGTGGGGTCTTCCCAGACCGGGGCACGAACCCGTGTCCCCTGCATCGGCAGGCGGACTCTCAACCACTGCGCCACCAGGGAAGCCCTGGCAGGGGGATTCTTAAGCCCTGTGCCACCAGGGAAGTCCCTGCTTTCTATTTTTCATTCTGTTTTCCTTAGCCCAAGGGCCTAATGAAATTTTTCTTTATTTTGTCTAAAAATACCAAGCATGTTTTTTGTCTAAAAATACCAAGCATGTTTTATGTCTAAAAATACCAAGCATGTTTTAAAGAAAATTTAAAAAAAAAAAAATAGTATCTTAATCCATCTGGAGTTTTAAAAATATATATATGTGTATATTTGTGTGTGTATGTATATATATATATATATATATATATATATGTAATGTGATTAAAGGACCTAATTTTATTTTGTCTGTCTGTGAAGAATAAGCACAATAAAAGGATAACACTTCCTGACCAAGCACCAACAAAACAGATTTGAGTGGGAGTGCCTGCCATATTTCTTCATTACGCGTGCTGCTGTCTTGGACTGGGTAGATTTTGTCATATTCACAAAGTATTCACTGAGTCTTATTAAGAATGAGAGTTTAATTTCTCCGAATGCTTTCTTAACATTTTATGGGGGATATTTCCACATCTCTTAATAACTAATCTTTGTGTTTTGAAACAAGACCCACTAGGTCAAAAAGTATTATTCTTTTAATGATCTGCATAATTCTGTTCATCAGTATTTTTTCCATAAACTTGTCTATAGTATTATTATTATTATTATTTTTGTGGTACGCGGGCTTCTCACTGTTGTGGCCTCTCCCGTTGCGGAGCACAGGCTCCGGATGCGCAGGCTCAGCGGCCATGGCTCACGGGCCCAGCCGCTCCGCAGGATGTGGGATCTTCCCGGACCAGGGTACGAACCCATGTCCCCTGCATCGGCAGGCGGACTCTCAACCACTGCGCCACCAGGGAAGCCCTGTAGTATTATTTTTAAAATGTTTAATCTGTTGCTTTTTATTTCTAACAGTTTTTCATTTGTGACTTTTATTACAGATATGTATTTATTAGTCTTTCAAGGAACCAGCTTTTGGCTTCATTGATCTATAATTTTCATTAACTTCTACCTTTATTCCTTGCTTCAGCTGTCTTGGTTATAGGCTATTTTTTCCAACTTTTTGTTGAAGATGAGTTTATTTTAAAGCTTTTAAGTGTATGCATTTAAAGATGTAATTACCCTCTGTGTACCATTTTAACTACAAAATCCAGGTATCAATATGTAGTGCTTTTTTTTTTTATGCAGGCTTCAGTTTCTATTTTCATGCCTTCTTTGATCAATAAATTAGTGTATCTTAGTTTTTAATAAATCTTATTTGTATATGTGTAGCAAGTTTATAGAAAAGTCACAGATCTTAACTATATCTTAACTATAGAACTCAGTGAATTATTACAAATCCATTTCCCATGTACTGTACTTTTCAAGGGACTGTACTGTAAGATTTAAAATGTTTTCTTTATTTTTTGTGTTTGTTTTTTTATGTATTATTTGTGTGAAAAGTATTATAAACCTATTACAGTACAGTACTATATAGCCGATTGTGTTAGTTGGGTACCTAGGCTATCTTTGTTGGACTTAGAAACAAATTGGACTTACGAACGTGCTCTCAGAACAGAACTTGTTCATATGTAGGGGACTTAGTGTATTTCTCTTCTTGGATAATCATCTTTGCTCATTTAATTCTTTTGGCCCTCAGTGTTACCTTATCTCATATAAATATAGCCAAACCTACTTTTATTTTACTTATATTTTCTGCAGCATGTTTGATTTTTTGCCCGTCATTTTATTTTCAAATTTTCATGTTCTTTTCTTACAAATAACCTGTGGCAGGTTTTGTTTTTCAAGTCAGGTATGTCTGCCATCGATAAGAAATTTAGCACATTCATATGCCATCTTATAGCTTAGTTGCTGTTTTTGCTATTTAGTTTAATACATATCTTAGTATGACATCATTGACATTTTTTATGTTCTTTATATTATATTTTTTGTCGTACTTTCTGGTTCTTTATGCACTGCTAGTCACATTTATTTTCTTTTTTTTCTAATTTGGTAGATTGCTGCTGTTTGGTTCTGATTACCAGCACATTAGTAATTGTTGTAATTGAATCTGTATTTCTTTATTAACATATGTATGTTAAATAATACTTTCTCATCAAGATCTTTTGATTGTCCATTGCTCGTCTTTCATCCAAGCTAGAGAAGAACTTCAGAAAAATTTTGTATTTCCACATCACTCCTAAAAAAGTGCCTTGGTTTTGTTTTGATATTTCATACTTTTTTGTTTCAGGCTATTCGTTTCGTGAACAGTATATCAGTTTTATTTCAGAGACTTTCAGTCAAACGGATGTTATAAATTCCAAAAAATATCTGTATTTTTTTCCTCAGTTCATTGAAGTAAAGTGTACATAACTTAAGTGTCAAACTTAAGTATCCCATGAGATTCCCTGGTCCTCCAAGTTCCTCATTATTCTGACTTCTGTTATTGTTGATTACTTTTGCTTCTATGTCTGGCTTTCACTCGATATAGTTTCTGTGAGATTCATTCCTTTTGCTAAGTATATCTATTTCTTTTTATTGCTGTATAGTATTCCACTATATGACTCTGCTACCGTTTATTTCTCCATTGTATTGGTGGGCATTTGGGCTCTCTCTAGGTTTTGGCTATTAAAAACAAAACTTCTGTGAACATTTTCTACAGGCCTTTGGTTAAGAAAAACACACGTGTGGGGTGTATAACTAGGGGAGGAATTACTATATATAGCTTGAGAAGAAATTCCCAAATGTTTTTCCAACATATATATGTTTACTTATACTCCCACTAGCAAGGTATGAAGGTTTCAGTTGCTTCATGTTCTTGCCAATATCTCCATTTGGTGTTTTCTGACGTTTTCGTTTTAGACATCTAAGTGTGTATAGTGGTATGTCATTGTGGTTATCAAGTGAGAGTAAGATAGGGTGTAGGCAGTAGATAGGGGCATGAGGGAACTTCTGGATTTAAGGTAAAGTTTTGTTTCTTGACCTGGATTCTGGTTAAGTGGGTGTGTTCACTGTGAAAATTCATTGAGCCATTTGTACACTTAAGTACACTTGTGCATTGTTTTTGTATATATATTATATTTCAATAAAAATTACAAAAATCACAAAGAGGTGACAATGACAAATTAAGTTATCTAAAGAAGTCTGAAGAATAACATTAAGCTAAAACCAGGAGTCAGAATAAGATTACTTATTTTATACATGGGGATTAGGTTAACAAATATAATTGTATCAACAAATATAATTATACCTATAATTATATCAAGAAATGTAATTGTACATATTTCAAGTGTACAGTGTGATGATATGATATGCATATATATTGTGGGATGATAACCAGGATCAAGATAATTGACACATCCATCACCTCACATAGTTAACTCTTTTTTTTGACAGTGAGAATGCTTGAGATGTACACTCAGCAAAGTTCAAGTATACAGTACTGTATAATTAATTATAGCCAACTGTACTGTACATTAGAGCCTCTGAAGTTATAATAACTGAAATTTTATACCTTTTGACTTACATCATTCCATTTCCCCATTCCCCCAGCCCTTAGCAACCCCCGGCAACCCCCATTTCATTCTCTTTCTATGAAATTGGCTTTTATTGTTGTTTTTGTTGTTATTTTTAGATTCCACATATAAGTGCTACCAGTAGTATTTTTCTTTCATTGTCTGACTTATTTCATATAGCATAAGTCCAGCCACATTGTTTCCAGTGGCAGAATTTCCTTCTTTTTGTCGCTGAATAGTATTCCATTGTATATATCCATTGCATTTTCATTATTCATTCATATGTTGATGGACCACTTAGGCTGTTTCCATGTTTTGGCTATTGTAAATAATGCTGCAATGGACATGAGGGTGCAGATATCTCTTTGGGATAGTGATTTTGTTTCTTTTGGGTTTATACCCAGAAGTGGAATTGCTGGATCATATAGTAGTTCTATTTTAAATTTTTTGAGGAGGCACTACAGTGTCCTCCATAGTGGCTGCATCCGTTTACATTCCTACCAGCAGCGCACAAGGCTTCCCTTTTCTCTACATCCTTGCCAGCATTTGTTATTTCTTGTCTTTCTGGTAATAGCCATTTTAAGGTGTGAGGTGATTTCTCCTTGTGATTTTGTTTGCATTTGATGATTAGTGATGTTGAACACCTGTTCATATACATGTTAGCCATTCATATGTCTTTGGAAAAATGCTTATTGAGGTCCTTTAACCATTTTTCAATTGGATTATTTGCTTTTTTGCTTTTGAGTTGTATGAGTTCTTTATAGATTTTGGATATTAACCCTTTATCAGAAACATGTTTTAACATTTTCTCCCTTTCTGTAGGTTGCCTTTTCAGTTTCTTGATTGTTTCCTTTGGTGTGCAGAGGTTCTTACGTTTGATGTAGTTCTACTAGTTTATTTTAGCTTTTGTTGCCTGTGCTTTTGGTGTCTTATCCAAGAATCATTGCCAAGAACCATGTCAAGGAGCTTCTTCCCTATGTTTTCTTCAGGGGTTTTAATGTATCAGGTCTTATGTGTAAGTCTTTGATCTATTTCAAGTTAATTGTTATGAGTGGTATAAGATCAGGGTCCAGTTTTATTCTTTTGCATGTGGATATCCAGTTTCCCCAACACCAGTTACTGCAGAGACTGTCCTTTTCCCATTGTGTATTATTGGCACCCTGTCAAAAATCAGTTGACTACGTAAGTGTGGGTTTATGTCTGGGCTCTTTGTTCCACTTGATCACAGCTATTTTTATCACACATAAGTCTCCCTTTCCCTGAAATTAATATTCACTTAATGTAACTTAATTGGTTCTTTATTCATTCTTCCAGAAACCATTTATGAATATTTATTATGTGTCCTAATGTGTGCCAGAAGCTGAGGATTCTAAGAAGAATGAGATATATATTTATAACTCCTTATAAGGAGAAACTCTTAGAATTATGTAGGGCATTAAAACAAACACATAATTTTTGTATCATTACAAGTCCTACAATAGAGATGTAAACAAAATCCTGTTTTGTTTTCCTCAGGATTTTTTTCTGGTCAAAAAAAAAAAGAAAGAAAAAGTGGGACTTTCAAACTTAAGATAACTGTTTTTTACATTGAGTGATTTAACCTATTTTCATTTATTGTTGTTTGGTTTTAGTCCTTCCATCCCACGGTATATTTATTTGTACTTTTTCTTGTTGGTTGTTCATTACATGTTTTATTCTGTTTTGTTTTTTCAACACTGAGCTTACGATGCAATATTCTGTTTTAACATAAGATACCTAAATTTTATCATCTCTCTCCACCTTACATCTTCATAAACTTATGTTACTTTACTTCTCATTCAGTGTACTCTCCCTCTTCAGATATTTAAGGAATCTCAGCCTTGGTACTCATGATATGTATCTGCATCAACAGATAAAAAGATTTTATTTACATGTTCTTTATTAGCAGCATAAGAAAATGTCACAGCTTCATATCTTTCCTTTCAGAAGGTATAAATTATCCTGTTGCAAACTTCTACAGCTGCTGGCTGTCACTTTACTAGCATCTTGTTATTGCTGCTTTTATGAATTCATTCACCATTTCATATATGCCATTTTCCTCCTCGTTTGCATTCTGATTTTTTTGGTTTTGTTTTTTGCTATGTTATGATTCAGTAAAGTGTGTAAGGTGCATTCATCGTAACTGTATACTGATTTTTTTTTTTTTTTTTTTGTGTGGTACGCGGGCCTCTCTCTGCTGTGGCCTCTCGCGTTGCAGAGCACAGGCTCCGGACGCGCAGGCTCAGCGGCCATGGCTCACGGGCCCAGCTGCTCCGCAGCATGTGGGATGTTTCCGGGTCACGAACCCGTGTCCCCTGCATCGGCAGGTGGACTCTCAACCACTGTGCCACCAGGAAGCCCTGTATACTGCTTTTTAAAAAATAACAGCAACAACACATATATGTCCTAGTAACTACCAACTAGGTCAAGATATTTAATATTTCCACCACCCCTTCAGGTTCCTTTCCAATCTTTAACAACTTCCCTTCCCTTATGTGGCACTGTTCTATCATTATTTGTTAATGTTGCCTGTTATTGAAACTTAGATGTATAGAATTAGTGTGTACACTTTTATATGAGGCTTTTTTCATTCAATATATGTTAGATTCACCCATGTTGCTGCCTGTAGTTTATTCCTTGTATTACTGCATAGTGTTCCACTACATGAAAATACTACAATTTACTTACCCATTCTCCTTTTGAGAGGATTTTTTTCTTTTTATATCTAGTAGCTTTTTAGTTATAAAATTTTGTATTTTTTTAGTTTTTACTCTAGATATTACAGTTTGTGTTTGTGATGTTGTTATATGTAATGAATATTTATTTGGGTGTTCCTCCAGGATTCCTTAACTTAGCTCCTAAAACTCTAATAATATCCCTAAGAGCTGTAAGGGCATCTGTTGTTATAATATTTAGTTTTTGTTCCAGTTCCTGAAGTAGCTTCAGAGAAATTAAGGTAGAATTGGTGTCTTTTGCTGTTCGTAACAAGCTGCTTTCAACCACACCTGAGTTTGTGTTAATGAGGTGACTTTTGGAATGCCTGTAAGAATGAGGTACGGGTACCAGGAACACTAACCATGTGATTAGAGGGTTGGAACTCTCTGAGGAGGGGTGAGGGGCTGGAGGCTGAGTTAGTTGCTAATGACCTGTGCTTTAATCAATCATGACTGTATAATGAAACCTCCATAAAAATCTTTGAATTTATGGGATTCAGAGAGCTTCCAGGTTGTTGAACATGAGGGTGGCGAGCTCTGAGAGGGCATGGAAGTTCTGTATCCTTTTCCCCTTGCTTTGTGTATCTCTTCCTTCTGGGTGTTCCTGAGTTGTATCCTTTTATAATAAACCATTAATCTAGTAAGTAAATCATTTTTCTGTGTTCTGTGAGCCACTCTATCAAATTATTGAACCAAAAGAGGAGGGCGTGGGAACCTTGATTTATATCCATTGGTGAGATGTACACGTGACAATCTGCATTTTCAATTCGTGTCTGAAGTGGGAGTGGTGTTGTGGGACTGAGCCTGGGATCTGACGCTATAGTGTCAGAGTTGAGTTAATTCCTTGGAGTGGGAAAAACTCCCACAAATTTGTTGACCTGAGGAGAGTAAAACAGAGGAATTGAGCTTTTCCTCTACAGTTTTCTTATTTTTGCCTACGTGCTTTTACCACTCGACAGACAATACAAGAATCTTAAAACAGTTTTAAGTATCCTTTTACTAGTGTTTTGCTGTATTTTACTTTTGTGTTTGTCACAGATTCCAGAAGACGTTACTTGTTGGTTTAAAGTCCATTTTCAGTTTTATTTATTACTTCCCAAAGCTTTGTGCTTCCATCAGGTATCATTTTCCATAACTGTAGTATTTCTTGTCTGTGTGTACTGTTGATAACTTTTTCAACCCTTATGTGGAAAATATATTCATTTCAGAAGAATATTTTTGCTGGATTTGGAATTTTCTAGTGACATTTTTCCTAGCTGCTTAAAATGACATTCCGTTTTGTTTTCTTATTTGCAAATAGCCTATTCAAATTTTTACCCAGTGTCTTCTCATTTTCATAGTTTCTGTTGAAGGGTTTGCTGTCAGTTTAGTTACCAAGATGACTGGCCTTTTTTTCCCCTCATTAATTTATAAAATGTCTTTCTTTATTAGGGATAGGACTTCTTTGTCAGGTATATGTATTCCAAATGCCTTCTCCCACTCTGTGTGTTGAATTTTTATTCTCTTTCTTTTGATAAGGGTAGGTTCTTAATATTATAGTATTATATAATTTGTGTCCCATTTAAGAAATCTTTGCCTATTCTGAGGTCATGAAGGTATTTCTTATGGCATTTTCTAAAATTTTTATTGTTTTACTTTTCAAGTTTAGATCTATATACTGTCTAAAATACATTTCTCTTTACACTTAAGGTAGTAATAAATGTTCATTATATCAGTAATTAAACTAGCATCATTTATTGAAATGATTGTCCTTCTGTTACCCTTGTCATAAATGAAGTGATATATATGTGTGGGTCTGTTTTTGGCCTCTTCTTCCATTCTGTTGATATGAAAATTCTTATGCTGGTATCATACTGTTTTAATTAATGGTATATTGCTAATTATACATGATAAATGATACTCTTTCTGGCTTAATTTTTTTTCAAGATTGTTTTGTCGATTTTCACATATTTCACAATTAGCTTGTCTGGGATTTTGTTTGAAATTGCTATGAATTTGAACATCAGCATGGAGAGAATTGATATATTTTATAATATATTTTATAATATTGAGCCTGCCTATCCACGAATTTGTTACATTCCTCCATTTATTTGGGTCTTCTTATTTTCCTTCATTTTATTTTTTGTAAAGATTTTCGTATTTTTCTTGCTATTGTGAGTTGTACCTTTAAAAAATTTAATTTTCTGAAATTTGCTATACTGAACTTGTATCTAATTTCTAAAACTTTTATTTTGGATACTTTTATTTGGATTTTCTGTGTACTTGATTGTTATACTATATTACTCAAAGAACTTCAGAAAAATATTGAATAAAATTGGAGATAGTAGGTGTCTTTATCTTGCTCCTAATTTTAAGTGGGACACTTTCCATATTTTACCATTAAGTGTGATACTTGGTGGAGGTATTTGTAAAAATCCTTTATCACATTGAGAAAATTCCTTTCTATTTCTAGTTTGCCAAGAGGTGTTTTTTTTTTTTTTTAATCCTGCTTTTCTGTATTTACTGAGTTGGTCATATCATCATCTCTTAGGTTTAGAAACTATTCTTTCTTGTAATTCTACCTTTC
This sequence comes from Phocoena phocoena, assembly GCF_963924675.1. NCBI lineage: Eukaryota > Metazoa > Chordata > Mammalia > Artiodactyla > Phocoenidae > Phocoena > Phocoena phocoena. The sequence goes on along the minus strand of NC_089234.1, from coordinate 74,116,933 downwards.
AGAAAATTCCGTTGTGGCCTTCATGACCTGTTCTTTTTCTGTAAGCTAGTTAAAAAGTGATTTTCCCTCAGCTTCCAGTCTTTTTTATTTTCACTCTTAATTTTCTGAGAGCCTTTTGATTCATTCTTGATGACTTCAGACACTACTAAACTATTAATGTCTACCAAGTCCTTATTTTCATTCTACACCTCCAGTATTATGCTTCAGATTTATTATAGTTAAGACATATCTTGCAAAAGTACAGTGCCCAATCTATTTTCTTCTAATGTTGCTGGCTTGCTTTGTGACTCTAGTATCTGTACAGGTGTTCATGCATATACCCTGAGAAAACATTTCCTTTTCTGTCCGTGAATTTTTTTTTTTGCGGTACGCGGGCCTCTCCCGTTGCGGAGCACAGGTTCCGGACACGCAGGCTCAGCAGCCATGGCTCACAGGCCTAACCGCCCTGCGGCATGTGGGATCTTCCCGGATCGGGGCAGGAACCCCTGTCCCCTGCATCGGCAGGCGGACTCTCAACCACTGTGCCACCAGGGAAGTGCTCTATCTCCTTTTATCAATGCTCTATTTGCATCCCAGTTTCTACTTTAGTAGTTTATGTAAATGGTGTGTTTTGTCCTTTAGCTTTCCCTTCCCTTTTTTAAAAAAGAGAATTGGTTCTGATATAAAAACCTGGTCACACGGGCTTCCCTGGTGGCGCAGTGGTTGAGAGTCCGCCTGCCAATGCAGGGGACGCGGGTTCGTGCCCCGGTCCGGGAGGATCCTGCATGCCGCGGAGCGGCTGGGCCCGTGAGCCATGGCCGCTGGGCCTGCGCGTCCGGAGCCTGTGCTCCGCGGCGGGAGAGGCCACAGCATTGAGAGGCCCGCGTAACGCAAAAAAAAAAAAAAAAAAAAACCTGGTCACATACTTTCAGTATATCCTTGAATCTCTTCTTTGGCTCCTCTTTCTCTGCAGCAGTGATCCCCCAAGTAGAGGCATGAATTCTGGATGATATCAAAAACAATACAATTGAATATCTTCTCTTATATGTTCTACAGACATTTCAAGTTCAGTAGGTCCAAAATCTTTCCTGTCTCATTTTCTACACATCCTAATTATTGTCTCTGAATTGAAGGATTGGAACCTAGAATATGTATTGTAGTGAAATAAAATACTAGACTTTTTTTACATTTTAAGTCTAAGAATAGAGCTAAAGTTCATAATAAATTTATTGTTAGTTTATTTCTATAATTTATAAATATAAACTTCTCTAGTGTTCAAAAATATTCTTTAACGTGGAAAGTTATCACATACTTTGGAGACTATTGGTCTGAAGTTACTCTGTAATCTGTTCCTTGAATACATCCATGGCCCTTTTTCTTATCTCAGCTCTTCCTCTGCTGTTTGCCTTTTTGCTCATTTCCTGAAGATGTTAGAGGGCCGCTGCCTTTGCCTGTGCCCTGGCCTTGTGTTCATGAAGAACACAGTGTTACTCTTTATCCAACAGCTGTTCTTCCTCAGTGAAGCTCAAAATAGAACTAGTTTTGCTTCTCATTTAATATATTATGTGTGTACTTTAACAATAGTGCTTGTAACATATTACTGCAAGTTTTCTTACCAGATTATATGCTTCTTGAATACAGGATGATTTTTAATAATCTTAGTATTTCCAAGGACTAGCATAGTTCCAGATCCATTGTGCGGGCTTGATAATTAATGCAATGGCAGAATATTTCTACTATGATTTCTCTTCTTCTCCCAGAGTATAAAGCAAAAGAAACATTCTGCAAACCAATTTGGTAATCTGTAAACAGTAATCATGGTAAGGATATGTTTCCATACATCTTCTCCCATGTCACCTTAATTTTGAACATTTCAGATTGAACAGAAATTCCAGGGATCGGTATCATTTACGGATGTGACTGTGGGCTTCACCCAAGAGGAGTGGCAGCACCTGGACCCAACTCAGAGGTCCCTTTACAGAGATGTGATGCTGGAGAACTACAGTAACCTTGTCTCAGTGGGTAAGGTCTGTTTATTATGTAATTCTAAATGGCATTTAAAAATTTTCTTTTAAACCCTAATCCTCAATTAGGGTTAAATTAAATTATTAGATCCTCACGGTGGGATTAATGCACTTACAAAAACAGAAGGAGAAAAGGGATCTTTCTGCGTTCTCCACCATGTGAGGACACAGCAAAAAGATAGCTATTTGCAAACCGGGAAGAGAGGCCTCACCAGATTCTGACCATGCTGGCACCTTGATCTCAGACTTCTCAGCCTCCAGACTGTGAGAAATAAATTTCTGTTGTTTAACCCTCCTGGTCTGTGGTATTCTGTTATAACAGCCCGAACTGACTAAGGCATCAACTAATAATAAATGCCTGAGAATCTTAAATCAGACCCTCATCCTGGCCACAAATTTATAATGGGAAAAAATGCTTTTAACTAAGAAACACATGGACATTCTGTAGAGTTTAATGATATTTAAGATTGGAAGTCGGGAGTCAATGTTTATTGGTCACTTTTGGGCACCAGGAAGACATTTGTATTTACTTCTCCAAGGAAATGTTCAGTGGCACTTTCATTGACCAGCTCTAGAAGCTTCCTCCTCTTCCAGAGGCCCTGAAGTCTAGGCCACCCGGTCCAAGTCCTAAATTATTTCATTTTGACAGGGTATTGTGTTACCAAACCAGAGGTGATCTTCAGGCTGGAGCAAGGAGAGGAGCCATGGATACTGGAGGAAGAATTCCCAAGACAGAGTTTTCCAGGTGAGTTAATGTGTACTGAACAAATGAATATCAGGGAATTTATTAGTCCAGAGGTTGACAACTTTAAAATGTTTTTTGAAGAATATCACATTAGAGAGTCTAATCCTTATAAGTGACTTAAAATACTGATATTTTGAATCACACCTCCAGATACCACTGTTACAAAAAATGTTCTCCTTTTGATTCACTTTTTGAATATTCATCATTCTTAGATTTGTCAGTAGTCCAGTTTTTGCCCATCTCATCTTTACTCTTGTTTTTCTTGGTTACTCTATGATTCTCAAAGCAATTTCAGTTGCCTGCCTTACTACCTCCATTGCTCTGCATTCCTGTTGTTATTGGCCATTTTTTGACTTAAATAATTTTTGAGTACCTGCTATACTGTAAGAGCTGAGTGTAGTGTGAAAAAAATAATGTGTCTTAATGAGTTTATAGAAGTAGTGTTGTTAATGGCCACAGGTATGTGAAAAGATGCTCAACATCACTAATCATTAGGGAAATGCACATCAAAACCACAATGAGATATCACATCACACCAGTTAGAATGGTTAGCATCAAGAAAACAAGAGTTAAGATGTGTTGGCAAGGCTGTGGAGAAAAGCGAACCCTTGTACACCATTGGTTAAGATGTAAATTGGTTCAGCCAGTTTGGAAAACAGTATGCAGGTTCTGCAAAAAATTAGAAATAGAACTAGAATATGACCCAGTATTTATACTTCTGGGTTGTATACCCCCCCAAAATGAAAACAGGATATTGAAGAGATATATGCATTCTGATGTTTATTGCAGCATTATTCACAGTAGCCAGGGTATGGAAACAATCTTAGTGCCCATCAACAGATGAATGGATAAAAAAGATGTGATGTGTACAATATGTATACACAGTGGAATATTATCTAGCCACAAGAAAAGGAGGTCATCCTGCCATTTGCAATACGGATGGACTTTGAACACATTATGCTAAGTGAGATAAGTCAGATAGAGAAAGACAGGTTACTATATGATATTACTTATATGTGGAGTCTGAAAAAGCCAGACTCTTAAAAACAAGAGAGTGACGTGGTGGTTACTAGAGGATGAAAGATGAGGAAATAGGACATGCTATTTAAGGGTACCAACTTGTAATCAGTAAATAAGCCTTAGAGAGCTAATGAACAGTATAGTGAATAGAGGCAACAGTATGGTATTATAATCATCAAATTTGCTAAGAGACTAGAACTTAATTCTTCTAACTACTAAAAAGAAATGATAATTATGTAACATGATAGTTGTGCTAATTATTGCTACAGTGGCAGTCACAGTATAGCTTATAAATTTGTCAAGGTAACATGTTGTACACCTTAAATTTATAAAGTTATATGTCAAATATATTTTAATTTTTAAAAAAGTAGTGTTTTGATTTACATTTCCCTGATGATTAATGATGTAGAGCACCTTTTCATGTACTCCGTGGCCATCTGCATGTCTTCTTTGGAAAAATGTCTATTCATATCCTCTGCTCATTTTTAAATCAGATTTTTTTTTTTGCTATTGAATTGTATGAGTTCTCTATGTATTTTAGATATTAACCCTTTATCAGATACATAGTTGTAAATATTTTCTCCTGTCAGTAGGTTGCTTTTTTCATTTTGTTGATGGTTTCCTTTTATGTGCTAAAGCTTTGAAGTTTGATGTAGTCCCACGTGTTTATTGTGCTTTTGTTGACTTTGCTTTTGGTTTCAAATCCAAAAAAAAAAAAAAAATCATTGCCAAGACCACTATCAAGGAGCTTATTACTGCCTATATTTTCTTCTAGGAGCTTTATGGTTTCAGGTTTTATGTTCCCATCTTTAATTCATTTTGAGTTAGTTTTGCATGTGGCTGTACAGTTTTCCCAACACCATTTATGGAAGAGACTGTCATCTCCATGTTGTATATTCTTGGATCCTTTGTTTTAAATTAATTGATTATGTATGCATGGGTTTATTTGGGGGCTCTCCGTTCTGTTCCATTGATCTATGTCTGTTTTTATGCCAGTACCATGCTGTTTGATTATTATAGCTTTGTAGTATAGATTGAAATCAGGAAGTGTGATACTTCCAGCTTTCTTCTTTGTTCTCAAGATTGCTTTGGCTATTAGGAGTCTTTTGTGGGTCCATACAAATTTTAGGATTGTTTGTTCTACTTCTTTGAAAAATGCTGTTGAAATTTTGATAGGGATTGCTTTGAATCTGTAGATTACATTGGGTCATATGAACATATTAATAATATAATTCTTACAGTTCATGAGCATGGAATAACTTTCCGTTTATTTGTGTCTTCTTCAGTTTCTTTTATCAGTGTCTTATAGTTTTCAATATGCAGGTCTTTTATCTACTTGGTTAAATTTATTTTTAGGTATTTCATTCTCTTTGATGCAGTTTTAAATGGGATTGTTTTCTTACTTTCTCTTTCTGATAGTTTGTATTAATCTATAGAAAAAACAGATTTTTGTATGTTGATTTTGTATCCTCCAACTTTACTGAATTCATTTATTAGTTCTAAAAGTTTTTTGATGGAGTCTTTTCTATGTGTAATATCATGTTATCTGTAAATAATGACAGTTTACTTCTTCCTTTCTGATTTCGATGGCTTTTTTTTAAATTAATTAATTTATTTGGTTGTACCAGGTCTTAGTTGTGGCAGGCAGGCTCCTTAGTTGCAGCTTGCCAGCTCCTTAGTTGCGGCACGTGGGCTCTGCAGTTGTGACATGCAAACTCTTAGTTGTGGAATGCATGTGAAATGTAGTTCCCTGACCAGGGACTGAACCCAGGCCGCCTGCCTTGGGAGCACGGAGTCTTATCTTCTCTGGTGGGGAAGTCCCTGGATGGCTTTTATTACATTTTCTTGCCTACGTCCTCTGACTAGGACTTCCAATACCATGTTGAATAGAAGTGTCAAGAATGGGCATCCTTGTCTTGTTCCTGATCTTACAGAAAAATCTTTCCGGTTTTTATCATTGAGTATGATTTTAGCAGTGGTCCTGTCATACATGGCCTGTATTATGTTGAGGTACATTTCCTCACTACCCACTTTGTTGAGAGTTTTGATCACGAATGAGTGTTGAATTTTGTCAGATGCTTTTTTTTTCTCCATTTATTGAGATGATCATTGATTTTTATCCTTTCCTAATATGATGTATATCACATTGATTTCCAGATGTTGACTCATCCTTTCATTCCTGGAATAAATTCCACTTTATCGTGGTGTATGCTGCCTTTATTGGATTGTTGAATTTGATTTGCTAATATTTTGTTGAGAATTTTTGTGTCTGTCTTCATCAGGGATATTAGCTTGTAATTTTCTTTTCTCTCAGTGTCTTTGTCAAGTTTTAGTAACAGGGTCATGCTGGCCTTCTAAAATGAATTTGGAAGTGTCCCTCTCTATTAATTTTTTGGAAGAGTTTGAGAAAGATTGGTAATAATTCTTTAAGTGTTTGTTAGAATACACCATTGAAGCTGTCTGGTCCTAGGTTTTTGTTTGCTGGGAGTTTTTTTGATTATTGATTCAAACTTCTTACTAGTAATTGGCCTGTTAAGATTTTTAATTTCTCCCTGATTCAGTGTTGGTAGGTTGTATATTTCTAGGAATTTATTCCTTCTAGTCGTGAAATTTATTGTGGTATAGTTTTTTATAGTAGACTCTTAGCCTTTGTATTTCTGAGGTGTCACTTGTAACATCTTCTTTTTTGTTTTTGGTATTATTTATTTGAGTCTTCTTTTTCTCACCGTGAGACTGTCTAAAGGTTTCTTAATTTTGTTTATCTTTTCAAAGAACCAACTCTTAGTTTCATTGATCTTTTCTACTGTATTTTTAGTCCCTATTTCATTTTTATCTGCTTTAGTCTTTGTTATTTCCTCTTCTACTAATTTGGGCTTCATTCCTCCCTCTTTTTCTAGTTCTTTGAGTTGTAAAGTTAGGTTGTTTATTTGAGAGTTTTCTTATTTCTTGATGTAAGCATTGTCATTATGAATTTCCTGCTTAAAACTGCTTTCACTTCATCCTGTGAGTTTTGGTCTGTTGTGTTTACATTTTCATTTGTCTCAAGATAGTTGTTTTTTCTCCTTTGAATTCTTCTTTGACTCATTGGTGTTCACTGGCATTTTGTTTAGTCTCCAAATATATGTGAACTTTCCAATTTTCTTCTTGTAATTGGTTTTTTTAATTCTGTATCATTGTGGTTGGAAAAGATGCTTGATATGATTTCAGTCTTCTTGAATTTGTTAAGACATATTTTGTGGGCTAACACATGATCTATCCTGGAGAATGTTCCTTGTACATTTGAGAAGAATGTGTATTCTGTTACTTTTGGGTGGAATGTTTTGTGTATATCTGTTAATTAATCTGGTCTGATATGTTGATTAAGTCCACTGTTTCCATATGGATTTTCTGTCTGGATTATCCATTGACAAAAGTGGGATATTATCCCTACTCTTATTGTATTGCCATCAGTTTCTCTCTTTAGGTCTCTTAATATTTCCTTTATATTTAGGTGCTGCTGTGTTGCGTGCATAAATATTTACAAACATTATATCCTCTTTGGGATTGAATCCTTATGATCTGTGTTGGTTTCAATGCATTAGATAAAATAGCCTCTCTTCTCTCTTGAAGGAGTAGTCTCATGTAAGAGATATGTTTTACTCTTCAACTCTGCCCTAGCTCTTGGTTGTCCTTTAAAACTTTCCTATTGTCTAAACAGCCTAATTTATTTTTAGTGGCTCCCAATATGTGAGGGTGTTCCAAGACCTATCAGTGTCCCAAAGCAGAGGATCTCACTCAGAATCTAGATTGCGGCTGATTGGAGGCCAGACCCTCAGGCAGTACCTTTTAAAGAGTGCAGATATATAATTCTGTGGGACCACAGGTATAAGCCTTGCTAGCCACCAGAGCCAGGTGATCTTAGAGGTGTCTCTCTAAGATTGTAGCAGTTGCAACAGTCAGGGTACAAGACTAGTGTGGAAGTTCCTTTCTGGAAGATACCCATGAGCTGGAGTGAGGCACGGAGGGTGCAGAGAAGTCACCCTCCAGGTGGAGTGAGTTAGGAGAGCACAGAGTTGCCACTCATTTACTGTTTTCAAATGATAAACCTACCTTGCTTTAGAGGGGTAAGTTCCACGTGGTCATCCTTTATAATCCTTTTTATACGTTACTGGATAAAATTTGATAGTGTTTTGTTGAGGATTTGTGGGTCTTCAATACTCATAGTATGTTGATCTTAGTATTCTTGGATATTGATCTGTAGTTGTATCTTCTGATGTTTGGTTTTGGTACCATGGTAATATTGGGCTCATAGAATGAGTTAGGAAGTGATCTTTTCCGTTTTTTTGAATAATTAATATTAATTATTTTCTAAGTGTTTGGTAAAATTCACCAGTGAAACCATCTGAACCTGAGCCCTTTTATGGGAAGTTTTAAAATGACTAATTCAGTGTTTTTACTTGTTATAGGTTTTTCCAAATTTTTCTGTTTATTCTTGAGTCACTTTCTGTATTTTTTCCTAATTTCAGGAATGTTTGCCTTTCATTAAAGTTATCTAATTTGTTGGCATATAATTGTTCATAACATTTCTTTACAATTATTTTTGGTTTTGTAATGTATAAAATATTATAATTTTGTAATGTTAGTATATTATATCCCTAGTGTATATACCATCTTTCATCTGTAATTAGTAATTTGAATCTTCTCTGTCAATCTAACTAGGGATTTGTCAGTTCTGTTAATCCTTTCAAAGAATTATCTATTTTCTTTCTATTCTCTGTTTCATTAATTTTTACTCTAATCTCATTTCCCTCCTTCTGCTTGCCTTGAGTTTGTATTGCTTTTTCCTCCCCCTGTTTTTCTAAGGTAGAGGGTTATGTTATTGATTTGAGATCATTCTCCTTCAATAGTGTTATTTGCAGGCGTAAATTGCCCTATAAGTACTGGTTTACATGTGTCTCATAATCTTGGTATGTTTTGTCTTCATTTTTACTCATCTCAAAGTATTTTTCTAATTTCCCTTGTTTACTGCTTTTTTGACTCTTTTATGTAGGGATGTGTTATTTAATTTGCTCCTATTTGTGAATTTTCAAAATTCCTTTGTATCGTTGATTTGTAATTTCCTTCCATCATGCTGGCAGAATCTTTTTACATTTATTCTGGGGAATGTTTCATGTGTACTTTTGAAGAATGTGTATTCTGCGACTTTGGGGTGGAGTTTTGTATTTATGAACGTTAGATCTGGTTGCTTTATAGTGCTATTCGTGCCTTCCTTTTTGTTTGTTTGGTTTTTCTTCATATTCTGCCCGGTTATTTTATGCATTACTGAAAGTGGGATATTAAACTCTCTAATTATTATTGTTGATGTGTGTGTTTCACCTTTCAATTCTGTATTCACTTCATGCATTTTGAAACTGTGTTGTTAGCAGCATACATGCGCTTAGATTTATGTCTCCTTTATCAGCTAACTTTTTATCATTATATAATGCTCCTCCTTATCTCTAGTAACATCTTTTATGGTAAAGTGTATTTTGTCTGATATTAGCATAGCCACTCTAGCCTTATAGATGTTGTATACTTGTTATATGTTTTTCTGTTTTTAAAATTTTTGATCTATTTGTAGCTTTGAATATAAAGAGTATCTCTTGTAGACAGCATGTGTTTGGATTCTCACATTTTATTCAACCTGACAATTGCTGTCTTTTTACTGGATTTTTCAGTGCATTCCAAATTTGTTATTATTCATATAGTTGGATTTACACCTGCCGTTTTACTTTTTGGTGTTTACATGTGCCTTTTTGAGCCTGTGTTCTTTTTATTACTGCCTTCTTTTTTATCAAGTGGGTATATTTTAGTATAGCATGTTGATTCCTTTAATGATAATTTTACTTAAAAAATTATTTTCCTAGTGGTTGCTGTAGGATTTACTTAATAAATTCTTACCTTTTCAGAATGACTTCAGGTTTATACTACCTTACCTCCAGTGAGGTATAGAAACGTTACTCATATATAGCTCTATATTTTCTTTTCTCTTTTTGTGTTATTACTTTTGTACATAGTACATCTGAATATGCTTAAATCCCAACAATACATTGTTGTACTTATTCCTTTCTATAATTTGAAGTTTCTTAAAGGGACTGAGACAAGAATGGATAGCAAGTATGTATTTATGGTCTGTTACATTAACTTGCTTGTTCACCATTTCTGCTTCATTTGTTCCTGTGGATTCACATTACCATCCAGGGTCATTTCCTTACTCCAACATGGCTTTGTCCCTCTGCCTCATTTTGCTTTATTGTCAAATATGTTACATTTTTATATGCTACAGGCCCAGCACTACAATACAATTACATACATGCTGCCTTGGTAAAATTGTTAGGAGAAGAAATTTGCCTTTATACCATCCTTTAAAATTACATAATTACTTTTACCTACAATCTTTGTGGATTTGAACCAGTGACTAGGATCACTTGCTTACAGTCTGAAGAATTTATTTCTTGTAAGGCTGGTCTAGTAGCAGTGGATTCTTGTTCGGTTTTTTGTTTTTGCTTTCTTTCAGTTTTTTAATTTGTGGATTTATTTCATCTTCAGTTTTCAATGTTTCTGCTATTTTGGTTGGCAGATTTTTTTACCCCAGCACACTGAATATGTCATCCCACTTCCTGGACTCTGTTGTTTCTGATGAGAAGTCAGGTGTTAATCTTATTGGAGTTCCTTGTATGTTAATAGTTGAATTTCTCTTGATGCTTATGAAGTTTTGTATTTGTTTTTTAAGTATTTTTACCTCCTGCTTCTTGGCGTGGATCTCTGTGTTTACCCATTTGGAGTTTATCTTGTTGAATTTGCAGATTAATATTTTTCTTTACGTTTGCAAGATTTTTGCCATCATTTCATTGAATATTTTTTCTGCTCCTTGCTCTTTTTCTCTTCTTCTGGTAACTCCCATTATGAATGTTAATGTAGTTAACAGTGTCCTTCATTTACCTGAGGCTTTTGTTCATTCTCTTTTCTCTCTGTTCTTTAGATTGCATTTTGTTGATTGATCTATCATCAGGTTTACTAATTCTTCTTCCTGTAAGCTTCAGTCTACTTTAGAGCCCTTCCAGTGAATTTCTGTTGCAGTTATTATAAATTTCAAATCTAGAATTTTAATTTTGTTCTCTCTCTTTATTCTTACTCTCTATGTGACGAGGTGTCTTCATACCAATATTTACTTCCTTAGGTTTGGTGGTTTTTTGAACATATTTATAATAGCTGTTTTGAGGTCTGCTAAGTCCAGTATCTGCATCCTCTCTCAAGCGGTTTCCATTCTTTCTAGTTCTGCTATTTTTCCACTATATGTGGAATTTTCCTGTTTCTTTGTATGTCTTATAATTTTAAAAATACTTTAGATAATACTTTGTACCTACCCTCATGGTGATTCATTCTTTCTCTGCAGAGCTTGTTATTTTTGCTTACTTATCAATATTTGTTTAGTGACTTGGCTGGACTATTTGAGTGAAATCTTTTTCTCCCACAGTGTGCTGTCTCTGATGTCACTTGTCACAGAGCTCTGCCTTGGGCATATACACTGTTCTTAGAATGACAATGATGTTAACAGAGTACTCATTGAGTGTCTCAGTGATGGTTAATTTTACATGTCAACTTGAGTGGCTGAAAGGATGCCTAGGTAGCTGCTAAAACATTATTTCTAGATGTATCTTGGAGGGTGTTTCTGGAAGCATTAGCATTTGATTCACTAGACTAAAGAGATCCACCCTCACCAACGTGGGCATCATCCAGTCTTTTGGGGCCCAAATGGAACAAAAAGACAGTTGAAGGGCACATTGTTTCTTTTTGAGCTGGGATGTCCATCTTCTCCTGCTCTCAGACATCAGAGCTCCTGGTTCTTGGTCTTCAGACTCTGAGAGTTATACCAGCAGCCCCTTAGTTCTCAGGCCTTTGACCTCAACTGGGAGTTATACTATGGGTTCCCCTAGTTCTCAGACCTTTGGACTAGGGAATTATCACTGGCTTCCCTGGTTCTCTATCTTGCAGACAGCAGATGTGAGACTTCTTGGCCTTAACTGCATAAACTAATTTCTTTTAATAAGCCTCTCTTTCTCTCTCTGTATCTATCTGTAGATAGATATATACATGTATGTATATATCTATATGTATCTCCTGTTGGTTCTCTTTCTCTGCAGAATCCTGATTAATATAATCTCTTTCTCTGATCTCTTTGTTAACTTGTCTGCCTCTGTTGGTATCACACCTTGCATTTAGCCTCCTCTGCTAATTGTTGTGTTTTGGTTTTTTTCCTGTCCCTTTCTTTTTTTCTTGGAGTATAATTGCTTTACAATGTTGTGTTAGTTTCTGCTGTACAGTGACGTGAATCAGCTATATGTATACGTGTATCCCCTCCCTCTTGGAACTCCCTCCCTCCACCCCCAATCCCACCCATCTAGGTTGTCACAGAGCACCAAGCTGAGCTCCCTGTGCTATACAGCAGGTTCCCACTAGCTATCTGTTTTACACATAGTAGTGCATTTATGTCAAACCTAATCTCCCAATTCATCCCACCCTCCCCTTCTCCCCATGTCCACACGTCCGTTCTCTACATCTACGTTTCTTTTTTTTTTTTTGCGGCACACGGGCCTCTCACTGTTGTGGCCTCTCCCGTTGCAGAGCACAGGCTCTGGATGCGCAGGCTCTGCAGCCATGGCCCACGGACCCAGCTGCTCCCCGGCATGTGGGATCTTACCGGACCGGGGCATGAACCCGTGTCCCCTGCATCGGCAGGCGGACTCTCAACCTCTGCGCCATCAGGGAAGCCCCTACATCTACGTTTCTATTCCTGCCCTGCAACTAGGTTCATCTGTACCATTTTTCTAGATTCCACATATATATGTTAATATACGATATTTGTTTTTCTGACTTACTTCACTCTGTATGACAGATTCTGGGTCCATCCACATATCTACAAATGACCCAATTTCATTTCTTTTTATTAGCCTCTACTAATTAACTGATTGCTCTGCTGTTTCCAACAATGTCCTGCATCATATATTGCTGTACAGATTGGTCCAATTAAATTTGAGCCCCTTTCAGATGGTAGTCTTTGATGTTGCCCTTCATGTCACCATTTAGGAAATCACCTCCCAGAAAATATAAGAAAATTATTACTGTAGGAAATCTGGGTGTATGAGTGTATTTACATGAGTGTTTTTTGGTAGATAGGAACAAATCCAATAGCTTTAGATGCCTCTTCTTACTTGTCTGTCTCCCTTGTTCCTTCTGGTATATTTTTAGTTGGTCTGTGGCTTAGCTTTTTGCTCTCATGGAGCTACTAGCCTCTTAATTACTTATCACTGAAATTTCATTGTTTTCAGTGGTGACCTTAGGCTTGAACTTACCTACACTCTGTTCCACACAAAGTGAATTTTCTTGAGAAGAGCTTCTGAGTTCTCTCTTCTTATGGCCTGCCTTTATCTCTGGGTGAAAGCAGTGCACCATTGCACTGGAGCCAGGAGCTGGGACAGTGTTCTGCTTTTCTCAAAGTGACAGTGTGTTTTACCATCAGTAGGAAATGTGTGTATGTTTCTGATAGCTTGTTTTAAACATACATGGAATACCTTTATATAAAATGTTACTGAAAAACTTAAAGAAGCTTCATATTTGTGAATATGTGTATCTGGCTGATCACTGGAAGGGCCAACATCATAAAGATGTATTCCTCTCTAAATTCATGTATCTATTCAATTAATTCTAATTGGAGTTCCTATGAACTTTGTTGTGTTTGTTTTTGTTTTCAAGAAGTCGAGTTACCCCTTAAAAAATTAGAACCCAGAAAATGATTGAGATATATAATAAACCTGTGGTAATTTGGTTTGTTGGTTTGGTTCAGGGAGAGCCCAGAAGATGACCTCTCCATGTATGGGAACTTGATCTTTGGATAGATCTGGCACTGCAAATCATTGTCAAAAGATAGGATAGTTTTCTAAATTGCAGTTAATACATGTAGTGTGTTACTTACATGTATCATTACTGTGTCTCTCCACTGGGATGTAAGGTTCATGAAAGCAGAGATTTTGCCTGTTTTCTTTTCAGCTATGTCTCCACTTCCTAGAATAATACACATAGCAAATACTCAAAAATGTGATGAATGTTAGCCTCTTATAAGTTAATATAAAAATACAGCTCAATTTTTAAAAAATGGTCATAAGGCAAAGATGCAAAGCTTCATTGGTAATAGAGAAATGCATAATAAGACTAGAATTAAATACCAGTTTATATCTATTTAAATAAAAAGAATTATAGAGTCTAACAATACCAAATATTGTTTATAGTGCAGAGAAATGAATGTTTTTATTCAGTGCTATGGCCAGATCACGTCGGAAAACAATTTATTACCTTTTATAGTTGAATATACACATTCCCTTTGATCTGGTTTTATACTTATATCCTTGAGATACACTTTTATATCTCAAACTGTGATGAGGAACTGGTGTTTCTGTTTTCTTTAAAGATTTAAAATATATTATTGATAAATATTTTCATAAAACATAAAAGATACAGAGCAAAGACATACAAAATATAGGGTTTGCTTTTTTTATTACAGGCATACCTTGGATATATTGTGGGTTTGGTTCCACTAAAGCGATATATCCCAGTAAAGTGAGTCATAGCAATCTTTTGGTTTCCCAGTGCATATAAAAGTTTTATTTATACTATACTGTAGACTGTTAAGTGTGCAATAGCATTATGTCTAAAAAAAGCCAATATATGTATCTTAATTTAAAAATATTTTATTGCTAAAAAATGCTAACCATTATGTGAGCCTTCAGTGAGTTATAATCTTTTTGCTGGTGGCAGGTTTGAAATATTGTAAGAATTACCAGATGTGACACAGAGACATGAAGTGAGCAAATGCTGTTGGAAAAATGACAGTGATGCAGGGTTGCCACAAACCTTCCTTTTACAATTTGTTGCCACAAATTTGTAAAAAATGCAGTATCTGTGAATCTCAGTAAAGTGAGGCACAGTAAAATGAGGTATTCCTGTATTAGATTCAAATATAAAATTATGCTTTAAAGTTTCTGTTAAAAAAAATAATTTTCCACACCCAGCCAAGATGGAATAATAGAGACTGGATTTACCGTCCGATCTGAAACAACCAAAACCATCGGACAAAGTAAATGAAACAGAGAATTTCAAGACAGTAGTCATCAACCAACCAACGGCAGAAATTACTTACAGCCAGAAAACATAGGACTTGAGGTCTATGATAACTCTACCAGGTCACTGAACCCTGATAGAGCCTTGCACTCTCGCTAAATTAGGAATTGGAGTTGACAATCCAAAGAGATTAAAGCTGCTTACGGTTCACAGGATAGAGGACAAAATAGGCAGTAACTGCACAGAGAGAATAGTCTGGATATCTACAGTGGATTGTCCTTGAGTATTCAGCAGAATATTGATCAGCTCATATAGCGAAGAAATTAAAGAGAATTTGAAAATAACTGGAAGACACAGTGCACACCTCTCACAGAGGGCCCGGAAAAGGACTGTTCTCACCAGCCAGAGTGGAAAAAGTCATAATTCACAGAGTGTTAGGTAGAACACTTAGAAAAGTCTTGCCTCAGAGTGAGCAGCAACGCACCTTGGAATGAATACTTATTTAAAAGGCTGCAGTGCTGTGTCAGTATCAGATGGAATACATTTCAAAGCCAATGTATTTTTAAAATAATGATGAGATTAAATTTATCAAAAGAATTTAACAATCCTAGACTTTAATGCCACTATTAAAGTTTTTCAGTGTGTGAAGGAAAAACTGATACAACTTGAAGGAGACAGATCCCTAATTATAGTCAGATGTTTCAGCCTCTCTCTCCCAATAACCAATAGAAGAAGGAAATGGCAAATGAGCATAAAGATATAGTAGACTTGAACAACACTAAATAACCAAATTGACTTAATTGACAGTTATAAAGTATTCCTCCCCTCCCCAAACCAGTGGAATACACATTCTTTTTAAGGACACATAAATATTTACCAAGGTAGATTACTACATTTTTGGACATAAAACAAGTCTGAATAAATTTAAAGGGATACAAATCATTTAAATTATTTTCTCTTACCAAAATAGAGTTAAATCTAGTTCAATTAAAAATCGGTAACAGAAAGATTTGTAAAATCCCTAAATACAGTGGAACCTTGAATAACATGTGTTTGAACTGCACAGGTCCACTTATACTGGATTCTTTTCACTACATACTACAGTACTCCATGGTCCATTGTTGGTTGAATCCATGGATGTGGAACCCTGGCTATGGAGGGCTGATGGTAAAGTTACCTGTGGATTTTCAACTGTGTGAAGGGTCAGTGCCCCTAACCCCTGCATTGTTCAAGAGTCAACTGCAGTTAGAAACTCAGTAACGCACTTCTACATAACCCATGGTTCAAAGAAGAATTCAAAGGGGAAATTAGAAAGTATATTGAACTTTTAATGAAAATACAATTTGTGGGTGGGAATTCCTTGGTAGCCTAGTGGTTAGGATTCCGGGTTTTCACTGCCATGGCCCAGCTTCAGTCTCTGGTCAGAGAACTGACTGAGATCCTGCAAGCTGCATGGCACAGCCAAAAAAAAAAAGGAAAAAGAATTTGTGGGAAATTTACATATAAGATTTTTTTATATAGGTAACATAAAATTGATATAATATTTCATTGATTTCATTATTTTCCATCCAGATCTTTATTACTTCTTTTCTTTTGCTTACTTACGGATTTAATTTGCTCTTTTCAGGTTTTTTAGAGTGGAAGCCTCTAACGTAATTGATTTGGGACCTTTCTTCTTAGGCAATCAAATTAATTTTGTGTGTGTATATCTCAGAAAAATATATATGGAATTCTGTGTATGTGGCATACATGTAGTGTATTTTATATAATTAATATATAATGTAAATTTCATGCATATGGGAATATATATCCAACATACGCATGTGAAATTTGTGTTGGATAAGAAGGAAATTCTCAAATCAGTCACTTCAGCTGCTTGTACCTTAAAAATCCAGAAAAAAAAAAATCCAGAAAAAAAGAACAAATTAAACCCATAGTAAGCAGAAAAAATGAAGTAATAAAAAACAAAGTGGAAAACAATGAATAGAGAACATAGTTGAGAAAATTAGTGAAATCAAAAGCTGGTTCTTTGAGAAGACCAGTAAAATTGATAAACTTCTAGATGAAACATTATTGATATCAAGAATGGGAGTGGTGATATCACTAAAAATTGTACAGATATTATGAGGAAAAATAAGGGAGTATTGGGCCTGTAACTTTATAAATTCAGCAATTTAGATGAAATGGGCAGTTTCCTTCAAATAAATGACTACCAAAGCTTACTCCAAAGGAAATAGATAACGATTCCACAAAGAAGATCCCAGGTCCAGATGGCTTTATTAGTGAATTCTGTCAGACATGAAATAATACCAGTTCTACCTAAATGGCTTCCAGAAAATTCAGGAGGAGGCTATACTGGAAATTCATTCTTTGAGGCCAGCATTGCCCTAATACCAAAACTAGACAAAGACATTGTTAGAAAAGAAGCTACAGACCAGTGTGTATTTTGAACATAAATGCAAAAACTCTAAATAAGATTTTAGCAATTAGAAACCAAAAATATATTAAAAGACTCAACATCATGACCAAGTGGAATCAATCCTAGGAAGGCTTTTTTGACATTTGGAAAGCAGTCAGTGTAATTCTCTGTGTAAAGGCCAATTTCATGGATATGCAGCCTGTTTAGTAACACAGTACTGCACTCTCAGAAGGGGCCCTGTACTTGGTTTAATGCTCTGCAGTTGCCATCTCAAAATTCCTAACAGTTTTGTCTTTGAACTTGTGATTTGTGTGGCAAGTCTCATGGGACAGTGGAGCATTATGTGTGAACAGACAGGATACATTGAATGGCAGTGTGCTCACTAAGCTTTTGGTCTGGCTGCTTGGTGCAGTCTGGTGTCCTGTATTCCTGAGTGGGTGAACAAGACCCACGTCCTCATTGGTGACAGCAGCAGCAGAACCAGAGCAGTAGTGCAATGATTGCAGGCCCAAGAGAGAACCCCCAGCGGGAGTCTAGCTTCTTCTCCCTGGAGCCTATCCCTTTAGCACGTGCATAAAATATTAACTTTCTGGGCTAAGTACTGGGACTGTACTCTGGTACACAGGCAGTAATCATAGTCAATAAGGTATTACAAAATAAAAGCATACTCATAGATGGTGCATTAGGGTGTACCAGGTAGTCACTAGAATTCTTCAGAGTGTAGACTCTGGTCTTGAAAACAACTGCTACATTGCAAAGCTGGTGTCACAGGTTTAGAAATAGAAATTAGACTTGATGGAAAAGAATATTTTCATATGTAATTTTGGATGAACCAACTAGGAACAAGGAAGTCAGTTTTGAAATTACTTTTTTTTTTTTTTTTTTTTTTTTGCTGTACGCAGGCCTCTGTTGTGGCCTCTCCCGCTGCGGAGCACAGGCTCCGGACGCGCAGGCTCAGCAGCCATGACTCACGGGCCCAGCTGCTCCGTGGCATGCGGGATCTTCCCGGACCGGGGCACAAACCCACGTCCCCTGCATCGGCAGGAGGACCCTCAATCACTGCGCCACCAGGGAAGCCCTGAAATTACTTTTAACTTTTTTTTAATTTATTTTTGGCTGTGTTGGGTCTTCGTTTCTTTGCGAGGGCTTTTCTCTAGTTGCGGCAAGTGGGGGCCACTTCATCGCGGTGCACGGGCCTCTCACTATTGTGGCCTCTCGTTGCGGAGCACAGGCTCCAGATGCGAGGCTCAGTGGTTGTGGCTCATGGGCCTAGTTGCTCCGTGGCATGTGAGATCTTCCCAGACCAGGGCTCGAACCTGTGTCCCCTGCATTGGCAGGCAGATTCTTAACCACTGTGCCACCAGGGAAGCCCTTTTAACTTGTTTTTGAAGATACAGCAATAGACTGCATAAACAGGTGTTTTGAATTATATACAAATCCTGAAGCCATTTTTGGTTTCTTGTACAGATTATAGGAAGTGTCAGAGCAAACATTAAAATGCTATTGTATAAATTTACATTTAAAATTAAAGTCTTGGTCAACCTAGAAGAAATGGACAAATTGCTAAAAATGTACAGTCTCCCAAGACTGAACCAAGAAGAAATAGAAAATATGAACAGACCAATTAGCAGTAATGAAATTGAATCAGTAATTTTTTAGAAAAATCATAAAAACCAAAAGTCCAGGACCAGATGCCTTCACAGGTGAATACTACCAAACATTTAGAGAAGAGTTAACACTTACGTTTCTCAAACTATTCCAAAACATTACAGAGAAAGGAATGCTTTCAAATGCATTCTAGGAGATCAGCATCACCCTAATACCAAAACCAGTGATATCGCCCCCCAAAAATTATCACTGATGAATATACATACAAAATTCCTCAACAAAATATTAGCAAACTGAATTCAGCAGTACATTATAAGGATCATACACCATGATCCAGTGGGATTTATCCCAGGAATGCGAGGGTTATTCAGTATCTAAAAATCAACCAGTGTGATACAACACAGTAATAAATTGGAGAATAAAAATAATATGATTATCTTACTAGATGCAGAAAAAGCTTTTGACAAAATTATACATCCATTCACAATAAAACTCTCAACAAAGTGTGTGCAGAGGGATGTGGCCATATATGATAAGCCCACAGCTAACATCATATTCAGCAGTGAAAAGCTAAAAGCATTTCCTCTATGATCAGAAACAAGCCAAGGATGCTCATTCTCACTTTTATTCAGCATAGTATTGATAGTCCTTGCCACAGCAGACAAGAAAGAGAAATAAAAGTATAAATTGGAAAGGAAGAAGTAAAACTATCACTGTTTGCAGGTGACATGGTATTATACATAGAAAGCTCTAAAGACACTGCCAAAAAACTACTAGAGCCCATCAATGAATTTGGTAAAGTTGCCGGATACAAAATTCGATACAAATTTTGCAATAGAAATCTGTTGCATTTCTATACACTAACAACGGACTATGAAAAAGATAAATTAAGAAAAGTCTCATTACAATTGCATCAGAAAGAATAAATACCTAGGAATAAATCTAACTAAGGAGGTAAAAGACCTGTACTTGGGAAACTAAAAGTCACTGATGAAAGAAATTAAAGATTACACAGATGGAAAGACATACCATGCCCATGGTAGAAATAGTGGTTAAAATGACCGTACTACCCAAGGCAATCTATAGATTCAATGCAATACTTACCAAAATACCAGTGGCATTTGTTACAGAACTAGAACAAATAATTCTAAAATTTGTATAGAAGCACAAAAGACCCCAAATAGCCAAAAGCATCTTGAGGGGAAAAAAAGCTGGAGGTATTATGCTTCCTGATTTCAAACTATACTGCTGAACTACAGTAATCAAAACTGTATAGTACTGGCACAAAAACAGAAACATACATCCATAGAACAGAATAGAGCCCAGAAATGAACCCACATTTATATGGTCAATTAATCTATGACAAAGTAAGCAAGAATATACAATGGGGGAAAGACAGCCTCTTCAATAAACAGTTTTGAAAAAACTGAACAGCTGTATTTGAAAGAATCAAACTTGTCTGTTTCTTGCACCATGCACAAAAATAAATTCAAAGTGGATTAAAGACTTAAATGTAAGAGCTGAAACCATAAAACTTCTAGAAGACAACATAAGCAGTATTCTCTTTGACATCAGTCTTAGTAATATTTTTTTGGATTTGTCTCCTGAGGAAAGGGAAACGAACGGGACTAATCAAACTAAAAAGTTTTGCACAGTGAAAAAAACTGTCAACAAAAAGAAAAGGCCACCTACTGAATGGGAGAAGGTATTTGAAAACCACATATCTGACAAGGGGTTAATATCCAAAATATACGAAGAACTCACACAACTCAACATCAAAAAACAAACAGCCTGATTTAAAAATGGGCAGAGGATTTAAATAGACATTTTCCCAAAGAAGACATGCAGATGGCTTCCAGGCACATGAAAAGATGCTCAACATCATGAATCATTCAGGGAAATGCAACTCAAAACTACAATGAGTTATCACCTCACACCTGTCAGAATGGCTTTTATCAAAAAGACAACAAATAGCAAGTGTTGACAGGATGTGGAGAAAAGGAAATCCTTGTGCACTGTTGGTGGGACTGTAAACTGGTATAGCCACTATGGAAAACAGTATGAAAATTCCTCAGAAATTTAAAAATAGAACTACCACATGATCCAGCAGTTCCACTTCTGGGTATTTATCTGAAGAAATTGAAAACACTAATTTGCAAAGCTATATGTGCCTGTGTTTATTGGATCATTATTTACAATAGCCAAGATATGAAAGCAATCTAAGCATTCATCAATAGATGAGTGGATAAAGATGTAGTACACACACACACACACACACACACACACACACACACGAATATTACTCAGCCACTAAGAAATGAAATCTTACCACTTACAACAACATGGATGGACCTAGAGGGTATTATGCCTAGTGAAATAAGTCAGACAAAGATGAAGTCGTATTATTTCACTTATATATGGAATCTAAAAAAACAAAGCAAATGAACAAACAAAACAGAAAGAGAGTTACAGAGAACAGAGAGCAGGTGTTTGCCAGTGGGGAGGGAGGTAGGGAGAGGAAAGAAATAGGTGAGGGAGATTAAGAGGAACAAACTGCCAGTTGCAAAATAAATGAGTCACAGTTATGAAATGTATAGTGCGGTGAAAATAGTCGATAACTATATATATCTTTGTATGGTGACATAATATAACTAGACTTATCTTTGTGATCAGTTTGAAGTTTAATAAAAATATCAAATCACTACGTTGTATAACAGGAACTAGCACATTATAGGTCAATTATATTTCAAAAACAGACAACGTCATAGAAAAAGAGCTGAGATTTGTGGTTACCATAGGTGGAGGTGGGGTGGGGGGTGGATTGGATGAAGACAATCAAAAGATACAAACTTCCAGTTATAAGATAAATAAGTACTAGGGATGTGATGTACAACATGATACATATAATTAACACTGCTGTGTGTTATATATGAAAGTTGTTAAGAGTAAATCCTAAGTATTCTCATCACAGGAAAAAAATTCAAAAATATATAAAATTAAACTCTTACATATACCTATTTTAGAGAGTTAGTTTTAGAAAACTGTTTCTCAAGAATCTTTATCTCTAGATATGTTAAAATCTATGTTTTGAAATAGTGTATCAGAAATTTAGCCCATGTTGTCTGTTTTGCAGTTTGTAAGTTTATATAGTTAGTTCTCTATCACTATATCTATTGAGTCTTATAAGTAATGAAATACTTTGACTAAAGCATAATTTTAATAGCTTTAAGTATAATTTTGTTTATGATATTTTACCAAGTGGCCCCACATTTTCATTTTGCACTGTCCCCCATCAATTATGCAGTTATCATTACCTCGTATTTTAAAACTAAACAAAAGAAAAACCTATATGATCATTTTAGTAGATACAGGAAAAACATTTGACAAAATCCAGCATTCCTGATGAAAGCTCTCAAATGAAGAATAAAATAAAGGGCATCTTATAGAAAACTGACCAATGTTGTGCTTAATATTTGAAAACTGAATAGTTTTCTTTAACAATATCAGGAACGAGACAAATAGTCTATTCACACTCATTAATATAATGTAACCTGGCTAGTGTAATCAGGGAAGAAAAAGAAAAGGCCAGAGTGGAAAAGAAGTAGAACTGTCTTTATTCACAAAAAAATGATTATGTAGAATGGAATCTACAAGAAAAAAAAAAAAGACTAAAACTTTTTTTTTTTTTATGATTTTTTTTTTTTTTTTTTTTTTGTGTGTGTGTGTGTGGTACGCGGGCCTCTCACTGCTGCGGCCTCTCCCGCCACGGAGCACAGGCTCCGGACGCGCAGGCCCAGCGGCCATGGCTCACGGGCCCAGCCGCTCCGCGGCATGTGGGATCCTCCCAGACCAGGGCACGAACCCGCGTCCCCTGCATCGGCAGGCGGACTCTCAACCACTGCGCCACCAGGGAAGCCCCAAGACTAAAACTTTTAAGTGCGTGTAGGTTGCAAGATAAAATTCAATATACAAAAATGAGTTTTATTTCTATATACTACCAGCGATTGATTGGAAAATGAAAAATTTTAAAGTATTATTTGCAATAGCGTGAAAAATATTTTTTTGGCTGCTGTATCTGGCAAAGATGTGAAAGACCTCACTGAATATTATAGACCATTGCAGAGAGAAATTGAATACCTAAATAAATGGAGAGAGATACCTTCATGTTCTGTACATGTACACATTTATATATGATACATGTTCATGTATCCAAGTGCTCAATATAGTTTAACATTTTTCTCATTAAAAAGAACTGTAAAAATAAAGAAAAAAACCCTGTAGATTCAGAACAATCCCAATCTAAGTCCCAGCAGGTTTTCTTACAGTAATTGACTAGCTGATTCTTAACTTCATATAGAAGTGCCAAGGAGCTAGAATAACAAATAACTTCGAAAAATAAAAGCTAAGTTGTAGCAATAACACTGCCTGATTTCAAGACTTACTGTAAAGTTATGATAAACAAGACAGTGTGGGGCTTCCCTGGTGGCGCAGTGGTTGAGAGTCCGCCTGCCGATGCAGGGGACACGGGTTCGTGCCCCGGTCCGGGAAGATCCCACATGCCACGGAGCAGCTGGGCCCGTGAGCCATGGCCGCTGGGCCTGCGCGTCCGGAGCCTGTGCTCTGCAACGTGAGAGGCCACAACAGTGAGAGGCCTGCGTACCGCAAAAAAAAAAAAAAAAGACAGTGTGGTGTTAGCATCAAGAAAGACACATAGAGGAATCGATCAGAATATGGAGCCCAGAAATAAATCCATTCATATATATTATGTCAGAACTTATCAAATTATATAGTTTAAACATATTCAGTTGATTCATCAGCTGTGCCTCACTGAAGCTATTTTGAGATTGCTGTGAAAGTTTCTAAATGGTTGCTCTCAGTTTATTTATGTCATCACATCTTGTTATATACATATATTGGCTGGCAGCAATATGCAAACCCCACTTTTGAGTAGCACTGCTTTAGGGACACTTTTCCAAATATTCACCAGGGATGTATAGAAGAATGTCTCTATATTGTTCATAATAACAGAAAAACTAGGATCAACAAGACTATCCATCAAATAGGGGTATCAGTATGTAAATTACAGTACATTCTTACAGTGGTCTTGTATATATATCTGTGTACAACAGTGTGGATGAACTTTGGAAACTTAGAGTGAAAAAAATAAGTCAAAGAAATATAGCATAATATTTCAATAAATTTCAGAATGTATGTGGAAATTTTTTAAATAAAACAATTCTGATGAAATCCAGTTTCATGATAGCAATACCTCTGTTTTTGGAGGATTTTTCAGTGAAAGGAAGGTATTTATATAGCTGAAAACCACATAGGTATTTTCAGAGATACTGCTCTTCTTGAATGGACTGTATAATGGATGATACATTATCAGGGTACAATTTCCTTGAGTGTGACCATGCATTTATTCTTAGGAGATAGAATGCTGACGTATTTGGAGTAATGGGTCATGATGTTAGTATTTAACTAAAATAGTTAATGGTTAAGAAGGGTTTATATAGAGAAAGATAAAGCATATGTGGCAAAAGTTTAACAATTTGTGAATCTGGGTGAAAGGTTTAGAGGTGCTTATTCTACTGCTTAGGCAAACTTGCTATTTTCTGCTTCTTATGTGGAAGTTTTTCTGTTTATATTTTCTGTCTCTACCAGGGTAAATTTTGATTAAGTTGTATTTTCCTAGGAAGTTATTTACTTTTTCTCTTTCAAATGGGTTTGTGTCAAGTTGTACAAAAAGAGTCTTTTAAGATTTCTTCATACCCTGTTTCAGTGATTGTTTCTTCCTTATCATTTCTTGTTTTGTATGTTGAGATTTCTCCCCCTTGTTTTGTTGATTAGGTTAGGCAGTGATTTGCCTATGTGAATTTTTTCAAAGAACCAGGCTTTTGACTTAATGTGTTCTTTTTTTCTGTTTGTTTCATTAACTTCTAATCTAAGAAAACTGTGCAGAAATGAAAGACCTGATTCACATATTCAAAGAGACCACCAGAAATCTGGGGAAACATACCTTAAATAGTCCTAAGACATACCTTAATAAAACTGCTAGACCTTAAAGATGAGATTTTTTTTTTAATTTATTATTTATCTGTTTTTACCATTATTATTTCGTTCATACTTTCTACTTTCTTTTACACTACTATTGTCTTTTTCTAGTTTTTTTGAGTCAAGAATTGTTTTCATTCTTTCTTTTTTCATTGGTAGAAATATCTAATGCTGTGAAATTCCTTCTGACCAGTACATGTATCCCATACATCCTCATAAGTAATATTTTCATTAATTTTTCGTTTTAGAACTTCTTCAGCTTTGGTTTGTGTTTCCCCTCTCACCAAAGAGCAGTTTACTACAGAGTTGTTTTTCAGGTCCAGATGAAAGGTCATTCTTCCCCATTAATTTCTGTTTTTACTGTATTATTACCCATGCATGTTATCTATATCAGTTTTTGTGAATGTTTCATGTACACTTGAGATGTAAGTATATTTTCTGTTATAAGTTTTGATATTATAAAATTAGATACGAATTTGTAATATGTGTATAATTATTATATTTAAGTTTTCTATACCCCTCACTCTTTGCTTTAATCCATCTTTAAATACTTTTCGTATTAGCGTTTTTCTGTTTTTCCTTGCTTCTCTGACTTCTGCTTCATAAAGTTGTTTGGTCTGTGTAGGCACTCATAACTGTTATTTCTGCACTCAAAGTTAGAGATTTTAGCATTGTAAAGTGTTTCTTTGTCCTTCCTGATATCAAGATTGCACCTCTGCTTCCTTCTTGTTTCCCTTTGTTTGGAATGATACTGTCCATCCCCTTGTTGTTAGCCTTTTTGTGTCATTTTCCCTAAGGGCGTTTTCCCTATACAGTATAGATTTCGGTTTTGTCTGTGACTCACTTTGAAAATCGTTTTGGTTTTATTGGTGAGTTAAGCTCATTCGTATTTATTGGTATGACTCGTATGTTTGGTCTCAGTTTTGTCTTGTTACATTTAATGAGTCTATCACATTTACTGAATTTTTCTATCTGGTCTTTTTCCTTTGTTCTTTTTGGAGGGGAGGCAATTAGGAAATCCTGAATTTTTGTTCTACTTTTATACTGATATAATGGCATTAGTTACCCATTTCCTTACTTAACCCTCTATTTGATTTTTCAGGTTTTGTTGACATCCTTTAGACTCTATTTTTCTTGTGGCTATTTCTGAGCTTATTCTTATTTCCTGTTTTTTTCTCTCCTGTTTCCTATAGTTTTTAAATTACATTATTTCTGTTTCACCAGGACATGTAACATTTATGTGTTATTATTCTGTCCTTGTTTTCATCCTTACTTTAGTTGTAGAGCTACAGTTAAATGTATTCATTGTTCAGTTTTTCTGCCAGTGTCTCCTGTCAGATCTCAGTTGCTTGAAGTTTGTTCTCTTCTAGAAGGTTTCATGATTACAGTTATTACCTAACTTTGTGAATATCTAAACTGGTTTGCCTTTTTCCATAGCTTCTTACTTAAAGGATTATAAATAAAGGATAAAACCGCTTGACTCCCACTTCCTTTTCTTGAAAGTGGTGCTCCACTGAGCTTTGTTTTGTTTATTGCCAAACCTACATTTATGTGTTTGTTGAGACTTAGTCTTTTTGTCCAAAGGATTTTTCTTCATTTTAGTAATTTTACTAAGGTATGTCTTAGGACTCTTGCAGCTCAGTTTTTCCAGGTTCATGGTGGTCATTTTGAATATGTGGATTAGGTCTTTTATCTCTGGACAATTTTCTCAGATTATGGTTTTTAATTTTAGATTTATTCCATTTTCTATTTTTTCCTCTTTATATTTTTAAATTTTATTTTATTTTTGGCTGCGCTGGGTCTTTGTTGCCATGCACGGGCTTTCTCTAGTCGTGGCGAGCGGGGGCTACTTTTTTTTTTTTTTTTTGCGGTACGCAGGTCTCTCACTGTTGTGCCCTCTCCCGCTGCGGAGCACAGGCTCCAGACGCACAGGCTCAGCGGCCATGGCTCATGGGCCCAGCCACTCCACGGCATGTGGGATCCTCCCAGACTGGGGCACGAACCCGTGTCCCCTGCATCGGCAGGCAGACCCTCAACCACTGCACCACAGGGAAGCCTCAGGGGGTTACTCTTCATTGCAGTGCATGGGCTTCTCATTGCGGTGGCTTCTTTTGTTGTGGCGTGTGAGCTTCAGTAGTTGTGGCGCACGGGCTCTAGGGCATACGGGCTTCAGTAGTTGTGGCACATGGGCTCAGTAGTTGTGGCTCATGGGCTCTAGAGTGCAGATTCAGTAGTTGTGGTGCACGGGCTTAGTTGCTCCGTGGCATGTGGGGTCTTCCCAGACCAGAGATCAAACCCATGTCCCCTGCATTGGCAGGCAGATTCTTAACTACTGCGCCACCAGGGAAGTCCCTATTTTTTGTCTTTAGAGACTACAGTCACACGTACATACAGTTTTAATTTTTTTTATTATATTTTCACAGACTACATTTTTTTCTGGATGGTGAAATTATAGGTGTTTATTTTTTCCATTTGCTTTTCTGTATTTTCATTTTTAAGTATAGATGATTTACGATGTGTTAATTTTTGCTGTACAGCAAAGTGATTCAGTTATACATATATGAACATTTTTAAAAATATTCTTTTCCATTATGGTTTATCACAGGATATTGAATATAGTTTCCTGAGCTATACAGTAGGACCTTGTTGTCATCCACAGTATGTATAATAGATTGCACCTTCTAACAACAAACTCCCACTTCATCCCTCCCCCAACCCCCCTCCCCATTGGCAACCACAAGTTTGTTCTCTGAGTCCATTTCTGTTTCATAGATAAGTTCATTTGTGTTACATTTTATATTCCACATATAAGTGATGTCATATGGTATTTGTCTTTCTCTTTTTGACTTACTTCACTTAGTATGATACTCTCTAGTTCCATCCATATTGCTGCAAATGGCATTATTTTATTCTTTTTTATGGCTGAGTAGTATTCCATTGTATATATGTACTACATATTTATACATTTCTGTGTTGATGGACATTTAGGTTGTTTCCATGTCTTGGCTATTGTGAATAGTGCTGCTATGAACATAGGGGTGCATGTATCTTTTGAATTATAGTTTTGTCTGGATATATGTCCAGGAGTGGGATTGCTGGATCATGTGGTAACTTTATTTTTTGGCTTTTTGAGGAACCTTCATACTGTTCTCCATAGTGGCTGCACCAACTTACAGTCCCACTAACAGTTAGACTACCTTTTTTTATCCAGAATTTACTTGCTTATTCAGTTTTCTTCTTTTTTTAGTTTTTTCTTGTTGTGTTTTTGCTACTTTTATGCCTTTTTTTTTTCCATCTATTTATTAAAATTTCAGTCAAGTCTGTTTTCTTTTTGGGCTGTTAGTCTGCTTGGGCTGCTATAACAAAATACCACAGACTGAGTAGCTTACAAAACATATTTATTTTCTCACATTCTAGAGACTAGATGTTCAAGATGAAGGTGCCAACAGGGTTGGTTTCTGGTGAGGCCTCTCTCCTCAGCTTGCAGACAGCACCTTTTCACTGTGTCCTCACGTGGCCTTTTCTCTGTGTACATATGGAGAGCAAGTGAGCTCTGGTGTCCCTTCCTCTTCTAATAAGTATCCCATTCCCATCGGCTTAGTGCTCCACCCTTATGACCTCATTTAACCTTCATTACCTCCTTAAAGGCTCTGTCTCCAAGCACATCCACATTGGGGATTAGGGCTTCAACATAGGAATTTGGGAGGGGGACACAATTCAGTCTGTATCTGATTCTTTGTAATTTAAGTCCTAAAGTCACTTTGCCTTTTTTACAGTTTTGACCAGCCCTTGCTTGTCTCCTTAGTCCCACATACTACAAGTCCCTTCATTCGGGTTTCCCAGTAGTCTGAGCTCTATCAGAACTGTGACATCATCTCAGTATTTTCCCACTCACAGTGGAACTTTTTCTTGCTGGGAGTAATTTTTATTTGTGGTTAATCACCTCTAAGTTTTCTGTCTCTTGTTTTACATGTGTTTACCACAGTCTCCAGCTGACTCTTTTCGTAGATATGGGCTGTATCTCAGTTTCTTCTGTATTTGAATATTTATTTCCTTACTTAGTGGTGATATGAAGTTAGTAGTATTCTGTATCTCCTAGCTGTGCCAAAGTCATGGATTGTTGGTAATTTTATTTGTTCTCCTTATATTGATCTTTTTAGTTTTTTGGAGGATTCATGGAGAGATTCAAATTTAAAGAGTTTCTGTTATTCCTCAGATGTTGGAAACCAAATGTATGTGTTCTAATAACAGTTTCCTCTCCCTTTTTCCACTATACTGGCCTTTTTCTTTCTTGCATTTGTATTTTCACCTGAAACCCTAGAAATAGAAAAAATACATACTTGCAGTTATTTTCATCCCTGGAGAATAGACAAGAAAGCAAAGTCAGCTACAAACAATGTAGAGCATTTGTATATAGTATATAGGTCTCGTTCCATAAGAAATGTGTTAATGGTCATGTTATGAGATTAATTTTTCTTGTTTATAGAAGTCTGGAAGACTGATCACATGAAAGAAAAGAGCCAAGAAAACCAGCCTAAACATGTGTGGGAAGTTGTATTCATCAATAACAAAATGCTGACTAAAGAACAAGGTAATGTAATAGGAAAACCACTTAACTTGGACACAGATTCTTTTCCTTCCAGAAAAATACTCTGTGGGTGTGACTCATGTGGAATGAACTTCAACTATGTTTCAGAATTCGTTATCAATAAGAAAAACTATTTAGGAAAAAAGACTGATGAATTTAATGCCTGTGGAAAATTGCTTCTCAATATTAAACATGAGAAAACTCACACTAGAGAAAAAAGTGAATTTTTTAAAAATGGGAAAACGGTCAGTCATAATGAGGATCCTGTTCAGCTTGAGAAGATTCAAACTTTAGAGCAAAATTTTGAATATAGCATATATCGAGAAACCTTCCTTGAAAAGGCAGTATTGTATACACACAAAAGAGAGATCACTGAAGGGAATGACTGTGAATATGATGAATATGGGAGAAGGTTCTGTGATAACTCATCCTTCTTGTTCCATCAGATAACTCCCCCAAAGGAAAATGACTATGAACTTAGTAATTGTGGGAAATCCTTATGTGTGAAGTCCACCCTTTTGAAACATCATGGGGCACATTTGAAATACTATGAATGTGATGAAAGTGGGAATAATTTCAGGAGGAAGTTGTATCTCTCACAGCTTCAGAAAACTCATACAGGAGAGAAACACTTTGAATGTAATGAATGTGGGAAAGCTTTTTGGGAGAAGTCACACCTCACTCGACATCAGAGGATACACACGGGAGAGAAACGCTTTCAATGTAATGAATGTGGAAAAACTTTCTGGGAGAAGTCAAACCTCACTAAACATCAAAGATCACACACAGGGGAGAAACCCTATGAATGCAGTGAATGTGGGAAAGCCTTCAGCCACAAGTCAGCCCTCACATTACACCAGAGAACACATACGGGGGAGAAACCCTATCAGTGTAATGCATGTGGGAAAACTTTTTACCAGAAGTCAGACCTCACTAAACATCAGAGAACACACACAGGACTGAAACCCTATGAATGTTATGAATGTGGGAAATCCTTCTGTATGAATTCACACCTTACAGTACATCAGAGAACTCATACAGGTGAGAAACCCTTTGAGTGTCCTGAGTGTGGGAAATCTTTCTGTCAGAAGTCACATCTTACACAACATCAGAGAACACACTTAGGAGATAAACCCTATGAATGCAGTGCATGTGGGAAAACTTTCTACCACAAGTCAGTACTCACCAGGCATCAGATAATTCATACAGGGTTGAAACCTTATGAATGTTACGAATGTGGGAAAACCTTCTGCTTGAAGTCTGACCTTACGGTACATCAGAGAACTCACACAGGGGAGAAACCCTTTGCATGCCCTGAATGTGGGAAATTTTTCAGCCATAAGTCAACCCTCTCTCAACACTATAGAACCCATACAGGGGAGAAACCCTATGAATGTCATGAATGTGGAAAAATCTTCTATAATAAATCATACCTAACTAAACATAACAGAACACATACAGGGGAGAAACCCTATGAGTGCGGTGAATGTGGGAAAACCTTCTGCCAGAAATCACAGCTCACTCAGCACCAGAGAATTCACATAGGGGAGAAACCCTATGAATGTAGTGAATGTGGAAAGGCTTTCTGCCATAAGTCAGCTCTAATCGTACATCAGAGAACGCATACAGAAGAAAAACCCTATAAATGTAATGAATGTGGAAAATCTTTTTGTGTGAAATCAGGACTGACTTTGCATCAGAGAAAACACACAGGGGAAAAGCCTTATGAATGTAATGAATGTGGGAAATCCTTCAGTCACAAATCATCCCTCACGGTGCATAACAGGGCTCACACAGGGGAGAAATCTTGTCAATGTAATGAATGTGGGAAAGTTTTTTACCGTAAATCGGACCTTGCTAAACATCAGAGATCACACACAGGGGAGAAGCCCTATGAATGTAACACATGTGGGAAAACGTTCTCTCAGAAGTCAAACCTCATTGTACATCAGAGAACACACATAGGAGAAAAATCTTATGATTGAAGCGAATATTAGAAATGTTGAGCATTTCAGACAATTCACACCATGGAGAAAGCTCTGTTGACATTCTGAATGTTCAGTAACCTTCATCCACAAATTGGCCTTATTTTACTCTAAAGTAATGACATGGGACATATCTCTAGACTGCAACAAGTATAGGACAGTCTTGTTAAGAGGTAACATTCCATTGAACGTCACATAACTAATACTGGCATAAAACCTCACAGATATTTTGATTTTGTAAAAATATAAACTAGGTTATGTCATAATTTATGTTGGGGAGAAGTCTGTCCATTTGAGACATATGGCTTGAAGATTTTCTTTAGAGGTAATCAAACATTAGAATTTAGAAGTTGTGTTTTGGTTTTGATGTCATAGTTATTTTTAGGAAACATTGTAATTTGTAGATGTATATTGTGCAATGTAAAGCTTTAAAGACTAAAAAAAAAGGAAGAGTAAAATAGACTCATAAGAAGTTGCAGTAATAATACATAAAATTCTCATGTGCTCTTTACGAAGCTTCCTCTAATAGTAATGTTACATAACCATAGCAAGTGCAAGGAATTGATGGTACTCTACTACTAAGTCAGATACGGACCTTATTCATATTTCACCAGGTAGTCTGTGTGTTTATGTGTGTATTTCTATGAAATTTTATGGCTTATATATTTGAGTTAACCTTCACAGGTTGCAAAATCAAAAAGGAATCTGGAATCTGTATTACAATAAGATTATAAAGGAATCAGGATTTCACAATAAGAAGTTTCCTTGTATTAATAATCACAGCTTTTCTGCCACACTGATTTTGGCAACCATTTGAATATGAAGCTTTTTAAAAGCAGAGATAAATTGAGTAATTAGGGCAACAGCATTAAACACCTGTGAAGTATCCCTTAAGTTCACAGGGCTTAGGTATGTACGTTATATAAACTATATGTTTCCTACACAACACAGAACTTAATGAAATTGTGAATAGAAAATAGATACTCCTAGTTTAGCAGTTGTTAACAACATTAGGCACATCTCCCATGTGTATAGGGCCTGGAGCAACAGTTCAATAAAAGGAAGCCCACAAAGCTAATGTCTAACATCTTAAAACTTATATATCAAAATAACAGAATGTTCAATAAAATGTATTCTATGCATGGCGATATCTAGGCCCTACTCCCATTGCCCCTTTTCTCTTTTCACCCATGGTTCATCGCAAACCATGATGTGCCTTGAGTATACATATGTAAATACTCTAGCCTTCAGCCTAAATTTATCCAAACCCTGTGTAAGCAACTGCTTTCCAAGACAGGGTCCAGGAAAGAAGCCTCAGACTAGATGACACTCAGGGCTGTAAATTAGACTGTAAATTCAAGGGTCTGATGTACCCAGAGATCTGGGCCCTTAATGACTGCTGATTCTGTGAGAAGGAGGATTGAGCCTGGAGCAGGGCCAGAGTAGAACTAGAGTGGTGCTTTTATTGACGGGGCAAAGGTGATATACTAAATTACATGATCAGATTATGTAAATAATTAGGTTAAGCTAATAATCTAAAATTACATAACCAAATGATCTTAGATTGCACACAGAGTCTAAACTTCCATTTTAGGAAACTAGACAAAGAAGAGCAAATTAAGTCCAAGGAATAAAAAACAAAAGAATAATGAGAATTAGGGCAGATATCAGAGAAATTGAAAACAGGAAACCAATAGAGAAAATCAGTAAAACCAAAAGCTGGTTCTTTGAGAAGATCAATAAAATTGATAAATCTCTAGCCAGTTTAAGAAAAACAGAAGACACAAGTTGCTAATACCAGGAATGAAAGAGAGCCATAACTACTCATCCCATGAGCATGAAAAGGATTATAAAGAAATGTTATGGACAACTCTGAGCCCACAAATTTGATAACCTAGATGAAATGGGCCAATTCCTTGAAAGACACAATCTGCCAAAACTCACAGAAGGATAAATTGGAATAGGCATATATCTATTCAAGAAATTGAATCAATTGTTAATCTTCCAAATCAGAAAGTATTAGGCCCAGATATTTTCACTGGTGAATTCTACCAAATTAAGGAAGAGATGGTATCAGTTCTCTACAACATCTAACAGAATGTAAAAGCAGAGAGAATACTTCTTACTCATTGTATGAGGCCAGTATTACCCTAATTATAAAACCAGGCAAAGACATAACAAGAAAGGAAAACTACAGACTAATATCTCATGAACATAGATATAGAAGTTTTCAACAAAATATCTGCAAATTGAATCCAACAATGTATAAAAAGAATTACATGCCGTGATCAAGTGGGATTCATCCAGGTATGCAAGACTGGTTCAACATTTAATAATCAATTAATGTAACCCATCATGTCAACAGACTAAAGAAGAAATATTATATGATCATATCAATAGGTGCAGAAAAACATTTCAGAAAATCCTAACACCCATTTGTGATAAATAAGAAACTCTCAGTAAGCTAGGAATACTAACTTACTATAAATAAATACTAAGGATTTTCCTTAACTTGGTAATAAACATCTATAAAAATCCTACAGCTAGCATCATACGTAACGGTGAGAAACTAGTTGCTTTCCCAGTAAGAAAAGGAACAATGCAAGGAGGTCCCCTCTCACTACACCTTTCCAGCATCCTTCAGGAAGTCCTAGCTAATGCAGTAAGACAAGTAAGGGAAATAAAAGGTACAGATTTGGAAGGAAGAGATATAACTATCTACGTTCACAGATAACATGATTGTCTATGTAGAAAATTCCAGAGAAACAACAACAAAACCTTCTGACACTAGTAAGCAATTACAGCAAGGTTACAGGATATAATGCTCAAGCAGGTGATAAAAAGAAATGAGCTATCAAGTAACAGACACACAGAAGAACCTTAGATGCGTATTGCTAAATGAAAGAAGTCAATCTGGAAAGGTTTTATACTGTATGATTCCAACTGTAATGCATTCTCATAAAGGCAAAACTGTGGAGACAGCAAGAAGATCATGGGTCCGGGGTGAAGGTGGGAGGAATGAATACATGGATTACAGAGAATTTTTAGGATGGTGAAACTATCCTGTAGGATACTGTAATGGTGGATACATGTCATTGATTTGTCAAAACCTACAAAATGTAAAACACAAAGGGTCAATCCTAATGTAAACTATGGATTTCAGTTGTAAAACTATATCAGTATTGGCTCATCAGTTGTAAAAATGTACCACACTAATGCAAGATATTAATAATACGGAACACTGTGGAGGGAGGTGGAGGTGAAGGGGTATATAGGAATTCTGTGCCTTCTCATTTTTTCTGTAACCCTAAAACTACTCGAAAAAATGGAGTGTATTAAATAAATAAACAACCCTGCCTCATATAACAGTATAGATTAATCTGTGAGGATGCTTTCTTACATATTTACAAAATTGAAAACTCACATCACTCAGTACCAATTTTCCTATGTGGGGTTGGGCTGGGGAGGGGAATGCATTCTCAGAAATCATGTATTGACAACCACTGAAGCGTATCTTCAATTACAGCTTTCTGCTTTTCTAAGACTTATTACTTTTTTTGGAGTTATCTTAAATTCCTTACCTCTCATTATAACACCTTGTTTCTGTACTAAAGTTTTTGCTTGTCAGTCATATGTATTTGCACTGCAGCTATAATTGCCACTAATGAATATTTGGGTTGTTTCTATAGTCTTCATAATACTTTATTTATTTTAATATTTATTTATTTATTTGGCTGTGCTTTGGGTTGTTTTTATAGTCTTCATAATACTTTGTTGATTTTAATATTTATTTAATTATTTATTTGGCTGTGCTGGGTCTTGGTTGCAGCCTGTGGGATCTTTGTTGCAGCATGCGGGATCTAGTTTCCTGACCAGGGGTCAAACTCGGACCCCCTGCATTGGGAGTGTGGGGTTTTAACCACTGGACCACCAGGGAAGTCCCCAAAATACTTTAAATTATAGCAACTTAAGGCCCAGTGTAATAGAGTCTCTTAACACCTGAAACTAAAAGGGCCTCTAATGTCCTAACTGCACATTTCCCTCCCCATTCTACTCCCACAAATAAGGTCCTGTAATCAGACAGTCCTCCTGTTTTACCAAGGCAACCAGGTGTACCTGTGGTTCTTGCTTTTCCCTGAGTAGCGAGTTTCACTTCCCTACCAGCCCGCAAGATTATTCAGAAAAGCCAGTCCCATCCTCTCACAGGAACTAGGGGTTGCTGCATCCTCTTGATAGTACAGAGCCATTTCCCACAACCCCTAGTTGTTCCCTCTGTTCCCAGGTGCGCTACCTGTGTGACCTTAGATGGCATGTGGTGCCCTCTCGCCTGGCCTGTGAATATGCATAACTAGTAAACTTATGTAGATCTCACCTGTCCAGTGTGAGATGTCATGTGTTCAGCTATTCCATTACCCCAGGGCAGGAATCCCGCCACCAACAGAGTGACTAGAAGGCAGTTAATACAGTTGGCATCATGAGCAGGATTATCCATCCAAGACAGGTCACCTAGTCAGTGTTAGCTCATTGCTCTTGGCTAACTGGTTCTGTGATGTGGCAGAGGCCACTTGGGATAGAACCACCAATCGCTGGTAGGCTTGCACTTTGGCCTGCTCTGCTCTGTGGTCTTTTTCTGGAGTGTCGCTCTCCCTTCCCACTCTGAGAGGCTGTTGTCGCTAAGAGAGAATTATTAATTGGCTATGCCCCTGTGTGGCTTGCCATTGGGTTCAGTCTGTTCGGCAGGTGGTCTCTGAGCTACCTATGAGGCCGGCTGCTGGACTTTGATACTCTCCCTTGTAACCACCCAGAAGGTCCATGCCGTGGGTGATTGGATAGAGACAAAAACTGAAAGCCGAGACTTTACATGGCTAGAAATCCAAAATAACCGAGGAAATTTGCACAGAGAAAACAGAGAGAAAGAAACCTGCGTGGCAGAAAAAAAGGCCACAGCCATGGCAGACAGAGGATGTTCAGTCAATCAACCTCTGGGTTATGGGCCCAGCATCCTTTTGCTGCACCACCTGCTACCTATTTCTATGTTGTAAAAAAAAAAAGAAAAGGAAAAAAATTCTGTGCTCATAGTTAGAGGGGAAAACTCCCATCCTGTGGCACAGCAAAGAGGTTAATTCAAATGCAACTTAAGCCTGGGATCCTTAAGCCATATGCAGAAACCATTGCCACGGAGCATGCCCCTAACCCTGACGATCCTGATCGGACGCTCTCTGGAGACGGAAATTTGTAAGTTTGATTAGAGTAAAAAGAACCCCTCCTCCTCAGAAGTATATCCAGTAACCACAAAAAGAAAAGAAATGGAAAGAAAGAATGAAGGGAGGGAGGCAGACTTAGACACAGGGAGAGGAAACAACAAAATAACTGATACAAAGGTCCACAGTTTTTTGTTTTTCTTTTTAATTGAGGTATAGTTGCTGTACAATATTATGTAAGTTAGGTCCACAGTTTGACCCAATTGGAAATCCAGAATTTACTAATATAATTTATACAACAAAAGATAAAAGGGTGCTGATTGGCTTTTATACCTTCCAAATTAACTTTAGTGTTAACTCTAGTATCTGCTGAAATGTACCATTGGCAAACTTTCATGGCCTTAATACAGGGTTCAAGTTATAGTTATACCTGAGCATCCCACTAAATGTAATCACGTTACCCCTAAAATCTTAAGAGGAGTTATTGAACATAAAATAGTGCTATAGACTCAATTGTGTATTGCTCCAAAATTCGTAATGTTGAAATCTAATCGCCAGTGTGATGGTATTTGGAGGTTGGGCTTTTGAGGGTGATTGGGTTATGAGGACAGAGCCCTTATGAATGGGGTTAGTGCCCTTACAATAGAAACTCCAGAGAATTCCCTTGCTGCTTCTGTCATATGAGGACTTAGGAAAAGACAGCCATCTGTGAACCAGGAAGTGGGTCCTCACCAGACATCTGGCACCTTGATCTTGGACTTCTCAGCCTCTAGAACTGTGAGAAATAAATTTTTGTTGTTTATAAGGCACCCAGTCCATTGTATTTTATTATAGCAGCCCAAACAGACTGAGTCATTGAGAAGAAATAGACAGTATTTCTGTTGGTTAAGGTGAACATCCTAAGATTCATGGTACCCATTGATTTAATTTTAACATAATCCCATAGAAGGCATGGATGCTCTGATCCAGTGAATAATAAAATTATATTTTTGGCACTTACAAATTGACAAAATGGGACCCCGTGTACCGTATACCCCAAATGAAACCATTATAAAGACCTATCTAGAGAAATGGTTATCACCTCTGCTTCTCTGTTTAATGGTCCAGTTTAGCTTATTCTTAGTCTGGAAATATTCTTAGTCTGGAAATAATGATGGTGCTTCACAAGGGATTATCACAACCTTAATGCTATGGCCCATCTGTTAAGGACCCAGTACCCAATTTATTAAAATTATTGCTTCCATCCAAATAGCAAGTAGTAAATATTTTCTTATTCCAGGTTTGGCTAATATGTTCTGTTCAGTGCTCTTTTCAACAGCCTCTCAGCCACAGTTTGCCTTCACCTCTGAAGGGACACCAGACACCTTTACCAGGCTACCAGTGGGATACCTCAGCAACTCTGCCATTGCAGTCTTCGTGAGCAATACCTTAACTGCATCCAGTTTTCTCCAGGAGCACAGGTATGACATTACATTGATGACATCCTCCTCTGAGGAAATTCATTTCACAAATCCACTTGGGACATATAAATACCCACAAAAGAACTCACAAAAAGAGGCATAAGTTATTTCACCACACATAACACAAAGATCTACCCCCTCAGTTAAGTTCCTGAAAATTATTTGTAAACCAAGGGCCGCTCCA
Organism: Phocoena phocoena; assembly: GCF_963924675.1. Lineage (NCBI taxonomy): Eukaryota > Metazoa > Chordata > Mammalia > Artiodactyla > Phocoenidae > Phocoena > Phocoena phocoena. Next base: position 74,078,533 of record NC_089234.1, on the reverse strand, counting down.
TCCCTGACACCATCAAGAAACAGCTATTGACTGGTTTTTTTTGTTTTTTTTTTTAATTGTGTGTTCTTAACACACACAGTGTTAATACAGATATGTCCTTTAGTCCTTTTTGGGTTCTGTAGGCAACATATTTCCCCACTTAAAATTTTTTTTTAATCTCACTGATGCTGTTACTTTCAAATTGGCCCAACTTGTACAGGGCCTCCTCCAAAAGCAGGCTCAAGAATCAGTCCAAATTGAAATCAACAGGTACTCCCATTCATGCCCCCAGAGACTCTTTCACTGTGGGGGCTTTAGCAGCCTCCTGGAATCCAAACCAAGGCTGCAAGGAATACCGTGCTGGTGGATGAGGCATTCTGTAAATCTCTTGATGTTGGTTTTGACAGATGCATTGCAGGCAGGGAAGGCAAATCCATGTACTCCAAATCTTTTGATGGTAGGTACAAAATACCATCTGTTTTGTGATGGGAATGATCTAATGCAGTCACCCTGATAACAAGTAGCTAAACTGATCCATCCACGAATGGTGCCAAGTTGGTTGGTAATTGGTGCTCTACTGCTGGCAGATTAGGCACTTAACAGGGACTTTAGCCAGATCGGCCTCGACGAGAGTAAGTCCGTTTTGCTGAGCCCATGCATAATCTCTTTCACTCCCACTGCGGCCACTTCATTCATGAGCCCACTGGGCAATGCCAGAAGAGGCTGGGAAAAGGGCCTGACTGACAGAAGGAGATGGGCATCCACAGAATGTGTCCTTAATTATTCAGTCCTCCAGTGAGGTTACTCTTTGGTGAGCATTCACATGGTACACAAATACCTTCACTTTGCCCATTTGGAAAGGTCTGGGCATGCACCTCTTCCCGAGAACTTTTCACAGCTTTTCCAGGGTACCCCTTCTTAGTCCTTGACCATTTAGCTAAACCGTTAGCCACTGTACATAAATACATGTAGACCCATAACTTTGGCCATCTCTGCTTCCAGGCAAAATAAACCAGGTGCACTGCTCAAATTTCTTCCCCTTTGGATGATTTCCTTTTACCACTGACTTTCAGGGCCATCTCAGAGTGGGGCTGCATACTGTGCAGAATCATCTAACCCAAGCCTGAGGTTTTTTCTTTCTCAGTCATCTGGTCATAGGGAACTCCTCATGAGGCCATAGCTGTGGATTTGGGGGTGGGGGGCATGGGGTTAACAGATATACTGAAAGCATTTGTAGGCATTGAGGATCTCGGCTCCATTGAAATCTGTTCTTATTTTCCTGTCCCAGTTTTCAGGATTCTGTTCCCTACCAGTCAATGCCCTAACTTGTAATGAGGCCGTGTAAGGTTAGAAATTCAGTTTACATAGTAATTAAGCTACCCAACAGATTTGTCACTGGGTTTCCTTTCATAAATCTCAGCCCTGCAGCTTTAGGGGATGAGGTGCTTTCAAGATAATCATTGAAGCTTTAAGGTCCCTGTGTGGATCTTGAGCTGGGAATTTAAATCCCCGAGCTTCTCATCTTCTTTCCCCAAAGTTCTCCAGCACATTTAGAAGTAACAACCAGTTCCATTATACTCCTTGTGTTCACTAAAATATCTAGAGGAGAAAATACTTGATTTCCCAGAGCCTTGCTTTCTATAGGCACTTGATTACAGGTATCTAAAGGTGATAATTTGTGTATCTGTATTGCCACTGCATGTCATGGACTATCAGTGCCCCTTTACAACTGAAACAGGATCTTTAATAGCTTTAAATCTGACTCTAGTCAGATAACAGCATCTAATTAAGAAATACCAGACCCAGTTCAGAAAAGCCAGACCTAATTTGGTACAAATTTATGATTCAAGAAGGATTTAATTAGAGACATAGAACCATAAGAAGAGTGTGTATGTCTAAAGGGGTTTATTACAGGGCTTTAGCTTTCTACAGCTGTGGGAACTGGTTAAGCAGTCTCTATAAGGTTGTTGTCTTCATGTCTGATGAAGGCGCTTGAAGTCCGCAAGGCAGACAATAAGGAAAGGAAGGTGGATGTAATGTGGAAGAGAGCAAAAACAAACGAGAACTCACAACCATGAGTGGCACCGACGAGGATGGGTTAAAACTGGAGTCAGTTCTCATTGCCTCTGACCTTGATGGTGTGGTGTCCTACAGAAGCTTGGCCCCTCAGTCCCTGAGGTGGTGTGTGCATCAGAGGAGCTGAAGGATCCATGTGAAACACAGTCCTAGAGGTGTCTCATGCCAATGAGGTGGTCAGTAGATCAGCAATAGCACGTGTGAGATACAAAATGGCTGTTACATCACATATGCCCTCCAAGTCTTGCACAAGAATCTCTTTTATGGTCCACCCCATGGGAAACATATAGGAAAAGGAATTTTGGGAAATGTAATTCAGTCTCGCCTAGGTAACACATTACAGAGCAACCACATTGGCCTATGAAGGAACTGTGAAATCAGTTCAATGAATCAGAGCTAACATTTTAAAAGAAATAAAACATAATATCAGAATTCATTATAGATATAGGTAAATACTGTTTTATGAAAAATATTTAAGGTCAGTTATATGTTATTCTGGACTGAAGTGGTTTTCCCCCAGATCCATCCTAATGTGACTGTTTTGGAGGTAGAGCCCTTAAAGAGAGAAAGTTAAATGAGGTCATAAGGGTGGAGCCCTAATCCAACATGACTGGAGTCCTTATAAAAAGAGGAGGAGACCCAAAGACGATCATTGCACAAAGAAAAGGCCATGCAAGGACACAGCGAGAAGGCAGCCATTTGCAAGCCAAGGAGAGAGGCCTCAGGAGAAAACAAATCTACCAACACCTTGACCTTGGACTTCCAGCTTCCAAAACTGAGCCAAATAAATTTCAGTTAAGTCACCTAGTCTGTGGTGATATTTTGTTATGGCAGCCGAATGTTTGTGTCCCACCACCCCAATTCATATGTTGAAATTTAATCTCCAGTGTGATGGCATTAGAAGGTGGGACAGTTGGGAAGTGATTATGTCTGGAGAGTGGAGCCCTCATGAATGGGAACCCCAGCCTTTCCACCATGTGAGGACACAGTGAGAAATTGCTGTCTGTTAACCAGGAAGACAGTTCTCACCAGAATGCAACCATACTTGTGCATTAATCTTGGACTTCCCAGCCTCCAGAACTGTGCAAAATAAATTTCTGTTGTTTATAAGCTATCCAGTCTGTGGTGTTTTGTTATAGCAGCCTGAATGACTAAGGCAGCAGCCTTAGCAGACTAGTACATGTGTGTACTAAAGATTGAATCAGTCTTCTGGCAGATTTTTTTAAAAAAACTAAGACAATCTTTCTAGAGCAGTTTCAGGTTCATAGCAAAATTAAGGGGAAGGTACAGAGAGTTCCCATTTCCCACACACGCACAGCCTCCCGTGTTACCAACATCTCGCACCAGAGTGGTGTGTATGTTATAATTGATGAGCCTACATTGACACATTGTAAAAGTCCATCATTTACATTGCAGTTCACTCTTGGTATTGTACATCCTGTGGTTTGGAAAAATGTATTGATGACATTTATCCATCATTATGGTATACTGAGTATTTTCACTGCCCTAGAATTCCTCCACACGCTGCCTTTTCGTCCTTCCATCTCCACCCCAACTCCTAATTTTTTTATTGTCTCCATAGTTCTTTGTTTTCTGTAAACACTTTATCCCACTTTAATATTTTAGTTTTTTGCCAAGGTATCATTTAGTATACAAAATATTTTACTTAGTCTCTTTATTATTTTATAGTCCCTCACTAGAATATAAACTCCATCAGAACTGGGAGTTTTATCTATTTTACGCACTACTATGAATCCAGTGCCTAAAACTGGCACATTGTTAATAGTCAATGAGTGAGGGGCTTCCCTGGTGGTCCAGTGGTAAAGAATCTGCCTTCCAGTGCAGGGGACACGGGTTCAATGCCTGGTCGGGGAACTGAGATCCCACATGCCGCGGGGCAACTAAACCTGCGTGCCGCAACTTCTGAGCTCGCACGCCTCAACTAGAGAGGGCTGTGTGCCACAAACAGCAGAGCCGACGCGCTCTGGAACTCACACACCACAACTACAGAGCCCATGCACCCTGGAGCCTGCTTGCCACAACTAGAGAAAACCTGTGCGTCGCGACGAAGAGCCCACACGCTGAAACCTAAGATCCTGCGTGCCTCAACCAAGATCCCACGTGCCGCAACTAAGGCCGTACGCAGCCAAAAATCTTTTTAAAAAATGTTGAATGAATGTTTGTATTGGATCATGAATTTAAATGTATTTCTTACTGTAAATTGAGGTTGAAGATATTTGCAAACTTTGGCAATGTCTTACAGAAGTAAAAGTAGTCTTATCATACAATCCAGCCATTGCTCTCCTGGGTAATTACTCAACTTATTTGAAAATTTAGATTCACACAGAAGCCTGCATATGAATATTTATAGCAGGTTTATTTCCAAAATTGGAAGTAACCACGATATGCTTCAGTAGGTGAATGGTTAAGCAAACTGTGGTACATCTATACAATGGAATATTATTCATTGATAAGCAAGGTGTTAAGTCACTAAAAATCATGGAGGAATCTTAAATGCATATTGCTTAGTGAAAGAAGTCAGTCTGAAAGGGCTGTACAATGTATGATTCATATTATATGACCTTGGAAGAGGCAAAACTATAGAGATAGTAAAAAGATAAGTATTTGCAAGACCTTTAGGGGGACGTTGGGAGGGTTAAATAGATGAAGCACAGAATTTTTTTCCTGATTGGTGAAGCTGTTTATTATTCTGTGTGATACCATAATGATAGATACATGACATTATGCATTTGTCCAAACCCACAGGAGTTTACAGCACAAATAGGGAGCCTTAATGTAGGCAAATTTAAAAATCATTGAGGAGTTCAAGGAATACCAGGAAGTATTGCAGACTATGACAAGAGAATCTATGTAACAACTTCACTGAAGGAGGTGGGCAGAAAAGGTGCTAACTAACTTTGGAAATGAGACTGTTAGCCTCAAGACAAAAGAAACTGCACATAAGCACTCTAGGTGATAAAGTTGTTTTCCATGGGGTACAGGTTAGCAATTCTAATTTATACTGGAATGGAACAGTTAAGTAAGTGGATGGCAGATGAGGGAGCCAGGTTTATCACTATTGCATTGGAAGGTTACATATCAGCGAGAAGAGGAGGCTAGAATGATCCACGTGGTACTCTGGATTAGAGTTGGAAACATCAGTATGAACTTATGTTTAATTTAATATAGATACATATGGTTATATATGAGAATTATATAAATAGGCTTATGTTCACGTTAGTATACACAAAATACTCCCTTGCTCTGTCATCTGAGAGACTATAAAAACACCAAAACCCTAATAGCAGTATGTACATGCAGTGCCCAGATCTTGGTTCCTAAAACCATATTCCCATAAAAGGAACCAGGGCTTCTTGGAGAAGTTGCTGATTGTAGGACTTGGGCAGGAAATAAATAGAAGAAGCCTGGAGCATCTTATAGTACCAGAATGTAAGGAAGTGCTCAAACAAAAAAATACCACCTTGATGAGGATATGTCAGAGGACCACAGGAGCCAATCATACTGATACAAATTATTAAATAAATGGGGGAGAACAGAGCTCCTATGTAAAATTCCAAATAATTTATGTAGATTGCCACCAAGGAGGAAGAGCATAACTCCCCATTCCTGTGGCTGTGCATGGTTACTTCTAAAGTGTACCGTATGGAAAGAAAGACATAAAAATATAACAACCATGGAGAAACCGGACAAACAAGTGATCAAGGTCAGTATCAGCAGTGGTAGGTCATGTTGATGGTGTGTACCTCTGGTCTGATGTGATGAAAGTGGCATTTTATGTGCTTTTCCTCCCCAAATCCCACAACCACAGTTTAATCTTAAAAATTTCAAATTTCAGCCAAGAGGCATACTGAAAAGTATCTGACCAGTACATCTCAAAACTGTGAAGTTCATACAAAACAAGGAAAATCTGAGAAACTGTCATAGCCAAGAAATGCTTAAGTTGATATGACAACCAAATGCAATGTGATATTCTGGATGGGGTCCTGGAACAGTAGACGACATTAGATGAAAACCAAGGAAATCTGAGTAAAGTGTGGATGTTAGTTAATAGTAATTGATCAATATTGGTTCATTAATTGTAACAAATGTGCCATACTGATATAAACTGTTAATCATATTGGGAGCTAGATAGTGTGGGTTATATGAGAACTCGCTGTACTGTCTTTTCTACAAATCTAAAATTATTCTAACAAAGTCTATATATAAAAATGTAATGATAGAATTAGGACATCATTATTTTGCCTCGTCCAGTGAATTAATGGCATCATCAGTTGTTACAAAGAGAGACTACTAGTTAATTATATGCCTCATGGTAAAAGAGCACACACTGCGTATGGTCTTGCTAAAGTGATCACCCTCAGCATGATTAGGCCTGTCAATCCAGCAGCCAGTTTGCATGGAGTACAGAGGACAAAGGAACACTGACTGCACCATGAATGTGTAAGCAGCAAAATCTGGACTGCACCATGTCAGATGCCCCAGGTGTTTCAAAGCCAAGTTGAAAAGAACAGAAAGATATAGAAGAAAATCTGTAGAAAAAATTGAAAGCCATAATCGGTTCTTATATTTTTGCTTTTTTAAATGGGAAAGACTAAACTATAATTCTAGAGATGCACACTTAGAGATAACACATGCTGTAAAGAAACGAAAAAAGAATGACTCTAAAATTCAAGATGGTATTACTATGGGGAGAGGTAAATTGGGCAAGGGAAAGATTTTTAGGGTGGCTGGTAAAGTTCTATTTCTTGACCTAGTGGTAATTACTAGGATGTTTGCTTAATAACATTTATTTATGCTGTATATTTGTATGGTTCTCTGTATATGTGTTTTATTTAGTAAAAAAAAGTTTTGTTTTGTTTTTTTGCGGTACGCGGGCCTCTCACTGTTGTGGCCTCTCCCGTTGTGGAGCACAGGCTCCGGATGTGCAGGCCCAGCGGCCATGGCTCACAGGCCCAGCCACTCTGCGGCATGTGGGATCTTCCCGGACTGGGACACGAACCCGTGTGCCCTGCATCGGCAGGCGGACTCTCAACCACTGCGCCACCAGGGAAGCCCTAAAAAAAGATTTTTAAAAATTGAATATACGGGATGAATTGGAGTTCAGGTGAAGAAGGGAAACCTGGAAGGAGTCTTTTATAGTAGTTTAGATGAGAAGTGATGAATGCCTAGTATGAGGAAATGGTGGTGTGGAAGGGCTCTAAATAAGAGAGAGAGGCAAGAGGCAATGAGTAAGATTGAGTAGACATTTGGGTGTTTGGTATGAGGTAGAGACAGATCAGGGAGTAGGTATCTTATATCGAGAAGACTTGAACTTTTATTCTTTTGAAAAGAGCAGGATGTAATAATAGTTTCCATGGGGAACCAAAGGGCAGAGAGTAGGTGCTGAGCTTTGTTTTATTCATCTACCTTCCACACTTTCTTATCAGTCTGATGCTTGAGAGCAAAAAAAGTTTTTTCATTTTCTTCAATTCTGCCTCCCTCTATTAACTGCAGCCCTTCAGTGTAACTTCACTGTCTCTGCTATCTATAGAACAGAAACTGAGGAGTCTGAGGTATCTTCATTCCAAGTGAATTTTATAAGATCACATATATGGAATTACATGAGTGCATGCACATTTATTTACTTTCAAATAAAGTGACCCTAACTGATATTGACATGTAATTCAATGATAGAGGTATAATTGCCTATAAACGTAGAAGAAAATTAAATGACCCCATCCTCTTTTCAAATAGGCATAATTAAATTAAATATGCATAAACTCCAGAGAGATTGATTGGTTTTAAAGAATTGGCTCACAAGAAGTGAGCTTACCAAAGGCTCCAAACAGCATCCCTATCTGCCACTAACACTTCAAGCACGTATAGAAGGGATATCTTGACATGCTCTACACCACTGAACCCCTAGAAGTTTCACTAAGGTAAAATTCCCCTGAATTTTTTCAGATTTATTTTTCACCTTTCGACATGCAAATGTATTTCTGCTCTCTTTCTCTTGTCCTTCTGGGACTTCCATAATGTATTGCATATATTGGTTTTCATCCATGGATTGTTGTTAAATTGGTGTTTCTAGGGAGAGAGAGGGCTGGAATCTTATTTTTGCCATCTTGCCGATTCTCCATTTATTTAGATCTTTAAAAATCTTTCAGTGAACTTTTCATCAGGCAAGCCTTGTACAGGTCTTTCAGTTTTCTTTGTAGAAATGTTACACTCCTTTTGTTAAATTCACTCCTAAGAATTGTTTTCTTTTGATGCTATTGCAAATGAGTTTGTTTTCTTAATTTTGTTTTTGGATTGCTCATTGCTAGTGTATACAAGATCAATTGATATATATAGATAGATAGATCTTGTGTCCTGTAACTTTGCTGAATTCATTTATTCTAATATTTTTCAGTGGGTTTCTAAGCATTTTCTGTATACAAGGTCATGCCATCTGCATATAGCAATAGCATTACCTCTTTATTTCCCATCTGTATGCCTTTTGTTGCATCTTCTTTCCTAATTGCCGTAAGACCTTCAGTACAATATTAACTAGAAGTGGTGAGAGTGGTGTAAGGGCAAATAGAAATGAAAAATAAGAGGATTATTATTCTGTTAAAGATAATGGAAGAGACATCCCTGCTTCGTTTTTGTAGAGCATTTTCTTTTGTAAACTTGTAAATTCTTTATCCCTTTGAGATGAATATGAACCTTTTAAAAAGCCTCTTGGCAGTTTTGCACCCCTGCAGAGTATCTTTCTCAAGGAGCCTCAGAGCCATCTCTTTGAAATACTTCTAGGGAGATAGCACTCCTTTTTCCCAGTTTCTGGGGTAGGGTGGGAGCCTAACTTCAACGAGAGCCTATCTTCAACGGGTGCCTTGCTCAAAACTGCCTCTTGTCATAAAGATATGAGAAGCTTGTTTTTCCTTTTATAAAGACAACAGATGGTCATCCCAATTACCAGACGAATTTTGGGTGAACTGTGCAATAAATGGTACTGTCAAGTCCTCTTACATAAGGACTAGTTATTGTTTATCTTGAGAACATGTATGTAATGAGTTGTACCTGCTTGGCTTTATAAAAGGGTGAGATTTCTCTCTGTCTTTGCAGTCTCTTAGCAGATTGCCTGTAATGCACATCACATTCTGGTTTTATGCTTACTCAATAATAAAATTCTTTGTCTTCTACCTTTGGAAGTAGGTTTTCTGTGTTGGGAGAAATTTTTATTTTTAATTATATTTCTCCTACAATTTTGGTAATAAGAATGGGATGAGTCTGGCAGTTCTTGATTTGAGCCAAATCAACTGAAAGTCTGTGGCCTCACAATAGTCAGTAAAAGACCCTAAGTTATTATAGCTCTGTGCTTTTTTGGAATACTGGCTAAACAAACATCCCTGTTCAAATTCAAGATTTTACTATTGAATGAACATGGGTAATAATGGGCTCTAAACTCTCATCAAGATCACCGTATGGTTGGAAAATATGGGAAGCCAGGAATGTTGCCCGCAGGTCTCTTTTTTTAAAGCAGTTAATATCTGTCACATTGGGAATGGGCGTACACGTTGAGACTCCAATCCTGCAGTGGCCAGAGGACAATCCTTTTGATGTGCAGAAGTTCTTAGAAGGACTTTATTCCAGTAAGTGAGTTGCTGATATTTATGGGATGAATATCATTCTAACTATCCTAAGAGGAGTTAAAAATTATTTGGATAGCCAGAAGGAAATACGGAAAAAACAGGAGAGAAAAATGTGAGAATTAAATACATTTTCTCTTTTACAGAACCCTACTCCTCCTCACTCTGCTTGTCCCTCCTCCTGCTTTCCCTGAATGTCTTTACCCCTCCGTGCCTGAAACTGACTCAGGGGAAGAGTGAGGTGATGATCTTTCAGATGGGTGGTTCCCTTCAGGGCACAACTACGCGGGCCTTCCACTGCTGTGGCCTCTCCTGTTGCGGAGCACAGGCTCCGGACACGCAGGCTCAGCGGCCATGGCGGCATGTGGGATCTTCCCGGACCGGGGCACGAACCCACGTCCCCTGCATCGGCAGGCGGACTCTCAACCACTGCGCCACCAGGGAAACCCAGGGCACAACTTCTTTAGCTGGTAATAAATTACCTGCTCGGTTTGAGGACACAGAGTTATGTACTTTGTGGCCTAGACTGGGTCCATTTCATGTCTTACACCAGATGACCCCTTAAGTAGTCCCTTATTATCCACACATAGCTAGGAAGGCACAAATGATAAAGGGAGAATCATGGAAAGATTAAGAGCTTGGATAAAAGAGTCTGCGTAGTAAGGCAACATATGGAGAGTAGCTGTACTAGTCACTTGGAAAAAGGCAAACAAGGTGTTCAACTAATTAATGTAAACACAGGAAGGGAAACCAAAGTGCCCACATGATTCATATTTTTCTTGTCTCAACATGAAGGAAACCAGCCCATCCTATTTGGATCACCAGCACAGCTGATGCCATTGAGAAGCCAGCCAGAACTTCTGGGTAATTCAAGTGCCTTTCTCACCAGCTGATGTTACTCATTTAAAGGCTTCTTTTCCCCAAGGCCCCGGAAGACATACACCTCAGTGTGTTTTCAATTTGCAGCCCACACATGGCAATGTATACTGATGTATTGCATAGAATTCAGCAACCAGCAGCTGCGTGGAATCCTGTAATTAGCAGATTTTGCTCCTTTGATAGAGCAGTCACGTTAGGGTCTGGAAGATCACTACATAAAGGGGTGTGGTGGCCAGGGGAAGCTGACTCTCTGCCACGCCACCCCTCATAACTGTGGAGTAACTAAGGAAGTTACGAACTCTTTGAGAAGGGTTGCTAACAGCTGTACTCGAAGCCTTTCCACTGAAGTTGAGCTGGGAGATATTGCAACAGTGTACCCAGAAGACATGTGAGTCCCCCACTGATTTCCGTCAGTGGTTTGTTGAGGCTTTCTCAAAATTCCCTGATGTGAACCTGGGGTCAGGTCAAAATATGCTCTGGTTTTATTTAGCAACCTTTGTTTTGACTCTCTAGCCAACTGTCCAAATGCAAATTAAGGAAAAGTGGGAGGACGGCAAGGATAGACTGTTAGTCAAATCTGAGCAGCAGCTACTCACTTTGGGGATAATATAGAGAAAGTGAAAAAAAAGAAAAGGCTTCTGTGTTGGCTGCTCAGTTAGAACTCCTTGCTAAGGGAATGCTCCCTACTCCAGTCAGTCCGTGACGGGATCAGCGAGAGGGGACTGTAGAGAGAGACTCCGGAGGAGGCAGGGCTTGCAGGGACAAGAGAATCAGCAGGACCTAGAACAAAACCTTCAGCCAGGAAATACTTGGCAAATGGCTCAAAATTGGCAGATTGTGAGAATCTCAGAGGTGCGAGCTGGTGAACCACGTGTGTCAGTAACTTTCCCTCAGGCTAATCTCTGCCTGCTCTAATAAAGCCTGGTGCTACTTACTCTGCAATTTCCTCAGAAATTTCTCATTTTCCATCTGGCGGCAGATCGATACAGAGGGTTAGTATTTTGCATCAGTCTCCTACTTGTTCCTTTTCCTCCACAATTCCCATGCAGATAGGTCCTCTAACTTGGGAATGCATGTTCTTTCTCCTGATTCTTCTATAAACCTATTGGGGAGAGACCTGTTGTGCAACTAAAAGGCTATCATATTCTGTACTCTGGATGGAGTAGCTGTGGAGCTCCCTGGGGAAAAGACACCTGATTTGGTCATGATGTGGCCTTTGAAAGAAAAGGGGTATGGCAGGGAGTGGCACATTCACACCATGCTGGGCAAGCGCACCAAGTGAAACAAATAAGTGCGTCATGCTGGGCCTAGGAAATGATTTTTCTTTCCTTCTACCTATGTGGAGAGGGTTTCTGAATTGGAAGATTTTGTTTTTAACATCTTTGCCTTGTTCCTGATCTTAGGAGGAAAGCATTCAGTCTTCCATCATCAAATATGATGCTAACTGTGGGTTTTTCAAAAATGGCCTTTATTAGGTTGAGGCAATTCCATTCTATTCCTAGTTCTGTCTTGTATCATGAAAGCGTGCTGGATTTTGTTGAATGCTTTCCTGCATCTATTGAGATAATCATGTTTTATTAAATGAGATAACTGAGTTTTTTCTGTTAGTATGATGTATTAATGTAATAGTCATTTTCGATATTCTGTAATTGATGGTTTAGCATCTTGAATTCATGGGCCAAGTTAATGGCTAAAGATGTTGGCATACCTACCATCCCTGTGTTTCCACAGGTGCATAAAACCCCCACCATCTGTGTTTTGCTTCCTGCTCAAAAGGGCACTTCCCCACCTAACATAGTATAGTTAGGTTACTATAGTTTATCACCACCCCTGTAGTAAGAAAGGCTTTCGTTCATGATTTCTCTTCATGTCTTCTGTCTCTTGACTGGTGTTTCCCCATGTGGCCCTGCATGGTGTGGTGTCTCCCGTCCTCTTGAACATTGTAAGTAATGAAGTCTTCTTTCAAAGACAGTTGTCTCCACGTCTATCATTTTATCATGCCTGATTAAAACAAATCCCAGGTACGTCTTAATTGGTGCAGTGAGCAGGGTGGTTCAGTGACAGATGAGGATAACATGTCTCCAGCCGGCTTTTGGCTTACTAACTGGATCCAGCTGACAGCAAATAATGCTTGGGAAGGCTCTGCTGGCTGTTGACATACTTGCTTTAGCAGCCACCGCGTAGTGTTGTATCTGTTGGGTTTTTCTGGTTATCCAGTCCAATTGCGTCAGAGCCCAGAAAGCTGAGCCCACCCTGAGCTTAGGGTGCTGTAGTCTGAGCAAAGAGGTCCCCACTTGGTCCCTATGTGTTGTGATGCACCTAGTCTGGATGTGGTCTCCAGGGGTGCTTAGGGTAATCGGCTATCATACTGAGCAAAGGTTCCCTAAAGGGATGGGAACAGTTACCCTCCCACCCTCACCTGGCGAGCTTGATCTGTAGGTAGGGGCTGCTCCAATATTCTCCCTTATTTTGCTTGTATGCAAAAGACATACTAGCCTGTCTCATTAGGTAGCAGGATGCTACCTTGCTAGGCATCCTTAAATTGGAAGGAACTAGTGACGATCAGTTTGAGGGCACCCACCCTACAGAGACCATGGCTCCCCACAAATGTTATGTTATTGCAAAATCCTCTGCTGTTCTCCACCGTGCTGTTGTCACAATTTGATCCCAGACCCAGTGATATAAGATATGAGGGCCCATCCCTGGAGACCAATGGCCCAGTGTTTAATGAAAAAGGGGAAAGAAATATCTGTTTCGAACTCCCCCCTGCAAACTAAGAATGTGGTCTAATTAATAAAAAATTATAAAATAATCAATTATATCTCCTAAGTGCTGCTGATTATCAGTACACAAAAGGTCTTATACTCTTAAAAAATTTTAAAGCTAAGGCTGATGCCACTCTTGCAAATTCACAGTGCTTTCAATGGTTCAGCCTGTTTGCGGTTAGTTGTGAGTTCAGACGTGTGAATGACAGACACATTAATGTGTCATAGGATTATCAAGTTCAGTCATTTCAGTTTTTGCAGTGGTTGCTATTATCTGTTTTTATTTGTGTACATTTGAATCCTAAAACGCCAAAATGCAAGTGTAAACTTTACAATGAATTTTCTGAAAAGTGGAAATTAATTAAGCAAGGAAAAATTCCCTTTGAAGATTTTTTACAGTATGTAAAAATGGTAGTGGTAATTTCCTGGTGGTCCAGTGGTTAGGACTCCGTGCTTTCACTGCCAAGGGTATGGGTTCAGTCCCTGGTTGGGGAACTAAGATCCCACAAGCTGTGCAGTGTGGCCACAAGGCAAAAAAAAAATGTAGTGAGTCAGATATAAAGCGGCATATACTAACAGCTAAGCATAAGAGATGTATAATTTCTTCAGCTAGTACTATAGAAAGAGATAAAATAAATTTTTTGATTAATAGGAATTCAGATTGAGATATAGTAATTGCAGTGGAAGCTGTAAATACCCTCCACGCCATACATCATCACCTGTCTTTCAGCTCAAATGACTGTACTGCTGCCAGAGTATTTTCTACTTCCAGAGTTGCAATCAAAATTTCAAGTGCCAGGGCTTCCCTGGTGGCACAGTGGTTAAGAATACGCCTGCCAATTCAGGGGACCCGGGTTCGAGCCCTGGTCGGGGAAGATCCTACATGGTGCAGAGCAACTAAGCCCATGTGCCACAACTACTGAGCCTGTGCTCCAGAGCCCGTGCTCCACAAGAGAAGCCACTGCAATGAGAAGCCGGCGCACTGCAACGAAGAGCAGCCCCCGCTCACCGCAACTAGAGAAAGCCCACGCACAGCAACAAAAACCCACTGCAACGAGAAAGCCCACGCACAGCAACGAAGACCCAACGCAGACAAAAGTTCAAAACCTTTAAAAAGGGGCTTCCCTGGTGGCGCAGTGGTTGAGAGTCCACCTGCCGATGCAGGGTACACGGGTTCGTGCCCCGGTCCGGGAGGATCCCACATGCCGCGGAGCGGCTGCGCCCGTGAGCCATGGCCGCTGAGCCTGCGCATCCGGAGCCTGTGCTCCACAATGGGAGAGGCCACAACAGTGAGAGGCCCGCGTACCGCAAAAAAAAAAAAAAAACTTAAAAAAAAATTGCAAGTGCCAGGATAAAGTCCACTGCAACAACAACAAAAATAGCTTCAGTTATGATTACAGAGATTATCAATATTCTAAATGCCTCATCATTTTTCTTTTTTTTTTTAGCATCATCGCTGTGGATGCAGATTACAATGCAGAAAATACATATTTTCCCCTTGCTTCTACATTGCTTTTGGTTGAGGTAATAAAAATACAAATTTTGGTGGATGTTTGCATAAAGGTGCAGACATGTTTATTCCAAGGTTAAACAAAGCATGAATGATTCTGTGGAAGATGTTGACTGTGCTGCCCATATTCTGCACAGTGCTTGCTGTTCAAATAGTTTCTGATGTTCTTTCTATTGATGTTGAAGTAACTGTCATGAAGTTGTTCTCTTACTTCAGCACTTATACTATTTGAATTGAGTGATGAAAGGATTTTTGTGATTTTTTTAATTGGCATTCAGTATTTTTCATTTCTCTTGCATTCAGAAACTCATTGACGCTCTTTAACAAACACAGCTGTAAGAGTTCTCAGTTTATTTAAAGCACTGAAATAATTCTCAAGAAAAGGCTCCCAATTCTTGTTTAACCTTTTAAATATTCCATTGAATGAAGCTAATTTGCTTATTTCTTGTACATAGATTTCAATATCTTTTTAGCAATAGGATTGTGGAAATTGAAAGAAGAGCAAAAAGTGTTAGTGAAATATTCCACTGTTTAATGAAACTTAGTGAAATCTTCATGTCAGACTGTTCTTAAAAGGGAAAACATTACTCATGGAATAATAGGAATAGGAAAATAAATTTTGACTTGTGGATAATCCTTATTGTACTTGCCATGACTGTATTTTGAAATGAGTTTCATCTCTTGAAGAATTTGATTCTTTTACATGGATGTTACTAACTGCTCTTATAGCATGAGGACAAGTGGAATCGTCATGTGTAGTGTTAAAAAGGAAAGGAAAAAAATTGACAAAAAGTTTTCTTTTATCGGTGGGCAGCATGTTAAAAACTTGTTAATCAAGAGATCCATCGTAATCCTGAAGAATGGAAAAGGCAAGTTTTGCCATGAATAATGGTATTGTTTCAACAAATCAAATCTGAAGAGCAATTCCTAGAGTTGTTAACTTTATGCCATTATATCTGCTCAGAACGCTAAAGTTGAAATGTGTTTTCTCATTAATTAATGTCCAATGGACAAAGAACGAAGTAAGTGAGATGTGACTACTGTAGAAGATATGTTATAATGAAAATGGAGCAATGTAACAGTCTCTGGAAGGAATTCTATAACTCAATTCTGCAAGGAACTGTTAAGGAGAGCCAATATATCAGGAAAATAGTTAATGAAAGACATGTAATTTAGATACTTAAAATTTATTTCAGATGAACAACGAATAAAAGTATGTCTCATGGCTTGTATTTGCTAAATCTGGCAATTTTACCCAATGTGTCCAAAGTCACCGACCCTTTTCTTTTTTTTTAATTGAAGGAAGTACACTTGATTTAGTGTTGTATTAGTTTCAGGTGCACAGCAAAGTGATTCAGTCATATATGTGTGTGTGTATATATATATATAGAACTTCAGTTTTATATAATCTATATACATACACATAAAAATACTTTCAGATTCTTTTCCATTATAGGTTACTACAAGAAAATGAATATTATCCCCTATGCTATACAGTAGGTCCTTGTTTATTTTACATATAGTAATCCCAAACTCCTAACTTATCGCTCCCCGCTTCCCCTTTAGTAACCATAAGTTTATTTCCATCGCAGAGACTTTTCTAATTGAAGTGGCTCTAAGGCTTTCAGGAAATGTACCGTGCACAGCTTTCTGGCACAGGACGGGGCTGTTCACTATGGGCCTTCTGCGCATGTGCACTGCCTCCCCCTCCCCCCTGCCCCGGATGCCGGGTGCGTTCCCGTTCCGCGGCCGCTGTCTCGCGAGGAGATGGTTGCGGAGCCTCCGGCGACTGCGAGACCGGCAGCTGGCGAGCAGGACGCTGCTGTGGAGCACCGGGGGAAGTTGAAGCTCCAGGCTAGAGGCGGGTGAAAGAGGAAACGGCTTTGTGTCCAGATTCGGTGTAAATCTGGCCCCGTTTTTATGCACCTGATGAGAACCTGCACTTCCCAGCGCTTAATTTTCTCATCTCCAAGGTGCCCTGTCGTTTGAGGCCTCGGTAAGACCGCGCGGAAACTGGCCCTTGGCTGTCAGTAGGTGCGCACTTTTCTTCTCAGCGGAGACCCTTGTTCTTTTCCACTCAGGATCTCGCTGAATCCTCCCAACCACCTGTGGTCAGCGTCGCGTCCCCTTTCTAACAGTGAGGCTCCAAGACGGGATAGGAATTCAAAGTGGCGAAGGGAGCAGGGGAAGGAGCAAGGATAGATCCCATGCCTCGTTCTCTGCCCAGCATGAAATCTGAGCAAGAGTCGGTCGCAGCAGTAAGCAGCTTGAGTACCCTAACCCCTCAAGGAAATAGTTTTGAAGTGAATGCAGCATTGGTTTTGGGGGATTTCTTCTTGTTTCTAAAGAACCTGTGAACATAAGTGGAGGCGTCCAGGCCCCTCTGACCCCCTCCAGCTTTGCCTGTGCCCTCAGTAGCACCAGTTTGCTTTTACAGGAGGTCCTGCTTAAGGTCCAGGAGCTTTCGATCTTGGATGAATATTCTAACTGGCTTAGGTTTCACCTTTCTTGCAACAAAGCGGCTTTTGTGAGGTAGGAAGGGGGATTCCCGGGAGCGGGAATTGTCCCGGTAAGACAATCAGTGCGCCTGAGACCTCAGGAGAGATCCAGAGCCCAGGTGCAAAGACGCTTGTTGCTCAGCTGGAAGCAATTTGGGTCCTCCTGCCGGAACCAGTCATATGCAGACTGTCACAGACGGTGATGGTGGAAACCTTGGGCCAACTTTCCAGAGAGATGTAAGCTGTGGTTGGGATAGGAGGACAAGACAAAAGGAACAGAAGATACTGCTTCTTGGGGAGTTGTGAAGGCATCGTGTGGTGGGAAGAGCTGACCAGCCACAGGGGAGGGAATTACCGTCTTCCTTCACTCTTTACTCCACTCGTTCTGAGCTCTGAGCTGTTCCCACACTCGGCACAACTAGAGATATACTGATGCCCCCTGTATCCCGATCTTACAGAATCAGAGATGGTACTGCAAGACAGGTCGTTAAGACTTGGACTTAAGACAGGTCTATTTCTGCCTTACTTAAAAGATGGAGTTGGATTGGGGTGGGCAAGAAGTGGGTCAAAAATGTTAAGTGGTTACAATTCTACGTTTTGTTATGGCAGAATCAAGAGGAGACATGGAGTTTCTTGATGGTCTAGGCAGGTCTTTTCTGCATTAACAACAGATAAGTCAAAACCAATTTGGTTTGTTTTGTTTTTTTTAATTAAAAAATACTTTTGAGACCTGAAACCAATTTAAGAGTAAACCGTTTTTTTTCCTTCCAAAAAAGACCAGCCCTTTTTTCCTTCCAAAAATACCCCATCCTTTTTTTCAGAATCTTGTTGAGATTCTCTGGTTTGTAATGAACATTACAAATTTTTGTGCTGAATATTTTTGCTCAGCATCAGTTTTAATGAAAGCATTGTGTTCTATTCCTTGGCTTTTCCTAATTGGCTTAATTAGTTAAATGTGTTGTTTATATTTTTTCTGTGTTAGAGCATACATTGTTAACAAATCAGAAACCAAATGTTTTTACATTTGAAAACGAACCTGTCCAAACATTACATAATCATCCCAGAGTCATGCATGGACACCCGAGTGCTTCCCTCCCTCACTGTTAACCTTTCTGCTGCCTCTCAAAGTGTCTCCCATTCTGAGGTGTTTGGCCGTCTGCTATGTGGAGCTTTCTAGGCAGGTGATGTCACTCATGAGCTTTCCTTCTTTTTCAGGTGTAGCCCCTCAGTTCTCTACATTCTTCCAGGAGCAGCAGAAAATGATCACATCCCAGGTGAGTCGTTTAATTTATGCACAGTTTTGCTTAACACTGATTATTTGAGGTTTATAAAATATCTATGCATTCATATGAAATAGTAGAAATAGATATGTTAACATCAGGAAAAATATAGAACAGAAGTCAGCAAATTGCAGTCCATGGGCCAAATGTAGCATGCTGCCTGTGTTTATATGTCCCACAAACTAAGAATTTTTAGATGATTGAGAAACAAATCAGAGTAGTACTCTGTGGTGTGAAAACTGTATGAAATTCAAATCTCAGTGTCTGTAAAGTTTTACTGGAACACAGCCATGCTCATTCATTTATGGCCGTGGCTGCCGTCAAATTACAGGGGCAGAGTTGAGTGGTTGTGACAGAGACTGTGTGGCTCACAGGCCTAAAACGTTTACTATGTGGACATTTACTGAAAAGGTTTGCTGACTTCTGATATAGAACAGCAGATCAACAGTAGGACAAAGGTGCCATGTAGGTAAATGCAGATCCTGTGATCTTACTGAGTTGTGAAACTGGGCCATAAAAAAGTTTTTTGATAGACTTCATTAGGTGACATTGTGAACCTTTTTTTTTCTTAATTTTTGGCTGTGTTGGGTCATCGTTGCTGCACGCTGGCTTTTTCTAGTTGCAGCAAGTGGGGGCTACTCTTCATTGCGGCACGCAGGCTCAGTAGTTGCGGCACACGGGCTTAGTTGCTCCGCAGCATGTGGGATCTTCCTGGACCAGGGCTCGAACCCGTGTCCCCTGCATTGGCAGGCAGATTCTTAACCACTATGCCACAGGGATGTCCAGTGACATTGTGAACCTTCTAGTGACTGTCTTGCAGTGTTGCATAAAGAGGTGGTAGGAATAAAGTGAATGATTTTTGTCTAATCCAGGGGAAAAGTTGAGATGTCAAAAGAAAATATGTGATAAATAATTCAAATGAATTAGAGCAGCATTAGGACGCATGGTTGTTCAAAGAAGGGACAAGTCTGGGTAGACCAGGGTGACCTAGGTTGGTTAGTAGGATGAGGCAGGCTATGTGACAATACTGAGGACCGGGCAGAATATAAATCTTTGTAGAATATGGCAAGGGATTCCCCTATTTTAATTGTGGCAAAATACATATAACATGAAATTCACATTTCAACCATTTAAAAGTGTAGAAATTAGTGGCATTTTGTACATTCATGATGTTATGCAACCATAAACACCACCTACTTCCAGAATATTTTCATCACACCAAAAGGAAAACCCTTACCCTTAATAAGCAGTACTATATAGCTTAATAAACAGTTATTCCCCATTCCCCTCAGCCCCTAGCAACTGCTAATCTGTTTTCTGTTTATGGATTTGCCTTTTCCGGATAGCTCATATAAATGGAATCATGAAGCCTTTTGTGGGTGGCTTCTTTCACTGATCATGTTTTCAAGACCCATCCATGTTGTAGCTTGTATTACTACTTCATCCCTTTTATGACTGATTAATATTCCATTGTATGTTTATACTACCTTTTGTTTATCCATCATTTGATGGGCACTTGGGGGTGACTCCATGTTTGGTTATTGGGAGTAGTGCTGCTGTGAGCATTCATGTACAAGTTTTTGTTTGAAGACCTATTTTCAGTTCTTTCCTGGGAGTGAAATTGATGGATCATGTGATAATTCTGTGTTTAACTTATTTTGAAACTGCTAAACTGTGTTCTGCAGCAAGTCCCTTGCAAGGCCTTGTGAATTTTATGTTAGCTTTCCTATTTCCACACAAAAAGGCTGTTGAGATTTTATAATTTTTTAAACTAATTAATTAATTATTTGTTTTATTTTTTTGGCTGAGTTGGGTCTGTGTTGCTGCACGTGGGCTTTCTCTAGTTGCGGCAAGTGGGGGCTACTCTTTGTTGCGATGCGCGGGCTTCTCATTGCGGTGGCTTCTCTTTGTTGCAGAGCACGGGCTCTAGGCACGTGGGCTTCAGTAGTTGTGGTGCACGGGCTCAGTAGTTGTGGTGCACAAGCTTAGTTGCTCCACAGCATGTGGGATCTTCCCAAACCAGGGCTCAAACCCATGTCCCCTGAATTGACAGGCAGGTCCCTAACCACTGCACCACAAGAGAAGTCCAAGACGAGATTTTGATAAGGATTGCATTGAATCTGTAGACCACTTTGGGGAATCTTGCCACTTTAACAATATTAAGTATTAGAATCCATGAACATGAGATGTTTTTCCATTAACTTAGGTTTTTAATTACTTTCAGCCATGTTTTGTAGTTTTCAGAGTACACAACTTACATATACTTGCTTAAATTTATTCTTAGGTATTTTGTTCTTTTATTTTTAAAATTTTTTTATTATTTTTAACATCTTTATTTGAGTATAATTGCTTTACAATGGTGTGTTAGTTTCTGCTTTATAACAAAGTGAATCAGTTACACATATATATATGTTCCCATATCTCTTCCCTCTTGGTCTCCCTCCCTCCCACCCTCCCTATCCCAACCCTCTAGGTGGTCTCAAACCACCTAGCTGATCTCCCTGTGCTATGTGGCTGCTTCCCACTAGCTATCTATTTTATGTTTGGTAGTGTATATATATCCATGCCACTCTCTCACTTTGTCCCAGCTTACCCTTCCCCCTCCCCATATCCGCAAGTCCATTCTCTAGTATGTCTCTGTCTTTATTCCCGTCTTGCCCCTAGGATCTTCATGACCATTTTTTTTCTTAGATTCCACATATGTGTGTTAGCATACGGTATTTGTCTTTCTCTTTCTGACTTACTTCACTCTGTATGACAGACTCTAGGTCCATCCACCTCACTACAAATAACTCAATTTCATTTCTTTTTATGGCAGAGTAATATTCCATTGTATATATGTGCCACATCTTCTTTATCCATTCATCTGTCCATGGACATTTAGGTTGCTTCCATGTCCTGGATATAGTAAATAGAGCTGCAATGAACATTGTGGTACATGACTCGTTTTGAATTATGGTTTTCTCAGGGTATATGCCCAGTAGTGGGATTGCTGGGTCATATGGTAGTTCTATTTTTAGTTTTTTAAGGAACCTCCATACCATTCTCCATAGTGGTTGTATCAATTTACATTCCCACCAACAGTGCAAGAGTGTTCCCTTTTCTCCACACCCTCTCCAGCATTTATTGTTTGTAGATTTTTTGATGATGGCCATTTGACCAGTGTAAAATGATATCTCATTGTAGTTTTGATTTGCATTTCTCTAATGATTAATGATGTTGAGCATTCTTTCATGTGTTCGTTGGCAATCTGTATTTCTTCTTTGGAGAAATGTCTATTTAGGTCTTCTGCCCATTTTTGGATTGGGTTGTTTGTGTTTTTGATATTGAAGTGCATGAGCTGCTTGTAAATTTTGGAGATTAATCCTTTGTCAGTTGCTTCATTTGCAAATATTTTCTCCCATTCTGAGGGTTGTCTTTTGGTCTTCTTTATGGTTTCCTTTGCTTTGCAAAAGCTTTTAAATTTCATTAGGTCCCATTTGTTTACTTTTGTTTTTATTTCCATTTCTCTAGGAGGTGGGTCAAAAACGATGTTGCTGTGATTTATGTCATAGAGTGTTCTCCCTATGTTTTCCTCTAAGAGTTTGATAGTTTCTGGCCTTACATTTAGGTCTTTAATCCATTTTGAGTTTATTTTTGTGTATGGTGTTAGGAAGTGTTCTAATTTCATACTTTTACATGTACCTGTCCAGTTTTCCCAGCACCACTTATTGAAGAGGCTGTCTTTTCTCCACCGTATATTCTTGCCTCCTTTATCAAAGATAAGATGACCATATGTGCGTGGGTTTATCTCTGGGCTTTCTATCCTGTTCCATTGATCTATATTTCAGTTTTTGTGCTAGTACCATACTGTCTTGATGACTGTAGCTTTGTAGTATAGTCTGAAGTCAGGGAGCCTGATTCCTCCAGCTCAGTTTTTCGTTCTCAAGATTGCTTTAGCTATTCGGGGTCTTTTGTGTTTCCATACAAATTATGAAATTTTTTGTTCTAGTTCTGTGAAAAATGCCAGTGGTAGTTTGATAGGGATTGCATTGAATCTGTATATTGCTTTGGGTAGTAGAGTCATTTTCACAATGTTGATTCTTCCAATCCAAGAACATGGTATACCTCTCCATCTATTTGTATTGTCTTCAATTTCTTTCATCATTGTCTTTTAATTTTCTGCATACAGGTCTTTTGTCTCTTTAGGTAGGTTTATTCCTAGATATTTTATTCTTTTTGTTGCAATGGTAAATGGGAGTGTTTTCTTAATTTCACTTTCAGATTTTTCACCATTAGTGTATAGGAATGCTAGGGACTTCTGTGCATTAATTTTGTATTCTGCTACTTTACCATATTCATTGATTAGCTCTAGTAGTATTCTGGTAGCATCTTTAGGACTCTATGTATAGTACCATGTCATCTGCAGACAGTGACAGCTTTACTTCTTCTTTTCCAATTTGTATTCCTTTTATTTCTTTTTCTTCTCTGATTGCTGTGGCTAAGCTTCCAAAACTATATTGAATAATAGTGGTGAGAATGGGCTGCCTTGTCTTGTTCCTGATCTTAGTGGAAATGGTTTCAGTTTTTTTTTCACCATTGAGGACGATGTTGGCTGTGGGTTTGTCATATATGGCCTTTATAATGTTGAAGGAAGTTCCCTCTATGTCTACTTTCTGGAGGGTTTTTATAATAAATGGGTGTTGAATTTTGTTGAAAGCTTTCTCTGTATCTATTGAGATGATCATATGGTTTTTCTCCTTCAGTTTGTTAATATGGTGTATCACATTCATTGATGTGCATATATTGAAGAATCCTTGCATTCCTGGGATAAACCCCACTTGATCATGGTGTATGATCCTTTTAATGTGCTGTTGGATTCTGTTTGCTAGTATGTTGTTGAGGATTTGTGCATCTGTGTTCATCACTGATATTGGCCTGTAGTTTTCTTTCTTTGTGACATCTTTGGTTTTGTTATCAGGGTGATGGTGCCCTTGTAGAATGAATTTGGGAGTGATCCTCCCTCTGCTATATTTTGGAAGACTTTGAGAAGGATAGGTGTGAGCTCTTCTCTATTTGTTTGATAAAATTTGCCTGGGCATCTGGTCCTGGGCTTTTGTTTGTTGGAAGATTTTTAATCACAGTTTCAGTTGCAGTGCTTGTCATTGTCTGTTCATCTTTTCTGTTTCTTCCTGGTTAAGTCTCAGAAGGTTGTGCATTTCTAAGAATTTGTCCATCTCTTCCAGGTTGTCCATTTTATTGGCATAGCTTTGCTTGTAGTAATCTCTCATGATCCTTTGTATTTCTGTGGTGTCAGTTGTAACTTCTTTTTCATTTCTAATTCTATTGATTTGAGTCTTCTCCCTTTTTTTCTTGATGCGTCTGGCTAATGGTTTATCAATTGTGTTTATCTTCTCAAAGAACCAGCTTTTAGTTCTATTGATCTTTGCTATCATTTCCTTCATTTCTTTTTCATTTATTTCTGATCTGATCTTTATGATTTCTTTCCTTCTGCTAACTTTTGGGGGTTTTTGTTCTTCTTTCTCTAATTGATTTAGGTGTAAGGTTAGTTTGTTTATTTGAGGTGTTTTTTGTTTCTTAAGGTAGGATTGTATTGCTATTAACTTCCCTCTTAGAACTGCTTTTGCTACATCCCATAGGTTTTGGGTCATCGTGTTTTCATTGTCATTTGTTTCTAGGTATTTTTTGATTTCCTCTTTGATTTCTTTAGTGATCTGTTGGTTATTAAGGTGTGTATTATTTAGCATCCATGTGTTTGTATTTTTTACAGATTTTTTTCCTGTAATTGATAGCTAGTCTCATAGCATTTTGGTCAGAAAAGATACTTGATACAATTTCAAATTTATTAAATTTACCAAGGCTTGATTTTTGACCCAAGATATGATCTATCCTGGAGAACTTAAGCGCTTGCAAAAAATGTGTATTCTGTTGTTTTTGGATGGAATGTCCTATAAATATCACTTAAGTCCATCTTGTTTAATGTATCATTTAAATCTTGTGTTTCTTTTTTATTTTCATTTTGGATGATCTGTCCATTGGTGAAAGTGGGGTGTTAAAGTCCCCTACTATGATTGTGTTACTGTCCATTTCCCCTTTTATGGCTGTTAGTATTTGCCTTATGTATTGAGGTGCTCCTATGTTGAGTGCATAAATATGTACAGTTGTTATATGTTCATCTTGTAGTAGTCCCTTGATCATTATGTAGTGTCCTTCTTTGTCTCCTGTAATAGTCTGTATTTTAAAGTCTGTTTTGTCTGATATGAAAATTGCTACTCCAGCTTTCTTTTCATTTCCATTTTCATGGAATATCTTTCTCCATCCCCTCACTTTCAGTCTGTGTATGTCCCTAGGTCTGAAGTGAGTCTCTTGTAGACAGCATATATACGGGTCTTGTTTTTGTATCCATTCAGCCAGTCTATGTCTTTTGGTTGGAGCATTTAATCCATTTATATTTAAGGTAATTATCAATATGTATATTCCTATTACCATTTTCTTTTCTTTTTTTTGTGGTACACGGGCCTCTCACTGTTGTGGCCTCTCCCATTGCTGAGTGCAGGCTCAGCGGCCATGGCTTACGGGCCCAGCCACTCCATGGCATGTGGGATCTTCCCGGACCGGGGCACGAACCCATGTCCCCTGCATCGGCAGGTGGACTCTTAACCACTGCGCCACCAGGGAAGCCCTGTTACCATTTTCTTAATTGTTTTGGGTTTGTTATTGTAGGTCTTTTCCTTCTCTTGTGTTTCCTGCCTCAAGAAGTTCCTTTAGCATTTGTTGTAAAGCTGGTTTGGTGGTGCTGAATTGTCTTAGCTTTTGCTCGTCTCTAAAGGTTTTAATTTCTCCATCAAATCTGAATGAGATCCTTGCTGGGTAGAGTAATCTTGGTTGTAGGTTCTTCTCCTTCATCACTTTAAATATGGCCTGCCACTCCCTTCTGGTTTGCAAAGTTTCTGCTGAAAGATCAGCTGTTAACCTTATGGAGATTCCCTTGTGTGTTACTTGTTTTTCCCTTGCTTCTTTTAACATTTTTTTCTTTGTATTTAATTTCTGACAGTTTGATTAATATTGTCTTGGCTTGTTTCTCCTTGGATTTATCCTGTATGGGAGTCTATGTGCTTCCTTGAGTTGATTATTTCCTTTCCCATATTAGGGAATTTTTCAACTATAATCTCTTCAAATATTTTCTCAGTCCCTTTCTTTTCCTCTTCTTCTTCTGGGACCCCTTTAATTCAAATGTTGGTGTGTTTAACGTTGTCCCAGAGGTCTCTGAGACTGTCCTCAATTCTTTTCATTCTTTTTTCTTTATTCTGCTCTGCAGTAGTTATTTCCACTATTTTACCTTCCAGTTCACTTATCCGTTCTTCTGCCTCAGTTAATCTACTATTGATTGCTTCTAGAGAATTTTAAATTTCATTTATTGTGTTGTTCATCAGTGTTTGTTTGCTCTTTAGTTCTAGGTCCTTGTTAAACGTTTCTTGTATTTTCTCAATTCTATTTCCAAGATTTTGGATCATCTTTACTATCATTATTCTGAATTTTTTTTCAGGTAGACTGCCTATTTCCTCTTCATTTGTTTGGTCTGGTGGATTTTTGCCTTGCTCCATCTGCTGTGTTTTTTTCTGTCTTCTCATTTTGCTTAATTTACTGTGTTCAGGGTCTCCTTTTTGCAGGCTGCAAGTTCGTAGTTCCCATTGTTTTTGGTGTCTGTCCCCAGTGGCTATGGTTGGTTCAGTGGGTTGTGTAGGTTTCCTAGTGGAGGGGACTAGTGCCTGTGTTCTGGTGGATGAGGCTGGATCTTGTCTTTCTGGTGGCAGGTCCACATCTGGTGGTGTGTTTTGGGGTGTCTGTGGCCTTGTTATGATTTTAGGCAGCCTCTCTGCTAATGGGTGTGGTTGTGTTCCGTCTTGCTAGTTGTTTGGCATAGGGTGTCCAGCACTGTAGCTTGTTGGTCATTGAGTGAAGCTGGGTCTTGGCATTGAGATGGAGATTGCTGGGAGACTTTTGCCATTTGATATTACGTGGAGCTGGGAGGTCTCTTGTGGACCAGTGTCCTGAAGTTGGCTCTCCCACCTCAGAGGCACAGTCCTGACACGTAGCTGGAGCACCAAGAGCCTTCCATCCACACGGCCTGGGAAAGCTAAGACGTATCATGGGCACAGGTGGGTGAGCCCAGCTGGACAGGACCTGTGTTATGACCATACCAGAGCCTGAATGGATCCTCTGACCTCTACATGGCCTCGTGCTGGGATCCAAGAACTCCTGCGGAATGTCCTACCTATGCTTGGGTCACTGCAGACATGTACTCAAGTCCGGGGTCTGTCCTGCAAGGTGACTTGCTAGTGTTGCAGGGTCTTCTGCAGAGGCAGGGGTGGCTGTGGCTCACTGTGAGGACAAGGACAGTGGCAGCAGAAGTTCTGGGAAGTACTCCTTGGCGTGAGCCCTTCCAGCGTCTGCCATCGGCCCCACCAAAGAGCCGTGTAGGCTTATATTTTGTTCTTTTAGATGCTATTGCATATAGAATTGTTTTCTTAGTTTCTTTTTTGATTGCTTACTGATAGTGTGTTGAGATACTACTGATTTTCGAGTGTTAATCTTATATCCTGCTTAGCTGAATTTGTTCTAGTTCTAATAGTTGCTTTGTAGATTCTTAAGATTTTCTATATTTGCTATCATGTCATCTGCAAATAGAGATAGTTTTACTTCTTCCTTTCCAGTTTGAAGGCTTTTTATTGATATTTATTTTTTTGCCTAATAGCTCTGGCTAGAATTTCCAGTACAAAGTTGAATATAAGTTACCAAAGCAGGCATCCTTGTTTGTTTTTTTACCATCTTAATGTTCTTAAGTGTACAGTTCAGTAGTGTTAAGTTTATTCACACTGTTGTATAACCAACCTTGAAAACTTTTTCATCTTGCAAAACTGAAACTCTACATTCATTAAACAAAAACTTCCCGTTCCCCTCTGCCCCCTAGCCAGTGGCATCCTCCATTCTACTTTCTGTTTCTATGAGTTTGACTACTCTTGATACTTCATATAAGTGAAATCATACAGGACTTGTCTTTTTGTGACTGGCTTATTTTACTTAGCGTAATGTCATCACGGTTCATCCATGTTGTAGTATGTGTCAGAATTTCCTTTTTAAAGGTTGAATAATAGTCCATGCGTGTATATATCACATTTTTGTTTATTCATTCATCTGTTGATGGACATTTGGTTTGCTTCTGCCTTTTGGCTGTTGTGCATAATGCTTCTACGAACATGGGTGTACAGGTACCTCTTTGAGACTCTGCTTTTAGTTCTTTTGGATATATACCAAGAAATGGTATTGCTGGATCACATGGTAATTAAATTTTATTTTTTGAAGAACCACCGTACTGTTCTTCACAGCAGCTGCACCATTTTATATTCCACAAACAGTGCACAAGGGTTCCAATTTCTACGTATCTTCATGAACACTTGTTATTTTTTTTTAGATTCCACATATAAGTGATATCATATGATATTTGTCTTTCTGTGTCTGACTGACTTCACTCAGTATGATAATTTCCAGGTCCATCCATGTTGCTGCTAATGGCATTATTTCATTCTTTCTAATGACTGAGTAATATTCCACTGTTATGTATGTACCACATTTTCTTTATCCATTCCTCTGTCAGTGGTCATTTACATTGCTTCCATGTCTTGGCTATTGTAAACAGCACTTCAGTGAACACTGGGGTGCATAGATCCTTTTGAACCATGGTTTTCACTGGATATATGCCCAGGAGTGGGATTGCTGGATCATGTGGTAGCTCTGTTTTTAGTTTTTTAAGGAACCTCTATACCGTTCTCCATAGTGGCTGTATCAGTTTACATTCCCACCAACAGTGTAGGAGGGTTCCGTTTTCTCCACACCCTCTCCAGCATTTATTGTTTGTAGACTTTTTGATGATGGCCATACTGTCTGGTGTGAGGTGTTATCTCAGTGTAGTTTGATTTGAATTTCTCTAATAATTAGTGATGTTGAGCAGCTTTTCATGTGCCTCTTGGCCATATGTCTGTCTTCTTTGGAGAAATGTCTATTTAGATCTTGCACCTGCTTTTTGATTGGGTTGTTTGTTTTCTTGATATTGAGCTGCATGAGCTGTTTGTAAATTTTGGAGATTAATCCACTGTTGGTTGCATCATTTGCAAATACTTTCTCTCATTCTGTGGGCTGTCTTTTCGCTTTGTTTATGGTTTCCTTTGTGCAAAAGCTTTTGAGTTTAATTAGCTCCCATTTGTTTAGTTTTGTTTTTATTTCCATTACTTTAGGAGACAGATCGAAAAAGATATTGCTGTGATTTATGTCAGAGTGTTCTGTATTTTCCTCTAAGAGTTTTTTGGTATCCAGTCTTAGATTTAGGTCTTTAATCCATTTTGAGTTTATTTTTGTGTATGGTGTAAGAAAATGTTCTAGTTTTATTGTTTTACATGTAGCTGTCCAGTTTTCCCAGCACCACTTATTGACTAGACAGTCTCTTTTCCATTGTATATTCTTGCCTCCTTTGTTTTACATTAATTGACCATAGATGTATGGGTTTATTTCTGGGCTTTCTATCCTGTTCCATTGATCTATATTTATCTTTTTGTGCCAGTACAATGCTGTTTTGATGACTGTAGCTTTGTAGTATAGTCTGAAGTCAGGGAGCCTGATTCCTCCAGCTCTGTTTTCCTTTCTCAGGATTGCTTTGGCTATTCGGGTTCTTTTGTGTTTCCATAGAAATTTTAAGACTTTTTGTTCTAGTTCTGTGAAAAATGCCAGTGGTAATTTGATAGGGATGGCATGGACTCTGTAGGTTGCCTTGGGTGAATATTGTCATTTTTACACTATTGATTCTTCCAATATAAGAACATGGTATAACCTTCCATCTGTTTGTATCATCTTCAGTTTCTTTCAGCAGTATCTTATAGTTTTCAGAGTACAGTCTTTTGCCTCCTTAGGTAGGTTTATTCCTAGGTATTTTATTCTTCTTGAGGTGATGGTAAATGGGATCGTTTTAAAATTTCTCATTCTGATCTCTCATTGTTAGTGTATAGAAATGCAACAGATTTCTGTTTATTAGTTTTGTATCCTGCAACTTTGCCAAATTCGTTGATGAGCTCTGGTAGTCTTCTGGTAGCATCTATTAGGATTTTCTATGTATAATATCATATTATCTGCAAACAGTGACAGTTTTACTTCTTCTTTTCTAATTTTGATTCCTTTTATTTCTTTTTCTTATCTGATTGCAATGGCTAGAACTTCCAAAGCTATGTTGGATAAAAGTTGCAAGAGGGACATCCTTGTCTTGTTCCTGATCTTAGAGGAAATGCTTTCAGCTTTTCATTGTTGAGTATGATGTTAGCTGTAGGTTTGTCATATATGGCCTTTATTGTGCTGAGGTATGTTCTCTCTATATTTATTTTCTGAGGAGTTTTATCATAAATGGATATTGAATTTTGTCAAAAGCTTTTTCTGCATCTATTGAGATAAACATATGGGTTTATTCTTTAAGTTATTAATGTGGTCTATCACATTGGTTGATTTGCAGATATTGAAAAATCCTTGCATCCCTGAGATAAATTCTACTTGACTATGGTGTGTGATCCTTTTAATATATTGTTGAATTCGGTTTGCCAATATTTTATCGAGGATTTTTGCATCAATGTTCATCAGTGATATTATCCTGTAATTTCTTTTTTGTGGTGTCTTTGATTTCGGTATCAGGGTAATGCTGGCCTTGTAGAATGAGTTTGGAAGCATTTCTTCCTCTGCAATTTTTGGGAACAGGTTGAGAAGGATAGGTGTTAACTCTTTTCTAAATGTTTGGTAAAATTCACCTGTGAAGCCATCTGGTCCTGAACTGTTGTTTGTTGGGAGGTCTGTTTGTTTGTTTTGCTTCATTTTTAATTGCAGATTCAATTGCTGGTAAGTGGTCTGTTCATACTTTCTGTTTCATCCTGGTTCAGTCTTGGGAGATTTTCATTTATTGTAATTTGTCCATTTCTTTCAGGTTGTTCATTTTATTAGCATATAGTTGTTCATAGTAATCTCTTATGATGCTTTGTATTTCTGTGGTGTCATTGTAACTTCTCCTTTTTCATTTGTGATATTGATTTGGGCCCTTTCTTTTTTCCTTGATGAGTCTGGCTAAAAGTTTCTCAATTTTGTTTATCTTTCTGAAGAACCAGGTCTGAGTTTCACTGAAGTTTTTTATTCTCTATTTCATTTTTTATTGCTCTGATTTTTATGAGTTCATTCCTTCTACCTTTGGGTTTTGTTCTTTTTCTAGTTCTTTTAGATGTAAGCTTAGGGTGTTCATTTGTTCTTGTTTCCTGAGGTAAGCTTGCATCACTATAAACTTCCTTTTTAGAACTGCTTTTTCTACATCCTATATATTTTGGATCATTGTGTTTTAGTTTTCATTTATCTACAGGTATTTTTAAATTTCCCTTTGATTTCTTCAGTGATCCATTGATTGTTTAGTACCATATTGTCTAGCCTCCACATGTTTGTGTTTTTTGCAGTGTTTTCTTGTAGTTGATTTCTAATTTCATGGCGTTGTGGTCAGAAAAGATGCGTGATATGATTTCAGTTTTCTTAAATTTACTGAGGCTTATTTTTTTTTGGTGTCCTAGCATGTGATCTATCCTGGAGAATGTTCCATGTGCACTTGAAACGAATGTGTATTCTGCTGCTTTTGGATGGGATGCTATATAAATATCAATTAAGTCCATTTGGTCTATTGTGTCATTTAAGGCCAGTGTTTCCTTGCTAATTTTCTGTCTGTATGGGCTGTCCATTGATTCAAGTGAGGTGTTAAAGTCCCCCACTATTACTGTTACTGTCGATTTCTCCCTTTATATTTAATATCTGTTTTATGTATTTAGGTGCTCCTGTATTGGGTACATATATGTTAATGAATGTCATATCCTCTTTTTGTATTGATCCCTCGTTATGTAACCTTCTTTGTCTTTTGTTAAAGACTTTGTTCTAAAATGTATTTTGTGTGATAAGGGTATTGTTTCCTCTGCTTTCTTGTTGTTTGTTTGCATGAAATATGTTTTTCCATCCCCTCACTTTCAGTCTGTATGTGGCTTTAGCTCTGAAGTAAGTCTCTTCTAAGCAGCATATAGATTGGTCTTGTTTTTTAATCAGTCAGCCACACCATGTATTTTGATTGCAGCATTTAGTCCATTGATGTTTCAAGTAATTATTGATAGGTACATACTTATTGCCATTTTATTACTTGCTTTATTCTCATTACTAATGCTTCACAGTCTTTGGTAAATTGCTTATTTCTATTTCAGTAGTTGCTTTTTCAGGGATTTTCTCTTGCTCTTCAATTGAGACAAATTCTTCCTGTCTTCTCATTTGGCTTAACTTACTGTGTCTCTATGAAATAGGTGAAGCAGTTATCTACTGCAATCCTGAAGAGGTGACCTTATGTGGGAGCATTCCCATACTGTCTGCGTGTGCCCAGTGGCTTTGGTGGTATAGCTGGATTTGACTTGAACACAAGTCATGTCTTTTCTCAGGTTCTGCTGGCAGTTATCACATTGATAGTAGGTGTTGCTGGAGATGTAGGGACTAGGGCTGGATACAGGTTTGAGCTCAGGCTTCCCCTCTGCTCAGTGGCTGTCTCTGCCGTGTTGGGGTTGGGGGTGGGTTCTGTGTTGCTGGTCTAGAAGCCCTGAGGGCTGGGTCCAAGCTGGCTCCATTCTCTTTAAGTATGTGCTCTCCCATTCCCAGCACTGGCACCCTTAGTCCAGAGGGAAGCAGCTCTGGAGCAAGGTAGGGTACTTGGCTTGAGCCCCGTGCGCAGACCATGGCAGTCCTGCCAGGGCAGAGATCTGGACTGCTGATGCACTGCCTGTGTGAGTGCCAGCAATGTCTGCCCCCCCTTTCTCCAACGCTGCTTTGGGTCTGAGCCTCCTTTTTCCCTCACAGCTGGGCTCTTCCCTTGCCCTCTGCTTCCCTTGACCTGGTGTGGAGTTGTGCTGTAGAACAAGTAGGGCCCGTGTGGGCTCTCAGTGTGGGTCTGGGCATGTGGTGTTCTTACTGCAGATGGAGATCATGGCTGCTTCTGATGTGCTGTGTAAGCACCAGTAATGGCTGTCCCTGCTCTGTTCAGATGCCATATTGGGTTTGAGCCACCTCTGTTACACACATCTTGGACCTCACCCAGTGAGGAGGTGCACTGTGAAGCAAGTGGTGCTTGAGCGTTTGCTGGGCTCAGGCTTGGGTGCCTGCTGGGTCAGTCGCAGGAAATTGGTCAGCCATGAATGCAGTTTTCAATCTGCCTTGCTTCAGGAGCAAGCAAGCATGTGCATGCTCCTCATTGGCAAAGTCCAGGTTTCCCATAGCCTTCCTATTACTCTTACTGGCACTCCAACCAGCCGAGGGGCTCAGCTTTCCTATGTTGGGTCCCTGAATATGTTGCTCGACCACTCGCTCCCCAGAGAGGATTTCCATCTGTCTAATCTCCTTTTTCTTCCATGTCTTCTCTCAGGGGCACAGGTTCCAGCCTGATCACTTCTCTTAACTTCCTACCTGATTCTGTATGGATCTTTCTTACAACCTTGGTTGTACAGGATTCTTTCTGCCAGTCTCCAGTTAGTTTTAAGTGAGAATTGTTCCACATCTAGGAGTATGTTTGATGTGTTTGTGGGGAGAGGTGAGTTCCACATCATACTGTGCTATGTTGATCTTCCTCTGTCAAGTGAGTAGTTTGCCCACTAAGTTAAATCTGGTCTCACTTATTTACAAAGACCTATAATATACATGTACTTGGAGACATTCTCAAAGTAACTAGGAGATTTGGGTATGATATTAGGGTTTTACAAAGTTACAAAGCAAAGAATAATAAAAACAAATCACCAAGAAGTAGTTATTGAATCCAGAGAATCCTCAAGGGCTCAGGATAAGATGGATCATTTTTCATATGAAAGTTAGAATTATTTTTCATCCTTAAATTCTCCAGTTTTCTCAGAAATATCTTGTACTCATATTTAAAGTATAAGAAATCAATGAACCCTTCAACTGATTTTATCACAACTTTATTCATCACAAAAATAAATCTCTTTTAATTAATGTTTATTTAACTCAGGTATTCATTCAGCAACTACTTATGAGAATCTACTAAGTATCCCTTGCTCTGTACTGTAGGTTCTAACAAAAATGAAATATTGGCCCCTGCAAAAGAGCCGCTCTCAGTGGGGCACAAGTGGAAGATGGGCGCACTGATAGAATACTTGAAAAGCCTTGTAACTCAGGTGCACACAAAATTCTGCTTCGTATTCTTTTTTAAGAAATTGCAGCTGTTTTATTGATCACCTTATCACACTACCCTGTAGTAAAAAATATGAATACGTTGATGTTTAAGTGTTGTTTGAAAAAGTTTCCTGTCATGATAAAACTCTCAGTCTTATTATTTCAACTAATCAAAGTGAATATATTTCAAATATTTATGAATAAGTATTAAATACAAAAGTAAAATTTTACTGGAAAAGCATCTTATAGAGATGGAGTTGGATAGATTTTTTTACAAACTAGTTTATCATTGGATGAGAATTACTAAAATGAGAAATAGAAGGCATTAATTCTATTGCAAGTTCAATTCCATGGATGTAAGCATTGAGAAAATTTGTTTGCGTAAATAAGTAGATATGAATGAATGGAGTTTTATTATAGTAATGCCTCTAAATTTTTTGAATCCTTACAAATCATATGGCACTAAAGATCTAACAAAGAAAAATATACTTTTAATGATCTATCATCTGGTAACTCTGATTAGGTTCTGTCTCAACTTAACTGAAAGCAAGTATAGTCATCCCTTGGTATTTACAGGGGATTGGTTCCAGGATCCCCTCCAAGGATATCAAAATTGACTGATGGCCTAAGTCCCTTAGTTGGCCCTCTGTATCTGCAGGTTCAGCATCCTTACATATGGAGGGTGACTGTAACTGAAAACCACTTGACTTGTAAAATGATAAGTTCTCACTCCAGTCAGTTGTTCCTTTCTTTGATGTGCTTGAGGGTTTTGCATCGTGGGGGGTATTTCACCTTAGTAAGGTTTTCCATATTCTTTATGAGTATGTTTTTTGGTAAAGAACATGTATCCTGACATTTTAATTCTAATATGAAATACTCTGCCCTTTATATTGAGAATGTAACCTGTTTTCATTTTGTTATGGTTACTTATTTGAATTTATAGTAGCTTGACTTCAATAACTTGCAAAAAACTGCTCCTTTATATCTCTGTCCCCATCCCTTTCAGTTGTTGTCACAAAATTACATCTTTCTTTCTTTCTTTCTTTCTTTCAGTATAATTGCTTTACAATGGTGTGTTAGTTTCTGCTTTATAACAAAGTGAATCAGCTATACATATACATATATCCCTATATCTCTTCCCTCTTGCGTCTCCCCCCTCCCACCACAAAATTACATCTTTCTATAATGTGTGCTCCGAAACAAAAACGAATAATTCTTTTAAATGTCTTAGTCTCCAAATTATGTAGGAAAAATAAGATTTGGAATTACAAACCAAAGTTACATTAATACTTTTATTCTAAATTTTTAAAAATGTATAACTCTCTTAAATCACATAAAAAAGATCAACTACAGTTAAAAATGATTGCTATAGTAATACTAGTTCTATAATTGCCTATGTATTTGCCTTTATTGGATCTTTATTTGTATGGCTTCAAGTTACTGTCTAGTGTCTTTTCATTTTACCTTGCAGGACTCCCTTGAGCATTTCTTGCAGGGCACATCTAGTGGTCATGAACTCGCTCAACTTTTGTTTATCTGGAAATATCTTGGTTTCTTCCTGACTTTTTGAAGGACAGTTTTGGTGGATATAGTATTCTTAGTTGACAGGTGTTTTCATTTAGCCCTTGAATATACAGAAGTGCTGTCTTCTGACCGCCAAAGTTTCTGATGAGAAGTCTGAAGGTAATCTTAACTGAGGATCTGTTGTATGTGATGAGTCTCTTCTCGCTGCTTTCAAGATTCACTCTGTCTTTTGAAAGTATGATTATAAAGCGTCTTGATATGGGCCTCTGATTTCATTTTACTTGGAGTTTGTCGAGCTTCTTGGATGTTTATATTCATGTATCTCATTAAATTTGGGAACTTTTCATTCAAATATTAGTTTGTCAAATATTTTTTGTATATTTCTGTGAATTTCTTCAAAGATTCTCTGTGCCCCTTTCTCTTTCTCTCCTTATTCTGAGACTCCCATGATGTGTATTTTGCTCCAGCTGATAGTGTTTCACAGGTCCTATTGCTCTGTTCACTTTTCTTCAATCTTTATTCTTTCTGTTCATCAGCATTGATAATTTCCATTGTCCTATCTTAAAGTTCACTGATTCTTTTTCCTACCATCTCAAATCTGCCTTTGAATATCTGTATGAATTTTTCATCTGTTATTGTACTTTTCAGCTGCATAACTTCTTTCTGGTTTCCTTTTAGGTTTTCTGTATCACTGACATTTCCATTTTTCTCACACATCATGTTCTTGACTTTGTTCACATCTTCTTCAAGTTCTTTGAGCATTGGTAAGATAGTGGTTTTAAAGTCTTTGTCTGATATATCTGCCATTACGTCTTTTGCAGGGACAGATTCTGTTGATTTATATTTTTCTTTTTCACGGACCATACTTTCCTGCTTTTTTGTATACTTTACTCTGTGTGTGTGTGTGTATGTATATAAATATGGAATTTCTGGCTCATATGGCAATTTTATGTTTAACTTTTTGAGGAACAGCTAAACTGTTTTCCCCAGTATCTTGAACCATTTTTCATTTCCACCAGAAATGTATGATGGTTCCAGATTCTCTAATTCTGGCCAAAATGTGTTTTCTGCTTTTTGATTATAGTCATCCTAGTGTGGGTAAAGTGGTACCTCATTGTGGTTTTGATTTGCATTTCCTAAATGACTAATGATGTTGAGCATTTTTTCATGATTTGGACATTAAAAAAAAATCTTCAGAGAAATATCCATTTAAGTCCTTTAAACGTATTGTATTTGAGCTGTTTTTCCTTTTCGTTGAGTTGTAAGAGTTCTATGTATATTCTGGATAATCAGGTATTAGATACATGATTTGAAAATGTTTTCATCCATTCTGGATATTGTCTTTTTTCTTTCTTGATAAGATACTTTCGTTTTAATTTTGATGAAGTCCAATTTATCTGTTTTTACTTTTATTGTTTATGCGTTACTGTCATATCTCAAAATACATTACCAAATTTTATATTTCATTCTAAGAGTTTTATGGCTTTACCTCTTATATTTAGATCCATGTTGATTTAATTTTTGAATATGGTGTTGACATAGTTGTCTAACATCATTCTTTCCTTGAGATATACTGTTGACCCAGGTCCAGACTATTCTTTCCCCATTGAATGGTCTTGGCCCACTTGTTGAAAATTAGTGGTCCAGAGATATGTGTTTATTTCTGGATTCTCTATACTGTTCTGGTGGTCTTTGTGTTTGTTTTTTAATATTATTTATTTGGTTGCATGGGGTCTTAGTTGCAGCAGGCGGGCTCCTTAGTTGTGGCTCCAGGGCTCATTAGTTGTGGCATGCGGGCTCCTTAGTTGTGGCATGCGAACTCTTAGTTGCGGCATGTGTGTGGGATCTACTTCCCTGACCAGGGATCAAACCTGGGCCCCCTGCATTGGGATCATGGAGTCTTATCCACTGTGCCACGAGGGAAGTCCCCGGTCTTCATGTTTATACTTACACCAGTACCTATAGCTTTGTGCTAAGTTTTGAAATCAGGAAAGTGTGACTCTTCCCAATTTGTTCTTTTTGTTTGTTTAAGATTGTTTGTGCTATTTAGGACTGCTTGCAATTCCCTAATTTTTAGTATCAGGTTTTCCATTTGTGCAGAAAAGGCTGTTGGAATTTTAATAGGGATTGCATTGAATTTTCAGATCACTCTTGGTATTACTGCTTTTTTTTTTTAATATTTTTTTATTTGGCTGGATCTTTAGTTGCAGGATGCACGCGGGATCTAGTTCCCTGACCAAAGATCAAACCTGGCCTCCCGGCATTGGGAGCACAGAGACTTAGCCACTGGACCACCAGGGAAGTCCCAGTACTGCCATTTTAACAATACAAAGTCTTCCAATCTATGAGCATGGAATATCCTTCCATTTATTTAGGTCTTCTTCAAGTTCTTTTCACAGTTTTTTTGTAGTTTTGCATATCCCTGGTTAAATTTATTACTAGGTATTTTACTCTACTGGATAATATTGTAAATAGAATTTTTTTTTTTAATTTACTTTTTGGGTTGTTCATTGCTGGTATAGAAAAAAAAAACCCTGATTGTTGTGTGTTGATTTTGCACTGTTATATAAATAAGTTCCTTTGTACCTTTTTAAAAAAATAGATTCCACATATGAGTGACATCATATGATATTTGTCTTTATCTGTCTTACTTTGCTTAGTATGATAATCTCTAGGCCCATCCATGTTGCTACAAATGGCATTATTTCAT
The DNA here is from genome assembly GCF_963924675.1 of Phocoena phocoena. Classification (NCBI taxonomy): domain Eukaryota; kingdom Metazoa; phylum Chordata; class Mammalia; order Artiodactyla; family Phocoenidae; genus Phocoena; species Phocoena phocoena. The sequence continues at coordinate 74,040,408 of NC_089234.1, read as the reverse complement.
TCTTTTTTATGGTTGAGTAATACTGCATTGTATGTATGTAGCACATCTTATTTATCTATTCCTCTGTCAATAGACATTTAGGTTGCTCCCATGTCTTGGCTATTGTAAACAGTGCTGCAATGAACATAGGCATGCACGTATCTATTCGGATTATGGTCTTCTCTAGGTATATGCCCAGGAGTGGGATTGCTGGATCATATGGTAGTTCTATTTTTAGTTTTTTAAGGAACCTCCAATCTCTTCTCCATAGTGGTTTTACCAATTTACATTCCCACCAATAGTATAGATGGGTTTCCTTTTCTCCACACCCTCTCCAGCATTTATTGTTTTTTAGACTTTTTGGTGATAGCCATTCTGACTGGCGTGAGGTGATACCTCATTGTAGTTCTCATTTGCAATTCTCTGATAATTAGTGATGTTGAGCATCTTTTCTTATGCATTTTGGCAATCTTTATTTCTTCTTTGGAGAAATGTCTATTTAGATCTTCTGCCCTTTTTTTTTTTTTTACATACATAGAGCTGCATGAGCTGTTTGAACATTTTGGAGATTAATCCCTTGTTGCTCACGTCGTTTGCAAATATTTTCTCCCATTCTTTGGGTTGTTTTTTCATTTTGTTGATGGTTTCTTTTCCGTGCAAAAGCTTTTAAGTTTCATTAGGTCCCATTTGTTTATTTTTGTTTTTATTTCCGTTATTCTAGGAGATGGATCAAACAAGATATTGCTGCAATTTATGTCAAAGAGTGTTCTTCCTATGTTTTCCTCTAAGAGTTTTACAGTTTCTGGTCTTACATTTAGGTCTTTCATCCATTTTGAGTTTATTTTTGTGTGTGGTATTAAAGAATGTTCTAATTTCATTCTTTTGCATGTAGCTGTCCAGTTTTCCCAGCACACCATTTTTTGAAGAGACTGTCTTTTCTCCATTGTATAGTTCTTGCTCCCTTGTCGTACCTTAATTTTTTTGTGTGTCACTTAGATATGATTTACAATTTCACTTCCAAAGGTCCTTTTCAGAAGACGGCTTTTCAATGAATCTTATTTAACACAAAGTGTAGAAATTTGTTAGTTTACTAACTCTACTTTTGTCATACATTGGCAATCTCTTTACTATCTAGAGACTAGATGTTATAAAACTGGGACCCATTTGTCCAGTATATACATAATATATACAGTAAAGTTAAATGAAATGCATATAACATATAGAGCAATGGGTAAGTTGAAATGTTCTAGTACACACTGGCAAAACATCTTTTGCCATCTTCCCTCCCACCTCCCTCGACCCAATGAACAAGCAGAGAGTACACTGTTCAGAGGGGAGGTTTAACAATTCCATTTCTGAAGACAGTATTTCCCATCAGTTTTTAAAAGATATTTACAAGAAGCATTATTCTACTGCTTCTACTTTTAAATACATAAAGCACTTCTAAATATCTAGAGAGACTAGATATTTCAAATAAGAACTTACTTGTGCACTATGTACACAGCACTGTTAAATAAAATTGCACATGTGTAACAATGGTTATAATCTGAGGTATCTTCTAAATAGGACCATTTTGGCCTGAACTATTCCTTCCCTCACTTCCTTCTCTCCACCACCAATCCAGTGGACAAGTACAGGCATGTGTAATCTCAGAGGTAGTTGAGCAAATTCATACCCAAAAGTCATTTACACAAGATAAGCTTCCCTATGAATTTCAACACAAATTGTACAAAATGTGCTAATTGTACTACTTGGTCACACACTAGCAACCCCTTTAACATCTAGAGACTAGATGTTGCAAAATTAGCACTCATTTGTCCATTATATACACTATATACACAGCAAAACAAAATACACATAACATACAAAAAATGGTTTTGTCTGAAAATGTCCAGGTACAAACACACTAGCATATTACCTTTTGCAATTCTTTCCCTCCCATCTCCTCCAAACCACTGAACAAGTTAGACAGTAGTATACTGCTCACAGAGGCGATTTAACATTCCCCAAGATAGTACTTCCTATGAATTTTAGCAAAAATATATTTACAGAGAGAGATTTTACTACCTCTACATTTACCATACGTTGGGCACTTCTAAACATATAGCTGGACTAGATGTTTCAAATAAGGACTTAATTTGTCCACTATATACAGAGCAGTCTTGAATAAACTACACACATGTGACAGTTATAATCTGAAAGTGTCTTTAACATATGTGCATTCTAGCCTAAGACAACCCCCTTCCCTTCTCTCCCATCTCCACCAACCCAGAGAGCTATACTGCCCAAGTTTTCAGAAGACAATCTTTCCCAGAAATTTTAACACAAAATGTACTATTTACTAACTCTATTTTTGTCATATTCTGGCAACCTTTATAACATCTAGAAAGACTAGATGTTGTAAATTAGGACTCATTTGTCCTCATATACACTTCATACACAGCAAAGTGAAACAAAATGCATGAACGTAAAAAAGACAGTAGTTAATCTTGCCTCACTATAAATACACTGGCACAGAGGTCTTTTCACTTCTTTCTCCTCCACCCGACCTTGAACCAGAGCACAAACGCAATGCATACTGTTTAAAGAGGTGGTTTGGCCAACCTTGCCCCCCCTCCAAATAAAGAACAATATTTCATATGAATTTTAACAAAAGGATATTTACAAAATGTCTTTTTATTACTTCTACTTTTAATATATATCAGGCACTTCAAAACATCTAGAATGATTAGATATTTCAAAAAAGTACTTATTGTCAACTGTATATACAGTAGTGAGGAATAAAATACCCACAAAAAAATGGTTGTAGTATGGAAATGTCTTATAAGTATGACCATTCTGCCACAGAACTTTCTTTTCTTCCTCCTCAAGGTTTTGCATTCCATGTCCTTTAACCCACTGAACAAATGTGGACCTCTGTGGCTCCTTTCTATTGTTTTCTTCATCTCTATTTCATTTATTTCTGCTCTGATCTTTATGATTTCTTTCCTTATACTAACCTTGGGTTTTGTTCGTTCTTCTTTCTCTAGTTTCTTTAGGTGTAAGGTTAGGTTGTTTGAGATTTTTCTTGTTTCCTGAGGTAGTATTGTATTGCTATAAACTTCCCTCTTAGAACTGCTTTTGCTCAGTCCCAAAGGTTTTGAGTCATCATGTTTTTGTTGTCATTTGTCTCTAGGTATTCTTTGAATTCCTCTTCACTTTCTCCAGTGACCCATTGGTTGTTTAGTAACATATTGTTTAGCCTCCAAGTGTTTGTGTTTTCTACAGTTTTTTGCCTGTAAGTCATTTCTAATCTCATAGCGTTTTGGTCAGAAAAGATGCTTGCTCTGATTTCAGTTTTCTTAAATTTAATGAGGCTTGATTTGTGGCCCCAGATATGATGTATCCTGGAGAATGTTTCTTGTACACTTGAGAAGAAAGTGTATTCTGCTGCACTGGGAGGGAATGTTCTCTAAATATCATTTAAGTCCATCTCGTCTAATATGTCATTTAAGGCTGTGTTTCCATATTGATTTTCTGTCTGGATTATCTGTCCATTGATGACAGTGGGGTATTAAAGTCCCCCACTATTACTGTGTTACTGTCAATTTCTTTTTTTATGGCTGTTAGCATTCGCCTTATATATTGAGGTGCTCCTTTGTTGGGTGCATATATATTTGCTATTGTTATATCTTCTTCTTGGATTGATCCCTATATCATTATGTAGTGTCCTTCTTTTTCTCTTGTAACAGTCTTTATTTTAAAAGTTTTTTTTTTGTTTGTTTTTGTGGTACGCAGGCCTTTCAGTGTTATGGCCTCTCCCGTTGCAGAGCACAGGCTCTGGACGCGCAGGCTCTGGACGCGTGGGCTCAGCAGCCATGGCTCAAAGGCCCAGCTGCTCCGCGGCATGTGGGATCTTCCCGGACCGGGGCACGAACCAGTGTCCCCTGCATCGGCAGGTGGACTCTCAACCACTGCACCACCAGGGAAGCCCCAGTCTTTATTTTAAAGTGTATTTTGTCTGATATGCTTATTGCTACTCCAACTTTCTTGTGATTTACATTTGCATGGAATATTTTTTTGCATCCCCTCACTTTCAGTTTGTATGTGTCCCTAAATCTGAAGTGGGTCTCTTGTAGACAGCATATATACGGGTCTTGTTTTTGCATCCATTCAGCCAGTCTCTATCTTTTGGTTGGAGCGTTTAATCCATTGGCATTTAAGGTAGTTATTGATTTGTTTGTTCCTATTGCCATTTTCTGAATAGTTTTGGATTTATTTTTGTAGGTCTTTTTTCTTCTCTTTCTGTTTTGTTCTCTTGAGGTTTGATGACTATCTTTAGTGTTATGTTTGGGTTGCTTTCTCTTTTTGCGTGTGTATCTATTGTAGTTTTTTGGTTTGAAGTTCCCATGTGGTTTTGATATAGTAGTCTATATAAGATTGTTTCAAGTTGCTGGTCTCTGAATTTCAAATGCAATCCCCTTTTCCTGCATTTGTACTCTCCTCTTCTAATGGCTGCTGGTTTTGATATCATATTTGTGTGTGGATGAGTTTCTACTTTTACTGTATCCTTCCCTTTACTGGTGAGGTTTCCCATTTGTGATTTTCTTATTTCTAGTTGTGGCCTCTTTTTTTTTCCTTCCCCTGCCTAGAGAAGTTCCTTTAGCATTTGTTGTAAAACTGGTTTGGTGATGCTAAATTCTTGTAGCTTTTGCTTGTCTGTAAAGCTTTTGATTTCTCCATCAAGTCTGAATGAGAGCCTTGGTGGGTCAAGTATTCTTGGCTTTAGGTTTCTCTTTTTCATCACTTCAAATATATTGTGTCACTCCCTTCTGGCCTGCAGAGTTTCTGCTAAGAACTCAGCTGATAACCTTGTGGGGATGCCCTTTTATGTTATTTGATGCTTTTCCCTTTTTTGCTTTTAAGGTTTTTTTCTTTGTATTTAATTTTTGTTAGTTTGATTAATATGTGTCTCAGCACGTTCCTCCCAGATGGGACTCTGCACTTCCTGGACTTGGGTGACTGTTTCCTTTCCCATGTTAAGGAAGTTTTCAGCTGTTATCTCTTCAAATATTTTCTCAGGCCATTTCTCTTCCTATTCTTCTTCTGGGACCCCATAATGCAATTGTTGGTGCATTTAATATTGCCCCAGAGGTCTCTGAGACTGTCCTCATTTCTTTTCATTCGTTTTTGCTTTATTCTGCTCTGTGGAAGTGATTTCCACCACTCTGTTTTCCAGCTCAGTTATTCATTCTTCCACCTCAGTTATTCTGCTATTGATTCCTTTTAGTATAGTTTTCATTTCAGTTATTGTGTTGTTCATCTCTATTTGTTTGTTCTTTAAGTATTCTAGTTCTTTGTTAAACATTTCTTGTATCTTCTCAGTCTGTGCCTCCATTCTTTTTCCGAGATTTTGGATCATCTTTACTATCATTACTCTGAATTCTTTTTCAGGTAGATTGTCTATCTCCTTTTCATTTAGTTCTTCTTTGGGTTTTTAGGTTGTTCCTTTGTCTGCAATATATTTCTCTGTCCTCTCATTTTGTCTAAATTTCTGTGCTTGTGGTCTCCTTTCTGCAGGCTTCAGGATAGTCGTTCCTCTCACTTCTGGTGTCTGACCCCTGGTGGGTGAGGTTGGTCCAGGGGCTTGTGCAGGCTTCCTCATTGGAGGGACTGGTGCCTGCTGTCTGGAGGGCGGAGCTGGGTCTGGTTCTTCTGGTGGGCAGGGCCGTGTCAAAGTGTTGGTTTTGAGATGGTTGTGAGCTCAGTACAACTTTAGACAGCCTGTCTACTGATGGGTGGAGCTGTGCTCCTGTCTTGCTGGTTGTTTGACCTGAGGCTTTCTAGCACTGGAGCCTTCAGGCTGTTGGGTGGGGTCGGGTCTTGGTGCCGAAATGGGGACCTCTAGGAGTGCTCACGCTGATCACTATTCCCTGGGGCCTCCACTGCCAGTGTCCTTGCCCCCACAGTGAGCTACAGTCGGTCCCCGCCTCCCCAGGAGACCCTCCAAGACCCCTAGATAGGTCTGCCAGGTTCCTTTGGAGGTACTGCTTTGTGCTGTGTCCCAGTGCACATGAGGCCTAGTGTGCATGGCCTCCAAGAGTGGAGTCTGTTTCCCCCAGCCCTGTGGAGCTCCTGCACTCAAGCTCTGCTGGCCTTCAAAGCTAAATGCTCTAGGGGTTTTTCCTCCCAGTGTCAAACCCTCAGACTGTCTTGGAGGACTATTTTTGTTAATTTAATTATTTTATGTGTTTATTTTTGGCTGCACTGGGTCTTCATTGCTGCACGCAGGCTTCCTCTAGTTGTGGCGAGCAGGGGCTACTCTCCATTGCAGTGTGTGGGCTTCTCATTGCAGTGGCTTTTCTTGTTGCGGAGCACAGGCTCTAGGCACATGGGCTTCAGTAGTTGTTGCACACAGGCTCAATAGTTGTGGCTCACAGGCTCTAGAGTGCAGGCTCAGTAGTTGTGGCACACAGGCTTAGTTGCTCCGCAGCATGTGGGATCTACCTGGACCAGGGCTCGAACCCATGTCCCATGCATTGGCAGGTGGTTTCTTAACCACTATGCCACCTGGGAAGCCCTGCAGGGCTATTTTTATGTGGGAAAGTCTGTGTAGCCTGCATGGGTTTAACATTTTTTGGTCCAAGGGCTGTTTTCAGTATGGGTGTCTGCCATCTTTTTCTTCAGCTTATGCTTATCACCTTGGTAAGAGGTGTGACTGATGTTTTAGTGACCAGATCCTGCACCGGGTATTGAGCAGGGCCTCCTCTTTGCTCTGTGGTTGTCACTGCCCTGTCGGGGGTGGGGTCTGCTCCCTAGTTGTTGAAGAGGCCCCCAGTCTGTTTCTTTTTTTTTTTTGCGGTACGCGGGCCTCTCACTGTTGTGGCCTCTCCCGCTGCGGAGCACAGGCTCCGGACGCGCGGGCTCAGCGGCCATGGCTCACGGGCCCAGCCGCTCCGCGGCATGTGGGATCTTCCTGGACCGGGGCACGAACCCGCGTCCCCTGCATCGGCAGGTGGACTCTCAACCACTGCGCCACCAGGGAAGCCTCCCAGCCTGTTTCTTAGCTGTGTTTCTGATCTGTGGTGCAAGGTAGGCTGTATTGGAGCACTCCCACTGGGAGAGAAGCCACTGAGTACACCTCCTCTGCATGTGTTTACTTCTGAGTGTGCTCTGCTGTATCACCTTTCACCCGTTGTCCGAGCTCACAAACTCCAATCTCGTTGGCACTGCTTTCAGCCCCACCTTAACCGTGGGTACGCCAGCAATTGGTCCTTGTTTCTCTCAGGCATTGTTTTCACCAGGCCACCAGCATAGATCCAGGTCAGTTCCCAGGACTGCAGTAACCATGCATCTGGAACCACTGTGGGCGCTGTGGAGGCAATGCATACTCTGGCCTGGCCAGTCTCCCACGTGTACTTGCTCAAAGTCCACAGCTGCTAAAGCTAGACCCATCTCAGCTGCAGGAACACTTGTTGTCCCTTCAGATGTTCCTGAGGTGCTGAGTTTATAAAGCCAGTTGTGGGGGTGTAATTCTGTGGTTCACACAGTGGGAGGAGAGATTTCAGCTCTTCTTTCTTAGTTGCATGGGTCCTGGGGCTCTGCTGTGGTTTCAGCCTCACCTCTGCATGTAGGCTACCCACAGGCATCTGCTCCCGGGGCTGCCCTGGAGCACATGAAGCCCTCCCAGGTGGGAGGGGGCTGAGGCAGCAACCAGGGGTGCATGAGCCTGCCCAGGCAGGAGGGGGTAGAGATGGCCACTGACTGTGCCATGTGTGCCTGCCCAGGCCAGAGGGGCTGGAAGCGGCCACCAGGGGCACATAAGCCCGCTCTGGCAGGAGCCCCTAGTGGCATCCCATGGGCTTTTTCCCTGAGCATTCCCAGTTATGGAGCTCCTCACTCCCACCCCTTCACGTTGCCTCCTTGCAGCCAATAGCAGTCCTCTTTTCAGATCTGTTCTCCAAGCACCCTGTTTCAGCACCCAGCCCCCGTTGTACTGGTGGACGCACCTCAGCCTGGGGTGCACAGGGCTGTGGCATGGACCACCTTTATAGGTCTCACTCTGTCTGGCCTGCCACAGACAGATTGTTGCTCTCTCCTCCAAACCCCTGAAGCTCCCCTTTTGTCCCAACTGATCTCGCCACTGGTGAGGGGGCTCTCAGGTGTGGCATCCTCTCCTCTCCTTTAGCTCCACAACAGAGGTGCAGTCCATCCTCTTTCTGGGCTTTTTTTTTTTTTTTTCCTTTGGTCCTATGTGCTTACATGGGGTTCTTTCTTGTCTTTTTAGGTGTCTGAGGACCTCTGCTAGTTTTCAGCAGGTGCTCTGTGAGGACTGTTCCATTGGCAGATGTGGTCTTGATGCGTTTTTGGGGGGAGGTGAACTCCATGTCCTCCTCCTCCATCATCTTGACTCCTACCATATTTAATACAGTTGACTTAAAGCCTGTGTTTAGGAAGTTCAATGTCTGGTCTTCTTAGGGACATTTCTATCAATTTATATTTTTCCTTTGATTGGGCCATACTTTTTTGTTTCTTTGTTTTTTTGCTTCTTTGTGATTTTGTTGTTGAAACTGGACATTTGTGTATCATAATGTTGTAATTTTAGAAATTACTTTCTTGCTCTTCTCCAAATTTTGCTGTTCTTGATTGTTGAAGATTACAGTTATCCAAATGACTTTTCCAAACTGCTTTTGTTTGTTTGCAAAGTCTGTATTTCTTATCTGTGGTCACTGAATTCTCTATTCCTTTAGCTTGTGTTCAGTGAGTGTTTTGAACATCCATCATCTCATATAGGTACAACACTAAAGAAATAGAAAAAAAATTTTTTTCCTTGTGATGAGAATGCTTAGGATTTACTACTCTCTTAACTTTCATTTATAACATACAGCAGTGTTATCTTTATCATGTTGTACATTACATCCCTAGCACTTACCTTATAACTGAAAGTTTGTATGTTTTGTCTACCTTCATCTAATTCCTCTTCCCCCTCCTCCCCACGTCTAGTAGCCACAAATCTGATCTCTTTTTCTCTGAGTTGGTCTGTTTGCTTTTGAAGTATAATTGACTTACAGCACTATTTTAGTTCCTTGTATACAACATAGTGATTCTACATTTCTGTAAGTTTCAAAATGATCACCAGTAATATGTCATTTGTTACTATATGAAGATATTATATAATTATGTTCTCCACACTCTACATTTTATACCTGTGACTCTCTTATTTTGTTAAGTGGAAGTTTGCACCTCTTAGTCTCCCTCACCTATTTCTCTCCTTCCCCTACCAACCTCCCCTCTGGCGACCACCTATTTGTTCTCTTTATCTATGACTCTGTTTCTGTTTGGTTATATTTGTTCATTTGTTTTGTTTCTTGGATTCCAGATATAAGTGAAATATGCAGTATTTGTCTTTCTCTGTCTGACTTATTTCACTTAGCACAGTACCCTGTAGGTACACCCATGTTGTCACAAATGGCAAGACTTCACTCTTTTTATGGCTGAGTAATATTCCATTGTGTACATGTGTATGTTTGTGTGTATGTATACACACACATACATACCACATTTTCATTATACATTCATCTGTTGATGAACACTTAAGGAGCTTCCACATCTTGCCTGTTGTAAATGATGCTGCAGTGAACATGTGTGTGGGGGGGGGGGGTGAGCGAATATCTTTTCAAATTAGCATTTTTATTTTCTTCAGATAAATAGCCAGTAATAGCCAGAAATGGAGTTGCTGGGTTGTATGGTAGCTCTGTTTTTAGTTTTTTGAGGACTCTCCATTACTGTTTTCCATAGTGGCTTTACCAGTTTACATTCCCACCAACAGCGTGTAAGGGTTCCCTTTTCTTCATATCCTCACCAACACTTGTTATTTTTCTTTTCAGTAATGGCCATTCTGACAGATGTGAGGTGATATCTCATTGTGGTTTTGATTTGCATTTCCCTGATGATCAGTGATGTTGAGCATCTTTTTATGTGTCTATTGGCCATCTGTATATCTTCTTTAGATAAATGTCTGTTCAGTTCCTTGCCTGGGTTTAATTGGATTGTTTTTCTGATGTCAAATTGTATGAGTTCTTTGTATATTTTGGATGTTAACCCCTTGTTGGAGATAACCATTTGCAAATGTCTTCTCCCATTCATTAGGCGGCCTTTTCATTTTGTTGATAGTTTCCTTCATTGTACAAAGCTTTTTAGTCTGACGTAGTCCCACTGGGTAGTTTTTGCTTTTGTTTCCCTTGCCTGAGCAGAATATCCAAACCATTGCTAAGATTGATGTCAGAGCCTATTTATTTTTGAATTTTATTTATTTTTTTATACAGCAGGTTCTTAGTAGTTATCCATTTTATACATATTAATGTATACATGTCAATCCCAATCTCCCAATTAATCACACCACCACCACCCCCTGCCACTTTCCCCCCTTGGTGTCCACACATTTGTTCAGAGAGCCTATTTTTTGTTTGTTTGTTTTTGCCACACAGCACAGCTTACAGGATGTTAGTTCCCTGACCAGGGATTGAACTCATGCCCCCTGCAATGGAAATGCAGAGTCCTAACCACTGTACTGCCAGGGAAATACCCTGTGTATGTTTTCTTTTTTTTTTTTTAATTAATTTTATTTATTTATTTTTGGCTGACTGGGTCTTCATTGCTGCGTGAGGACTTTCTCTAGTTGCGTTGAGCAGAGGCTACTCTTTGTTGCGGTGTGTGGGCTTCTTGTTGTGGTGGCTTCTATTGTTGTGGCACATGGGCTCTAGGTGCACAGGCTTTAGTAGTTGTGGCTCGCAGGCTGTAGAGCACAGTCTCAGTAGTTGTGGCACGTGGGCCTAGTTGCTCCAAGGCATGTGGGATCTTCCCGGACCAGGGCTTGAACCAGCAAGTCCCCCCTGCATATGTTTTCTTATAGAAGTTTTATGGTTTCAGGTCTTACATTTAAGTTTTTAATTCATTTTATTTTTTATGGTGTGAGAAAGTAGTCCAGTTTTCCCAGCAAGAAGCTGTCTTTTCCCCATTGTATATTCTCACCTCCTTTGTGGTAGATCATCTCATACACTTTAAATTGTCTCTAGATTACTTATAATACCTAATACAATGTAAATGCCATGTAAATAGTTGTAAATACAATGTTAATTCTATATAAATAATTGCTGTTATGTGGCAAATTCAATTTTGCTTTTTGGAACTTTCTGGAGTTTTTCTTCCCCCAAATATTTTAATTCTGTGGTTGGTTGAATCTGTGGATGTGGAACCTGTCCATATGGAGGGCCAACTGTATATAGATACGTTTTTTAAAAAAAAAGTGTCCTGACTTTATAGAACGGCTGCACTTCAGCTTTGGTTTTCATTAACTGCTGGATCTCCACAGAGTGGAGGTCCACCAAGGTGCCCTAGGAGTCAGTTACTTTGTCAGTGAGTTACTTTACCAGTCATTCATCTTAGCACCTCTGCTGACCCCTGGCCCTGGTTGGAGGGCTTAGAGATTGGTAGTCTCTGGCTGTGGCTGGAAGCCGCTGCTTCTGCCCACTTCTGTGCTTGTATAAATTGTAGGTACCATGCTTCTAGTTTCTTTTGTCTGATACTATCCACTTATATCATCCAGAAGTTGCACAAAATTGTCTTTCTGGTGTATTGTTATTGGCACATTTGTTTGTTTTACTTTTTATTGTTTCTTCCACTTATATTGTTGGAGGCATCAGAGATAGATGTGTGTTTTAAGTCCACCATCTTTAATTGGAAGTGTCAGTTATTTGTGAAACTGTGTTATTATTTCCCACTATTCTCTTGGCATCTGGTTCTGTTCTTACATTTCAGAAAATTTCTTCTCAGCCTTCAAAGCCTATTTTTCTTTTTTCTGCCAGCCTCTCAAATATTGGTGATCCCTCAAATTCTGTGCTGGTATTTTTTCTTTCCTCAATTTGTCTCCTCTGTGACCATCTGATTCACTCTGGTGACTCCAGTGACAGAGTTGCAATTTTCACCCAAATCCTTCTTTTCATACTACACTTCTAAATTCCAGATTCATCTATCCAAACTTACAGTTGATATTTCTACTTCCATGTTCTGAAGATATCTGGCATACTGTATGTCTAGCAGCTGTTTCATTGTCACTGGGCATCTACCCTGCTCTTCCTCCCATTTCCCCAGACTTGACAAGAGGTTTCCAGAACCTCCAAGGCAGATCATGCAGACCCTCTGGGAGTAACTCTTCCTCTCTCCCTTTGCTCAGCAAGTTCCCTGTTCAGCATCTCCGCTAATAATATAGGCGACTCCCCTCTTAATAGAGGCGATCCAGCACAGATATTTACAGCGTTGGGATTACAGCATGTGAATTGGCCAGTGGGCAGGTACCTTTTCAGGACATGCACAGGACTCAGATGTTGTTACAGAAAGGTCCTCCTTAGAGCCCACTGGATATCAGCATTTTCCCTCAATCAGAATCCAGAATGAAAAGTTCACGATCAGGTGTAGACTCTGGGATTGGAGAAAGTGTACACGTCTCCAGTGGTACTCGCACAGTAAATAGTGACAGATTGCAAACAATGCCCTCAAAAACATTCTCTCCTGCCTTTCTTAGCTTGGTACAGCTCTGTCTGCAACAAGATCCTGAGAAAAGGCCATCAGCAAGCAGTGTATTATCCCATGTTTTCTTCATACAGCCTTATTTTGAGTTTCTTTAGCAGATGAAGGAAGAAAGCCAGAGTTTAGCACTTACACTGTTGCCTCCTGCTTGTCACAGGCCATCCACAGCACCACCTTCAGCCTCACCTTGGACTGAGCTGGAATGGGATTTTCCTGATGACAAAGATTCAAACTGGAAATTCTAGGGCTGCCAAATCCTTTCATGTCCTATATACTTGACACTTCCTCCCTGCTGCTTTTTCTTCTGTATTGCTAGGTACAAATACTAGAATTATACTTGAAAATACAGCTGGGTGCACTCGAGAATCTATCATTTAGAACCACTCTGTTCAAAGAAGCATGAGTTTATAGCCCCTTCAGTTAGCTCAGAGTGCTATAACTCCAGGGAAACTTCAGAATTATTAGTCTAACTACATTTAGTGTCATCTGTTCTCCAAACTTTTTTCCCAAGCTGTGACTAGCTCTTCTTTTTGATCTCTCCATATAATTTTTGAGCCAGTTAAATTTTTCAGCATTTTGTTGCCCTCAGGAGAATGAAGCCTCAGAGGACATTGCTTGCAAGTACATTTTTTACTTCCAGATTCTCTAGCCTTTTTAATCAGCTATGTTAAATCAACAGGCTAGTTTATCCTGGCATCAAACCCATTTTTGATAGAAGGGGAAATGTTTATACTTTCCCATTTTCTTCTGTTAATACTTATGGTAATATCAAACTGAGCCTCACACATTAAATGATTCACTTGAAAGAAAACAACAAACCAACTTTGGGATCATTGCTTCCTCGGCAACAATTAGTTTATATAACTAGGACGGAAGTGTGTATTTCCATTTCACTATTGGCTTCATGCTGTTCACAGCAAGGACCTAGGGTGAGTGGAGATGGGGGAAGAGAGAGAGGCTGTGCCCTAAGGGAGTATGCAGTATAATTCTGCATACATCATATACTGTCAGTCCTTTAGAGCATGGGAAGAAAATGTTAGCTTATTTATGTTTTTATCTGAAAAGTAAGAACAGAATTAAGCTCTCCTCATATGTGAATTGACAGTATTTATAGATAAATATAAACAAAACTGGTGGTTCCTCAAGAATTTTATGGATTAGATGAGTGATGAAATATTTGGAGATCACCAACAGAATTTAAGCCAAATATATTCCCTAGTTTCCTCCCCTGAACCTTTTGCCCCTGCCTCTGCAGCCTCTATCTCATCACAGGTTCAGACCTGCTCTCCTGTCCTGTTGTACAGTCCATTGACTTGCCACGTTTTTTCAGGTCTTCTTAACTTCTTGCAGTTTTGCCGCATATTTGCAAAGAAACTACTATTTATATTTAAGCATTGAAAGTTTTATCTGCTCAGTGAAATCCAGGGTGCTGATACTCTCACATGAACTTGCACAGAACTCCTTTATGATCTGTCTGCATTGTACATATTTGTGATATGGGTCCTTTAAGTCCTATGGTAGGTATATCTTTCTATCTTTCCTTATGAGAATAAGCTCTTTGAGGCCAGGAAGAGTATATTTTTCAACTTGGAATTCTCAAAAACTAGGACACTTTTAGGCACATAAAGGCATGCAGATATTTTTCCATTAAGTAATAAATTAATCCACCAGTGGTATTTCTACCATGGTTTCTTGTTTAATCACAAAGTGTAACACAAAGCAAGCTATATAGTAGAGGTCCTTTGTAACATGTTCTGGTCAATTTTCAGCAGGAAAAATGTTAAGAATTACTCTTTAAAATTCTTTTTCCACATCACCTGACTCTGACCACTGCAGATTGAGCAGAAGTGTGTTTTTCTAGGGATCACTGTCATTCAGGGATGTGACTGTGGGCTTCACCCAGGAGGAGTGGCAGCACCTGGACCCTGCTCAGAGGATGCTGTACAGGGACGTGATGCTGGAGAACTACAGCCACCTCATCTCAGTAGGTAGGTAGCGCTTATTTCCCATGTAGACCCCCAGTATACATGTCCTTTCTTATTTACAGAAACCTGTGGAATTTTTGTAGTATATAATAATATTTAGGTTTGGGATTTACAGGCCAAGGACAATTTATTCCTTTTGGGTACCAGAAAGAATGTGTTGTCCTCTGCCCCATAACAGGATGAGATGAGCTTTTTTTTTTAATTGTATACTCTTTGAGAACAGTGTATCAAAGACCCTGACACTCATCCAATTTGTCTCATGTCATATAATTATCATTCACAGGGTTTTGCATCCCTAAACCGGAAGTGATCCTCAAGTTGGAGCAAGGAGAGGAGCCATGGATATTGGAGGAAGAGTCCCCAAGCCAGAGTGTCCCAGGTGAGTCTGGGAGTTTGAGCCAGACGGAGTTTAGGAGGAAACCAGATCACAAAGGGGTAGTTCAGAGATTAAGGCCATTGAAATGGTCTTCAGGAATCATGTTTTAGTGGCTCTGGACCTTTGGAAGTAGCATGTTAACATGACTCAAATATCCAGTGTCACTGAATCGTGCAGTGTCTCCCCAGTGTCACTCTTATACACAAATGGTATCCTTATTTTACAGATGTTTAAGTGTTCAAGTAAATAAAGTTTTGTATATGCATACACCTATATAGCTGTTGTCAAGGTGAGCATATGGAACATTTTTTTAGCACCCCAGAAGGCTCCCTGGTGTCCTCCTCCCAGTAAATAACATCTCCCCCTTCTATTATCATAGAACAAGTTTGCCTGTTTTTCACTTCAGATAACTGTAGTTATACAGTAGGTACTATGTATATATGTGCACTATGTATATACATACACACAATATGTAAATGTGTGTATATACTATGTGTGTGTGTGTGTGTAGTGTCTGCCGCCTTTGGATCAGTACTATGTCTGCGAGATATATATGTCATATACATTAGTAGTTTGTTTATTGCTTTATATTGCTGTGCAGTGTTCCATCGTGACTATCCCAGAATTTATCTGTCCATTCTATTATTGAAATATAATTGGGGTACATATTTGAAACATACTTGTTTTAAAATATATTTATTTTGAATTTGGGGGTATTTGAAAAATGGTGTTATATTTTTTAATTGAAGTATAGTTGATTTACAATATTACATTAGTTTCAGGTATACAACAGTGATTCAATATTTTTACAGATTATACTCCATTATAAGTTATTACAAGATAATGGCTATAATGCCCTGTGCTGTACAATATTTCCTTGTTGCATATCTATTTTACACATAGTAGTTTGTATCTGTTAAACCAAACACCTAATTTGTCCCTCCACCCTTCAGTCTCCCCTTCAGTAACCATGTTTGTTTTCTGTATCTGTGAGTCTGTTTCTGTTTTGCATATACATTCGTTTGCATTATCTTTTAAAATTCTATATGTAATTGATACTGTACAGTACTTGTCTTTTTCTGGCTTATTTCACTAAGCATGATATCCTCTAGGTCCATTCACATTCCTGCAAATGACAGATTTTTTTTTTATGACTGAGTACTCTTCTGTTGTGTGTGTGTATATATATGTGTGTGTGTGTGCATGTGTATATAATTTTCTTTATCCAGTTGTCTGTCAATGGGCACCTATGTTGCTTCCGTGTCTTGGTTATTGTAAATGCTGCTGTGAACACTGGGGTGCATGTATCCTTTAAAATTAGTGTTTTCGTTTTCTCCGGATATATACCCAGGAGCATTATCTGCAAATAGTGACAGTTATACCTCTTCCCTTCCAATTTGGATACCTTTTATTTTTTCTTTGTGTCTGTGGTTGCTGTGGATAGGACTTCTGATACCGTGTTTAAATAGAAGTGGCGATAGTCTGCATCTTTGTCTTGTTCCTGGAAATAACAGGAAGGCTTTCAGCTTTTCACCATTGAGTATGATGTTGGCTATGGGTTTGTCATAAATGGCCTTTATTATGTTGAGATATGCTCCCTCTATACCCACTGTGATGAGTTTTTATCGTGAATGAATGTTGAATTTGGTCAAATGCTTTTTCTGTGTCTAGAAAAAGCATTTTTTCTTTCATTAATGTGGTGTATCACATTGATTTGCGGATATTGATCCATCCTTGCATCCCTTGAATAAATCTACCCACTTGATCATGGCATATGATCCTTTTTATATAATGTTGAATTTGGTTTGCTAATGTTTTATTGAGGATTTCTGTATCTATTTTCCTCAGAGATATTGGTCTGTACTTGTGTCTGGTTTTGGTATCAGGGTAACTGTCACCTTGTAGACTGAATTTGGGAGTGTTCCATTCTCTTCAGTTTTTTCAAACAGTTTGAGAAGGGTAGGTATTAGTAGTTTGTTATGTGTTTGGTAGAATTCCCCTGTGAGCCACCCAGTCCTGGACCTTTGTTTGCTGGGAGTTTTATTAGAAAAACAAACTATTGTGGGTTTTTGATTTGTAGTTATCATGTGGTTCATATATGTTGACCTAGAACTGTATTTATTTTAAACTTATAGTCATTTAAATTCAGGCACATTCTAGAAGATCTACATTCCCCCACGTTTTGGTTTTTAACATATTTTACATCTTCATGTCTATCTCTTAACTGTTTATTGTAGTTACAGTTTATTTTTACAAATGTTGTCTTTTAACTTTCACAGTAGCTTATGTTAGTGGTTGATCTACAGCCTTTACTATATTTTTGCCTTTTCTGGTGGGATTTTCTCCATCCTATAGTTTCTTATTTCTTGTTGTACCTTCCTCCCACCTTTTTTCACTTAAGGAAGATCCTTTAACACTTCTTATAAGGTCAGTTTACTATTGATGACTGTTATATAGTTTTTGCTTGTCTGAGAAGTTCTTTATTTCTTCTTCAATTCTGAATGATAATCTTGCTGGGTGGAGTATCCTATGTTGGAAGGTTTTCCCTTTTAACACTTTAAATATCTCATGCCACTCCCTTCTGGCCTGAAAAATTTCTGCAGACAAATCAGCTGATACCCTTATTGGGGTTTCTTATACGTGACTCTTTCTTGCTGCCTTTAGAATTCTCTTTATCTTTAATGTTTGCCATTTTAATTATGATATGTCTTGGTGTACGTCTCTTTGGGTTTTTCTTGTTTGGGACCCTCTGTGCTTCCTGGACCTGAATATCTATTCTTTAGGTTCAGGGTTTTGAGCCATAATTTCATCAAATATGTTTTCTACCTGTTTTTTCTTTCTTCTCCTTCTGGTACCCCTATAATGAGAGCATTAGTATGCTTGATGTTGTCCCAGTGGTCCTTTATAAACTATCCTTCTTTTTTTAAGTTTCTCTTTTTGCTAATCTCATTAGATTTCCATTATTTTATCTTCCAGATCACTTCTCCATCCTTCTATATCACCTATTCTGCTGTTAATTCCATCTAGTGTATTTTTCATTTCACTAATTGTGTTTTTCACCTCCAAGTGTTTTTTTTCTGTTTTCTAGTTCCTTGTTAAAATTCTTACTGTGTTCATATATTCTTTTCACTAGTTCATTTATCATGCTTATTACTAATGCTTTACAATCTTTAGCAAATTATATCTGTTTCATTAGTTGATTTTGTTAGGGTTTTCTTCTTGTTCTTTTGTTTGAAACAAATTCCTTTGTCTTCTCATTTTTCTTAACTTTCTCTGTCTTTGTGAAATTAGGGGAAACAGTTACCTGTCCTGGTCTTGGAGTGGTGTCAGTGGTGTCCTTGGGTGGGTCCCTATATGGTCTATGTGTGCCCAGTGGCAGGGTATTCTGGCACCTACACCTTGCTGAGGGCTAGGGCTGGAGGTGGAGGGGCTAGAAGCCAGGTGTCAGCCAGGGCTCCTCCTATGCTCAGTGGTCGACACTGCCTCCCAGGGCCAGGGCTGGTGTCAGGTCTTAAGTTAGTGGAGCAGAAGCCTGGAGGGTTGGGTCAGAGCTGGTTCCGTTCCCCAGAAGGTTGGAGCAAGAGGGACTGGCGTGTGTGCCCAGTGCGAGCCAGGGTGCGCTCTGTGCTTGTCCTGGCACACAAGTCAGTGTTCTAGGACACTCCTGATCTGCTGCCCCTCCCTGCACTGGTAGTGCCCCCCCCCCCATACCATTCAGATGTAGTGTCAGGTCCAACCTAGCTTCATGCCCCGAACTGCGTAGGCTCCTCAGTAGCAACAGCTTTTGCCCTACTGGGGAGCTGCACTGTGGAGCAAGAGGGGCTGGAGCGGGTGCTTTGTGTGGGCTGGGGCACGTGCTGTGTCAGTTGCAGGAACCAGCCCAATTTCTGCAGTCTCAGTCTGCTTCCTCTGCCTGTTCCCTGAGCAGGCAAGCACGTGTGTGCACTTCAAGAGCAGAGTCCAAGTTTCTCACAGCTCCCCACACTGCAGGTCCCACTGGTCTTCATACCAGCCAAGAGGCCTTATCTTCCTGGTGTTGGACCCCAGGGCTAGGCTGCCCAATAAGGGGTTGGACCTGCTTCCCCCCCCGCCCTGCCACAGGGAGGATCTTTGACCCTCCTTTTCTGTGTCCCCTCCTAGGGGCACAGGTCCTGAACTGATTGTTTCTCTTCCCTTCCTTCCCAACTCTGTGAATCTTCTTTATAGCCTTAGTTGTGTAAGAGTCTTTCTGCCAGTCTCCAGATTGTTTTCAGTGAGACCTGCTCCAAAATAGATGGTTCCTGGGGGAAGGTGAGCTAAGCGTCCTCTACCGCTGCCATCTTGATTTCCTCTTCTGTAAGTATTCTTGTGTATGTCTTTTGGAGGACCTAAACTCTTATTTTTGTCAGATGTAGAGCCAGAAATAGCTTTAGTAATATTTAAACTGTTTTCCAAAGTAATATTTAAACTGTTTTCCACCAGCTATGTAAGAGTTCCAGTTACATTACATCCTTCTGAGAACTTGATAGTCAGTCTAATTAATTTTATCCATTCTAGTCATTGTGGTGTGTTGCTAAGTTTTAATTTCCATTTCTCTGATGACTAATGATGTTGAGCATCTTTTCATATGTTTGTTGCTTATTTGGATATCTCCTTTAGTGAAGTGATTATTCAGGTCATTTACTTTTTTTATATTACTAGGTTGTTGGTCTCTTGATTTAGAAGTGTTTAACAATATATTCTGGGTATGAACCTTTTGTCAAATTTCATGTATTGAAAAGTATCTTCTCAGTTACATCTTATCACTTCCTTAATGATATCTTCTGATAAACAGAAGCTTATTAAAAAGACTGTGGTCTTTTTAATTGAAATTTAATTCCTTCCATTGAATTGTGGTTTGTTTTTTTTTTGCAATTCACCTTTATTCCCTTTTTTTTTTTTTTTTTTTTTTTTTACACCTATGTAACTAGAACCCAAGTTTGTGGATGAAGAGATAACCATGACAGACAGGACCCTTAGAGAATGAAGGGAGTTCAGTCAGACATCCAGAGTTAACACACTGTGTTCCCCAATGTTGGAGGTTTGCTGTAGAGCTGGGCAGTTTTAAACAGTTGACGTTTCTATGTTTGGGCAGCCTAAGAGTGTGCTTGTATGATAATCATACAGGATGGTGAGGTGGGCACGGGCCCCAATTACTTTTTACCTCTTTTCACATGGTGGAGCTAAGTGAAACTGTTAAAAATGTTTCTCCAGCTTTTAAAAATACAAAGAATGATTTCCAGAATTCCCCAGGAAGTAAGAACCGTTTTCCTTTTGAGCTGAAGAATGTATTGCATTTTCTACTTCACTGCAGAGATACTTCCTACTCTAAAATACCATCTTTTCATCCACATACAAATTGTGGAACAGAGGGGAACTGGGGCCAGGCACGGAATATGAAGAGGAATAATTTCACATCAGGTGGGCTGGAAGCCAATAGCTGAGTTTTTTAAAAAAATTTTTTATTGGAGTATAGTTGATTAACAATCTTGTGTTAGTTTCAGGTATACAGCAAAGTGAATCAGTTTAAAAAATATATATGTATCCATTCTTTTTCAGATTCTTCTCCCATATAGCTTATTACAGAATATTGAGTAGAGTTCCTTGTGCTGTAAGGTAGGTCCTTATTATCTACATAGTAGTGTGTCTATGTCAATCCCAATTTCCTAATTTATCACTTGCCCCCATATTTCCCCTTTGGTAACTGTAGGTTTGATGTCAAGATCTGTGAATCTCTTTCTGTTCTGCAAATAAGTTCATCCATTTCATTTTTAAATTAGATTCCACATGTAAGTGATATCATATGATCTTACTTGGCTTAGTATATGATAACCTCTAGGTCCATCCATGTTGCTGCAAATGGCATTATTTCATTCCTTTTTATGGCTAATATTCCATGGTATATATATGTACCACATCTTCTTTATCCATTCCTCTGTTGATGGATGTTTATGTTGCTTTCATCTGTTTGGTATTGTAAATAGTACTGCTGTGAACATGGCCGGGGCAGCGTGTGTGTGTGTATCTTTTCGAAGTATGGTTTTCTCTAAGTATATGCCCAGTAGTGGGATTACTGGGTTGTAGAGTAGTTCTATTTGTAGTTTTTTAAGGAACCTCCATACTGTTCTCCATAGTGGCTGTATCAATTCACATTCCCACCAACAGTGCAAGAGGGTTCCCTTTTCTCCACACACTCTCCAGAATTTATTGTTTCTATATTTTTTTGATAGCCACTCTGACCAGTGTGAGGTGATACCTCATTGTGGTTTTTGATTTGCATTTCTCTGATTAGTGATGTTAAGCATTCTTTCATGTGTCTGTTGGCAATCTGTGTATCTTCTGTGGAGAGATGTCTGTTTAGGTCTTCTGCCCATTTTTGGATGGGGTTGTTTGTTTTTTTGTTATTGAGCTGCATGAGCTGCTTGTAAATTTTGGAGATTAATCCTTTGTCAGTTGCTTCATTTGCAAATACTTTCTCCCATCGTGAGGGTTGTCTTTTGGTCTTGTTTACAGGTTTCCTTTGCTGTGCAAAAGCTTTTAAGTTTCATTAGGTCCTGTTTATTTCTGTTATTATTTTCATTACTCTAGGAGATGTATCAAAAAAGATCTTGCTGTGATTTATGTCAGAGCACGTTCTGCCTATGTTTTCCTCTAAGAGTTTTATAGCATCCGGCCTTACATGTGAATTGCGGTTTTAGCTTTGTCATCTATCAGGTGATCACATATGTATGTATCTGGGCTTTCTTTACTGTTCCATTGACTGATTTATCCATCTTTATGACAATACCACACTGTCTTTTATTATAATATTGTAAGTCTTGACACCTGGCAGAGTTAGCCTTCTAGGTTTGCTGTTTTCTTCAAGATTCTTGGGTATTCTACAGCATGAATGTTGCCAAGAACATCTTTAGTCTACAGAATGTATTAAAATGATATCTATGTTTTTAGACATTCTGGACAATTCTATACTGTTATAGGTCTTTTGTATTTTCATTAACAAGGTGATTCTAAAATTTAATTTCCACAAATATAAACACACCTGTTAGGACATTATTTGGGATTGTGTCACTCCTTTGGGGGAGAACTGACATCCTGACCATGGTATACCTCTACTTAGGTCTTTAAATTCTCAGTTGAGCAGTTTTGCAGATTTTTCTTTAAATATATTCCTAAATATTTTATATTATTTTTGTCTTTATACTAGCATTAAACAAACAATTATAGAAAAAACAGTACAAATAGTATATAGAAAAAGTTTATGTTTGCACATTTACCTTGTATCCTGCCACCTTGCTGATGAATTCACTTTTTCTGGTAGTTGTTCTGTAGATTTGTAAAAATTTTCTATGTAAACAATTCTGTCATTTATGAATACAGACTTTTTTGCCTTTTGTACTGGCATTCCTAGCCAGTAGAGTGTTGTACAGACGTTCTGACCTCAGGCAGATACTGTTCAGTATGTTACCATTAATTTTGACATTAAGGATTTCTGTAAATGCCCTTTATCATTTTAAGGAAGTTCTCTTCTATTCCTCGAGTTTTTTAAAAAAAAAACATGAATTCAGTTTTGTCAAATGCTAATCTATCTATCTATCTCTGTATGAGATAAATCATATGGCTTTTCCTACTTAGTACTGGTGAGTAGTCTTGATTAAACCAGTCTGATATTTCTGAAATACATCCTCCTTGATCAGAATGTATTCAGTTTTTATAATCACTGAGTTTTTCTGTGTGTATTCTGTAGCTGGCCTTTGCTGTAATCTTTCCAGGTTTGGGGTTGAAGACTGTCCTATTGTTGTAAGATGAGTTGAGCATTGTTTCAAGATTGTGTTATTCTTTATTGTTTGAAAATTCAAAAAGCCATTTCACCCTGAAGTTATTTTTATGCAGATTTAAATTTTTTAACTTGATTAATCTCATAAATACAATACATGTAGTTTAGTTTCTGGAACAGATGGTGAAATATTTACTTAAAACCAACGTACCAACGTACCTTAATATCTTACTCTTGGTGCAGTGAGACAGAAGCTAGGTGTCCTACACATACACACAAAGTTGGTATTGCAGGTGAAGAACACTGATAAAATGAATCTGGGCTTGCTCCTGTAGAAGGGAGAGGTAGCTGTCCCACTCTTTTAAAAGGAGAAAGAAAAACCTTTGCTCCCTTGGGGAGGATCCTGAATTCTTTCTTTAACCTTTTGGTATATGAATTTCTTCAGGGGAAAAAAAAGACCACTGTCTCCAGCTTCACATCTAGGATGTCATCAGGGCTCCCAGGTTTCAGCACCTGCACTGAAATGTAAATCTCTCTAATCTCATTCTTTGACCTTAGGTTCCAAGTTTCATTAACATTTGCTCACAAAGTAACATTATTTTCCAGAGTCCCACAGTGCTACTCATTTTACTTCTCCATAGGTGACTTCTGGCCAGTTTTTCTACATATGTGCTATTCCTCATTTTGTTTTAGCCTTTTAACAATGAAGGTCTGTGGTAGAAAGCTGGATAGTTTCCTCTTCAGATTCTTCTCTTGGCCTTTTGCATGGCCCAGCTGTACCCAGGTGCAGCAGGGTATACTAATATTTTGCCATCCATACAACTCTGGCCAGTCAGTTGAAGCTGATTTAAATGCCTTCCAGGCTGAGGCAGGATCATGTATCATTTCAGCTAAATTTAGGAACAAATTCCACACCTCTTTCTAGTGGAATAACAGCACTATAGGTAAAACTCCTCACAGACTGAGGGTCTGAGGTCTCTTTCTTACACTACCAGGTGTTTGCACAAATACTTGAACATTTCTGATAACTATCCCTAGGTGCAAATCACACACACATTCTGATGTAGTAGCCACAAAATAACACAAAGCTGTTTTTTAAAAATTACCCTTGTGAGTGAGGTCAGCATCATGGCAGTTTGAGATATTCATTTTGTCACTCCCCTTCAACCTACAAATAGTAAAACATCTGTAACTCAAATCCTCTGCCCAACACACCAGGACACCAAAGAGTTCCATACATCAGTACATCTACAGGTGGGTGGATGAACACAGAGGAGACAGAACCAGGGGAACAGCAAGGAGTAGATGACAGTAGATGAAAATGAGCAATTTTATAGGGGATAAACAGCTGGGCTTACCCAAAGAAAAATATATTCATTCTAGATTTGTAAAATGATGGCTAAAAAATGTTTGTCTCAGTGATACTTTAAAAAAATATATTGTCAGGCTTCCCTGGTGGCACAGTGGTTGAGAGTCCACCTGCCAATGCAGGGGACATGGGTTTGTGCCCTGGTCCGGGAAGATCCCGCAGAGCGGCTGGGCCTGTGAGCCATGGCCACAACAGTGAGAGGCCTGCATACCACAAAATACATATATATATAGTCAGTTCTCAAGGGCTTAATTTCCCAAGTATACAAACAGCTCATACAACTCAACAACAAGATAACCCAATCAAAAATGGGCAGAACACCTAAATAGACGTTGCTCCAAAGAACACAAAGATGATGATGGTCAATAGGCACATGAAAAGATGCTCAACATCACTAATTATTAGAGAAACGCAAATCAAAACTACAATGAGGTACCACCTCACACCGGTCAGAGTGGCCATCATTAAAATGTCTACAAATAACAAATGCTGGAGAGGGTGTGGAGAAAACGGAACCCTCCTACACTGTTGGTGGGAATGTAAATTGATACAGCCACTATGGAGAACTCTATGGAGGTTCCTCAAAAAACTAAAAATAGAATTGCCATATGATCCCACAATCCCACTCCTGGGCATATATCCAGACAAAACTCTAAGATACATGCACCCCAATGTTCATAGCAGCACTATTTACAATAGCCAAGATACGGAAGCAACCTAAATGTCCACTGACAGAGGAATGG
Source organism: Phocoena phocoena (assembly GCF_963924675.1). Lineage (NCBI taxonomy): Eukaryota > Metazoa > Chordata > Mammalia > Artiodactyla > Phocoenidae > Phocoena > Phocoena phocoena. The sequence goes on along the minus strand of NC_089234.1, from coordinate 74,015,600 downwards.
ATAAAGAAGATGTGGTACATATATACAATGGGATCTTACTCAGCTATAAAAAAAAGAATGAAATAATACCATTTGCAACAACATGGATGGACCTAGAGATTATCATACTAAGTGAAATAATTCAGAAAGAGAAAGACATATACCACATTATCACTTATATGTGGAATATAAAATATGACACAAACGAACTTATGTACGAAACAGAAATAGACTCACAGATATAGAGTACAGACTGGTGGTTGCCAAGGGGGAGGGATGGAGTGGGTGTTTGGGAGTAGCAGATGTAAACTAGGATATATTAGGATATATAAGAGTGGATAAACAACAGGGTCCTCCTGTACAGCACAGGGAACTAGATTTAATATCCTGTAATTAACTATAATGGAAATGAATATGAAAATGTATATATATATATATAACTGAGTCACTTTTCTGTATACCAGAAACTAACAACATTGTAAATCAACTATACTTCAATAAAGTAAATTTTTGAATATATACTGTCAGTTTTGGGACATTAAACTCAAGGATATAGAATACTGTAGATAGTAGAGGAGTAAAAACAACCACACATAATCATAAGTTAAAGGTAAAAGAAATTTCTAGGACCAGGTTTAGAATTTTATTCCTTACGGTTTTCGTGGTATACAGAGATGTTGAAACATGGATATGAAAGCAGGATAAAACTGATACTAACTCAGGTGAAATCTGGGGGAAAGCCAGAAGGGATTGAAACAGGGTTTGATGGTCAGGAGAGGTCCACTGCTGACCAACTCTGATGTAATGAAGGGAACATACCATACCTACAGTAGAGCTGTAAGTCTGAATCTGTGGCAAGAATGGCTTGTCTACTCATTGATTTGCTCTTTTGTTGCTTATTTTTATTCCTCATGAATCAGAGCTAGAAAAGAACTACTGTTCCTTTATGAGTTAAGGCTCTTAGAATATTGATTTCTTGCTGCTGGGTAGAATGGAAAAGAGAGAGAAGACTGGACATATACACTGTTGTCATATTCTAGGCACGGAAGAGATAAGACCTAAACTGATCAGCTCCCTGAAACCTAATGCTAATTATTTCCTCCAAATATCCTTGTGAACTAATCTTTCTTGTCACTCTATTTCAGAATTAATTAATAGCAGTAGAAACTATTCAAGAAAGAAGTTTGATGAGTTTAACAAAGGTAGAAAATGGTTCCATGATGACAAGCATGAAGGAATTCACTCTGAAGAGAAACCTTATGAATATAATAAAAATGGGAATGGCCTCTGTCTTAATGAAGACTCTGTTCAGCCTCAAAAAATTCAAATTTTGGAGCAACCTTTTGAATACAGTGAATGTAGGAAAGCTTTCCATGAGAATTCACTCTTTGTTATACATAAGAATCCTTACACAGGACAGAACACCTGTGAATACACTGAATACAGAAAAACCTTCTGTGATATGTCATCTCTCTTTGCTCATCAGAGAACACATCCAAAAGAGAATCATTATGAATTTAATGAATGTGGAGAAAATTTCTTTGAGGAATCCATTCTCTTTGAACATAATGTTCACCCTTTGAGCCAGAAGTCAGATCTCATTCCAATTCAGAGAAGCCACTCAATTGACAATATTATTGGATATAATGAATGCGGAAACTTTTTCAATGAAAAATTAGTCTTTGGCATACAACAGAGCATACAAACAGGAGAAAAACCCTATGAATGTCATGAATGTGGAAAAACCTTCAACAAGAAGTCAGCCCACACAAGACATCGAAGAACCCACACTGGGGAAAAATCCTGTGAATGTCATGAATGTGGGAAAACTTTCTGCAAGAATTCAGACCTCATTAAACATCAGAGAATTCATACAGGGGAGAAACCTTATGAATGTCAAGAATGTGGGAAATCCTTCAGTGAAAAGTCAACCCTCACCCAACATCACAGAACACACACAGGGGAGAAACCATATGAATGTCATGAATGTGGAAAATCCTTCTCATTTAAGTCAGTCCTTACTGTACATCAGAAAACACACACAGGGGAGAAGCCCTATGAGTGCTATGAATGTGGGAAGGCCTTTCTCAGAAAATCAGACCTCATTAAACATCAAAGAACTCACACAGGAGAAAAACCTTATGAATGTAATGAATGTGGGAAAGCCTTCTCTGAGAAGTCAACTCTCACTAAACATTTGAGAACTCACACAGGCGAGAAGCCCTATGAATGTACTGAATGTGGAAAATTTTTCTGCTACTACTCGGGTTTCACAGAACATCAGAGGAGACATACAGGAGAGAAACCTTTTGGATGTAATGAATGTGGGAAAAACTTCCGTCAGAAATCAGCCCTAATTGTTCATCAGAGAACTCACGTAAGACAGAAACCCTATGAATGTAATGAATGTGGAAAGTCATTCTGTGTGAAGTCAAAACTCACTGCACATCATAGAACACACACAGGGGAGAAACCCTATGAATGTAATGTTTGCAGGAAATCGTTCTATGTGAAGTCAAAACTTACTGTACATCAGAGAACACATTTGGGAAGAAACCCTATAAATATAATAAATGAGGGAAATCACTCTGGGTGAAGTCAAGAGTTTATATAACAAAGAACACAAAGCAGGGAGAAAAATCTGTTAAGATTTTGAGAACATCTTTGGTCTAAAGTCAGTTCTCGTAATACAGCAGAGAACTTACAGAGGGAAGAAAATAATATGAAGATATTCTGGACATAGGAAAACTTTCTACTGGAATTTGAACCATACAGTGTATCAGAAAGCTCAGAGTACAGAAAACCTATTGGTGAATGAATACAGGGAAACTTCTGCCCAAAGCCACACCTCACTAAACATCAGAGAAATCACACAGGGTAGAAACCTCTATCAGTAGTCATAAAGATGACTTCATCCACAGGCCAGAGAAAATGCACAAACTATATAGCAAGTTATAGGAAAGCATTTACTATGAGTTGGTGTTTTATGGGACTTGTGTGAAATGTTTGAAGTAGCATTTCAGTGGATATCAGATAGTAATTTAAGTGGGTAGAAGCTTTAGGTTAAACCTAAGCTTACCATACATCAGCAATTTTGAACTGAAGTGTCTGGCATTTAGGAAATGTGGAGAATGTTTGCATTTAGACATAGCATTTATACAATTTGGCCTATTGCTGGGTGTGCTATTCCTTCCAATTTAAGGTACTGGACATCAACTGGAACCAGGAGTTATAAGCAACTCACGTGTTTATTGGTGAGGCATATGGAAAACAAGGGAAGATTTTTTAGCAAGGGGACCCACCTGCAAGATTTCCTGATGTCCAGGTAGAGAGAGAGAGAGATCCTTGTCTTGGTGATATACATAGGACAGGTGCTTGCCAGCAGGATTTCTAATTGTGAGGCTGACTAATTTTGAGTGGGCTGTCCTGAAATGGTGGATCAAAGGGGCAATGTAGGTTCCTTGAATGCAGCTACCTGGTGTAGTGGAAGTGGTATGAAATATAGGTAGTTTCTGCCTTACCAGTGTTTAACAGTTTGGCCAGATGCCATCCTGCTGTGAAGTGACTTACTGCAACCAACTTAACATGTTTCTTTAAAAAGCAGAACATTCATGTATAAACATATACACTGTTAAGTATGGAACTTTAAAAAGCACAAATAGATTTTACTACTGAGTAAGATACAGTAGTTTGCAGCAGACCAGTGCACTTACTAAGAACAACTAGAAAAGCAGTTCACAAAAAGCATCTATTTACTTGCAACCTATTGCAGAAGCAAAGAGGGCTAGAATGGTAATATTCAGGAGAGGAGTGAATGACAGAAAGTATATGGGAAAATATAGCTGTTTTTCCTGGGAGCACTTGCCAATTCTGGCTACAGGGAGGAACCTGAATATTGAGCTTGGCTCAGGCAGAGGGCTATATAGCTTGGTGGGGCAAGGGGGGTTAGGGTGCAGGGAGACTAGAAACCAGGGAATGGTGAACTTTGCCAGTCAAGGCTGGAGTGAAAAATTCTGAAACATGAGAGGCTTCAAACACATAGCCAGTTTCTCAAAATTTTGAGAATACTGACACAGGGCAGGAACTTGAAAATCTAATCTCAAAAACACAAGTAGATTTTCTTTTTCAGTACTGAGAAATAAATGAATAGAATTCAGGAACTGCCAGTAGGATGGGCCCCTGGCAAACATAGCATGCTATCAATAAAAGCACAAGGTCATACCAGAGGTAGATTGTACCTTACCCAAACTGCAAACAATCTGAGTCATATTTAAAAATCTACCAGAAAGAAAACTCATAGGAATAGATGGCTTCACTGCAGTTATTCTAAATATTAAAAAAAGACATAATACCAAACTTTTATAAACTTTTCCAGAGATAGGAAGATAGGAATTTTCCTGTTCACTTTATGAGGCCAGTACAACTTTGATACCAAAACCTTTGTTATAGACCACTAACTTACGAATTTAGATACAAAATCCTAAAATTAAAAAAATTCCAGCCATATCAAAGGACAATATATCTTGACTAAATTATGTTTACTAGAGGAATCAAAGGATAGATTTAGTATTTCAAATTCAATCCATTTGGCCTTCTACTCCTCTCTCTCATTCTCCTTTCTCCCTTTGCACTTTGTAAATTTCTCTTCTGCCTTCCCTTCCTAGAGTTTAAGAGGCAGAATAGGCCTGCCGTGAGGGATGAGAAAGGTGTTGTGGTGATGTGCCAACCTGCATCAAGAGTGCTGGGGGCAAATGGAAGAGATGGTTAGCATGGCTGAGATACTGGTAACATTGAGCAGATAAGTAAATGTGTTGAAGATGATGAGAGCCAGGTTCCTCACTGTTAGAAAAGGTATCTATAAAAATGGAAAGGGGGGGAGTTAGAAAACCACCTGGAGTGTTGGACTGGAATGATACTCATTTTAACTACACAGAAATAATTATAGTAGTCATTATGTGTGTGTTTGTGTGTATTTTATGGATCTGTCTGACAGCTCAGTAGCACTGAGCACACCAATTACCAGGTTATTAATTACTAAATACTATCCTCCCACCAAAAATGGAGCAGGTCTCTGGAGTGATAGCTTATTCCAAGTCAGAGATGGGGAGAAATATCTATCAGACAATAAGAAAATGTTCTAAGAATTATGGAAATATGTCAAAAGAACCACCTTGGACAGGTTCCAGTGGCCAAATTTGAGACAGTTTGAACATCAAAACAAATAACAATAGTATCATAATATAAGTGACTTAAAAATGTGAATCCAATAATTTGTACAGATATAAATAAGTGAATAAATACATAGAGGAGGGAAAGCTTTCTTTATAAGCCAACTAATAAATGTAGGAGGAATAATGGCAATAGAAAAAACACTATTTGGCAACCATCATACTGGTGGTTGATTCAGTAAGTAGGTGCCAACATAGGTTAGAGTTTGTGGGTAGAAGTTTAATGAAGAACAGGTATTGGCATTATCTCCAAATATTTTGCCACAAAATACTAATCAACTACAAAGGTGAAAATCGTGATTTTTATGATAAACCTGGCAGACACCAACATAATCAAGTGATCAAAGTTCACTTCACCAATGGTAGGACAGGTCAACGTAATGTACTCCCTGGTGAGATGCTCTGAGAAGAGCCAACACATTTGTGCTGTATTCTTACCAAGAAAGCATAGCCAGAGTATGCTAATGCAGAAATATCAGATGAACCCCCTTGAAAGGTTATATTATAGAATGTAAAGCCTATATTTAAATTGTCAAGGACATAAGAGGAAAAGACTGGGAGACTGTTCCAGGTTGGACTAGACTGAAGATGTTTTAAAATAAAAACAAAAAGGAAAAATAGAATAGTTGGGACAATAAAGACTGTGTAAATTCGATGGTAGTGTTTATTTCCAGACTTGGGTCCATAGGTAAGTAAGTGTTTTGTTTCAGGAAAATACACACTCAAGTACATAGGGGAAACGAAGTCTCGTGTCTGCAGGTTATTTTCAAATGCTTTAGAAAAAGAGTAATGAGTGTGTGTGTGTAGAGACAGTTAAAGTATGTGCTCAAGGGACAGATGGAGGAAATGCAGTGCACAGGGGGAAATCGGAATGCGTTTTTTCTACTAGTGACTTTAGTAAGTTTGAAATCATATCCAAGCAATACTTAAAAGTTTAAGTTAATTGATGTAGCCTACCACATTAGAAAAAAATAAGTTAAACCATATTAGTGTCTCAGTAGATGTGGAAAACATTTGATAGAATTTTACACACATTCATGATTAAAAAACTACACTAGGAATAGAAGGAAACTTCATTAAAAACAAGTAAAAAGCTAATACACAACAAACATCAAACTAAGTAGATGAATACTGGAATATTTCTTCCTGATATTAATAATGGGACAAGGACCTCCCTGGTGGTGCAGTGGTTAAGAATCAGCCTGCCAGTGCAGGGGACATTGGTTCGAACCCTGGTCCAGGAAGATTGCCACATGCCACTGAGCAACGAAGCCTGCGTGCCACAACTACTGAAACCCACGTGCCTAGAGCCCGTGCTCCACAAGAGAAGCCACTGCAATGAGAAGCCCACACATCACAATGAAGAGTAGCCCCCACTTGCCACAACTAGAGAAAGCCTGCGCGCAGCAATGAAGACCCAATGCAGCCAAAAATAAATAAAATTTTAAAAATAATAATGAGACAAGAATGCTTGTTACTGCCACCACTACTATCTAACAGTGGACTGAAGGTTTTTAGCTATGTCAGGTCAGTAAGGCCAAACAAAAATAAAAATAAGACCTAAAAACTGGGAAGACTGAAGTAAAGCTCATTATTTGCAAGTAATACCACTGTTTACATTTAAAAATCTATGGAAAAATTATTAGAAGTATGTGAATTTAGCAAACTGGCTATATAAAAATTATATTTTTATGTATAAACAACCAATAGAAAAATTAAATGATGCCAGGAGAATTGCATCCTTCCTGGATAGGGTGGCAAAGAACAGATTTATTCTCCTGCCTGGCATAATTGGGGAAACGGGAAACAGAAAAATAAAGGAAATAATTATGTTCAAGTCACTGGACATACAACAGCCCTAAAACAGTTCCAGAAATCCAAAAAGTGCATCACAAAATTAAGAGAAGTTCAAAGACAAAAATAAATGAAAGGGTGTTAAGAATGACTTGTGGGGAGAAGACAAGATGGCAGAGTAGAAGGAAGTGAACTCACTCCTTACGGAACCATCAAAATCACAATGAACTGCTGAACAACCACTGCCAATAAATAAATAATGCTTGAACCTACCAAAAAAAAATACCCTACATCCAAAGACAAAGAAGAAGCAACCAAGAGACAGGAGGAGCACAATCACAGTAAAATCAAATCTCATATATGCTGGGTGGGCGACTCACAAACTCGAAAACAGTTATACCACAGTTCTCCCACAGGAGTGAAAGTTCTGAGCTCCCAGCCTGGGGGTCTGGCAACAGGAGGAGGACCCCCCAGAGAGTCTGGCTTTGAAGGCCAGGAATTCCGCAGGACTGGGGTAAACAGAAACTCCACTCCTGGAGGGCGCACAAAGGGTCTTGTGTGTACCAGGACCCAGGGAAAAAAGTGGTGACCTCATAAGAGACTGGGCTAGACTTACCTGCTAGTGTTGGAGGGTCTCCTGCAGAGGCAGGGTTTGCTGTGGCTCACTGCGGGGACAAGGACATTGGTGGCAGCAGTTCTGGCAAGTACTCACTGGCCTAAGCCCTCTTGGAGGCTGCCATTCTCACCAAGACCTGGCCCCACCCAACAGCCTACAGGCTCAGTGCTGGGACACCTCAGACCAAACAACCAACAGGGCAGGAACACAGCTCCACCTAACAGTAGACTGGCTGCTTAAAGTCCTCCTGAATAAACTGCTGCCTGATAAACACACCCCAACATGGCCCTGCCTACCAGAATGACAAGACCCAGTTCCACCCACCAGTGTGCAGGTACCAGTCCTTCCCACCAGGAAGCCTGCATAAGTCTCTTAGCCAGCCTCATCCACCACGGGGCAGGTAGCAGAAGCCAGAAGGAACTACAACCCTGCAGCCTGCAGAATGGAAACTGCAATCACAGAAAATTAGACAAAATGAGACAGCGGAGGAATACGTCCCAGATGAAGGAACAAGTTACAACCCCAGAACACCACCTAAGTGAAGTGGAGATAGGCAATCTACCTGAAAAAGAATTCAGAGTAATGATAGTAAAGATGATCCAAGATCGTGGGGAAAAAATGGAGACACAGATGGAGAGGATACAAGAAATGTTTAACAAAAACCTAGAAGAACTAAAGAACATACAGATGAACAATACAATAACTGAAATGAAAAATACACTAGAAGGAATCAATAGAATAACTGAGGCAGAAGAATGGATAAGTGAGCTAGAAGACAGAATGGAGGAAATCACTACCATGGAACAGAATAAAGAAAAAAGAATGAAAAGAAATGACGACAGTCTAAGAGACCTCTGGGACAACATTAAACACACAAACATTTGCATTATAGGGGTCCCAGAAGGAGTAAGAGAAAGGACCTGAGAAAATACATGAAGAGATAATAGCTGAAAACTTCCCTACCATGGGAAAGAAAATAGTCACCCAAGTCCAGGAAGGGCAGAGAGTCCCAGGCAGGATAAACCCAAGGAGAAACACGCCAAGACACATAGTAATCAAATTGACAAAAATCAAAGATAAAGAAAAAATATTAAAAGCAACAAGGGAAAGGCAACAGATAAGGTTATCAGCTGATTTCTCAGCAAAAACTCTGCAGGCCAGAAGGGGGTGGCACAATGTATTTAAAGTTATGAAAGGGAAGAACCTACAACCAAGAATGCACAGCAAGCTTCTCATTCAGATTCAACAGAGAAATCAAAAGCTTTTCTGACAAGCAGAAGCTAAGAATTCAGCACCACCAGACCAGCTTTGCAACAAATGTTAAAGGAACTTCTCTAGGTGGGAAAGAAAAGACCACAACTAGAAACAAAATTATGAATGGAAGAGCTCACCAGTAAAGGCAAACATACAGTAAAGATAGGAAATTATCTGCACACAAATATGATATCAAAACCAGCAATTGTGAGGAGAGCACAAGTGCAGGATATTGGAAATGCATTTGAAATTAAAGATCAGCAACTTAATACAATCTTATTTTTTTGATATAGACTGCTATATCAAAACCTCATAGTAACTGCAACTGAAAATCTACAATAGATACACACACAAAGAAGAAAAAGGAATCCAAACACAACACTAAAGTTAGTCATCAGATCACAAGAGAACAAAAAAAGGAAGGGAATAAAAAACACCTACAAAAACAAATCCAAAACAGTTAACAAAAATAAATGGGGCTTCCCTGGTGGCGCAGTGGTTGAGAGTCCGCTTGCGATGGGGGGGACGCGGGTTCGTGCCTGGTCCGGGAAGATCCCACATGGCACGGAGTGGCTGGGCCCGTGAGCCATGGCCGCTGAGCCGGCGCGTCCGGAGCCTGTGCTCCGCAACGGGAGAGGCCACAACAGTGAGAGGCCCGCGTACCGCAAAAAAAAAAAAAAAAAAAAAAAAAATGAAGGATTTCCTTAGTGTTGATGACTCTGAAGACTGATTTCTCCCTAAATTGAATGATTAATTCAATGCAACCCTAACTGCCATCCAACAGCAGGTTTTGTTGTTGGAAATCATGAATTTAAAATGTATTTGCAAATGCAGTGACCAACAATAACTGACACAGCCTGAAAATAGCAAAGTAAAGCTGCAGGACTCAGACTGCTACATAACTAGACTGTTACAGGCAGACCTCAGAGTTACTGTCTTGGTTCCGGACCACAGCAATAAAGTAAATATTGTAATAAAGCGAGTCACACTGGTTCTCAGTACATATAAAAGTTACATTTAGGGCTTCCCTGGTGGCGCAGTGGTTGAGAGTCCGCCTGCTGATGCAGGGGACACGGGTTTGTGCCCCGGTCCAGGAAGATCCCACATGCCGCAGAGCGGCTAGGCCTGTGAGCCATGGCTGCTGAGCCTGCGTGTCCAGAGCCTGTGCTCCGCAATGGGAGAGGCCACAACGGTGAGAGGCCTGCGAACCGCAAAAAAAAAAAAAGAAGCCAGTGGCATACTGGGAGGAGACAACTGCAGTGCATGTTTCTAACCAAGGATTCTTACACAAAATGTGTAAAGAGCTCCTATAAATCAAAAAAGTCAGAAAAATTAGCAGAAAAACGTAAATTGAACATAATTTACAAAGAGTATATTTAACTGGCAAGTAAACATGTGAAAACTTGATCAGCTTCAGTAGCCATCAAGGAAAGGTAAATTATAACAAAAATTAAATACCACTACACACCAGAATGGCTAAAACAATTTTTTAAAAACTGATGAAGATATGAAGCAACTGGGATTCATACAAGTTTGGTGGAAATCTAAATTGTACACTTTGGGAAACAGGCTTTTTCTACTAAAGCTGAGCATGCATGTTAATTTTGGGGTTTTTTTGTTTTTTGTTTGTTTTGCTAGTTTTTTGTTGTCGTTTTTGGCCGTGCTGTGCAGCATGCGGGATCTTAAGCATGGAGTCCTAACCACTGGACTGCCAGGGAATTCCCCTATTATTTTGGATGTGTAATTGTACTTCTAGGCATATATCCAACGGATAAATACAAATATTTTTACTGAAAGAGTATTCACAGTAGTACTATTCTCAATAGCCCGGATACAGACAACAGCACAAATGTCCACCAACACTAGAATGGATATATAAATGTGCTCTATTCACTCAGTGATACACTCTACAGGATTGAGAATGAACCAACCACAACTGCACGCATACAAAAGAAACAGCACAAAGGAGTACATACTATATTTCACTCAAAAAGGCAAATTTAATATGTGGTGTTGGAAGTTGGGATGGTAGTTGCCTGGATGGTGACAAGTTGGAAGGATTGACTTGAGGGAGCTTCTCTGGTGTTAACAGTGTTCTGGTTTTTTATCTGTATATTGACTGTAGGTGTATTCACTTGACAAAAGTTATTGTGAATATTTATATATACTCATAGTTTAGTATAACTGTTCCTTAGTAAAAAACAGAAAGTCTGAACATGTTGGCTCTCTGAAATCCCTCCAATAGTTTCTCAGTTCTTAAAAAACACAACACAAATAAGATGATTCATTAGGATAACAGCAGTAAGTATGTATGTGAAGAATCCCTGTGTGATGTGCTAAAGGTATGTGAATATATTACATATTTTGTCCCCTTAGCTATGTGACAAAGATTTTTCACGTTAAATGCTAACCAATTTCTCTTAATATACATTTTAAGGAAATAATATTTTACAGTTGTCAAGTTTACCTTACCTAGTATATGTTCTCTTATGGTTTCCTGGCATATATAAGTGGATATAGCCAGTGTTTTCTATTAACTCTTTAATAAAGAATTTAAACATTGTGTTTATTAAGTTTTCATGTGCCTCAGCATCTACCAGTGGGTATAATGAAAATACTAATTAAACAAAATAAGCATTATCATGTTAATTAAAGAAAGCAGATTTGAACTACTTCAATTCAACACAGTATTGCTTTCCATTATATGAAGAAAATATCCTGTTAAAATGTTCAGGTGAGACATCTAGGTATGAGTTGTATAATCCAAGCTAAACAGGAAATACTTACATCTGTATTATGATGTTGTGTATATATTTTTTCCTATTCCTTTCTTCCCAATAAACAGGAGGATGTAGAGTTAGATACCAGATTGCTTGAGTTTATATGCTCTCTGGCTTTGTCTCTTAAAAGATTTGTGACAAATTCACTATCTGTATTCAGACCCTCATCTATAAAATGGGCACATTAGTAGTGCCTACTTCATAGCGGTGCTCAGAATAATTTATGAACTATGAGTTATGCATGCATTAGCTGTTGTTTCTTGAATTACCTTTCAAACAATTGAAAGATTCTTACGAACTCTTTATTCCCTGTACTCATTTTTTTCCCTTGGTAGCATAGCCTTATTTGTATTTTCTTACCTTCGTCTTAGAATGCTCAGAGTAAACCTTGGTTAGATTAAGACAGTCATGGAAAAGTTTCTCCTTGGGGATTTGTTTGGGATTGGCACATGTCCTTATTCTGGCCAGAGCTGTTTGCAGAGGTGTTCTGGAAACTTCTGGAAAGGCTTCTTTCTTGTGCAGCTGAAAATTTTCATGTCTGGACATGATCCTTAGTTATACCCTGCATCTCTGAGCAGGAGGTCAAGGCTGAGGGTGGTAGAGCAGAGAGTGAACAGATCTGGATTCACGAGGATGTCATTCAGCTCTTTAACTGTTCTGCAGTGAGGACAGTCGGACGCTGTACTCAGCAGTGGGCAGAACTCAGAGTAGCTTCCCTGCCCAGGCAGGGCCACAGAACAGCCCCCAAGGCTGGCAAGACTCTTGTTTGGGGAGTTAATCAGGGAGAACTGTGCCCCAAGTTCCTTGGCCAGACATGGCCCAGTGTCCTGGTTCTGCAGATGTGCAGTGCTGCTGGCCATGCTCTCTGAAGTGCTGTTGGGTTGAGCAGCTTTCCAGGCGCTCGGGTCAGGCTTCCTGGTAGGGTGGGGGTATGTATTAGCTCTCCTGCCTGGCTGCAGTGGGGGGAACAGCTCCACCAAGCTTTGCATGGCTATGTTTTTTGTGGTCTTACCTCAGTCCAGTTCTGTGGTCCTGCTTGGGCAGGGAAGCTACTCCATAGCTCTACCTATTGCTGAATACAACCTCCAACACTACCAATCAGGAAACCTAACCAGAACTCCTGGGAATCTCAGTAGCTCACCCCGCAGCCCTGATTACAGTGGCACTTGAGCAGAGAGTTTGGCCAGCAGCTCTGCATCTGCAGAACAAAGATAGTGGCCCCATTTGTCCAGGGAGCTTAGTGCACAGTTCCGTCTAACTTGATCCCCAAACAAAGAGCCCTGCCAGTCTTGGGGGCTGATCTGCAGCCCCAACTGGGCAAGGATGCTCGTTTATAGCCACACCCAAAGTGAATACAGCTTCCAGCCTGGCTTGACCAAGAAACCTAGCCAGATCTCCTGGGAATCTGTGTAGCCCATCCTGCAACTCTGATTACAGTAGCACTTGAGTAAAGAGCCCATCCAGTGGCCCTACCCATTTGATAGAGCTAGGACAGTGGTCTGTCAGGTCATGGAACTTGGTACATATTTCTGCCTAATTTGATCCTCAAACAAGAGACTTGCCATGCTTAGGGCCTGTACAGGGGCCCACCCTAATAGGGAAACTAATTTGTAGCCCCTTCCATTGCTGAATAGAGCCTTCAGTCCATCCAATTAGGGAGCCTAACCAGAGCACAAGAGGAGCTGCCTAGCCCATCCAACACCCCTGCTTACAATGGCACTTGAACAGAGAGCAAAGCCCTTGGCTTTCCTCATCTGCAGGGTAAATCTGGTGGCCCCATGCAGCCAGGAATTTGACGTACAGTCTTGCCTTATTTGGGTTCCCAAACAATGAGCTGTGCCGGCCCTGGGACCTGTTCTTCACCCCACCAGGGAAGAGAAGCTCATTCATAGCTCCATCTAACTGCTGAGTATAGTACTGATACCCAGTCCTGACTGTCCAGGAAGCCTGACCAGAGAACCCAGGCAATAGCAGAGCCCATCCTATGGCCTCACTTGAGCAGGAAACCAAGTCAGCAATTTCTATTCAAATGTTTTCAGCCAGAGGCAGCCCCTCCTGACCTCAGAGCTTGGGCAGAGGCCTTGCCCCAAAAGAGATGGAAAGCAAGCCGCAATTGCCCAAAGTATGCTACCAGTTGCCATGTCCAGAAACCGAAACTGAGCTGACTGGTGAAGAACTGACTTTACCAAAGTTAACCTGTGAAGTCTGGAAGAGGAAACCGTTTGCTCAAATGTAGAAACCAACATATGGATTCAAGGATCATGAAAAATCAAGTAAACATGACATCATGAAAGGAAACTAATAAAGCTCCAGTAACACCCTAAAGAAATGGAGATCTAGGAACAGTCAGACAAAGAATTCAGAATAATCCTCTTAAATAAGATTAGTAAACTACAAGAACACAGATAATTAAAGGATATTAGGAAAACAATGCATGAACAAAATGAGAAGTTCAACAAAGAAATCAAAAATAATTGAGAGCTGAAAAAAAAGAAACTGCACTGAAGAATTCTGTAGTATCTCAACAGCAGGCTCAACCATGCAGAAGAAAGGATCAGAGATCTAGAAGTTATCCAGTCAGCGGAACAAAAAGAATAAAGATTGCAAAAGAGTGAAGAAAGACTACACAATGTGTGGGGCACCATCAAAAGCAACAATATCCTCATTATAGGAATGCCAGAAGGAAAAAAAGGACAGATGGCATATTTAAAGCCGTAATGTCAGACTTCCCAAACTAACAGAAATGGCCACCTAGATCCTTGAGACCCAAAGGACCCCAAATATGTTGAATCTGAATAGGGCTACACTGAGACATATTATCATTAAATTGTCAACAATCAAAGACAAAGAATTTGCAAAGCAGGAAGAGAATGGAGACAAGTTACATGCTAAGGAACCTCCATAGGACATGGTGGATTTCTCAACAGAAACTTTCCAGGCCAGGAGAAAAATGAATGATAAATTTAAAAATGCTAAAGGAAGAAAAACCCCGTCAACCAAGGATTCTATATCCAGCCAAGGTGTCCTTCAGAAATGAAGGAGAGATAAAGACCTTCCTGAACAAATAAAAGCTGAGAGAGCTCATCACCATTAGATCTGCCTATAAGAAATGCTAAAGAAGCTCTCTGGAAGAAAAGGACACTAATTATATAATCATAAAAACATAAGAAGGTAGGACAAAACTCACTGGTAATGGTAAATATATAGTCAAAGTTAGATTTTGTAATACAGTAATGGTGGTACATAGTTCCCTAACTCCAGTTTAAAACTTAAAAAAACAGTAAAAATTAGCATAAGTAAAAAATCTATTATATACGCAATATGAAAAATATGTAAACTGTAACATCAATAACCTAAAATGTGAGGGGAAGGAGAAGTAAAAGTGTAAAGCTTAGGAATGCTATTGAAGTCTTGTTATCAGTTTAAAACACAGTGTTATAATTTTAACATATTTTACATAAGCCTCATGGTAACCACGAGGAAAAAACCTGTAGTATTCATACACACAAAAAACATGATAATGAAGTCAAAGTATACTAATTCCAAAAGACATCAAACACAAACACAGCAGGATAAGAAGCAAGGAACAATGGGTCTACAAAACACTCAGAAAACAATTAACAAAATGGCAATAGTAAGTTATTACCTATCAATGACTGCTTTAAACATAAGTAGATTAAAGTCTCCAATCAAAAGACAAAGATGGCTAATTGGACAAAACAATAAGACCCAATGACATGCTGCCTGCAAGAGACTCACTTTAGCCTCAAAGACATACATAGACTAAAAGTGAGGGAATGGAAAAAAATATTTCCTGAAAATGGTAACCAAAAATAGCAGTGGTAACTGTACTTATATCAGACAAAACAGACTTTAAACTGACACTGGTAGAAAGGGAAAAGTGTTATACACACACAGACACACACACACATGTAAAGGGATCATTCCATTAAAAAGGTATACAATGTTTGTATATATTTATGCACCAACATTGAAGCAACTAAATATCAACATATAAAGTAAAACTACATGGGCTAAAAGGAGAAATAAACATCAATACAGGAACAGTGGGGGATTTTAATACTGCACTTTCAAAAAGGATAGATCATCCAGAGAATCAATAAGGATCCAGTGGTTTTAAACAGAACTACATACCAAATAGACCTGATAGACATATACAGAACGTTCTATCCGACAACAGCAGAATATGCATTCTCATCAAGTGCACATGGAACATTATCTAGGACAGACCATATCTTAGGCCACAAAACAAATCTTAGCAAATTCAAGAAGATTGAAATCATACCAAGTATCTCCTCGGACCACAATTACAAGGAACTAAAAATCAACAGGAGGATAACTGGAAAATTCATGAATACACAGAAAATAACAACACACCCTGAACAACCAATGTCTTAAAGCAATTAAAAGGGGAATAAAAAAGTACCTTGAGACAAACAAAAATGGAAAGACAACATACCAAAACTTATAGGATACAGCAAAAGCAATTCTGAGAGGAAAGTTCATAACAATAAATGCCTACATTAACACATTATTGACCGGAGATGTATTAATACATCTTTTGTTACCCAAACGTTACTGACCAGAGACGTATCAATAAGTTTTTAGAGAGTGACATAATTTACATCACCATGCGAAGTTGTCAGAGCTTAGAATTGATCAAGGGTTCATTATACAACTTATGACTGCCGTTATCATTCACATTTTGCTCCATTAGGTTTTTGTTCCAACCTTCTGCATAGTTTATTACCATAAAGTTTTCAAAAATGATGCATTGCAAAATTTTGTGAAGAAGAATTTTTCAGTGAATTTTGTGCAGATACTTCCTCTGACTGTCCAAGAGGCATATATACTATTGTATCAGAAAATTATAGTTCTTATTCAGACGATGTGAATATTAGACCAAAAAAAGACAAAAAATCTTAGTGACTGATTCTGATATAGAAAGTGAAAATGAAACTTACAGTGCTGGAGAATGCTCCTTTGCTTCTACAGAAGAGTGGATTGAAGACAACATTTCAGGAAAATTAGAAGACTTTACAGGTGTGTCAGGTGTAACTGCAGAATGTAATAACCAGCAAAGTGTTAGTGAAATAACAGAATTAATTTTTGGTAACTTGTTCGAGTTGGTCACTTCTCAAACTTGTATCACCAACAAAATGAAAAATCATATAAAAAGTATGATAAGGTTTTAAAATGGACTGCTGTAACCAACAGTAACATGAAGAGGTTTCTTGGATTAATAATTTTGATGGCACAAATAAGAAAGTCACACTGGAAAGGATATTGGTCGACTGATCCCTTACTTGAAACACCTATCTTTCCAAAGATTATGACGAGAAGAAGGTTCAAACAAATAATGACATTTCTTCACTTTAACGATAACTTGGAAACTCCTCTTCCTGCAGACAGAATTTCAAAAGTTAAACCTCTTTTGGATTATTTTCTACCAAAATTTCAATCAGTCTATATACCCAGAGTTATCACTTGATGAGGCAATGATAAAGTGGAGAGGATGACTCAGATTCAAAACCTATAATCTGGGAAAACTCACAGAATATGGAATTTTGGTCAGGATGGTTAGCTAAAGTGAAACTGGATATATATGCAGCCTTGAGATTTACACAGGTGAAGGAAAGAAACTGCAAGAAACAATATTATCAGTCCTACAACCTTATCTTGGTTCATGGCACCATATTTAACCAAGACAGTTATTACAATGGTGTGTCCACATCTGAAATACTGTTGAAAAATAAAACCAGAGTTTGTGGGAATATAAGAGAGAATCATTGTCTACCAAACCAATTAAAGGAGAAATCTAAAAATCTATGGCAGGGGAGGAAAATGACATTCTTACGGAAGGGAGAAGTGATTCTTCTTATATGGAAAGACAAGAGGCTGGTCCGCATGGTGACAACTATTCATGACGCCTCCACAGCATCTACAGGAAAGGAAGACAGAAGGATTGGCCATCAGACAACTAAGCCCACTTATGTATTAGAATATAATAAATATATGAAAGGAGTTGCTTGATCCGATCAATAACTGGCAAACTTCAATATCTTCCAGAAAACTCGAAAATGGTATAAGAAAGTGGGTTTCTATTTGAGTAATGCAGGGGGCCTGGGTTCGATCCCTGGTTGGGGAACTAGATCCCGCATGCATGCCACAACTAAGATTCTGCATGTCACAACTAAGAGCCCACATGCTGCAACTAAGAATTCTGCATGCCACAACTAAGAGTCCTCATGCCACACTAAAACAGATCCCGCAGGCTGCAACTAAGACCCAGCACAGCCTAAATAAACAAATAAAATTTATTGTAGCCTTAATGCACGGAATAAAATGACTCACAAGCAATTTTTGTTAGCAGTAGCTAGAGAATGGATAACTGACCATTCTGGTGAAAGTAGTGGTAGTCCCACACCTGGTCCTTCTTGTGGCGTTTCTAAAAGAGCCCCCCACAAGTCGATCCACCTTGTCGACTATCAGGTAAAATAAAAGAACATATTCTAGAGAAAATAATACCCACAGGACTAAAAAAAAAAAAAAAAAATGCTGCCATAAAATGTAGAGTCTGCTCTTCCAGGGGAAACTACAGTGAAACAGAGCATATTTGTAATAGATGTTCTGTTCCCCTGCACAGAGGTGCCTGCTATACTGCCTATCACACTCCAACGACATATTAGAATGCTTTAGTAAGACATGTACAAAGTTTCAAATAAATACATTAAGTGCAAAAAAAGTTGATATTTACTCAAACACGGGTGTTTCAATATTCACTTACATAACAAATTGCCAGCCACAGGCATTAGTTTCTGCAAAAAAACTCCCCTGGTCAAATAGTGTGTTAAGAAACTGACACCGGGCTTCCCTGGTGGCGCAGTGGTTGAGAATCTGCCTGCCAATGCAGGGGACACGGGTTCGAGCCCTGGTCTGGGAAGATCCCACGTGCCACAGAGCAACTAGCCCCGTGAGCCACAATTACTGAGCCTGTGCGTCTGGAGCCTGTGCTCCACAACAAGAGAGGCCGCGATAGTGAGAGGCCCCCACTTGCTGCAACTAGAGAAAGCCCTCACACAGAAACGAAGAGCCATACACAGCCATAAATAAATTAAAAAAAAAAAAAGAAACTGAAACCATGCCCCACAGGGTTAAAAAAAAAAACCAAAACTTAAAACCATGCCCCATAGGGTTAGTAGAAACTGGTGATTTACAGAAATTGAGTTTGTATTACAGCTTGCTAAAAACCCCTCTGCTTGTAGCCTGCCTTCACTGAGCAAACTTGCCTTATTATTTTATTGCAAATTACATGCTCTTCAAGCTTCATGTAGCCTAAACAATAAAATGGTCGCCTGAGTTGTTTTCCAGGAACTTGCAGTCAGCTGAGTCTAGTTCAAGCTGAGCCAATTAAGACTGGTTGGGACCACTAATCCTAAAACTGGGCCTATGCAAGTGTTTGATGAATGGCTTTTTGATGTCAGAGTGCCCAAAACTAGACCTTCATATCACGCTACACACCTCCATTTGTTTTTTCCTGATTACATATCTTCCTTTTGTTTTTAACATCTTTATTGGAGTAGAATTGCTTTACAGTGGTATTAGTTTCTGTTGTATAACAAAGTAAGTCAGCTATAATATACACACATCCCCATATCTCCTCCCTCTTGCATCTCCCTCCCACCCTCCCTATCCCACCCCTCTAGGTGGACACAAAGCACCAAGCTGATCTCCCTGTGCTATGCGGATGCTTCCCACTAGCTATCTATTTTACACTTGGTAGTGTATATATGTACATGCCACTCTCTCACTTCATCCCAGCTTACCCTTCCCCCTCCCCGTGTCCTCAAGTCCATTCTCTATGTCTGCATCTTTATTCCTGTCCTGCCCCTAGGTTCTTCAGAACCTTTTTTTTTTTCAGATTCCATATATGTGTGTTAGCATATGCTGCTTTCCTCTTTCTGACTTACTTCACTCTGTATGATAGTCTAGGTCCATCCACCTCACTACAAATAACTCAATTTCGTTTCTTTTTATGGCTGAGTAATATTCCATTGTATATGTGTGCCACATCTTCTTTATCCATTCATCTGTTGATGGACACTTAGGTTGCTTCCATGTCCTGGCTATTGTAAATAGAGCTGCAATGAACATTGTGGTACATGACTCTTTTTGAATTATGGTTTTCTCAGGGTACATACCCAGTAGCACGCCTCCATTTTTGAACATATATCCCATGAAGAAAAATGTAATTCAGATACACCTGCACAGAACACAGACTGCCTCACCTCTTCCCTACCTCCAATCATCTTTCCCCACACCTAAGACCACCCTGCTTCTTTATGCCATAAATATTCCAAGCCCCCCAACATTAGGGAGGCAGATTTGAGACTTGTTCTCCCATCTCCCCCCCTTTCTTTGCTGCAAACCTCAGTACCTCAGCCTGTTAGCTTGTTGCACATCAGGCAAACAAACTTGGTCTGGTAACGAAACAAGAAAGATTCCTCACTCTATGCCTCAAAGTAGTAGAAAAAGAACAAACTGAGCCCAAAGTAGAAGGAAGGAAATAATAAAGATTAGAGCACAAATAAATAAAAGAGAGAACAGGAAAACAACCTAAAAATTAATAAAACAGAGTTGGTTCATTGAAAAGATGAAATAAATTGACAAACCTTTAGGTAGACTAACCAATAAAAGGAGAGGACCCAAATCAACAACATTATAAATGAAAGAGGAGCCATTACAACTGATACTACAGAAAAACAAAGGATCATAAGCTATATGAAAAAGTATACACCAACAAACTGGATGACCTAGAAGAAATGGAAAAATCCTTAGAAATGTACAACCTACAGACTGAATCGGGGAGAAATAGAAAATCTGAGCATATCAATAACAAATAATGAGTGGAAAAAAAAAAAATCTCTCAACATCGAATACCCCAGGACCAGATGGCTTCACAGGTGAATTTCACCAAACATTTAAAGAAGAATTAATCAATCCTCAAATTCTTAAAAAGAAAATCAAAGAGGTGTGAAATTCTGAAACTCATTTTATGAGGCCAGCATTACTCTAATACCAAAGCCAGGGAAGGACACCAGAGGAAAAGAAAACTATGGGTCAATATCCTTAATGATTGCCTTGGGTAGTATAGTCATTTGTAGCAACATGCATGGACCTGGAGATTATCATACTAAGTGAAGTCAGTCACACAGAGAAAGACAAATATCATGATAGTGCTTATATGCGGAATCTAAAGAACAAATGATACTAGTGAACTTACTTACAAAACAGAAACAGACTCAGAATTAACTCATGCTTACCAGGGTGGAAGGATGGGGGTGTGGGGAAGGACAGACAGGGAGTTTGGGATTGACATGTACACACTGCTGTATTTAAAACAGATAACCAACAAGGACCTACTGTATAGCACAGGGAACTCTGCTCAGTATTCTGTAATAACCTGAATGGGAGAAGAATTTGAAAAAGAATAGATATATGTATAAGTGAATCACTTTGCTGTACACCTGAAACTAACACATTGTTAATCAACTATACTCCAATATAAAATAAAAATTAAAATAGGTAATATCCCTGAGAATATAGATGGAAAAATTCTCAGTAAAATATTAGCTAATCAAATTCAGCAGCGCATTAAAAGGATCATTCACCATGATTCAAGAGGGATTTATCCCTGGGATGCAAGATTGCTTCAACATACACAAATCAATAAACGTGATACATCATTCTAATAGAATGAAAGAAAAAAAAATCATATGATCATTTGATAGATATAGAAAAAGCATTTGACAAAATTCAACATCTGTTCAGGATAATAACTCATAACAAATTAGATTTAGAAAGAATATACCTTAACATAATAAAGGCTATGTATGACAAGCCCACATCATCATACTCAGTGGTGAAAGGCTGAAAGCTTTTCCCACTAAGATCTGGACAAGGATGCCCACCCTTATCACTTCTATTCAACACAACAGTGGAAGTCCCAGCCAGAGCATGCATGCAAGAAAAATAGGCATCAGAATTGGAAAAGAGTAAAATTGTCTCTATTTGCAGATGGCATTGATTTTATAGAGAAAATCCTAAAGACTCCACACACACACACAAAAAAAAAACCCCCACCCTGTTCTTTCTAAGCAACAAATTCAGGAAAATTACAGGATACAAAAATAACATTAAAATATCAGCATTGCTATACACTAACAATGAATTTTTGAAAAAGAAAACTCTTCCATTCACAATAGCATCAAAAACAGTAAAATACCCAGGAATAAAATTAACCAAGGTGGTTAAAGATCTCTACACTGAAAACTACAAGACACAGATGAAAGAACCTGAAGATAAACACAAATAAATGGAAAGGTATCCCATGCTCATGGGTTGGGAGAATTAGTAATATTAAAATGTCCATACCAACCAAAGTCATCTACAGATTTAGTGCAATCCCTGTCAAGATTCCAATGGTATTTTCTTTTATATAAGAAAAAAAAAAAACCTAAAATTTATGGGAAACAGCCAAAGACCCTGAATAGCCAAAGCACCCTGAGAAAGAACAAAGCAAAGGTTCATTCTTTCTGATTTCAAGCTATATTATAAAGCTAAGGTGTTCAAAACAGTACGGTACTGGCATAAAACAGACACATAAACCAATGGAAAAGAATTGAGAGCCCAGAAACAAACCCATGCATATATGGTCAACTAATATTTGATAAGGGAGCCAAGAATACTCAATGAAGAAAAGACAATTTCTTCAATAAACAGTGCTAGGAAAATTGGATATTCACAGGTAAAAGAATTATAATAGATCCCTATCTTACACAACTCACAAAACTTAACTCAAAATTGATTAAAGACTAAATATAAGACTTGGAAAACATAGGAAAATAACTCCTTGACATGGGGCTTGGCAATGATTTTTTTGCATGTTAACACCTAAAGCACAAGCAACAAAATAAACATGATTACATCAAAGTAAAAAGCTCTGCAGAGCAAACAAAATGAAACAACAAAATGAAATGGCAACCTATTGAATGGAAAAAAAATTTTTTGTAACCCATATATCTGAAAAGGGTTAACATACAAAAGTTAAAAAGAACTCATGTAACTCATGTCAAATCTGAACAGATGTTTTTCCAAAGATGACATTCAAATGGACAACAGGTACACAAAAAGGTTCTCAATAATTAGAGAAATGCAAATCAAAACCATAATATCTCTAGCCTGTATCGACCTAAATAAAAAAGGAAAATGAGACAGGCTCAAATTGTCAAAAAAATGACTTTATTCAGGAATAGCAGAGAAATACAAATCAGGACATGCAAATTGAAGCAAGCTACAAGTGAGTCCACTGAGGGTCTGGGGTAGGCTGTATTTATGGGCAGGGAATGTAAAGAGAGTTCATCTAGAGTCTGTTAAAAAACAACACACACACACACACACACACACACACACACACACATATATATATATACCCCAGAGGTCAGCTTTGAAAATTTCCTGTACAGACAAAACCAGTCTAGTCATACAAACAAAGCTCAATTCAGCTTATTTTTTTGGGACCAATCCGACCTGGGTCATTTCTTGTTCATGACTCTGGAAACCATAAGCAAAACTTCCCAAGGTTGATTTCCCCTGACCAACTCCCTATTATTTAAGAAAATTCAAATATTAACAGTTTCCTATAAATCAGGCACACACAGGAAATCAGTCCATAACTTTTGTTTTTCTGAGGGCACATGTATAAGATTTTCCATTTTATATCCTTTGGTTCCACTTTATTTCTTTTAATAAATTTATTTATTTTTGGCTGCATTGGGTCTTTTGTTGCTGCACCTGGGCTTTCTCTTGTTGCAGCGAGAGGAGCTACTCTTCATTGTGGTGCCTTCTCTTGTTGCAGAGCATGGGCTCTAGGAACGTGGGCTTCAGTAGTTGTGGCACGCGGGCCCAGGAGCTGTGGTGCACGGGCTTAGTTGCTCCGTGGCATGTGGGATCTTCCCAGACCAGGGCGCGAACCCATGTCCCCTGCACTGGCAGATGGATTCTCAACAACTGCACCACGGGGGAAGTCCCTGGTTCCACTTTAGATTGAAATTCTTTCACACCCGTTAGAATACCTATCAAGAAATGAATGCTGGCAAGGATATGGAGAAAAGGGAACTATATTGTGCACTGTTGGTGGGACTGTAACTTGGAACAGCCACTATGGAAGACAGTGTAGAGTTCCCTCAAAAAATTAGAACTACCATTTGACTTGGTAATTCCACTAGTGAGAATATATATGAAGGAAACAAAAACACTATGTCAAAGACATAGCTGCACCCCCATGTTCCCAGCAGCATTATCTACATTAACTAAGACATGGAAACAATGAAAGTGTCCACTGCAAGAGGGAGGAGATATGGGGATATATGTATATGTATAGCTGATTCACTTTGTTATAAAGCAGAAACTAACACACCATTATAGAGCAATTATACTCCAATAAAAATGTTAAAAAAAAAGTACCCACTGATAGATGAAGGGAAAAGATTGTATTTATATGCAGTGAAAGAGTCAGCCATAAAAGAAGGAAATCCTGCCATCTGTGACAACATGGAAAGACCCTGATGATTTATTCTAAGTGCAATAAGTCAGACAGAGACAGACAAATACTGTAGGATCTCACTTATATGTGTAATCTAACAAGCAAACAAACAGAAAAACCAAACTCATAGAAAAAGAGCTGAGATTTGTGGTTACCAGAGGTGGTAGGTGGGGATGGGCAGTTGGATGAAAGTGGTCAAAATGTATAAACGTTCAGTTCCAAGATAAATAAGTCCTGGGTATATAATGTAAAACATAATGGCTATAATTAACTCTGCTGTATGGTATATTTGAAAGTTGTTCAGAGCAGATCCTAAGAATCCTTATCACAAGGAAAATAGGTTTCTTATTTTTTCTGTATCCATGAGATAATGGATATTAACTGAATTTACTGTGCGAATCATTTCTCAATATATGTAAGGCAAGTTACTACGCTGTATACCTTAAACTTGTAATTCACACACAGCACTGTGTCATGGAGTGAATATGTTTATAAAAGTGGAACCTGTATTCTACAACACCTATAGAAGAGTGTTATTGGAGAAAAGAATGTGAAAGGGGGGACAAGATGGCGGCGGCGGAGGAGGACGTGGAGCTCCTCCCCCCACAAACGCCTCAGGAACACATGGAACAGTTGCCACAGGGCGCCTGCTGAACACTAGCAGAGGACGTCAGACACCTAAAAGGGCAAGAAAGATCCCCACGTGACCGGGTAGGACAAAAGAAAGAATAAGGAAAAAAGGAAGAGGAGAGGACGCGGGACGGGACCTGCGCCCCTTGGGGGAGCTGAAGGAGAGGAGAGGTTCCTGCATCTGGGGAAGCCCCCTCACTGACAGGAGATCAGCTGGGACAGAAGGGGTCCTTCGGGGGCTCTGAGGCGAGTGCAGCAACCAGACTGTGGCAGGCAGG
The DNA here is from genome assembly GCF_963924675.1 of Phocoena phocoena. NCBI lineage: Eukaryota > Metazoa > Chordata > Mammalia > Artiodactyla > Phocoenidae > Phocoena > Phocoena phocoena. The sequence goes on along the minus strand of NC_089234.1, from coordinate 73,990,416 downwards.
ACAGAGTGAGACCTGAACAGAGGGACCGAGCCACAGCCCTGGGGGCCTCAGCCTGAGAAGTGTGTCCCCATTGCGGACGGGGACTGGGTGCTGGAATATGGGGTTTGGAGAACAGACCCGGGGAGGGAACTGCTGTTGGCCCTGAGAAGGGGACAGCCTGAGGGCATGGGAGTGAGGAAATCCGCAGCAACCTGGAATGCTCGTGAAGGAAACCTGGACCACCATAGGAGCAAGGTACCAGTTGCTGAGAGACGCACAAATGGCGTGGCCACCACTGCAGCCTCTCTCCCCACTGGCTGACACCTGCCTCCCCAGGCACTAGGAAGGGCTCCCGCCAGGGCTGGCTCTCTCTCGCTCCCACGTGCCCCACCCCTCCAGGCCAGCTCTCTCACGTACGCTGCCGCCAACTCTCCATGCAATGCAACCATCCCTGCTGGGGCCGGCTCTCTTGTACCCGAGGCCTCTGGATACACTGCCTGACCCGTCCCTACCAGAGTGGACTCATGTGTTCCAGGGCAGCCTCAGGAGCAGACACCTGTGGGTGGCCGACATGCAGAGGTGGAGCTGAAACCACAGCTGTGTCCCAGGGGCCATGCAACGAAGGAAGAAGCTGAAATCTCTCCTCACAACTGCACAAACCGTGGAATCACACACCCCCCCAATGACCAGCATTGTAAACTCAGCACCAGCAAAACATCTGAATGGTCGACAAGTGCTCCCACAGCTGAGACGAGTCTAGCTTTAGCAGCTGTGGGGTTTGTGGGCAAGTACATGCAGGGGACGGGCTGTCCCCATAGCACCCGCAATGGGTCCAGATCCATGATTACTGCAGTCCTGGGACCTGACTTCAGTGGATCTCCGCTGGTGGCCTGGTGAAAACAACACCTGAGAGACACCAGGGCCAACTGCCAACATACTCATGGTTAAGGTGGGACTGAGAGCAGTGCCAACAACAGAGTAACTTCTGAGCCCGCACAACAGGTGAAAGGTGACACAACAGAGCACGCTCACAGGTGAACATCTCCAGAGGAGGAATACTCAGTGGCTTCTCTCCCAGTGGGAGTGCTCCAATCCCATCTACCTTGCATCGCAGATCAGAAACACAGCTAAGAAACAGATCTGGGGGCCTCTTCAACAACAACTAGGGAGCAGACTCTGCCCCTGACAGGGCAGTGACAACCACAGACCAAAGGGGAGGCCCCGCTCAATACCCAGTGCAGGATCTGGTCACCACAACACCAGCCAAACCTCCTATCAAGGGGATAATGGCCAGCATACACTGAGGAAAAGACGTGGCAGACACCCATACTGAAAACAACCCTCATAACAACAACAAACAAAAAACGCAGGCTACACAGGGACATTCCCACATAAAAATAACCCTCCAAGACAGTCTGAGGGTCTGGCATTGGGAGGAAGAACCCCCAGAGCATTTAGAATTGAAGGCCAGCAGGGCTTGAGGGCAGGAACCCCACAGTGTGGGGAGAAATAGACTCCGCTCTTGGAGGGTACACACAAGATCTCACGTGCACTGGGACCCAGCATGAAGCAGTACCTCCATAGGAACCTGAGCTAGACCTACCTAGGGGTCTTGGAGGGTCTCCTGGGGAAGCGGGTATGGGCTGTAGATCACTGTGGGGGCAATCACCCTGGTAGCAGAGGCCCAGGGAATATTAATCAGCATTATCTCAGCAGGAGGTCCACATTTTGGCACCAAGACCCAATCCCACATAACAGCCTGCAAGCTCCAGTGCAGGAATGCCTCAGGCCAAACAATGAGCAAGACAGGAACACATCCCCACCCATCAGGAGCATATTACATATCAATCAAACTAACAAAAATTAAATACAAAGAAAAAACACTAAAAGCAACAAGGGAAAAGCAACAAATAACATACAAGGGAATCCCCATAAGGTTATCACCTGATTTTTCAGCAGAAACTCTGCAGGCCAGAAGGGAGTGGCATGATATACTTAAAGTGGTGAAAGGGAAAAACCTACAACCAACAATACTCTACCCAGCAAGGCTCTCATTCAGATTCAATGGAGAAATCAAAAGCTTCACAGACAAGCAAAAGCAAAGAGAATTCATCACCAACAGACCAGCTTTGCAACAAATGCTAAAGGAACTCCTCTAGGTGGGAGAGAGACCAACAACTTAAAACAACCTTGTACATATACAGACTGCTATATCAAAAACTCATAGGAACAGCAAACCCAAAACTACAATAAATACACACAAAAAAGAAAAAGCAACCCAAACACAACACCAAAGATGGTTATCAAACCACAAGAGAACAAAAGAGGAAGGAAGAAAAAAGACCTACAAAAACAAATCCAAAAATATTCAGAAAATGGCAATAGGAACATACATATCGATAACTACCTTAAATGTGATTGATTAAATGCTCCAAACAAAAGACACAGACTGGCTGAATGGATACAAAAATAAGACCCATATATATGTTCTCTACAAGAGACCCACTTCAGACCTAAGGACACATACACAGTGAAAGTGAAGGGATGGAAAAAGATATTCCATTCAAATGGAAATCAAAAGAAAGCTGGAGTAGCAATACTCATATCAGACAAAACAGACTACAATAAAGACTCTTCCAAAAGACAAGGAAGGACACTACATAAGGATCAAGGGGTCAATCCAAGAATAAGATATAACAATTGTAAATATATGTGCACCCAAAATAGAGCATCTCAACATATAAGCCAAATGCTAACAGGAATGTAAGGGGAAGTTGACAGTAACACAATAATAGTGGGGGACTTTAACACTCCACTTACACCAATGGACAGATCATCCAGACAGAAAATGAATAAGGAAACACAAGCCTTAAATGACACATTAGACCAGACAGACTTAATTGATACCTATAGGACATTCCATCGGAAAGCAGAAAAATACACTTTCTTCTCAAATGCACATGGAACATTCTCCAGGATAGATCATATCTTGGGTCACAAATCAAACCTCAGTAGGTTTAAGAAAACTGAAATCATATCAAGCATCTTCTCTGACCACAATACTATGAGATTAGAAATCAATTACAGGGAAAAAACTGTACAAAACACAAAACACATGGAGGCTAAACAATGTTACGATACAACCAGTGGAGCACTGAAGAAATCAAAGAGGAAATCAAAAAATACCTAGAGACAAATGACAACAAAAACACGATGATCCAAAACCTATGGAATGCAGCAAAAGCAGTTCTAAGAGGGAAGTTTATAGTCATACAATCCTGCCTCAAGAAGCAAGAAAAATCTCAAATAAACAATCTAACATTACACCTAAAGGAACTAGAGAAAGAAGAACAAACAAAACCCAAAGTTAGCAGAAGGAAAGAAATCATAAAGATCAGAGCAGAAATAAATGAAACAGAAACAAAGAAAACAATTGCAAAGATCTCAAATTGATAAAACTTTAGCCAGACTCATCAAGAAAGAAAGGAAGAGGACTCAAATCAATAAAATTAGAAATGAAAAAGGGGAAGTTACAACTGATACCACAGAAATATAAAGGATCATAAGAGACCACTACAAGCAATTATATGCCAATAAAATGCACAACCTAGAAGAAATGGACAAATTCATAGAAAGGTACAACCTTCCAAGACTGAACCAGGAAGAAAGAGAAAATATGAACAGACCAATAACAAGCACTGAAATTGAAACTGTGATTTTAAAACTTGCAGCAAACAAAAGCAGAGGACCAGATGGCTTCACGGACAAATTCTGTCAAACATTCTGAGAACAGTTAACACCTATCCTTCTGAAACTCTTCAAAAAAATTGGAAAGGAAGGAAAACTCCCAAACTTATTCTACAAGGCCACCATCACCCTGATACCAAAACCAGACAAAGATATCACACACACTAAAAAAGAAAATTACAGGCCAATATCACTGATGAACACTGACACAAAGACACTCAACAAAATACTAGCAAAGTGACTCCAACAACATATTAAAAGGATCATACACGATGATCAAGGGGGATTTATCTCAGGGATCCAAGGATTCTTCAGTATACAGTAATCAATCAATGTGATATACCACACTAACAGATTGAAGAATAAAAACCATATGATCATCTCGATAGGTGCAGAAAAACCTTTTGACAAAATTCAACACCCATTTTGAAAGTGCACATAAAGGGAACCTACCTCAACATAATAAAGGCCATCTACGACAAACCCACAGCAAACATCATTCTCAATGGTGAAAAACTGAAACCATTTCCTCTAAAATCAGGAACAAGACAAGGGTGTCCACTCTCACCACTATTATTCAACATATTTTTGGAAGTCCTAGCCACGGCAATCAGAGAAAAAAAGAAATAAAAGGAATCCAAATTGGAAAAGAAGAAGTAAAACTGTCACTGTTTGGAGATGACATGATACTACACATAGGAAATCCTGAACATGCCACCAGAAAATTACTAGCACTCCTCAACGAATTTGGTAAAGGTGCAGGATACAAAATTAATACACAGAAATCTGTTTCATTTCTATACGCTAACAACAAAAGATGAGAAAGAGAAATAAAGGAAACAATTCCATGTACCATCACATCAGAAAGAATAAAATACCTAGGAATAAACCTGCCTAAGGAGCCAAATGACCTGAACTTAGAAAACTATAAGATACTGATGAAAGAAATCAAAGATGACACAAACAGATGGAGAGAGATACCACGTTCTTGGATTGGAAGAATCAATATCGTGAAAATGACTATACTACCCAAAGCAATCTACAGATTCAGTGCAATCCCTGTCAAATTACCAATGGCATTTTTCACAGAACTAGAGCAAAAAATTTTACAATATGAATGGAAACACAGAAGACCCCGAATGGCCAAAGCAATCTTGAGAAAGAAAAACGGAGCTAGAGGAATCAGGCTCCCTGGTTTCAGACTACACTACAAAGCCACAGGAATCAAAACAGTATGGTACTGGCCAAAAACAGAAATATAGATCAATGGAACAGGACAGAAAGTGCAGAGATAAACCCAAGCACCTATGGTCACCTAATCTATAACAAAGGAGGCAAAACTATACAATGGAGAAAAGACAGTCTCTTCAATAAACGGTGCTGGGAAAACTGGACAGCTACATGTAAAAGAATGAAATTAGAACACTCCCTAACACCATACACAAAAATAAACTCAAAAGGGATTAAAGACCTCAATGTAAGCCTGGATACAATAAAACTCTTAGAAGAAAACATCGGCAGAACATCCTCTTACATAAATTGCAGCATGATCTTTTTTGATCCACCTCCTAGAGTAATGAAAATAGAAACAACAATAAACAAACGGGACCTAATGAAACTTACTTTTGCACAACAAAGGAAACCATAAACAAAACGAAGACAACCCTCAGAATGGGAGAAAATATTTGCAAACGAAGCAACCAACAAGGGATTAATCTCCAAAATACAAGAAAACCTCATGCAGCTCTATATCAAAAATACAAATTACCCAATCAAAAAATGGGTGGGAGATCTAAATAGACATTTCTCAGAAGAGGACATACAGATGGCCAAAAAGCACGTGAAAAGATGCTCAACATCACTAATTATTAGAGAAATACAAATCAAAACCACAGTGAGGTATCACCTCACATCAGTCAGAATGGCCATCATCAAAAAAATCTACAAATAGTAAATTCTGGAGAGGGTGTGGAGAAAAGGGAACACTTGTATACTGTTGGTAGGAATGTAAATTGGTACAACCATTATGGAGAACAGTATTGAGTTTCCTTAAAAAACTAAAATTAGAACTACCATATGATCCTGCAATCCCACTCCTCGGCATATACCCAGAGAAATCCATAATTTGAAAAGGTACATGCACCCCAATGTCCACTGCAACACTATTTACAATAGCTGGGACATGGAAGCAACCTAAATGTCCATCGACAGAGGAATGGATAAAGAAGATGTGGTATATATACACAATGGAATATTACTCAGCCATAAAAAAGAATGAAATAACCTCATCTGCAGCAACATGGAAGGACCTAGAGACGGTCATACTAAGTCAGTCAGAGAAAAACAAATACCATATGATATTGCTTATATGTGGAATCTAAAAAATATTACAAATCAACCTGTTTATAAAACAGAAATAAAAGTCACAGATGTAGAAAACAAACTTATGGTTACCAGGGGTGAAAGGTGGGGGAGGGATAAATTGGGAGATGGGGATCCACATATACACACTACTATATGTAAAACAGATAACTAATAAGGACCTACTGTATAGCATAGGGAAGTCATCTGAATACTCTCTAATGACCTACATGGGAAAAGAATTTTACAAAGAGTGGATAAAACTAAAAGCTGGTTCTTTGAGAAGATAAAAAAAATAATAAACCATTAGCCAGACTCATCAAGAAAAAAAGGGAGAAGACTCAAATCAACAGAATTAGAAATGAAAAAGGAGAAGTAACAACTGACACTGCACAAATACAAAGGATCATGAAAGACTACTACAAGCAACTGTATGTCAATACAATGGACGACCTAGAAGAAACGGACAAATTCTTAGAAAAGTACAACCTTCCAAGACTGAACCAGAAAGATATAGAAAATAAGAACACACCAATCACAGGCACTGAAATTGAAACTGTGATTTTAAATCTTCCAACAAACAAAAGCCCAGGACCAGATGACTTCACAGGTGAATTCTATCAAACAATTACAGAAGAACTAACACCTATCCTTCTCAAACTCTTCCAAAATGTAGCAGAGGGAGGAACACTCCCAAACTCATTCTATGAGGCCACCATCACCCTGATACCAAAACGAGACAAAGATGTCACTAAAAAAGAAAACTACAGGCCAATATCACTGATGAACATAGATGCAAAAATCCTCAACAAAATACTAGCAAACAGAATCCAACAGCACATTAAAAGGATCATACACCATGATCAAGTGGGGTTTATCCCAGGAATGCAAGGATTCTTCAATATACTCAAATCAATGTGAAATACCATATTAACAAATTGAAGGATAAAAACCATACGAAACTCTCAATAGATGCAGGAAAAGCTTTCAACAAAATTCAACACCCATTTACGATAAAAATTCCCCAGAAAGTTGGTATAGAGGGAGCCCAGCTCAACATAATAAAGGGCATATATGACAAACCCACAGCCAACATCGTTCTCAATGGTGAAAAACTGAAAGCATTTCCTCTAAGATCAGGAACAAGACAAGGTTGCCCACTCTCACCACTATTATTCAACATAGTTTTGGAAGTTTTAGCCACAGCGATCAGAGAATAAAAAGAAAAAAAAAGGAATCCAAATCAGAAAAGAAGAAGTAAAAGTCTCACTGTTTGCAGATAACATGATACTATACACAGAGAATCCTAAAGATGCTATCAGAAAACTACTAGAGCTAATCAATAAATTTGTAAAGTAGCAGGATACAATATTAATGCACAGAAATCTCTTGCATTCCTAAACACTAACAATGAAAAATCTGAAAGAGAAATTAAGGAAACACTCCCATTTACCACTGCAACAAAAAGAATAAAATGCCTAGGAATAAACCTACCTAAGGAGACAAATGACCTGAACTCAGAAAACTATAAGACACTGATGAAAGAAATTAAAGACGATACAGATGGAGAGATATACCATGTTCTTGGATTGGAAGAATCAACACTGTGAAAATGACTATACTACCCAAAGCAATCTACATATTCAATGCAATCCCTATCAAACTACCAATGGCATTTTTCACAGAACTAGAACAAAATTTTTTACAATTTGTATGGAAACACAAAAGACTCCAAATAGCCAAAGCAATCTTCAGAAAGAAAAATGGAGCTGGAAGAATCAGGCTCCCTGACTTCAGACTATACTACAAAGCTACAGTCATCAAGACAGTATGGTACTGCCACAAAAACAGAAATATAGATCAATGGAACAGGAGAGAAAGCCCAGAGATAAACCCACACACATATTGCCACCTTATCTTTGATAAAAGAGGCAAGAATGTACAATGGAGAAAAGACCACCTCTTCAATAAGTGGTGCTGGGAAAATTGGACAGCTACATGTAAAAGAATGAAATTAGAAGACTTCCTAATACCATACACAAAAATAAACTCAAAATGGATTAAAGACCTAAATGTAAGGCCAGATACTATAAAACTCTTAGAGGAAAACATATGACATAAATCACAGCAAGACCCTTTTAGACCCACCTCCTAGAGAAATGGAAATAAAAACAAACAAATGGGACCTAATGAAACTTAAAAGCTTTTGCACAGCAAAGGAAACCATAAACAAGATGAAAAGACAACCCTCTGAATGGGAGAAAATATCTGCAAATGAAGCAACTGACAAAGGATTAATCTCTAAAACATACAAGCAGCTCAATATCAATAAAACAAAGAACCCAATCCAAAAATGGGTGGAAGACCTAAATAGACATTTCTCCAAAGAAGATATACAGATTGCCAACAAACACATAAAAGGATGCTCAACATCACTAATCATTAGAGAACTGCAAATCAAAACCACAATAAGGTATCACCTCACACGGGTCAGAATGACCATCATCAAAAAATCTACAAACAATAAATGCTGGAGAGGGTGTGGAGAAAAGAGAACCCTCTTGCACTGTTGGGGGGAATGTAAATTGATAAAACCACTATGGAGAACAGTATGGAGGTTCCTTAAAAAACTAAAACTAGAACTACCATATGACCCAGCAATCCCACTGCTGGGCATATACCCTGAAGAAACCATAATTCAGAAAGAGTCATGTACCACAATGTTCACTGCCACACTATTTACAATCGCCAGGACATGGGAGCAACCTAAGTGTCCATCGACAGATGACTGGATAAAGATGTAGCCCATATATACAATGGAATATTACTCAGCCATATAAAGAAATGAAATTGAGTTATTTGTAATGAGGAAGATGGACCTAGAGTCTGTCATACAGAGTGAAGTAAGCCAGAAAAACAAATAACATACGCTAACACGTATATATGGCATCTAAAAAAAAATGGTTCTGATGAACCTAGGGGCAGGACAGGAATAAAGACACAGACGTAGAGAATGGACTTGAGGACACGGGGAGGGGGAAACGTAAGCTGGGAGGAAGTGAGAGAGTAGCATGGACATATATACACTACCAAATGTAAAATAGCTAGCTAGTGGGAAGCAGCTGCATAGCACAGGGAGATCAGCTCGGTGCTTTGTGACCACCTAGATGGGTGGGATAGGGAGGGTGGGAGGGAGGCACAAGAGGGGGGCGATATCGGGATATATGTATACACATAGCTGATTCACTGTTATACAGCAGAAACTAACACGACACTGTAAAGCAATTATACTCCAATAAAGTTGTTTAAAAAGAAGAGTGGATATATAACTGATTCATTTTGCTGTACAGCAGAAACTAACACAATATTGTAAATCAACTATACTCCAAAAAAAACTAATTTTAAAAAACAGAAGTGACAGAATTCTGCAATGCATTTAGAAAGTAATTAAAACACGTAATAATAATGGTTATATGAGTGTGCATGCAAGCTACTTGACAAAAGTGTTATTTAAGGCAACAGGTGTGATAGCTGTTCTCTAATGCATTAAGAGAAGTTTTTAGAAACAAATACAATAAAAGTGGTTATAGTACTATGTACATGTTACTTTGAGAAGAGTGTTATCTCAAGGAAGGCATGTGATAGCCTTGTAATAATGCATTTTGAGAAATATTTTAAAACATATGGAATAATGATAGCTATAAGAGTGCAACCCATTTGCTACATTAAAAAGCTGTGTTATTTAAGGGAATGGTTGTAATATCCACTCTGTAATGAACTTAGAGCAGTGTTTAGAAAGACACGTAATAAAGATGGTTATTAGAGTGCCACATATCAGCTTCACTGAAAAGAGCGTTATTTCAGACAATGCATATGATAGACATTCTATAACGCACTGAGGGAAATGTTTAAAAACACATGGAATAATGGTTAAAACAGTGAAACCTGCTTGCTACACAGAGCAGAGAGTGGTTTAAGGAATTGGATTTGAAAGACATTCTGTAATGCATTTAGAGAATTGTTTAAAAACCTATGTAGGAAAATGTTTAAAAGACTGCTATGTACAAGCTACTTTGACCAGAGTGTTATACCAGGGAATGGACGATATAAACATTCTTTAATGCATTTAGAGAAGTGTTTAATGCCCTTTGATAATCTCCTCTGCTTGCTTCCTTTGCTTGTTAGGTATTCAAAATAGTTACATGAGCGTTCTGTGCCAGATACTTTGACAAAAGTGACGTTTCTATCTCTAGCAGTACGACAAGAAGGAGCCAGCCAGTCACAGGTCTGGAGATACTCAGCACAGAAGAATGCACAGCTGTGTAGAGGCACGGAAGCAGAATGTATCTGGCCAGAGATGAATTTAGTAAAGGAGGCCAGTGTGGCTGGAAGGGGGCGTGGGCGGAGAGTAGGGGAGAAGAGTATGGGGCGGGCGTGGCCCGCTGTGTAATGACTGAATTAGTGGTCTGTTGCTGTGGGACAACATTTCCCAGTGCTGCTGGCTTGAGCAACAAGCATGTATTATCGCAGGTTTCTGGGACCAGGAATCGAGCGTGGCTCAGCTGGATGCTTCTGCCAGGGTCTCCCAGCAGGTTTGGGGCTGTGAACAAAACTAAGTCAGGATCTGACCTCACTGAAGGAGTAGTATAAAGATGCAGTTTGGACTGAAGTTCTGAGTTCTCCTCTGTCTGTTGCCTTCCTCAGTTCTGGGCCATGTGGGCCTCTCCAGATAGCAAGGGACCAGACAAAGGGCAGGAGGGAGAGACAGAAGGGGAGACAGAGAAAGAGAGAAACAGAGAGAGAGACAGGGAAGGAGGGAGGTTAGACACTGACTGTTGACAACCAAATCTTGGAAGTGACCTTGTATCACTTCGCCACCTTCCATGGAATAGAATGAGACACTAAGTCCTGTCCACACTCAAAAGTAAGAGATGACACAAGGATGTGTTCATCAGGACGTGGGGACCACGGGGGTCCCTCCATGAGTGGAGAAGGGGGAGGCCCTGAGAGCCTTACTGCCTTGCCCAGAACCACAGACTGCCAATAGGCAGAGCCAGGTATGAACCCAACTCTGTGTCCTCAAAGCTGGGGCCTGGCTGCACCCAGGTTCTCTCAGGGGCTCTGGAAAAGGCTGTGCTGGTATAGTTAGAGCAGATACGGAGACGGCACGGGGAAGAGGGACAGCATTTTGCAGCCTAGGTGGGTATCTGGCAACTTCTTCTCCTAGGAGGTGCCTATGTCATGGGAACCCTGAGTGAACCCCTGTCCACACCACAACCAGGGAAGAGGGATCTAGAGACAGCTCTATGCTGAGTTTAGTTCTTATACTTCTGAATCTCCCTCTCACCGGACAGTTGAAAACTGAGGTCCATAAACACACACGGACTACCGCAGGGCCCACGACAGGCAGCGTCCAGGAGTAAGGGTGTGTTATGACCCTCTAGGCCAGCCTCAGACCCCTCCCACAGGGACTGCTTTGGTAATGAGAAACCCTAAGATCTTGGTAAGTTCTTGTCCATTTTCTCCCTATGTGTGTGTGGGGGCGTGGGCATTTTCTACTGGGCATTCAGGGAGTGAACACTGGCAAACACACACACACACACACACAGTGACAGACATTTAGACTGTGGTGTCAGAAGGGCAACAGACGCAGGGAGGTGACAAGAGAAAGAACAAAGGGTTTGGAGGCACTTCCAACATGTGATACTACTCCTCCACTTGTACAGATACTATTCCATATATGCCTGAGGACATCCCTAGAAGTACAGGCCACAATAGTCTCCATTGCACAGACAGGGAAACAGAAAGGTCCTGAGAGACACAGTGACTTATCCAGGATGGAGAACAGGTAAAACGGGGAATTGAGTCTGGAACCCAGGTCTGCCTCCTCAAAGCTGCGCACAGACCCTCCCTCCCCGGGAGCGGCGGAGAGGGCTGTGAGGTGTGACTGTGTGAGATATGGGGTTGCGTGGAGAAGGGGTGAGCCGTCGGCAGCCCAGCGGGGCTGTGTGTAGCGGTGTTGTCTGAGGAGGGGATTCAAGTAAGGGGCCCCCAGGAAGTGAAGTCACCTCCTTGGCAACAGACCCCAACAGAACTCTGAGCCCCGGGAGCCAGGCACACACGTTCTAGCGACAGCCCCACAGCCGGCTCACCTGGCTGGAGACGCTTCACAGAGACGGATGTTCTCCTGCTGTGTCCTGACTTCCCAGGGCTTCTGCTTCAGGAAACCCCTGAGTGGGAGGTTTCTCAGGTGCGTTAGGCGGTTCAACACTTAACCTGGACGACTCTGGTCCTTTACCAGGAGGTCCCTAAGGGAACACGAGGTGGCCTAGAGCAGGCCAATCCAGGCCCGGCCGCGTCTGGGAGCCCTCCCTGGGCAGCCTCACGTCCCCGCATCTCCATGTCGGGGGAGGGGGACTTGAGGGGAGGGCTGTAATGGGGGAGGGATGAGCTTGGGGCTGTTAGCCATTAGCCATCCTGCTCCACCACGGGTCAGCATCGCAGTGGTCCCCACAGCTGCAGTCTCCCTGGGTCACAGGCCACAGGACCTGGCCCCCATTTGCGCACTCACCCTCTTCACCAGCACAGTCACCATGTTACTGAATGCCAAGTCCATGTGCCCAATGCACGATGAGGCCAAACGATACCAAAACATCAGAGTTTGGAGCAGAGAAAGGTTTATTGCAGGGCCGTGCAAGGAGATGGGTGGCTCATGCCTTAAAACCCCCAAACTCCCCAAAAGCTTTCAGCAAAGCCCCTTTATAGGAAAGGTGAGGGAGAGGCGTGGTTAGCTGTCGCAGACCTCTTGGTGTCAGATACTTTGTTCTTGAGGTCAGGTCATGGTCAGGTCACAATGTTCCTTTAAACTTCCACCAAAACAAATGTTACTCTCTGTTCTGACAAGAAAGGGGAAGGTCCCAAGGCTCAGCTTTCGCCCTCCAAGGTCCAGGCCCTGGCTAAGAGGAGGGGGTCCCTGCATGGGCCGCTTAACCCTGCCCCAGAGCGTCCGTCCAGCACCCAGTCTGGGTCCTCCCGCCAGTGCCCAGGTCTGGCTGAAGAGGCAGATCTCAGCTGGCGGCGCCCTTAGGGCTGAGTGCCCAGACCTGCCCAGCCGTCATCACTGAGGGAGCCAGGCACCCAGCAATCAGCCTGCCCTTTGGCTTTTCATTTAAACTGGAGAGAATCATCTGTATAGGATCAATAGTAAATACCAATCAGGTTATTAACAATTGTCCTTCCCAGCTCACAGCAATTGTCCTCTTTGAGAATAACCCGAACCACAGAGGTGGACCTTAAGTAATGATGGGCCATGTCCTTGCAACTTAACCCTGACCTCTGGCCACCTCCTAGCCGTAGACAACTGATCTAAGCTGTACCAATTTTTGAAACTTGGAGAGACTGAAGCTGGCTGAAGCTGTTACCTTAAGGCAGTGTCCATGTACTCATGGACTGTGACCCCTGGAGACTACCACCGCCATTAGGTCGTAGAAATGGGAATGGTGGAGAGGTGCACTGCTGCTTCAAGGCCTGGGCCTGGGCAGTGGGCAGCTGTGGCGAGGGCTCTGGAGCTCTGCAGGACACAGCCCTCAGCCTGTCCCCAGGTCCCCAGCTTGCCCACTAGCCCGAGGCCGGAGGCCCCAGAGGGCCCCAGGGAGAAGGCTGGGATCTGTCTCTCACGGCGCCCAGCTGCGAGGACCACTGCAAGGCTGACTGTGGGTAGAGCAGGACCTCTAACCACCAAGCTAACGGTCTTGCGCTAACAGCTGCATGCCCGCTCCGTCCCTGTTACATCCTGAGAGGGCACGGCAGGGGCCTGGACAGCAGCCGAGCTGAAGGGTTCACACTGTCCAACAGCAGATGCTGGGCGTGTGGGTGGGCACAAGCCAGCACCTCAGGCCCCAGGCCCGCGCACCGAACGGCCCCTGTACTGGGGTGGAGGGCCATCTTGGGGGGTCAAATCCTGGGTCCTAGCGGGGCAGCCCCGGCCAGCCCACCTGTCCAGACACGTGCGGCCGTGCCTTGGAGAGGGCTTGGTAGGAGCCAGCAGGCCGGACATGCAGGCAGCTGCAACATCACCTGTGGGGCCGTTTAGTCCCCTCCCCAACCTCGGGAGGGCGAACGCCCGCGCTTCATGGCCTCCCCTTGCTCCCAGTGGCGACCCCACCGCAGCCACACTGGGCCTCCACACGTCCGAGCGGACGAGCCCGCACCGGGGCCGTGACCGCCTCTGTTCCAGCCATGCGGGGCAGCCACCGATGAGGTAGCCACCATGGCTCATGAAAGCTCCCGGACAGCTGCACCGTTGGCCGGCAGCGACGGCCCACCTGCTACCTTGAGGATTGACGGTGGCAGAGGCAACCTCTGGCCCAGGCTCACACCAGCTGCCCGGCAGGCGCCACATGAGCCTGGTCTGACATCGTGGGATGCTCCTTGAGCCCCTTCTCTGGCTGTTACCTTTAAGAGTATTACACTTTCAGATTAAAAAGTTGCAGAACTGAGAATAGTACCTGTTTTGTTGGAGGTCTGCAGGAACATCGTGACCTGACCGTGACTTGACCTACGTAGACAGATAAAAGAAAAAAAGATTTCTGCACCAAGTTCTCCACAACCAAACACTGGTCGCCTTTCTGGTATAAAAGAAGTCTGAATTCTGACTGGGGAAATATGGTTCTTTGAGACACTAGTCTGCCGTCTTCTCGGTCTGCTGGCTTTCTGAATAAAGCCATTATTCCTTGCCCTAACACTTTGTCTCCCGATTTATTGGCCTGTCATGCAGCGAGCAGGACAAGCTCGGACTTGCTATCAATTCTGGTGAGCCAGCCAGCAGCCTTGCTGCTTGTGGCCAGACAGCCCGGGTTGGGAAATTTGGAGGTAAGGCCCTAGCTAGCAGCTGCCAGGACCACTTATACTGAGGATCTTCCCTTCAAAATTCCCTGCAGTGGCACTGGCTGCCCTGGTGCTTGGCAGCTGGAGCAAGTGATTGAATTTGGGAGCCGATGGGCTCCGTAGAGTAGGGTAAGTCACTCCAGTGTGTACAGCCGAGAACATTCTCCCCCGCTCAATTAGGGCTTTTTCTGTAAGGTAAAGGCCAACTTGTTTTGCATTTGATTGGGGTACCCTGTTGGAGAGGAGAATTATTGTGGGAACCTGTTCGTTTGCTTTTGTTTCGTGTTCATTCAGGATGGAATTTGTTTGTGGTTGTGGTATTGGAATTTATGCCTTCTGTGTTTTGTTGCTCTTGAACTTGTAAATATAGGAAACGCTCCATCTGTCCCTAAGGAAAGCTCTTTGGGGCGTATCTCAAATAAATGGGCAAAATACAGCCGTGGGCCGATGACTAAGAAAGAGATAATATTCTATTGTAATAGTGTGTGGCCCCAATATATGTTAGGATCAGGAGAGCAATGGCCCTTGAATGGCTCAATTATTATACGATCTCGCATTTAGAACTGTCTTGTGAAAGAGCAGGTAAAAATGATGAGATTCCGTAGGTAGAAGCATTTATGCTATTCATCAGGAGGAAAAAAGTCAGATGGCTGCCACCTTATGGTGCAGCAGTCTAAAAGGAAAACCAAGGGAAAATCTGTTCTACAAGAGGGAGAGGGAGAAAATGAGACTGAGGACATGTTATTTCAAAACGTAAACCCTCTCTGACCAAGCCAGCTCCCCCACTGGCCCAGCCAGCTGCACCAGCGGTTGTTCTGACCACCCCATGCCACCAGTATATGCACTCATTTTACCAATTCCTGTTTCCCCTACTTACGAGGATCAGTTAGAAGCTTCTACGTTAACCCCTGGGGCACAGGGGCCTGCTTTGGTGTCACCATCGAAGACCCGACAGGGCACCCAATTTGGACCGGGAGCCACTTCTGGATTGGGGCAATTTCCCTTGCACCAATACCCCACAGGAGGCCTTAATGCAAACGGCCAGCCAGCTGGGTTTCTATGGATGCACAATCCATTCTCAACTTCAGATTTGTTTAATTGGAAAGACCATAATCCTGCTTACTGAGAGGACCCCCTCCACATGACTGAACTTTTCACTTCTATCTGCCACTCATCATCCCCCCGGGGTGGACATTCACATGGTTATGAATATGATTCTTACCAGGGATGAAAGGAGGATGGTCACTGGCTAGCAAGGAAGCACACCAGCTTCATCCAGCAGATCCCAATGGAACTCCAGAAGCAAATCTGGCGGTTCCTACTGCTGAGCCTGACTGGGATCCTAATAATGGAGATATACCGCATCTAGAGCATTATAGGAAGTGCGTCTTAGTGGGTCTCCAAAAGGGGTACCTAGGCAAAAGAGCTTAAGCAAAATTCAGGAGATACACCAAAAATCCAGTGAGGATCCATGAGACTTTCTAGAAAGAATTTATCAAGCTTATAGATGCTACACTGATGCAGACCCTGAGGCCCCGAAAATATGAGAATGGGAAATATGACCTTCATTGGGCAAAGTGCCCCAGATGTAAGAAAATTACAAAAATTCGATGGTGCATTTGGAATGAACCCTTCTCAATTGGTAGATGTTGCTTTTAAAGTGTTCAACAACAGGGAACAATGAGAGAAGGAAGATGATGCAAAAATGGAATTCCACTTTTCTGGCAGCAGCATTAGACTCCCGGAAGGTGAGTGACCCAAACAGAGGTAAGCCACCGCTGGGGAGGGAACAGTGTGCTTACTATAAGGAGGAAGGGCATTGGAAAAAAGATTGCCCTGGGCTAAAAAATAAGACGGGCAACAATAAAAGAAAGACGGGCAGCTTTTATATGGTAGAAAGAGAGGAACACTCTGATGATGAATGAAGAGAACCAAGGGCTCCCTTGGACTTGAGGTGTCCAATTCCAGTTTCCCCACAGGAGCCCCAAGTAACTTTGACTGTGGGAGACAAGTTGATTGACTTTCTGATAGATGCGGGTGCAACATATGCTGTGGTAAACACCAAGGTGGCACAGAAAACATCTCAGTCCATCCTGGTCATGGGAGTTTCTGGGCAAGTACAAAATCGTTCTCTCTTACAGCCTCTAGAATGCCAATTAGGGGACCTCACCCTGAAACACAGTTTCTTATATATGCCAGCGTGTCGATCCCTCTTTTGGGCCGAGATCTCCTTTGTAAATTAAATGTTCAAGTAACTTTTTCACCAGAACAGCCTGACATCAGGGTCCCATTGAAGCACATTTTAAGCCTACAGAGGGCACTCATGGACACCCCAGAAAAGGAGACAGAGCTCTTTTCCCCCG
Organism: Phocoena phocoena; assembly: GCF_963924675.1. NCBI lineage: Eukaryota > Metazoa > Chordata > Mammalia > Artiodactyla > Phocoenidae > Phocoena > Phocoena phocoena. The sequence continues at coordinate 73,973,080 of NC_089234.1, read as the reverse complement.
AAGTCCATGAAAAGATAAGGCCAGAAGTATGGGCTGATGGCACCCCAGCGGAGGCCAAAAATGCATGTCCAATACAAATCCCGTTACAAAGGACCCCTGGGACACCTAATCTAAAAAATATCCTCTGAGGCAAGAGGCCCAAAAGGGAATTAAGACAATTCTAAAAAAGTTTTCGGGAAAAGGATTCATTAAACCTTGCAGGTCCCCGTAGGAGACCCCTATTCTCCCAGCCAAAAAGCCAAACTCAGCAGAGTATCCCTTTGTCTAAGACTTGAGGGCTATTAATGAAATAGTCCAAGATTTGCTCCCTGTGGTACCTGAGCCATACACTCTGTTCACAACGATTCTGGGGGAACACAGGTGGTGCTCAGTTTTGGACCTGAAAGGTACTTCTTTCCTGCATTCCTATTGCAGAAGAATCACAGCAGCTATTTGCTTTTGAATGGCAGGACCCAGAAACACAGGTAGTCCAACAGTATCCTGCCTCAAGGATTTAAGAATTCCCCTACCTTGTTTGGGGAAATGTTGGCTAGGGACCTTGGAAACTTAATATTGGATGAAAGACTCTTACTCCAAAATGTGGACAATTTGCTCATAGCGAGCCCTACATGTGTAAGTGTCTACAAAATACCATCAGAACCCTGAACTATCTGGCCAACAATGGATATATGGTTTCCCAGAAAAAGGCCCAAATATGTAAGCAACAAGTCATGTATCTGGACTTTGTCCTTCCCCAAGGACAGCAGGATCTTTTGCCTGATAGAAAACAGGTAACTGCAGGCTTGGGAACACCCAAGACTCGCAGACAGCTGAAGGGGTTTCTGGGAATGACAGGGTTCTGTTGGATTTGGATCCCGAACTGTGGGCCCATAGAAAGCCCCTCTATGAGACTTTAAAGGGACATGATCTTGAGTCCCTTACTTGGACTAAAGTAAATTTCAAACAGCCTTTGAAACAATAAAAACAAAGTCAGTCTCAGCCCTGGCTTTGGGACTACCAGACTTAAAGAAACCTTTCAAATTGTATGTCCATGAGAGACAAGGCATAAGTCTCGGGGTGTTAACTCAGACTCTGGGGAATATCCCTCTACCTGTTTCCTACTTCTCAAAACAACCAGAACAGACTTAAGGGATGGCCTCTCTACCTTCAAGTTGTAGCAGCTACTTGTGACATACTTCAGGAAACTCAGAAGTTTACCCGGAGGCAACCCACCATTGTGTATGTCCCTCACCATGTTCTTTCTTTACTGGAACAAAAAGGGGGCTATTGGTTGACTTCTGGGAGAACGGGAAAGTACCAAGCCATTCTCTTCGACAATTGCAATGTAAGACTTCAGGTCACTTCAGCCCCAAATCGAGCCACAAGGCTCCCAATTCATGCTGCACAGCCCCCAGAGCACAAATGCCTACCTGTCATCGAGCTAGTATACTCTAGCAGACCGGACTTAAGCGATTAACCCTCGGCTGGGCCAGATATGGAACCGTTTACCGATGGAAGCAGCTTCATGGACCAAGGTAGGTGACATGCTGGGTATGCGGTGGTAACCCTTAGAAAGAGCCCTGTCCCCAGGTAGCTCAGCCCAGAACGCAGAAATCATTGCTCTGACAAGAGCCCTACTACTCACTGAAGGAGAGTGAGTACATATATACACAGACTCTCACTACACATTCTCCACAGTGCGTGCTCACGGGGCAATCTGGAAAGAAAGGGGGCTCCTCACTTCAAACAGTAAAGACATAAAGCATGCCTCTTAAATCCTGTCACCATTAGAAGCAGCCCACAAGCCCTCACAATTGGCCATAATGCACTGCCCAGGCCACCGAAAGGGTGAAGCTCATATAATAAAAGGCAACTGGTTAGCTGACCAAGCTGCAAAGAAGGCAGCAAAGGAAGGCAATTATCAAGCAGTAACAGGGTCACTTCTCCTGCAGATCGACTTGTCAAAATACCAGGAGGCTCAGATTAGTTAAAGCCCTCCTTAAGGAAAGTATCCCCTGATCTGGACTGCCTAATACCCTTCACAGTGATAATGGGACTGCTTTTGTCTCTAGCATAACCCAACAAGTGTCTAAAGCACTGCAAATTGGAAGCTACATTCATCCTGGAGGCCACAATCAACAGGAAAAACCAAGAAAATGAATTATACATTAAAAAGGAGCATTGCTAAGATATGCCGAGACTAATTTAACTTGGGATAAGGCTTTGCCAGTTGCCATGCTATGGATCAGAGTGGCTCCCAGAAGCAGGCCTAAATTAGGCCTCTTTGAACTACTGTATGGTAGGCCATTCCAGATGTCTCCTCTGTTCCACCCCAAGGGAAAAATGTGTTCACAGTGGGCAGGAATGAGACCCGCATGGTGTGGAGCGTCCAGGCAGGCAGGCTGGAGAAGCTGGTGGGAAACCTGGTGCCTGCCTTCCTGGGCGGGGACCCCTCCGACCACCCCACATTCCTGGGCTCCTACAGGGCTTTCCCTACCACCCAGCAGACGCTGGAGCTTCTCTTCACAAGGTGAGCACTTTTTCCCGATGGGACATTGGTGACTCGGCCACCTTCTAGCCGTGAGGTTTTGGAATGTCACTCCACCTCTCTGAGCCTCAGCTGGCCCCTCTGCACACTAGGGTAAAGAGAGGACCAGCCCCCTACGGTGACTGTAGAGACCAGTGGGTCCTTCACGGAAAGTGCTTTCTGAGGGCCTGGCCTGTGGAAAGGTCTGCTGGAGGGGCCGTGGTTGTGCTAATTCATCATGTCCCTCCTCCCCATGAGGAAGCCTCCGCCTCAGTTGTCACTGTGCCTCTCACCTTGGGATGAACTCTTTTCCCAGTTGAATGGTGATGGGTGATTCCATTAGGGGTGCCCTGTCCTGGATGGGTGAGAGCCAAGGTTCCTGGGAGTGGGCAGTGGGGCCCCAGGCCACTCAGATGTGTGCGATGGGGCTGGTGGGGCTCATTCATTCTTCATATGGAGGAAGGCCACTAGGTGCAGGCATTTTTCTAGGAACACCCATCATTTAATGCACCAAGCACACAACAGTCCTGCCCTCCAGGGCTTCCATTCTAGTTTGGAGTCAGACAGTCACACTAGACCTCACAACCAGGGCTACCCTGGGAGCACAGTGTGGAAGGAAATACCCGGTCTCTGACTCAGCTGCCCAACTGACTCCCCCCAGGGCCGTGTCCTCCATGCTGGGCACCTGGCTGCACCATTACCCTGAGCATTTCCACCAGCCCCCAGAATTTCCCCGCCGGAAGATGCTTCTGGCTTACACAGAGCTCAGCATGCCTGGCTCAGACCTGGAGCAGCAAGCCCACCTTCTCCTGGCACAGCTGGAGCACCTGGAGCCCCCTGAGGCAGAGGGTGATGGTGAGGGGGACTCAGGGTGGGTGATGGGGGGCGAGTGGGGAGGGGAAGGGGCGGAGCCACACAGAACAGAGCTTCCCGAGGCTGGAACTGGGCCTCTGAGGAGACTCAGATCACTGTTTCCCCAGACTGCAGTCTGGGAAGACTTCCTGGGGGTGGCATCTTGGATTGAGACTTCACTGATAGGCAGTGAGAAGTTTCTTGTCTTTGGAGGCACTGGAAAAGCAGTCCTACTGATGATATTTTCTCTTCTTGGAGCTACAGCACCAGCTCCAGAACAAGCTTTGGAAACATATCAAGATCTAGAGCCAGCTACACCTCTACTGCCCACTACAGCTCCAGAGCCAGAGCAAGCTCAAGCCACAGCTATTGTTCAAGCTCAAGAGCCAGAATATGCATTACTGCCAGCTCCTCAGCCAGAACTAGAGAATGGTCATGCCCTAGCTCTCATTTAAGCCACAGGTTATCAACTTATTTCCAAGATCTACTGCAGTGATTTACAACAGAACAAACAACCAAGCAAACTAATGAAAACCCAGTATGGCCCATCTGCCCCCCACGGAAATGTTAATGATTCAAAGCCATAAGCTCTGTATTATATCTACAGATATTATAATATATAGTTACATATATTATAACTATCCAAAGAGTAATACTTTTATCTCTGAATAAGAGCACAGAATTTCAGAAAATACGCAATGTGCATCAAAGAAAATAATCATTCCTCCTTTAGTCACCTTCCTGGTATCCAAGGTCAAGACCCGTGATAGGGGAGACAATGTTTGCTTTCCCACAGTCAGAATGCGTTCGCCAGCACACCCTCTCTCTCGATTACTCTTACCATCAAACCAGCCAGTTTCTATGTCAGTCTTTCTCTGTCTCTATCTCTGATTCCCTCCTTCTACCTGTCTTTGTCTGTCTGTTTTCCTCCCTCTCTATTTCTGTCTCTCTCCTCTTACTCTCACTTGCTCTCTTTTGCTTTTTTGCCTCATGGATACCTGAGTAATGTTTCTCTGTCTCTCTTAAGTCACCTTAGGCAGTACTGTTTCATAACATACAGTACATTGGCAAGTGCCCCTGTCAAAAACTCACTAAACCCAGATGACAATAATTAAAATCCCATGCTGCCTGGGAAGTACTCATTTACAGTTATTTACCTCTTAGTGGATACATGCCACAGTCATTTCTAGGTCAGGACACACTGATGTACCCGATCCCCATCTTTGAAATGTGCGCCATTGACTTCAACAGTGAAATGACGCGCTTACTTCCTCATTACTGAAGACCAAAGAGCAACGTGTGTTCATTTTTCAGTCATTTCTGAATGTTGTGTGTGGATAATTAGATAAACCAAGAAAACATTTCAATAGGGAAAGACAGCCAATCTTTGTTGACGTGTTGTGATGTCCCAGGCCTTGCGCTCAAATGCTAGTAACTCTCTTCCTTTAATTACTCATCTCAAACCTGCCCAGAGAGGAAGGCTTCACAGGTAGTTCTTTGGAGGCAAGCAATAAAGGAACAAACTCCATGGCACAACCGGCCTCATGCTTCATTGTTTCATGGACTTTTCTTTCTCACCATCCATTGAAATGGGCCTATAGCCACTCGTCTCACTCCGGCCACATGTTCCCAAGGGATGCACAATCACTGCCAGGATTTGAGTCACTGTTGTCTCAAGCACCCAGAAGAGAAGCACCGAGAGAAAGAAGTATGTCCCCTCCCCAGCGTGCCCTCAAAACTGAAGTCCCTGTAGCAGACGGCATACTGGGCGTACAAGCCATGAGAAAACCCTCGTCTCGTACCCTTCCTCTAGTACGTCACTTTCACTTGTTGGGTTTTTTCATTTCGTTCTTCACGTTGCATGACACCATCTGGCTAATGCTTTTAAGCAAATTTCCAGACCTTAAAGACTGACTCCAGATTGCTTAGCCCTGACTGCTTCTGGTCGTGGACCCTGAGAGAATGAATAGACATTCAAGTTGACCTGAATTCTGCTTTCTAGAATGCCGAGGTCTCAGGCCAGGTGTTCTCTGGTAGCTGTACCAGGGTAAGGGTTCTTTTGAAGCAGTGGTTGCACAGCATCCTTCTGACATGGCTTCAAAACAAGTCTCCTTCTTCAGTCCTCTTGGGAGTCGCCTGTTGAAGAGCAAAGGGGAAAAGTCTTAGGGGGGAATTCCATATAAATGCAAAATGATGGTGCCAGACCAGCTGTTGTCCTTATGCCACATGTAAAACTTCTGAGTCCAGAGATTATACTCCATTTTTAACTGAATGGGACACTGGGAGTTCAACATACGCCTATCAGAAAAGATGATAGTCAATGTTATTGGGATCCACCAACCACTAACAAATAATCCATAGAATTACATGCAAACGAAACGCCAAGCCATAGAAAAACAGGATTTCATTCAATTGATGGAAGAATTTTTCACATATTGATTCGTGGGAGGGGCATTATGGCTTATGCTAACTAGAAAAACCTGTCTTATGGCCTGTCGTACATACATTGCACATCTGCCTGAACTATTAGAAAAACACAGAATGCCTTTATCAGAGTGTTTTCAACACCTACTTTCAAGATAAGGGCAAATGTCCCCCTTCTGATGATGCCCAGGCTGGTTCTCCTTGGAGGATGAGTTTCTCTTTCCAGACAGTGGGGTCATGCTGCCTAGCTGTGTACGTGCTAAACTTTCTCTTTTGAAACCTTGAAGTGACATACTCCATATCTGACGTTTGTTCCTTGTTATGAAAAGATATAAAACTGTGTTTCAGGCATTCCAACTGGAGCCAGATGGCCATGGTGGATGTGGTTTCAGACACGTTCCTGCACCACAGAGATCTTGGATTTCCTAAACTCTATCAAACTCCAGGACACCACCAGCCCTTCTAAAAGAAAGAAAGAAAAAAAAAACCTGCTAAAAGCCGCCAGCTGCAAACTTATGGCCTCAAGGTCTTCCCCTGTGAGTAGGCAAGGGTTTCAGACTCCAACCAATACTTACTTAACGACACCCTTACTTCTTGCCAGCTCCAATTATAATTCTTTAGAAATAACTCATGGAACTAAGTGCAACATTGCAGATTTTGCCTTTATAAGCCGCCTCCATTTTGTACTCCAGGAGAAGACAATTCAAGTGCTTCTGGAATCTGTGTCTTCCGGGGTCTAGTTTTCAGTTTGGTAAAAATAAACTCTCTTCTATTCTTACTGCAGTTGGTTGATTATTTCCATTGACACAATAGGAATTAACCACTTAAAACTGAAAACAAAACACAATAAAACAAACAACAAAAAAGAACCAAACCGACTCACAATCCCAAACTTGGTCTACTGGAAAATAAACATATTTTTATCAACTGAATTGAAAACATTTGAAAATTTATGTAGCATTCCATCCAATTACAGTACCAACTTTAAGACTTTTGGTAGAGAAGCCATTGATGGGCAACAGGGCTACCAACTTCCTTTTCCATTTCAAGAAAATGCCCAAGCCACTCTCAATCTTTTTCCCCAATTTATTCCTGAAACACAGCCCAATAAAATCTGTCACTGCAATCTTAATGGTCACTTATACCTTCGTTAACCCTGGAAGGGCATCAAGGCATCTGGATGATCCAACAACGAAGTCCAGATGCTGATGTATACTTACCGCTTGATGTGCTGAGGAATCCATGTTGGGAGAGCCACCTGGACCGCACAGAAACTGCTGGCCAATTGCTCAGTTCGTGGAAGCACAGGACTTATAAAAGTACAAGGATGTCTCACCCCATTTCAACAGCTTCCTACGGTAAACCCTCATTCAAAATTTATGACCTTGAAGGAATCCCACGAAGCAAGTGGAAATTAAATGAAAGGCAAGTTCAGAGGCTACCAGGTACTTCTGAAGCTGCCATCATCCTTTCGCCAGTACAGTTTTATTTCAGGGCTCTCTAGCTTTCACATACTCAAACAGTTTGCTTTCGGTTGCAGTCCATCACTCTGGGTTCCTCAGGGTTCGGTTTGGGTGTGTTCTTTCCAAAATGAAGAGGTTAGCTTCCTTGTGTATACTGCACATATCCCTCAGCATCTCCAGAAATCCACTTCATTCCATGCCTAAGTCACTTCCTTCATTTGAGGGTGAGATCATGATACTTCAAATACTAAGGGTGAATGGATAAGTCCAGGGTCTACCCACACGTCACGGTCTTGAGTCCCAACTTCTTGACAGCTTCCCGGGTGTAATCTGAAACCCACCCCATTACTCACATGCAACAACAGTCTGAAGAAAGGGGTAGACCACACTAGGGTAGGTAGCATGTTTAACAAGCAAGGGAACTTACTTCTGAAGCTTGTCTTGGGCAGCCACAAAACGATTAGGTTTCCCACCTGTATGCCAGAACCTTAAAAAAGGTTACATAGAGGCATTAAGGGTTCAGTCAGCTATACTGTCCAAAAGTGTCAACAACATCTTGCTATCTCAAAGTTGTGTCCTTGTTAAGCTTACTTCTTGGGGAAGCCAAGCAGAATGCACATTGCAAGGACAAGGCTCGGGGGGTGGTTTGAGGTGGTTCCATTACCTGGGTCCATCTCCCAGGTCAATCCAGGTCATGTTCTCTCCATGAATTCTAACAACACATGCCCAATATCACTGAATGCTTGGCTGAGGGTAGCCAGTCTCATACAAATACAATGTATTCTAAAGCAATGTTCCCTGACAAAATCCCCAAAAGGGAAATGAGACATAACTTTAATGGTTTAAGGGAAGGGAAACTAACCATCTTTAGCTGGTTACTCCTTCTCTGATCTGGGAATGTCAGAAAATATAGAAGTGCAGAAAAGGAAGGGCATGATACAAGTTGGAGAAGATAAAGACAATTCAAATAAAGTGGGAAGTACAATGATAGCCCCACAGCATCCAAGATAGACATCGTTATACATAATATGAAAACAAAACACAAAGCCGAAGTACCGATTTACATTTAAAAAATGGTGTGTTTAAAAAATAAGAAAAAAGGCGGCAGCAACTTAGATGATGGATGACACAGCTGTGTTTGAAAGGAATGATTTGGATGAAAAATACTACCATGCCAACATTTCAGTTTAGTTTGGTCTCGTGACAATTCAAAAATTAAAAAAAAATACACAAATTACCAACTTTACTGTATTCTTTTCCCACCCAGGTTTATGAAACTCAGAAATGTGGACTAGATGAAGACAATTAAGCCTATTTAGAATTGGGAATGAGAATAACTATACCAGCAATTCATTAAAACCAATTAGGTTAAAATAATGCTGATGTGAGTGTGTTTACATGTGTGTTTGTGTTTATGTACGTTTGGGAGAATGGCCACTGGCTCTACATAACCAAAACATCATATTTTAACTCCACATACTGTTTGGTGGAAGCACGGGATTCCTCCCAAATAGGAGTTTGCTCTCCACCCTCAGATGCAGCTAGGGCTTGTTGAGAACTGCCTTACAGCACAAGCGGTTGCCTGAGGAGGCCTCCAGCGTGGGCCCAACGACTTTCAGAAGGAGGCCCTCAACTGTAGCATCTGTGAAAGCATAAAACCCCCAACCTGGTCCAGGATCTGTGTCTTAGGTTAGGGCTCCTCCATTCTGGCTACTACATGTTTTTGTTTGTTTCTCTGTCCACTCTAAAGATGGTCATCAGCTGGTACCATGGATGGCTGCCACCGGGACCAGAGCTGTCTTCAAGTCTCAGGAGAATGTCTTGAAGACACCCAGATTCTGGTCCCTTGTTCTCAGGTGCCAGAGATCGGAGGGTGATGGGACCATCTTGATGGATCAGGACAGTCTTTCTCGAGAAGGTGGAAGTTTTTGCGGATAAAATTCCCTGAAGCTTCTGATTAGATAGCTGCTCTCGCCAAAGCACTGGCCGCCAGACCTCTACCAGCTCCCAACTGGACAACTCAGGTGGTAGGCTGCTTGTGAGAGTGGAGGCCTTTTTTCTGGCAGTGCCACGTGGCTTGCGGGATCTTAGTTCCCCGACCAAAGATCAAACCCACCCAGGCTCCCTGCAGTGGCAGCATGCAGTCCCAACCACTGGACCACCAGGGAAGTCCCAGAGCAGAGGCTTTGATATGCACAGCATCCAGGGTATCCCGAGAGAACGCAGATGTACTTCCACACAGGCCACGAGATGATGGTGTGGGCTCCAATGCCCATGCCTGGGCTCCTCTACAGCGGGCAGCACTGGACACACAAGGGGCTAAGCCACAGCCCTTAGCTCTGTCTACAGTCTGTAGAAGTCCTGCCAACAAAGGATCTGAATGTTTCCAGCCACCCTGATGCAGTCTTCCTCTCACTATATTGAAAGACACAATCCTTTCCACAAGGAGTCCCTTTCCAAATCTCAAGCCCCATTTGTCCTGAGGCTACTGTGTTCAGGCTCTTTTTCCAGAAGCGCTATCCCACTGTGTGTGGCCATTGTAACAGATTCTTCCTGTCAAATGAAAATAGAGGTAGATCTGTACATATAGATAAGGGAAACCGGAAAGATGGGACAAGTAAGAATGGACCAAACCACAACCAAGAAGTCACACTGAGTTCAAAGATATATCTGTTGAATCAGTGGAATGTCACACACAATCTGAAAATCGAAGGCACACTTTTCAAAGGAATGCAGCAGGTCCTGTTGATGGAAGACCATCAAGAGCCTCAGAACATAGACTTTTTTCAAAATCCACATGGAAAAAGTACAGGTACGTATACAGGCCCATACATACAAACATGCTAAAATGATGGAAAGAGCAAAGTTCCTATCCTTTCCTGAGTCACGGGTTAGAGATGCTATTGTACCTTTCCCCGCCATTTTTTATATTGCAAATGTTCCCGGGGCAAATAATATGCAAAGTCTCCACTGTATGAAGGACTGAAGCTTTGAAGCAATCATCGCTAGTTAGAGGCTTAAGTTGCTTCCAGTTGCCAGAGCCGACATTCACAGCCATGATAAGAGCTCACGTTCCTGGACCCACGTTTGAGCCATGTCACATCCCCTCCTCTTCTATACACCAAGCACACTTCAGATATACCTTCCCATCTTGCCAGGAAGGTAACGTGTGTGAATGAGTCCTTCTTCTACCTAATCTCCTTGACTTGTTTCAACTCCAGTTCAGGGATGGTGCAGACAGAAGAGTTGGGTCACATTTGTCATTAAAATGCTAGATTTCCTTAAGGCTTCAGGAAGGGTGCCCCTCCTGGTGTCCATGCTTCCTAAGAGTTTGTGTGGAGCTGGGCAACACTCACTGAGGCAACGAAGTGCCACCAATAGGACAGAGGGTTTCAAGTCAAGGATGGGTCTTCTTGCCTACGTGCTGCTCCCGAACACTAAGGGCTGCTTGTTCCTTCTTTTTATCATTATGGCCCTGCCTCCCAGGAAAGAAGGCCTGGAAGGGGCTCGGGAGAAGGTTTCCTTCCTCCTCCTAAGTCTGAGGCCCTGGTGAGCTTGGGAGCATGTCAAGAAGAGCCTGAAATTCTTTCCTTGCTGAGGGCTGCTTCCGGGATTCCCGGTGGTTCCTCTCCCCGTGCATCTGCCTTCAGGAAAGGCTGCGCCTTGTCCTGAATGTCTGAGGCTGACAAGAGTCCATCTAAGAGGCTTGATGAGCTTCCAAGTGCTGGGTGCTGATCCAGCGGAGGAGATGTCTCTTCACCAGAGTGCCTGCTGTGGCCAGACGTGTGTCTCAGCCTGTGCAGGCTGCAGAATCCTCCATTCCTGAGGCTCCCATCTGGAGATGACAACGTGGGTCCCCTAGCGCCACCACTGCATCGTTTGGGATACGCATAGCCAAGCCAGATCCTGCAGGTGCGGCTGAGGATTGCCAAGGTCAGGCTGAGGGCAGTCTTGGAGGGGGAGTGCGGCCAGGCCAGTGTGCAGGTTGTTCTCCTGGCATGTTCCCTGGGACGGAGGCCAGAGAGCTGTGTGAACAGGTGGAGACCCAGTCCCGGATTTGGTCCTGCTTAGGAGTGACTTGCAACTGCTCCCAGAGGTTCAGCTTCTCTCTTCCCTGCATAGCAGAGTGGGCTGCACCACCACGGGCCTCAGTGACGAGCCCCCCTGCCCCTAGCACCACCACGGGCCTCAATGACGAGCCCCCCTGCCCCTAGCACCACCACGGGCCTCAGTGACGAGCCCCCCTGCCCCTAGCACCACCACGGGCCTCAGTGACGAGCCCCCCTGCCCCTAGCACCACCACGGGCCTCAGTGACGAGCCCCCCTGCCCCTAGCACCACCACGGGCCTCAATGACGAGCCCCCCTGCCCCTAGCACCACCACGGGCCTCAATGACGAGCCCCCCTGCCCCTAGCACCACCACGGGCCTCAATGACGAGCCCCCCTGCCCCTAGCACCACCACGGGCCTCAGTGACGAGCCCCCCTGCCCCTAGCACCACCACGGGCCTCAGTGACGAGCCCCCCTGCCCCTAGCACCACCACGGGCCTCAATGACGAGCCCCCCTGCCCCTAGCACCACCACGGGCCTCAATGACGAGCCCCCCTGCCCCTAGCACCACCACGGGCCTCAATGACGAGCCCCCCTGCCCCTAGCACCACCACGGACCTCAATGACGAGCCCCCCTGCCCCTAGCACCACCACGGGCCTCAATGACGAGCCCCCCTGCCCCTAGCACCACCACGGGCCTCAGTGACGAGCCCCCATGCCCCTAGCACCACCACGGGCCTCAATGACGAGCCCCCCTGCCCCTAGAGGGAACACGAGGAACAAAGAACATGGGGGAGAGAAAAGGAGCTGCTGTGGCCAAGGACTGGATGCTCTCAAGCAGACTGGAGGGAGGAAAATGATGAGAGCTACTGTGGGCAGTGGACAGGTGGCTCTGGCCCCACGAAACAGTCAGAGCTAGTCCGGCACTGGGGCCTTCTGCCAGTACCTTCACGGGCCCACCTCTGCTCTGCTCTGGGTGCAGAGCTCTTCAGTTCTGAAACCACATCTAGGGAAGAAGGAAGGCAGGCACATCAGAAGTAAGACATTCCAGATCGATTTGCCCCGATCTGTCTGGCAGAGGGCAGTTTCGGTTAGGCCTAATCTCAGGGGAATTTGATCTAGACCTGCAACCTGGGCCTTGGAAATGAGGGGTACGTCATGTCAACACTGGACACCTGGCTTCCAGCAGATCCCTTATTGATTGGCTAGAATGTCAGGCCCTTCACACACGGCCCAGCACCTCTATTGCCCTCTCCTCTTCTGGAAATGGACGCCTTCAGATCAGGCCCCTAGGAGTCCAGTGGGGAATAGTTAGAGATTTGCGTGCACTTCCTTATACACTAGGCTCTAAGTCCTCAGCTATACAGGCATTGCTCCAAATCTTTCCCATATCTGTCAGTGCCTGGGATCCAAATGAAAAGTCACCTTTCCTGGATGGCATGCTTTTCCTGGATCAGGCGTGAGTTGACATACATGGCTCCAGTCCCTATGTCCACTAGCCCATCTCTTATGGACAGGGATCCAGGGCCAGGTAGGTACCGAGTCCAGATGAAAATCACCTGGGTGTAGATTCAACGCCCAACTTTCTGGGCTGGATCAAGAAAGGGGCTCTCCTGATCAGGTTGAGGTTCCTCCCAATCCATGGTGAACAGATGCAAGCCACTTGAAGCACAGCCATAGGTTCTTGATTCAAATGTGAGTCTTTCAGAGACTCTGTCTCCATATACCTATGGATCTGCTTCCTGACTCCTATATTCAAAAACACCGTGTCAATAACGTATGGAGACCAACAATTCGCACACGGGCAACAGTCCCTCCCCCCACTTGAGGATAATGTCAAAGACCCTACATCATTAAGGCATCCTTCCAAGAGGGAAGGGAGGCTGGGTGGGTTGAGGGCAGGCTCTGCACAGGTCCAAGGGCCTTGAGGCCCAAGATGCCATACGGACAAACGTGCTGCCACACACAGTTCAGCGCCTCCACTTTTATAACCAAGACATCTCTCAGGCAATATAACAGCACTGCTAAGCCTGAACAGCAGTGATGCTATTTCCTACAAAGAGAGAGCAAGGCTCACTTCTCCCGCTTTTGTCCTGCCACTCTTTCTACGTGTATATGCACTGCTGCCAATTTGATTTTGAAACTCTTACCTTGGAAGGACTCTCACTTGCAATGCCCGGCCTTTCCCACCCACAGCTCTGCCCTCAATCAGCGGGATAACCACCCCTAGAGCCTACATGTATCCAGCACCCTCTCAGGGGTTAACGACCCTTCCACACGGGACAAATCATGTTCCACTCACTGAGAACTTACCTGGATTTGAGATTCTGGAATTCCTGTTTGACAAGCCAATTCTTCTCTGGTTGCAATGCCAGGAAACCAGTTCTTCTTGAAGGCCTGCACAAGGATACCTGTTTGAGACGGAGAGGTGAATGTCCACTTTCTCCTGGCCCCTTTATGGAAGCATTCTGAAGAACGAATAAAGAAGAGATTTAGGCCAGTTGCACATTCAGTGCAGATACAATGCGTGATACACGTGGAATATAATATCGTTTATATGTAATTTATCGTATACATATATACGTAGGTATATACATATATATTTTTTCTCACCACCTTTCTCCCCACTGAGTGCTCAGAAGTACTCACCCAACAACCCTAGCTCAGCAGCCCTAGGATAAAGGTGCTGAGGTGGTGGAAGAGGGGAACTCTGACTTCTTCGCAGTTTCAGGACCAGAAGATTCAAAGACTTCCTGGCCGTGCATCATCACACCCTACAACCAGGGACACGATGCTCATATCTGCAACACTAATGGGGCAAGAACCAAATGACCATTGGTTTCCCTCCTAAGCATTCTTTGCCACACATTTATCATTCATATTCAGAGGTGATCCTGTTTCCAGGAGATCCTCTGAGGAAATGCACTTGGAAATGCTGGGTACTTACTTTGAATCCGAGGCTGAGGCTGTCGATGATGATTTAATTGCCCCCTTCTCTTAAGGTTTTCATGGACACCACCTGGCTCTGCCTTAGAGTTCTTCTTCATTGGTTCTGAAACCAATCCTAAGCACAAATAGGGAACCCACTGTCACTCAGGGCTTATGAACATACTTCCAAAGATCTCTTGCAGTGATTTACAAGAGGACAAACAAATAAGGAAGCAAACTAATGAAGACCCAGAATGGCCATCTGTCACCAGTGGAAATATGTGATTCAAAGGCAGTAGTCTACATAAAGAATAATGCTTTTACCTCTGAATAAGTGTGCAGAATTTCAGAAAATACATAATCTGCTATCAATAAAAGTAATCATTTCTCCTTTAGTCATCTTCATGGTATCCAAAGTAAAGACTCATGACAGGAGAAAATGCTTGCTTTCCCAAAGCCAGAATGAGCTCGTTAACACACCCTCTCTCTCCATCATCCTCTTCCGGTCAATAGTGCCAGTTTCTCTGTTGGCTTTTGTCTCTGTCTCCTTCTACCAGTTTTTGTCTATCTCTGTTTTTCTCCCTCTCAGCCTCTGTCTCTGTTTCTTTCTCTCACTCTCTTTTGCTTTTTGCCTCATCTTTCCTGTGGTCGATGCCTGAGTAATGTTTCTCTGCCTCTTCTTTTTTTAATTTTAAATTACTATTTCAAGAATATTTCTTTTTTATGTTTATTTTATTTATTTTTGGCTGCATCGGGTCTTAGTTGCGTCACGTGGGATCTCTCGTTGCGGCATGCAGGCTTCTGTCTAGTTGCGGCATGCAGGTTTTTCTCTTCTCTAGTTGTGGCGCACAGGCTCCAGGGAGCGTGGGCTCTGCAGTTTGTGGCACAGGGGCTCTCTAGCTGAGGCGCATGAGCTCAGCAGTTGTGGGTCACGGGCTTAGTTGCCCTGCAGCATGTGGGATCTTAGTTCCCTGACCAGGGATCGAACCCGTGTCCCCTGCATTGTACGGTGGATTCTTTACCACTGGACCACCAGGGAAGTCCCTCTCTGCCTCTCTTATGTCCGCATAAGCAGTACTGTTTTGTAACACACAATGCATTGGTAAGTACCCCTGTCAAAAATTCACTAAACCCGGACAACAGTAATTAAAATCCCACGCTGCCTGGGAAGTACTCATTTACAGTTACCTCAGTGGATACACGTCAGTCACGTCTAGGTCAGGAGACTGTTATGTACCTGATCCCCATCTTCGAAGCGTGTGCTGTTGTCTTCAACAGCGAAATGACAGGCTTGCTTCCCCATTACCAGAGACTGAAATGCAGTGCGTTTTTTTTGTTTTTGTTTTTTTCTTGGTCATTTCTGAATGTTTTGTGTGGAAATTCTAATAAATCTAGAAAAACCTTCAATAGAGGAAGACAACCAGTTTCTGTGGACTTGAGGTAACGTCCCAGGCACTGTGGTCAAATGCTAGCACCCTTTAATTATTCCTTGCAGACCTGACCAGAGATGAAGTGTTCGGCACAGGTAGTTCCTTGGAGAAAAGCAATAAAGGAACAAACCCATGGTACAACTAGCCTCATGCCTCACTGTTTCATGAACGTTCCTTTCTGACCATCCACTGGAATGAGCCTATAGCCACTCAGATAACTCTGGCCACATTTTCCCAAAGGATGCACCATCATTGCCAGGATATGAGTCAATGCTGTCTTGAGCACAAAAGGAACTGTCACTTAATCCTTGTCAACCTACTTGCAAAGGTTAACTAGTGATTCACAATTGAACTGTTACCAAATAAAGACTCACTGCCCTATAAGCATAAAATTCAATACTCCGCCACCAGCTTTTAAGCAAGAGCTTTAGGAGGACATGGAGATGGTGGAGTAGAAGGACATGGAGCTCACCTCCCCTCAACAAACACATCCAAAATACAACTACATGTGCAACAGTCCTCCCAGAACACCAACTGAAAGCTGGCAGAAGATCTCACGCAACCAAAGCTGCAAGAAAGATCCCCACATGACCAGGCAGGACTAAAGGAAAAAAAAGGGAATTGAGATAGGACCTGCACCCTTGGGAGGGAGCTGTGAAAGAGGAAAGTTTCCCTCACTCCGGGAAACTCCTCTGCCAGCTGGGATGGAGCTGCAGGGGTCTGAAATTTGCCTGAGAGGAATGTGCACGGGCTGGCTGGCTGGCTGGCTGCCAAGCAGGACAGAGAGGTACCAGTGCCGAAGGCTGCCACCTCGCTGCACTTCCCAGCCCGAGATGCATGCCTGCCGCTGTGCACAGCGGTTGGGTGCTGAAACTCAGGCTTCGTGGACAGACAAGGGGAGAGGACTTGGTTTGGCTTGCGGAGACAGCCCAAAGGGCCTGGAGTGTGGACCAGGCTGCAACTGGGGGTGCGCGTGGGATGGAGCCCTGGGCCGCCACAGAAGCCCCATTATCAATGTGAAGGGCAGGGCATAGGTCAGCCATAGAAGCCTCACTGTCACCGTGCTCACAGTGGGGCATGGCTCCGGCCGTTGCAGACCTTACGAGCGTGCACACACTGGGGTTGACTTCGAGCCAACTGTTGGTGCTCCCAAATCGGGGGGCAGCTTCAGGGGGCTTTGAAAGCTCGTGGCCTCAGCAGACTCGGGAAACTTGGGCTTTGCAAGCATGCACATGCCGCAAGCAGGAGGGGCTGGTGCATGAGCCAATCATCGGTGCTCCCACAGCAGAGATGGGTCTGACTTTGTGGGCAGGCACAGTGGGTTGCGGGTAGTGTCACAGAGTCACACATTCCAGCGGACAGCTCCTGGGGAGGAAATCCTTTCCCAGAGGGAGCGTTCCAGTCCCACCTACCTCACAATGCAGTTTAGGACAAGACCTGTGGGTTTCTACTCCAACAAATGGGGAGCAGACCCTGCCCCCAACAGGGCTGTGACAACCACAGAGCAAAAAGGAGGCCCCACCCAACATCCAGTGCAGGCTCTGGTCACCACAACACCAAACACACCCCCTATCATGGGGACAAATACCAGCACACCCTGGGGAAAGATGTGGCAGGTATCCATACCAAATACAGCCCTTGCACCAAAAATACTGGACTGTACCCACCAGTGGGCAGGCACTGACCCTTCCCGCTAAGAAGCTTGTACTGGCCTCTAGACCAGCCTCACCCACCGGGGAACAGACACCGGAAGCAGCAAACTAGAATCCTGCAGCCTACGGACCGAGCCTGCCAACAGCAAG
Organism: Phocoena phocoena; assembly: GCF_963924675.1. NCBI lineage: Eukaryota > Metazoa > Chordata > Mammalia > Artiodactyla > Phocoenidae > Phocoena > Phocoena phocoena. The sequence goes on along the minus strand of NC_089234.1, from coordinate 73,955,626 downwards.
CTAGACCCTACCCTGGGACCAGCTGGGCCCTGGCCCTGCCCACTAGCAGGCCAAAGCAACCTTCAGTACACCCTGGACCCCTACCCAACTGCGTCAGGAACTGCCCCTTCCCCACAACCAACGATCTGAAACCAGATCTGGGATCCCTGGGCCCTGCGGCCTAACTTCAGGAACCAGCTCTGCCTGCCAAGAGTCTGGCACTAATTCCAGGATCTGGCTTCACATGCCAATAGGTGAGCAATGGCCCCAGAGTCTTTGGGACCCTGACTCCGCCTACCATTGAGCCACCACTAGCCCCAAGGCCACCTAGGGTTCTGCAGCCAGCTGCCTTGTGACCAGGTCCCGCTAAACAGCAGCCAGCAGCATCCACAAAAGGCAGGGTCTGGCAACCAACCAGACTAGGGGACAACCAAGCCTACCAGATCACCCACAGAGTCAGCTCACCACAACAGAAGGACCCACACAGCCTTCTGGGGGGAACCCTTAGTGCATACAGCTTGGGTGACAAGAGAGGAGTGCACTTCTGTGACGTATAGGACATCTCCTACAGAAGGCCACTTCCCCAAGGTTGAGAAATATAACTAACCTATCACATAATACATAAAAAGAGTAACTTAGACAAAATGAGGTGGCAGAGGAATACGTTTCAGGCTAAGGAACAAGACAAAACCCCAGAAAAACAACTAAGTGAAGTGGAGATAGGCAATCAACCTGAAAAAGAGATCACAGTAATGATTGTAAAAATGATCAAAGAACTCAGGAGAAGAATGGATGCACAGAGCGAGAAGTTAGAAGTTGTTAACAAAGAGTAAGAAAATATAAAGAACAATCAAACAGAAATGAAGAATACAATAAGTGAAATGAAAAATACACGAGAAGGAATAAATAGTACACTAAATGATACAGATGAACAGATCAGTGAGCTGGAAGACAGAGTAGTGGAAATCACTGGCACCGAACAGAAAAAAGAAAAAAGAATTAAAAGAAACGAGGACAGTTTAAGAGACCTCTGGGACAACAACAAGTGCTCTATTATTTGCATTATAGGGGTCCCAGGAGGAGAAGAGAGAGAGAAAGGGCATGAGAAAATATCTGAAGAGATAATAGCTGAAAATTTCCCCAACCTGGGAAAGGAAACAGTCACCCAACTCCAGGAAGAGCAGAGAGTCCCAGGCAGGATAAATCCAAAGAACACACCAAGATACACTGTAATCAAAATGACAAAAATTAAAGAGAGAATATTAAAAGAAACAAGGGAAAAGCAACAAATAACATACAAGGGAACCCCCATAAGGCTATCAGCTGATCTTTCAGCAGAAACTCAGGGAGTAGCATGATATATTTAAAGTGATGAAAGGAGAAAACCTACAACCAAGACTGCACTACTTAGCAAGGCTCTCATTCAGATTTGAAGGAGAAATCAAAAGCTTTACAGATAAGCAAAAGCTGAAAAAAAGCAGCACCACCAAACCAGCTTCACAAAAAATGTTAAAGGAACTTCTCTAAGTGAAAAAGAAAAGGGCATAGCTAGAAACAAGAAAATTATGAAATAAAAAAGCTCACTGGTAAAGGCAAACATACAGTAATGGTATGGAATCATCCACACACAAAGCTAATAGGGAGTTTCAAAGACAAAAGTAGTAAAATCACCTGTATCCACAATAAGCAGTTAAGGGATACACAAAACAGATGTAAACTATGATATGAAACTATAATCATGAGTGGAGAAGAATACAAATGCAGGATTTCAAAAATGCATTTGGGGGCTTCCCTGGTGGCACAGTGGTTAAGAATCCACCTGCCAATGCAGAGGACACATGTTCGAGCCCTGGTCCGGGCAGATCCCACATGCTGTGGAGCAACTAAGCCTGTGCACCACAACTACTGAGCCTGAGCTCTAGAGCTCATAAGCCACAATTACTGAAGCCTGTGTGCCACAACTACCGAAGCCCGTGTGCCACAACTACCAAAGCCCATGTGCCTAGAGCCCATGCTCTGCAACAAGAGAAGCCACCGCAATGAGAAGCCCACGCACCGCAATGAAGAGTAACCCCTGCTCACCACAACTAGAGAAAGCCCGTGCGCAGCAACAAGACCCAACACAGCCATAAATAAATAAATTTACTTATTTTTTAAAAATGCATTTGAAATGAAGAGATCAGCAACTTAAAAAAATCACAGATATATTTATACATATACTTGTACATACATATATATGTGTGTCTATATATATATATATACACAAACTGCTCTACAAACACCTCACGGTAATCACAAGCCAAAAATCTATAATAGATATACACACAAGAAAGAAAAAGGAATCCAATCAAAATATTAATGATAGTCATCAAATCACAAGAGAAAAGAACAAAAGAGGAAAAAAGACCTACAAAAACAAATCCAAAACAATTAACAAAGTAGCAATAAATACATATATTGGTAATTACCTTAAGTGTAAATGGACAAAATGCTCCAACCAAAAAACAAAGTGGCTGAATGGATACAAAAACATGACCCATAAATATGCTGCCTACAAAAGACTCACTTCAGCTCTACAGACAGGTACTGACTGAAAGTGAGGGGATGGAAAAAGGTATTCCATGCAAGAGAAATCAAAAGTAAACAAATAGCAATACTTGTATCAGACAAAATAGACTTTAAAGACAAGAGACACCACATAATGATGAAGGGAACGATCCAAGTAGATATAACAATTGTAAATATATATGCACCCAACATGGCAGCACCTCAATATATAAGGCAAATATTAACAGACATAAAAGGAGAAATCAACAGTAACACAATCAACAGTGTCTTTAGCACCCCACTTATGTGAATGGACAGATGGAAAAAGAAAATCAATATGGAAACATAGGTCTTAACAAATTAGACCAAATGGACTTAATTTATATATACAGAGAAAGAGAGCATTCCATTTGAAAACAGAATACATTCTTTTCAAGTGCACATGAAACAGTCTCAAGGATAGATTACATACTAGGCCACAAAACAAGCCTCAGTAAATTTAAGGAAATTGAAATTATATCAAGCATCTTCTCCAACCACAATGCTATGAGAAAAACATTTCCAAACTTTTTCAACTACAAGGAAAAAACTGCAAAAAACAAACACATGGAGGCTAAAAGATATGCTACTAAAAAACCAATGGGCCAATGAGGAAATAAAATACCTAGAGACCAATGAAGACAAAAACATGATAAACCAAAACCTATGGGATGCAGCAAAAGCAGTTCTAAGAGGGAAGTTTATAGCAATACAATCTTACCTCGGGAAACAAGAAAAATCTCAAGTGCCCTAACATTACACCTGAGGGAAATAGAGAAAGAAGAAACAAAACCTGAAGTTAATAAAAGGAAAGAAATCATAAAGATCAGAGCAGAAATAAATGAAATAAAACCTAAAACAACAGAAAAAAATAACTGAAACTAAAAGCTGGTTCTTTGAAAAGATAAACAAAATTGATAAACCTTTAGCCAGACTCATCAAGAAAAAAGGAGAAAGCCCAAATCAATAAAATCAGAAATGAAAAAGAAGTTACACCACAGAAATACAAAGGATCATAAGAGACTACTATAAACAACTACAGCCAATAAAATGGACAACCTAGAAAAATGGACAATTTCTTAGGAAGATACAATCCCCCAAGACTGAACTAGGAAGAAATAGAAAATATGGACAGACCAGTTACCAGTACTGAAATTGAATCAGTAATTTTAAAACTCCCAACAAACAAAAGTCCAGGACTAGATGGCTACACAGGTGAATTCTACTAAATATTTAGAGAAGAGTTAACACCTATCATTCTTTAACTATTCCAAAAAACAGCAGAGGAAGGAACATTTCCGAACTCATTCTATGAAGCCACCATCACCCTGATACCAAAACCAAAGATATCACAAAAAGAGAAAATTACAGACCAATATCACTGATGAACATAGATGAAAAAATCCTCAATGAAATACTAGAAAACTGAATCCAACAATACATTAAAAGGATGTAACTGAATCCCACACCATGATCAAGTGGGATTTATCTCAGGGATGCAAGAATTTTTTCAATATCCACAAATCAATCAATGTGATACACCACATTAACAAATTGAAGAATAAAAACCATATGATCATTTCAGTAGATGCAGAAAAAGTTTTTGACAAAAATCAACATCCATTTATGATGAAAATTCTGCAGAAAGTATACATAGAGGGAACATACCTCAACATAACAAAGGCCCTATATGACAGCACACACAGCTAACATCATACTCAACAGTGAAAAGCTGAAAGCATTCCCTCTAAGATCAGGAAAAAGAAAAGAAAGCCCATTCTCACCATATTTATTCAACAAAGTCTTGTAAGTCCTAGCCACAGCAATCACAAGAAATAGAAATAAAAGGATTCTGAATTGGAAAGGAAGAAGTAAAACTGTCACCATCTGCAGATGACATACTATACACAGAAAATCCTAAAGATGCAACCAATAAACTGCTAGAGCACAATGAATTCAGTAAAGTTGCAGGATACAAAACTAATGCACAGAAATCTGCTGCATTTCTATACACTAACAATGAAATATCAGAAAGAGAAATTGAGGAAACAATTCCATTTACCATCACATCAAAAAGAATAAAATACCTAGCCATAAACCTACCTAAGGAGGCAAAAGACCTGAACTCTGAGAACCCTAAGATGCTGATGTGAGTAACTGAAGATGACGCAAACTGATAGAAAGATATACCGTATTCTTTTTTTTTTTTGCAGTACACGGGCCTCTAACTGCCATGGCCTCTCCCACCACGGAGCACAGGCTCCGGACGTGCAGGCTCAGCAGCCATGGCCCACGGGCCCAGCCGCTCCACGGCATATGGGACCCTCCTGGACCGGGGCACGAACCCGTGTCCCCTGCATCGGAAGGCAGACCCTCAACCACTGAGCCAAAAGGGAAGCCCGATATACCGTATTCTTGGATTGGAAGAATCAATATTACAATGACCATACTACCCAAGGCAATCTACAGATTCAGTGCAATCCTTATCAAAATACCAATGGCATTTTTCACAGAACTAGAACAAAAATTTTTTTAATTTGTATGGAAGCAAGATCCTGAATAGCCAAAACAGTCTTGAGAAAGAACAGAGTTGGAAGAATCATGCTCCCTGACTTCAGTCTATACTATAGTGCTACAGTAATCAAAACAGTATGGTACTGGCACAAAAACAGACACATAGATCAAAGGAACAGGATAGAATACCCAGAAATAAACCCACACACTATGGTCACTTATCTGTGACAAAGGAGGCAAGAATATACAGTGGAGAAAAGACAGTCTCTTCAATAAGTGCTGCTGGGCTTCCCTGGTGGCGCAGTGGTTGAGAGTCCGCTTGCCGATGCAGGGGACACGGGTTTGTGCCCCGGTCTGGGAGGATCCTGCATGTCACGGAGCGGCTGGGCCCATGAGCCATGGTTGCTGGGCCTGCGTGTCCAGAGCCTGTGCTCCGCAAGGGGAGAGGCCACAGCAGTGAGAGGCCCGCGCACCACAAAAGTAAAGGAAATAAGTGGTGCTGAAAAAACAGGACAGCTACATGTAAAAGGATGAAATTAGAACATTCTCTAATACCATATACAAAAATAAACTCAAAATGGATTAAAGACGTAAATGTAAGACCAGATACTATAAAACTCTTAGAAGAGCTTCAAGATGGCAGAAGAGTAAGAGGTGGAGATCACCTTCCTCCCCACAAATACATCAGAAATACATCTACCTGCGGAACAACTCCTACAGAACACCTACTGAACGCTGGCAGAACACCTCAAACCTCCCAAAAGGCAAGAAACTCCACACGTACCCGCGTAGGGCAAAAAAAAAAAAAAAAAAAAAAACAGAGACAAAAGAATGGGGACAGGACCTGCACCAGTGGGAGGGAGCTTTGAAGGAGGAAAGGTTCCCATACACTAGGAAGCCCCTTCGTGGGCGGAGACTGCGGGGGGCGGAGGGGGGAAGCTTCAGGAGCCACGGAGGAGAGCGCACCAACAGGCGTGCAGAGGGCAAAGCAGAGAGATTCCCGCACAGAGATTCGGTGCCGACCAGCACTCACCAGCCCGAGAGGCTTGTCTGCTCACCTGCTGGGACGGGTGGGAGCTGGGAACTGAGGCTCGGACTTAGGAGGTTGGATCCAAAGTAGAGGACTGGGGTTGGCTGCATGAACACGGCCTGAAGGAACCAGTGGGCCACAGCTAGCAGGGAGGGAGTCCAAGAAAAAGTCTGGAGCTGCCGAAGAGACAAGAGACTTTTTCTTGCCTCTTTATTTCCCGGTTCACGAGGAGAGGGGATTAACAGCACCACTTAAAAGAGCTCCAGAGACAGGCGCGAGCCGCGGCTATCAGCGCGGACCCCAGAGACAGGCATGAGAAGCTAAGGCTGCTGCTGCAGCCACCAAGAAGCCTGTGTGCGAGCACAGGTCACTATCCACACCCCCACCTCCAGAGAGCCTGTGCAGCCCACCAATGCCAGGGTCCTGTGATCCAGGGACAACATCCCCGGGAGAGCGCACTGCATGCCTCAGGCTGATGCAAAGTCACGCCAGCCTCTGCCACCACAGGCTCGCCCCGCATCCATACCCCTCCTTCCCCCCCGGCCTGAGTGAGCCAGAGCCCCCGAAGCAGCTGCTCCTTTAACCCCGTCCTGTCTGAGAGAACAGATGCCCTCAGGTGACCTACACGCAGAGGCGGGTCCAAATCCAAAGCTGAACACCTGGAGCTGTGCGAACAAAGAAGAGAAAGGGAAATTTCTCCCAGCAGCCTCAGGAGCAGCAGATTAAATCTCCACAATCAACTTGATGTGCCCTGCATCTGTGGAATACCTGAATAGACAAAAAATCATCCCAAATTGAGGAGGTGGACTTTGGGAGCAATGATATATATATACATATTTCCCTTTTTCTCTTCTTGTGTGTATGTGATTGCTTCTGTAATTTTGTCTGTATAGCTTTGCTTTTACTATTTGTCCTAGGGTTCTGTCTTTCCGTTTTGTTTTGTTTTTCTTTTTTTAACCACTTAAAAAAGTTTTTTCTTAGTAATTTTTCTTTTAATAACCTTATTTTATTTTACTTTATTTTATCTTCTTCTTTCTTTCTTTTTCTCCCTTTTATTCTGAACCGTGTGAAGGACAGGCTCTTGGTGCTCCAGCCAGGTGTCAGGGCTGTGCCTCTGAGGTGGGAGAGCCAACTTCAGGACACTGGTCCACAAGAGACCTCCCAGCTCCACATAATATCAAACAGCGAAAATCTCCCAGATCTCCATCTCAACACCAAGACCCAGCTCCACTCAACGACCAGCAAGCTACAGTGCTGGACACCCTATGCCGAACAACTAGCAAGACAGGAACACAACCCCATCCATTATCACAGAGGCTGCCTAAAATCATAATAAGGCCAGACACCCCAAAACACACCACCAGACGTGGACCTGCGCACCAGAAAGACAAGATCCAGCCTCATCCACCAGAACACAGGCACTAGTCCCCGCCACCAGGAAGCCTACACAACCCACTGAACCAACCTTAGCAACCAACCAAAAACAATGGAAACTACAAACCTGCGGCCTGTGAAAGGGAGACCCCAAACACAGTAAGTTAAGCAAAATGAGAAGAAAGAAAAACACACAGCAGATGAAGGACCAAGGCATAAACCCACCAGACGTGACAAATGAAGAAGAAATAGGCAGTCGACCTGAAAAAGAGTTCAGAATAACGATAGTAAAGATAATCCAACATCTTGGAAACAGAATGGAGAAAATATAAGAAACGTTTAACAAGGACCTAGAAGAACTAAAGAGCAAACAAACAGTCATAAACAACACAATAAATGAAATTAAAAATTCTCTAGAAGAGATCAATAGCAGAACAACTGAGGCAGAAGAACAGATAAGTGACCTGGAAGATAAAATAGTGGAAATAACCACTGCAGAGCAGAATAAAGAAAAAAGAATGAAAAGAATTTAGGACAGTCACAGAGACCTCTGGGAAAACATTAAACACACCAACATTCAGATTATAGGGGTCCCAGAAGAAGAAGAGAAAAAGAAAGGGACTGAGAAAATATTTGAAGAGATTATAGTTGCAAACTTCCCTAATATGGGAAAGGAAATAGTTAATCAAGTCCAGGAAGCACAGAGAGTCCAATATAGGATAAATCCAAGGAGAAACATGCCAAGACATATATTAATGAAACTATCAAAAATTAAACACAAGGAACAAATATTAAAAGCAGCAAGGGAAAAACAACAAATAACACATAAGGGAATCCCCATAAGGTTAACAGCTGATCTTTCAGCAGAAACTCAGCAAGCCAGAAGGGGGTGGTAGGACATATTTAAAGTGATGAAGGAGAAAAGCCTACAACCAAGATTACTCTACCCAGCAAGGATTTCATTCAGATTTGACCGAGAAATTAAAAGCTTTACAGACAAGCAAAAGCTAAGAGAATTCAGCACCACCAAACCAGCTTCACAACAAATGCTAAAGGAACTTCTCTAGGCAGGAAACACAAGAGAAGGAAAAGACCTATAGTAATAAACCCAAGACAATTAAGAAAATGATAAAAGGAACATACATATCGATAATTACCTTAAATGTAAATGGATTAAATGCTCCAACCAAAAGACACTGACCGGCTGAATGGATACAAAAACAAGACCCGTATATATGCTGTCTACAAGAGACCCACTTGAGACCTAGGGACACATACAGATTGAAAGTGAGGGGATGGAAAAAGATATTCCATGCAAATGGAAATCAAAAGAAAGCTGGAGTAGCAATACTCATATCAGACAAAATAGACTTTAAAATAAACACTATTACAAGAGACAAAGAAGGACATGACATAATGATCAAGGGATGGATCCAAGAAGAAGATATAACAATTGTGAATATTTATGCACCCAACATAGGAGCACCTCAATATATAAGGCAAATACTAACAGCCACAAAAGGGGAAAAGGACAGAAACACAATCATAGTAGGGGACTTTAACACCCCACTTTCACCAATGGACAGATCATCCAAAATTTAAAAAGATGAACTTAATTGATATTTATAGGACATTCCATCCAAAAACAACAGAATACACATTCTTCTCAAGTGCTCATGGAATATTCTCCAGGATAGATCATATCTTGGGTCACAAATCAAGCCTTGGTAAATTTTAAAAACCTGAAATCTTATCAAGTACCATTTCCAACCACAACGCTATGAGACTAGATATCAATTACAGGAAAAAATCTGTAAGAAATACAAACACATGGAGGATAAATAGCACACTACTTAACAACCAACAGATCACTGAAGAAATCAAAAAGGAAATCAAAAAATACCTAGAAACAAATAACAATGAAAACACAACAACCTAAAACCTATGGGATGCAGCAAAAGCAGTTCTAAGAGGGAAGTTTATAGCAATACAATCCTACCTTAAGAAACAAGAAACATCTCAAATAAACAACCTAACCTTACACCTAAAGCAATTAGACAAAGAAGAACAATAAAAACCCCAAAGTTAGCAGAAGGAAACAAATCATAAAGATCAGATCAGAAATAAATGAAAAAGAAATGAAGGAAATAATAGCAAAGATCAATAAAACTAAAAACTGGTTCTTTGAGAAGTTAAACAAAATTGATAAACCATTAGCCAGACACATCAAGAAAAAAAGGGAGAAGACTCAAATTAATAGAATTAGAAATGAAAAAGCAGAAGTAACAACTGACACTGCAGAAATACAAAGGATCATGAGAGATTACTACAAGCAACTATATGCCAATAAAATGGACAACCTGGAAGAAATGGACAAATTCTTAGAAGTGCACAACCTTCCGAGACTTAACCAGTAAGAAATAGAAAATATGAACAGACCAATCACAAGCACTGAAATTGAAATTGTGATTAACTATCTTCCAACAAACAAACGCCCAGTACCAGATGGCTTCACAGGCGAATTCTATCAAACATTTAGAGGAACTAACACTTACCCTTCTCAAACTCTTCCAAAACACAGCAGAGGGAGGAACACTCCCAAACTCATTCTACGAGGCCACCATCACTCTGATACCAAAACCAGACAAAGATGTCACAAAAAAGAAAATTACAGGCCAATATCACTGATGAACATAGATGAAAAAATCCTCAACAAAATACTAGCAAACAGAATCCAACAGCACATTAAAAGGATCACACACCATGATCAAGTGGGGTTTATCCCAAGAATGCCAAGATTCTTCAATATACACAAATCAACGTGATAAAACATATTAACAAACTGATGGAGAAAAACCATAGGATCATCTCAGTAGGTGCAGAAAAAGCTTTCAACAACATTCAACACCCATTTATGATAAAAACCCTCCTGAAAGTAGGCATAGAGGGAACTTTGCTCAACATTATAAAGGCCATATATGACAAACCCACAGCCAACATCATCCTCCATGGTGAAAAACTGAAGCCATTTCCTCTAAGATCAGGAACAAGACAAGGTTGCCCACTCTCACCACTATTATTCAACATAGTTTTGCAAGTTTTAGCCACAGCAATCAGAGAAGAAAAAGAAATAAAAGAAATCCAAACTGGAAAAGAAGAAGTAAAGCTGTCACTGTTTGCAGATGACATGATACTATACATAGAGATTCCTAAAAATGCTACCAGAAAACTACTAGAGCTAATCAATGAATCTGGTAAAGTAGCAGGATACAAAATTAATGCACAGAAATTTCCTGCATTCCTATACACTAATGACGAAAAATCTGAAAATGAAATTAAGAAAACACTCTCATTTACCACTGCAACAAAAAGAATAAAATACCTAGGAATAAACCTACCTAAGGAGACAAAAGACCTGTATGCAGAAAATTAAAAGACACTGATAAAAGAAATTAAAGATGATACAAACAGATGGAGAGATATACCATGTTCTTGGATTGGAAGAATCAACACTGTGAAAATGACTCCACTACCCAGAGCAATCTACAGATTCAATGCAAACCCTATCAAACTACCACTAGCAGTTTTCACAGAACTAGAGCAAAAAATGTCACAATTTGTATGGAAACACAAAAGACCCCAAATAGCCAAAGCAATCTTGAGAAAGAAAAACGGAGCTGGAGGAAATCAGGCTCCCTGACATCAGAGTATACTACAAAGCTACAGTCATCAAGACAGTGTGGTATTGACACAAAAACAGAAATATAGATCAATGGAACAGGACAGAAAGCCCAGAGATAAACCCACGCACATATGGTCACCTTATCTTTGATAAAGGTGGCAAGAATATACAGTGGAAAAAAGACAGCCTCTTCAATAAGTGGTGCTGGGAAAACTGGACAGCTACATATAAAAGAATGAAATTAGAACATTCCCTAACACCATACACAAAAATAAACTCAAAATGGATTAAAGACCTAAATGTAAGACAGACACCATCAAACTCTTAGAGGAAAACATAGGCAGAACACTCTATGACATAAATCACAGCAAGATCCTTTTTGACCCACCTCCTAGAGAAATGGAAATAAAAATAAACAAATGGGACCGAATGAAACTTCAAAGCTTTTGCACAGCAAAGGAAACCATAAACAAGACGAAAAGACAACCCTCAGTATGGGAGGAAATATTTGCAAATGAAGCAACTGACAGTGGATTAATCTCCAAAACATACAAGGAACTCATGCAGCTCAATATCAAAAAAACAAACAACCCAATCCAAAAATAGGCAGAAGACCTAAACAAACATTTCTCCAAAGAAGATATACAGATTGCCAACAAACACATGAAAGAATGCTCAACATCATTAATCATTAGAGAAATGCAAATCAAAACTACAATGATGTATCATCTCACACCAGTCAGAATGGCCATCATCAAAAGACCTACAAACAATAAATGCTGATGAGGGTGTGGAGAAAATGGAACCCTCTTGCACTGTTGGTGGGAATGTAAATTGGTGCAGCCGCTACAGAGAACAGTCTGATGTTCCTTAAAAAACTAACAATAGAGTTACCATATGATCCAGCAATCCCAATGCTGGGCATGTATCTGGAAAAGATGAAAACTCTAATTAGAAAAGATACATTCACGCTATGTTCACAGCAGCAGTGTTCACAATAACCAAGACATGGAAGCAACCTAAATGTCTACTGACAGATGAATAGATAAATATGGGATATATATATATATATATATATATATATAAAATAGAATATTACTCAGCCATAAAAAGAATGAAATATTGCCATTTGCAGCAACATGGATGGACCCAGAGATTATTATATTAAGTGAAATAAGTCACACAGGAAGACCAGTATCATATACCACTTACATGTGGAAACTAAAAAAATAATACAAATGAACTTATTTACAAAACAGAAACAGACTCACAGCATAGAGAACGTATGGTTAGTAAAGGAGAAAGCAGGGGGCGGGGAGAGGGATAAATTAGGAGTATGGGATTAAAGATGCACACTATTACATATAAAATAAACCACAAGAAGTTACTGTATAGCACAGGGAACTGTACTCAATATCTTGCAATAAACCATAATGGAAAAGAATCTGAAGCTGTACACCTGAAACTAACACAATACTGTAAATCAAGTATAGTTAAATTCCTTGAAAAATGAAAAGTTTAATGTGAGGTCAACTGGTAGGGAGACAGGAGGCAAGCCTCCCAAATCTGTCTCCCTGATCCAGGGTTCGTGGAGAACTTTTAAGGGTTAGGGGAATTTCAAACTTGGAAGCTGACTGGCTATTCTTACATCAGTCCATATAAGCTACTCACGCTGCTAGAACATAGATTTTCCTTATTGAAGGCCTTTGCACATCTTAACGCTCCCATGGCAACACTCTTATTCTTTCAGTCCATAGACTAACTTGCGTAGAATTCATGGTTCTGGGGTCATCCAGACATGGGTTCCTGTCATGCACATGTGCAGTGCTATCTCTAATATAATTCAAGGTTTGATTATTCAAAACCCTATTTATGGAGGCAAATTCAGTTAAAGCTGGTGAATGTTTTATGTGCTACTTCAACTCTTTTTTTTTAATTTTTTGGTACATTCCTAAATCAAGGGAAATAGGGCAAGGACCATGCTAGATTCTTCCTTCTGATTAGGTGCGTGGATTTTTTAATAAGATAAATGACATTGCTTTTCATTGAATTGTAAATATTCGTGATTCCCACCTTGAACCCTTAAGTCTCAGACAATCATCTTGCCAGTGGGGGAGGGCTTTTTAAATACAGGAGATAGACAATAAGTACAAAATTTGGTGAATGAAAAGATTAACCCTAATATACTTAGAACTATGACTCCTAATTTTAACTGTCCTTCCAAAACAGACATTACTTTAGGAATCCATGAAAACATTTTATTGTAAACATTTTTAGCGATTCAATTGGCAATAATACTTAGTCTTAAGGAAGGGTCTCCTATATAACATTCCATAAGGGTTCAACTGGAGCTTGCTTCTAGGGGCTACTCTTAAATCTAAGCAGGGCAACTAGTAAGACATCCCTAGTTTAGTTGGTTTCTTGACATATTTTGGTGATTGACTTTACGGTATAATTTATTTCAGTCTTTCCCACAGCCCAAGGTCTCCATGAAGCATATAACTTCCATTGTATTCCGAGGGCCCCAGACACCAAGTTACCTTGGTTATGAAAGCTCCTAGGTTGTCACTTTGAACTGAAGGAGGCAACCCCAAATGAGGGATAATTTCTTTTAGTACGGACTGTTACCTCAGAAGCTTCTCTGTTCAGCATGGAAAGGTTTCGACCCATCCTTTGAAGTTGTCCACAATTACCAGCAAATACCTGTAATTTCCCACAGCTCTTAGCATAACAGTAAATGCTATTTACTAATCACCTCCTGGTTTTGTCCCTAAGGTCTGCACCCCTTTTATTATTGGGGGTGACCCGGTTTTAGGATTGTTTCTGAACAGATCAGTTTTGTGTTACCTTTTGGATGGTCCTTTGCATTTGTGAACCAACTATAAACATTTGTAGCCAGTGGCAGGTTGCATCCCTCCCGTTAATGGGTTCCTTGACGTAGGTAATTATTTTTTCCACTAAATGCTTGGGTGTAAGCACTAGTCTCTGTTCATTATAAATCCAGCCTTCTTTGATCGTTTGGTACTGATCAAAGTCTCAAGAGTCAGCATGATATCCCTATTTGTCTGCTCTCCCTAGATCTATTTCAGAATACTGGGGCTTAAACAGGTATTGATCCTGTTTAAGGGATCTTATAAGGGCTATAAGGGTACATCTTCTGGGCAGATGTATTTCTGCTTCCAGGACTTCCTGATGAGTTGCTACTGCATACCCAGCCTTTCAAAGTCTGTGGTCCATGAAGCTGCTCCCATCCATAAACGTGTCCTTAACTGTATATTCTAAAGGCTGATCAGTCAGGTCAGATGTATGAGAATAGATTTCTTCAATTATTCGTATGGTATGGAACACCTTATGGCAAGCTGCAGCCCAGCTTAATGGCTCAATGTCATTTCCTTTAAGAGCCTCATATAGATGTCTGGCCACGAGTCCAAAGTTAGGAATCGAAATATGACAAAATCCAGCCATTCCTAAGAATCCTCTCAATTGCCTTCTGGTGGTGTGTACAGTAACCCAAGCTAATACTTCCTTTGATCCAGCAATACGTTTCTTCATCCTTTTGCTAACTCAAGCCCTAGATATTTTACAATTGGTTGAGAAATTTACACTTCTCCCTTGGAGATTTTATATCCCTGGTCTGCCAGAAAGCTTAACGTGAGGATTGTATTTTTTCCTACAGCTTCCTTAGTTTTACGAGCAATTAGTGTATCATAGTAAGACTCCCTCATTTAATTGGAAATCCCTTAAGTCCTTGGCTAAGGGCTCCCCGAAGATGGTGGGGACACTCTTAAATCCTTGTAGAAGTACCATTCAACAATACTGTTGTTTTATATTAGTGTTTCAGTAGCACCATTTAAAGGCAAACAATTCCTGGGACTCAGGACTTAGGGGTATGTAGTAAACAGCATCTTAAGTCCCGAACTGTAAACCAGCAAAAGTCTCTAAATAAAGTTGTAAGCGAAGTGTAAGTATACACCACTGCATGTATATCCTCTACAATTTGGTTAATGGCTCTCAAATCCTGTACAGAACAATAATCTCTGGTCCCCAGTATTTGTACCAGCAGGACTGGAGTGTTATATGGGGACTGGCAAGGTCTGATTAATTGGCACTTGAGAAAGGTGGTTATCAGCGGCTTTATACCTTCCTTCACAAGCCTCTTTAAAGGGTATTGCTTTAAATTGGGAGCCTTGGTGCATGGATGGAGTTCTACTACTGGGTTAGCTGTCTTGGCTCTTCCTGGCCTACGTCAGTGCAAATATCCACTCTTACCTTTTGTAGAATTTCTTCAGGGACTTCTGGTTGAGGCTTGCCTCCCAATTGTGAAAGTGCAGCTTGGAGGGAATAGGCTTGATCTGGGAATTTTTTTTTTTTTTTTTTGGCGGTACGCGGGCCTCTTAACTGTTGTGGCCTCTCCCGTTGCAGAGCACAGCCTCCGGACGTGCAGGCTCAGCGGCCATGGCTCACGGGCCCAGCCGCTCCGCGGCATGTGGGATCTTCCCGGACAGGGGCACGAACCCGTGTGCCCTGCATCAGTAGGCGGACCCTCAACCACTGCGCCACCAGGGAAGCCCGATCTGGGAATATTTTAATGTCTACTTCTTCTGATAAAACTCATTTAATTTTGTTAGTAGATCTTGCCCCAAGAAGAGAATAGAACATTCAGTCACATACAGAAAGCTGTACTTTAAATATGTTTTTTTCTCACTTATATAGATCAGGGATAGAAAATGGGGAGTTCACACATATAAATCCCCTGGGGGGACTTCGGTCATCTAGACCTTCGGGAACCTGTCTCAGCAGATACAGCCCTGCCTGAAGCAGAGTACCCCCTGGGCTGAACTGAGTACCCTGCCAGGTACGGGGAGAGGAGACCAATCCCTTCTGACTAGCTGGTAAGGAAGGGGCTAGGGCTAGACCTGTGGCTCTAGGAGCACTGCTGGCGGAAGCCTCCGCAGGGCTCGCAGAGATTCCCCCTTCATACAGCAGGGGAACCGCAGCAGACACCAAAGGAGCCAAACATTGTGGTGACCCTGAGGCTCTGCTGCAGGCAAGACAGGCTTTTTCTGAGGGCCTCCCCTGTACCTGCTGAACAGGGTACAAAATAACCCAGAAAAGCCAAGTCGAGGTCAAACGTTGTGAGCCCACTCCTTGTTCCTGACGACTCTTGATCTGAGGAAAGCTGATGATCACAGTGCAAGGCAGAGCTGACAGGAGGACAGCCAAGAGTTCTCCATCTGGGAGTCTATCCTCCTTAGTGAAGTCAGCACTCTGCAGTTGGCTGACTGGATTCCCTCCAGTGAGCGCTCACAATAGTTTACTTCTCAGCCAACAAGAACACGGAAGAGCCTGGAACAAGTGCCTTTAGCAAATGCCTGCCACCTCTTCCCAGGCTTCATGGATTGGGCCCAACGTCAACAGCAGTCCCATCAGAAACTCAGGGCTGTGTGATGCAGCAATGTTGGCTGCACCTGGAAAATCCTTGCGTTCATGAAAAATGAAAGAACCGTGGTTTACCAATTGTTGGCTCAGAATACACTTTCCTTTATAGGAAGCACCTGGGCACACTAGAAGCTTGCCCCCCTCAACTAGTCTCCACCTTAGTGCCGGTTCTGAGGGGTTAGCCTGCCCCTCTGAGAATGGGGAGAGAGATGGGGGAGAGAAAACATGAAAGCAAGTAACTCCTAAGTCAAAGGCTTAGTTAGTATCCCAGGTTTAAAACCCAAGAACTGAAAACAGTCTATGGATTGCTAATCTCTAGAAAATATCTTTCCCTCAGCTCCCCCCCCAAAAAAGCAAAGGGAAATCAATACAACCTCAAGAGGCGTGAGAAAGCAAGAGTCTTAGGATTTAGGAACCAATTCCGTCTCCTAGTTTGGTTTCTGGAAAGAAGCAAGCAAATGCAGTAGCAACTATCCACGATGTGGCTGTAAGAATTCCCTGGAGAAGCCACTGCAGAAGATGGACAGTCTCAGTGATGACCAGTTTGGATGTGAGGGTTCACTTAGGGAACACTGCGTAGCTTTCCATTAGAGATGATTGTCAAGCACTGTAGCCTGAAAGTCACACATGCTACCCAGCTAACCAAGGAATCTGTCCAAGGCTGTAGCCAATCTGGTCAGAGGTTCCTAAGAATTGCCCCCACCCCATGTGCTGAAGGCAGGCTTGCCTATTACAGAGAAGCCTATGAAAGTCCAGGCTCTGTGTCACGCATCACCTTGAAAAGTTTACTGGATGAGGAGGAGGGTAGAAGAGGTGACTGTACCACCTTGAAGAAATGCAAGTGAGGAGCCTGTTTTAGACACATCTGAGCTGAATTTGAGGAGGAATTCAAGAATATACAGGGTGAAATACCGAAGCCCTCACTTCCTCTCTGAGCATGTACAGGTATAATCTTCCTGGTAGATGACTAAAACATTTTATCTCCCCAGCAGAGATCACAGACAAGTTAATCTAGATGTCTGGGCAACTTCCATGTAGAACTATTCATCCCAAGGCCTCCATATGGCCCATGGCCTCTAGCACCACCACCGATTTCTTCCTCCTGGTAAATCTGTTACACACACACACACACACACACACACACACACTTAAGAGCAATTCAATGCTAACTCCCTGTTAGTGTGGCTCATGCAAAAGAAGATTAAAACTCTCAGTGAGGAAAACCCCAAAATGTATAAAATTCCTTTAACCCAGGCATGGGGTATGTTCTGGGGTGGAGAATTTTCCTGCTTTACACTCCTTCCTTTCTCCTTTCTCCTCTCACCCCAACGAGGTAATCAGGGCTGGTTCTATTAAGGATGCACACCTGGGGGCTTCCCTAGTGGCGCAGTGGTTGAGAGTCCGCCTGCCAATGCAGGGGACACGGGTTCGTGCCCCGGTCCGGGAAGATCCCACATGCTGCGCAGCGGCTGGGCCCGTGAGCCATGGCCGCTGAGCCTGCGCGTCCGGAGCCTGTGCTCCGCAACGGGAGAGGCCACAGCACTGAGAGGCCAGCGTACCGCAAAAAAAAAAAAAAAAAAAAAAAAAAGGATGCACACCTGTATCAATACCGCCAGGAAATTACATTAGGCCCAGGTGAAACACCCTGACACTTCCTTCAGGCAACATTTCTAGTCAGGGAGCAGTGTAATTAATCTCCTGAGTCAGAGGACCCTCACTGATATCAGGTTTAATAAAGTTTTGCTACAATCATCCAAGAACAAACCTCTATGAACTAATCCTAACAAATAAAACAGTTAGACACAGAAAAACATGGACAAAGAAATCCAAGATGCTAGGACTTCAACCCAGGCTGCAAGACTCTAACCCAATCTTTTGAGAACCTCACTGGCTGTAACCTTTCATCTTGTCTCCCTACGGTGGGACTCCATCCCCAGTCCTAGCCTTGGGACTCTAACCCTAGTCTCAGAACTCTAACTTGACAGAAATCTCCCCAGGGTAAGACTCTAACCCACAATCCTGATGACGTTATTAGACAATTTAGGTACAGGAGCATTTTAACAACGTTACTCACCCAAAAGGCGTCTGGTCCAGGAGCCGTTTCTTTTCTAAAAAAAATGAAGTAGTGCTGAGGAGCCTGAAGAGCCATGGCTGGGAAGCAGGAACCCCACAGCTGACCCTCTAGACAAATTTGGTCTAGAGAGCCGGTCAAGGATGGTGGCAAGAGCGCGTACATGCTCTACCAGGAGCTAAAGTGCCTCAGGCACTGTAGAAAACTCTGTGTTACCCAAATTGTTACCTAGCAAGGGCTCCCTACTGGACACACGTAGAAGCCGACACTATGGCACTGGCTTTTGGAAAAGAAGAGCTTTACTGCGAGGTTAACCTGCAAGGCTCTCAAATTTGCCTCCCTGATCCCGCGTCTGGGGCAATTTGTAAAGGGTTAGGGGAATTTCAAAGTTGTAAGCTCATTGGCTAGTCTTGAATCAGTCCATATAAGCTACTCCTGCTGCTGGAAGCCAGATTTTCCTTATTGAATGGCTTCTCAACTAAGGGGCTCAGGTGGCAACATTTCTATTCCTTGAGTTCTGCAGACCGAGATTCTTAGTTCCAGGGTCATCCTGGAGATATGGGTTCCCAGTTTGCACACGCGCAGTGTTGTTTCTGTAAAATGCCTCAAGGTTTGAATAATCAACAACCTATTTAAGGAGACAAAACCAGTTTAAGCTGGTGCTGTTTCAATTTGATTGATCAAAAATCTAAGGAGGCAAAAGCAGTTTAATCTAGTCAATGTTTTACTTGCTGTTTCAGAACAAACAACTGAAAACCCAGAATTGGCTGTCTGCCCCCTGTGGAATTATTTATGATTCAAAGGTACTGTATTGTACTAAGAAATCCTTGTTGCTTATCTATTTTATGTAGTTTGTATCTGTTAATCCCATACTCCCAATTTGTCCCTCCCTCCATCTCCCCTTCAGTAACCATGTTTTCTATGTCTGTGAATAAGATTCATTTGTATTATTTTAGATTCCAAACATAAGTGATATCAAATCGTATTTGTCATTCTCTGACTTACTTCACTCAGTATAATATTCTCAAGGTCCATGCATGTTGGGGCAAATGGCAATATTTCAATCGTTTTTATGGCTAATATTCCATTGTGTGTGTGTGTGTGTGTGTAAAATATATATCAAGCCAGTCATCTGTTTATGGGCGCTTGGGTTGTTTCCACACCTTGGCTATTAGAAAGAGTACTGTGGTGAACATTAGGGTGCATGTATCTTTTCAAATTAGAGTTTTCATTTATTTCTGGATATACGCCCAAGTGTGAAATTGCTGGATCATACTGTGACTCTATTTTTAATTTCTGAAGGACCCTCCATACTGTTTTCCATAGTGGAT
Source organism: Phocoena phocoena (assembly GCF_963924675.1). Classification (NCBI taxonomy): domain Eukaryota; kingdom Metazoa; phylum Chordata; class Mammalia; order Artiodactyla; family Phocoenidae; genus Phocoena; species Phocoena phocoena. Next base: position 73,935,620 of record NC_089234.1, on the reverse strand, counting down.
TCACCAATTTACATTCCCACCAACCATGTAGGAGGGTTACCTTTTCTCCACACCCTCTCCAGCATGTTATTTGTAGACTTTTTAATGATGGTCACTCTGACCAGTGTGAGGTGGTACCTCATCGTAGTTTTGATTTGCATTTCTCTAATAATTAGCGAGGTTGAGCATCTTTTCATGTGCCTATTGGCCATCTGGATGTCTTCTTTAGAAAAATGTCTATTTATGTCTTCTTCACATTTTTCTATTGGGTTGTCTGTTTTTTCTATATTGAGTGTATGAGCTATTTATATATTTTGGATATTAACCCCTTGTCAGTTGCATTGCTTGCAAATATCTTCTCCCATTCTGTAATTTTAAACTATATTGCCAAGCTACAGTAACTAAAACAGTATGGTACTGGCATAAAAACAGACACAGAATAGAGCCCAGAAATGAACCCATACGTGTATGGACAATTAATTTATGACAAACCAGCCAAGAATATACAATGAGGAAAGGACAGTCTGTTCAATAAATGGTGTTTGGAAAACCAGGCAGCTACATGCAAAACAAGCAATATGGACCACAATCCTACACCACACACACAAATGAACTCAAGCGCCCACCCCCACCCAGCTCTGACGGCCACCAACTGCTCCTTGACATGGACGGCCTCCTTCTGATGGGTAGCCTGCGGCCACCTCAGACAAGAGCTGTCAGGTGGGGGTCGAGTAGGCCACAGGCTCTCAGAGCTGGGTGCAGCAGGGCGGTGTGCGGGACCCCCAGGCAGGCGGCAGGGACCCCAGGGCTACATCAGAGCAGCCACACAGCACTCGAGCGTTGAGGGCACCAGGGGCACTTCTGGCAGCCGTGCTGCAAGTGAGGACACAGTGCATGGGGGGCGGCACACGAGGGCGCGGTGCTCCGGGAGGGACGGGAGGTTTCCATCCAGCCTCAGGGGGCCACAGGCACTGCCAGCACAGCCTAGCCTCAGTTTCCCCAACTGCACCCTGACCTCCAGGATCCCTACCAGCTTGCTCCGAGGTGCATGCACCTTGTTCATAGCATCCTACAGGGTGTGGTCCTCCACCCGCCGATTTGGGGGCATCTGCCAATGTCTGGAGGTGTTTGGGGTAACGCAGCTCGAGGGTGGGAGTTACCGACATCCAGGGCAAAGCAGCCAGGGATGCTGCTGAACCTCCCACAATGCACAGGACCACCCCACGCTACTGCAATGCTCCAGACCCAAGTATCTGCGGTGTGGAGGTAGTTGAGGAGCCCTGCTAAGTGGTCTGGCTGGTAGGAGTGACTCCAAGCATGGACATCACCTGGGAGCTGCTTTGCAGTGCAGAGCTCAGGTCCCCACCCGACAGCTGCCAAATCAGAATCTGCATTTTCACCCAAGTGCCGGAAAGTCTGAGATGCACACAGCGCTGTGGATTTGAGCGGTTAACAATCCTAATGTGTGTCCTAAACATTCCCATAGTCGATGGTGGCAGGCAAGAACTTCACCAACCAAGACGAATTCAAGTAGAATTCAAAGAAAACACTCAATTTATAGCTCAAGAGCAAACTGCCCTGAGCACTACCTAAAGCTTAGGTATATGGTTCACGACACTATGAAATGTTATACTGTTATGAAACGTGTTCTATCCTCCTAGTCTCCAGAAGGCTTCACAACACTGTAACAATGTCTGCATACTTGTTTTTGGTTGCACTGGGCATTAGTTGCAGCAGGCAGGCTCCCTAGTCATGGCTCTCCAGCTCCTTAGCTGCAGCATGCAAACTCCTAGTTGCAGCATGCATGTGGGATGTAGTTCTCTGAACAGGTATCGAACCACTGTCCCCTGCATTGGAAGGCGGATTCTTAACCACGGGACCACCAGGGAAGTCTCAATGTCTGCATACTTTATGTAGCCTACTGACCTGGTGGAGGTTTACATACGTTAGTGCTTCATCTCATAAAATCCTGCAAGGTGGGAGAAAATATTCGCATTGACTAATAAAAAACAAAAACGTTGGGCTTCCCTGGTGGCGCAGTGGTTGAGAGTCCACCTGCCGATGCAGGGGGCACGGGTTCGTGTCCCAGTCCGGGAAGATCCCACATGCCGCGGAGCAGCTGGGCCCGTGAGCCATGGCCGCTGAGCCTGCGCGTCTGGAGCCTGTGCTCCTCAACGGGAGAGGCCACAACAGTGAGAGGCCCGCATACTGCAAAAAAAAAAAAAAAAAAAAAAAAGTTGCCCTCAGAGAGGTAAAGTTACTTGCCCAAGGTCACACAGCTAATAAAGAACAAAGCTGAGAAATGATTCCCGATCGATCTGATTCTATATGTATGTGATGTTGTGCTCATCTTACAGGATGAGTGTGACCTGCTCCTGATGATCATACGGCTCAGTGGTTCAGTAGTAATGAGACTGATATTTTTTAAAGGACCACAAGAAACTGTCTTTTATTTTTATGGACCCAGAGATATAAACGAATAAATTCCTAAGGGGGAAAATAAATTCCCTTAGAGGTCACTAATTGGATAGAGCAGTGTATACAGCTACTAAATCTGAAATTACTCAATTTCAAAACGCTTCTGGGATTCATAAGTATAGTTTGCAGACATGAGTTTTCCTGCTCAGGTGGTCAAATTAAATTGTCAAATTCCTTACCCTCTAAAAAAAAAAAGAACTCAAAACACATTAAAGGCTTGAATGTAAGACCTGAAACCATAAAACCCCCTAGAAAAAAACATAGGCAGTAAACTCTTTGATATCAGTCTTGGTGATGGTTTTTTGGAATTCCAAAAGCCAAGGAAATGAAAGCAAAAACAAACAAGTGGGACTAGATCAAACTAAAAACCTTTTGCACAGCAAAGGAAACCATCAACAAAATGAAAAGTCAACCTACCCAGTAGGAGAAAATATTTGCAAATCCTATATATGATGAGGGGTTAACATCCAAAATATATAAAGAACTCATTCAACTCAATAGCAAACAAAACAAAAAACCCCAAATAATCTGATTTTAAAATGGGTAGAAGCTCTGAATAGACATTTTCACAAAGAACACATACAGATGGTCAACAGACCCATGAAAAGATGCTCAGCATCACAAAGCACCAGGGAAATACAAATAAATGGAATGAGATACCACCTCACATCTGCTAAAATGACTATTATCAAAAAGTCATGAAATAACAAATGTTGGTGAGAAAGTGGAGAAAAGGGTTCCCTTGTGCACCTTTGGTGGAAATGTAAACTGGTACAGCCACTATTGAAAACAGTATGCAGTTTCCTCAAAAATTTAAAAATAGGGACTTCCCTGGTGACCCAGTGGCTAAGACTCTGTGCTCCCAATGCAGGGGGCCCGGGTTTGATCCCTGGTCAGGGAACTAGATTCCCGCATGCCACAACTAAGAGCCTGCATGCTGCAACTAAAGATTCCCACGTGCTGCAACTAAAGATCCCACATGCTGCAACTAAGACCCAGCGCAGCCAAAAAAATAAATAAAATTTAAAATTAAAAATAGAACTACCATATGATTCAAAAATTCTACTTCGGGGGATTTGAAAAAAAGGAACACACTAACTGGAAAAGACATATGCACCTCCATGTTCATTATTTGCAACAGCCAAGATATGGAAACAACCTAAGGGCCCATCCATGGATGAACAGACAAAGAAATATATACCTGTGGGTGTATATATATGTGTGTGTGTGTGTGTGTGTGTGTGTGTGTGTGTGTATATATATATATATATATACACACACACACACATATATGTTATTCACCCTTAAAAAGGAATGAAATCTTGCATTATGCTACGTGAAATAAGCCAGAGAAGACAAATACCGCATGATTTTACTTATATATATGGAATCTTAAAAACAAAAATAAGGGCTTCCCTGGTGGCGCAGTGGTTAAGAATCCACCTGCCAATGCAGGGGACACGGGTTCGAGCCCTGGTCCGGGAAGATCCCACATGCCGCAGAGCAACTAAGCCCGTGAGCCACAACTACTGAGCCTGCGCTCTAGAGCCCGCGCACCACAACTACTGCAGCCCGTGTGCCACAACTACTGCAGCCCATGCGCCTAGGGCCCATGCTCCACAACAAGAGAAGCCACTGCAATGAGAAGCCCACGCACCGCAATGAAGAGTAGCCTCCGCTCACCGCAACTAGAGAAAGCCTGCACGCAGCAACGAAGACCCAATGCAGCCAAAAATAAATTAATTATTTTTTTTTAATTGAAAAAAGATCTCCAACAACCGACATTCATAAATATAGAGAACAGATTGGTGGTTGCAGAGGAAGGAGCTTGAGGATTGGTGGAATGGGTTAAGGTAAAAAGACACAAACTTCCAGTTACAAAGTAAATAAGTCATGGGGATGTAATGTACAGAATGGCAACACCATAGTAATAATACTGTATTGCATATTTGAAAGTTGCTAAGAAACTAGATCTTAAAAGTTCTCATTACAGAATAAAATGTCTAACTATGTACGGAGACAGATGTTAGAGAGACTTATTGTGGTGATCATTTCCCAATATCTATAAATATCGAAACTTCATGTTGAATATCTGAAACTAACATAATATTATGTCAGTTGTAACTCAATAAAAAATAAGGTAACTACTCTATCCTAGGAAAAAAATGCCAGAACTAGTTATGACTTTCTGAAAATGGTAAAAAAATTTTTACAGATTTCAATTCCCTCCTCCTCTACCCCCATTTATTGTTTGTACCATATCTACATTCTCAGAACATAAAGCCATTACGTACTACAATCTCCTCTTTTCATCCCTCATTTGATCTTAATTCTACAATAGCTGTATATTTACTGCACACAGTATTTCTTACTGCAATGTCTCTAGTTATTGTGGTTTCTGAAGCTGACTTTTTAGTACATTCCTCAAGGAGAGCTTCTGGAACACTTTACTGAAACACTATAATAAAGACAGCATCAGTATTACTGATTTTTCCTTTTGCTCAGTATGGCTCAGCACAGAACTGTTAATGAGTCTATACTCAAAAATCTGATGTTTTGCTCATCGAGGACTTGGCATTACAATTTGCTTTTTGAAAAATTATTGCTTTAAACCTCATTTATCTTGATTTCTGACTTTTTTTGGTGGTCCCTGAAATTTTGTGCCTGAGGCCAGTGCCTTTCTTGCCTCACCTGGTTCTAGCCCTGAGTTAGAGCTTCTCTGTCCTTTGTCTTTACTGTTCCCATCCTAAATATTTAATGCTCATTTCACTCCCAACAGTTGCTGTTCTCTATGGGCTCCACTCCCATGGAGCTCTGGGGGTTCAGTGTGAGAATTCACAGACATTCATGCCTTACCTCAGATCTCTGCCTCACTAACTGTGGAGTGAACCAAGTCCCTCCCAGTCTCAGCTGCAAGTCCTGGCCAGGCTCCTGCACCGCACAAGCTCAAGGCCCTCCTGTGGGTCCTCAGTTGGCCCCTACGCCGCGCATGCGTGGGGCTCTGGGGGGAAAGGGGCTGCTGCGGGCTAGTCTGCTCCTTATAAAGAGCATGCCCAGGGCCCTCAGGAATCCAGTTACACTGTTGCTTCCTTCGACTTTCCCCACACTCAGGGTGATGTTGGGCAGGTCTCGTGGCTGTTGTGCTCCCACTTGTGCACTGACAAATACCTTGTCACCTAATTTGGTAAAAATTCTCCATAGGTTTTGGTTTTAATATCCTATCGCTCTGTGTTTATATAGGGATTCTGGAAGACATAAGACCATGCTTCCACCACCACTGCCATCTTCCCAGAACTCCTTTTTTTAAAGGATACTTAAAAAAAAAAAAAAAGAGTGGAGAGCCAGAATTATTTTGTCACGTACAGACAGGATTAACAAAAAAACCTACATAAAAAACAAAACCAGACTCTATCGTCTGCTCAAAGCATATGTATGTTCTCATTGTTAACAAGGCAGATTGCAACTGCTAGAGACATGACAGCCCCTGGTCCAGGAAGGATGTAGACCAGACAGTCCAAACACCCACGTGCTACACACACCCAGACCTGTGATGGCCTGGCCCAGCTCAAAAGGAAGAACAGGAAAGGCCCAGGGAGTGAAGAGAGGAGGGAAAACCAGGTGCGACTTTGGGACCAATGTTTCCGCTGTCAGGGTGAAGTTCCTGCTACTGGTCCGCAGAACCAGGTGAGGGGCTGAGTTTCACTGCCTTTAGATGGGAGAGGAGGCAGGGATAGGGATGGACACACACAGAAAGCCAGGTCTGCTGGTGGACTGTGCCCCTAACAGGAGGGTGACTAGAAACATTCTACTCACTGAGGAAACTTTACTGTCTGGGCTCTGGGTGAGCCAGAAAAACACTACCCTAAGGGGGGGAAACTGTAGGCCTGTGCTGCAGACTGAATGTTTCCCCCAAATTCATATGCTGAAATCCTAACCCCTAAGGTGATGTTATTGGGGGGTGGGGCCTTTGGGAGGTGACTAGGTCATTAGGTCATCCCACGAATTCAATGAACACCTTATAAAAAAAGGCCTGAGAGAGTCCCCTTCCTTCTGAGGACACAAAGGATGAAACATCACAGAAACAGTTCGTGTATTTTTCATTCTAAGCTATTACTCAAGAATAAAAGCAAAATAAGAACATTTCCAGATTAAACAGACTGCGAGAGTTTGCCTCTCTCAGGCTCTCACTGAGAGTGAGGAAGGATGCATTTAAGCAAGTGAGTGAATCCCAGAAGGAAGGAGTGGAGTCTGAGAGACGGAGGCAGGCGATGGAGGGAAGCAGGTCTCAGTCAGACAGTCATCGACTATGTGAAACAACAGTCATGGATCGGTAATAACAATAATCATGACTAATCAGAGGCAAAAACTTCTGTGGTTCAGTGCTGTGTCCTGGCCATCACCTGCCACCCTACCAGGGTTAGGGAAGTCTGAGCTGAGGTTGGGAGTGTATATATATCTATTTATATAATAATTATTTATATCTACCTATATAATAAGAATTATACACCATGAACAAGTGGGAATTTTCCTGGAATGCAAGAATGCTTCAACCTAGGAAAATATTATACATTGGTGTAATGGACCACATTCATGGAATACAGGGGAAAAAAAACCCATGATCATCTCAATTAATGCAGAAAAAGTAACTGAAAAAATTCAATACCCTTTCATGATTAAAAAAACACTCAACAAACTAGGTTTGAAGGAAATTACCATGACAGAATTCAAGCCATATATGTAAAGCCCATATCAATATCACACTCAATGGTGAAAGACTGAAAACTTTTCCTTTGAGATCAGGAAGTACGTAAGAATACTGGGTTTTACCACTTTGCAACATAGCACTGGTAGTTTTAGCCATAGCTGTTAGGAAAGACAGATAAATTTTACAATTAATGAATAAATCACTGACATCCAGTGATTTGAAAGGAAAATGTAAAATTATCTCTGTTCACACACGACATGATCTCATGTGTACAAATCCCAAGGATGTCACAAAAATAATGTCCAAACTAATAAATAAATTCAGCACAGTATCAGGATACAAAGTCAACATTAAAAATCATGTGCATTTCTGTACACTAACATGATCAATCTGAAAAGGAAACTAAGAAAACAATTTTATTTACAACTGCATCAGAAAGAATAAACTACTTAGTAATTAACTTAACCAAGGAGCTGAAGCCTTGTACGAGGAAAACTGCCAAACTTTGCGAAGAGAATGACACATATCCCATTTTCATGGACTGGAAGACTTATCGCTGCTAAGACCTTAATACTGCCCACTGAAATTTACAATTCCAATGCAATCCCTATCAAAACTCCATCCTAAATGGAAAACCCCATCCTAAAATTCACCTTACACTCAACAGACCCCCAAACAGCCAACAATTTTGAGGAAGAAAAGCAATGTGGGAGGATGCACACTTCCTGATTTCAAATCTTACTGCAAAATTAGAGGAATCGTAACAATGTGGTACTGGCATAAAGACAGAATTAAAGATCAACGGAAGAGAATTCAAAGCCCAGAAACAAACCCTCACACATATGGTCAAATGACTTTTGACAAGAGTCGCAAAATCATTCAAGCAGGAAAGACAGTCTTGTCCACAAAGGGTGCTGGAAGAACAGGATATGAACGTGCAGAGGAAAGAAGCTGGACACGGCAAACACTGTTTATAAAAGTTAACTCACGAATCAGTCAGAGACATAAGGGTAAGAACTAAAATTATGAAACTCTTAGAAGCAAATATGGGACAAAATTTCACTACGTTGGACACAAAGACATCCATCCATCCATACAGACACAGACAGAGATTTCAGTTTCCTTGCCTGAGTTTTAAAAAACCTCCTTTTCTTTCCCTTTCAGTTTTAAGTTCTACTAACTGAGCCGAGGCTGTAGTCTCATGTGATGTAGGCTGTGTTTACATTTCAGGACACAACAAGAGTTATAACTTCAAGCTTTCTCTTAGGAATACTTTTTCTCTCAGGCTCAGAATTTTGAAATGATATTTTCTCAAGCCGGCTTTCTCTACAGCTTTAGAATGTCAAAAGAGCTCCATCCTGACCATTTAAGAGTTAAGTGCTTGCAAGCACTGCCTTTGTTCCAATTCTACATGAAGTCAGCCTGTGTTTCAGTGGGTAGCTGTCTGTCAAGGGAGCTGTTTGGCTTTCGAGGCATGGGTTCTCATTATTAATTTGGTACCTAATTCAGATACAGTCTGAACAACCTTCTGAGGGCAGAGTGAATGGAGTAAATGTGTGCTACTTCTGAGTCTAGCTCCCTAAGGAGTTACCCCTGAGTCTGTTCCACTCTTTCACTTGTCTCAGTTTCCCCATATGGCAGAAAAACTGCTGTGGATGCTCAGAGCACGAGGTGATCAGTCTTATTGTGCCCTCAGGTGAGCAGAATTTACTTAATGGTTAGAGTGAAATCCCCTGTAGGACCACTCATCGTCAAGAGGATTGATTGTCAGATACTTCCAATACTTGTTCTCTCTCAGCTGCTTGCGTGAGAACACCTGTGGCCAGAAGGAGCAAACCCCTCTTTCCTTCAGAGCTGAGCAGGCTCAGTCTCTCATTTCACTAGCAAGCAGTGTGTTCAGACATATATACATAATCTTTCCAATTTAAGCCAAATTTCATTTCGCTCCAACCCAGTTCACTCTAAATTTACCCCAGGTGCTTGCCTAGTAATTTCCCCCCCAAATCCCTGCCTAGGGAATGAACCAGTACCCTCTTAGCACTCCAAGTCCCAAGAAAAATAGCTCGAGTAAAATTCAGAACATCACTTAAAGCAATGCTGTCCAGCTACCAGGAGAACTCACCAAAGAACCTAGGAACACTGAGAAGCAGGTGGAGCTCAAAGGGCCCGTACTGCTACCAAGCACCAGTTTGGGGCAGACTTGAGGTATTCTCTGATGGGTGGCTCTAGACTATACAAAGAATAATGCTTTTATCTCTGAATAAGAGCACAGAATTCCACAAAATACACAATCTGCAATCCATGAAAATAATCATTTCTCCTTTAGTCATCTTCCTAGTAAGCAAAGTAAAGATCCGTGATTGAGGAGACAATGCTTGCTTTCCCAAAGCCAGAATGAGCTCGCTAACACACCCTCTCTCTCCATCTTCCTCTCCCGTTCAACCCTGACAGTTTCTTTGTCCATCTTTTTTTTTTTTTTTTTTTTTTTTTCGGTACGCGGGCCTCTCACTGCTGTGGCCTCTCCCGCTGCGGAGCACAGGCTCCGGACGCACAGGCCCAGCGGCCATGGCTCACGGGCCCAGCCGCTCTGCGGCATGTGGGATGCGGGATGTGGGATGTGGGATCTTCCCGGACCGGGGCACGAACCCGTGTCCCCCGCATCGGCAGGCGGACTCCCAACCTCTGCGCCACCAGGGAAGCCCTGTCCATCTTTTTGTCTGTCTCTGATTCTCTCCGTCCACCTGCCTTTGCCCATCTCTGTTTTTCTCCCTCTCAGTCTCTGTCTCAGTCTCTCTTCTCTTTCTCTCACTTGCTCTCTTTTGCTCTTTTTGCCTCATCTTTGCTGTGGGCGATGCCTAATTAATGCTTCTCTGCCCCTCTTATGTCCCCACAGACAGTACTGTTTCATAAAACACAATCATTGGCAAGTGCCCTTATCAAAACTTCACTAAACCATGATGGCAATCATTAAAAACCCACGCTGCCTGGGAAATACTCATTAACAGTTGCCTCTTGGTGGATACAGGCCACAGTCATTTCTACGTCAGGAGACTCTTATGTACCTGATCCCCATCTTCGAAATGCATATTCCTTTGTCTTCAAAATGAAATGATGTCCTTGCTTCCTCATTAACAGAGACCTAACTGCAGTGTTTTTAAAAGTCATTCCTGAGTGTTTTGTGTGGAAAATTTGCTAACTCAAGAAAAAATTTCAATAGAGGAAAACAACCTACTCCTGTCCTACCAAACATTGTACCTTGCACCAATCACTAGTTTTGACTACATTCTATTATGATTTGAAGCCTGATAACCAGGCTGTTTGGTACCAACAAATAATACATAAAAACCCACAGAACAAAAAACAAATTCTCAAACAAAATATGCACTGCTGGAGACAATCTGAGATGTACCTGCAATTAGACATTCAAAACTGCAATAGTTTGGGACTTCCCCTGTGGCCCAGTGGTAAAGAATCCACCTTCCAATGCAGGGGACGCGCGGTTGATCCCTGGTCGGGGAACTAAGATCCCACATGCCGTGGGGCAACTAAGCCCACGCGCCACAACTACTGAGCTCTTGCGCCTCAATTAGAGAGCCCACGTGCTGCAAACTACAGAGCCCACGCGCCCTGGAGCCTGTGCGCCACAACTAGAGAGAGAAAACACGCACGCCACAACTAGAGGGAAGCTCGTGCACCGCCCACGAAGAGCCCGCACATCTCAACGAAGATCCCGCGGGCCGCAACTAAGACCCAACACAGCCAAAAACATAAATTAGATAATAAATTAAATAAATAAATAAATACAAAACTGCAATAGTGCATAGAACAGTGTCATGAAATAAACACTTATCCTGATTCCTAAGTCTTCCCTTTCTCATGCAAAATTTAACACACAAAAAAACCCAGAACAAAAAACAACCTAGCACCTAAGTAACTAGAATGTGCAAATACTTGAGAGTCTATGATAATTGCTCAGAAACGAATTTTTAAATGATCATTTAACTTAGAGGAACACTCCCTCGCGAAAAGATGGCCTGTTGCTGGAACAGAGTTCCACAAACAAGAAAAACATAAACCGTTCAAAAAGCCCTACATAAGCAAAAACATAAAAAGTCCAGAATTTCCTTATTTCTAACTTTGGTTAGATGTTACTATGTCACACGTTACCATCCAGAGAGCGCTCTGCGAGTCAGTTACGCGTCATTTCAGTTAATCAAGGGTGAAAACGCTGAAAGCAAAGCTTCAGCCTTTTGGAGCTGACTCTCCTGAGGGCTTCAGGAAAGGGCACAGAGGCCCCCGTCTGAACACCGCTCCTGGCGGCCGGGGGTCCAAGATCCCCGAGCTGTGCACGCGCCCATCACCCGCGCGCATCCCGAGCGCAGAGGTCCCTGCACCCCTCTGGACCCAACGTGCCCGAGACGCCCGCCCCGCAGCCCCGTCTTCGGGCTCCTCTGCGGCGCCTCCCCGTCCAGGCCCCGCGAGCCCACGGCAACAGGGTCGAGTCCGGCGTCCGCAGACCCACAGGCCAGCCCCCCCGGGCGCGTAGGGACAGCCCCGCCGCGAGGAGGCCCGAGGGGCGCCGAGGAGGGACGGCTGCGACGCCCACCGCTCAACGGCCGCCTTCGTGGCCCCGGCCCGGCGTCCTCACCCTGCGGCCGGTGGCGGCGGTCCCGGAGCCGAGGAGCGAGGGAGGCTCGCGCTCCTCGGGGCTGGAGGGGTCGGGCCCCTGGCTGTTGTGCAGGCGGGGGGCGGCGGCCGGGGGGCGCGCGGCGAGGGGCTCCGGGTAGAGCTGCACTTACTCGTCTCTGCGCTGCTCCCGCGCCGGGAGCGTCAGTGTGGGGACGGACTCGGTCTCCAACTTCTCTTTCCTTGGGACGCGGGTCTTCAGGAGCCCCAGCACTCCAGCGGCGCAGCCCTCTCGCCTGCCTCCACTCACGCCTGCGCACTCTCCTCGGGAGGGAGGGGGCCGGGCGGGGCGGGCGGGGCCGGGCGGGGCGGGCGGGGCGGGGCGCCTCCAGGCCTCAGGACCCCCGGTCTGCATACCCGTGTTTATTTTTAATTTCCTGAAAGCGTTTTACTTGAAATCAATTTAAAAAAAATAAATGGCACGTTTTCTTGTCCAAATCATAATTTACTGACTACAGAGTCTGACTTTGTAAGATTTCTTTAGGGGATCTTAACTGGTTCTCGGTCAAATGACCTGAGTCAAATAACAGGTATCAAAAAAATTTTAAATCGTATTTTCCTTCCATCAGTTTTCAGTCACTAATAAGTTTTACCATGGGGTTTTTTATTGGGTGTGGATTATATTTACTAATAATCACCATCATTGGGTCCCTAGAGTCAAAATGTGGGTTTCCAACAGGTCTACTTCAATAATCACAGAGATCCTTTCTCTGTTTCAGAGATACTGAATTTTGATGCACTTTTTTGAACATGCTGCTTCCCCCAAAGACTCCACCCTCCACGTATGTCCACCTCATTAAATAATAGAACAGGATTTCCTCTGAGCTTCTTCCAATGTACAGGCAGACAACAGCTACAAAATGTTTCCCAATCGCCTGCCTAGGAATTAAAAGAATCTTTTCCACTCAAATATCCTGGTTAGAAACCACATCTCTAATTTCTCTGGGCATGAATAAACACCAAGGGCAGTCTGTGGTGGGGAAATGAACAATTCATCTGAAAACTACTGTATTTGCTCTCCTTCATCCTGGTGTTTAGAGTAGGAAAACACCACTGGTCAACACCAATTGGTTTTCATTAAGTTTTCCTTAAGAGGAGAAACTCGGTTTTATTGAGGACAGCAATTCACCAGATTAAATACTCTAAAGCCTAACCTCTCTTGTACCTCAGAGTGGCCAGACAAACTTCAAATCAGATGTGAATGGAAGGGTTATGTGGAACTTACGGGATTGCTTAGAGCAGAGACAGATGTATGGGCTCCTTTGCCCTTCAGCTTTGTCCCCTCTGGCCTCAGAAATGAAGACATGGTTGCCGGTCAAGGCTGGCGCTCCAGCAGCCATTTTGGGCCAAGAGACAGCCTTGAGGTTGGATACCAGCTAATGATGATGGGAAGAAAGACAGATGAGGCTGACTACAGTGCTGTGCAGTTGAAGGTCAGCAAGGACTATCCAAGTCCATAGTCCTTTTTCACGAGAAAGGAAAAAATCTCCCTCTTGTCTGTGCATGTTTTGTTCTTGGTTTTCTGCTATATTATGGCTATCTACTATTAAGGGAAGTATTAGTTTTGCATTGAAACACTGTGAACTTTGACATGACAACCCCCATCTCTGGGAAGCTTCCTCATATGTACCATGGTGGGAGCAGGGGTGAAGATGGCCCGTATATTGTGAAAATCCCATTCTTTGGCCTGGTCCGCATCCATGTCATCTTCTATTACTTACAGTGCCTCAGCACATCTTGGGAAACTGTCCCTTGTCCCTCAGTGCACAAGGTTAAGTGAGGCTGAAACCCCTTCCTGGCTGCAAGACAAGAGAGGACCACAGAGCCACTGGGGTGCCTCCAAACTGTGAGGGAGGCCCGAGGTTGCTCATGTCACCCAGACATACCGTACCCAGGGATGTGAAAGCCTGGATAGCCTGTGTGCAGACTTTGGAAGCTCTTTTTTAACCCATCATTGTACAAATGGAAAACTGAGGCCCAGAGAGGCTAAGTGAAAACACAGGGCACTGAACAGGGGCAGAGTCTTGAGATGAAGGGAGAGTTTGGACCTCCTAGACTAGGTCTGCCCCCCTCCCACAGGGTTAATTTGGAAATTAGAGCTCCTAGGACTCCAGAACATCCCCACCCACGTGGAGTAGATTCCTCTGTGTGTCTACACAAGTATACACTGACACTCACACTAACATCAGAGGAAGGGACCATAGGGCCTGGGGTCAGGAAAGGGGTGGACATTGTGGTGGTGACAAATGGAAAAGAAGAAAGATAATGACAACATTTATTATCTCACACTATCTGTGGGCCAGGAATTGAACATAATTGAGCTGGAGGCCTCTGCCAGTGTCTCCCAGGGGTTTGAGGCTGTGGACTCACCTGAGTCAGGATCTGCTTCATTCAGTGGTAGGCCACAAGAGTCTCTTCAGAGGCTTCTTCCCTAGAGTGAGGGACCAAGGAGATAGAGAGGGAAGAGAGGGAGAGAGAAAATTCCAACATAGATGAAGAAGTGGAAATTGTACACCTAAATTCTAGGAGATTATCAAATGTTCCAACGACTGTATACAACACTTCAGCAGGTCCTCAAAAAGACAAACATGTAGTTTTCAGTCAAAGCACAAATTCCACTCCTAGATCAATATCAAAAAGAAGTGAACACAGACATTCAAATGCCTGTACAGAAGTATTCAGAGCACCACTATTCACAAGAGCCCAAAGGTGAAAAAAATCCTGATGTCCATCAACAGATGAAAGGAAAGCCAAGTGTGGTGCGTTCATGGAATGGAATATTATTCAGAGACAAAAAGGATGCAAATGTTCTGAAATAGACGTTAGAGGGGGTTATGTAACATTGTGAATGTTCTTAAGGCCACTCACATATACAATTTAAAATAATGAAAGAATTAAATTTTATTTTAAGTGAAATTTGTATCATAAACAAGTTAGTATATGTAATTTAAAAACATACATTAAAAATGGAATTATGAGGGAGGAGAAGAAAGGCTCCAGTTTTGCTGCTGGCAGTGGGGCAACTCCTCATCTGGCCCTGAAGGCACTGCTAATGCTGGTGCTTGTTGCTAATCTGGGAGCAGCACCCGAGTTGCTAGAAGAACTGGGTCTGCTGTGGTCTCTAGATCTAGAACTGGAGCTGGATAACACTCCGGGGCCACAGCTGGTTCCAAAGCACGATGGCGCTCCAAAGCCAGGGGGTAGCTCCCTGGTTGAGGTTGGCTTAAGTTCTGGAACTGAGGCTGTTGAGGACACTGGCTGAGGTTGTAGAGCAAGTGCTACGACAGGTTTCCGTGATGATTCAGCCTTTGACTATGGAAGGAGAACTGTTTCTTGTACCTTCTCTGGATCTCCATTTGGAGCCTCTGTAGGTGCTTTTCATCACTTGGAGCTTAAATGAAAGCTACGGCATGAGCATTCTCTGTCTCTGGAATTGGAGCTACCATATTTGCATGATCTAGCCCTTGAACTTGAATAGGAGCTGTGGCTTGAGCTTGCTCTGGCTCTGGAGCTATAGTGGGCAGTAGAGGTGTTGCTGGCTCTAGGTCTTGAGGTATTTCAAGAGCTTGTTCTGGAGCTGGTGCTGTAGCTCCAAGAAGAGAAAATATCATCAATAGGACTGCTTTCCCACAGGTCTCCCAAAGACAGGAAACTTCTCACTGCCAAGCTACGAAGTCTCACTCCAACGTGCCACCCCCAGGAAGTCTTCCCAGACTGCAGTCCAGAGGAACAGTGATCTGAGTCTCCTCATTGCTCCTGGCCCAGTTCCAGCCTCTGGAGGCTCTTCTCTCTGTGTGGCTCCGCCCCTTCCCCTCCCCACTCACCCCATCACCCACCCTGAGTCCCCCTCACCATCACCCTCTGCCTCAGGGGGCTCTAGGTGCTCCAGCTGTGCCAGGAGAAGGTGGGTTTGCTGCTCCAGGTCTGAGCCAGGCATGCTGAGCTCTGTGTAAGCCATCTTCAAGCAGGGAAATTCTGGGGGCGGATAGAAATGTTCAGTGTAATGGTGCAGCCAGGTGCCTAGGATGGAGGACATCCTAGGGGGGAGTCAGGTGGACAGCAGAGTCAGAGGCCTGGCCTTCCTTCCCCACTGCGCTCCCCACTGACACTCATCTCCCACAGCACAGGGTGGGGTCGGCTGTCCCCTGAGTGTCACTGGGTCCCCTGAGCACCAGCTGAGCACCCACTGGTGAGGATCCACCAGACAGTGACCATGATGCTCTCCACACCCTGTGTTCTGGGTCCCAGAATGGGGGGTGGAGGCAGGGCTGGGATGGAGAGGGGATGGATGTGGACTCTCTTAGGGGCTGGCTCTGACCTCTGACCTGCCAGATGCTCCTCGCGGCACCCCAGCTCCGTCCGCAGCTCTCTTGGACTCCTTTCCTCTTTTCCAGGAGAAGCCCTCAGACCTCCGCCCTCAACACGAACCATCAGATGAGTGGGATCCAGGGTTCTGCCAGCCCTGCCCATCTACAGACCCCACATCTCCATGCAATTCTTTGGAGAAGGGAGTTCCTCCCTCTTGAATCAAAGCCCACTCACATTTTCAGCTGGTGCAGGTATGATAGGGTACTGCAGGGCGCAGCCGTTAGCACTGGGCCATTGCTGTGCGCCCTTACTCCACAACCCCTTAACAGGCAACGGTTACCAGGAGACCATTAATGCATAGGGTTAGAGCTGCATTAGAGGTCCTGCTCAGCCATTGGTCAGCACCACAGAGGGCCCCATTCAGCCATTGGTCGGCGCTACGGTGGGCTCCGCCCCCAAGTGAGCAACTGTCAATGAGCGACCCTTAGTGGGGGCATTGAGCCAATGGTCTGGGGAGTGGTTGTCGTCAGGTGGGGAGAGAGGTAAGAGGCAGATCCCGGCCTTCTTTCTCCCTGGGGCCCTCAGCTCCCCGGCCTCGGGCTGGTGGGTGAGCTGGGGGCCCAAGGAACAGGCTAGGGGTGTGTCCTGCAGGGCTCCAGAGCCCTCGCCACGACGTCCACTGGCCGGGCCCAGGCCCTGAGGCGGCGGTGAACCAACCTCTCCCCCATCCCTGCCTCTGGGACCTAATGGCAGCGGCAGGCTGCATGGGACACAGTCTGGGGGACCTGGCCCCCACCATTTAAGCAGCCTGAGGACCCTGAGGGCCAGCTGGGTGCAGGGTGCCTGGCTCCCTCAGCGATGACGGCTGGGCAGGGTCTGGGGACCCGGCCCTGAGGGAGCCACCATCTGAGATCTGCCTCTTCAGCCAGGCCTGGGCACTGGCGGGAGGACCCAGACTGGGTGCTGGACGAACGCTCTGGGTCAGGGTAACCCGCCCCCCGCCCCCCGCGCAGGGACCCCCTTCTCTCAGCCAGGCCTGGCCCTCGAAGGGTGAAAGCTGTGCCTTGGGACCTTCTTCCCCTTTCTTGTAGAACAGAGAGTAACATTTGTTTCATGGAGATTTACAGGGACATCCCTACGCAACTTATTTTTACTTAACAGGTAAATCCTCTAGTCAGCTGGCTTCAATCTACTTCTCCCACCTTCAAGAAAGAAGAAAAAAAAAAAACAGGAAAATCACCGGCTGAATTGAAGTTGCTTCTCTCTGAAGTTACAATTCAATTTGTTGATTCACCACAGGGTTTGCTAAAAAGAGGGCCAATCTCTGTCTTTAGATTTACAGTCGAATGCTAGCTCAGTCATTTTACCTCTGTTCATACACTGCTGATTATCTTCAACAAATCACAAAGATATCGGCATTTTATATTTACTACTTGGTGCTTGAGCTGGAGTCGCAGGCAGCACCTCAAGTCTATTAATCCAGGCTGAGCTATGCTAACCTGGAGCGCTTGGAGATGCTCAGATCTGTAACGTAGTCATTACAGTCCCTGCACTTGTAATAATCTTCTTTATAGTTGTACCCATTATGATTGCAGGGTTTGAAAACTGACTTGTCCCACAAATAACTGGGGCACCTGACAGAGCATTTCCCTGAATAAATCATAAACTTCTGACTACTTCCCCCATCATTCTTACTCCTGCTCGTATCACCAGTAGTAGAAGCTGGTTCTGGTACCGGTGGAAGCACATACTCAGCTCTAGCCTGCAATCTGGCCCACGCAGGAGGCTCTGTCAACCTAACCATTTTCTCCTTACATTTAGCAGGTGTCTCTTCAATTCTTGGTGCTATTATTTTTATTACTATAGCCTTTAATATAAAACCAGCAGTTATATCCCAATACCAAAACACCATTATTTGTTTAATCTGTCCCAACTATAGCCATATTACTATAATTACCACTCTCAGTCCGAGCAACCAGAATTGCCATACTGTTAAGGGATAGAAATCTCAACACGACTTTCTCTGACCCTGCAGGAGGAGACCCAGTCCTATACCAACACCTATTTTGATTCTTTAGTCACCCTGAAGTCTGTATTCATAGCCTACCAGGGTTTGTTATAATCTCACATATCATTACATACTATTTAGGACAAAAAGTGCCTTTCAGCTACTTGGGAATAGTATGAGTTATGTCCACTGGCTCTTTAGGATTTATCTCGTGGACCCAGCATTTGTTTACCAGAAGAACAGCTGTCGACTCATGAGGAGACTTTGCATCAGCTTCCATAATTATTTCTATCCCTACAGGAATAAAAGTATTTAGACGATTAGCAACTCTTCATGGAGGTAATATTATATGACCTTCCACTATGTTATGAGCTTTAGGCTTTATTTTTCTTTTTTACAGTAGGTGGTTTCCTCCACAATACATACTATGTAGTAGCACACTTCCATGACGTAATGTCCATGGGAGCAGTCTTCACTGTTATAGGAGGCTTCCTACACTGATTTCCACTATTCTCAGGTTATACACTTAACTCGACATGAGCAGAAATTCACTTCTCAAGTATATTTGTAGTAGTACATATGACTTCCTGCAGCATTTTCTTGGCCTCTCGGGGATGTCGCTATGTTACTCCGAGTACCCTGAGGCACACACGACATGAAATATTTTGTCTTTAGGCTCATTCATCTCAGTAAGAGCAGTAATGCTAATAATCTTCATATTTTGAAAAGCGTTTGCTTCCAAACAAGAAGTCTCAGCAGTGGAAACTGCTACTCCTAACCCAGAATGGTTACACGGATGCCCTCCACCATATCCTATGTTTGAAGATCCTACCTATGGAAATATAAAATAAGGAAGGAAGGACTCAAGTCCTTTTCAACCAGTTTCAAGCCAACACCATAACCATTATGTCTTTCTCAATAAACGAGATAAAAGTAAAAAGTGATGTAACTTTGTCAAAGTTAAATCACAGGCTAAAATCCTGTACATCACTAAGGCATATCCATTTCATCTAGGCTCTCAAGATGCAACATCACCGATTATGGAAGAACTTTTACTTTTTCATAATCATACATTCATAATCATTTTTATAATAAGTTCTCTAGTCCTCTATATTACTTCACTACTATTGACAACTAAACTGACTCATATACATAAAATAGATGCACAGGTAGAGAAAATGTGAACAATTTACTAGCCATTATTATAATCTTAATTGCCCTATCATCATTGTGAATCCTTTACGTGATACATGAAATCAATAACTCCTCCCGAACCATAAAAACTATGGGTCAGTATTGATACTGAAGCTACGAATACACAGATTATGAAGATTTAAATGTTGGCTCCTCTGTAATCCCCACATCAGATCTAAAACCAGGAGAATTATGACTAATAGAAGTCAACAACCGAGTACTATAGAGATACGTCATTGAATATTAGTTTCATCTCAAAATGTCTTACACTACTGAGCTTTTCCTTCTTTAGGCCTAAAAAGAGCTGCTATCCCAGGAGGGCTAAATTAAAGAATCTTAATACCGACAGGACCAGGCCTGTGCTGTGGACAATGGTCAGTAGAGTTTGTTTTCCTGAGTTCAGAGACAAGACAGAGGGATATGGCTGAGACATGGGGTGAATCTGGGGCCCATGCGTGATGCACTCTCCAAGCTCCAGGATAGAAATGGGGTCTCTGGGGTCCCAGCCCACCCACCGCACCCTCCCGAGCAGCATCTTGGCAACATTCCCTCTCAGTGATGAGGCAGCCTTAGCACTTGTCACGCCCCGATGTTGCTTCCTACGTGGGCCCCATGCTCTTGGGACCACACCCCACACTCTGCAGGTCCATGCTACAGGGTCCTTTGTGCTTCAGGAGTAGAGACCACACAGCAAGCAGCTCCCTCCCCAACCAGCAGGAGGAGGGGAGGAGAGCAGGGGCACCAGGGGAATCTCACTCAGACAACAACACCCCAGGGGTGCCAGCGGGGCCAGTGATGATGCAGATAGGGCCCAGGCCAAGAGATGGAACCAGAGGACCCAAAAGCCAGCTGGTCAGGTGCTGGCTCATCTGCACCCCGGACACCCTTGTCCCTCGTACACCCCCTTCCTCATACACCCTCTCCTTAAATGCAGGTTCTTCAGATGCAAACAGGCAGAGCTTCAGACTGAAAGTCAGCTCTTCCAAAGTGACCCATCAGCAAACACTGCAGGATTCCACTCCAGTGGGTGCCCTGGAGTCGACAACTCAGGGACCAAAGTGGGTATCGGTGCCAGGGGCAGTGGGAGGGAAAGGGGAGTGAGACTTTCACGGTGGTGGAATTTTGGTTTTGCGAGATGAAAAGTTCTAGGAATGGTGGTGATGGCTCCACGAGAAAGTGAATAGATCTGATGCCTCAGAAACGTGCACTTAAAATGGTGATGATGGTAAAGGGTATGTGACGTGTGTTTTATTTCACTTAAAATAAATTCTTAGAATAATGTCTTGTTAACTGAGATTCCATTTCCACTCCCCTTCATCACAAATGTGGGAGACCCAAGCACAGTCCCTCACCTCAGGGGCCATCATGGTCCCCTCCCATGGCATGTGAGAGACCATTCTTAGGGGGGCTAGTCTGTGCTCACCTGAGCTCTGTCAGGGGACCCCAGACAGTGGTGACCCCCATGGATTAGATATATGATGTGCTATGATATTAATATGACACCACCAAGCACTGTCACTCACCAGAACACAGCAGCTACCCACTCAAACATGCCTGACCTCATATGAACGTGACAAGATTAAGAGAAGAAAAGGAACCACAGGTTAATCAGGGCAACACCCTCAATACAGAGGTTGGAAATCTCAGAGGGGACAAGAAACACTGCAGGAAAAGAGCAGATAAGGGGTCTCCTCGTACACATGATCCCGACCCATGCAGATGGGGTGCGACCGGCACAATCCCCACACCATACCCCTGGGGTCACACATCCACACTCACCACGGTGACCCCACCTCCCCAGACCCTTCATCTGGGGTCACACGTTCTCACTCACCAGGGTGACTCCAACTCCCCAGACCCCCAACACCTGGGGTCACAGGTCCACACTCACCAGGTGACCCCACCTCCCCAGACCCTGCATCTGCGGTCACACGTCCACAGTCTCCAGGGTGACCCCACCTCCCCAGACCCTGCACCTGGGGTCATACGTCCCCTTGGTCAGGACACCATGGCTCTGCTGGTTGGCCCCCTAGTGTGGAAACAAGCTGGGTTCCTGGGAACTCCTGGGGTGGCAGAAAGAAATGTAGGGTTGGTCTCCTCTCCCCATACTTGTCCCAGACAAGTCCTCCTCTTTTCACTTTGGTTCTGTGTGATTTTAACTGCTTTTAAAGCTTTCATGCTAGAGTTGAACACACTACCTTGATTCTGACAGGCTCAGTCCTTTCTTGTCTCACTGATGTGTGGAGAAAGCTCACAGGACAGCAAGTCTGAAAGACAAGGGGCAGCTCTGGTCTCTGCTGAGTAGGGACGGTTGACTGGAAGGAGAGCACAGCTGCTGCCTCACCTGTTGCCCATCAGCCTTTTGCCTGATCCGTGTAACCTGCAATCAATTCACCAGGTAAACCTGCCTCCCTGTTCACCATGCATGTGCTGGTAAATTGGAATAATTTCCAGGTAGCTCACCTGAGGATTCTCCACGAGCCCCAGGGAAGGTGAACCTTGCAGGGATAAAGACTAAGGCCCCGACCACAGCACTGACCCCTGGGAGGACCAGGTAACCACACTGAGAACAGAGGCTGTTACCTAGACAAGCCCACCTCAGCTCCAGACCCCAGACACCTAAGCACTGACATTCAGATGCAGGCATGGAGCTTTCCATTACTGAGACCAGGCCGGAGGTCTACCCAAGTCTCCACATCCCCCGTGAAGCTCCCAGTACTGAGGCCAGGCCAGGTCTCTACCCAGGTCCCCATAGTCCTAGCGTACACAGAACACGGTCAGGTCTAAATGTTCTTATTACAGATAGCACATGGTCAGCTCTAAACATAATCAGTAGACAGGACATGGAGAGGTCTAAATCTACTGTGTAGACAGAACTTGATCAGGTTTAAACTAGCTTAGGGCTGATCTCCCAGGAGGTATGGGTCACAGACATGGGGCCTCTCATTTTTGGACAGGGTGCTCACCCCCATGTGGGAACTAGGATGTACATTTCTTGGAGAATAAATCACATCAGGCTCCACCCTTCACCCACATCAGGAAACTGAACAAAATTTTTGTCATTAAACATTTCAACAAGCAAAACAAAAATGTTACCAATTTCTCTGGCCACTTGATGGTCAGGAACCAGGGCTGAGCCAGGAACTTCCTGTAGTGCAGCCCTGTCTCCTGCAAGAACAGATAAGAAGTGGCCTGATTCCAGCCTCCCAGGCTTCCAGCCATAAAAAGGAATGAAATTGGGTCATTTGTAGAGACGTGGATCGATCTAGAGACTGTCATACAGAGTGAAGTAAGTCAGAAAGAGAAAAACAAATATCGTATATTAACGCATGTATGTGGAACCTAGAAAAATGGTACAGATGAACCGGTTTGCAGGGCAGAAGTTGAGACACAGATGTAGAGACCAAACGTATGGACACCAAGGGGGGAAAACCCCAGTGGGGTGGGGATGGTGGTGCGCTGAATTGGGCGCTTGGCATTGACATGTATACACTGATGTGTATAAAACTGATGACTAATAAGAACCTGCAGTATAAAAAAACAAACAAACAAAAAAAAACAACTAATACTAAACTTTCTTTGGGTTATTTGTATGGAAATATGTTAATGTAAATGTTTCAGACATTACATGAAATTTCTAAAAATCTTATATGTTCTGGTATAATGTTATAAGTCATAATTCTAGTTATTACTTTAAAATGTATATCTCAGAAATAACTACATTTCCTTGTCAAGTGCATTATTATGAACTTTCATCAAAAAAAAAAACCTTAAGAAAGAAAAAAAAAACTTATTCTTTCAATTTCTTCCCAATTACAATACCCAAATATTACATACAAGGTTTGGCAACCTACCAGCTGACAACGTGATTAGCTTTTCTTTCAATCTCGTTGAAAGCAAACCATGGGAACCTTTCAAGATGATTTATGAGAATCCTTTTTCAGCGTCTGGGACGCAGAACAAAGGCTTCACCAGGCTCAGCAACTTGAGCATCTGTCGATTTGATCAGCTACTCTTTCACTGAGAAAGTCCTGCTTAACCTGATGGCCCAGGAAAGTTGCAACACTGTCCATCTTATTCTGCCTTTGGGCATGTGGTATTTTATTTTAATAAAGGGCTCTTACGGCAGGATGTGCTTTAAGTGCATTTTCTTCAAATCTGCATATTTTAGGTTATCCTGCTTGCGGAAGATCATTGGCGTGTCCATCCTCCCTGCTTGGCCCGCCAGCCTGGTTGGATTCTCTGATAGTCAAGACTCATTTTAATGTTCACTGCAAGAAAAATGTGTGTGTTTTTGTTGAGAGGAGGCTCACCAAACCGGTGAGAGGCAAACTGCAGAACGCATCCCTGAAAGCAGCCCCACTGAGATCAGAATAAAATGGAGCTGGGGTGAACACGGTTCCTATTTAAGTCACAAAAACAAGAGAGATCAAAACGCCGCTTCTCATTAAGCCGCTGAACATGCAATGATGCATTATTACCTAAAACTCTGGGATATTTTAACAGCTTTATTGAGGTGTAATCGACATACGACGAATGCACACGTTTAAAATGTACAATGTGGTAGGTTTTGAAACACATGTACCCCCATAAAGGTAATGATTATACTGTCAATGAAAAATTAATCAATGGTCAATCTAAGACAGAAATGGAAAATTTCATTTGTGCCAACCTGAGGATTATAACCCGGGACACAGTTTTCCAGAAAGCTCTGAGGACTGTTCTGAAGAGGTGAGGGGGGAGGCCAGTATGCATGTGAATTTGATGAAGGGGTACCTGCAGGTTACGCTGTTCAGGAGGAACGGACACTTTAATGGTTTTTGTGCTTTTCTAAATGTGGGAAGAGGCAGGAATCCAGGTTCATAAAAATTTTCTCCTGAAAATACTGAACTCTCTGAGGGCCAGTTCTGCCAGTTTCCCCAGAGCACAAAGTGCTTCATCCTGGTCTTTACCCTGAATTCCTTTCAGGGTGTCCTGTAAGTCAGCGACTGTGGTGGTTGATGACTTAATTCTTATAGAACTGGATGGTGGGCAACCTTCTTTATGTTACAATCCCCTCCCTTTTGGTCTTAATTTTCACCAAGGTTTAGGAGGCATTTCATGACCAATTTATTCCACAGTGCTAGGAATGCTCATTCCCAGGTCAGGCGACGATTTCCTTGATAGGCCACTCAGTGTGCTGCTACTGGACCAGGCCCTGTTAACAGTAGCCCAAAGCCTCTGGGCTGCCTGTCCTACTAGTCTGTTATGGTCCAGGAAATGGTTCCCTCTTGTAGCTTCTTCCCATATCTAGAGTTACACTATTACAGTCACTGATCTTAAAAAAACTATGTATTTGACAATTGTTTTAGATCACCTACTCGTCATTATTTTTAGAAGAGGCTCAGTCACACATTTGGTAATGCAAGAAACAAAAATCTTGTAAAGTGGGCAGAATACAAATAATATAGTTAGTGACATTAATAAGGCCATAAATAAGTATTTCAGCTAAGAACTTCTTTACATGCAGCCCAGTATCTCCCCAGGTCATCTGATCGGTCTGTTCTGCACCAACCATTCTATTTAAGGGACATGATATAGTGGCCTTGTCCATAAAGCCCACCAAAGACATCTGCATGTACAAGGTGAGTGGTGGGTCATCGTGACCCCTTACAGGATAAGGAAAGGAATGTTATCTTCTAAGGAGTTACATGGCTGTCGCCAGAAGGAGAAAAATTGATTTCTGTGGCTGAGCAGGTATTTCTGCCATTGGGGGGGTCAGGTGAACTCATAATGCAGACGCACATGCACACTAGTGGGGAGGGAGGAGGCCAAAGGGCAGAGAAAAAGTTTATGTTTTAAATTTGTCTTGCTTTGCCTTAAAATATCATTCTGTCCTGACCTTCCCGGGACCTTTCCTTTCACGTAGAGAAAAGCTGAAAAGAACTACTTTTATTTAAAAAGTGACACATTGTTGATGAAGCAGAGAAGATGGCGGAGTAGAAGGACGTGCTCTCACTCCCTCCTGTAAGAACACCAAGATCACAACTAGCTGCTGGACAATCATCGACAGGAAGACACTGGAACTCACCAAAAAAGATACTCCAAAGACAAAGGAGAAGCCACAATGAGAGGGTAGGAGGGATGCAATCACAGCAAAATCAAATCCCATAACTGCTGGGTGGGTGACTCACAGACTGGAGAACACTTATACCACAGAGTCAACACACTGGAGTGAAGGTTCTGAGCCCCACGTCAGGCTTCCCAACCTGGGGGTCCGGCAACGGGAGGAGGAATTACTAGAAAATCAGACTTTGAAGCCTAGTGGGATTTGATTGCAGGACTTCGACAGGACTCGGGGAAACAGAGACTCCACTCTTGGAGGGCACACACAAAGTAGTGTGCTCATCAGGACCCAGGGGAAGGAGCAGTGACCTCAGGGGATACTAAACCAGACCTACCTGCTAGTGTTGGAGGGTCTCCTGCAGAGGCAGGGGGTGGCTGTGGCTCACCTTGGGGACAAGGACACTGGCAGCGGAAGTTCTGGGAAGTACTCCTAGGTGTGAGCCCTCACAGAGTCAGCCATTAGCCCCACCAAAGAGCCCAGGTAGGCTCCAGTGTTGGGTTGCCTCAGGCCAAACAACCAACAGGGAGGGAACCCAGCCCCACCCATCAGCAGTCAAATGGATTAAAGTTTTACTGAGCTCTGCCCACCAGAGCAACAGTCAGCTCTACCCACCACCAGTCCCTCCCATCAGGAAACTTACACAAGACTCTTAGATAGCCTCATCCACCAGAGGGCAGACAGCAGAAGTAAGACCTAAAATCCTGCAGCCTGTGGAACAAAAACCACATTCACAGAAAGACAGACAAGATGAAAAGGCAGAGGGCTATGTACCAGATGAAGGAACAAGATAAAACCCCAGAAAAACAACTAAATGAAGTGGAGATAGGCAACCTTCTAGAAAAAGAATTCAGAATAATGATAGTGAGGATGATACAGGACCTCGGAAAAAGAATGGAGGCAAAGATCGAGAAGATGCAAGAAATGTTTAACAAAGACCTAGACGAATTAAAGAACAAACAAACAGAGATGAACAATACAATAACTGAAATGAAAACTACACTAGAAGGAATCAATAGCAGAATAACTGAGGCAGAATAAAGGATAAGTGACCTGGAAGACAGAATGGTGAAATTCACTGACGCAGAACAGAATAAACAAATGAAGACAGCCTAAGAGACCTCTGGGACAACATTAAACACAACAACATTTGCATTATAGAGGTCCCAGAAGGAGAAGAGAGAGAGAAAGGACCAGAGAAAATATTTGAAGCGATTATAGTTGAAAACTTCCCTAATATGGGAAAGGAAATAGCCACCCAAGTCCAGGAAGAGCAGTGAGTCCCATACAGGATAAACCCAAGGAAAAACATGCTGAGACACATAGCAACCAAACTGGCAAAAATTAAAGACAAAGAAAAATTATTGAAAGCAGCAAGGGAAAAACGACAAATAACATACAAGGGAACTCCCATAAGGTTAACAGCTGACTTCTCAGCAGAAACTCTACAAGCCAGAAGGGAGTGGCATGATATACTTAAAGTGATGAAAGGGAAGAACCTACAACCAAGATTACTCTACCCAGCAAGGATCTCATTCAGATTCCATGGAGAAATCAAAAGCTTTACAGACAAGCAAAAGCTAAGAGAATTCAACACCACCAAACCAGCTCTACAACAAATGCTAAAGGAACTTCTCTAAGTGGGAAACACAAGAGAGGAAGAGGACCTACAAAAACAAACCCAAAACAATTAAGAAAATGTTCATAGGAACATACATATCGATAATTACCTTAAACGTGAATGGATTAAATGCTCCAACCAAAAGACACAGGCTTGCTGAATGGATACAAAAACAAGACCCATATATATGCTGTCTACAAGAGACCCACTTCAGACCTAGAGACACATACAGACTGAAAGTGAGGGGATGGAAAAAGATATTCCATGCAAATGGAAATCAAAAGAAAGCTGGAGTAGCAATACTCATATCAGATAAAATAGACTTTAAAATAAAGAATGTTACAAGAGACAAGGAAGGACACTACATAATGATCAAGGGATCAATCCAAGAAGAAGATATAACAATTATAAATATATATGCACCCAACATAGGAGCACCTCAAAACATAAGGCAACTGCTAACAGCTATAAAAGAGGAAATTGACAGTAACACAGTAGTACTGGGGGACTTTAACACCTCACTTACACCAATGGACAGATCATCCAAAATGAAAATAAAAAAGGAAACAGAAGCTTTAAATGACACAATAGACCAGATAGATTTAGTTGATATTTATAGGACATTCTATCCAAAAACAGCAGATTACACTTTCTTCTCAAGTGCGCATGGAACATTCTCCAGGATAGATCACATCTTGGGTGACAAATCAGGCCTCAGTAAATTTAAGAAAATTGAAATCATATCAAGCATCTTTTCTGACCACAATGCTATGAGATTAGAAATGAATTACAGGGAAAAAAATGTAAAAAACACAAACACATGAAGGCTAAGCAATACGTTACTAAATAATCAAGAGATCACTGAAGAAATCAAAGAGGAAATCAAAAAATACCTAGAGACAAATGACAATGCAAACACGATGATCCAAAACCTACGGGATGCAACAAAAGCAGTTCTAAGAGGGAAGTTTATAGCTATGAAAGCTTACCTCAAGAAACAAGAAAAATCTCAAATAAACAATCTAACATTACACCTAAAGGAACCAGAGAAAGAAGAACAAATAAAACCCAAAGTTAGCAGAAGGAAAGAAATCATAAAGATCAGAGCAGAAATAAATGAAATAGAAACAAAGAAAACAACAGCAAAGATCAATAAAACTAAAAGCTGGTTCTTTGAGAAGATAAACAAAATTGATAAACCGTTAGCCAGACTCATCAAGAGGGAGAGGACTCAACTCAATAAAATTAGAAATGGAAAAGGAGAAGTTACAACAGACACCACAGAAATACAAAGTATCCTAAGAGACTACTACAAGCAACTCTATGCCAATAAAATGGACAACCTGGAAGAAATGGACAAATTCTTAGAAAGGTATAACCTTCCAAGACTGAACCAGGAAGAAATAGAAAATATGAACAGACCAATCACAAGTAATGAAATTGAAACTGTGATTAAAAATCTTCCAACAAACAAAAGTCCAGGACCAGATGGCTTCACAGGTGAATTCTATCAAACATTTAGAGAAGAGCTAACACCCATCCTTCTCAAATTCTTCCAAAAAATTGCAGAGGAAAGAACACACCCAAACTCATTCTATGAGGCCACTATCACCCTGATACCAAAACCAGACAAAGATACTACAAAAAAAGAAAATTACAGACCAATATCACTGATGAATATAGATGCAAAAATCCTCAACAAAATACTAGCAAACAGAATCCAACAACACATTAAAAGGATCATACACCATGACCAAGTGGGGTTTATCCCACGAATGCAAGGATTCTTCAATATATGCAAATCAATCAATGTGCCAAACCATATTAACAAATTGAAGAACAAAAACCATATGATCATCTCAATAGATGCAGAAAAAGCTTTTGACAAAATTCAACAGCCATTTATAATAAAAACTCTCCAGAAAGTGGTCATAGAGGGAACCTACCTCAACATAATAAAGGCCATATATGACAAACCCACAGCAAACATCATTCTCAATGGTGAAAAACTGAAAGCATTCCCTCTAAGATCAGGAACAAGACAAGGGCATCCACTCTCATCACTATTATTCAACATAGTTTTGGAAGTCCTAGCCACGGCAATCAGAGAAGAAAAAGAAATAAAAGGAATACAAATTGGAAAAGAAGAAGTAAAACCGTCACTGTTGCAGATGACATGATACTATACATTTTTAGAGAATCCTAAAAATGCCACCAGAAAACTACTAGAGCTAATCAGTGAATTTGGTAAAGTTGCAGGATACAAAATTAATGCACAAAAGTCTCTTGCATTCCTATACACTAATGATGAAAAATTTGAAAGAGAAATTAAGAAAACACTCCCATTTCCCACTGCAACAAAAAGAATAAAATACCTAGAAATAAACCTGCCTAGGGAGACAAAAGACCTGTATGCAGAAAACTATAAGACACTGATGAAAGGAATTAAAGATGATATAAACAGATGGAGAGATATACCATGTTCTTAGACTGGAAGAATCAATATTGTGAAAATGACTATACTACCCAAAGAAATCTACAGATTCAGTGTAATCCCTATCAAATTACCAATGGCATTTTTTACTGAACTAGAACAAAAAGTCTTAAAATTTGTATGGAGACACAAAAGACCCCGAATAGCCAAAGCAGTCTTGAGGGAAAAAAACGGAGAGGGAGAAATCAGACTCTCTGAATTCAGACTATACTACAAAGCTACAGTAATCAAGACAATATGGTACTGGCACAAAAACAGAAACATAGATCAATGGAACAAGATAGAAAGCCCAGAGATAAACCCATGCACCTATGGTCAACTAATCTATGACAAAGGAGGCAAGGATATACAATGGAGAAAAGACAGTCTCTTCAATAAGTGGTGCTGGGAAAACTGGACAGCTACATGGAAAAGAATGAAATTAGAACACTCCCTAACACCATACACAAAAATAAACTTAAAATGGATTCGAGACCTAAATTTAAGACCAAACACTATAAAACTCTTAGAGGAAAACATAGGAAGAACACTCTTTGACATAAATCACAGCAAGATCTTTTTTGACCCACCTCCTAGAGTAATGGAAATAAAACCAAAAATAAACAAATGGGACCTAATGAAACTTCAAAGCTTTTGCACAGCAAAGGAAACCATAAACAAGACGAAAACACAACCCTCAGAATGGGAGAAAATATTTGCAAACGAATCAACAGACAAAGGATTAATCTCCAAAATATATAAACAGCTCATGCAGCTCAATATGAAAGAAACAAACAACCCAATCCAAAAATGGGCGGAAGTCCTAAATAGACATTTCTCCAAAGAAGACATACAAATAGCCAATAAGCACATGAAAAGCTGCTCAACATCACTAACTTATTAGAGAAATGCAAATCAAAACTACAATGAGGTATCACCTCACACCAGTTAGAATGGGCATCATCAGAAAATCTACAAACAACAAATGCTGGAGAGGGTGTGGAGAAAAGGGAACCCTCTTGCACTGTTGGTGGGAATGTAAATTGATACAGCCCTATGGAGAACAGTATGGAGGTTCCTTAAAGAACTAAAAATAGAATTACCATATGATCCAGCAATCCCACTACTGGGCATATACCCAGAGAAAACCATAATTCAAAAAGACACATGCACCCCAATGTTCATTGCAGCACTATTTACAATAGCCAGGTCATGGAAGCAACCTAAATGCCCATCGACAGACGAATGGATAAAGAAGTTGTGGTACATATATACAATGGAATATTACTCAGCCATAAAAAGGAATGAAATTGGGTCATTTGTTGAGACATGGATGGACCTAGAGACTGTCATACAGAGTGAAGTAAGTCAGAAAGAAAAACAAATATCGTATATTAACACATGTATGTGGAACCTAGAAAAATGGTACAGATGAACCGGTTTGCAGGGCAGAAGTTGAGACACAAATGTAGAGAAAAAACGTATGGACACCAAGGGGGGAAAGCAGCAAGGGGGTGGGGATGGTGGTGCGATGAATTGGGAGGTTGGGATTGACATGTATACACTGATGTGTATAAAACTGATGACTAATAAGAACCTACTGTATAAAAAAATAAATACGGGCTTCCCTGGTGGCGCAGTGGTTGGGAGTCTGCCTGCCAAGGCAGGGGACACGGGTTCAAACCCTGGTCTGGGAAGATCCCACGTGCCACGGAGCAGCTGGGCCCGTGAGCTACAAATACTGAGCTCTGCGCGTCTGGAGCCTGTGCTCCGCAGCAAGAGAGGCCGCGACAGTGAGAGGCCCGCGCACCGCGATGAAGAGTGGCCCCCGCTTGCCACAACTAGAGAAAGCCCTCGCACAGAAACGAAGACCCAACACAGCCAAAAATAAATAAATGAATAAATAAATTTATAAAAAAATAAATAAATAAATAAATAAAATAAAATTCAAAAAAAAAATGTGACACATTTTTGTTTTCACCCCTCTCACCAGCGCTGCGGACACCTTGCCCTTGTGGGCTCCCACTCGGGGGCAGTGGTTCTCATGTGGTTGGAGGATGGACAGGGCACAAGTGCAGAATTGTCCTGACTCCACCCACAGCTGACTTCCTGCCAGCCAGTGAGGCCACCTGCCCCATCCCCTGTCCTCTCCCTTAACACAAACATCCCCGGGCCAGGAAAGGCAGGCAGTCTTGTGTTACAGGCATGCCTGCTGTGTGGTGAATCATGTCCTCAAAATTCACATGTTGAGTCCTGACCCCCAGGACCTCAGAATGGGACTGTGTTTGGAGAAGAGGTCTTTAAAGAAGTGATTAAAGTAAAATGAAGTCACTAGGATGGGCTACACTCCAACGTGACTGGTGCCCTTATAGGAAGAGATTAGGACATGGACACACAGAGGGATGACCATATGAGGGCACAGGGAGAAGACGGCCATCTACACACCAAGGAGAGAGTCCTCAGCAGGAACCAGCCCTGCTAACACCTTGCTCTGGAACTTCCAGCCTCCAGGAATGTGAGAAATAAATGTCTGTTGTTTAAGCAGCCCTGTGTGTTGTGTTTGTTATGGTAGCCAAGTTATGACGCCTTGCGTTTATGGGGCCTTAAGGAGTTAATGTCCCAGGAAGAGGGGACTGCACCAGGGTCCCACTGCACGTGAGCTGCTCTGCACGCATGGGCTCCAGGCAGGCCAGTTTCAGGGGCAGCTGCAAAGTGACTCCTTCCAAACCATGCACTCTCCCATGCCCTGGACAGGGGGGCACATGTCCCTGTTTGGGGACCTCTGGTCTCAGCTGGGTTCTCCCATGCACACGTGGAGTTGTGCCTTTGTGGTCGACACAAAGGTTGGGGTTCTCGGGCACACTGTCGGGGAGGCCTGAGCTGCCAGGCCTCCTTGCAGGAAGGGCTGCCCTCTGCCCCCCGCCCTTCCTGGGAAGGACCTGCCCGTGATTTTGTAAGCTGAGAATCTGACTCCGTTCTACTTCACACACAAGTTATTTCTGTACGGCTTTAAGATATGCTGAATTTTGCAGGAATAGAAAAACAATGTGATTCTAGGAAAGCTTGTTCTCACAGTTACTCAGAACTTTACCAAGAATTCTCTGACATTTTGGAAAATCAAATCTCCTGGTAAAGTGGCTCAGAGTTTCTGAATTGCCAGTAAATGCACAAGGATTGCTGTCACCACAGTAATTCGAATTATATATAGCGATGCCTATTTGTCCTTGTTTTAAAACATCATATATAAAGTTTGAATCGAGTTGAATGTTATCTGGTGAGGCTCTCTTCTTGGTTGTATGTGGCATCTTCTCCCTGTGTCCTCACATGGAGAAGATGTGAGGAAGCTCTCTGAGGTCTCTTTTATAAGGACACTAATCCCATGATAGGGATTCCACCCTCATGACCTAATTACTTCCCAAAGGCACCACCTCCTAATAGCATCACCTTGGGGGTGAGGATTTCAACATGTGAATTTTGGAGGGACACGAACATTCAGCCAAGAACAACCACAAACTATATGATTCCATTTATATGAAATGTCCAGAACAGGCAAATCCACAGAGACAGGAAGTGGGTTAGTGGTGCCAAGGGCTAGGGGAGGGGGAGGGGGGTCTCCTTTTGGGGGATCAAAAGAAAACAAATACGGATCGCCTAAGGGCACAGAAACTTACATAATCTGTTATCAAAAGGAGCACTTCTAACACAGAGAGATCAAATTCCAGTCTTGTATTACCTTAACAAAATCCATTTACTTAGTTAACTTCAATTTAAATTTAGTTAATCCTGACCATGGATAAAACTTTCTCAGTAAAATGTAATTCCATTTCTCATACCTTCTTCACTGAAAACACATATTCTACAATACTGAAATGTCTTATTTTTAGTAACTTTAATTATATATTTAAATTAGAATCCCCGACTCTTAAAAACCTTAACTTCTAGTAACAAATAAGAGGCAAGTAATAGTTTCCAAAATCTGGAGAAACTATTTTAGATGATTTTCAGAACATAATTATTTTTACAGTTTACCTAAAAGCTCTTATCTCATTTACATTTACTTTAAAGTTTCATTATATCAAGTTGTTCTTCTTGCTGACAAATTTGCAACAGATATGACAGATTTTATCTAATTTTTACTAAACCTAGGTGCAGTGAAAGTACTATACTTAATGCTGATGGCTCTAAAGACATGTCTATATTAATTAGATCAACAAACTTAAACATTAATATCAGGTATTAATTTAATACTAAATATTTCCCAGTTCACGTGAACCTGAAACTCAATTTCTCTTATATTTAGAATTGTTTGGTTTGTAAGCACTTACTTTTCTTTAAGCCAATTAAATAGAGCTCATTTACAGATTAACCTCAGCAATGTTATCCAAACACAAAAACACATCAAACACACTAACAGAGAGACATCATAGTTCTTATTTCAAAATTTCAGCCCCGAGTCAGGTACAGCAATATAAAACCCATCAGTTTACAAAAGAGGTTGGATTATTGGCTTTCTGGCAGATGGAGCAAATCAAGCTTACTTGTCTAGATTGCTAAACCCTTTCTACTAATATTTATGGAAAACAAGTCAAGTTCTAAATTACTGTACCCTCTGTGGAGAAAAGGGAACCCTCTTGCACTGTTGGTGGGAATTTAAATTGATACAGCCACTATTGAGAACAGTATGGAGGTTCCTTAAAAAACTAAAAATAGAATTACCATATGATCCAGCAATCCCACTACTGGGCATATACCCAGAGAAAACCATAATTCAAAAAGACACATGCACCCCAATGTTCATTGCAGCACTATTTACAATAGCCAGGTCATGGAAGCAACCTAAATGCCCATCGACAGACGAATGGATAAAGAAGCTGTGGTACATGTATACAATGGAATGTTACTCAGCCATAAAAAGGGACGAAACTGAGTCATTTGTTGAGACATGGATGGATCTAGAGACTGTCATACAGAGTGAAGTAAGTCAGAAAGAGAAAAACAAATATCATATATTAACGCATATATGTGGAACCTAGAAAAATGG
The DNA here is from genome assembly GCF_963924675.1 of Phocoena phocoena. NCBI lineage: Eukaryota > Metazoa > Chordata > Mammalia > Artiodactyla > Phocoenidae > Phocoena > Phocoena phocoena. Next base: position 73,901,024 of record NC_089234.1, on the reverse strand, counting down.
TACAGATGAACCAGTTTGCAGGGCAGAAATTGAGATACAGATGTAGAGAACAAACGTATGGACACCAAGGGGGGAAAGCGGCAAGGGGGTGGGGATGGTGGTGTGATGAATTGGGAGGTTGGGATTGACATGTATACACTGATGTGTATAAAATGGATAACTAATAAGAACCTGCTGTATAAAAATAAATTAATTAAATTAAATTTTAAAAAATAACTTTCTTTTTTAAAATTTGTATTTTAAAAAGATGGCAGAGGTAAGGGTTTCTGAGAAGATCAGATAGGACATTTGTATCTCAAAGATACAGGCAAGTTTTTCCTCAGATGACTTTGTTTCCCCTTTGTTTAATATTTACAAGCCTCTTAAGATCACCTGTATCTATTAGAAAATCAATCAACTTGTTCCCCACTGTCAATGTTACCTGGGCTCCTGTGGGGAAGTCAGAATCGGACGCCTCAAGTCCACGGAAGTCCCCTGGCCTCTTACAGGATATCAGGGCAAGGGAAATTGCCCTGCTGCAGAAGTGGCTCCCGGTCCAAACTGGGTGCCCTGTCAGGTCTTACGTGGTGATACTAAATAAACCAGGTCCCGTGCCCCAGAGGTTACCATAGAAACTTCTATTTGATCCCCATGGGTAGGGGAAACAGAAGGCGGGGAATATGTTGGCAGCGTGTGGAACAACTGCTGGTGCAGCCTGCTCGGCCACTGGGGGAGCTGGATAGGCTGGAGGAGGGGGTGAAGTTTTGAAATGACATGTCCCCACTCTCATTTTCTCCCTCTTCCCTTGTAGAACAGGTTTTCCTCCGTGTTTCCTTTCAGACCGCTGCACCATAAGGGGGCAGCCCTCTGACTCCTTTTCCCCCTGATGCAACATCATAAATACTCCTACATATGGTAACCTTATCTCTTTTCCCTGCTCTTCTGCAGAACATTTCTAACTGGAAGATTGTATAATAGTTGAGTGAGCCATTCAGGGGCCATCGTTCTTCTGATCCTAACATATATTGGGTCCACACCCTATTACAATAGTATATCACGTCTTTCTTAGTCATAGGCTCACGGCTACGTTTTGCTCATTTATAATATATTCCCCAAAAGGCTCTCCTTCAGGATAGATGGAGTATTTTCCACTTTCAAAAGTTTGATAACACCAAGACACAAAAGGCGCAAATTCCAACACAAAAGGCACAAACAAACTCTAGCACTGATGCACAAAAAACAAAGACAAAACCAAAGAACTAGCTACTAGATCAGGTAGACTTACCCTACAGAACCAATGAACTCGTTCCCAGCGAACCGGTTCCCAAGAATCAGGTAGAGTCTAACAACGATTCTCCCCTGCAGCAGGGTACCCAACCAGACTGGCTCGTCCTGTAAAGGAAAAGCCCAGATAGAGGGGGGGAATATGTTCCCGGCGTGCACGCCGGAGTGACTTACGCTCCAGAATCAAATCGAGTCCGTCAACTCGTAGCCCCAAATGGAAGTTGGTCGGTTCCTGACCTCAACCGCCAAGCGCTGGGGTAGCTGGTGCCGCTTCAGGGAACTCTGAAGGGAAGGTCCTCAGGACAAACTGTCCTGGCAGCTGCTAGGGCCTTGCCCCAATGTTCCCTGCCGGGGGCCGGCTAGCCAAGAGCAGCAAGCCTGTTGCTGGCTAAGCCAAGTGCGTTACTGAGTCCCAGCTCGCTCTGCTCGCCACACAACAGGCCAATGAATCGGAGACGGCGTTGAGGCAGGGAGTTAAGACTTTGTTCGAGAAGATGGCAGGCTACTGTCTCTGAAAAACCAACTTCTCGGGGTTTGGATGCCAGTTTCTTTTATAGAACAGAGATGGGGAGGAGATGAGGAAGTAAAGTAAAAAGGGCATAAGATTTGCAAATGTCCCCTGGAATGGCCAGCCTCAGGAGGGGATGTGTTAATTTCTTCTTTCTTGCAGCCAGCCACAGGCGGTCAGGGTCAGGATGCACAAAGGCACTTTGGTTTAACATTCAGGCAGAGGGGCAGGGTTCCCTGAGGCAGACCATTCTGTATGATTATAATAACAAAAGCAATGAAAAGCAAAGGTTAAAGTCAAAGAAACAGATCAGACTTGGAGTCTGATTTAGCTCTTCCCTGTTACAGGGGTGGGGAGCTTTGTCAAGGGGCCTGATGGAGGAACCAGGCACAAGATCGGGCTTGGGCCAGGGCTGTGGGTGTAGAGGAGAATTAGCCTGGGGACTGGCCACAGACTCTGGAGGACGAGCTGACAGTCACTGGGGCACAAAGAGAGTGGGAGCCAGGGAGGCGCCAGTGTTACCAAACCAAACTTGGTTCCACGCACCCATGCGTGGTAAAGCCAGTCTACTGACACCAGGCTGTGGTGAAGGGAAGTGCAATGTTAATTGTAAAAGCGCCAGTACACGGAGGACGGGCAGCTTGCTCTAAAAACCAAACTCCCTGAAGGGTTTCAGCAAAGCAATTTTAAAGACCAGGTGAGGGAAGGGGGTCGCAGGGTAAGTGATCATCTGGTGCGCAATTCTCTGGCTGATGGTGAGGTAACAAGGCGGTTAACATTATAAAGTCTTAGGCACCAGTAGCTCTGGGGCTACGTGTTCATGATCATCAAGTAGTTAATTTCTTCCATTTGGTGGTGGTTTTAGTATCAGTGAAACTCTGGAAGTGTGCATCAGATACTATTATCTAGGTACTTCATAGAGGAGTTACAACAAAGGATATGAAGGAGGGGTCTGTCCCAGGAACGCCCCATAGGGTCCTGCCTGGTTACAGCAGGTGTCTGGGCTCAGCAGCCAGGGGAGGTGGGGCTACCTCGTGGGTTGGGGAGCTGCAGGATCACAGTCCTCTGAGGGGCCTGTTAGCCCCCAAGGTGAGATGGGGATGCAATGGCTGGACAGCGGCATCTGGCCTGGAAGAGGGGTCCAGGCTGGAAACGTCACTGGAATCATCGCAGGGAGAAAGAGGAAAGGCCAGGTGGAAGCAGGTAGATCACAGCAGACTATGTGCAGGTGACTGCGGTCCTGATAGAAGCAACTCAGAGCCAGAAAGGAGTGGCCATCGGGGGTTCAGCTTCATTCTCTTGTTCCTTTGTAAAACTGCTATGACAGTTTGAAACACCACCAGGAGACGTCTGGGCCCAGTGCTGCCACGGCTTCATCAAAGGGGCCCGGGTGGAAAACAGAACCACTGCAGGCCCTGCTCGTGTCCACACTGGGAATGAAGCCCATCAGGGCACCAGGGCTCACAGACTTCAGTGAACCTCTGCCCTCAGGACTGGTCTTCCTCCTTGCTCTCACCTGTGGTCAGAGGCCCAGGAACCCACATCCTGGCTCCGCCCCACCCCCAGGACTGAGTAGTATTCCACTGCATATCTGTACAACATCTTCATTCTTCTGTCAGTGGACAATTTGGTTTCTCTGTCTTGGCTTGTAAATAGTGCTGCCTTGAAAACAGGGGTACACTTGTCCTTTCCAATTATGATTTTCTATGGATCTAAGCCCAGGAGTGGGACTGCCGGATCCAATGGGAACTCTATGTTTTGGTTTTTAAGGAACCTCCATACTGTTCTCTACAGTGGCTGCACCAACTTGGATCCCCACCAACAGTGTAGGAGGGTTCCCTTTTCCATATGCCCGGTCCACCATTTATTCTTTGTAGATTTTTGTTGGCAATGGCCCTTCTGACCAGTGTGAGGTGATACCTCATTGTAGTTTTGATTTTCATTTCTTTAATAATCAGTGATGTTGGATGTCTTTCCATGTGCTTGTTTTTTATACAGTGTGAATAAAATTTTCCTCTTGCAGTTGGCTTTTTGTAAGTCGGTCCTGTTTTGAATTCTTTTCCGATGATTTACCCCAGGGCATTTCTTGAGAGCAGGTGACATTTGGAGCCCTGCAAGGCCTTGTGAAGATTAAGTGCCCATCAGCACCGGTTTTAAAGTTGTTGTTATGGGAAATGGCCACAAGGCGGCAGCATTTATCATGCCCAACTCTGGTTACTCGGGCAACCAGAGACTGAGGGAAAGTCCTCTTCCAGGATTGTCAATTAGGGTGGAACGTGCCTGAAGAAACACCCGAGGCTTGTGTCTCATTGTTTCTCCCCCCTTACCTTTTATCCCAGGGACAAATCCCAACTCCTGAAACACCACTCTGCTGAGGGTGCTGTCATCCATAGGTGGGGCGACCCTAAGGAAGGAGGCTGGAAGTGGGAACCCCGCCACCAGGAGACATGGAGCCCAGGAAACCTTTCAAGGCTCTTCCGGCCTCGAGACTCCATCATCCTTTGGGTGCACTAGGCTTGCTTTCACTGTAGGAGGGCCCACCTGGATCTGGAGATTGTGGGCTCACACAGAGGGGAACAGGAACTCCAGGGGCTCAGTGGCTGCCTCATTGGCATTCTCACTGGCTCACTGGCACATCTTCCCCAGCTCCCTCAGCCCCACGACAGTCCAGCTTTGGAACACAAGCCTGCTCAGGCTCCAGGGATGTGACACTGGCCCAGATCACCAAGGACTGATGGGAATAGGTCAGCATTTCTTTCTTTCTTTTTTTTAATGTTTATTTTGAATTGGAGTATATAGGTGATTTACAATGTTGTGGGGGTTTTTTAAAGTGTACGGCCACTTGATTCACTTATACATAGACATATATGTGTTTCTTTTCGGGTTCTTTTCCCATATTGCTTATTACAGAGTGTTGAGTAGGGTTCCCTGTGCTATACAGTGGGTCCTCGTTGATTATTTTATAAATAGTACTCTGCATATGTTAATCTCAACCTGCTAATTTCTCCCCGCCCCGCACCTTTCCCTTTTGGTAACCATAAGTTATCTTTCTAAGTCTGTGAGGTTGTCTCTGTTTTATGAAGAAGTTCACTTGTATTCATTTTTACGTTCCACCTAATAGTGATATCATATGATACTTGTCTTTCCCTGTCTCACTTACTTCATTTAGTATGATCATCTCTACTTCCTTCCCTGTGGCTGGAAATGGCATTATTTCATGCTTTTTTATGGCTGAGTAATATTCCATTCTGTTTATGTACCACATCTTCTTTATCCATTCATTTGTCCTACCCTTAGGTTGCTTTCTTGTCTTAGCTATTGTACCTAGTGCTGCCATGATCGTGGTGGTGCAGGTGTCTTAAAATTTTGGTTTTCTCCGAATCTATGCTCAGCTGTGGTTTTGATGGGTCACGTGGTACTTTCACGTTTAGTTTCTTAAAGAACCTCCATACTGTTCTCCATAGTGGCTGTACCAGTTTACATTCCCATCAACAGTGAAGGAGGGTTCCCTCCTCTCCACACCCTCTCCAGCATCTATTGTAGATTTTTTGATGATGGCCATTTTGACCAGTGTGAGGTGATACCTCACTGGACTTCTGATTTGCATTTCTCTAATAATTAGTGATGCTGAGCATCTTTTCATGTGCTTTCTGGCCATTTGTATGCCTTCTTTGGAGAAATGTCCATTTAGATCCTTGGCCCATGTTTTTATTCAGTTGTTTGTTTTTTTGATATTGAGCTGCTTGAGCTGTTTGTACGTTTCAGAGATGAATTCCTTGGGGGTATCTTCCTTTGCAAATAATTTTTCCCATTCTGAGGGTTGTCTTTTTTGTTTGTTTATGACTTCCTTTGCTGTGCAACCACTTTGAAGTTTAATTAGGTCCCATTTGTTTATTTTTGTTTTATTTTTCATTATTCTAGGAGGTGTATCATAAAAGAATTTGCTGCGATTTCTGTCAAAGTGTGTTCTGCCTATATTTTCCTCAAGAGTTTTATAGTATCCGTCCTTACTTTTAGATCTGTAATCTATTTGGAGTTTATTTTGGGGGGGGGGGTTAGGGAGTATTCTAATTTCATTCTCTTTTTAATTGTTTAAGGAACCTCCACACTGTCTGCCACAGTGGCTTTTACCAATTTATATTCCCAGCATCAGTGTAGAAGGGTTCCCTTTTCTCCACACCTTCTCTAGCATTTCTTGTTTGTAGACTTTTTGACAATGGCCATTCTGAGCGGTGTGAGGTGATAACCTCCTTGCAGTTTTGATTTCCACTTCTCTAATCTTTAGCGATGTTGAAACCTTTTCATGTGATTTTTTTTTTAAAGAGTGGGAGTAAAAGTTACCTCTTTCAGTTGGCTTCTTGAACATCTGCCCTGTTGTGAATTCTTTTTTGATGACCCACCCCAGGACGTTTCTTGAGGGCAGGTGCTTTTTTAACTTACAGCCCCGCAGGCCTTGTGAATATTAAGCGCCCATCAGCACAGGTTTTAAAGTTGGTGTTACAGGATAAAGGCCACAAGGCAGAAGCATTACTTCAGGCCCAACATTTTTTTTTCTTTTGTAATTTCATTTTTATTTTATATTGGAGTAGAGTTGATTTCTGATGTTGTGTTCATCTTAGGTGTCCAGAACCTTGCTTCAGTTACACATAGACATATATGTATTTTTTTCAGGTTCTTTTCCCATATAGGATATTACAGTGTTTTCAGTAGAGTTCCTTGTGCTATTCTATAGGTCCTTTTTGATTACCTGTTTGATATAAGTTAGTGTGCATCTGTTAATCCCAACCTCCTAATTTATCCCTCTCCCTACCTCTCCTTTTCAATCATCAGAAGTTAGTTTTCTAAGTCTGTTTCTGTTCTGTAAAGTAGTTCATTTGTAGGAATTTATAGATTCCACCTGTAAGTGACATCTTAGGATATTTGTCTTTCTCTTTCTGACTTACTAAACCTACTATGATTATCTCTAGGTCCATAGGTGACTGCAAAAGGCATTATTTCATTTTTTTCATGGCTGAGTCATATTCCATGTGTACATGTCTCATTTCTTTATCCATTCATCTGTCGACGGACATGTTGTCTGCTTCCATGCCTTGGCTATTGTAAATAGTGAAGTGCACACTTGGGTGCACGTGCCTTTTCAAATTCCGCTTTTCAACGCATATACTCTTAAACCTGGGACGCCGGATCATACGGTAGCTCTCTTTTCACCTTTTAAAGGCATGTCCATAGTGTTCTCTATAGTGGTTGTTACCAATTACATGCCACTAGCACCATAGGAGGGTCCCCTTTTCTTAACCCCTACTTTAGCACTTATTGTCTATAGTCTTTTTGATAATGGCCATTTTCACTGGTGCATGGCGGTGTCTCTTGGTAGTTTTGATTGGCGAGTCTCTAGTAATTTGCCATGATGAGCATCATTTCATGTGTTTTTTTTTAAATGGTGTGAGTTGTACATAGTTGTTGATATTTTCTTCTTGATAGTTTGCCCTGTTTTTAATTATTTTCAATTACTTGCGACTGGAAATTTTTTGAGGGCAGGTATAATTTAGAGCCCAGCAGTCCTTGTGAATATTAAGCGCCCATAAGCAATAGTTTTCAGATTGCTGTGGCCGGAAATGTCAACAAGACGGCAGGATTTCTTTGTGCCGAACTCTGGTTAGTCCGTCTCCTGGAGCCTTAGTAGAAATCCTGCTTTGGGGCTGTAATTTGAGTAGAAATTTCCAGAACAAACACCCAATAGCTCGGGTCTCATCAGGTCTTCTTTTTATTAATTTCTATTTTTCACTGGAGTAACACTGATATGCAATGTTGACTTTGTTGTAGGTGTACACAAACTTTCTCATTTATACACACACACATATCATCTCTGGACTCTTTCCATATAGATTATTACAGAGTGTTAACAGACATCCCTTGGTATATATAGGTCCTTGTTGATTATCTATTTTATATGAAAGAGTTTGTGTTTCTTAATGCAATCTTCAGAATGTATCAATTGCCCCCTTCTTTAAACTTAGGTAACATTTATTTTTTTTAAGTCTCTGAGACTCTTTATGATTTCTCAATTATTTTACTCATGTGCATTTTAAGATTCCTCCTATAACTGACACCTTCTGATATCTGTCTTTCTTGTTCCGACTTACTTCACTAGTTTAATTATCTCTAGGTTTCTCTATGTTCCTGCAAACGGCATTATTTCATTCTTTTTCATGGCTGAACCATACTCCATGTGTACAGGCACCACTACTTCTCTATCCATCCATCTGTCCATGGACATTTTGTGTGCCTCCACGTCTTGGCTCTTGTAAATGGTGCTACAGTGCACGCTTGGGTGCATGTGTCTTTTCGAATTCCAGCATTCTCTGCATATAGTCTTAGGGGTAGTACTGCCGGATCATACGGTAGCTCTCCTTTACCTCTTAAAGGCACTTCCGTAATGTTCTGTAGAGTGGCTGCTACCATTTACATCCATAAAAGGGTTCCCTTTGCTCCATGCCCTCTCCACCATATATTCATTGCAGATTTTTGATGATGGCGTTGCACTCTTGCAAGTGGAACCCTCGTTGTAGTTCTGATTAGCACATGTCTGCTAACTGCTATTTTGAGCATGTTCTTATGGGCCATTTTTATTCATAATCAGTGTGAGTAGAATTTACCTGTTGAAATTGCCTCCTTGAAAGTGTGCCCTGTTTTCAAATATTTTTGAACACTTAGGCCTGGACATTTTTAGAAGGCAAGTATCATTTAGAGCCCAGCAGTCCTTGTGAATACTAAGTGCCCAGAAGCAATCGTCTGGAGGTTGCTTTTGAGGGAAATGCTCATAAGGCACAGTATTTCCTCCGGCCCAACTCTGGTTAACTCGGCAAGCAGAGCCTTAGGGGAAATCCTTTTGGGGGTTGTAAATTTGAGTGGAATGTGCCAGAACAAACAGGCAAATCTTGTGTTTCATTACCAATTCTTTAATTAGATTAATTTTTAGTTTTTTATGGCAGTAACATTGATATACAATGTTGTGTATGCTGTAGGTATAGAGGATCATTTTCAGTTATACATATACAGATACCTATGCATGTTCGGCTTTTTTTCCCATATAGGTTATTAGAGAGTGTCGATAGACTTCCCAGGTATAAATAGGTCCTTGTTGATTATCTATTTTATATGAAAACAGTTTGTATTGGTTAAGCACTAAATCCTTCTAATTTATCCCTTGACCCCTTAAGTACCCTTTGGTAAACACAGGATTACTTTCTAAGTCCCTGAGTCTATTTATGTGTTCTCAATTATTTCAATGGTGGGTATTTTTAGATTCCACCTGTAAATGATATCATATATGTGTCTTTCTGATTCTGACTTACTTTACCAGGTATGATTATCTCTAGTTTTCTGTATGTTCCTGCAAATGGCATTATTTCATTCTTTTACGTGGCAGAGCCATACACCATTGTGTACATGTATCACTTTTTTTTAATCTGTTCATCTGTCCATGGACATTTTGTATGTCTGCACATCTTTTGTATCAGTGCACGCATGGGTCCATCTGTCTTTTCGAATTCTGGTATTTTCTACATATAGTCTTAGGCACTACCTAAGTAGCACTGCCAGATCACGTGGTGGCTCTATTTTTAACTTTTAAAGGCACTTCCGTAATGTTCTCTATTGAGGCTGTTACCATTTATATCCCACCGGGACCATAAAGTATCTCCTTTCCTCCTTGCTCTCTCCACCATTTATTTATTCATTGTCGATTTTTGAGGATGGCCTTCCCAATCGGTGCAAAGTTATGTCTCATTGTAGTTCTGACTTGCATGTCTCTGCTAATTTCTATGTTGAGCATGTTCTTATGGGCTGTTTTTATTCATAATCAGTGTGAGTACAATTTACCTGTTGAAACTGCCTTCTTGAAAGTGTGCCCTGTGTTCAATTATTTTTGAACACTTAGTCCTGGACATTCTTTGAGGCCAAGTATCATTTAGAGCCCAGCAGTTCTTGTGAATATTAAGGGCCCATAATCAATCGTTTTGAGTTTGATTATCCGGATTTCCTCTGGCCCAACATCTTGCCCAGCAAACAGAGCCTTAGGGCAAATCCTGTTTGTGGCTTGTAAACTGAAGAGGAGTGTGCCAGAACAAACACCCAAATCTCGTGTCAATTTTTAAATTAGATTAATTTTAGATTAATTAAATTAATTTTAGATTAATTTTTAGTTTTTATTGGAGTAACAGTGATATACAATGTTGTGTATGTTGTAGGTATAGGGAATCATTTTTTTGTTATACATAGAGAGATATATATGCATGTTTGGCTTCTTTTCTCATATGTATTATTAGAGAGTTGATAGCCCTACCTTGGTATACGTACATCCTTGTTGAATATCTGTTTTATATGAAATAGTTTGTATTTGTTAATCCCATCCTCCTAATTTTCCCCTTGTCCCCTTCTGTCCCCTTTGGTATCCATGGTTTTTTTTTAAGTCCTTGAGTCTGTTTATGTTTTCTCAATTATTTCAATGGTGTGTATTTTAAGATTCCACCTATTAGTGATATCATATAATATTTGTCTTTCTGATTCTGACTTACTTTACTTACTATGATTATCTCTAGTTTTCTCTATGTTCCTGCAAATCGCATTATTTCATTCTTTTACATGGCAGAGTCATATACCATTGTGTACATGTATCACTTTAAAAAAATTTGTTCATCTGGCCATGGACGTTTTGTTTGTCTCCATGTCTTTGTAATCAAATTTACTCTGATAAAAATACAAATTTAATTTAAAAAATTCAAATGAGAACTAATGAGATATAAGCTTTTGGGGGTTTGTCCTGGCTGATTCCACTCTAATTTACAACCTAGGAACAGGACTTCCAGGAAGGGTCTGTTGCCATAGTAACCAGAGCTGGGAATGGAGAAATTGTGCAGACTTGTGGCCATTTAGCAGCTTTCAATCCAGTGCAATGGTCACTTAATATTCACAAGGACTGTAGGGTTGTAAATGACACCTGCCCTCAAAAAATATCCTGGGGTCTGGAATTGACAAAAAATTTCAAAACAGGGCAAACTTTAAAGTACATAATTTCAAGAGGTAAATTTTTCTCGCTGTAATTTTTAAAGAAAAAAAAAAGGACATGGAAAAATGGTCAATATAACGAATAATTAGAGTCATGCAAACCCAAACAACAAAGAGGTATCACCTCACAGCAGGCAGAATGGCAATCAGCAAAAAGGCTACAAACAATAAATGCTGAAGGGGTTGTGTAGAAATGCGTGCCCTCCTATGCTGCTGGGGATATGTAAACTGGTAATAGCAACTAATGAGAAAAGAACGGAGCTGCCTTTAAGAGGTAAAAATTGAGCTACCATATGATCCAGCAGACCTATTACTGGGCCTATAACCCGAGAAGACCAGAATGGATAAGGCAGAGGCACCCAAAAGAGCACTACAGCCATATTTACAATAGCCAAGACTTGGAAGCAAGCAAAATGTCCATCGACACATGAATGGACAAAGAATAAGTGGTACATGTACACAGTGGAATATTAGCTACAAAAAAGAATGCAACATAGCCCTTTGCAGCACCATAGATGAACCTAGAGATAATCATAGTACGTGAAGTAAGTCAGAAATAGAAAGACAAACATAATAGGATATCATTTGTAGGTGTTATCGAAAAATTGATACCAATGAACATACTTCCATAGAGAAAGACACTCACAGGCTTAGAAGACAAACTTATGGTTAACCAAAAAGAAAGGTGGGAGGAATGGATAAATTAGGATACTGGAGTTAACATACATATACTAATACATGTAAAATATATAATCACCAAAGACCACCTTGTACCAAGGAATGTCTACTCAACACTCTGTAATAACCTACATGGGAACAGGATCTGAAGATGAATAGGTATATGTATGTGTATAAATAAACCAAATTCTGCACACCGAAAACAAACACAGCATTGTAATCAAATTTACTCCGATAGAAAATAAAAAGTAAATTAAAAAAAAGAAACAACAAGTCATGAGACATAAGATTGGGGTTTTGTCCTGCCACATTCCACTTCAATTTATAACCTACGAACATGAATTCCAGGAAGGCTCTCTTGCCATGGTGACCAGAGTGGGGAATGGAAAAATCCTGTCACCTTGTGGCGGTTTCCCGCAACAGCAGTTTTAAACCCAGTGCCAACAGTCAGTTAATATTCACAAAGACTGCAGGGCTTTAAAAGACACCAGCGCTCAAAAATGTCCTGGGGTTGGGAATTTACAAAAACTTTCAAATCAGGGCAAACTTTCAAGAAGATAATTTCAAGAGGTAAATTTTTCTCACTGTAATTTTTAAACAAACAAAAAATGACAGAAAAATGCTCAACATCATGTATCATTAGAGACATGGAAATCCAAACTAGAAAAAAAACATCACCTCACATCAGTCAGAATGGCCATCAGCAAAAAGTCTACAAACATTAAATACTGAAGTGGTTTTGGAGAAAAGCATATCCTCTATGCTGTTTGTGGGATGTAGTCTGATAACGGCCACCAAAGAGAACAGAATGGAGGTGCCGTTAAAGGTAAAAATTGCGCTACCATATGATCTGGCCGACCCACTACTGGGCCTGTAACTGGAGAAGACCAGAATCGAATAGGCAGAGACACCCCAATGGGCACTGAAGCAATATTTACAATAGCCAAGACATGGAAGCAAACAAAATGTCCATTGACACATGAATGTACAAAGAAGCGGTACATGTACACAGTGGAATATTAGCCCCTAAAAAGGATGAAATGATGTCCTTTTCAGCACCATAGATGAGCCTAGAGATAATCATACTATGTGAAATCAGCCATAAAGAGAAAGACAAATATCTTATGACATCATTTATAGGTGTTATCTAAAAATTGATACCAATGAATAAATTTCCACAGATATTTACTCTGTTAAATAAAAATTAAATTTAAAAAAAAGCAAGCAAGAAGTAATGAGACATAAGCTTTTGGGGGTTTGTCCTGGCACTTTACACTCCAATTTACAACCTCGGAACACAACTTCCAGGAAAGTTCTTTTTCCCTAATAACTAGAGTTGGGAATGTAGTAATCCTGCCGCTTTGTGGTCATTTCCCGCAACAGCAGCTTTAAACCTAGTGCTAACAGTCACTTCATATTTCCAAGGACTGCTGGGTTATAAATGATACCTGCCTTCAAAAAGTGTCCTTAGTCGGTAATGGAAAAAAAATTCAAAACAGGTCAAATTTTCAAGAAGAAAATTTTAAGATGTAAATTTTACTCACACTTTAAAAAAAAAAAGGACATGGCAAAATGCTCAATATCATGAATTATTAGAGACATGCAAATCCTAACTACAAAAAGGAGGGGAGAAGGAATGATACACATGCCCTGGGGTGTTTGTGCAGGCACATTCCACTCTAATTTCCAACCAGGAGAAGGACTTTCCCTAAGGCTCAGTTTGTCCCAATTACCAGAGTGGGACATGAAGAAATCTGGCAGGTTTGTTTTGTGGCTGATTCCCGAAACAACAACATGAAAACTGGTGCTTGGGGGCCCTGCATATTCACAAGGCCCTCAAGTCTGTAAATGACACCTGTGTCTTGGGGTTAGTTTTGGAAAACAAATTCAAAACCAGGCAGAACTTCAGGAACCAGATATCAAGATGTAAATTTCCCTCACAGTGATTTTATATTTTTTTTAAAAAGCACACCAGAAGCTACTCAACATCAGAAATTGTATGCTAATGCAAAAAAGACTACAACGAGGTATCACCTCTCACCAGTCAGAATGACCATCACCACAAAGTCTCTGGAGAGAGCGTGAAGAAAAGGGAACCATGTTACACTGTTGCTGGGAATGAAATATGCTAACATGTGCTAAAAGGCACTCTGGAGAACAGTATGAAGGGTCCTTAAAAACAGAAAAATAGAGCTACCTTAGGATCCAGCAAAACCACTCCTGGGTGTAAATCTGGGGAAACCCAGAAATCGACAAGACACATGGACCACAATGCTCACTGTAGCCCTGCTTACAAGAGCCTAGACTTGGAAGCAATGAAAATGTCCATCAAAGGATGAATGGATAAAAAAACATGTTGTACATATATACAATGGAATATTACTCAACTATGAAATGAATGAAATAAGGTCATTTGCAGCAACTCGGATGGACCTTGATACACATACTAAGTGACATAAATCAAACAGAGAAAGGTAAATTTCATATGATATCACTTATAGGTGGAATCTAAAAATTGATACAAATGAACTAACTTACAAAACAGAAACAGAGGCACAGACTTAGAAAACAAACTTGGCTGCCAAGGAGAAAGGTGGGGGGAGGGAGGCATAAATTAGGAGGTTTTCATTAGCATACATACCCTTATAGAGAGAAAACAGATAATCAATAAGGACCTACTGTATAGCACAGGGAACTCGACTCAACACATTATAATTTCGTCAATGGAAAAGGAATTGGAAAAAGAATATATAGATGTCTCCGTGTAAGTGACTCCAGCTGCTGTACAACAAAAAGAAGCACAACATTGTAAACAGCTGCATCCATTATATGATTAACATTAAATTAGCAAAACAAACAAACAACAACAACAAAAAGAGAAATGGTTACTAAATTGGTTCAGGCCCACTGACCCAACACAGCCTCACATCCCTGGAGCAAGCGCTGGCTTGGCTCTCAAGGCTGAGTTGCCAAGGGGCTTAGGGAGCTGGTGAGGATGTGCCCGCCAATGCAGCCCCACGGGAGTTGTACTGCCTGATCCCCACTCCATGCGTCCAAAATCTCCAGATGCAGCGGAGCCAACCTACAGCTAAACATGCCTGGGACACCCAAAGGATGGTGCACCCTCTGGGCAGGAAGGGATATGAAAAGTCACCTAATCTCCACATCTCCTGGTGGTGGGGTTCCCACCTCCAGCCTCTTTCCTTAGAGTCTCCCCACCTGGGGAAGACAGCACCCTCCAACAGCCAGTTTTGCACAGATCGGTATTTGTCCGGGGATGAAGGGTAAGGGGGGTCGGGAATGAGACACAAGCCCTGGGGTTTTGGACAGGCACAGGCCACTCTAATGTCCAGTCAGGAAGAGGACTTTCCCGAAGGCTCAGGTTGCCCCAGTAACCCGAGTGGGGCTTGAAGAAATCCTGTCCCCTTATGGCCATTTCCTGAAACAACAACTTGAAAACCGGTGCTCAGGGACATTGACGCTCACAAGGACTGCAGGGTTGTAAAGGACACCTGCCCTCGAAAAATGTCTTTGGGTAAGTAATCGAAAAGGACTTGAAAACAAGGCAGAATTGCAGGAACCGGATTTCAAGAGGTAGATTGGACTCGACATTAAAGTCGAGTCATTGGACATTGCCAATGACTGGGTTGGCCATAATGGGCATTGGGGTTTTTCCATAATACCTTATGGAAAACCCCCAACGCCCTTTATGGCCAACCAAATATTCGCGAAATGCAAATCAACACTACAAACAGGTATCACCTCACATCACTTAGAATGACCATCATCACAAAGTCTAAAAACAGAAATGCAGAGAGGGCATGGAGAAAAGGGAACCCTGCTACGCTGATGGTGGGAATGTAAAATGCTACCAGCCACTCTGGAGAACCGTATGCAGTTTCCTTAAAAATCTAAAAAATAGAGCTACAGAGGATATGGCAATCACAACATTGTAAATCTGGTATACTCCATTATAAAAATAAAGTAGCCTAACATGTGAAGTATTTAGGTATGAAATTCTTCATTATTTTTTATTTTTTTAATTTTAAGTTTTTCTAATTTTTTTTTTTTATTTGCTTGACAGGGTCTATTTCCAAATCGAAAAACAAGACCGTCCTTTTCGAAAAACCAGCTTTTAATTGTATCTATCAAGCATAGTGTTTGCTCTACAATTGGTTATTTTAGGTTTTCCATTTGAAATTCGTCCTCCATTTCCATTGTTTAAAATTTTGTCTTCCATTCCTAGGTTCAATGTATGTTTTTTGTAATTAATACTTGTAATTTAAAACCTCAGGTTTTTACTGAAAAAAATAAAGCACAGCTGCCATAAGTGAAAAAAGACACAAGAAATGAAGTTATAGTAAGTGATAGATGGAAGAATGTATTTTCCCCATAGATAAGACAAAGAGTTAAAATCAATTACATACAAAGTTACCACAAATTAAGAAAAAAGAATAGAAAACCTGACAAAGGGCATAACAAAAACTCACATCTAAGGAATTGCAATTGTCAGTGAATTTCAAATTTATCCCTGACCTTAGCTAGCCATAAGAAAAGAGCATTTTAAATGACTTCCAATCACTACTTTTATACAAATTTTTAAAAATTGTAGCATGCTTTACCTGGCACGAAATGCACCTCTTTCACAACAGAAACAAGCAAATACCCTTCAAGATGCAAGGCTAAGCACATCTCTTTGTGCTTCTTGCATAGGATATAGGGTCTTGATTGGATAACTGCAATAGCATGGATTCTATGGAGGAGCCATTTCACCCATCAGCTTACCTTTTCCCCAATTAATCAAATGATCTAAGATGCTGGGGGGCTGAGAAGACTCCTTCAAGGAGAGACTGGTGACAAACCTTCGTTATATGTTAGTTAACCATCATGTACTCGTGGGAAACACTAGGAAATCGAAGGCTTGTGTTCCCCTGGCTGTTGATGGCGGAGTTTTCGTTAGGAGGGAAGGCCCCTTCTCAGCTACCACCCACTTCATACCAGTGTTTCCCAATTTCCCTGAGCCTGAGAATTCCTGGGAGCCTTGCTGGAAGCAGAGTTCACCTGGTGCTTCACGGAAGACTCAGCAGCAGGACCAGAAGCATGGACTTTTCACAGCACGAGGGGCTTCTTAACATCAACAAAGACCGGGGAAACCCGCTTCAAATCATTCACTCTTTGCTGCTTTATCGACAGCTTCATGGGTGCACCAATAAGGTACAAAAAACCGCACATATTTAAAGTATACACTTCAATGAGTTTTGTCATATGTATATACACAGTAAAGCATCAGCCTAATTAAGATAAAAAACATACCCATTGCCCCCAAAAGTTTCCTCATGTCCCTTTGTAATCCACACCTCCCTCCCTCCCATCTCCAGGCAACCACTAATCTGATTTCTTCCACTAGAGATAACATTGCATTTTATATGAATGACATCTTTCTGTATCTGGCTGCTTTCACGTAGCCATAAATATTTTGAGATTTACAAGGAAATAAATAAATAGCTACAAGGATACACTGTGCAACACAGGGAATACAGCCAGTATTCTAAATAACTTTTTCTTTCTTCTTTTTTTTTTTGGCTGAACCACACGGCATGCAGGATCTTAGCTCCCCAGCCAGGGACTGAACCCACGCCCCCTGCAATGGAAGTCACGAGTCTTAAACCACTGGACCAGCAGAAAAGTCCTAAATAACTTTTAATGCTGCATAATCTATAAAATTTTGAGTCACTATGTTGTACACCTGAAACTAGGATAATATTGTAAATCAACTATACCTTAATAAAAAAAAAAAGAACACCATTGTGACCACCATCCAGGTGAAAATTTTACTTTTCCATCCATGGCAGAATACCCTCCCTGTGCCCCATCCCAATCTCAACCACCTCCCTACTTCCAAAAGGACTCACTGTCCTGATTTTTATAGTCATTACTCTCCTTGAGTTTCTTTTAGTTTTTATCACCCAAGTGTGCTCTCTAGAATCTACAGTTTAGTCTTGCTCATGTTGTTGATGTCTTTTAATCCTCTCTTAGCCACTAAGTTCCTTCTCCATCCCTTTCTCTTTCTTACACTGTATCCATGGAAGAACCCTAGCCCTTCCCCCATGGGATTTTCCAATAAGAATTTTGTAGACTGTGTTCTCAGGATGCAGTTCAACACATCCCTCTGTTCTCTATTTCCTGCAAATTTTCAACTGTATTCAGAGGCTTGATCAGACTTGGATAAATATTTTTGATGAGACTCTAGGTATTGATGTGCTCTTTCATCAAGGGGCACATAATCTCAGGTTGTCTGTCTTTACTGAGATGTCAGCAGGGATGATTTTCAATGCTTACATTAATCCATTTGGGGGTGAAAAATTATGATATTCTAATTACATCATTTCTTTTTATTTATCAGCTGGATTAATCTAATAAACAAATACTTCCCTTCATCTACTATTTCATCACCCAGTAGAACCATTCATAAAGGAAAGGCAGATTAGATGCTTCTTTCATTTATTTATCCGTTATCAAGATAATAAATTTCTAGCCTGTCATACTCCAAAGATGATGAATTAATTTAAACACACTGGGATGAAGTGAAGAATTAAAACATATGTGACAGATTTCAATACATGGCCGTTATTATATTTGTTGATGTTCACATTGTCCCATCTTTTACATGGTGGACCCTCTTCAGGTTAACTCTTAAGTCCTTTTGACATGCCCCTAATAGTCTGAATGCTTCCTTGATATCTGGTTTGGCAAGATGTTTCAAGCTCATCTTGTATATTTCCTTCCCAGGACTAGAATCAGTCATTTCTCCAAGAAGCCTTTGTTTCCTTTAGTGGGAAATAATATTGAATATTAAATACTGAACATGGTGAAGTTAGGAATCCTCTTTGCTTCTGGTTTGATCACTGTTTCTAGTCTTTTCAGTGGGAGGAGATAGATTTTACACATATGATACAATACTCTGGTAGGTTATACAGATATACCCAATTCAAATTGAGAACTATAAGGTTTTTACTTAACCTATTCTGTGACATCTGTATCTCCTTTCCTCCACACTGGGAAATCTGGTTCTCAAGGACACAGTGGAATAACTGAATTAGAATATCCAATTAGTCATTTGTTTCATCTCAACTGATGCACACACAAGTTCAGATTAACAGTATCCATAATAGCATACAATACACAGATGAAAGAAGTTGAAGAAGACAGCACTAAATGGGAAGATATTCCACCTCACGGATTGGAAGAATCAATATTGTTAAAATGACCATGCTACCCAAAGCAATCTAAAGATTTAATGTGATCCTTATCAAAATTCCAATGGAATTTTTCACAGAAATAGAAGAAACAATCCTAAAATTCTATGGAACCACAAAGGTCACCCAATAGCCAAAGCGATCTTGAGAAAGAATAACAAAGCTGAAGGATTTACACTCCCTAATTTCAAACTACATTACAAAGCTATAGTAAACAAAACTGTATGGTGTTGGCATAGAAACAAATATATAGATGAATGGAACAGAGGGGCGAGCCTAGAAATCAACCCATGTTTATATGGTCAGTTAATTTATCACAAAAAGCTAAGAATATACAATGGGAAAAGGACAATCTCTTCAGTAAATGGTGATGGGAAAACTGGACAGCCCCATGCAAAGGAATGAAACTGGACCACTATCTTAAAACAAACACAAAAGTTAATGGATGAAAGCCTTGAGTGGAAAACCTGCAATCACAAACGTCCTACAAAAAAACAGGCAGTAAGCTCCTTGACTTCAGTTTTGGTGATGATTTTTTGGATCTGACTCCAAAACAAAGGGGAAAAAAGCAAAAATAAACAAGTGGGACTACATCTAACTAAAAAGCTTCAGGACTTCCCTCGTGGTCCAGTGGGTAAGACTCTGCACTCCCAATGCAAGGGGCCTGGGTTCGATCCCTGGTATAGGAACTAAATCCCACATGCATGCCACAACTAAGAAGCCTGCATGCCCCCACTAAAGATCCCGCGTGCTGCAACGAAGATCCCACGTGCTGCAACTAAGACTGGGTGCAGCCTAAATAAATATTAAAAAACTAAAACTAAAAAGCTTCTGCACAGCAAAGAAAACCATCAACAAAATGAAAAGGCCCATTGGAATGGGAGAAAATATTTGCAAATCATGCATCTGATAAGTGATTAGTATCTAAAATATATAAAGAACTCATACCACTCAAGAGCAAACAAAGAGGCACTCTGATTTTTTAAAATGGGCAGAAGAGCTGAAGAAACATTTTTCCAAAGAAGATATACAGGTGGCCAATAGGTATTTACGTGAAAAGATGCTCAACATCATTAATCATCAGGGAAATGCTAATCAAAACCACGAGATGTCACCTGTCACCAATTAGAAAGTCTACTATCAAAAAATACAAGAAATAACAAATGTTGGAGAGGATGTTGAGAAAAGGAAACCCTTGTGAGGTGTTGGTGGGAATGGAAATTAGTGCAGCCACTATGGAATATGGTATAGCATTTTCTCACAAAATTAACAGTGGAACTACCATATGGCCCAGCAATTCCACTTCTGGTATTTATCCAAAGAAAAGGAAAACACTAATTTGAAAAGATATATGCACCCCTATGCTCACGGCAGCACTATTTAAAATAGCCAATATAGGGAAACAACCCATTGTCCAATGACAGATGACTGGATAAAGAAACTGTGGTACAGATATACAATGGAATATTATTCAGCCAAATAAAAAAATGAAATCTTGCCATGTGATAACATGAAAGGACCTTGAGGGCATTATGCTAAGTGAAATAACTCAGACAGAGAAAGACAAATACTGCATGATCTCCCTTACACGTGGAATCTTTAAGAAAAAAAAGAAAAATCCTAGCTCATAGATAGAACAGACTGGTGGATGCCAGAGGCAGGAGGTGGGTGGGGTGAAATGACTGAGGGTGAAAAGGTACAAACTTCCAGCTATAAATAAGTCATGAGATGTAAGAAACATCATGCTGACCATAGATAATAATATTATATCGAATACGTGAAAGTTGCTAAGAGAGTCGACCTTAAAAATTCTCATGAAAGAAAAAAAATGTACTTATATATGGTGACAGATTTCATCTAGACTTATTGTGGAGATTATTTCACAATATATACAAATAACGAATTCTTATGTTGTACAGCTGAAAGTACCATAATGTTATATGTCACCTATACCCGAAAAAAAATAAACTATGATATCCTTAGAACAATAAAATATCAGAACTAGTTGTGACTTCTGAAAAGTTAAATTTTTTTTGCATGAAATTCTCTCCTTCCCTTCCCCATTTCTTTGTTTGTACCATATCTATATTCTTAGAACATAAAGCCATTATGAGATGGGTTGGGACGTGGGACCCTCTACCTGAGCGCTTGTACCTGCACCTGGACAAACGTCTCCTCCAGCAACAGAATAGAAGGCAACTATAAGGGACTAAAACCAGCTTCATGCCAGCCAGGTAGAGGCAATTAGGAACAATAAGATACTAAAAGGCCACAAACCAACCGCCACTTCTGAGGTGCCAGGAGCAAAGGCAGGGTACTGCACATGATCCCTGCACACAGCATCAGAAAGAGGGTGGACAGGATACCTAATCCACACCTCAGTCCGAGTTACCAATCCTCCCCCACCCTCATCCCATTTAAGGAATCAGCCCCCCACTGGAGAGCTAGCAAGGGTGCCTGTTACTTGTTTTTATCCCTTGTGCTTCAGCGTGAGTCCCAATAAAGGCTTGCCTGAATTCCTTGTCTGGCCTCTTATCAATTTATGTTGACTGAAGAGTCCAAGGGCCCAAATCTGTATCAGTTACATAGTATAACCTCGTTTTAACCCGCATTTAATCTTAATTCTAGAAGTAACTATATATTTACTGCTCACACTAATCCTTATTGCAATGTCTCTTTAGTTATTGTGGTTTCTGAAGCTGGTTCTTCAGTAGGTTCCTCAAGGAGGGCTCCTGGAACACTCTCCTGAAACTGTAATAAAGACAGGGTCAGTATCACTGGCGTTTCCTTTTGCCCTCGGCTCCAATATGGCTCAATACGAGACTTTTAATGATTCTGTCTTTATTTCAAAGTTTGGTATTTTGTTCATCAAGGACTTTTTGGCATTGAATTTGGTTTTCGAAAAATTATTGCATTAAAATTTCAGTTATCTTGATTACTGAGTTGTTTGGTGTCCCTGAAACTTTGTGCCCAATGCCAGTGCCTTTCTCACCTCACCCTGGCTCAAGCATTGAGTTGAGCTTCTCTGTCCTTCCTCTTTACTGTTTCCATCGTACTTATTTTGATCACACACCTTCTAATGGATGTCAATTGTGGGGTGCAGTCCCAGTGGAGACCTGGGGGCTCAGTGGGAGAAGTCAAGGACTTTCATGCCTTACCTTAGACCTCTGCCTCACTCACTGGTGGAGTGAACCTAGTCCTCCCGGTCTCAGCTGCGGCTCCCGGCCTGGCTCCTGCTCGGCACAAGCTCAAGGCTCTGCGGCGGGTCCTCATTTGGCTCCTGCACGGCGCATGCGTGGGGCTCTCGGGGGAAGGGGGCGGATGCGGGCGCACCTGCTCCTGTACTGAGCATGCGCAGGGCCCTCAGGCGTCCAGTTACGCTATTGCTTCCTTCTCCTTTCCCAACACTCATGGTGATATTGGGCAGGTCTCATGGCTGTTGTTCACTTGTATTTTGTGGTAACAGGGGGATACCTTGTCATCTAGTCTTGTTGTAAATATTGCCCATGGGTTTTGTTTTTAATACCGCTCTGTGTTTATGTGGGGATTCTGGAAGACAAAGACTATGCTTCCACAACTGCCATCTTCCCAGAATTCTTAATTTTATTTTTAAAAGGATACTTTAAAAGAAAGCAACGGAGAACCAGAATTATTTTCTACACACAGAAAGCTTTAAAAAAAAAAAACTACATAAAAAAATCCACAAAAGAGTATTGTTAGCTAAAGGCCTACGCATGTTCTCATTGTTAACAAGGGAGACTGCAGCTGCCAAGGATGTGACAGCTCCTGGTCCAGGAAAGATGCAGACCACACAGTCCAAACACTCTTGTGCTACAAACACTCAGTCGTGTGATGGCCTGGCCAAGCTCAGAAGAGAGCAAGGGAAAGGCTGTGGGAGTGAAGAGAGAAAGGAAAGCTGGGTGCAAGTTTGTGATCTAATGTTTCAGCTGCCAGGTGAGGTTCCTGCTACTGGTCCACAGAACCAGGTGAGGAACTGAGTTTCACTGCCTTTTGGTGGGAGAGGAGGCAGGGATCAGGGATGGACACACACAGAAAGCCAGGTCTGCTGGTGGACTGTGCCCCTAACAGAAGGGTGACTAGAAAACATTCTACTCACTGAGGAAGCTTTACTGTCTGGGCTCTGGGTGAGCAAGAAAGAGACCACCCCTGAGGGGAAAGCTACTAGGCCTTTGCTATGGACTGAATATTTATGTCCCCCCAAGTACATATGCTGAAAACTTAACCTCTAAGCTGATGATATTAGGAGGCAGGGCCTTTGGGAGGTGATGAGGTCAGAAGGCAGAGCCCCGATGAATGGGATGAGTGCCCTTGTAAAAAAGGCCTGAGAGAGCCCCCTGGCTCCTTCTCACATGTGACAACACAGCAAAAAGAGGGCCACCTATAAACCAGAGGATGGTCACTCACCAGACACTACATCGGCAGACACCTTGATCTTGGACATTCCAGCACCTAAAACTGCAAGAAATAAATTTCTGTTGTTTATATGCCACCCAGTCTCTTTGTATTTGTTATAGCAGCCCAAACAGAATAAGACAGCCCGTGATTCAGGCAGCCAGTGTCTGATTATAAGGCCAGCATCTGAACATAAGTAAAAGGAGGAACAGGGTGGAGGTGGGGAGTGCGGGACATTTTGTTTTACTGGGGTGATAAGTGAGGTCCATGTACTTTTCATTCTAAACTATCACTCAAGAATAAAAGCAAAATAAGAACATTTCCAGATTAAACAGACTGCGAGAGCCTGCCTCTCTCAGGCTCTCACTGAGCATGAGGAAAGATGTATTTAAGGAAGTGAGTGAATCCCAGAAGGAAGGAGTGGAGTCTGAGAGACGGAGGCAGGAGATGGAGGGAAGCAGGTCCAGTCAGTCATTGACTGTGTGAAACAACAGTCATGGATTAGTAATAACAATAATCACGACTAATTAGAGGCATAAACCTCTGTGGTTCAGTGCTGTGTCCTGGCCATCACCTGCCACTCTACCAGGACTCGGGAAGCCTGAGCTGAGGTTGGGAGCACATATACATCTATTTATATAATAATCATTTATATCTACTTTGTAATAAGAATATATACCATGAACAAGTGGGATTTATTCCTGGAATACAACAATGTTTCAACCTAAGAAAATGTACCAGTGTAATGCACTACATTAACAGAATGAAGTAAAAAAAACATGATCATTTCAGTTATTGCAGAAAAAGCAACTGAAAAAAATTCAACACACTTTCATGATAAAAAACGCTCTAAAACTACGTTTGAAGGAAATCACCACAACATAATTCAAGCCATATATGTAAAACGCACAGCCAACATCACACTCAATGGTGAAAGACTGAAAACTTTTCCTTTGAGATCAGGAAGCATGTAAGAATGCTGGGTTTTACCAACTCTATTCAACATTGCGCTAGTATTTTTAGCCACAGCAGTTAAGAAAGATAGATAAATACATTAATTAATTAATAAATGAATAAATCACTGACATCCACATTTGAAAGGAGGAAGCAGAATTATCTCTGTTCACACATGACATGATTTCATATGGAGTAATTTTAAGGATGCCACAAAAATCATGTTAGAATATATGAATTCAGCAAAGTAACAGGATACAAAGTCAACGTTAAAAATCATGTGCATTTCTGTACACTAACATGATCCCCAAGGGAATCAGAGGCATCCCCTGAGCCCTGGAGTGGACAGCCACACAGTAGGACAATCAAGGAGGCCAAAGTGAGCAAGAGAAATCAGCAGATGGTGAGATTTGATCTAGGAGATACCTGGGATCAGCTCGGTCCTGGCTGAGGAGTGCTATGAGAAGGCCAGCAGGTGTAAAGGGCCTGGCAGGTGAGGTGGCAGACGATTTACGACGACCTCCTGTCAGGACAGCTCTGGGAGAGTCCCGATTTCAAATACATTCTCAAACCTGTCAGATCTTGCTTCCCAAATGTATTCATTCGGCAGTATTGGCCTGTCTTCTTTGCCAAGTGCAGGGCTGGCGGTCTGTGATATACTGAAACCAAGGTGTAGACTCTGCTGCCAGAAGGTTGAGCATCAGTTGTAATGTAATACAGTGAAGGCTGTTGTAGGCAGAGTACCAGGTAATTAGAACCATAACCCATCTCTCTCCCATAATTATTTTTTTTAATTAATTAATTAATTTTTTGGCTGCGTTGGGTCTGCGTTGCTGTGCACAGGCTTTCTCTAGTTGCAGAGAGCAGGGGCTACTCTTTGTGGCGGTGCACGGGCTTCTCACTGCGGTGGCTTCTCTTATTGCAGAGCACGGGCTCTAGGCGTGCGGGCTCAGTAGTTGTGGCGTGTGGGCTCAGTAGTTGTGCCTTGCGGGCTCTAGAGTGCCGGTTCAGTGGCGCATGGGCTTAGTTGCTCCGCGGCATGTGGGATCTTCCCGGACCAGGGCTCGAACCCGTGTCCCCTGCACTGGCAGGCGGATTCTTAACCACTGTGCCACCAGGGAAGTCCCTCTCTCCCATAATTATTATAACCATTATAATAATGACTCTGATGCTCTTTTAGGATAGACAGGATTTTAGCAAAGTTCCCCAGGGGGGAAAGCAGGCAGTGCTTTGGGGATAGGAGACATGTGGACCCGATCTTGGCTGTGCTGAGCAGGAGATCTCCACTTTTGACCGACTCCACTGATACCTACTGCCCACCTTCAATTGTCTCCTATGGCGTCAGGGACATTCTCACTGTCTTATAAGCAGACAACGTGCCACCCAGAGATTCACAGCACAAAGAAGGGGCAATGTGATTGAAAAATATCTCTAATATGTTACATAGATGATGTTTTGCACAAACAGATGTTTATAGATGGTTGGAGGGAGAGAGGAAGGGCCAGAGGTGGACAGACATGGGGAGGAGTTGGACACATAGTTTTTTTTTTTTTTTTACACTAGGCCACCAGGGAACTCCCTTTGGCATTATTTTTTTTTAACATCTTTATTGGAGTATAATTGCTTTACAATGGTGTGTTAGTTTCTGCTTTATAACAAAGTGAATCAGCTATACGTATACATATATCCCCATATCTCCTCCCTCTTGCGTCTCCCTCCCACCGTCCTTACCCCACCCCTCTAGGTGGTCACAAAGCACACAGCTGATCTCCCTGTGCTATGCAGCTGCTTCCCACTAGCTATCTATTTTACATTTGGTAGTACATATAAGTCCATGCCACTCTCTCACTTGGTCCCAGCTTACCCTTCCCCCTCCCCCTGTCCCCAAATCCATTCTCTATGTCTGCGTCCTTATTCCTGTCCTGCTCCTAGTCTCTCCAGAACCTTTTTTTTTTTTTAGATTCCATATATATGGACACATACTTTTATATGTCTGTAAAGATCATAAGGGACAACATGCAGTCAGTGGCTCACCTTATATCTGTTACTTTTATTGGATTTTCACTAGTTTCCAAATGAGATTGGAGAAGAAAAGCAAGCAAATATACCTTAAAGAATTCCTCTAAGTTTATAAAACACATTCTGATGAAGGCTAACTTGGAAATGACCGCTTTTGAAGGGGGCAGTGTGTTTGTCAGAAGCAGCTACACACCGCCCTCTGGTGGCCTTGTGAGAAATGGGAAGAGTGCTGCAGGGCTCTATAGTTCTGTCAGCAGAAGTCAATCACACTTACCCACCTTCACAGTTCTGCTGTTAGAGCAAACCAAATTCTATAGATTCAGTGTTTCTGAGGGGTGCCTTCTAGTGGAAGTCCTTGTCTGGACTATGACACAATAGGCCAATGAGCCCCTGAGTCAGGCGGCCCTGGGTCCACAGCAGAGAATAGAGATGAGGTCGATGCCTCACAGGGAGAGGACCTGCAGGGAAAGGGTGAGAAAGTGCTGGCGTTCACTTGTCTACATCCCAGCTGTGTGTGTCAGGTTTCAAGGAATTAGTCTATCCAACCAATGTAATTTATGGCACTTTTCTGTTTAAACCATAAAAAATTTTAGAAGACTGTCACTCAACATATCTATATAATTTCATCCAAATTTATATAGAGTTAAAAAATGAGATTAGCTTATTTACTGGTCACTTTTTCATTTAACATTAGTAATTATTCCATTTAAAATTTTAGAAAATATGAATTTAATGGCTGCATTATATTCCTTATGATACCTTGTACTTAAAGGACCTGCTTCTACAGCTCCTGCTGCATCTTCCTCCACACCCGTATCTTGCTCATCTCTGAAAGTGGAGTCCAAATCCTATCATCTCCAGGCAGCTTCCAAATCTAAAATCATCCCCTGAACTTCCAGATCAGGTTGTCTTTATCCTTTTCTCCCAGGATGGCAGGCACTTTATACCATGTCCTCTCTGCTTCTATGGATTCAGAGCTTCTCCCCGACCAAGACGCTGCTCAATCAATTCTCAGTTTAAACCCACAGAATGGAAGAAAATATTTGCAAATGATGCAACTGACAAAGAATTAGTCTCCAAAATTTACAAACAGCTCATGCAACTCAATACCATAAAAACAAATAACCCAATCAAAAAATGGGCAGAGGACCTAAATAGACATTTCTCCAAAGAAGACACAGATGGCCAAGAGGCACATGAAAAGCTGTTCAACGTCGCTAATTATTAGAGACACTCAAATCAAGACTACAATGAGATATCACCTCACACCAGTCAGAATGGCCATCATCAAAAAATCTACAAACATGGGGACTTCCCTGGCGGTCCAGTGGTTAAGACTCCGCGCTTTCGTTGCAGGGGGCACGGGTTCCATCCCTGGTTGGGGAACTAAGATCCTACATGCCACATGGCACAGCTAAAAAATAAATTAAAAAAAATTTACAAATAACAAATGTTGGTGAGGATGTGGAGAAAAGGGGACTCTCCTACACTGTTGGTGGGAATGTAAATTGGTACAGCCACTATGGAGGTTCCTTAAAAAACTAAAAATAGAGCTACCATATGATCCAGCAATCCCACTCTTGAGCATATATCCAGAGAAAAACTTGGTTCAAAAGTATACATGCACCCCAGTGCCCACTGCAGCCCTCTTTACAATAGCCAAGACATGGAAGCAACCTAAATGTCCATCGACAAATGAATGGATAAAGGATATGTGGTACATGTATACAATGGAATATTACTCAGCCATAAAAAGAGAATGAAATCATGCCATTTTTCTAAAAATTTATTAAATTTATTTATTTTTGTATGCGTTGGGTCTTCGTTGCTGCGCGCAGGCTTTCTCTAGTTGCGGCGGGCGGGGACGCCTCATCGTGGTGGCTCCTCTTGTTGCGGAGCACAGGCTCTAAGTGGACGGGCTTCAGTAGCTGTGACTCGCGGGCTCTAGAGCGCAGGCTCAGTAGTTATGGCACACAGGTTTAGTTGCTCCGCGGCATGTGGGATCTTCCCGGACCAGGGCTGGAACCCGTGTCCCGTGCATTGGCAGGCGGATCTTAACCACTGTGCCACCAGGGAAGCCCCTGAAATAATGCCATTTGCAGCAACATAGATGGACCTGGAGATTATCATACTGAGGGAAGTCAGACAGAGAAAGACAAATATATCATATGATATCACTTACATTGGGAATCTAAAAAAAGAAAAAAATGATACAAATGAACTTATCTACGAAACAGAAACAGACCCATAGACTTAGAGAATGAACTTATGGTTACCAGAGGGGAAGGGTGGTGGGGCGGAGGGACAGACTGGGAGTTTGGGATTGACATGTACATCTGCAATATTTAAAAAAGATAACCAACAAGGACCTACTGTATAGAACAGGGAACTCTGCTCAATATTCTGTAATAACCTAAATGGGAAACGAATTTGAAAAAGGAATAATTTTTTTTTTTTTTTTATGGTACGCGGGCCTCTCACTGTTGTGGCCTCTCCTGTTGCAGAGCACAGGCTCCGGACGTGCAGGCTCAGTGGCCATGGCTCACGGGCCCAGCCGCACCGCGGCATGTGGGATCTTCCCGGACCGAGGCACGAACCCGCGCCCCCTGCATTGGCAGGCGGACTCTCAACCACTGCGCCACCAGGGAGGCCCTAAAAAATTTTTTAATGAAATTAAATTAAAAAAAATAAACCTAGGTGCAATAAGAGTATTATACTTAAAGAAAAATCAAATCTCGTTCTACTCTCCACACAGTGCTTGGTGTATGATAAATACTCAATATAGATTTGAAAACACAGTAAATCTAATGAATTACTCCTGTTGCTGACAACTTTGTCTATGGAAATCCATGCTCCCCTTCTTGGGGCACACAGCTGGAAGATTTCCCAGCCTCCTTTGTGGCCATAGGACCACTTTGTTGTCAATGGAGCAGGAGAGGAACTGATGTGTGTCCCTCCAGACCTGGCTCATTTTAACCTCCCACATGCATTTCTCCTGGTTCTTGGCCCTTCTTCTCATGGAGGCAGATGGGGATGAGGTCCTAGGGATGGTAGAGGCACAAGATGGGAGACTCTGGGATCCTGAACGACCACATGAAGGAGTGCAGCCTCCTCAAAGTGAACACCCACCCAGCGCTGAGATGTGGGAAATATAGTGATATGCTGCTGAAATTTTGAGTTATTTGGTAATTCAGCATAAACTACTATACCCACAAAAATTTTAATCACAGAATCAACTTAAATAGCCATCGATCTAATACATTTAAAATGACAAAAGTCAATTTTGTATTTTTAATAGTTTTGCCCTCCAATTTAACCCTGCTCTTCTGACCCAGTGGTCTGACCTCAGAGAACTTAAATTCCTCAACAATTTTTACTGAGTTTAATAAACACTGCAATCAGCATTATAATAATATTTGAAAAAGTGTTGAGAAAGACATTTTAATTCCTTGATCCTGCTTTGAAAACACAGCACAGTAAATTATTTATAGTTTATCCATGTTTATTTTTAATAAACTGAAAGTATTTTGGTTGGGATCTATTTTTAACAAATAAACGACAGGATTCTTGTCCACATCACAGCTGAATGACTATAAATTCTCTCTTTGGAAGTTCTGTCTACTAATCATTATGTGTACTCAGTCGATTGGCCTAGGTCAAATATCAGACATCAAAATTCTTCAAAATGTTCTTTTTCTTTCATCAATATTCAGTCAATAATTCATTTGATGAGGTGGATTTTTATATGGTGTGGATTATTTCTCCATGACGTAGCAAGTGACCTTAAGTTCGAAATGCTGGGGTCTAGTCAGTCCATTTCTTTGAAGACAGCAATTCACTTTTGGTCCAGCTTTTAAAACACTTGCCCCAAAAGGGTCCACCACCCTCCCATTCTGCCCACCTCGTTAGAGAAGAGCATTTTCTCAGAGCTACTTAGAAGGACAGGCAGATGAAAGCTACACAACAGCTTCTGTCACCTGTCTAGGAACTGAAAGAATCTTCTCACTCAAATATCCTGGTGAGGAAACCACGTTTCTAATTTCCCTGGGAATCAAGAAACACCAAAAAGAAAGTATGTGGTTGGTAAATGAATGTCCATTTCATCTGAAAATCACTCCATCTCCTCCCCTTCTTCTTGTTGTTTAGTGTAGGGAAAGAGCCCTGGTCATCACCAGGTGGTTCTCGTTCTTTTTCCCTTAGAAGAGAAACTCCGTTTTATTGAGGCCGCCAATTCACCAAACTCAATGCTCCAATTCCTCTTGTTACCAGATCCCCATCTTTGAAATGTGTGTCATTATTTTCAACAGTGAAACCATGTGCTTGCTTCCTCATTACCAGAGACGGAACTGAAGTGTTTTTAAAAGTCATTCCTGAGTGTTTTGTGTGGAAAATGTGCTAAGTCAAGAAAAAATTTCAATAGAGAAAGGCAACCTATCTCTCTTAACAAAGCACTGTACCTTACATCAACCACTACTTCTGACTACATTCTATTATGATTTGAAGCTAGCTAATTCGGTAGATTGGTACCAACAAAATACTACAAAAAAACCCCCACAGAACAAAAAACAAACTGTTCTCAAACAAATTATGCATTTGCTGGGGACAATCGAGATTCACCCACTGTTAGATACTCAAAATTGCACTAGTGCTGCATGGCAGAATATCATGAAATAAACATTTCTCATGATTCAGAAATCTTCCCTTCCTCATGCAACATTTACCAAAAAGCCCCCCAAAACAACCAAGCCCTTTTTAGTAGCTAGAATTTTCAAATATTTGAGCATCTATGATAACTACTCAAAAATGAAATTTTAAATGCTCATTTAACTTAGAGTAACGCTGCTTCGCAAGGGCTTGTTGCTGGAAAAGAGTAACACAAACCAGAGAAACATACTGGTCAAAAAGCCCTCCATACGCAAAAATATAAAAAGCCCAGAATTTCCTTATTTCAAACTTTGGTTAGATGTTACTATGTCCCACGTCACCCTCCAGAGAGCGCTCTGCGAGTCAGTTACGAGTCATTTCAGTTAATCAAGGGTGAAAACGCTGAAAGCGAACCTTCAGCCTTTGGAGCTGACCCTCCTGAGGGCTTCAGGAAAGGGCACAGAGGCCCCCGTCTGAACACCGCTCCTGGCGGCCGGGGGTCCAAGATCCCCGAGCTGTGCACGCGCCCATCACCCGCGCGCGTCCCGAGAGCAGAGGCCCCTTCACCGCTCCGGACACGCCGCGTCTTCGGGCTCCTCTGCGGCGCCTCCCCGTCCAGGCCCCGCGAGCCCGCGGCGACGGGGCCGAGTCCGGCCTCCGCAGACCCAGAGGCCAGCCCGCCGCGAGGAGGCCCGAGGGGCGCCGAGTAGGAAGGGCTGCGAGCGCGCGGGGCGCCCACCGCTGAACGGCCGCCTTCGTGGCCCCGGCCCGGCGTCCTCACCCTGCGGCCGGTGGCGGCGGTCCCGGAGCCGAGGAGCGAGGGAGGCTCGCGCTCCTCGGGGCTGGAGGGGTCGGGCCCCTGGCTGTTGGTTGGGCGGGGGGCGGCGGCCGGGGGGCGCGCGGTGAGGGGCTGCGGGTAGAGCTGTACTTACTCGTCTCTGCGCTGCTACCTCGCCGGGAGCGTCACAGTGTGGGGACCAACTCGGTCTCCAACTTCCCTTTCCTCGGGACGCGGGTCTTCAGGAGCCCCAGGATCCCAGCAGCGCAGCCCTCTCACCTGCCTCCGCTCACGCCTGCGCACTCTCCTCGGGAGGGAGGGGGTGGGGCGGGGCGGGCGGGGTGGGGCGGGGCGGGCGGGGTGGGCGGGGCGGGGCGGGGTGGGGCGGGGCGGGGCGGGCGGGGTGAAGCTGAATGTGTTTGGCCAGAGAGGAAGTCAGAAGGGGGCCAGTGTGGCTGGTGGCAGCTTGGGAGGACAGTAGGGGACAGTAGGGAGGGCAGGGCCAGGGCCTGGACCCCTGGTCTGCATACCCGTGTTTATTTTTAATTTCCTGAAAGTGTTTTACTTGAAATTAATTTTTAAAAAAATAAATGACACGTTTTCTTGTCCAAATCATAATTTACTGACTACAGATTTCTTTAGGGGATCTTAACTGGCTCTCGGTCAAATAACCTGAGTCAAATAACGGGTATCAAAAAAATTTTAAATCATATTCTCCTTCCATCAGTTTTCAGTCACTAATAAGTTTTACCATGTGAGGGTCTATTGGGTGGGGGATTATTTTTACTAATAATCAAAACGATGGTCCATGGGTTCCTAGTGTCAAAATGGCGATGTCTGATAGTTCTACTTCCTTGATCAAAGAGATCTTTTTTTTGACAGATACTGAATTTTGATCCAGCTTTTTGAACATGCTGCTTCCCCCAAAGATACCACCCTCCATGTCTCTCCACCTCATTAGAGAACAGAAGAGGAATTTCTCTGAGCTGCTTTCAAGGTACAGGCAAACAAAAGCTACCAAAAGTTTCCAGTCACCAGCAGGAATTGAAAGAATCTTTAATACTCGAATATCCTGGTTAGAAACCACATCTCTAATTTCTCTGGGAATGAAGAAACAACAAGGAGAGACTGTTGTGGGGAAATGAATGAACAACTCATCTGAAGAGTATTCCATCTTTAACTCTTCATCCTGCTGTTTACTGTAGGAAAAAAGTACTAGCCATCAACACTTGGTTTTCATTCTTTTATTGAGGACAGCAGTTCACCAAATTCAAGGCTCTAATTTCTAACCTCTCTAGCAGCTCAGAGTGGCCAAACTTCAGGCAAATCAGTTGTGAATAGAAAGATTGCCTGGAGCTTTGGGGACTGCTTAGACAGTGCAGACACAGCTGTGTGGGAGCTATGGCCCTTCATCTTTGCTCCGTCCTGCCTCAGAAATGAAGACATGGTGGCTGGTCTAGGCTGGTGCTCCAGCAGCCATTTTGGGGTAGGAGACTGACTTAAGGATTGACACTACCTAAAAGCTGCTGGAACAGAAAGACAGATGATGGCTGACTATAATCATGTGCATTTCAGGGTCAGCAAGGGCTGTCCAAGTTCATAGATCTTTTTACATGAGAAAGGAAAAATTCTGCCTCTTGTCTAAGCCTGTATTGTTCTGGGTTTTCTGTTATATTACGGAAATCTAATATTAAGGAAACTATTGGTTTTGCACTGAAATACGGTGTGAACTTTGATGTGACAACCCCCATCTCTGGGAAACTTCCTCATATGTACCATGGTGGGAGCAGGGGTGAAGATGGCCCATATATTCTGAAGATCCCATTCTTTTGCCTGGTCCGCATCCATGTCATCTTCTATTACTTACAGTGCCTCAGCACATCTTGGGAAACTGTCCCTTGTCCCTCAGTGCACAAGGTTAATTGAGGCTGAAACCCCTTCCTGGCTGCAGGTCAGAGGGACCCAAGAGCCACTGGGGTGACTCCAACCTGTAAGGAATGCCTGAGGGTGCTTGTATCACCAAGACATACCCAGCCCAGGGATGTGGAAGGCTAGCCAGACTGTGTGCAGGCTTTAGAACTTCTCTTTTTTTAACCCATCATTGTACAATTGGAAAACTGAGGGCCAGAAAGGGGCAGGGAAAACCCAGGGCACTGGGCAGGGGCAGAGTCTTGAGATGAAGTGAGAGTTTGGACCTCCTAGGCTAGGGCTGCCTCCTCCCACAGGGCTTGCTTTGGAATTAGAACTCCTAGGACCCCAGAACATGTGGAGTAGATTCCTCTGCATGTCCACACAAGTGTACACCGACACTCACACATCAGAGGAAGGGACCATGGGGCATGGGGTCAGGGAAGGAGTGGACCTTTGGATGGTGAAAAATGGAAAAGAAGAAAGACAATAACTGAAACCTGGATCACTCTTCCTTGGACTAAAAGAAATTCCCCCTTGTTAGACCATCAGGGTCCTCATTTGAAATTGAGGCAAGAACCACTGCACTGGCTGTGCTGAGGAGTCCTTGTAAGGGAACTGGACACCACAGGGCCAATGTGGACAAGAGGGCCCCTTTCCGGGGTGGGGGCCTAACATGCTGGGGCCCAAGGAATGTTGATGTCCTGAATTCTCTGAAACAAAGGTATGTTTTGTGCTGTGGCTTCCCTGCTTGGTGTGTAGTATGGGTGGTTCCCATCAGGGGGAATGATGTGTCCAGTGTGCTCTACTGGAGCAACTGGGGCCAGGAGAGTGTCCCCTAGACTCCTGAAAATTCTGCTGCCCCTGACCTGGCCTGTACCTCCTCTTATTAGCATCCATCTCTAACATCTGAGCTTGTCAGTGGCAGGATGGAGCCTCTTATCTATTCATTCACCAGCTGTACCCTGAGCCCTCAAATGGGGGCCATGATGAAAAGAACCACCAGGGTCCCTGCCCTCTAGCAGCTCACAGTCTGGAAGGGAAAATAGACAAAACCAAGAATACAGAAACAAAGAAAACAGCAAGTTCTATATCAAAAAACAGCAGGGTGCCACAACAGGGTCCTGGGGTCCACTAGGTGAGGGGATCTGGAAAGGCTGCATTGAGGTGACATGTCTGTTCCCAGCAGTGAGACGAGAAGGAGCCAGCCCTGCACACATCTGGGGAGAATTAGCCTAGAAGAAGGCACAAAACATAGAAGCTGAATGTGTTTGGCCAGAGAGGAAGTCAGAAGGGGGCCGGTGTGGCTGGTGGCAGCTTGGGAGGACAGGAGGGGACAGTAGGGAGGGCAGGGCCAGGGCCTGGTGCTTGATGGCCATGTGAGTGATCCACTGTGTGCGACAGCATTAGCCACTCTTAGTGGCTTAAGCAACAAACATTATCTCACACTATCTGTAGGCCAGGAATTGAACAGGACTCAGCTGGAGGCCTCTGCCAGTGTCTCCCAGGGGTTTGGGGCTGTGGACTCGAGTCAGGACCCAGGTGCTCCTCTGTCTGCTGGTCTCCCTCGGTGCCAGGCCATGGGGGCCTCTTCAGTCAGCAACTCATAATGTACAGGCTTCTTCCCCAGAGTGAGGGACCTGGGGGAGAGAGAGAGAGAGAGAGAGAGAGAGAGAGAGAGAGAGAGAGAGAGCGCGAGAGAGAGCGGAAACTGCAACATAGATGAAGAAGTGAATAGTACACCTAAATTCTGGGGGATTGTCAAATTGTAAAAACCACTGTATACAAGACTTGAGCAGATCCTCAAAAGGACAGGCATACAGTTTTCAGTCAACCCCAAAATTCCACTCCTAGATCAATCAATACCCAAAAGAAGTGAATACAGACACTCAAATGCTGGTACACAAGTATTCAGAGCACCACTATTCACAAGAGCCTAAAGGTAAAACAGTCCTAATGTCCATCAACAGATGTAAGGAAAACCAACTATGGTGTGCTCCTGGAATGAAAATTATTCAGCGACCAAAAGGGTACAAATGTTCTTGAATAGATGTTAGAGGGGGTTATGTAACACTGTGAATGTACTTACTGCCATTTACATGTACAATTTAAAACAATTAAACTATTAAATTTTATTTTAAGTGAACTTCATATCATAGAATAAACAATTTAGTATATGTAATAAAAAATATTAAAAATGGACTTGCACCACTGCTGAGCACCACTGCTAACCAGATCCACCAGACAGTGACCATGATGCTCTCCACACCTTGTGTTGTGGGTCCCAGATAGGGGGGTGGAGGCAGGGCTGGGATGGAGAGGGGACGGGTGTGGACTCTCTTAGGGGCTGACTCTGGCCTCTGACCTCCCGGATGCTCCTCGCGGCACCCCAGCCCCGTCCGCAGCTCTCTTGGACTCCTTTCCTCTTTTCCAGGAGAAGCCCTCGGACCTCTGCCCTCAGCACGAACCATCAGATGAGTGGGATCCAGAGTTCTGCCAGCCCTGCCCATCTACAGACCCCACATCTCCATGCAGTTCTTTGGAGAAGGGAGTCCCTCCCTCTTGAATCAAAGCCCACTCACAGGGCTTCCCTGGTGGTGCAGTGGTTGAGAGTCTGCCTGCCGATGCAGGGGATGCAGGTTCGTGCCCCGGTCTGGGAAGATCCCACATGCCGCGGAGCGGCTGGGCCCGTGAGCCATGGCCGCTGAGCCTGCGCATCCGGAGCCTGCGCTCCGCAACGGGAGAGGCCACAGCTGTAAGAGGCCCGCGTACCGCAAAAAAAAAAAAAAAAAAAAAGAACACATACAAAGCCCACTCACATTTTCAGCTGGTGCAGGGGTCCACCGTCCTCATCAGAGTAAGGGAGGATGCATCCATATCTAGAGGAGGCCAGGAAGGCGTCACATGGACTGTCCTGAGGACACACCTGGATGTGATAGCTGGTGTGACGGTGTGACCCCCGGTAGAACGGAAGCCCTGGAGGGCAGGACTGCTGTCTGCTCGATGCATTAAATGATGGGTGTGCCTAGAAAAGCGCCTGCACCTAGTGGCCTTCCTCTGTATGAAGAATGAATGAGCCCCACCAGCCCCATCGCACACATCTGAGTGGCCTGGGGCCCAACTGCCCACTCCCAGGAACCTTGGCTCTCACCCACCCAGGACAGGGCACCCCTAATGGAATCACCCATCACCATTCAACTGGGAAAAGAGTTCATCCCAAAGTGAGAGGCACAGTGACAACTGAGGCGGAGGCTTCCTCATGGGGAGGAGGGACATGATGAATTAGCACAACCACGGCCCCTCCAGCGGACCTTTCCACAGGCCAGGCCCCCAGAAAGCACTTTCCGTGAAGGACCCGCTGGTCTCTACAGTCACCGTAGGGGGCTGGTCCTCTCTTTACCCTAGTGTGCAGAGGGGCCTGCTGAGGCTCAGAGAGGTGGAGTGACATTCCCACATGTCACAGCTAGAAGGTGGCCGAGTCACCAGTGTCCCATCGGGAAAAAGTGCTCACCTTGTGAAGAGAAGGTCCAGCATCTGCTGGGTGGTAGGGAAAGCCCTGTAGGTACCCAGGAATGTGGGGAGGTCGGAGGGGGCCCTGCCCAGGAAGGCAGGCACCAGGTTTCCCACCAGCTTCTCCAGCCTGCCTGCCTGGACGCTCCACACCATGCGGGTCTCATTCCTGTCCCCTGCGGACACGTTTTCCCCCTGGGGTGGAACAGAGCAGGGACATGAGTCAGAGGCAGCATCAAGGACACCAGGAGGGCTGGGGCTGGAGCTGAGACCGAATCCCCAAGCCTCAGGGACTTGTGGCAAGAGGTGGGATAGGACTGCCCTCAGCAGAATAAAGGTTCTGGCTTCACAAGTGAATTGGCGGTGGGCATTGGTTACATGTGTTACTATCTCAGGGCAGTCTGTAGCACAGTATTGACAGCTCCCCCTGTATTAACTGCATCATCCCCGTGACTGTTATCAAAACATCCCATTCTGGGGATGAGAACACAGTCTCCCTGGGACGGGAGGGATCAGGTTAGTCAGGCCAACATGGGCACATGAGGATGGAGTTAAAAGAGGAAAATCTTTAGAAAAATGCAGAAACAAAGTTGACTTAATATTAAGTGGGGGCTTCCCTGGTGGCACAGTGGTTAAGAATCCGCCTGCCAGTGCAGGGGACACGGGTTCAAGCCCTGGTCTGGGAAGATCCCACATGCCGCGGAGCAACTAAGCCCGTGTGCCACAACTACTGAGCCTGCGCTCTAGAACCCGCGAGCACTGCAACGAAGAGTAGTCCCTGCTCTCTGCAACTAGAGAAAGCCCGCACGCAGCTATGAAGACCCACCGCAGCCAAAAATAAATAAATTTAAAAGACAATGAAGTGAATCCTATGAAAGTCTCTTTCTGAGATTCCCACATATATGTGGATAGTGACTTTGCATCTGGACCGGGCAGGGCCTGGGCCATGAGGGCGGGCGGGAGAGGAGATGGGGGCCCAGATTCCTTTGGGAGCAGGACGCCAGGAGGGACCCAAGGGAGGGGCAGGGCGGCTCTGGGGCTTCCTGGGTGTGCAGTCTCCTCCTCACTGGCACTCACCCTGAGCCTGCCCTGGGCTCTGTTGCTGGTGTGGGGCTCCTGCCCCTCCTGCAGGGAGATGGAGCAGGGGGCGCCATGGACCGGCTCCTGTGCGATCTCCTGTGTGGAGCCCTGTGAACACAGTGCCCGGCAGCCAGGCAGGAAGCCTCAGAGCCCTGCCTGCCGCCTGCGCTGCCCCTCAGACCCACCAGCCATCTCCACTGCAGACACACGCACACCACTCTGCACAGACCTCCTCCAAGGAGGGAAAAATGATGACAACCTGACGGCCTTGGATCCACGTTGGCACAGATAAGAGGCACCTCAGGAATCCTCTCTCACCCTTGTGCTTGAGTGTGATCATGACGGGACCACCAGCTGACCAAGTTCCCATCCACCCGTTCCTGCCCAGAGGGGAAACCTCCCCTCAAGTCCCCCTCCCCCGACATGGAGATGCGGGGACGTGAGGCTGCCCAGGGAGGGCTCCCAGACGCGGCCGGACCAGGACTGGCCTGCTCTCGGCCACCTCATGTTCCCTTAGGGACCTCTTGGTAAAGGACCAGAGTCATCCAGGTTAAGTATTGAACTGCCTAACGCACCTGAGAAACCTCCCACTCAGGGGTTTCCTGAAGCAGAAGCCCTGGGAAGTCAGGACACAGCAGGAGAACATCCGTCTCTGTGAAGCGTCTCCAGCCAGGTGAGCCGGCTGTGGGGCTGTCGCTAGAACGTGTGCGCCTGGCTCCCGGGGCTCAGAGTTCTGTTGGGGTCTGCTGCCAAGGAGGTGACTTCACTTCCTGGGGGCCCCTTACTTGAATCTCCTCCTCAGACAACACCGCTACACGCAGCCCTCTGGGCTGCCGACGGCTCACCCCTTCTCCACGCAACCCCATATCTCACACAGTCACACCTCACAGCCCTCTCCGCCGCTCCCGGGGAGGGAGGGTCTGTGCGCAGCTTTGAGGAGGCAGACCTGGGTTCCAGACTCAATTCCCCATTTTACCTGTTCTCCATCCTGGATAATTCCTAGTGTAATAGCGTGCTGCAGCGTGCATCCCTAGGCCATTGCCGCGAGCTTTACCCACCTCCCCCACGCTGTTACCAGGCAACAGTTACCGGGAGACCATTAATGCGGGACGGTTAGAGCCGGGTTAGAGGTCCTGCTCAGCCATTGGTCCGCGCTACAGTGGGCCCCGCCCCCAAGTGAGCAACTGTCAATGAGCGACCCTTAGGGGAGCACTGAGCCAGTGTTCGGGGGGAGTGGTGGTCGTCAGGTGGAGAGTGAGGTAAGAGGCAGATCCCGGCCTTCTTTCTCCCTGGGGCCCTCCCGCTCCCCGGCCTCGGGCTGGCGGGTGAGCTGGGGGCCCAGGGAACAGGCTGGGGGTGTGTCCTGCAGGGCTCCAGAGCCCTCGCCACGACGCCCACTGGCCGGGCCCAGGCCCTGAGGCGGCGGTGAACCAACCTCTCCCCCATCCCTGCCTCTGCGACCTATAGGTAGCGGCAGGCTGCATGGGACACAGTCTGGGGGACCTGGCCCCCACCATTTGGGCAGCCTGAGGACCCTGAGGGCCAGCTGGGTGCTGGGTGCCTGGCTCCCTCAGCGATGACGGCTGGGCAGGGTCTGGGGACCCGGCCCTGAGGGAGCCACCATCTGAGATCTGCCTCTTCAGCCAGGCCTGGGCACTGGCGGGAGGACCCAGACTGGGTGCTGGACGAACGGTCTGGGGTAGGGTAACCTGCCCCCCGCTCCCCGCGCAGGGACCCCCTTCTCTCAGCCAGGCCTGAACCTCGAAGGGTGAAAGCTGTGCCTTGCGACCTTCCCCTTTCTTGTAGAACAGAGTAACATTTGTTTTGGTGGAGGTTTAAAGGAACATCGTGACTTATGACCTGACCTCAGGAACAAAGGATCTGACACCAAGAAGTCTGCAACAACTAACCACGCTCCTTCCTCACCTTTCCTGTAAAAGAGCTTTACTGAAACTTTCAGGGAGTTTGGCGTTTTTTTTTTTTAAGGCATGAGCCACCCGTCTCCTTGCATGGCCCTGCAATAAACATTTCTCTGTTCCTAACTCCGTTTGGCCTCACTGTGCGTTGGGCACATGGACTTGCGTTTCGGTAACACTTGGGTCTCTCAAGGCCTGTCTCTCTCCCCCCCACCTGCCCAGTGGGGATGATTCTAGCATGTATTTCTAGGGATGTCCTCAGGCATGTCCTCTTCTGATCCCACCCCATAGTTCCTTATTTAACATCACTCTGCAGGCCTGCGTGTCTGTGCGTACACAACAATAAGCACACAGCCCTCTGTACGTGCGCGCGTGCGTACACAACAATGAGCACTGTGGGAGGCCAGAAGAAAACTGCCCCCACATAGGGAGGGATGTGCAAAAACTTCCTAAGATCTTATGGTTTCTAATTTCCAAAGCAGTCCCAATGAGAGGTGTCCAATCCTTGGCCTAGATCAGGACACAGTGACACAAGGCCATACAGGTAGCAGGAGCTGGAGTTGGGATAACAGACTCAGACACTGGCTCCACCGTCCACACCCGTAACCACAGTGCTGGGTGCAGCAAGACAGCCGCCTTCAGCAGGGACCCATCCTGGCAGGCTTGGCTACTCTGGCTGGACACATAGTGGCCCAGGGTCAGACTGAAAATGATGGGCTGCTGTCACCAGACTTGACAATCTTATTTGCTTCTGCCTTCATGTTCCTGTCCTTAAATACCTCTCCTCAGTACTGAGGGTGGCTGACACCTTTTACCCAGGCCCAACCTCAGTATAAACTGAGTCAACTTCACCAGGATCAAGAGGATTTTTTAGTCAGCTGGAGTAAGAAGATCCTCAGCCTCGCTGGAAATCCCCGGATAAGCAGTTTTCCCAGTGACTTCATTAGGAGTCAGGCACCCGTAGTCACTAGATGGGGAAAAATCACATGCTCAAATTTATAAATATTCTCTCATAAAATCATCTCCTTATTAATAATGTCTTACCTGATTAAGGACTTCACGTGTCCTGTCAGATAATATATGCCTACATACTCACGTAAAATGCTGCAATTTCCACACTGCATGTTTTATTCAAACATGGCATACATACACACACACACCAAATCCACTCAGAATATAGTTACAGTAGCTATTTGTACTACTCCTTTCCTTTAACTTCTATATATTTGAGGGGGTAACAGATAATCCTAATACAGAGTTACAGTTTTCTAAGTTTATTTTCACCTTTACCAGTGTCCTGTGTATTTTCATATGTTTTCACGTTGCTGATTAGCATCTTTTCATTTCAGCTTGAAGGACTCCTTTCAAGGCAGGCAGTGTCCTATAATTGGCCCGTCTAGGTTATGCACCAACAGAATAATGTGGACAGGAATGCAGAGCCTAAAAATACAATAGCCACTTCAAAGGGTAATTCTGCATACATTTTTTTAAACATTTTTATTTATTTATTTATTTTTATATTTATTTTTGGTTGTGGTGGGTCTTCGTTTCTGTTCGAGGGCTTTCTCCAGTCGCGGCGAGAGGGGGCCACTCCTCATTGCGGTGCGCGGGCCTCTCACTATCACGGCCTCTCTTGTTGCGGAGCACAGGCTCCAGACGCGCAGGCTCAGTCGTTGTGGTGCACGGGCTTAGTTGCTCCGCGGCATGTGGGATCCTCCCAGGCCAGGGCTCGAACCCATGTCCCCTGCATTGGCAGGCAGACTCTCAACCACTGCGCCACCAGGGAAGTCCTGCATACAATTTAAAAACGGGTTTCAAGTCAGTGAAATAGGGTGAATAAATCAAACGGTGAGAGATCAACTGGCTATTCATCTGGAAAAAACCAAAGTTGGGTCTTTACTTTGCACCATATTTAATCAAGCAGTAACAGAAGGGGGTCAGTTGATCATTCAATTTAACTTAAAACATATTTGTTTCATATGTTTTAAAGAGAAGACACCTGACAAAATGGAAAGTTCTAAAAAGAATCTTCTTGCATCAACAAATAGAAATTCCTTTCAAACAATGGAATGATAGACAATTTTATTTCTAAAGTTCAAGTTCTGAACATAAATGCCTTTGGTTATAACAGAACACTCCAAGTCAAACTATTCAGTATCTGTGAAGTAGGTAATAGTATCTCCATTTTGCAAATGAGGAAACTGAGGCACAGAGAGATTAAATCACTACATAGGTCACACAAATGATAAGTGGCAGAAATAGAACAGCTTGTCTGAGAAAACAATGCCATGTCACATAATTCAAGGAAGAAAACTGTGGCATTCTACCACACTAAATACAAACACAGATAGTTCTTAGCTCACATAAAATCTGGGCTTCACACCTAAATTTATATAAGCATATCACTTAGACATATAAAAAATATAAAATGAGGGTAACTTCTTCAACAAGTGCTGTTTTTAATCTGTAAAGTATAAGTACTAATGTTCAAGGCTACTTTTGAACATTGACTCAGATGTGTGTTATAAACAATTGTGTACTGGTTCGTTGCATACTTTAAGTAAACCTTGATTCTATTAAACATTGTTTGGGTCATTTACTGAAAGGACAGTTTGGTAACAATGTTTATACCCATTTATATATGTCACCAAAGAGTAGAGAACACAGGATATGTGGCATTTTATGCATTCAATGTGTCTTCTAAAGTATATGTTGTGTAAATATATGATGAAACAACAATAGTATTTAGTGTAAGAAACCCTGATATAAATAAAGTTATTTAGGTAAGCGTCATCATTTCACTACG
Organism: Phocoena phocoena; assembly: GCF_963924675.1. Lineage (NCBI taxonomy): Eukaryota > Metazoa > Chordata > Mammalia > Artiodactyla > Phocoenidae > Phocoena > Phocoena phocoena. The sequence continues at coordinate 73,858,225 of NC_089234.1, read as the reverse complement.
ATTATTTTGGGGTCTAAAACAAAAATCAAACATACATGAAATAAGTGTTAAAGAGCATACTTATGCGTATCAGCCTGACATAGCTCAGAGGCTATTTACATACACATTGAAAGCTGCTATTCTGATGCTTCAACTCATTTGTGCCTTTTTTAAAGCTACATATTCCATGGTGAGCATGACTAAGTAAACATACTGTGTTATATTTCTAATAAGATATTTGGTACTGCATCCAAAACCTTGCTTCTAGAATTAGATTATTTCCAGATGAAGATTCCCCCAACATTTTTTTAAATGAATTTATTTATTTTTGGCTACGTTGGGTCTTCGTTGCTGTGCGCGGGCTTTCTCTAGTTGCGGTGAGCGGGGGCTACTCTTCGTTGCGGTGCACGGGCTTCTCATTGTCGTGGCTTCTCTAGTTGCGGAGCACAGGCTCTAGGCGCGCAGGCTTCAGTAGTTGTGGCACATGGGCTCGGTAGTTGTGGCTTGCGGGCTCTACAGCTCAGGCTCAGTAGTTGTGGTACGCGGGCTTAGTTGCTCCACGGCATGTGGGATCTTCCCAGACCAGGGCTCGAACCTGCATCCCCTGCATTGGCAGGCGATTCTTAACCACTGCACCACCAGGGAAGCCTCCCTGACATTTCTAAAGCTGACAATTTTCTTCTGTCACATATTCTCTGATATACAAATTTTGAAATGTGTTTTGAGATTATAAGGTTTTATTCTACTCTCAATTATCTGATGTTCAGTAAAATCTGTGTCTTTGTGAAAATCTTCCTACAGCCATTTCATCTTAGGGTTTTTCATGGTAAATATCTGATTTACAAAATGTTTGACTTGCTGATGAAGGGTTATTAAAATGCAGGATATTGACAGGGGTTTCTCTATTACTGAATTCTCTGACATAGAGTGTTTCTCACTCCATCATTAGATTCACAGGCTATATGAAATACAGGATGGCTAAGATAAGCTATGACAACAAATAGACCTGAACACGTGATGGCTCAACACAATGCAAGTTTATTTCTTGTTCCTGAAAAGACTTAAGGGTCATGGTAGAGAAGGGAGGGCTCTGCTCAGGGAGTCATTCAGAGACCCTGGTTTTTTCCAACTTGTGAATCTGTAATCTCTAATGCCTCACTCCCAAGCTGTCCTGAGGATGATCTTTGACAGGGAAAGAGTGGGAAGTAGGAAGGATTCCAAATGAGGTCTTTCACGGGCTTGGAAATAATGTACATCACTTATGCCCACATTCTGATACAGAGCTTGATTGCATAACCTCATGTGGATCAAGGGAAAGCTAGAAAATCTTAACTAGTTGTGTACCCACACAAAAAAGGAAATGAGTATTGGGAAAAAACATAGCCAGTTTATGCCACATGGGGCTTCTGCCCTATGTGAATTCCCTGATAATTAGTAAGGGTTGATTTCTGGCAGAAAGTTTTCCCACATTCTCCACATGTATAAGGTTTCTCCCCCAAGTGAGTTCTCAAATGATTAGTGAGGGCAGATTTCTGACAGAAATTCTTCCCACATGCATTACATTCATAGGGTTTTTCCCCTGTGTGAGTTCTCTGATGTTTAGTAAGAGTTGACTTCATATGAAAAGATTTCCCACATTCATTGCACTGGAAGGGTTTCTCGCCTGAGTGAGTTCTCTGATGTATATCAATGGCTGACTTCTGACAGAAAGTTTTACCACATTCATTACACTGAAAGGGTTTCTCTCCTGTGTGAGTTCTCTGATGTTGAATGAGAGCTGACTTCTGGCAGAAAGTTTTCCCACATTCATTACATTCATAGGGTTTTTCCCCTGTGTGAGTCCTCCCATGTTGAGTGAGGGATGATTTTCAGTAAAAGGACTTCCCACATTCATTGCATTTGTAGGGTTTCTCTCCTGTGTGTGTTCTCTGATGGTCTGTGAGGGCTGATTTGTGACTGAAGGTCTTCCCACATAAATTACATTCATAGGGTTTCTCTCCTGTGTGAACTCTTTGATGGACCATGTGCATTGACTTCTGTTGGAAGGACTTCCCACATTTAGTACATTCATAGCGCTTCTCCCCGTATGTGTTCTCTGATGCACTGTGAGGTTTGACTTGTGATTGAATGTTTTCCCACATTCATTACATTTGAATAGCCTCTCTCCTCTCTGATTTTTCTGAAGTTGAGTGAAGTGTGACATTCTGCTGCAATTATTTTCAATTTGACTGCTTTCATGTTGCTTCATTTCCATGTAGATTCCATGACATTTCAAAAGAGAGGACTTCTCACAGAAACTTTCCTCATGTCCGTTATATTCACAGAGTTTCTCTCCTGTATGAATTTGCCTATGTGGGATTATCACAGTCTTTTTCTCTAAGGCTTTCCCACCATTATTATATTTAAACGTCTTCTCTTAAGTTTGGATGTTTAGGTGTTGAATAATACCATTATTACAATCAAGGGCTTTCTCATTTTGATTATTTTCATAAGAATCCCCTTGAGTATGAGACTTTTCCTCCTTAATAACAAATAATTTTTCATGTATATTTAACACATCAGGCTTCTTTCTTGAAAAGTTTCTATTACTACTAATTGATACTGAAGTATTTTTCAAACTTGTTCCATATAAGTCATATTTATAAGGTATTATTCTTGAAGAAACAAAGTTTGTGCTCATATTAGATGATTTTCCTAAAGCATTAACTTTCTCTGAAGTCAATGTTTTGTTGTTGAATGCAACTTGTGGCAAATATTTGTTTTGGTTGTCCTGGATTCTCTCTGTTAGGTCATGAGTTTTGCAGTCTTCTAGAAATGAAAATATTGAACATACCATAAGAATTTGAACAGATTTCTAATAGGATTGGACTAAGATACAAATGTCATACTATATATTTGACTTTTGGTTTCAGGAGTCTCTCAAGATCAAAGTGACTCTTCCCCATCTAGTTTGTTTGGGAAAACAAATGTGGAGAAAAGGGAGAAAAGCTAATAATAGGCAGACGTAATTATTCAGCATTTTACAAACAGAAATTTCAAAGTGGGTAGAAATGAAAATGTAAACTCGAGAAACAGCAAATAGAGGATGGAAGATTTTACAGAAGTGGTAGCTTCGGGTTGGAGGAAAATCACAGAGACTGGGATGGGTACAACTGAGCTAATGAGTAATTTCAGTGACAAGGAAAACAAGTAGATAAAGGTGTTAATGGGGAAAATAAAGAGATGGACTACAGAGTAGGTCTAATACCCTCAAATCCACATTGTTTTTAATAACATTGTGACAAGTTTTCATGCTCCAGTTGAACTTCCCTTATTTCCATTCTACACATAACGGCAAAGTAAATCTCTGAATGCACCAACTGCCTCATGTTTGAGGGAAGAGTTATTAGATTACACTGTAATTTCCCTTCTAGCCATGATTCACAGGAATGTACAAAAGAAAGTACAAAACAATGGCAGACTAAGTCACCTGTGGCAATCTAGTTCTGACTATTTTGGCTGTGATACCTTAATATTGATCTATCATAGTTGTTTGACAGGTAAACTACCATGATAATCACATTTACTTTCACTTACTTTTCCTTAAAACCTTGCCTGTGCCACAATACTAACACTTAATTTTGCTTTATATCTCACATTTCTACATTTCAGGCTTCTACATATTATTAGAATTTAAGGGACATATTTTTCAATCCAGTCTTAGAAAATGAGTAACAATCATGTTTATTTACCATTTAGAAAGTCTTGTTCACATTTGTTATCCAGTGCAACGAAGTCTATCCCAAGCTGAAAAACCACTGACCAAGTACCACATAGAAAACTATTACAAGTCATCATTCTAGCAAACAAAATTTACACCAACTAAATGCCCATCAGATTTTCAAGCTACCAATCTACAGCTCCATAATCAATAACCCCTGCCCCAGTCTAGTCACTTCTTTGTCTCATTGAACTGTCCACTCTTCACAACAAGCTGAAAATGTGTTTTCTCACTCAGCCTTGGCTCTATTTAGTATCTAGGAAAAAAATGTCATAATGATACTATTACTCCAAATCTCCACAAATGCCTTCTCAAATCTTCCTACTTTCTAAACTTTCAAAAGTTACATTTACTCTAAATCTAAAAGTAGTTCCTGTCTAGACCACATGAAAAGCATCATTCTACAAATTTATTCTACTACCATTTCCTGGGACCAGTCAAATAGAAATCACTTGGATAAGTGGTATGAAGAAAATAAAATTGGGGAAAATTCTAGGTGGGGTTTTAGTTAAGGCAGTACATTTGAAGGGAAATGAAATTTGAAATACTGTAGACAAAATAGTGTCTCATGTTTGTTTTAATATTTCTTTGATTTCTAGTGATGTTACATATTTTTCATATACTTAGTGACTAGTTGTACTTTCTTTTTTAGTATTTACTTTAAAATTTTGGGGGGCTGCATTGGGTCTTAGTTGTGGTAGGTGGGATCTTTCATTGCGGTATGTGGACTTCTCTCTAGTTGTGGCGCATGGGTTCCAGAGTGCATGGGTTCTGTAGTTGCGGCATGCGGGCTCTCTAGTTGTGATGCACGGGCTCAGTAGTTACGGCACCTGGGCTTAGTTGCCCTGCGGCATGTGAGATCATAGTTCCCCGACCAGGGATTGAACCCGTGTCCCCTGCACTGGAAGGCAGATTCATAACCACCGGACCCTCCAGGGAAGTCCCTGTACTTTCTCTTTTATAATTACATTTCAATATTTCTAAGACATGCATTTTTTCTCGTATTTTAACAGCTCTGAAATTGGATCTTGTAATGCATCTTAAAGTAAATGGTATGTCATAGTTTAATTGTCCATATATTTTCTTTTGCAATAGTAAATAGAATATTGAGGCATCTGGCAGTCCACTGCATTGTAGATTGAATGAAAAGCTGCAGCAGGATATTCTTTTTCTATTTTTATTGCATGTTAGATGTTCATCTTTCAACTGATTTGTAAGAGCAGTTTATCAAAAGTGTGGAATCTGTGTCTCATAGTTATTAAATATATTTTCTCAGTTTGTGTTTTAACTTTCTGTTATATCCTTTCTGGTTTCTGCCTTTTGTTTCATGCTATATCAAATTATGTTCTTTAAAATCTTTTATTTATCTTCTAGGTAATTGATGGTTTACTTTTTAAATTTACATGCTGAATTCATGTACCATTAACCTTATTTTCTCAAATCATTAACTGAACATTCCAAACTATCTCCATTGTTTGAAATAACAATGAAAAAATAAATTTATGTATTCATTTATTTTTGGGTGCGTTGGGTCTTCGTTACTGCACGCGGGCTTTTCTCTAGTTGCGGCTAGCGGGGGCTACTCTTCATTGTGGTGCACGGGCTTCTCATCGCGGTGACTTCTCTTGTTGCAGAGCACAGGTTCTAGGCACGCAGGCTTCAGTAGTTGTGGCTCGCAGGCTCTAGAACACAGGCTCAGTAGTTGTGGTGCACAGGCTTAGTTGCTCTGCGGCATGTGGGATCTTCCCGGACCAGGGCTCGAAACTGTGTCCCCTGCATTGGCAGGCGAATTCTCAACCACTGCTCCACCAGGGAAGCCCTGAAATAACTATTTTAACATATACTCAATTCTTATGTATTTGGATCTGTTTCCGTTCTTCTTTGAAGCCAGCACCAAACTTTTAAATTATGTTTATAATAATATGCATTTCCAATAAAATTTCCTCCCTATTCTCTGAGGTTATATATTTCCTGATGAAGTTTAAAATTATTTGTCAATGAAAACAAAACCAAACTCTCAGAAAAAAATTGTCATTTTGAATTAAATTGTTAAGTTTTATAGTTTCCTGTAAGAGTAAACACAAATATTTAAAAATTGAATTTTCCCTGGTTCAAAAAGGGGAAAAGATTTTCCTCCCCTCTTTTCTTAGAGCATTTCCTTGAGAAAACTGAAATCCTTTTTTCTGTCCCTTTGAGATGCATGCGAATGTTTTTAAAAAGTAAATAAACCTCTTGTTAGTTTTACAACCCAGGATTATCTTTGTTAAAGGCCTTGGAGCTATGTCTTTGAAATGTAAATAAACATCAAGGAAGATAGCACCCCATCTCCCTGTGTCTGTGGTAAACTCCTAGGCTTTTGGCTACAAGTTGTAGCTACTTGCTTGTCATAGAGATGCAAGAAGCTTTACTTTTCATTTGGATAAAGGCAATTAACTAATAGAAATGGCCACCCCAATTACCATGTGAATTTAGGATGAACAGTGTGTAGTAAATGGTGTTGTCAAGTTCTCTTAGTACAAAGAAAGGGTTGTATCTGCCTGGCTACATAAAAGTGTGATATTTCTGTCTGCAAACTCATTAGCAGATTGCCTGGAATGCGCACTGCAGTCTAGTTTAATGCTTAGTTCATTAATAAAATAATTAATAATAATTAATAATTTTTCTTTCTCCATTTCTGGAGAGGATTTTCTGGGTTGGCAAGAGACTATTTTTAATCATTTCCCCAACACCTCCCACCCAGGATATTGGTGTGTGTGTGTGTGTGTGTGTGTGTGTGTGTGTGTGTGTATACAGCTATGCACACATGTGCACACATTATTCAGATATGTATATATATTTTCTCTATATGAATTCCACGTTTTTTAAGTTAATTTTATTATAAAAATTTAGTATTTTTGTCATTACCTTGAGAGGAAACATTTCTATTGTTGGCCCAGAGTAAACTGATGTCATAAAGTTAGATCAGAAAATCAGCATACATTCAGTATATATTCCTTAGTGAAGTAATAGTCAAAATATACCATTAGCGTAAAATTTGAGTAAAAATCTCAGAAGAGTGTGCACCTAACATTAAGCGAGGTTTTTTCCTTTTGTAAAGTGGGATGTGTGCGACTCGTCTTCTGTTTTAGCTTATTCATGTTTTCATCACGTTTCATGTGTCATTTCCATAATTCTGAAAGCTAATACTCCTAAAATAAAGTCAGCTGTTACAGGGTGTTATTCTTTGAATGTACTACTGTACTTAGTTCCGAGTACTACCTTTCGATTACTATCGATATTCATCGCACTACCTCAAGGTAGCTTCCTGCTTTCAAGCGGGTGGCCAGTTCTAATCCGTTACCGCTGCGAGTGAGGAAAGGACCGGGCCAGCAGAAAACACTCGGACCGCGGGAAGAAGCCGACCCTCGTGACGTCATCCGAAGTGGAGGCGCCGGGAGCCTCCCGGGACGCGCAGTGCCTGCGTGGGGCGCGGGAGTGTTTCGCGCATGAGCAGTTCCACCGCCCCTCAGCAGCCGCCATTCTCCGTCTCGCTCCCCGGCGGGGAGAGGGCTCAGGCGCCTCCACTCTGCTCGGCGCCGCGGAGGGCGGGGCCTGGAACCTGCGCGGGTCGGGAGCTGAGGCCGAGCCCCTGCAGGTGTGTCGGAGGCTTCGGTGCGGGTGCTAGGCCGGGGGCAGGGGGAAGCCGGTCTCCACGGCCGCGCCGAGTCGGAGACCCTGGCAGCCACCGCCCCCCACCCCGACTCTGAGCGCCGGACTGGCCTCCGAGGAGGGCTGGGGAAGAGGCCAGGCAGGGGGCCTGGCGGGGAGGCTGGCTGTCCGCAGTGCGGTTCCTCCCCAGAAGCCTTGTTTCTCGACCTGCGTGAAAGGGGCGGCTGGAGGAGGCCTGGGGCGCCGGGCTTATAGCGGGACGTACGCGCGCGAGAACAACCGTTTGTGACGTGGATGCCAAACCCGTCACGTCGGCGCTGGCGCGTGGGCGGCGCAGGCTGTTGGAGATGTGGGTTGTAAAGCCTGAGGGGCTCGGGCTTAAGGCCACCGCCCGCCGGTAAATGGGCAGGTTAATCTGGGTACGACTCGGATACTCATCTGTAAAATTATAATAGCCTTTAGGGTCGTTTTTTGTATTGAGTAGGGTAGTGTATATAAAGTACGTTAAGGATTCAATAAAGGTGAGCTGCTTTTCTCATTAAAAGGTATGCTGTTCTTTTCATTATTGGCTCATTTAATCATCTTAATCATCATGACCATCCTTTGAATCCGTATTTACCACCTCCATTTTAATAAATACAAGTACCGAAGGTTCAGAGAGATAACTGGCTTAGCCATCATTAGCAGGGATTTGTTTTACTCTGTATCTCATGCTGTTTTCCACCCTAAAATCCACAGGCTTGGGTTGTATTTAATCCAGTGACTGTCCCTGAGCACCACCAGAGTAGAGTGTAGTGGACCTAATTGTACAATGTAGTATTCTATTTTCAAAAATTCTTGAGGCTTCCTTAAAACTCCTGTGTAAAAGGTTAATTAAGGCCTTTCCTGCATTCTCTAACCTGTCTCGATACCCAGATGACTGTTACACATGTGAATTTAAACCATAGTTGAAACCCTGAATTTTAAGTTTTACTGGAGAAGCTGAGAATCCTATCCAGGCCAGAGGGGAAATGGGACAGACTTTTTTAAAGATGAAAACTGCGATTTCATCCATGCTCCATATTATGAAGGTGATATCATAATGCCTCTGATTGGATGGTGTATCTAGGCTCTAGTAAGTAGGCATCATGTAAGCACCAGGGAAGTGGTTTCTTCTGCATATGAGAAGGACCTCGGCATCTGGCACCTTTTGCTCCCCATGTGAAGTGCCTATTTTGGGATTATGGTGCCAAATTGTTATTTTAGAAGTTATATTTGTGTTAGTGTCAACAGTTTAGATGGCCATGTCAGAATTCATCAAGGCCTAATTAACATTTTACTCTAGGCCCCAGCCCAGGGTTGGAGGGGACAGTGAATTCTGGGGTTCTGTTGGATTTGTGGTACTGAATGAAGACTTATAGAATCAGAATAGTGCATGATTGTTTAAAATTACCTAATTCCTTCTCATGTTAAAGATAATAGCATAAGTGGGAAGCAGCCACATAGCACAGGGAGATCAGCTCGGTGCTTTGTGACCACCTAGAGGGGTGGGATAGGGAGGGTGGGAGGGAGATACAAGAGGGAAGAGATATGGACATATATGTATATGTATAGCTGATTCACTTTGTTGTACAACAGAAACTAACACACCATTGTAAAGCAATTATACTCCAATAAAGATGTTTAAAAAAAGATAATAACATAGAAACTAAGATAGTCACTAGGTTTGTTAATAGCAGAGCTTAGCATAGAACTGAAGCCTCCCTGTCACTGTACCATATTTTAGTCAAAATAGGGTTTTTGGAGAAGTGATTCTGGAGAAACTGAAATTTAGAGAGATGAAACATCTTATTTTCAAGAGCTCTGAAGACTTTCTAACCTTGTGGGGTTTATAGTATCAATAGGAAAAATTGTTATGACATGTAACTTAAAAGATTTTCCATATCAATAGATGTTTCTCTTCAACATCATTTGTGATGTCAGCATAGGGTTCCATACTTTGGATATATATTATATACCTTGCTTAACTAATCTGCTATTATTGGACATTTAAGTTTTATATTCTTTTGTGTTATTTAGTAATGGACATATAATTTTCAAAACAGCCAATAGGAAAGAAATGTTTAGATTCAAAAATGTCCCAGATTCATCAAGATTATATGAGAGTCACCAGTGGACAGGTGGGTACTCCTTTCTCATGGTCCTTCCTATTCCTTCTAATGGCTCAAAGAGACATTTTCCCAGAGGTTTATCTTTTACTAAAATGTTGTATGTAAATTTCTCACAGGTGATTCCTGACTGCAAGATAAGGTCTCTTATGACTTCTGTCTTCCAACTTTCCCTGTTTTGACTTCATAGTTTCTATACTTTCCAATAGCAGCAGAAAATGAACAAGTTCCGGGTGAGTCATTTATTTACCTCTTAACTTTATTTCACTCTGTGTGTGTTTTCAGTGAATTTTATGAACGAGAGCCCATATATTAAATTAGAAAAGTGGAAATCATTAAAAATCACCTTCAGGGAAAATACTGTTTGAATACAACAGCAATTCCAAGGTGTGGTCTGGGAGCCCCAAGACCCTTTCCGAGGGTTTGTGAAGTCAAAACATAATACCAGGATGCAAATTGCCTTTTACACTGAGGACATTAGCACTGATGGTGTAAAAGCAATAGATTGCTGCCTATCTGGCATACATCAGGATGATGACACCAATGACCTTGTCTTCCTCTGCAGTAGTAAAAAAACTGCTACCTTTACTTAAGGATATCTTTGATGAAACAGTAAAAGTTCCTAATGTTATTAAATCTTGACCCTTGAGTACACATCTTTTTAATACTCAGTGGGATGAAATGGCAAGTTCACCTAAAGTACTTTTGCGGCATACTGAAGTATGATGGTTGGTTGTCTTGAGGAAAAGCACTTGTGTGATTGATTTGTGAGCTCACCTAGCCACTTTTTTTCATGGAATATCATTTTTATGTGAAAGAGCAACTGGCAGACAAACTACGGTATTCACATGGTATTCAAACAT